>NC_138534.1:17367886-18567886 GCF_964234715.1 Podarcis melisellensis | reverse complement strand
CATGTCCTCAAAGAGGAACTGTGGCAAATAGTGGGAATGAGGCCAAGTTCGATGCAATAGGGACAGATTGCAAACTGGAACGCTTACTTCCGGGTTTGCAGTGTTTGGGTTCCAAGTTGTTTGAGTACCAAGGTGTTTGCGAACCAAGGTACCACTGTACTGAGAAACAAATTTGCCCATCTCCTGCTGTGCTCCAGATGTCAAGCTTGGCCCCAAGGGATAACATATATCTGCGTTAAGAGGGCTACTGTACGAATCGCCTTGTGAAAATCTGCTTTGAAAGGGGGCTTTTCAAGAGAGAGATGTGGGCAGCGCAAATGAAGGACTGCTCCACGAGTTGACAGCGGCTCTCTGTGCTTTAAGGCCATTACAGCTGCTTTTCACAGTCCTTTGCTGAGCCGGTGTTTATCACAGCTGAAGGCATATAATTTCTCCATTAGAGGTGAGGGCGCTCTGTGATTTGGTAAAGAAAACTGAACGAATGAAATGCTCTTCTCTGTTACAGAAAAATGATGGATGGATCAGGATAATATTCCATACCAAAAAAATAATAATGTAACGAGTCCTCAGGGTGTCTTTAGAAGTAGATCTTAATTTATGCTAACTTCATAACATCAGCTTTTCTTGGGGTTGTTGTTTTTATTTTGATTATATATTTTGTGGTTTTATATTTTGCTTTTGTTCTGTGAACCGCCCTGAGATCTCTGGGTATATGGCAGTATATAAATTAATAATAATAATAATAATAATAATAATAATAATAATTAATAATATCACAAGGGTTTACCAGTGGTGGACCCGTGGTTCCCAATGTGGGGCACACACTCCACAGGGGGACAATTTCATTTTTAAGGGGGGCAATTTGGCCTTTTAGACTTCCTCCACATGAATAGGAGTTCACTTTTTGAAAAATAATTATTATTTGTCATGGGGGGAGGGGCATCAGGATTTTAGAGATGCTTAGGTGGGACATAACCAAAAAAAAGGTTGGGAACCACTGCTTTGGACCCAGGTCTTACGCCCCACCCAGGGGTGAAACTAGGCTTCATTTCACCCAGGTCAACAACCCAATTTGGCACCTTAATGCACATTTGCATAAACACACACACAGGGTGGGAGCCTCAATGGTGCCCGTCTTGAGGTTTCACCCGAGGCAAAAAACCTGACTAGCCCCCCACTGTAGCCATGGCTATGTCCTCACTCTTTAGAAAGCCATGTGCATTCTTCTTTGGCGATCACTCGAAGCCGAGTAAGATTGTCTTCCATAAACACGGATTTAACAATGAGTCCGTAAGTGGTTGTGGAGGCCAATTCTGGATCCACACATCCTTCCACAGTGGGGACATTGGTTTCCGGGCAGGCAATTGTCTTTTAAGACCGCTAGGTGATGACCCCACTCAGCACAGTAATCCAGACGGGGGGAAAGGGAGGCAGACTATGTTTAGGGCACCTTTTCTAGCCCCTTCCTCTTTTGGGGGTGAGCAGAGCAGAGCCTAAAAACAGCTGCTCAGTCATGGATACAGCTGCTGACCTGCTCAACTGCCTCGTTCCTTGAGTCAGAATGACTGAATCTGTATCCACACCCCATGTGCCGGTTCATGACTAGGGGCTTCCAGATTTCACGATCCTGGCTCCATTCATGAATTTTTTTATGTGTGTAGATCAGTGCATGCTGACCAACACTACTTTAGTTGTGAAGGACACATTCCATTTTCTTCGCCCTTGTCCAGCCTAGTTCCATGGCAGCACTCCTGCTTGTCTCAAGCATTAGGTTGCTGTAGAGCTCTCCAACACTAGTAAACCAGAGGTTAAACTACACAAAGAGCACGGGAAGCTGTGTATCACAATATGCACAAGGGCAGCGCTCTCTGATTTTCTAGGACCTACCTATGGCCCATTCCCAGAAACTCGCAACCACTGCTAAACTGGTTGTGTGGTTTTTTTACCACACTGAACATTCCATTTTGCACATTGTGCCTGGAGAGCAATTAAAGCCCCATCCATAATGTGTACATCAGCTCTTAAGACATCTATGGAACATTGAAACTTTACTCTCTGTCCACCCTCTAGATCAGGGGTCAGCAAACTTTTTCAGCAGGGAGCCAGTCCACCATCCCTCGGACCTTGTGGGGGGCCGGACTATATTTTGGGAAAATAAATAAATGAACGAATTCCTATGCCCCACAAATAGCCCAGAGATGCATTTTAAATAAAATGACACATTCTACTCATGTAAAAACACGCTGATTCCTGGACCGTCAGCGGGCTGGATTTAGAAGGCAATTGGGCCAGATCCAACCCCTGGGCCTTCGTTTGCCTACCCATGCTCTAGATTGTTGTCCATCCTAGAAAAGGTCCAGACTTGTACAAACGCATGCATACACGTGAGCAACTCAGTGCAGGAGTTATTGTGGCAGCGTGAATGGGATTCAGCTTGCATGTGCTGTCCAGCCGCAGGGCTGGAAGTTGAATCAGATCAGCTTCAGGTTCTTTCCAGGCCTGCCACCACATCTGCAAGGATGATATTTTAGGAGCCTGAAGTGCGTGGCTGGAAAACTCGCAAATCTGTTGTGTAATAACTTGGCAATTTGTAAAGGGGGGGGACGGAATATAGCTGGAGCCCCCCCAGGATTGTAAACTCCAGGTTAACCGAATCTTTCTGTCATTCTCCTTTGTTCAGAGACTGGATCTTGGCTGAGTCAGTAGTGCTGCTTGAACTACAGCCAGTTACTTCATCCAGGAGTAAATTCTTTTCTTCCATTTCAGCAAGTAGCTGCTAGCTCAGAAATTCCACCAAGCATCTTTTCTTCTCCTAATAATGACAGCAGCTCAGTGATCTAATTTAATGTCTTTATCCTCCTTTGTCTGCCTACTGTGCGTGCTTTTGTTAAAATTGATCTCCGCTGTTAGAGATTATTGTATAAGTTTTCGTCTTCATCGTCTTCTTCAGCTACTTCTTCAGTCTTTTTTAAATCATGATTATTATTTTGCAACAACGCACCAGGAATTATTAAGTGCATATGGGCTATTTGCCAGTGTGGATTTTTAACAGTGGGAAGAATGGAGCCATTATGTTGTGAGATCTGCAGCACAGGGCAGTATACAAATTTAAATAACAATAATAACAATAAGTGGGAAAATGCAAATTACCCAAATATAAATTGTTTTGCTTTACTTATTTACTTGTCTTTATCTTGTATTTTATTCCATGAACCACACTGAGATCTTATGATGAAGGACACTATACAAATCAAATAAATAAATAGACTGAAATCAAATCAATGTGTGTAGGCTGTTCTGGAGAACTGGTTGTGCTTCACGGCTGATTTACTTCTGAAGGAGCACTGTCCTCTTTGTTATAGAAGCAGTGTTCAAAACTAGCCAGGTACCAGGCGCATTTTGCGACCTGCGCAGGTCCAATTGCGACCGCATGGAGATCTCTGGATGCCCAGTTGGCAAAGCGTATTCTCCTTCATGGAGAGCATGGGTTGGGGTGGGGGCAACCAAGACACTCCTGTTTTGCTGGGTGGGTTAGTATAGATGGCTACAAATCTGATTGGGCACCCCTCAGTCGTTGGGGATAATTTGGTGTTGCAATTTTATGAGTGACTGTTGAGGGGCTGTTTATTCCCTGTGCGCAGCGTTGAGCTTCCTCTCTTCGCTGTGTGCATCGGATCACCCTCCCTATACTTACAACAACCGCCAACATGACAGGGTGGGAGATCTCAACCTCCTCTCCTTTTCCGTTCCCAGGCGTGCCGTTCCCAAAGAACTTCCTTCAGATCTGCAAGAAGATCTTGTGCCGGCTCTTCCGGGTCTTTGTCCACGTCTACATCCACCACTTTGACCGCATTATCATCATGGGGGCCGAGGCCCACGTCAACACCTGTTACAAGCACTTTTATTATTTCGTGACGGAGCTCGCCCTCATAGACCGCAAGGAACTGGAGCCTTTGGTAAGTGTTTAGTGCTTTATTTATTTATTAGCTGCGGAGGGAAATGCAGAGCCAACAGGGGCAGCTGCTCCTTCCTTGGTCAAGAGTTCTGGTCAGGCCAGTCTTCCACTCAACATGGACCTTGATTTCTCACTGGTGGCAGAAGGTGAGTCTCTCTTCAGTTCTGCAGTTCCAGGGCAGAATGAAGAAATCAAACATCTGTTTTTGTTGGCTTCCCAGATTATGATATCCTGCAGATCTCCTGGGCCAGTAGAGCCCTACCAGTTTTCTGTCGGTTTCCTTGGGTGTATTTTGTTGTGAAGGGAAGTGATGGCACTGACCCATGCCTCGGATGTAATTTCAGTTCCCCCGGGACTTGTAAGTCTTTCCAGAATTGGATTGATCCTGCTGGGAGTATCAAGATCGATTTTACATTCAACCCAGAAGGGTCCTGTCTGTCTCTCCACCCCTCCAATCCATCTGTGTAAGAAAGCTTGCACATCATATTGCTTAAGTACGGCATGAATAATTTCCCCCCTGTGAGCACACGGCAGTGTGTTGGCTTTTAACCGAATCCAGCTACAATTGCACAATCTACAGGTTGTAGTTGATTGCTTTGCTAAGTTTAATTAATGTAATGGAGTTGCATTTCGGGGGCGGAAGAAAAATCAATCATAATAAAGAGCAAGGAGTGTTTCGAAAGCAGATTCTGGTTTTTTGTTGCCAAAGCAAGACGCTACCAAGCAGCTAACTTTTAATATTTGATTAAGAATATAAAGTAAACAAATGACTGCATCACCTGTTCGTTGGACCTTCTAGCTATGTGGCTTCTACACGTGGCTGCAAAGGGCCTGAGAATGTACACCCAAGTTTATGTACCCAACGCGTACTTTGAAACTTTATCTCAAGGTTCAGGGGGCATTGGGGTGGGGGGGGGGGAAGAGATATATTCAAGTCTAAACACCCACCAGACCTTATCCTCTGAGGCAAGCCATTTCATGAGAGGGGCACATTGTCGCTCAATTGCTGGGAAGTCTCAAAATATTAGTATTTGCGTAGTACAAGCCAGTCTTTTAAGAACGAAACTGTTCCAAGTGTGTCCCTCCATACCCATGAAACTGACCCGGCAAGGTTAATCTTTTTTATGCAATGCTAAATACTGCTCAATTATTAACTTGTCGCTCACTCATTTAGTCCTGGTTTTCCCCTTTTGTTTCTAAGAGGCTCTCCCATCCCCTCCTAGAAAAGGACGGGAGAGAGAGAGAATAAAATAAAGAACAGGATTGTTGTCTCTCTGGATTTCCACTCTGATTTGTACTATTAATTTAGGGGCAGCCAGATGTTGTCACGCCTGATCATTGGCCATGCTGGCTGGGACTGGTGGGATTTGGAGTCCCATCAACATCTGGGGGACCCCACTTTGGCTATCCTGGTACTGTTTTCTGCTGCTAGATTGCATAGGCAAGATTCCTAGAATGGGAGCAGATATTCTGTGGGGCAATGCTGTAGAAAACAGAGGCCCCATAGTGAATTCTCCTCCTCACTTGACTATCATTACTATCCTGATTTTCTTTTTCCTTAGGGGGAAACAGCCAGGCATTATGATGTTACGAGTTTCTCTGCTCCCACCAGCACCATTTGACAGGATGTGAAGCAGAGAAACTTGACTTGATGTCAAGTCATGAGATGGGGAATCTGGGACATTCCAGATATTGCAGGACTCCGACTCCCATCAGCCCCTTCGAGCCTGGCCAGTGGGGTCAAGGGAGCCGTGGTTCTGTCCTAAACATTTCTGAAGGAGGGAAGAGCTCTCCATGGGGACTCAGTTTTGGAAGCACTCCCAGAGCGCATGTGTGGCATCTGTTCTTTCCCTGCTGAGGCTTAAGGGTGGTGCAGAAAGAGCCCACCTTGAGAAAGAGCCCCATGTAAGTTTGAAAGGACTGCTTGAGAAGCTCCCATAACCTGGAGGCTCCGTAGCACTGAAGGCCTAACAAAAAGGATATCGGGACACATGAATCAGGTGCTCACGCAATTGGCAATTGGTCCTTGCATACTCCAGGTTCTCCCTTTTGGCTCTTATGGGCACAAGTTGCAGGGGCAGGAGGGAAACATCAGTGAATGGGAACTACTGAGAGTGCTCTGGGCTTTCAGGTCCGGGGAGAGCCTAAACAGAGGAAGCAGGGACCTATTCGGAGGGTGCATGAGAGTTCGCCCAGCGCATGGGAGCAGGGCTGGATTTAGGTTTGATGAGGCCCTAAGCTACTGAAGGAAATGGGGTGTCCAGCTGTCCTTTGTCACCAACAAATTATCGCTGTTTTTTGTGTTGAATATATGCTATATTGATTGAGCTTGATTGAGAGGTTTCTTTGAAAACTCTTTGAGTTTTTCTTATAGTCAAGGGGTATGTATAGTCTGTTAAGTAATCTCCACATCAAAGATATGTGTTGCATGGATGGGGGGGACCATGTGATTATGGACGGAGCTTGCAGGTGAAGGGAAGAGGTGAAAAATGCTAACAGGGACATGGATCAATGGAGGAAGAGCATCATTGTGCTGAGAGTCTTACTAACCAGTTCTGCAAGGTTTTGGGGGCAGTGCTGCAGTTATAGCACATGAGCTGCGCACAACTTGAGCCTCAGCTCAGCCAGATACTGATTCTATGTTTATAAATAGGAGTAATCACCACATTTTGTGCTACCCACCTCCCTCAGTTGACGTGTGTGCTTGGAAGAATTTGGGGAAAGAAATAGATCAAAAATAAAATATGCAAATACAAAGTCCATCGTAGCGTTGCGCAAGGAGAAATCTCCCAGCGTTCCCTCTAAATCTGTTAAGGAGCATATTTAGGGGTTGGTTCGTAGAGGTAATTCTACTGTAACTGCACTAATTCAGTTGAATATTGCTCAAAGTTTGGGACGCGGGTGGCGCTGTGGGTTAAACCACAGAGCCTAGGACTTGCCGATCGGAAGGTTGGTGGTTCAAATCCCCGCAACGGGGTGAGCTCCCGTTGCTTGGTCCCTGCTCCTGCCAACCTAGCAGTTCAAAAGCACCTCAAAGTGCAAGTAGATAAATAGGTACCGCTCCGGTGGGAAGGTAAACGGCGTTTCCGTGCGCTGCTATGGTTCGCCAGAAGCGGCTTAGTCATGCTGGCCACATGACCCAGAAGCTGTACGCCGGCTCCCTCGGCCAATAGAGCGAGATGAGCGCTGCAACCCCAGAGTCGGTCACGACTGGACCTAATGGTCAGGGGCCCCTTTACCTTTACCTTTATTGCTCGAAGTATTTCTGCAGGGAATTGCAAAGAGCCACAGAGAGTGGCTGCTCATGTTGCTGTTGGGGAGTCACTTTTAGTCCCAGAGCCAAATGTCATTCTGGGCAAAGGTCCAGAGGTTGCGTGCCTGAGATGTGCATTTTACCTTCATACAGTAGGCTACTTTCTACACACACGCACCCTCTATATCAGGTGTGAGGTACTTTGGCTCTCCATATCTTGCTGAACTACAATTCCTGTCAGCCCCAGAAGCATGGCCAGTGGCCCTGGGTTTTGGGAGTTGTAGTTCAGCAACATCTAGAGAGCCAAAGTTTTTCCACACCCAGTCTATATCATCCATCCAGGCAAATGAGCAGCATTTCCTTCAGACGTTCGCGGGAATCTTCTCCATTAAATCTTCGTTGCCATGTTCGTAGATCTAAGGAGAGCTCAGTTCAGGTTGCAACAAGTATATAATTAAAAAGGGAACATTTTGCATTTCTTGATGGCTAAATACCAAGGCAGCTGCTTATTTCCATGCACATTGAAAATCTGTGCGCAGGTTTGCTTTGCCTCACGTCCACGTTGCTTTCATAATTAATTGGATGTTTAAATACGGGACTGTAATTTTGCAGTGCTGGCATTTGGAATTATGTGAGTGTGCCATGTTTGTTTTTCACTTAGCAAACGGCTTTGTGTTGGTGCCTTTGTTGACTGGCCTTTATGGGCACGGAATGATTTAAACGAGGAGGAAAAATCTGCTTCTGTTTTGAAATTGCAAACATTCACAAGCCCACAGAGTCTTTTCATTTGGGTCTGCGTAGGCTCATGGGTTTGCTTAGACCGTTGAGTCATCTTGTTGCGTTGTAGCTTTTTAGACTGCTTCCAATTCAGATGTTTCCAGCTGCAGAGCATCTGTTTCTCGTGCAGAAGTTAGACCCCTGGCATCTTCAGGTGGGGCTGGGAGAGAACCCCCCGATTCTCTGGGCATGCCTTCTAGGAAGGTGAGACTGCTGTAGACCAGGGGTCAGCAAAATTTTTCAGCAGGGGGCCGGTCCACTGTCCCTCAGACCTTGTGGGGGGCCGGACTATATTTTGGAAAGAAAAAAAACGAATGAATTCCTATGCCCCACAAATAACCCAGAGATGCATTTTGAATAAAAGGACACATTCTACTCATGTAAAAACACCAGGCAGGGCCCACAAATAACCCAGAGATGCCTTTTAAATAAAAGGACACATTCTACTCATGTAAAAAGACCAGGCAGGCCCCACAAATAACCGAGAGATGCATTTTAAATAAAAGGACACATTCTACTCATGTAAAAACTCTCTGATTCCTGGTCCGTCCGCAGGCCAGATTTAGAAGGCGATTGGGCCGGATCTGGCCCCCGGGCCTTGGTTTACCTACTCATGCTGTAGACCATGTGTGTCCCACATATGTGAGTTGCAACTAAAATGTGAGGAGGGTACCAGCTTGCGGAAGCCTGAGCTATGGCAAAATGCTGAGATATGAAGCCAGATGCTTTGGAGGACGGGATCGAGACCAACCCTTCGCACCTGAAGTGGTAGATGATGTTCCCCCATTTTATAGGCATAAAAACTACAGGGAAGACACTCATGTATCAGAATGACTTAGTGGTGAATGACAGCTTTGCTGTCTAGGTCATTTTTAATCATCTTTTTTAAAAAAAAAAATAGACTCACACCATTACACTTGGTTCCTAGGCAATGGTTGCGCAGGCAGAAAATTCATCTCATTCTGCATAAATCAGCTCTCGGAAGCTGTAAAAGAGAGGGGTACTTTGGTATGGCCCTTTAGTGCACTTGCAGCAAAGGGAGAGGTGATAATTAATTAATTAATTGAATTTCTGTACCTCTCTTTATCCCAAGATCACAGAGCGGCTTACAAGATAAAAACACAAAATGCCTTACTATAGTAACAAAAAATAATAATACTCCCCACCCCCCCAGAGTTTAAAAGACCATATTAATTAGTCAAACCTTTACAAACTCAAGGATTTAAGATGCCTACATCTTAAAAATACACCTGAGACAGCATTTGTTTAACCCAGATACAGAACCAAATAGGAATCTTATTTTGTGTGTGTTTATTTTCGCATTCAGAGCTTGGGATAACCAGTTAGCAGTACTTTGATCATAAACATTCGAGCCTGGGACAGGATCTAGAGTGAGTGAGGCAAAAGCAATTTTGCAGGGCAGTGTTTTCCAGATATTCTACTGTTTGTATTCCCAGGGTATTTCAGAACAGAGAAGCTCACAGAGGTTTATCTTTTAATGATTGGGAGAGAAGGCCGGGAGTGGTCCAAAAGCTGTTTTGTGGAGCAGATGTGTTTAATTCCAACATCCACATTCAGGATGCATCTGCACCTTTGAATCAAACAGGGAATTTGGAAAAGTGGGCAAGTAACCACCTGTAATTCATCTCTCGTTGGAAGGCTGTACTGTTAAAAATAGTCCCGCATCAAGTTTCATCTCCCAGCCACAGCAATAGGCTTGGCGCCGCTTAGTGGCTAGAAGTCAAAATAACACAAACAGGAGCTGATGCTTGAATCTGTTTTGTCCATTTGAGAAACATCAGAAAGCAGGGGTCAGCAAGGTTTATCTCGCCTGGGCCGGATCAGTCCCGCAGAGATCCCTCCATGGGTCGGATCACGATTTTCAACGTCTGCGCAGGTGCGATTTTCGGCGCCGCACTGCACCGGTTTAGCGCAGCGGGCAACTCAGTTCGGGGACGGTTTGTGGGCTGGTGAAACGACCTCTGCGGGCTGCTTCCGGCCCATGGGCCTTAGGTTGCTGACCCCTGATCAGAAAGTATCATTTGGCAAGTCTGTCGACTATTCCTCAGAAATCCTACACTCGGTTGCTTCTTATTTGCAGTAACAATTCCAGTTTTTGCACTGTCTGCAAATATGAACTGTGGAACTCCCCACCGTCCCTTATTTGGCAGAAAAGTCCCTTATCCCAGCGCTGTGTCCCGCTGCTGTCCCTTATTGATGATGTCCCTTAAATTTCCCGGGTTTCAAAGGAAGCAGCTCCTCTTCCTCCCTCCCTGCTGGCCTGGGAGGAGGGAGGCTCCAACTGTGTTGCTTGGCTGCATTGCTCACCCAATAAGGAGTCTAAGAATGACGGGGGTGGTGGAGCTTGCATGCCTTGTACCAATCAAATCGGCTGCATTGCCTGGGGACTCGCCTTTGCTCAGCGCTTCCCAGGAGAGGTGACGGTGATTTTCCTTGCTGCGTCCCCTTTGCTGGGTTGCTGTGCTGTGGGAACCACCGCTTGAGGCTTTGTTTGGCTGCTGGCTGGGCTTTCTGCCTTTGGCTCGGAGGGGCTCAGAAAATCCCCTCTGTGCTAGGAAAATCCCTTATTTTGGCTGCTGATCCCTTATTTTCAAGGCTGCTGGTCCCTTATTTTTGAATCTGTAAGTTGACAGCTATGCTCCCCACAGAGACTTAACCCTGGCTTTTGACTCTTGATATGTGTCTTTTGAGGACCAGCTTGGTTTTATTATATTGGTTCATATATTAATGCCACTGTTACCTGTAAGAAGGAGCTCTGTGACTTTACATGCATCCATTAGTATTGTGATGGTTACAAGGCAAAATACATTGTTTTCCCTGTTGTCCTAAGTCTTCAGACATTGTAAACCAGACCTGCGCAACTTGTAGATCCACCAAGCTAAGCTCAGGCCAACCAGCCATGGCATCAGGGAGTATTTGGCGACCGCTTTGTTTTCAAGCAGCAAATACAGGACGTTTATTGGGCTGCTGCTGTCCTCAGCCGGTCCGTAGATCAGTAGCAGAGCAGGCAGAAGGTTGGGAATACTTATTATTCCCAGCATTTCCAGGCACGCCCGGGAATGTCCTCTGCCAGAGCCACAGACTGACTGGTTGTAGACATTATTACTGAGTTAGATGGACGGCCCAGTGATCAAACTTGCTTTAGGGCAATTTCCCAGGTCCCTGTGCCTTTGCACAGCCCTAGCCTAGCAAACCCCTTCATGGATCACTGCCTTGCTGTGGCGAAGGGGCTTGACTCAGAGAAGCTATGAGCTATGCCATGCAGGGCCACCCAAGATGGACAGGTCATAGTGGAGAGTTTTGACCAAACGTGATCCACCTGGAGCAGGAACCGGCAAGCCACTCCAGTATCCCTGCCAAGAAAACTCCATGGACAAAGACAACGAAGACAGGAGTGCCTGGCGTGCTCTGGTCCATGGGGTCACGAAGAGTCGGACACGACTAAACAACAACAACAAAGCCTAGCATAAAGCCCTCTAAGAAATGGTGCCAATTCATAAATGTCTCTTCCTTCCCAGCCTCAGCTGGGGAATTGCAGGTCACAACCAAGGTCCTAATTCACCCATTTAAGGTTAGATTAGAAGCTGGCTTTTCATTTGAGTTCAAAGTGGGGAGTGCAAACAGCAAAATTCAAAACAAAAAAAATTCCTTCCAGTAGCACCTTAAAGACCAACTAAGTTAGTTCTTGGTATGAGCTTTCGTGTGCATGCACACTTCTAGTGTGGTTTTTTGTTTTGACTATGGCAGACCAACACGGCTACCTATCTGTAGCAAAATTCAAGTTTTCTTTGTCTGACTTGTACAATACAGTTTTTTTATTGGCTGCTTGATATTTCTTTATTTGTTACCTATAGTTTATACCACTTAAGGTGTATCCCATTCTATTGGCGATTTGACTGCAGTTCCATCAGCTGCTACTCCCTGATGGAAAACTAACTTCCAATGAGGGGTTACTGGCATATTAGGAATCCCATTGTATGATCTTGAACTGCTTTTTGCCTATCTGTGCAGCTAATTTCCTTGTTTTAAGGTAGGATGCAGAAGATTAGGAAATTAAGCAACCCATTAGAGCTGTCAGAATGATAAAGGATAGCACACGAATTTGCTGGTTCCCAATATTGCCCTTGAAGATGGCAGAGAGAAGACAAACAGAGAATGTTATGAATACAGTGGTACCTCAGGTTAAGTACTTAATTCGTTACAGAGGTCTATTCTTAACCTGAAACTGTTCTTAACCTGAAGCACCACTTTAGCTAATGGGGCCTCCTGCTGCTGCCGCGCTGCCAGAGCACGATTTCTGTTCTCATCCTGAAGCAAAGTTCTTAACCCAAGGTACTATTTCTGGGTTAACGGAGTCTGTAACCTGAAGCGTATGTAACCCGAAGCGTATGTAACCCGAGGTACCACTGTACAGGTGGTGACTATTTTAGGCATGTTCAATCGCCACACAGGTCCTTTTTGACCCGGAAGAACGCAGAATGGGAGTGGGGCAGGGCGTGATGGGGCAGGGGGCGCTTATATGCTCTCTAATAATGCATGTGGGGTGCCGGAAACAGAACCCCCGCCTGAAATGGCTGCCCCTTGCCGGATCATTGGTCCATTTAGCTCAGCATGGGATTGGGGAGCTTTTTTTTGAGCCTATTTGTGTTTCACCCCCAAGGCCTGAGACTCTCCTCTACTTGTTGACACAGTCTAAGAACACTTCTCCAGGATTTCTGATGGGAATCTTTCCCAAGTCTTCCCGGAGATGCTGAGAATTGAACATGGTGCCTTCTCTATGCACAGCAGACGCCCTGCTGCTTGGCTCCCCAGCGCTGTAGAGATGCACAGAATAACCGCTGCTGGTGTCAAAAACCTGCCCAGATTTGTGATATGTTTAAAGGAGCGACTTGTGACTTTAACTGCTTCCATTGTTTTACAGAAAGAGATGACAGCCCGGATGTGTCATTGAAGAACCACTGTTGAATGAACAAAAAACACAATTTCCTGCTAACTAAAGAAGACCTAGAGGACACACCAGCCCTCAGAGGGAAAACTTGCCTCCTTTAATCCTTAAAAAGCAGGAACCGTCAGGGACAGAAGTTTATTGCTTTCACAGACACCTTCCCACAGTTGTGTATGCTCTTAACCCTAAAAATGCTGCTCAGTACCTCCTTGGAATGATGTGGATGACTTGGAAAGAAAGGACAAAATGACTCTTTTTTCCGTATTCCCTGAATTGAGTGAGGAGGAACTCGTCAGACTACAATTCGATTCCGTCCACCTTCCTGCTCTTAAAGCTTTACTGCAAGTTTGGTCTCTCGGTGTACTTTCAAAACCAACTATTGTTAAACTGTGGTTATAAATACATTGTTGTCGGGTACAGTACATGTTAAAGACCTCAGCAGAGTATCTGTCAGCCTGCTTTTTGCCTAAAAGGGGGGAAAGAGATGGTGTGCATTACACACACACACACACACACACACACACACACCAGAAACTGAGATTGATACTTTAGGCATCAATCTTTGTTATCCAGAGCTCAGGTAGGGAAGTGGCCAATTGCCTAGTGGAACAGACAAACTGTTTTTTTCCACTTGAAACTGTCATGCCTTAGAAAGGTGGCGACTTTCAAAACACCATGAGTTGTGTGTGTGCTTCTTGCCTGTGCTACATACAGCTCTCTAGGATTGATACCTACAGACCTTAACTCAGTCCTGAAACCACTTGCAATGATCACCACAGTCCTGAGATCCCAGATAAAAACTGTGGGGGCTCTCTCTCTACTTTCCCCTGGCAACAGGCTCACTCAAACCGGGAAAAGAAATGCCAAATCTTACACACACACACACACACACACACACACACACACGTTGTTTTCCAGCTCATGTTAGTGAGTAGCAATGGCAGTTTCTGGAAGGAGGCCATAGAGAATGCTCTGATGCATGAGATTCATACAGTGGTACCTCGGAAGTTGAGTGGAATCCGTTCTGGAAGTCCGTTCGACTTCCAAAACGTTTGGAATCCAAGGCGCGGCTTCTGATTGGCAGCAGGAAGCTACTGCAGCCAATTGGAAGCCGCGCCGGATGTTCGGGTTCCAAAGAACATTCGCAAACCGGAACACTCACTTCCGGAACGTTGGACTTGCAAGGCCTTCGGGATTCAAGGTACAACTGTAATACATTTCAGAATTTGGAAGGCACAGTTTGTGTGTCCACGCAGAGTCCACTAAGGAAACAAAAAAAGCAGGTATGGGGAACCTGTGGCCCTCTAAAAGGTATTGGACTACAATTGCCAACATCCTTGACTATTGGCCATGCTGGCTGGAGCTGATGGGATTTGTAGTCCAACATATGGAGTGCCACAAATTCCTGTTCCTGACTTAGGGAGAATTATTATTGTTGCTGTTATTTAAAAAAAGGAAGGCAGTGACAACTTCTGAGTGACAGAAAGAGAGAGATAATATGAGTCATAAAGAATTCCAATTTGTTAGCCCTATAAGCGTCACCCAGCTGCACCATGTTTATTGAAATCAGTGACTTGTAGGGCATTTTCAGAGAGCTGGCTTGCGCACGCCCATCTCTGAACTGCAATTATAGTGATTCAGTGAGAGCTACACTATGAGAGCATAGTACATGTCGTGATCACCTATGCAGCTTTCTAGATCTTCTTTTACCTTACTCAAGATGACCTGGCAAATGCTTCGAAATGCCACTGTGCCTCAATTATTTTTCTACTGAAACGTTTGTTTTCTTTCTTGACACTTCACTTACCAGGAAATTGGTGGTTGGTGTGAGTGTGATACTGGTTTCAGTGTTGAGTGGGGGAAAGGAGACCTTTGTTTAAGGAAATGATAAAAGTAGCATGGCTTTAAGGCGCCATCCCAGTGCTTGTTAAAAAGCGATGCACTTTGTATGAGCAAGAGATCTGTAGTTGATAAGTTGCATGTGTGGCTGACTGGAGTGGTTATGTACATGACTTGTTCTTCCGATTGCTGTCCTTCATTCCTAATTTTATCCCTTCTCGTAATATGAAAAACAAACTCCTTGTTGAATGTTGCAAGAATAATGATTGAATGTTGCAAGAATAACGATTAAGATGATGATGTTAGACTCATTCCATTTTGTCTGGTGTCTGATAAAATACCCTCACTCCAAAGCTTAGTAAACAGATGAATTGTCACCTAGTCTTAGCCAGTGAAATTGATATTGGTGACATCAGCAAACAGCCAAGAGATATCCACGGCTAAGCCTATTAACCAGTGTTTACTGACACAGTTTTAGAGACGCAATTTAGAAAACGAAAGGAGTACTGTAGAATTCGCCATGTGCCTTCTGTGGAATTTAGTCCAGTCTTTGATCATATAAATAGCTTTGGAATTTATTTGTCCTTTGACTAACTGGTAATTCTTTGACTTTTTGAAAATCAATAATTTGGAAACTAATCCCACAGGAGGCGAAGATTTAAAAATATTGATGGGACGAGGCAGCATGTATTAACCTTGCAGAATAATGTGCATCGAAAGATGTTGGGAATCTGCACGAAGTTATTTTTGATATGCACATGTTTTTGTTCCCATATGGTCTGAATACCAACTTTTACAGTTAACACAAAAATGTGAAGTTTTGAATCACAATATCAGTGTAATTTTTTTTCTATTTAAAGATGAAGGTTTATAATATGCAGAAGTGCTACAGGAATGGATTTGTGATGTCACAAGGGCAAATCTCGTCACTGTTAGGTAGAGGTGGTTTCTACCGCAAACTGGTAAGAACCAGTTTCCCCTAACCTCAGTCCTGACAAGAACATTGTACATTTAAACACAACACAGTGAATGAGCTATCCCACTTCTACGACTCAGGATTTAAGTGGTAAAGATTACTGTTTCCATTTAAAAAACAACAACACTTTACTGGTTTAACTTTCTGCTATTTCAAGAATTTTCAAACCTAAGCCAGGATCAGAGCAAGCTGACAACGTCCATATGTTAAGCAATGTTTTGGATACTCAACTTCCTGAACCTACCGCCCATGGCACCATGCCAGCAGATGGCACATTTATGTTTTGAGGACGAAATTATTTGTGTCTGTCTCTTTAAATAACCTGGCCTTTATAATTTATTTTAACATGTAATCCCAGGGGAATTAAATAACAGGGACCTGATTGGGTTGATTGGAACCACTCTGGGTAAGATTTTGGAAGAGCGTTGAGGCAACAGGACAGCTTTAATACAATTTGGTGAAGCACTCTTGTCTCATTGCACAGAGTTGCTTTGTAAGGAATGAAGCGGCCAAATTCTAAGCCACTACTCTGGGTGGGTGGGGTCGACTGTTGCTCTCCATGGTTCATAGTGGTAGAAGATGTACTGGAAGCTCAGCTTTTCAAAAGTAGTCCATAGAAACGAGGGTTCAAAGCCTGCAAACTGGCTAGAGATCCCTGTTGAATTTTACAACGGTTAATGTCCCAGGATACAAGATAAAGCTGATGGGAGTTTATCAGAGAGGCCCTGGGGTCCCTGTTCACATATTGCCGTATTTTTCACTCTATAAGATGCACCAGACCACAAGACGCACCTAGTTTTTGGAGGAGGAAAACAAGAAAAAAAATATTCTGAATCTCGGAAGCCAGAACAGCAAGAGGGATCGCTACGCAGTGAAGGCAGCAACCCCTCTTGCTGTTCTGGCTTCTGGGATAGCTGTGCAGCCTGCATTCCCTCTATAAGACGCACACACATTTCCCCTTACTTTTTAGGACGGAAAAAGTGAGTCTTATAGAGCAAAAAATATGGCAATCTATAGAAGGTAACAATGCTGCTAAGTCTGGATCTTAAGCAGCTCACCCTGATGATGATAAACTATTTTTGGGAGCATTCTATTTTACGGACAGTGAAAGGTGAGTACAAATTCTTTGCAGCTGCCTTTCCCTAAACTGGTCCCCTCCAGATATATTGGTCTACAGCTCCTAGTAACGTGGCCAGTGATCAGGAATCATGGGAGTTGTAGGCCAAAACATCTGGTGGCCACTATGAACTGATTTTCTCCTTCTGAAGTTTTGAATAAAACATGGCTGGCCTGAAATTTCAACAGTTTATTAAACACAGGCATAGAAACGCCATCTGTCATGCATTCCCAACTCTGTTTTGAGAACCCAGCAAAAGCCAGATATTAGAAACTGATAAATAATGCTGCTTCTTTTTGACTGTTCAGATGTTTGAAGTGGGTATAGTTTTATGTCGGAACAGTTTCCCAAGGAGCACAGGTAATGTGTCTTACCTGGTCTGTGATGGTATGTGGAAGTTTCCCCTCCACTAATTTAGACAAAGACTATGGTTTGTTTTGTAGTGTTTTTAGGGTTAACGTCTTTCAGCAAGTAATTGGTTAGATTACATCGTTCTTTTTCCGCCCCATCAACCGATCAAATTCTACCACTGTGGGCTTTAGCAGTGTCAAAGTCAATGCGTTTGCAGAATATTTTAGTTATGTGTGTGATTAAATTAAGAGTTCAACTGTATGATGAGACCAATGCTGTCAATGAAATAAAATGAGTTTTACAAAACGATATCAAGTTGCATCAATCATAAGTCATGCTTTTAAACTACTGAAATATCACACAAAAAGCAGCACAACCCAACAGGTGTTCTGCATCTGCATCATAGAGCGAGATGAGCCCACAACCCCACAGTCATCCGCAACTGGACCTAATGATCAGTGGTACCATTACCTTTTTACTTTAATTAAAAATGTTGAAAAAGTTTTGGAGTCAGACATTTTTCTTGGAATCTGCTTGCCCTGATTTATGTCTTGAACAGCCCAGCAGTAAAAAGAGTAGTTTAGATCCAAGACGTCGTATTTAGATTAATTAAAACCAATGTGGCTTAAGTTATGAGTAACTTAAGTCTCATTGTTCCAGTGGGCTTACTGTGCATATGACTTAAGTCTGGATCTAACCCAGCTAGCTAGATTCATTCATGCTGTGAGCAAAATGATGAGTCTCCTCATCTGTTGCAGTACTTTTCAGACTGGTCCAAGAAACTCAGGAGCTTATCAAAAGAAAGTACCAGCAATGGAGCGCAAGGAGTTTGAAAGCATTTAATCTGCCATTACTCACGTTCCCTAGCAGGACACTGCAGCAAGGGAGTTATGGATATATGATTCCATGTGCGATGAGTAACAACTGACCTAGCGTCAACCAGTCTCTCTGGCCCCCGTGTGAACAGAGCATATCCTAGAACGCACATTCAGACCCTAAAATCAGGGTTAAGCCACAAGTTACCTCCATTGTAAGATACTGCTGCATGTTCTCTCCATGTCTTAGAAGGACATCTGACCTGAACAGGCATATTATTGCATAGATTGGTTGGAGAGCCAATGCGGTTCGTGTTGGACGAGGTTCAAATCCCCAAGAAACTCAGCCAGGAAGCCTCACTGAGCCAGTCATTGTCTGAGCCCAGCTTGCCTCACAGAGTTGTTGTGGGGATGAAATGGGGAGGAGGGAATCATACCCAACACCTAATAATAATAATAATAATAATAATAATAATAATAATAATAATTTATTTATACCCCGCCCATCTGGCTGGGCTTCCCCAGCCACTCTGGGCGGCTTCCAAAAAAATATTAATATACTGTATTACATTAAACATTAAAAGCTTCCCTAAGCAGGGCTGCCTTCAGATGTCTTCTAAAAGTCTGGTAGTTGTTCTCTTTGGCATCTGGTGGGAGGGCGTTCCACAGGGCGGGCGCCACTACCGAGAAGGCCCTCTGCCTGGTTCCCTGTAACTTGGCTTCTCGCAGTGAGGGAATCGCCAGAAGGCCTTCGGCACTGGACCTCAGTGTCCGGGTAGAACGATGGGGGTGGAGACGCTCCTTCAGATATACTGGACTGAGGCCATTTAGGGCTTTAAAGGTCACCACCACCACTTAAAAAAATAAAAATGGGAGCTTCTAGGAGCATCTTACCAGCATCAGCGTAGTAAGCTAATCATGGCTTGCACTTCTGTTATGGAAGTCTGAGCTTCCCCAACTTAAATGACGCTAATATCATTTCCTAACTTAAATGACGCTAATATAATAGTTAAACTACCACTGAAGTTCCTCAGATGTTTTGCCCAAGGAGAAGCCTCCAGTGTCGAAGATGGGAGCAACAAAACAGTTTTGCTGATTTTCTCCACCCTCTGCTACCCAAGTTTTTATGTGCATATTATTCCCACCAAATAAATTAAGATATTGTGCATTCTAAGATGCTTAATGGAATCAGATGGATTGTGGACCACTTAACATAATTGGAAATTAGGATAAGATGCCTACAGAACCTTAATCCTTCTAGCCAAGTACTAATATATATTGCACACACCATGAGCACACCACAGTAGACAGACTTCACTTCTCTCGGCAACTTTAAAAAAAAAACACAATACAGAACACAGAATCATCGATCATTTCAGCTTGGAAAAGACTTAACTTGCTGACCTGGCTATGCAAGAGAGAGGAAGTGACCCACCTGTTTGCCTACAGATAATCTCTGTCATTGCTGCCATCGCTTTCGGTATCTACTGCATTTTAAATGGGGTTTCCTTTGGTGCCTTCAACTGGTGGTACATTGTGGGCATTTGCTGCATTGTGGCTGGTGCCTTTGCCACCTTCCGCATCTATGAGGTCTGCATCTCGGTGTCGCGCACAGAGGCATCCCCAGAACTCAGCCTGCATCCCTAAACAAGAAAGTTCCAGGAGATGGATGCGATCCAGAAAGGTTGCACCGCCGCATAAGAAGTCCTTTCTGTAGGATGTTAGTAACTGCATGATGCCTCTGCCCAAGGAAGAAGAGGAGGAATTTGGATTTGATATCCCACTTTATCACTACCTGAAGGAGTCTCAAAGCGGCTAACATTCTCCTTTCCCTTCCTCCCCCACAACAAACACTCTGTGAGGTGAGTGGGGCTGAGAGACTTCAGAGAAGTGTGACTAGCCCAAGGTCACCCAGCAGCTGCATGTGGAGGAGCGGGGAATCAAACTTGGTTCACCAGATTACGAGTCCACCACTCTGAACCACTACACCACACCGGCTCTCAAAGGAGCAAGATATTGGTGGCTGAACTTTAGACTGTATAGCGAAGGGGAAATACTTTTTTATTCGCTGCATTCCAGGATATAGCTAAAGGCACAGAACGTGTAACAGGTAATATTTTTAGCTCCAGACCAAAGAAAGCAAGAGGGACAAATAGTTCCAGCTTCCTTTTGCATCATTCCAGTGCAGCTCAGCCAGCTCCTTTGGTTACATTGCCTGCCTCTCCTCCTCCCTATAGTATTCTCACAACTACCCTAGCCCAAGGTTACCCAGTTACATAGCTGTCAATTTTCAGATTTGAAAATAAGGGATCAGCAGCCTCACCTGTCCCGGGGACAGTCTATGGGATATCTAACAATCCGGGATAGCAGCGGAAAATGGCGCTGGAATAAGGGAATTTCCCGCAAAAAAAGAGGGAAGGTTAACAGCTATGCCCAGTTATTTGATGGGGATTTGAACCCTGGTCTCCCCAGTCCTTGTCTGACACTAACCATGATACTGCACAGGTTGGCTTACAATAATATTCTGTTTCTATCCTTGGGCTGAGGCAGAGCTGGGCTAACTAATGTGGTACAGGGTGGCTGTTTGGCTTCTCCTTCTCTCCCCCCCCCCAAGTCCCTTGTTCTTTTCTTCCCAGCCAAGCTGGCATCCTTCAGCAGCCGCTGCTGGGCAAGGACTGGATCTGAAGCAACCCTCAGCAATAGGTCTGCCTTGTGCAGAAAAATGGTGGGCTGGACATTTATAGCCGGGCGTACAAATTACTTTTGCTTTAGGTTTAAGAAGTGTAGTTTTCCTGCCTTCACTTTCCCCCAATCCCTGTAACATTTTATTTTATAGATAGGGAGATTGCTCTCTTGTATTTGCCCCTGCACTCTACCCCATGGTGGTAGTCTGGGTGGTGGTGGTGTTTAAAGCGGGGTTTGCTAAACAAATGTCAGTCAATGCCTTCTTAGCCAAGTGCTTCAGTGTGCCAAATGTTTCTCTTTTTCCTTTCTTCCTCTCCTTCTTTGCATTTTAAAAACTATCTCAGTACCTCACAGTCATTCATTCTTCCCTTTTCTCCCATTAAGTTATCTGAGCATTTCCACTCTTTTCTAATCCTGTCGTGCCTAATTTCCACACAATTCTCTCTCTTTTCTGGCCTTTCCAAAAAAAAGTTGATTTAAATATACTTTTTTGACCCAGACCTTGCTTTTCCTTCTTGGCCTCTTTTTCCTGTTTCCCACTCACTATTTCTACCCCACACCCTAAATCATTTTGTTTCCCTTCCCCCTTCATTTTTCACTTTTCTCCTTTCCTTGCCCCTATGCCTCTTTGTATACACCTGTTTCCTCATCCTGTTCCTCCCCTCCCTGCCCACTTCTCTGAAAGGCTTTATTTTGACTAGGATTTCCCAAAGCACAGCTCTAGAACACATTTAAATGCTTGGGATCAGCTCTGGAAATGGGTAACAGTATTAAAAAGAAGAGTAGCTGTGAGCATATGCAGAATCCTTTATCTTATCACAAGCAGCAGACAAACACTGGAAGGAAGAAAATATTACTGTTGTTGTTATTGTTGTTATTTGCATTTATTCATCACTTAGTACAAAAATGTCTCAGAGCAATACAATTATTAAAGCATAAATGGTAACAAAAAATCAAGCGTACCGATAAGCTAAAATAACAATTGACTGAAAGCGCTCATCCTTCAGTAACATATGGACCAATTCTACCCTACCCTAGTAAAAGATGAATAGCAATACATACTTGGATTATCACCCAATTCAGAGCCAAATGCCTGGATGAACAGAAGCAATTATTTCCAAGGAAGCTTGAGCCATTAGACTTTTGACAACACTGCCTATGGTCAGAGTTGAACCTCAGGCCACCCTAGGCTTCTCTGGCCCCCAGAAGACTTCCTGGCTTCAGCCACACACCCTCACCTCAAACCACACCCTTCATAAGCCTTACTTTATTCTGTCCTTCAGGGATTTTGCTTGTACACTTAAGCTGCGCATGTGCTGTACATTTACAGTACGTTTGATGCACATCCCCGTCTCCCAAGAATTCAGGGTAGTTTGGAAATTGATCCAAGTTAGATGTGTTTGTTTTAACTCTGCAAAATGCCCAGTCTTCCATTCTTCTCCAGCTGGTTCATTGTGAGGTTAAAGGGCATGGTGATGTCATAATAAGATACTACAGCATGCAACATGAATGATTCCAGCAGGGAAAGAGTGAGAGTCACCCAGAAGAATGATTTGAGACGTTGGACAGTTTCCCTTATGAATCTGCTACTGTTCATCTTTTCATCATCATTAATATTTGCAGGAGCTACTAAAGGTATGATCTCTTTGAAAGCTATATGCCTCTTCTAAGAACATGATGTTTATTGTACACTACTATTGTGCTGCAAAACCACAAACAACGGCCGGCCGGGGGGGGGGGGGGGAGGAAATGAAAGTGACAATAATCAGACAATAATCACTGTATGGTGTCACTCAGAACCTCTCTTCAGCTGGACTCTTCTGTTCTCTATTATATTTGGTGTACTTTGTTGACTATTTTAAGCTCCTGCCCCTTTAATTTCTGACACCACTCTACTGGCAACAAAATTCAGTGATTTGGGGTGTGTTGGTGGCTGGATACCTTGTCTTCCTGTCCACAGCTATTATTTGCCTTTTGTCTCCATCTGTAGTCATGTTAAGAATATGAGAAGAACCCTGGTGGATCTGACCATAGCTCCATATAGGCCAGGTATGCCTTCAACCTTTACAGACCCAGGACCCACATTTAACCCAAACTTGCATTTGGGGACCCACTTCTTAAATCTTTTAAGCATATATTTGCATGGTGGTAGTGCTCCTATTGCAGCTCACCTTGGATCAGTCTGCAACCCACCGGTTCAGGACCAGGATGTAGGCCAGCAAATCCACTTCTCACAGTGACCACCCTGATTCCTTTAGAAAGCCCACATGTGAGACCATGAAGGCAGTTGCCCTTCCCTGCTATCATTCCTCAGCCACTGAGATTCATTGGTATATCTAAATCTGGAGGTTCCATGTAGCCATAATGGACTGAATCTAGCACAGAAGTTGGTCCAATGGTTTCCGTGGCCTCAAGCAGACCTCTGATGGATTAATACTCATAAACTAAGGGTAATCCATTTGAAACATATAAACCTGTTCTATAATTATCTTAGAGCCGGGCTGGAGAAATCTTTGGCTCCCCAGATGGTGCTGTACTACAACTCCCACTTACCCCCATGTGAGTTGGAGCTGATGGGAGTTGTCACTTGGCAACTCCTGGAGGGCCAAAGGTTCCCAACCCCACTCTTAAGAGTAAAGGTAAAGGTAAAGGTACCCCTGCCCGTACGGGCCAGTCTTGATAGACTCTGGGGTTGTGCGCCCATCTCACTTAAGAGGCCAGGGGCCAGCGCTGTCCGGAGACACTTCCGGGTCACGTGGCCAGCGTGACAAAGCTGCATCTGGCGAGCCAGAGCCGCACACGGAGCCGCCATTTACCTTCCCGCTGGTAAGCGGTCCCTATTTATCTACTTGCACCCGGAGGTGCTTTCGAACTGCTAGGTTGGCAGGCGCTGGGACCGAGCAGCGGGAGCGCACCCCGCCGCAGGGATTCGAACCACCGACCTTTGGATCGGCAAGTCCTAGGCGCTGAGGCTTTAACCCACAGCGCCACCTGCGTCCCACTCTTAAGAGTATTGGTCTTCAATTGCTGGGTTGGGACCCACTGCCAGAGCATGGCCTGATCTAAGGCATGGGTTGCAACGCTAGCACTAACAAACCTACAAGTATATGGTATAACATTAAGAAATGGGTCCTCGAATGCATGTTTGGGTTAAAGGTAGATCCAAGGTCTGGAAAAACTGAAGACTACTGTCTCAGAGTATTGTTTAAAGGCCTGATGTTGGGTCTGGATGAAGAATTCATAGCAGGCTTCTGCTCTTTCAACCATAATTGAATAAAGTGATTTTTAAAAAATGTATCTCATTTATCTAGAGAATCATAAAGTTATTATTCGGATAAATCATGAGAAGAAAGCGAACGAGGAGGAGGAGGCAGGAAGTACAAAGCACATCATCATACACCCTGCTGTACATAAGATTTCTATAATGGAAGGTAAACTTTTTTATTATTCTTTATTATAAATAAAAAGAATTATAAGGCAAAAGACCAACAACTTTTACAGCCTCAGAGGACCAGAGTTACTAAAACATCTGATCAACACTTATGTAACAAAAAATACCCCACTGTCACCTTATGAAAATGTTTATACAGCAAACCAGTTTGATATGCAGATATTAAGGGACGAATGGAATAACGTATTAGAGATGTCAATCTCAACCAAGCAAAGGGAAACTGTGCTAAGTTCTATAACAAGGGTGTTTCTGGACCTTAGACTAAGATGCATACAAAAAAATTATATTTTGAATTTACTGGAGTTAGGAAAGGGCTATCTAAGCTGCTGGAGATGATAATGCTTCTTTAAAACTTATGTTCATACAATGTCCCACATTGGTATATTTTTGGGAGAGGGTAGCAGAAATGATTAATGCAACTGTACGGAAAAACATTAAATTTGCAGAGGAAAATATCCTTTTGAATTATATTCCCAGTACTTGGAATCTAACTAAGGGGCAGTATGGAAAAAAGACTAGTATTGATGAACTGGAAGGAAAAAAATGTGGCTCTCTTCAACAAATGGATAGAAGATATGTATAAATTCACAGCGCATGAACAAGTTGCAAGGGATAAAGTCAATGTATAACAGTGTCTCCAGCTCCTCTAGACAGTTCAGAAGGATGTCATGGTCAATGGTATCAAAGGCCACTGAGAGATCCAGCAGAACTAGGAAACAGCTAGTTCTGGAAAATGGCAGACCTCCATTTTCATATGGAGTAGGCAGTGGTAACAGATGCTCCATCTGGTCTTCAGTGTAGCTCCCAATCAAAAGAACCCCTCTTTCTTACTTCAAGTGTTTGCTTCTGCATGCTACTCAGCCATGAGCAACAAAACTCTACACTTGTGTACCAATGAATAATAATGGCACCGTTTTAATTACAACAAGGCTCCAGCTGTTCATTCTCCTTGATCTATGTCTTTCATGGCTTATGTTGGAATTTCCACAGCCAAACTATACAATAAGGAGAGTACTGCCAAAGTCATAGTTCTTCTTCTTCACACTGGGAAGAGGGCTATGTCTGCACTTAGAAAACGAAGAACCACAGTAAGCCTGCAAATTATGTGGGGTTTATGTTCTGGGGATCATGCCTAAAGCCAAAATTGCATATAGTCAAAATGCACTGGGTTCAGCGGCAGGTGGGATTGCCAAAGGCATTTTTCCTGGAACCCCAGGAAAGTTGTGGGCTTACTGTATGTACATAACAAAACAATGGACAAAGAAAGCGGTGGGTGCATTAAAATATATTGCATACTTCTGCAACTTTGTTACAGAAGTATGGGATAATGAAGAAGTTGACAAACATCCATCCAGAGGTGTCTTTTTCTATTGAGTAGCAGGTAAGGACATAGTTCAGCAGTACTTAAAACTGAAATTTGTGTGTGAACCCACATTATGTATGTGCATTTTGTATTGCCCATATCTAGGACTGGGGAAAACCATGTAATTTTTCATGGAGCCATCACTGGGTTTTCAGGAATTGGTACTACTGCTGAAAAATGTTGGCAATGTATTTGTTGGGTCTGGGCCACTTTATTCTTCCCTGCTAGTATGCGAGAGAAACAAAACAACACCTGTGGCTTAGCTTTATGTCTGAGCTGGGAACTGTGGTCTGTTTTGCCTCAAACAAACTACAATCTGTAGCTGATATTAATTCTTAGATTACTGATCATTCATCAGTAAAAGAAAGCATAATCCCCAGTTAAGACATAATACTAAGTCAGTTCATTAACTAGAAACAAAAGGATTGCTTATTTTTAAGTGATTGCTTAATTTTAATTGAATTGCACAGTTCTCAACTTTACTATAGGGCCACAGAATCATGAAGATGTTGGATTACAAGATAATGAAGATGTTGACAAAAGTCTATCCATTGATCACCTTTTCCATCCAATACCACGTAAGAACAGTTAGCGGTGATGAAACCTGGAAATCCCATGTGGTCCAACCTTACATATCATATTTGCATGTCATGATAAACCATAGTTACTGGTTTGCACAAAAAGTGCATTTTCATGGCCCATATTTACACTTTCAAGGAGCCATCACTAGATTTTCAGGAACCAATTTAAATTCTGAAGAGTTGATAGTGACCTCATTTGCATGTCACAGTAAAAGCATGGATAATGAAAACTGTGGTTTACTGTGAACACATAGTTCTGGGCTGCTTTGCTTTTTTTATACCAAGTGGACACAGAACCCATAGACTGCGCACTGTCTTGTCACGCAGCGGGAGGGGGGTGGAGCAAAGCCAAAATTTGACAACATGCAGCCTTCCCAAAGCTGGGTAAGTGAGGCACTGGGTTTGGGGAGGGAGGTGTGAGCCTCTGGCAGGGTCCTATAGCCCTTCTATCTCCTTCCCAAAGCTGGGAAAGTGCTAACTGGCTTTTAGAAAGGAGGTCGGAGGACTCTGGGACCCTGTCAGGGCTCTCACAGCTCCTTCCCAAGGCCCAGTGCCTCACTTACCTGACTCTAGGGCTGCTGTGGGCTGCACATTCCAAATTTATATATATAGGGTGGGTAGGCTTAACCCCTTCCTGTCTGGAATCTCCACCTGCAGTGAGAGAGTGGCATATTAACCCTTTCCTGCCCTGAGGGGAGAGGTTTAACTCTTCCCATAGCAGTCTTTTTTTTTTCTCTTAGAGGGAAAAGCATGGAGGAGGGGCCCATTCAGTTACTGCCCTTTCTTCCCACCTACCCTCTACAACTGCAATCTAGAAATAGAGACCACTTACCTTTATGAATCAACTGGGGATTTGTTTTGTTTTGTTTCAGACAAACCACAATCTCAGACAAACAAGTTTGGATTACTGATTGTGATTTGTTTGAGCAAAACAAACCATGGTCCCAAGTTTGGACATAGTACAAAGCCATTAACTACCCCATGACCTATGTTCATAAGAAATTAGTGAACAAGGAATCTGATTTATTTTTTTAACCAAATCACATATTTCTTAACTTTTATTATAGTACCACCAAAGAATGAAGATGTTTATAAAAATCAACCAGAAGATGTCCTTTTTCATCCGGTACCAGGTAAGGGCACAGTTAGCTGTGGAGAAACTTCCCTGTGATCCAACCGTACAAATAATTTTTCAGAGGCCATATCTACTTAGGTCTCACTATTGTTCAGTTACCAAAGCTACCAGAACACCTAGGCCTAATTTCTGATGCTTGCTATGTATTATTTATTTGGGGTACGGGCAACCCCCCATTTATGTGCATTCGATATGTGTGCGACCACACATCACATCCAGTGTTTGAAACTCCCATTGTTCTAGGCGCATTTTGCAACAGGGAATTTTCTAAGTGCGAGCAGTTTCTGAGCTTTGGGCACAGTCCTGTGCCTAAGATTTCAGATTACAACTGCAGAGTGGAAGGAGGACCTTTTTCTTTCTCCCAACTTCCAGCTATTCTCTGAAGATTGGAGAAGAGAGCCTCTTAAGAACATTAGGGGGTGGGCAGGGGAAGGACTAGACCATGTGAAAAACGAACATAATATTTCAGCTGCAGTTCATTCATTTTCAGCTTTGTATTCTTGCTATAAAAAAGCACACCTAGACATTCCATTGTCTAGGTGTGCTTTTTTATAGCAAGAATACAAATACACCTAGACATTCCATTGTTGCGCCCATAACCTAAGTTTATGGTGCCATTCAGCTCCTAGCTTTCATATCTCAGTTTCTAACACTTATCACATTAAAGTCTGGAAGTGATCTAAAAAGTCACAAAAGGGGGCAGAATGGGGTGGAGGTGGAATGGGGTGTTTGCAGGCTTTTTCAATGGTGTTTCAAATATACGTGATTTTATTTAAGCATGTGGTGCCTTGGAACTTAACCCTCACATAAATGAAGGGTTGCCTGTATATACTTTGCCCCCATGCCCCCTTTGGGAAGATTCCTGTGGATTTTCAGGAATCAGTAAAAAGAGTTGACACATTTGCATGTCATTATAAACCATAGTTAAAGGTTAGCTGTGAATTACTGACCAATTTGTTTGAAGAAAGAAACCATGATCCCTGGCTTGGACATAATGGACAGTCCATTAGCTTTGCTTGAACTATGTACATAAGAAGTATTGCACAAATTAAATGTTTGTTTTTAATTGAATTGCATTCTTAACTTTTATTACAGGACGAAAGTTTAATGAAGATTTTGACAGAAGTCCAGTAAAAGATCTCTTTTTCCAACCGGTACCAAGTAAGGACACAATTTAGCAGGGGTGAAACCTGAAATTGCCGTATGATCTTCAGAACAAAAAGCTAAATTGATAGTAAACAACGTGGTGACAGAGGAGTTCAAAATTGAAAAAGGGACACGACAGGGGTGCCCTCTATCTCCTCTGTTGTTTATTTCAGTCCTGGAGGTGCTATTGAACATGATTAGAAATGACCGGTTGACACAGGGAATTGTGGTCGGAGAGAAACAATATAAACTGAAAGCATTTGCAGATGACTTGGTATTAACATTACAGGAGCCAGCCCCTAGTACTAAAAGAGCGTTAGAATTAATTTCTGATTTTGGCCGGGTGGCGGGATTCAAGCTGAATAAACAAAAAACTAAAGTTTTAGCAAAAAATTTGACAACTATTGAAATAGAGGAGTTCAGAAAAGAAACAGAACTAAATGTGGTTAAAAAAGTAAAGTACTTAGGGGTGCACTTGACCTCCAAAAATTTGAATTTGTTTAAGGACAACTACGAGAAATGTTGGTCAGAGATCAAAAGAGACTTGGAAACATGGTCAAGACTGAAACTTTCCTTGTTGGGTAGAATAGCTGCTATAAAGATGAATGTATTGCCGAAAATGCTATTTTTGTTTCAGGCCCTCCAGATCGTGGACAAGGTGGAATGTTTTGGAAAATGGCAGAGGGATATTTCTAAATTTGTCTGGCAGGGCAAAAAGCCCCGAATAAAGTTTAAAATACTAACTGATGCGAAAGAAAGAGGGGGGTTTGCCCTGCCGGACTTGAAGCTATATTATGAATCTGCAGCCCTCTGCTGGTTGAAGGATTGGATTTTGTTGGAGAACACCGATGTCCTCGACCTGGAGGGATTTGACAATGCTTTTGGGTGGCATGCATATTTGTGGTACGACAAGGTTAAAGTTCATAGATTGTTCAAAAACCATATTGTCAGAAGGGCAATTTTCATGGTCTGGTCAAAATATAAAGACTTATTAGAGAGTAAAACTCCGAGGTGGCTCTCACCGATGGAGGCCAAAGCACGTAAAAGACTCAATATGGAGGCCCATTGGCCTAAATATTGGGAAATAATTGAAAAAATTGGAGATAATTGGAGGTTGCAGAGTATGGAAAAGTTAAAAAACAAGGTGCGAGATTGGTTACATTATGCTCAAATCCAGGAAGTTTTTAAAGCGGACAAAAAAGTGGGTTTCCAGGAGGAAAAATCGAAATTAGAGACAGAGTTGCTTGAGCCAAAATCTAAGTTAATTTCGAGAATGTACAACTTGCTGCTTAAATGGAATACACAGGATGAGATTGTTAAATCCTCCATGATAAAGTGGGCGCAGGATTTGGGGCACAACATTATGTTTGAAGACTGGGAAAGGTTATGGAACACCGGAATGAAATTTACGGCATGTAGTGCCCTGAAGGAAAATATTATGAAAATGATATACCGGTGGTACATGACCCCAGTCAAGCTTGCAAAGATATATCACCTGTCTGATAACAAATGTTGGAAATGTAAAGAGGAGGAAGGGACATTTTTACACCTCTGGTGGACCTGCCCGAAGGTGAAGGCCTTCTGGGAGATGATACATAATGAACTAAAAAAGGTGCTCAGATTTACCTTACCCAAGAAACCGGAGGCCTTCCTCCTGGGCATGGTAGACCAGAGGGTGGCTAAGAAAGATAGAATTTTCTTTATGTACGCTACTACAGCAGCAAGGATCTTGATGGCAAAACACTGGAAGACACAAAATCTACCCACATTGGAAGAATGGCAGACGCAGCTGATGGACTATATGGAACTGGCTGAAATGACTGGCAGAATTCGAGACTCGGGAGAAGAAAAAACGGAGGAAGTTTGGGAAAAGTTTAAGGACTATTTGAAAAAGCATTATAAGTTGTATGAATGTTAAAAAATGCTCCTTTTTAGGAATTTATAGCTTCAGTATCGGTAAATTTTTGAATTGGAAAATAAGGCACAACAAGACAGAAGTGGTGTAATGAAATAATTTTATTGTGTTGAAACTAAAAATCAATGGATTTGGATTGAAATGTCTAGAGACCAGATATCACGATAAAATGGAAGATATATTATTATGTTTAAAATAAGTTAACAAATTGCTGAGGTTTTGGATTTACAGAGAACGCAGTGCTCGGAAGATGGGGGGAGTCCACTAGATCTATGGAAACATGTATTTGGAACTTGGATTTTGTATATTATAAACTTAATAAAAATTATATTAAAAAAAAATAAATACACAAATAATAATAATAATAATAAAAAATTGCCGTATGATCTTACCTTACATAACATTTGCACAAGAGATGAACATTTTGTATTGCCTATATTTAGAGCTGAAAAATAGTTAATTTTTCAAGGATCCAGCCTTGACTTAGCTTTATTTCTGGCCTAGAGATTGTGGTATGTTTTGCCTTAAACAAACTATGAGCTGTAGCCACTGCTGCTGCTTCTTTTAGTGATAATGATTTGTTAAAGCAAAAGAACCCATTCCTACATCAAACATGATGCTAAACCAGATCAGCACATTCACAGTTAAACATCAACTATGGATTACTTGCAGGGGTCACCAGCCTGTGACCCGCAGTGGTGTGTCACTGAGCAGGTGCCCCAGACTGAGTTTTCAATTACAAAAAAAAAAGGCCTCAAGTTCTCCTAGAAAGAAAGATAAGGGGCAAATTGTGCAGGTACCTTCTAAATGATTTCTGTGAAATGAGAGTGGTGTGGTTATCTTATATATTTCCCTCAGTACTGTACAGTGGAACCTTGGTTGTTGAATGTAATCCGTTCTGGAAGACCGTTCGACTTCTGAAATGTTTGACAACTGAGGCGCAATTGCCGGTCGGCAAAATCCATTGAAAAAATGGAGAAACGAGCCTCAGAAGCTGTTCGACTTCTGAGGCGTGTTTGAAAAAGGAAGTATTCACTTCCAGGTTGTTGGCATTCAAAAACCAAAGCATTCAGCTTCCGAAGCATTTGACGACTGAGGTTCCACTGTATTGAGGAACGCTCTCTGTTGTTACTAGACAACAACAGCATCAGTGAGTGTGTGTATAATCTCCAAAATTAGGAACCATTAAGACATAGCTGACGTCCCATAGTATGTGCATAAAGTTGTTGGGAGTGATTGTCTCTCTAATTTTATTAAGCCATGCCCCCTTCATGGCAGTCATTTTGTGACTGGTAGGTACTCTAACACTCTCTCAAAGTTCAAAATCTGCCTGCTAGTCAAAAAATGTTAGTGACACCTGGTAGACTGTGACATGTAAACTGGGTTACTTTTTCAAATCCCTGGGAATTTTCTATCCAGAGGATCAGGTATCTAGGATTCCTGCAGCCCTGCCCATATATTTTCAACATGTGCTGTTAAGATCTCTCAGTTAAACCAAGAATACACTTCTCTCTATGCATCTGTGCACCAAGTCCAAATAGCAAATGCATGCACAAAAGTGTTTTTGGATTGCTCCCCCATAGTGGAATACCCATTGCCTGGAGAACCACTATAAGCTAAATCTTTCAGGATTTTTTTTCCAGTCTGGGCTGGCTTCAGAAAATCTACAGTATAACAACAAAGGCAACAATGGCAACAACTGCCGATAAAACAGTGACCTATACAAAGATGTACAATAAGCAGTTTTCAACATATATTTATATAATTATATTCAGAGCTTGATCATAATAACTTACTTATATAGTGAATAATTGGTTTCCATTCATTTGTTCACTCATTGCTATGCCGATGAATCTGTTGATACTTGTAATTCAGTTAATTTAACAACAACAAAATGCTTGGTCCCACATCTTTTTCTCCCCCCCCACCCCATCATTTAGCAAAAAAAATGCTTGATAAAGTTAAAATGTATGGTTTTAATTCTTGCTGATCACACATTGACTTCTTTTCATACAGAATTTGGTAAGCAATTTAGTGGATTTAAAGGTAAACAGCTGTTTCCATTTGATTAATTTTAAACAATTGCCCTGCCTTAAGTTTCAGACAATGCAGAGGTTGAGAAGCGCATACAACTTGTCTCCAAAGAAGAAGAAAGACCACGACCCCGGGAACAGATACTGTTGGCTGTATCCTCAGCAACTCTGTGTGTTTTAATATTGCTTACAATGCTTTGTGGTATGACTATATACCAATGTAGCAAAAGAATTAGGTAAGTCTTCCTATCACACAAATGATGAATTCTGACGATCCATCTGTATATTCTGTATTAATAGTCAACACATTATCTAAATGTAGTTCCTTGTGTAGCCAAAATGGCATCATCCACAAAAGGCATGAGTAGGCTTGGGGGAATTCAAAGGTTTAGAGAAGTATTTTTAAAAAACCCCCACAAAAAAACCTAATTTGAAGTAGAAGAGGCAAAACAACTCAGTCAAGACAGAACATGCTCAGTGGGCGCAGAACAGTGGCTAACTGCTATAGGGGCAGGGGAGGAAGAGCAATGGAATGGAGTATCCCGGAAGGCGGAATACATGATTAACTGACTCAAATCTTGGAATGGGAACACTCCATCTTGCAACTTTATACTTACAGGTCCTATATGTTCTTGCTCTGATATTAAAGGGGGGCAGGGCCCTGCCACTAGGGGCAAAAAGCTGCCTGTCCCTTTTTAACATACATTTTTCGCATCTCCCCTAATATGCCTGCATACTGCCATCTCCACATGGAAGTGGCTTGGTAAAGCAACTGTTTGTCAGATGACCATGCAGGTTGCAGGCAAATGTTCTGCATTGTAGAGAAACCTACATAGGAAATGCTGTGCATGGGAGTGTCTTCCACGTGGGAAGGTATTTCGAGTGACACAGCCCTGAGATCCTTAGAAACAGCAGACACAAAATCAACACCCTCTTTGCATTCCAGTTTCACAGAGCTCTCATTTACTTCTTCTGAAAATCAAGCACTATTTGGGCCATCCTTTTTCCATCCCTATCCATCCGAATCTGCAATGTCTAGAACAGAGAGCTTGATATGGAACGAGTCCGGACCAAGATCAGTAGGACGGAGCCCCTCGGTGGCTAAACCCTCAAGGATGCTAACATTTGATCCTGTTGTACACTCAGTAGATGAGGTGTCATCCTTTTCTGATGAATCAGCCCGCACTCTAGAGTCAATCAGGCTTAGAGAGACAGAACCATCTGAAATAGTGGCACCCTCTCAAGCCCCATCAACTGAAGCACCACCTCCAAGTGCACCAGCAGCAGCACCGCCACCAAATGAGCCAGCACCACCACCACCACCTCCACCAAGTGAGCCAGCAGCAGCACCACCACCACCTCCACCAAGCGAGCCTGGAGCTGCACCACCACCACCACCTGGTGGCCCAGCAGCACCACCTCCACCAAGCGAGCCAGGAGCTGCTCCCCCACCCCCACCTGGTGGCCCAGCAGCACCACCTCCACCTCCACCAAGCGAACCTGGAGCTGCACCCCCACCCCCACCTGGTGGCCCAGCAGCACCACCTCCACCAAGCGAGCCGGGAGCTGCTCCGCCACCCCCACCTAGTGGCCCAGAAGCACCACCAGCACCGCCGCCACCACCACCACCACAAGGTTAAATCCTGATGTTGACGATGATTTTTGAAAAAGGAAAGAAATCTGGATTACTAACTTCACAGTTGGCTGCTCCGTACAAAATTCAGAGAGAGAGAAATATTGAGATTCTGAAGTGAGGAGAAAACCAACAAGGAAGTTGGGACTACAGGGGTCTGAAGGCGTGCTGGAACAGTATTGATAGCTGAGCTTAGTGAGAAAAAAGTGGTGTAAGAAAGTACGTACTCCCAAGAGACATTGGAATAGTTTCATATTATGATGTGGGAAAATAAATAAAGCTTTGAATCACTAGCCATGGCAAAAGCCACATAAGGTTATGTTACATAAATAAATTTTCTGTACAATAAATCAACTATATGAATGAACTCTCGTCTCCCCTACATTAAGATGTAGAGTTGATGGCTATTTTCAGCCAGACTAATGCAGAAGTCACTAAATATGGTGGTGAGGACAGTCAGCTAGGTCCCCTTGCTGGTGTTAACTGATCCTGGGAATAAAACAGGTTTCTGTGGGGTTTGGGAGTAATACGGTATGGAGCTATAGGAAACCTCTTTCCATGCATCCTGAAATTTATGAAATCAGCTAGGCATTCTTTCCTGAAAGACAGCATTAGTATGGGGTCTCCCCTATGTGGAGTTCATAACTTTTCTACTGGGCTTGTTCAGCAACCTAACCTACAAAAAATTAACTACTGAAGCTTTTTCTGACATGCCAGTAAAAAGGGATGTGATTAAAAGCAAGGAGGCTGGGTATGCAGCAAGTGAGAAACCCTCTGTGTGGTTCCGATTGTCCACTGAAATAACATCCAAAATGTTCAGCGCTTACAGGAAGCCTGCTGGGATCGGCTGTGATAGAGTTCCCTTGGGGGAATGCCATAATGCAGATGGTCGCTGCAGGCTAGCTGTCACCGCCAGTTGGCTGATCAGCAGTTACAAGAAGCATGGCTAGCAAGCTTCCCTTGCCAGGGAACAATCAGGAGCACTTTACGGCTCCCAGTTGTTCCTTGGAAGCCAGCTCAGGTTACTACTCCCAGCAACAATAAGGCCACAAGTGCATACCCATCCAAATGGATGGCATAAAATACACAACGTAATGCTGCAACCAAATGCCACTGCATGTTTCTTACCACATGTTGCACACACCTGTGCAATTACAAGTCCTCCCCCATGTAATTCTCTATAAATTCACCTGCTCAACACAGACATAAGCAAACATGGCGGGGGCAATCAACTCATCGACAGCAAAACCTTAGACCCACTTCAACCACACACATTGAGCAAATAAACTTTAATATGCACAATGAAACACAGTATTCTACCACCTTAAACATAGTTTCCCCAAAGAATTCTGAGGGGTTTAACAATCTCTCTTCCCAGCGAACTCTGGGAATTGTGGCTCTGTGAGGGAAATAGGATTTCCTAAAAACTCTCAGCACCCTAAACATGCTACACTTACCAGGATTTTTTTGGGGAAGCCATGTTTTACACCTGGTATGTCAGAGCACAGGTAAGCCTGGCAGGACAGCTTATTCTATGGTGTTACCTCCTTCATGCATTAATTAGATAGAAGCACGTTAGCTATACAAGGCAGATTACCCCACATTATGTATTTGGGGGGGGGGTCTCATATTATGTCCTTTATTTTTTCCTGACCAAAGAGGCCTGCCCTGTCATTACCCAGAACGAAAGCAAACTACAGCTCCCAGCGCCTCTAGCCAACCACAATTCCCAAGCTATATAAGACAACGCAGCACCAAAAACAAGGAACCGAGACGCTTGGCAGAAACTCCCAGCCAGAATAAACCCAGTAGGGCGCATGCGCGCGGGGGGGGGCGCTACCTCAGGCAAGCTTAATCAGAAGCAACGTGCCTTAACCGCTCTCGGGGGACGGTTGCAAAAGCCACGCCCCGAAAGTGGGTGGGGCTTGCGTTTTTCTCTTCATTTAAATATAAGGAGGCGCCTTTGCGGAATGAGGGCGGGAGGAGCAGCAGCAAGCAAGAAAGAGAAGGGGCGGGGCTTCAGCAGCAGCGGCGCGTGGCCTCGCCCCGCCCCCTCCAACGGTTTCGCCTGTGAACGAGGCTTAGCCGGGAGCGTTGCGCGCCTTTTCTCCGGCGGCGTGGTGGGAGGCGGGAAAAGGCGGGATGCTCCCCTCGGCGGGTTACTTCAGGAGCCTCCCTTGCCCCTTCGACGCCCGCGGGTGCCGGCGGCCCCACTGCCAGTACAGACACGAGGCCCTTCGGCGCCGTCGCCGCCTTCAAGGGGAGCCCCCGCTCCCTCAGCCGCGACCGCTGAGCGGCTCTTCCGCGCAGGGTGAGGGAGGGGAGCAGGCGCTGCCGCGTGTGGACGGCGGGCCTTGAATGCGCGTTTTACTTCACGCCTCCGGGAACCGTGCGTTCCCGCCTTTTCCCCACAAAAGTTTCCCGGAACTGGAGCCTCTTCCCCACGAGCCGGATAAAATATCAAGGCTTTGTCATCCCAGCCTGCGCTTTTAAAAAGCGATATTCCTTGCTTTGTGTCTCCTCGTTCAGAGAAATGAGATTGAAAATAGGCCCTTTTTAATTACCGGCATCTGTGTTGTGCAGTGTCGGATTTACGTGTAAGCTAAACAAGCTATCTAGGACCCCCAAAAAAATTTAAAGGGAAAAAACAACAACTGGATGTACATTTCCAAAATATAAGATAAAAACCAAATAAAACTTACATACAGCAGCAGTATTTTGTGTTTGCTGGCCGCTCCCTAAAATATCACAGGTTTGCTCATTTCTGTATATAGGATGCCTACATTATGCATGTGCAAATGGCTTTAGATACTTATAGGTCCATAAATTACCATATAGCACATATTCAACACACAAAAAACAGTGACAATTTGTTGTTGATAAAGGACAGCTGGACATAAAAATTACAGGGCCTCATCAGACCTAAATCTGGCCCTGGTGTTGTGTTAATAGTCTTTTTACCTTTCTTCGGTAATTCTTATTTCTATGTTCCTGTGTTGCCATGGCATTATTTTTCAGGTGATTTGGGATATGGTTTCTTTAGGCACCCCTAAAATGCATTCACTTTGGCTCCTTCGCAGCCTGACCCCCTCCTCTGGCAACCTGCACAGAATTTTGCTTGATGGTTGCCATTAATTTGATTTAAATTTATTTTATAATGAATGTTTTTAGAATGTTGAACTATTTTTGATTGTTGTTAGCCGCCCTGAGCCCAGCTTCGGCTGGGGAGGGCGGGATATAAATAAAATTTATTATTTATTATTATTATTCGCAATGTCTTTGTTGAGTAATTCTTAGAGACAATGCACATGGTTTAGATGTGCTGGGTTTTTGTATCGTGTGTCGCTTTAAAGCAATAAAGTATTCCAATGCCCTTCAAAAATAGTTGATGACAGAACTAAGAGTTCGGGCTAAGTTCTGTAATTGTATTCTTTAATGCTCTGTTTACATATAATTGAAATATTAATGCATAACCTAAGGCTATGGCATTTATAAAACTCTGTTTTAATCAACAGGTCTTGATAAAAATATCCAAGAATTAGAAATGATCAACAAAGCAATTCAATCACTCAAGACTGAAGTTGAAGAACAGAAGAAACTATTTTGTTACGACTGGGTGCAAGATTTCAAAAATAATGTGATTCTTGCAACAAATCACAACAAAGGAAATAAATCTTTCTCTGATGAAGGTGATGACTGTAATAGTCCTGTAGAAGTAAAAAATAATGCCATTTCAATCTCAAAACAATCTAAAAGGTCCAGTAAATATAGTCTTGACCATAGCTGTCCAGCTACTGATCTTGAATATGACCCATTACTCAATTATACTGCAGATCTCGGGTCTTCTTTGAAGGAAGTAGATAAAAATGACACATGCCACTCTAAACATTTTAAAATCTCTCACTGTAGAGATTTACAAGCATCTATAAAAACTTTTCCAGGTGAAAATAGATTCAGATCCCCAAGGAAGAGATCAGTAAGTTCTTCACCAATAAAACTCCAGGAATCAGATGATGATATGCTTATAATAGATGCCCCACCAATGAATGTATCAAAGAAACCAAGAATAAGCAAGACCTATAAAAAGTGGAATAGGGAAGTAAATGAGATGAGTTTTGGAGCTAATTTAGAAACTGTTCAGAACTCTGGAACATCAGATATTTTAAAAAATTTAGAGGGAGAAAGATCAGAAGTCATCACTGTTGGCCTGCATAATGTTAATCAAAGTGATGGAAATAAAAGTAAAATAAAAAATTCAGCAGCAGAAAGTGCTTATTTAGCAGATGTCAAAGCGAGTGCTTTGAGTGTAGGAAGCAAACTTCGGACAAAATATTACCCTGCTACTAAAGGCAATAATGTATCTCCTCAGATGAAGTTTGAAATGAACAAAGAAATATTGAAGGAGGAGTCACTGAATGTTATTTCTGTTAAAGCATGCAATATGACTGAGGAGGTTAGTAATCATAAAACTTTGCTGAAAAACAAAACTCAGACTAACCTATATTCTAGAGGTAGTACAAAAGATAAAGTTACAGCCCTACAAGAAAGCTCTAAAAAAGATCCAGTACCTTTTGGAAAATGGAGTATTCAGCTTCATGGAAAAAGCAATGCATTGCCTGTTAAACGAAGCTGTGTTCCAGTTTTGAGTGAGGACACATTTGTTGAAAAAACTGGCGAAAATTGTACTGATAAAACTATAAAAAAGGATGCCAAAGAAAATGAGATAATAGTATTAGACTCTTCCGAAGAAGATGACGTTGAAGAGGATAATGAACTTTCTGAATCAGATGATACTATGGAAGAATGTCGGAGAATCTTCAATGAGTATGTTGAACATGAAGCACAAAAGGAAAGATTAGCAAAGCAGGTAATTTTGCTTTTCTCAGTTTATTCCTTCCTCCTTGTAAAGGCAGACACAAATTGTTTTCTATTTAATCTTTTTTCTGACCATTCACTTTTTTGGGGGTGTATCAATGCATATTCACTCGGTGAGGATCTGGAATTAACAGATGATAAAATTCCAGCTAATAGCTAGGGGGAAAAGTAGTACTTTTTTGTTAAACGAAGGTTTTTTTTTGTAATATTAAAGATTGCCTTTGGATTTCCATCCTCTGAAAGTCTTTTTTTAAGTTTCAGGAAGCCAGAGTTCATTACAGAACTGCAGTATCATGAAAACAAACCGTAATTTGTTGTAATTTTATAATTTATAAACAACAATCTTGATTGTTTTTGCAGTTTGTGTATGGCTATTTTCCTTTCTTTAAAAAAAGCAGGCCCTTGCAGTGGAAACAGACGTAGACTCAGATTTGAAGACAAGTATGCTTCCTGGACAGAAGAGAAGAATTGCACACACTGCAAAATTTGATGTGAGTTTCAATCTAGCAGTTTGGGGAAACATTTGCTAGTATTTCATTATGTAAACATGGATATAGGTTAATGGCAAATAAGTTGTGTTAACCTATTGAAGTTAACGGACCTAACTTAGTCATGTTAATTGATTTCAATGGGTCTACTGTGAGTAGGAGTATCATTAGATACAGCCGGTGGTGTGGGAAACAGTTCTTAATATCTTAAATGAGGTACTAACACTTTGTCTGTTAAAGCATGTTAAACCTGTCAGGCAGGTTGTAAGTTGCATTTTCATCTCTGCATTTTCCTCTCTTTACTTCGATTCCAAATGTTGACTTAATTTGTGTTTGTTTCATCAATAGATTGTAGATACAATTTGCATATCACCTTAAAGTTAAGAGCCACCAAACACTAAGATGCCAAGTGACAAAATATCAAATGATACATTGGAGAACAGGTCCAAATTGCTAATGGACAAACCGTTTTCTGATGCAAGGTGCTCTACTTTTAACAGAATGGTATTGATAGTAACTGAAATAGCGACAAAACTGTTTGACCATTTATCTTTATGAAGAGATGGAAATACTGCTTTACAGTCTTGGGGTGTAACTTTAGGGTAGTAAATACAGTATTGCACTTACTGAATTTAGAAATTGTTTATTCTTCAATACTCACCAGGTTAATACCACTAAAGAAATAATTGTGCCTTTAAAAGCACCTCTTCCACAACGGACCTGTCATTCCAGAATACTGCAAGCACAGCAACAAGCAACACAAATAACAACTGCTGTTAAAAGTGGTCAAGCTTTTGTTGCTGCAACTTGCGGCCCAAAGAGAACTGCGTCTGTAATACCAGCTACTCAGATTCAAAGCATGGGCCCCATAGGTATGACTAAGTAGTATATTACACTTTTGATATTTGTTGAGTTTCATACGAGGGTTTGTGTGAGTTAAAACAAGATCTCATAAAATTTAGCTTTAATTTGCTTCCCAGTCCCCCAGACCAAGAAACCAACAGCAGGGTGTGTAGAGAATGAGTAGTTGATTGTTCCTAGGTTTCTGATTCAGATCAGGTTTCATCAAAACAGCCAGTGTCCATGCATTTATAGCTTAGAATCTGTGAGAGACAAATGTGGTGTCTTCCAGATGTTTTGAACAATTCACATCAGCCCTAGCCATGAAGGGGAAAGGTAATAGAACACTGTTCCACGCTATTTGAAAACATGCCCACCTGTGTGTATAGACACTACAGATGGTATCTGTGACTTTAAATGAAGTGATTGCAAGAAAGTGTGCACAACTGGTAACCACTGTACAAAAGCACCCTGTGGAAAAATGACCCCAGTGCATTTCAAAGGCTACATTGTACACAGCCTGTATCACAGCCATTGCATCTTACAATACAGTGGTGCCCCGCAAGACGAACGCCTCGCAAGACGAAAAACCCGCTAGACGAAAGGGTTTTCCGTTTTGGAGGCGCTTTGCAAAACGAATTTCCCTATGGGGTTGCTTCGCAAGACGAAAAAAATCTTGCACCCCCCCCGCGGGTTTTTTTCGCTTTTTTCGCCCTTTTCTTAAGCCGCTAAGCCGCTTATCAGCTGTTCCGCTGATAAGCCGCTTAACAGCTGATCGCTGGAAGCCGCTTGACAGCTGTAGCGCTAATCCGCTAAGCTGTCAATGGGCTTGCTTCGCAAGACGAAAAAAACCGCTAGACGAAGAGAATCGCAGAACGGATTATTTTCGTCTTGCGAGGCACCACTGTACTTGTTTTCTCCAAAGCAGAACTGGATTGGTTTTTTCCCCTAGTGTCTCTGATAGAATTAGTGATGTGTGAGGGATGAGCTTCCGTTGCTCGGTCCCTGCTCCTGCCAACCTAGCAGTTCGACAGCACATCAAAATGCAAGTAGATAAATAGGTACTGCTCCGGCAGGACAGTAAACGGTGTTTCCGTGCGCTGCTCTGGTTCACCAGAAGCGGTTTAGTCATGCTGGCCACATGACCCGGAAGCTGTACGCCAGCTCCCTCGGCCAATAAAGTGAGATGAACGCCACAATCCCAGAGTCGGCCATGACTGGACCTAATGGTCAGGGGTCCCTTTACCTTTTTTAAGGGATGGTGTTTGGGATTTTTGCTTTATGTACCAGTAATTGCTGTTATTTGTAAAATAAATGCCGGTACACATATTCAGCAAGCTGTTGGAAGGCTAGTATTATCAACCAGCAGCATGGAAACCTTCAGCGAACTCAGGTGATCACATGACAAGTTGTATTGTCTGTCATACCTGTGGCAAGGAATGGTCACCACACAAAAGCTGTTCACCCCATGTGACTGCCTTAATGGTCACTCTGGCATTTACTGTAATCTTTCAGCTTCCAGATGAAGTTTAAGAAGATAGTTTGGCTATGTGAAGTGCATTTACAAATGAAGCTTCAATCTACACAATATTTGTCTATTTCAGTTTGTTTAAATGTGTTTGAAGTTCAGCCTGTTGGAACAAGCACTGGCCAAGTGAATGTACTACTTCCTGGAAATGCATTAACATCAGTGCCATGTAGACTTCCCAATTATCCTGTAAAAAAAAATACTCCCATGCCAGTTAAGGTATTTCATATTTTCCTTTGTGTTAAAATAGAGTAAAAGGCTTCTGGGTTTATAGTCAAATTTATTAAGAAGTTATTGGGGGACATATGCGGGGGGGGGGGGGCGGAGTTTGGATTTGATATCTCGCCTTTCACTCCCTTTTTAAGGAGTCTCAAAGCGGCTAACATTCTCCTTTTCCCTTCCTCCCCCACAACAAACACTGTGAGGTGACTGGGGCTGAGAGACTTCAAAGAAGTGTGACTGGCCCAAGGTCACCGGTCTTAACCACTACACCACACTAGTGCCATACAAATCTAATTTGAAATGGAGATGTCCTAATAGTATTTTTTTAATTTAAAAATCAATGCAGTAAAGCAGAGGTGGTTTGTAGGTTGAAGGTGACCAATAGAGCCTTCCCATCCAGTCTACAGCTCCTTCTCTTCACTGCAATGTGTTGTTTAGACTTTGACATAAACCTATGCCTAATTCTAGTATGAACATTTTTGGTATGTAGGTTGTTTATCTGTGTAGGGATAATCCTCCATTCCTGTGTGCTGTGACCCAATAGTAAACAGTGCTTATTTTGATTTCATTCAAATTTGAGCCAGGTCAATGGGTGTGTGGGTGGGTGTATGTCCATGTCCATGTTTGCATGTGTGTGAGAGTAGGCCAGGACTCATTTTTGGCCCTGCTGACCTTGATGGGCTGGCAAAAAGGGAATGCAGCCAATGGGATTTAAAGTGTGCACAAACCACCACAATACAGTATATTTAGAGAGATAGTTTGCTGTTGAAAAATATTCTGACTTTGCCATACTCTTGCAATTTTGGGGATAGGATTTGAGGGAGAAGAGTTTGTAGCTATATAATAAGGTATTTGTTCAGAAGTCTTTTCAGTGATTTAGAATCCTTTTCTTTTACCCAAAACAATACTTTTCAATAAGTTTAGGAATTTTATTTCAGTTCATGCACGTAGTAAGTTAAATATAAGTTAACATTTCAGGCATCAAGTCGGAGAAGGCCTCCTGTGATTGCTGAGCTGGGATCCAAAGTACCACATGACACAAGGCAACGATATGTCAATTTTTTTTTGGAAGAATTCTTGAAAGTTTGTGCAACAGTCAATGAAGCTTTTGACAAGGTCTGCAGTAGTTTTAAAAAACATTGTAATTTATTTTTTATGACAGTTATATGAATTGTGGATATGTGAAATAAGTGCTGAGTGCTTTCTTGCAAACATAACATGCAGTGTGATCCTGTGTGTGTGTATACTCAAGAGTAAATGCCATTTATTTTGATTGGACTTTTGCTCCTAATGAAGCCTGCAGTGTACTGCAGTTTTAGGCTGCAATCCTAAACCTATTTACTGGGGTGAAAGTTCCTTTGACCATAATGGGACTTGTTTCTAGGTGAACATACAGACGTTTGCAGTGTTAACTGGTACCATATTGGGCTGAATATAAGCCTCACTTTTTTCCCAAATTCAAACCGTGAAAAATTAAAAAGTGCGACTTATATTTGTGACTTGACGATATGCAGCCAGGAGCGTGGGCCAAACAGCGCCCGCCCAGCGCATATTCCTCCATCCTCTCCCCCAAGGCCAGGGAGGAAGGGGAAAGGCCGCCAGCAACGCAGCTCCATTCCTTGCTACTCCCAGTATGCAGCCAAGAGCAGTGAGGAATGGAGTGGCTTATATTTGTGTATTCCCCCCCTCCAATTTTATTTTATTTTTGTAATAATTTTTATTAAATTTTCAAGAAACATTCCACCAAAATTTAACATCCACTTCTCTTCAAATACATCTTTTAGACTTCCCTCAGCATGTCTGACAATTCTCCGTATTATCACTTTTGCTCACATTTCCTAATTTTATATTGCACTTTAACATTCTTAATCTTATCATTTTTTTAAACAATATTTCTATCAGTTATTTTCACAGAGCTTCTTGGAAACAAACAAACAAACGTTAGCTGTTCATCACATACATTTTTTATATACCCTGTAAATTTATTCCAGTCCTCGGTGAATCTTTGGTCTCGTCGGTTTCTAATCCTGCCTGTTAATTTGTCCATTTCTGCGTATTCCATCAATTTCATCCTCCATTCTTCTCTCGTAGGCATTTCTTCCTGTTTCCACTTCTGAGCCAACAAAATTCTAGCTGCTGTTACTGCATACAAAAATAACTTCTCATCCTTCTTTCTAATTTCCGTACCTAATATTCCCAATAGGAATGTTTACGGTTTTTTAACAAATGTATATTTTAACATTTTCTTTAACTCATTATAAATCATTTCCCAAAAACTTTTCACCTTTTTACATTCCCACCACATATGGTAAAATGTTCCTTCCTTTTCATGACATTTCCAACATTTATTACTAACCTTATACATCTTACCCAACTTTACTGGTGTTACATACCATCTGTATATCATTTTCATAACATTTTCTTTTATCGTAGTACAGGCAGTAAATTTCATTCCTTCCTTCCACAGTTTTATCCAATCATCAAATTGAATATTATATCCAAAATCTTTGGCCCACTTAATCATTACTGTTTTAACCTCTTCGTCTTTTGTATTTCTTCTTCTTCTTTTTTTCTTTTTTCTCTCCAATTTTAAAGGTGTGGCTTATTTATTGAGTGTGGCTTATATTTGGGCCAATATGGTATATTAATAAGCTCTTTGAAAATTGCAAATGACTGAAGGTTTAATCTGGTAATAATTCCTTTGATTACAGATGCTTCCACTCTTTTCTATTAACCTATTGGTCTGCTGGGCAAATTTAGAAGATCTTCTTTTTATGGCCAGAAGTGATGGGGACTTTCTATATTCATTATGGATTTGTCCTAAAAAGTAAAAGTTCATTCTTAATATTTAATTACTTTACTAAATGTATCTGTCACCCATCAATATTCCTATTTCCAAACAGTATTTGAAAAATAAACATTCCTTAGTAATAAAAAGGCTAAGAATAGAACACTCATTATATATTATTAAATTGTTACTGCATATTTAACAAAAGAAACCTAAATTGGAGATACCAGGAAATCAACTAACACAATCTTCTTGAATGAAAATAATTGATTTCAATAAAGAATCTGATTTAAAATAAATTCTGAATTTAAATTGAAGGCGGATATGGTGATTGTACTTATCTCTGAATCTGTTGTGAGACCATCACAATTAAACACTTAATGCGGTGCAAAACTATAGGACTATTTACAGTACATCACTAGTGGAGTGTTGAACTTGTTTCTCAAACTGCATGCAAGCACGCATCAGTGCCACACAGAAAGCCACTGATGAAAACCAGAATACCTTTAAAAGCTGTTTGTGATGGAGAGAATGAAAACATTAAATTGGTGCAACTGAAATGGATCTCTTGAGTTGTGACCACTGAACTTTAAATGCCACTTTCTCTATATATATCAGGGGGAAAGGCAGGATATAAATAATATATTATTATATATTTATTTATATCCTGCCTTTTCCCCTAATAGGACTTAAAGTCGCTTACGTATAAAAACAGAACCACTAAAAAGGACATCTGAAGGCATCCCTGTTTAGGGAAGTTGTTAATGTTTGATGTTTTATCGTGTTTTTAATACTCTGTTGGGAGCAGCTCAGAGTGGCTGAGGCAACCCAGTCAGAAGGGCAGCATATTATTATTATTATTATTATTATTATTATTATTATTATTATTTGTTTGGATGCTCTTCCCCATTACATACTCTGTTCTATCGCAGGGGACGGAGTGCAGGATAGATGTGCAATTTACAGTATGTATCATACACACTTTTCTTTTTAATGTAGGCATTGAAAGAAGAAAAAGCAATATATGACCGTTGTGGTAGTAAAAATATATACTTGAGCATAGCTGTGAACAAGCTCAAAAAATTGAGGGATCATAGCAGTGTGTCAGCAAATGGTAAGTTCCAATGATGTGGGAAGAGAAAACTGGTGGTTACAATGGACCAATTTTATTTCTCTTCAAAGTACATTTAAATTACGTACATACAATGTTTGTTTGTAGAAATAAGTTCACATTAACAATGTGAGACATCTGTGCTTTTATTTTGTATAGGCCAGCCCTCAGACAATAAATGCACTACTTCAACTGGCTTTAGAAAAGAAGAAAAAAATGGTAAAATAAAACTATTACTGTCTTTTGAATAATTTGCACAAAGTATTAAAATTCTTTCACAACTGAAGTACTTATAATATAAAAAGCTACTTTTTCTAGTTCTAATACTCTTTGATTACTTGCTTATAATGAAAATGAAAAGTAATGGAAAAAATTCAGTGCTTTCAAAATGTTCTTGTTTTTATTATATATTTTTGTTTTTTGTATTTTTATGCTGTGAACAGTGTTGAGATCTTTGAATGAAAGGTTGTATATAAATTTAATAAATGCTATGACAAAAGGCATATATTTAGGATGAATTTGTAAAGTTTCACAGCATATATAAACTTAACCAAAGAAAAACTAGCTGCTACTGACTACCTATAAGTTAAATCTGAAAATAATTCTGACAGTTATAATGTCTGAATGACAGCTCTTCAGAGTTTTTTAACTGTTTTGTTGGGGTCATTAAGATTTTACAGGAATTACTCTCTATAAACTTCTAAAAGAATATGCTTTGACTGATGAACAGTTGAAGGAAAATGGCTTCCCTGAACCAAATCCTGAGAAACCTGGCAGTGCTGTACTATGCAGTGTCGCCATAAAAGCTGCTTTATCTGACTGTGAGTAAGTGAGAATGGCATGAAAAATCGAAAACCATCAGAAAAATCTTCCTATATTGTTCAAAAAATGCCTTCCAACATTAGATTTCATCCACAATGTGCTACAATAAAATGCTTATAAAATAAAATACAATAAAATGTGTATCTGAAGAAGTGTGCATGCACACGAAAGCTCATACCAAGAACTAACTTAGTTGGTCTTTAAGGTGCTACTGGAAGGAATTTTTTTGTTTTGACTATGGCAGACCAACACGGCTACCTATCTGTAACATGCTTGTAAGTGTCACTCATTGCCAGTACTGTGAATCAAGTCATCCTGGTTAGTAAAGCTTGAAGAATAACTATATATTTTTCTGCTCCTGAACTATCAATTTAACAACTTAATTAATATTGTTTGGATGATTATCCATCTGTTCCATGCATAATTGGAATATATCTGAATTACTCTTACCAAAGTTTTACTATTTTGATCTGTAATTACACAAGTATTAGCAATTCTGCTGCCTGATAATGTGAATGAGAACCAAATCTAATAGATTTCTTGCAGTTGTCTCTGATGATTAAAATGGTTTCTGGGGGTAAGTGCAGATGAGCATCTTGCAGGTCTCAATTCTGGCTTACTACTGGATTGTGTTACTGGTTACAGCTTCCAGAAGAATTTGTTGTCGATGCGGAGAAATATATACTGTAACTTCATCAGGAAGGCATGTTCGGAAAGAAGAATGCAGCTACCATTCTGGCAGGGTATTAAGGCACAAAGGTAAGAATAAACTCCTGTCTCTCCAGACATAGACTGGACATGCCGGTGAGTTTGAGACTACTAAGGTAATGTCCACTGAAGCAGGGCCAGCAAGTTAAATTTTGATTAACAATGGATTAAAAACAGTTTTGCTTGCATTTTTCCTTATTAAGCCGCCAATCACTTACCATTAGATACAGACTTTGCACTAATTTGTGGTGTAATGTTCTTAAGCAAGGAGCAAACATTGAGTCTGTGTTCTTCTCACCACTTCCTGTCACACATGGTTTTTCATGCTTGTTTCAATATATAACAATACAGAGAACTGTGACTTAGTATTTTAGTAGCCAGTATCTTAAACTGTAATTGATTTTAATATTATGCTTAATAAACCAACATCACAACACAGTGCCCCATTTCAGATCTAACAAAACTGATGCTGTGATGGTGATTAAATTAAACCAAAGTTGGCATCTGAGGGAGGAACATCCAGGTCTGATGCTTGTTCCAACTTTCCTAAATGGTGGTTTAGCATGCCAGGACTGTCACCACCCCCAAAAGAGCCCATGTAGGTAGTGTACTTAAAACTAATAAATTATATTCAGCTATTTATGCTTGACTTTGAACAGTACCTCACCTCCATTTTCCTGCTCTTTTTAGTAAAATACATGATGGGTGATAAGGTTGTTGTTTCATATTCTCAGTATAGCTACAATCTTGAGAGAAACTGACACACATTTGTAATAAAACTATAATTTCTTTGGATAGTTAGAAATCCAATTCAGTATCCCTTTCTTCAGTGCATGTATATTTGATCCTCGGAATTCAACTTGGTTTTGTTAAACTGATATTTTTTTTAAGCAGAGCTGCTCCCATAGTGTTCTGGTTTGCGTATTCAAAATAAATTATGGTTTAATGTGAATGAAAAGTGTATTGGTGAATGCTGCTAAAATTATGGGCGCTTCACACATCCCTCAGTATTACTGCTGCCAGGAAACAGACTGTTGTGTTGTCAAAACCTGGGGTTGTAGTTTCTTTCTCCAAACAAACTATGATTCAAAACCAAAGTATGGTATGTTTCCTGACAGCAGTGAAGGGATTTTTTTTTCTTCGATTTCAGCAGTGTGCATCAACTTGTTTGTTCACATTAAACCATTGTTTATTTTAATTATTTGATTGTGATGTGTGAACCAAGTCAGGGTAAGAAGATAACTGATAGTTCACAGTACAGTCGATCAAAATTTTAATTTTTAGGATAAGAATTGATTTGAAATTACTCATCTGCTTCCTATTACTTACCCTGTAACAGTTCCGGGTGGTTTGGAAACACGTTACAGTTGTTGCGAAGGAGTGGTAGGATCTCCTGGATGCCAGGTTGCAAAGGTGAGAGTACTCTCCAGTTGCTGTGCTCAAACTTTTCACAACAAACCAACAACACCAGAACAGGCTTATGAATATAAACAACAACTTTACTAGAATGAGTATAAAACCTCATGAACCAACAAGACAATGAACAAACTAAAGTGAATAACCAAGCCTGGAGATACTCATAAACATAAAATGTGGCAGTGTCTCTCTCGTTGCTATACTGGTTATGTATGCAATAAGAATGTCTTAACACAGCTGGAACAAATACAGTGGTACCTCGGGTTAAGTACTTAATTCGTTCCGAGGGTCCGTTCTTAACCTGAAACTGTTCTTAACCTGTAGCACCATTTAGCTAATGGGTCCTGTTGCTGCCGCGCCACCGGAGCACAATTTCTGTTCTTATCCTGAACAGAGTCTGTAACCTGAAGTGTATGTAACCTGAAGCGTAAGTAACCCGAGGTTACCACTAGCCATTCACTGGAAGCACAAAGCCACAAACGTGGGAGCAGTTGCCAGAAAGCCTTCTTCAAGAAGCCGTTAGCTGGAAGTGCAAAGCCAAATGATCAATTGAAGCCAAGTAGATGAGACCTGTTCTCTGGATATTATCCAGGTTTCGTAGCAAGCTTCATCAGTCCATAATGCTAATCACTCAACACGGTTCAATAACTGTTCCTGTGAGTACCTTTTGTCTTGAGTGAACCATGTGTTAAGACATTCTTATCGCATACATAACCAGTATAGCAACGAGAGAGACGCTGCCACATTTTATGTTTTTGAGTATCTCCAGGCTTGGTTATGCACTTTGCACTTTAGTTTGTTCATTGTCTTGTTGGTTTATGAGGTTTTATACTCATTCTAGTAAAATTATTCTTTATATTCATAAGCCAGTTCTGGTGTTGGTTTGTTGTTTAATTATTGTTATAACACCTGATATTTTTTGTGTATACTCAAACTTTTCACAGCACACATATTTCTCAGCATTTTGTTTTAGCTTTTACTTGCAGCAATCTGCCTATAGCCACTGATTGGCTGTCTACATAGAGAGGGATTGACAGGGGTCAAGCATGAAAGACAAAGTGTTTTAAAATTTCTTGAATTCCAGAAGCAGCTATTCTGTTAGTCTTGTTATCTTAGCAGAACTAGAGCAAAATAGGTGACCAAGTTTCCTTCAAGAACCTCTAACTCTCCTCTTTTGTGTAGAGCAGGGTGGTCCAATGTGCAGCACATGGAGCCCTTGATGTCTTTTTTGTGTGGTCCTTGGCAGCATTTGACACATACACCCTGCGATGCAGCCCTCCCACTGCTTTCCCAAAGCTGTGTAAGCAAGGCTCTGGGCTTTGGGAAGGAGGCTTTGACAGGGTCCTAGAGTTGTCCTACCTGCTTCCCGAAGCACAATTAGTGCTTTCCCAGCTTTGGGAAGGAGATGGGTGTCAAATGTCGGCCTTGCTTACCGCCCTGCAGTATGCCACTTGCATGTTCCATATCAAAGTACTCTGGCGGCCCACTTGGTATGAAAAGTTGGGCTGCCTGGGTGTAGTGTGTGCTCTGAATTTTTTCTTGGCCCTAGAAGCAGTTTCCTGAACTGAATATTGGTGTAAGTGTAGTCTTTGGCAGAAAGACAAAAATGTATGCATTTCTGAAGTTCTTAAAAGGTAGATGAGAATAGGGGTAGATTTTTAATTTGTTTTTGGGAATTCTGTTCTCATGATAGTATAATATGCTAGAAAACAAGATGGAACTGGTTCTAAAAAAGTGTTGGGGTTCAAGCCGGTCCTCATTTCCTTAAATTTAAATTTGAGAGAGAAAAGCAGATAAGTAATAAATTAGTGTTGAACATGCTAAGGGACACTTTCTGGGACTTGGTCCTGCTATTAAAACAATCTGTATCTTGATGGACCAGTGGCCGATGCTGTAATAGTTTTGCTTTCTGTCTTAAGGTTTAGATTGTGGTCTTCTATTTAATTTTTTTGCCTCCCTCATCTTGGTTACTGTGTGGGGAAAATGAACATTTGAAATGCATGAAGAAGTAGCATTTAAAATTTAAAAGACAGATAATGAACGCTGAGGATTTCAACTTCATATTCTTTGACATCAACCAATAATCAAGTGCCTGACAAAATAGTCTATAAACTTCCAAAAGATACTTAGTAAATTTCTAAGGTGAATTTCCAGAAAAGGGAAGTTGGAAATGCAATGGTAACTTAATTAAAAGTTACTGAAAATATGTCACTTCTCAGACTAATTTGAATATTCCTTGGTGCTTTGTAGCTCCATGTTCATGATGGCAGAAAAGAAAATATAGATGGCTTTGTGAAGACTTTCATCAAACCACCTCCACTTGATGGAAATCATGGTGTATTTGCGTTAGATTGTGAAATGGTATGCTAAGTTAGGATCCTTAAAAAAAATGCAATTTAAAGTGCAATTGTGTTTTCTTAGCAGTATGACTTAAGGACAGATGTTATTTGTCAGGACAGGACAGGCTGACATGAGAAGGAAAAACTGCCTCATAAAATGCACCTGCTTTTGTTGCTCTCCTGAATTGTGATTGGGAACTATTTTCATGGTTTTTATTCTGATTGTATCTAACCCTGGTGTTGCTACATGATGAAGCATGGGTCAAAAACTTTTTAAATATTTTGAAATTAAATAAAATATGTAATCCTGGCAATATACTTCTCTGGGGGTTGGATATTAGTGGCTTTTTGTTTTTGTTCATTCCTTCTCTAGGTATAGAAAGTACAGGATGTATAGGAAAGAGTATAGGATATATAGGATTGTTTAGCAAAAACAAGTACACATTTTTACATGCAGCTACCTATGTATTTTTCTTTCAGTGTAAGAAATTACTTATAAAACTTGACGTAGAACTTCCATTGTAAATTAACAGTATGATCTTTTGGGTAATCAAGTAGCTTACTAAGAGGTAACTGATGAATTGAAAACATATTTTATCATAATAGCTGACAGGAATTTCTCGAAATGCCCGAGAGAAAAATGTTACTTTAATATTTTAAAGTTTCTAGTATATACCTACGCCATGCACTGCCATGATTTTCAATGTAAAAAATATGTTTACAAAGTAGCAAAGATGTGTTCACCTATCTCCACCATTTCAAAATTAGATTAGTTTTCATTTCAGTTTATTCAGAACATAATCAGGAACTAAACTTAATTATGGAAAATTCTCTTTAACACATTTCTCTTCTAGTGTTACACAACACGTGGATTGGAACTCTCTAGAGTGACAGTAGTTGATCCTTCACTTCACGTCATCTATGACACGTTTGTTAAGCCTGATAATGAAATAATAGATTTTAATAATAGGTATGTGTCTTATTCAAACACCAAAACATCAAGTGTTTGAAGATAAGTAACTGTGTTTACACTCAACAGAAAACCAGAAATCCTGAGAATAGGTCAGACTCTGCATGAGCTACATGTGAGGGCAATAGGGTTCCTTTGCATTTGCTTCACTCCTCCCTTTGTGTGAGCAACTGAACAAGCCAGGTTTTAGTGCTTTATCATGTGAACCCAGGTATAATTAATTGTTTCTAATCAACCCAAGATATTAAGCATACCTTAAAGCGTAACTTCCTAAGTGTAATGGCAAATGGCTTCAAATCAAGCTAGGTTATGAAGCTGTGTTTGGCTTAATATCTTCAGTTGTTTTGAATCCACAAATTATGATTCTAATCTTCACGTGTAACTGATAAGCTATTATTTAAGTGCTGAAACCCAACTTTGATCAGCTGCGTGCATAAAAGGGAGAAGAAGGAGGCTGTCCTTGTGCATAACTTGGCTCATTAAGACAGGATTTTTGATTAGCATTGCATGTGAATGCTGTCAGTGATGTATAACCCATGGGGTACTTGTATAGCGTCACTGCTTTTTGCTGTAGTATTTCTATAAGAAATGCATCAGGGCTCTGGAGTTAAGTTACTTATTATTATTTTTTAATTGAATTTTATAAGTAATAATTAAGTGTAGGTAAAATATGTGCAAAATACCAGCAGAGAATAGGATTCAGACAAATAATAGATAATGTTATTACTTTGTCATGGTCTGATTCCTTCCCCAAATCTTTCATTCCAAGAGGAAAATCAAAAGTCTTCAGTTGTATCAGTTGTGGGATAAGTGAATCTGGTATTTCTAAAATATTCTTGTCTCCCTATTGTTTTACTTCCTTGACACTCTGATTTGCGTTAGGTTTTCTGGAGTGACGGCAGAAGACATGAAGAGTACTGTAACATCAATTCGGGACGTGCAGGCAATATTGTTAAACTTGTTTAGTGCAGACACAATTTTAATTGGACATAGTTTAGAGAGTGATTTGTTTGCTCTTAAGGTAAATTATACAGGATGATAATATATTTAAAATGATTTGAAATGTTTTACTTAAAACCTGTTCAGGTTTAACTTCTGTGTACTGTCTAATACTGCACACAGAAGTGCCCTGCTGGATTTATACCATCTAGCGCAGCATTCTGTTTCCCACAGTGCTTAACCCACTGCCTCTGGGAAGCCCAGAGACAGAACATGAGGACAATAACTCTCTTTTGCGGGTCCAGGTTCACTGGTGTGGTGTGGGTGAGGGATAGATCTAACATGAATTGCAATAAAACAGGATAGGAGTATTGGAATTTAAAGAAGCCATAACTTTTTTGATTACAGATTTCAGCAGGTTTTGGCACTAGGTGTATATCCTGAAATGGACCAATTGTTGTCCCCCAGCAACTGATATTCATAAGCACACTGCCTCTAGTCTTAGAGGTGACATGCAGGCATATAGTCATCATGAATGATAGCCATTGATGGGTGCCTGCATACTTGATGAATTTGACTAATTTTTTAAATTAAGCAAAGCTAGTCATCATCACAGTATATTGTTGCAGCAAATTCCATAGTTTAACTATGCTCTGAGAAAGAACTATGGTAAACATGTTACAGAGAATGGGAGGATGGGTTGTATAGCTTGCTAGCCAGGAAAGAGTCTAGGATGTGTAGTATGAGGCCTTTTATAACCTTCCCCCAAATCTAGTTAAAATGCCATGTTGGGCCAAAATCCAAACCCTTGTGAGAGTCCCTTGCCCTCTCACCCTCAGAATGGTCAGGGCTTCCCAGCCATTGGATGCTATGCTACTGGAGAGACATGGGAATAGTGCCACAAGGTAGCTGCAGCCTTTTCACCACTTCCCAATGGCATTGCTGTGGCTCAGAGGCCCCTATGTGAAAAAGTTAATGTGATACGGTTTTTGTTGTTGTTGCTTAGTCATTTAGTCGTATCCAACTCTTTGTGACCCCATGGACCAGAGCACGCCAGGCACTCCTGTCTTTCCACTGCCTCCCGCAGTTTGGTCAAACTCATGCTGGTAGCTTCGAGAATACTGTCTAACCATCTCGTCCTCTGTCATCCCGTTCTCCTTATGCCCTCAATCTTTCCCAACATCAGGGTCTTAAAGCTTTAACTGAAGCGATAGCGTGTTTTTTAATCACAAGAATATTTTAGGTGGCAAGACACAATCCAGTTTGAAGTGTCACTGAATCATCCAGCTTTGTTTCTTTTCCAGCTGTTTCATAATAAGATTGTGGATACATCCGTAGTTTTTCCTCATCGTTTAGGCCTGCCTCATAAAAGAGCACTTAGAAATCTAATGGCTGATTATCTCCAAAGAATTATTCAAGATAATGGTAAGACCTGACGAAAATGACAATGTATTTTACAGTTAATGGAGAAGAACCAAGAAGCAAGCAATACCTATGTTGTCACTCAGACTTTCCAGTTTGATCCAGGTTTCCCAAAATAAGGATTGGATTGGTCATGTGCCTTGTTTGATCACTGGAAGCTGAGTGTGTGAACTGACTGCATTGAAAATAACTGTCTCTGAGGTGATATTGAATGACATGAAATTCTCCCTGTGATGTCAGGTCTCTGGTGTCTATTCACACATGTTAATCATATCTCAATTGCTTATTTTAAGTTATGAGCATGTGTATCTAAGAATCAGCTGTAAGTTCACAAGAATTAAATAGCATGGGCTGTGTATTAGAAGAGATTCACAAGCTGTCCTTTTCCTTAATTCAAGAAACTAGTGGCATGTGCCTTCCCCTGGTATCATTAAAACTAATCACACAGATACTACACATTTAAAACTTGGCCAGAGGCATGCTGTAGCAGAGGGTAAGTTAGCTGGTTTCCTTGGTGATTTTAAGATCTTAAATGTAAATTAAGACTACAGATGTATGGGATTACACATAAACTTCTTGTAGGATTCGTAAGTTGAGCTAGAAAGTGGAAGAATGGACAGAGAATATGTACTATTAGAACAAATATCACTCAGAAGACAGCTTTCAATCTTCTCATCATTTTCAAGAGCTACACTGCTAAAATTGCAATAGTATTAGTGGTTTCATGTCTAGCTTGTATAAATCTTTGCTCACCTGCAGCACTGTCATGATATTAAAGCATCTTCACCCGTTCTAAATAGATGGTGAGTTATTCACCTATACATAATGCATATTGTCTTTTTAAGTCTCGTGGGGTTCCAGTTACAGAAAAATAAGGCATATAATCACACATGTACTTTACAGTTGCTCCATTACGATGTAATGCTGGAGTCATCAGGAGTTCAAAAGCCTTTCTTCAGGATTCAGAGCTGGAGTGGGGAACTTGTGGCCCTCCAGATGCTGTTGTACTGCAACTCTCTTTAGCTCAGTCAGCATGATGAATGATGGGAGTGAGTCCCACAACATTGGGAGGGCCAAAGGCTATCTGTACCTTCTGAGTTGCCCCTTTTGGAGCCCTAGAAAAGATATTCAAAGCCTATCTAGCGCTTGTTTTACAGGCTATGCTATTTTTCAGTATTAGGCCTTGAAGTGTATTTTGCTGCACAAACAAATTCTTATGAACTGACAAGCTCCAATCACACATGAAGTTCTAAATAGTGAATGATCTGCTGTTATGGAACACGTATGTTCGGGCATAGCCTTGCATACAAATGCTTATTTTAAAAAATCCAAAAGTGATGTAGCATTAAAATGTGTACTACCTGTTTCTTGCATCTGTAAACTTTCCTCTGCTTTTCCTTACAAAACTAATACTTTGGAGTGAAAGGTGTCTGATTGCTTCAAGTGCCAGCAGTATCAGCTGCCAGTTGGCAGCTTTTGATCTAGTTGAGCATAGGTCCTATTCTGTGACAGATCTAGATCATATTGTAGTGTGACTGAAATCTGAAACCTTGAAACCTATTCAAGTTTCTTCTGTAACACTGTGACATTTTTTCTATACTATTATCCACCCTCAATACAGTTAGGCTGTGTACACATTTGAAATAATAATTTTATTATTTATACCCCACCCATCTGGCTGCACATTCTTTCCCTCAAAGAATTATGGGCACTGTACTCTACCCCTCCCAGAATTACAGCTCCAAGGAGCAAACTATAGTGCCCAGAATTCTTATGAGGGAAAGAATGTGCTTTGAGGAGATAGTGTACAGACTGCCTTAGCGATCCATTATCTTCAAGATAATTTTCAAACTTGCTCTTTTAATGGGTAATTTTGGAAGCGCAAATACCGTATTTTTTGCTCTATAAGACTCACTTTTTCCCTCCTAAAAAGTAAGGGGAAATGTGTGTGCGTCTTATGGAGCGAATGCAGGCTGCGCAGCTATCCCAGAAGCCAGAACAGGCTGCGCAGCGATCCCTCTTGTTCTGGCTTCTGAGATTCAGAATATTTTTTCCCCTTGTTTTCCTCCTCCAAAAACTAGGTGCGACTTATGGTCTGGTGTGTCTTATAGAGCGAAAAATACGGTACTTGAGTTTATTACTACAACCATTAATGTTAAATATTCAGTGCCAACTTTCTAATCTTTTAAATAGTATGCATATTCATGAATGTTATTTTTTTCTAGTTGGTGGTCATGACTGTAGTGAAGATGCAACTGCCTGTATGGAACTTATGCTTTGGAAAGTAAAAGAGGATACTAAAGGCAGAAGATATTAATGCTTTGCAACAACAGCCTTTCTTCATCATTGCCTAGTGAAAGAGTTTTCTGCCCCTGTTATTGTCCTAATTCAAAGTACTGTGATAAGTATATGCACTAGTTAGTTTTGCTGGAAGTTTGGGTTAATGTTATTCAGGATTATGATATTTTTGTTCAATATAATATTAGAGTTGATTATGGGAGCTTTGCGCTAGTCAGAATTGTTAATGTAAACAGCGAACATTTCCCAGTTTTTGCAGTTTGGAATGAACACTGTACTTATTTTCTTTTTATGAAGAATCCTGTACTTACTTTCCCTTTATGAAACTTCTGTGTGTCCTAAGGAAAAAATGTTTTTTTCTGGCTGTCATTGTCTGCTGAAATAAAAACTCAAAAAAGCTGATATAAATAAAACAAATGTTAAACATTATGCAGTCCATTCATTTGGTTAGCAGATCTCTCTAGCAGTTGCATAGGTAAGCAATTTGTCACTGTCACTGCTTTATGGCTTTGATCTATTTGTTAATCTTATGGAACAAAGTAAGTTAAATTGCAATTGGAGATTAAAGGCAGCAGTGAAAATGTAATTTTTATTTTTAAATAAAGAGTCAAAGGCTGTCCATTACTGAAATTTCTGTCAAGTCCATGTTCCAGTTCTCAGTTGTATATATCAGCTTGAGATGAGCATACAGCACTACTTAAAATATTTAGCTAGTTAGTCCAATGAGCCTAGGAGAGCAACACTGGATCATCCAAGCTGGACTGGAGCAAGTCTCTCACTAACTTTTAGGAAGAATCTAAAAACATTCCTGTTCACCCCATATATTTGATGGCTAGAAGGTCTGTTAAAGGCCAATCCTGAAATAACCTATGATTCTTTTAAAGCAGTTGTAAACTGTTTTTAGAAGTTTAAATGGTTTTTTCTTATTCATGTGTGTGCCACGCAGGACTCCTTCAGGGAGGGACATGATATAAATTTGATAAGAAAATAAGCAAATATACAATATTTGAGAAGATGGGTGCAGAAAGAACACTGCGTACTACAACACAAATATACATGACAAATCACTGTCTCCTTTACATTCCTACCGTGTTTTGTGTTTTGCTTGCAGTGGCTCACAGGATTGGCGGAGATTAAGTATGCAGTGTGACTATATTGCTTGCAGTAGATTCCAACATTATAGGGGGGGGAATACATAACAGTCTATGAAATGTAAAATGTATTTATTTCAGTCACTTTCCAAAAAGTGTATGTGTGTGTGAGTGCATGTATAGGCAGACAAAAGATTTATATAGATACATATAGTGCACATGCACACAATACGCATAAACACACAAACATACCTATGTACACACATACATACACATTCCTACAGCATACTGATTCAGGACTCACTCAAAAAGTGTGTATATAGCTAAGAAAGTATTGTACAGAAAGCGTTCTATGCAGTTTTGTACATCAGCACATTTCATCTTCCTTTGAGGTTGCTCAAAACGATAAATAACTGAAGATTTTCCATCTCAAGCAGCTTCTTCCGCAGAACAGTCAATGCCTGCATAGGTGAACTTCTCATACAGGGTTGTATTCACATAAGTCTGGAATTACAATTAAGAAGAATAGGCTCAATATTTTCCCTTTGCCCTCAGCAACGCATAGAAATTTTCTGTGTTGCAGATAACATCCAGCTCCCAAGCCCAAATTGTGTCCTTTTATCCCTAATGTGTCACAAAGAGCTGCACTGGTCACAGGACTGGAAAACAGTTTTAGGCTACCAGTTTATGCCAGAACTGCAGGACCTTCAGCTGTTGTTTGGTTAACAAGTTGCATCGACCCTGATCGTGGACTACAACAACAATTGTTGGGTGACAGGTATCCTAGCCCTAGTTGATGCTTTTTCTTTCTCTTAAAAAAACAAACCTATTTTAAAAAAGATACTGTTGATGCTCCTGCTGATCAGACTCTCCTATGTCAGGACATAACCTATAAGCTGCAGACCAAGGGTTAGACCATCTGACAAAAGTCTCCTTTAGAACTTGGTGATGTACAGCAACTCTAGGTACAGTCATACTTTGGTTTTCGAATGGAATCCAAAAACCAAGGCACAGCTTCCAATTGGCTGCAGGAGCTTCCTGCACTCAACTGGAAGCCGTTTTAGACATTCAGGTTCCAAAAAACATTCGCAAACCGGAACACCTCTAGGCTTACAGCATTCGGGAGCCAAAACATTTGAGTTGCAAGGCATTCGACAACCAAGGTACGACTGTACACCCAAATAACTCAGCGCATTTTATGTGAAGAATTATATGTGAATATGGCCAAACAAACACGTGCAAAGTTTTCACATGGGACAGGAGCTGACCAGAGGGGAACGATTTACGGTGGCGACCAAGCAGACTGGTGAGCTGGGGAGCTGAGTAATGCTTTTTTGACCCCAACCTGACAACCGTGATCATCTTTTACCTTTCTTTCTTCCAACATTCTGTTCAGTGATACGAGTATTTGGGCAAATGATGGCCTCTCATAAGGTTTTTCTCTCCAGCATTGTCTCATTAGGTCATAACTGAAGAAGAAGAAGAAGGTCATTACAGCACTTGAATCTCTACAAATGCACAGCAAGCAGCCCAAAATTTAAAAGTGGGAGGCGATGATTGTGAGAGCAAAAAGCAGAAAAGTCCGGCTTTCCAATGTCCCTGGAGTAGAACCACAAATGGCAAGAGGCTGGGGGAGGTTTTCCTGGACAAACAGTCTTGTTATTAAAAGAAGATGTAAAAAAACCCCTCACAATTCATTTCAACAGGGCTTAAAGCAAGAGAAACAGTAGGTCAGGTGTGTGTAGGGAAAGGCGTGAAGCTTTCTCTTGACCTATGTGAAACATTATCAAAACAGCAAAGCTGTGAACACAATCAATTGACAGATGAAATTGTGGTTTCTGCTCCAGGGTAATCACTCTAGAACTTCAACTTCTTTCATGGTTAGCAACTTCCTTCTGCTTTCCAAACTAAATTGGTTAAAGTATAATTAATTCTAGGAGTCATCTCCTAACTTACCAGAAGCAAATTGCCCCATATTCAACACCTGTCAATGACAGATGCATTTTCTAAGAGAGGTCATCAGCCAAAGAGGGCACAGGGGAAAAGGGCATCTAGTGAGATTGAGTTACTTACACCTCATCATCGCAGTTGAGAGGCTTCTCCAGTCTGTACCCTTGGGGCAGTTTCTCATACAGTTCTGCACAAGTCATCCCACAATATGGTGTCCCTCCTAGAAGAGAAGATTCAACAGGTCAGTGTCCTAAGGATGCTTGGGGGAGAGGACGGAGGACTATGCACAGGGTGGGCACCGCTTTGCCACGCTCCTGGCGCTGTTTGCCCCATGTTCCTGGCTGCATACCGTAAGGTCGCAAATATAAGCTGCACTTTAACTTCACGGTCAGAATTGGGGGGGGGGGAGGGAGGCTTATATTCAGGCCAGTACAGTATTATTGTCAGGAGTGTGTGCAGGAGCTGGGCCCTGTGACCAGTAGGACTTTGCAGGACTGGGCCTTCCTAAGTTTGTTCTGAAGAGGCAAGGTGCAGCCGATTGGTAACTCACAGCACCTGGTGGCAAGAGCCAGGAAGGGATATAAGGTCAGCATTTCCCTTCAGCTCTTGGCCACAGCAACACATTCCCTGCCTTGCTGCATTTGGTTCCTTGACTCCTTGCTTCTTGATCCTCGGACCCCTGACTTTGTGACTCCTTGCTTCCTGACCCTTGGACCCTTGGCTACTTGACTCCCGGCTCTCTGACCCTCGGACTCCTGGCTTCCTGATTCCTGGCTTCTGGACCCCAGTTCCTGCTCCCACCCCGTATTTTTTGCACCACAACACTCACTTTTTTCCTCCTAAAAAGTAAGGGGAAATGTCTGTGCGTGTTATGGAGGGAATGCCTACGGGTGGCATGCCTACGGATTTTCGTCCTCTTAAAACTACGTGTGTGTTATGGTCGGGTGCGTGTTATAGAGCGAAAAATACGGTAATCTGCTTACAGAACTCCTTGCCCCCAGAGATAGTGATGACACTGAGGTCTGAAGGATTTGAATAACAACTGATTTGTATCATTTTGTCATCGCATATTATACTTTGTCAATCATATATGTCTGAGAGCTCTCACAAAGGGCTTTAGTTGAGTTGTGTTATTAAGAATTTACATAGTGCTCACAGACTTCTTAGTGGTTTACAAGTATAAAAACCAATTACACAAACATTATGAATGTCCATAATTAAAACAACACAGCAACTAAAATGGGGGAGACTCGGGTAGAGAGAGACTCGGGTAGAGAGACAGGTGTGTCTTCAAAAGCTAGCAGGATGCCAATACAGTTGGGGCTTCTTGCATTTTGGCAGGATAAAGTTTCACCCTTTCAAACGTACCAAGACCTGCTGGCTTTCATAGTGAAGAGGTCAGTGATTGCCACTGAGCGATTCTAGCTAAATTGAATCTCCATGTTCAAAGGCAGTGTATCTTTAAAGAATAGTTGCTGGATGTAAGCAAAGAAATTACTGCAATGGACAAAATGGACCCTTGTTCTGCTCCAGCTATGTTGTTCTCATATTCTTAACCAAAATAATGATGCTAAAAGCACACGCATTACTTACCTAAGCTAACTATTTCCCATAATAGCACGCCATATGACCACCTATGAAAAGAATAAAAAGAAAAGCTGTAACAATTGTACAGTGGTACCGTGGTTTGCATATGACTTGGTTTGCATACGTTTTGGATTACATACACGTCAAATCTGGAAGTACATGTCCCAGTTTGCAACCTTTTTTTGGATTACAACCCATATATTTTTATTATGAACAAATTTCTTTTGGAGGCCCCATTGGCGAAAGCCTTGGGTTACAACCTGTTTTGTTTTACAAATGGACTTTCAGAACAGATTATGGTTGTAAACCAAGGTACCACTGTATTTAGAAGTACTGGGTATTATAAAATATCTAGTGCTAGTTAAACAGGCACACACCTATAATTATTACAGCTAAAATCAGGTCCAAGATACTTGCGCCATTACAAAAAATATTCGTTTTGCCTCCCCCTTCCCTATTTTTATTATGAAGAAGACAACTAAATACAAAACCACAAATAAACCTCAATGTGCTTGAAAATAAGTTGGTTTTTTTCCAGTTAAACTGGCATGAACACATCTATTTTAAAAGAAATGAAGCAGAAGTAATAGAAATAAAAGGACGCAATCAGACAATCGCTTCTTAAAATGTAAAACCTTTGCCTTGTAAACATACAGGGAACTTGCATAGCATTTAAAAGCTCAACTTCTGCACTGAAAACCATTGCTAACAGCGTGATGGTTGACAAACATTGTATGCTATCCTAGAGAAGGAGACCAATGGTAGTTGGTCCCAGCCAAGTCAATGGAATGTCCAGGTAAGCACTGGAATATTTGTTCCCATTTGCATCATATGCTAGACCAGGACAGGACCTCTCCATCCTCTAATCCACTAATGGAGAAAATCCATTGCTACAGTGTCTCAGATAGACCTGTCAACCAGCCTCTGCTTAAAACCTCTAACACAGGGTTCCCAAACTGTGGTTTGTGGGCTGCCAGTGGTCCACAAGCTTCAATCAGGTGGCCTGAGGCATTAAATATCCATATTGATTTTGTTAAAAATTGCATTCCATTGCATTACAATTTTGAATTCCATGAAGGCAGATTATTGTTATTTTTAAACATTTTATTAAAGTTTTCTTGGTCTCTTTTTTCAAGTTACATTTTCCATAGGTCAGTTTCATTTGTTGAGACATTAGGGTTACATTAGGAAGAAAAAAGGGGAGAAGAGGTGGGTGGGGCCATGGTGGGTGGGGGTGGGGTGGGGTCGGGAGGCGATATTTCTATTTTGCTTAATGTATGTGTGGGTTTTTGTGTCAGTGTCACTTGTGCAGGTTCTCTTTGCTATTTGCTTGTGTTCCTTTGGTGGTGAGAGAAATTGTGGTTGGACTAGGGTGCGGTGGCTTGTTCGTGATTGGCTGTGCTGAACTTTGTTTTTGTGTGTGAGTGGGGTGGGTGGGTGTTTTGGATCAGGTTAGCCATATTGATTCGTATGTTGTTGGTGGGTTCTTGTCATTGTCTTGTTGGGCTGTGTATGTGATGAAGGGGAGCCATACCGGGGTGACGCTCTGCTCAGGAGGCTTCGGGAGGCTATCCCTGAAGCCAGGAGAGCAAGAGGGATCTATCCCTCTTCAGCAGAAGCAACGTGAAGCCTGCATTCGCTTCATAAGACACACACACACATTTCCCCTTACTTTTTAGGAGGGGAAAAGTGTGTCTTATAGTGCAAAAAATGCGGTATGTTCTTAGCCCAAGGTACCACTGTACGGTGGTACCTCAGGTTACATATGCTTCAGGTTACATACGCTTCAGGTTACAGACTCCGCTAACCCAGAAATAGTGCTTCAGGTTAAGAACTTTGCTTCAGGATGAGAACAGAAATTGTGCTCCGGCAGTGCGGCAGCAGCAGGAGGCCCCATTAGCTAAAGTGGTGCTTCAGGCTAAGAACAGTTTCAGGTTAAGTATGGACCTCCGGAACGAGTTAAGTACTTAACCCGAGGTACCACTGTATTGTTACAAATCTATTTATGAATTTTTATCCCACCTTTCCAATGCATCTGCATTACTGAAGGTCACTTTAAATCCCAGCATCACAGAGTCAGAAACTACATAAACGGAGTCACTTACACATCACTGTTTGAGGTATACACGCTGTAATTTAGGGACTCAATCGCCATCCATCGCACTGGAAGCCTTCCCTAGAACAATGAATTTGGAATGGTGTTACAGCCTCACAACAGTTCTGTTCTGATGCATTATCCCCTAACCCAGAATGGCTTTCCCCTTCATTTCGATAGTTAGACTTCTTTGTAAGCAGCCCTTTGCAGACTGGCTCCTTGCCCTTAAATTGATGGATACTTCCCCCATGTTTGTTTTTTGTTGTTCCCCCATGCACAAGAGAACCAGGGATGCATCTAGAGTGGCACTGGCGAAGGTTTTCAAATCTGTACATTATGAAGTTTGCACTTTGATCTTGCTCCTGCATTGATGAACTCTGAGGTTTGTGGAAATGCAAAACTCATCTCAACTCATCTTTTGTCACATGTAGCAGCTGGTTCTCCAACTCTGAATGGGTGAAATCTACAAATAACAAAAGCTGAAAACTTCCCCCTTAACTGTCCACTGTCCCAGTCCTAAACTATTAGACTTTAGGCTTAAGTCCCAGTAGTTTCAACAGGACTGCAGCCTTTGTCCTCTCAGATGTTATAGGAAGCTCCATTTTTAATTTCTGCTGCTTCTGAAGAGGAATTTCATTTTTTTACAGGTAATATCAAAGGGCAGTTGTTACCTCTGCGCAAGAAACATAGCTAACAAATTTGGTCTTTCTTACCATTGTCTTTTTAACATAAACCTCTTGGCCTCTAGACAGTCCAAAATCTGCTATTTTCGCAACATAGTTTTCTCCAACCAAGATGTTCCTTGCTGCCAGATCCCGGTGGATAAACTAAAGGAAACAAAAACATTGCTGCTTTTTCTCTCTCTCCCCAAAATAGAAAATGTTTGTCCTTTCTTTCTGATGTGTGCATCACACATTGCAAAGGCTTATTGCAACTTAAGCCCTGTGCATACTTCACGGGCTTTTGGCTGGTAATTATGAGGTCGCAGAACCTGTAGCCCTCCAAATATTGCTGAACTCCAACTAGACAGCTTGGCCAATGGTCAGGGATGATGAGAGGTGTGGTTGTTGTAGGGCAGGCATAGGCAAACTCGGCCCTCCAGGTGTTTTGAGACTACAATTCCCATCATCCCTGACCACTGGTCCCGTTAGCTAGGGATGATGGGAGTTGTAGTCCCAAAACATCCGGAGGGCCAAGTTTGCCTATGCCTGTTGTAGGGGAAGAGGCAGGCTATTCAAATGCAGGGGGGGCAGACTTGAGTAAAGCTTGCAGGCTCAGTCAGGCCCTCCCTTCCTCCAGCTTACAATCCATACACCTGCATGTGATTGGCCAATTAGGCAGGCAGGCAGTATTTGATCTCCCCGGCCGTCAGAGGGGAGCCAGGAATCCACCGGCTGAGCAGTTCCTGTCGGGGGGCTCTGGCGGGAGGTGACAGTGCCCCACAGCGATACTGCACCTAGGAAGTAGGTCAACGGACTTCCCCACCCCTGTCGCTGATAGGGTTGCTAGCTTTGGTGTGGCAAAATACAGGACAGAATGGGGTGGGGGACTGCATACCTTGCTAGTGTCCCAGACTGGGACAAACCATTTTTTATTGCAAGAGCATAAAAGAGCCATTTGGGTTCCCATGATCTCATGAGATTTCGTGGCACAATTCCCTGCCCCTAATAGTGTTTTTTCCCCCTGCATGTGAATTTGTGCAGCGCCCCCAAAGTCGAGTTTGTGGGTGCTGTGCGTGAAAAAGCACTTTTTCCGAGTGCGGGGAGCATGGTGAAAAATCGCAACAAAAATAGACACCGTGTTCCACGACAAAAAAAATTGGCAAAATGGTGTCCGGCAAGATGGTGTCCTGGATTTTGGCTTCAAAGTGTTGGAGAGTATGGGGGGGAGAGACAGAGGGAGAATCAGCAAAACTGTATCCTGTATTGATTCATCTATCCTATATTGATTCCATGATAGCATTTTTACATTGAAATATTACACAAGATGGGTGGCAACCCTAGTGGAAGACTCGGTAAATAACTTGCAATAGCAAAATGAAACAAAACAACCTACCTGTTTCTGACTCAGGTAGTCCATCCCTCGGGCCACATCCGCTGCAAAGTGCAGTAGCTGCTGCGAGGAGAGTGTGGAGGCTGTGCTGTTGGCAATGGCAAAGGCTGGGTCGGTCTCTAAGACCCTGCTCTTCCTCAAGAAGTCTAGCAGGTTTCCGTGGGGAGCATATTCAATGGCGAGGTAGAGGTACCCTGGCATAAAACAGCGAGTTCAGAGAGCCTGTGCAAAAAATGTTGGCTTTCCAAATTTAGGAGTCTTGGGGGGCAGGGCATCTTGAAGGGTTTGGGGGGCCCAGAGCCTTTCCCCCCTCCTCACCCCTGCCCCAAATGAAGCTGACCAAAGATTTTCAGTTCTCTCTATGCTATCCCTGCAGGATGAAAGGTTCTAATGCAAATCCTATCCTACCCACCACTTCTCTTGCCTTCGGTGTTTCCAATACAGTGGTACCTCAGTTTTTGAACAACTTGGAACCCGAACACTGCAAAACCAGAAGTAGGTGTTCCAGTTTTCAAACTTTCCCCCGGAAGCTGAACGTGCTCCGTTTTGAGTCCTGAGCTTCTGTTTTTACTGTCGCCTTCCATTCAAGCCTTCCATTTCTGATTGCAGTGTTCTGAGGTGATATTTGGAGCTTATATTTAGTGCTTTTATTTTTGATATTTACCCTGTGTTTTTTGTTTTTGAGGCTTTCTCGGTTAATTTGTTTCTGTGACTGTGTGGAACCCAGTTCAGCTACTGTTCGATGGATTTATTGATTGATTGTGTGACTGTGGAAATGGATAAAAGCCTCCCATCCAATGACTATCATCAGTGCAGCTAAGAATAAATTTAAATTTAAATTTTAATCATCTACAATACTGTTTATTTTATAGTAAAGTACATTATTGCTTTCATTTTATGGACCAATGGTCTCGTTAGATAGTAAAATTCATGTTGAATTGCTGTTTTTCGGGTTGTTTTTAAAAGTCTGGAATGGATTAATCCGTTTTGCATTACTTTCTATGGGAAAGTGTGCCTTGGTTTTGGAACGCTTTGGTTTTGGAACGGACTTCCAGAATGGATTAAGTTTGAGAATCAAGGTACTGTACCCAGTATGTACTGAGCAAATGGGAAAAGCAAGTCAAGTCAAGCAAGTCAAGTCTTCTTGACTCAGATTCTACTCTGGGAGATGATCTTCCATCTTTTATAGCAGAGGTAGGGCAGTACCACTCTTGTCAACCCATGTTGTTGGCCATGCCAGCTGGGGGATGATGGGAGTAGCAGATTCCCCACCCCAGGTATTAAATGAAACTAATTCTCCAAGTGCTAATCCTGAGGCAGCCAAGACAGCCTGTGCTCACATTGGAACAGGAAGTCAGTGCAGATGTTGGAGCACTGGAGAAATGTACCTCCAGTGGCCCTCAACTGTGGAAGTGAGCCAATCCCACTTTGTACTGGCTGAAAGGACGCGGGTGGCACTGTGGTTTAGACCAGTGTTCCCCAACCTTGGGCCTCCAGCTGTTTTTGGACTACAATTCCCATCATCCTTGACCACTGGTCTTGCTAGCGAGGGATGATGGGAGTTGTAGTCCAAAAACAGCTGGAGGCCCAAGGTTGGGGAACACTGGTCTAAACCACTGAGCCTCTTTGCCTTGCTGATCAGAAGGTCAGTGGTTCGAATCCATACAATGGGGTGAGCTCCTGTTGCTCTGTCCCAGCTCCTGCCAACCTAGCAGTTCGAAAGCATGCCAGTGCAAGTAGATAAATAGGTACCGCTGCAATGAGAAGGTAAATGGCATTTCCATGCACTCTGGTTTCCTTCACAGTGTCCCGTTGTGCCAGAAGCGGTTTAGTCCTGCTGGCCACATGACCCAGAAAGCTGTCTGTGGACAAATGCTAGCTCCCTCGGCCTGAAAGCAAGATAAGCGCCGCAACCCCATTGTCACCTTTGACTGGACTTAACCGTCCAGGGGTCCTTTACCTTTACTCTTTTTTTTTGCCTGCACTGGCTGAAACTTTAAAACAGGGCAAAAAGCAGCAACACTCCCTGTTCATTTCTGGGCAGGATTCAAAGGGATGCTTCTTTCTTACAAAGCCGTCAAAAGCTTGAGGCCAGGATTTCTGGAAGACTGCCTCGTTCCATTTGATCCTGTCCACCCCACCCAAGGCATTCTGCATCAGAGGTGTATATGCTATGCATCTTGCCACTCTCAGAAGCGCAACTGGTTGAGAAAGAGTCTTTTCTGCTTTGGCAAGTGACAGTTTTCGAGTCCTCACCAGAGAGAAAGGATTCTTCTTGAAAATCGGTGCTTTCATATTCTGGAAGAGATGCCTTTGTATTTGTGTGGTGCCTGAAGCATATCATCAAACAGGAATATACATATGTGTGTGTGTGTGTGTGTGTGTGCATGCGCACGTGTGTGCGTGCCTTTTTGTGTTTAAAAAATTGTGCAACCTGTCTACCTGTGCACAAATTCCAGCTGATCTTATTTTGAATATGTTTTAAAACAAACGTAGCCACAGAACTCTAAAACAAACACCTCTAGAAAAGCATTGTAGCAGGTGAGAGCTGGGAAGATTCAGAATGTAGATTTAATTGTGATTGAGAGCTCTGTATACACACACACAACGTTGTTGTTGTTTTATTTCTCTTTCCTCCTTTTTCTTCCGTTTCTCTCTCCCTCTTTTATCCTACTTCTTTTTCTGTATTTTTAAAATCATTTTTAAACTAATTGGGTTTTTATTGTCTCGTGTGTTGAAAACTCTTATCAAAACTGAAAAAGAAAAGCATTGTACCTCGGTGTTCGCATGCTCCCAAAAGGTTTATGATGTTGGGGTGATGTCCAAGTTTACAAAGTACTTCCAGTTCCCCAGCAAAATCTCTGTGATCATCCTTGGAGGCATATTCTGCAAATTAAAAAAAGAAAGTGCTGTACATCAGTTCCTCCTACAATGTTTACCATGTGTTTGTTTAATGCACCTGATGGAATGGGCTTTAGCCCACAAAACCGTACGTCATAATAATTTACCATATTTTCGCTCTATAGGACGCAATTTTCCCCCTCCAAAAGTTAAGGGGAAATGTGTGTGTGTTCTATGGAGCGAATGCAGGCTCCTTGGCTTCAGTGATAGTAACGCGAAGCCTCCGAAGCACAGAGGCTCCGCGTTGCTTTTGCTGAAGCCGGGAGAGCGAGAGGGGTTGGTGCGCACCGACCCCTCTCCAGGCTTCAGGTTCCTTTTGCTGAATCCGTGAGAGCAAGACTCTCCTGGCTTCAGCAGAGAGGGAGAGCTGCGCAGCGCCCCTTCAGCCAAGCGGGAGGAGAAATGGAAGGGGCTCCGTTTCTCCTGCCGCTTCGCTGAAGGGGCGCTGAGCAGCGAGGGGGAGATTTCCCCCCCCTTGTTCTCCCCCTCTAAAACAAGGTGCGTCCTATGGTTGGGTGCGTCCTATAGAGCGAAAAATACTGTATTTTTTTAAAATGTGCTTCCAGGTGAGATTTGGTCACATGCCTGGAAGTTCAGGTTGACCTTCTTGCACAATACCCCTCTCCCCAAATAGACTTCCTACAGTAAGGAAAGTGATGGGGAAGATTCACTAGAAAGCGTGGGATAAGAATTGTTTGATGCTGGGCTCATCCACACTCTCCCTTGATCCTCCTTGTACAGTATGTTACTTGCACCTTCCAATTTTTTTATTTTTTATTTGGTGGGGGGAGAACCATATGATGTTCCTGCTGGAATGGTGGCATGTTGATTTTTCTTGTTTAAATTTGCTTTCCCATTAACGATGGACAAAACGTATTTGGAAAATGCGGATTTTCAGCTGGTGGCAAGCCCGCTATGTCAAACAATATTCCCACAGGGAAGTGGTTAAGCAGATCCTGACCCTACAGACAGAAAGAGGACTTTGAATAAAAAAAAGGGGGGTAAAGGTTTCATGCCCACTTTTTAAGCTTTGTGTATAGATGTTTACGTTAGTGTAACTTTAAAAAACTCACTTGTGTTAAGATGAACAAGGTCTAAAAAATGGATTATTAAGATTATAAGGACATGCATGAACAAGCATTAAACAATGAAACTAAGAGGGGGAGGGAAGTGAAGCAAAAATTATGGTTTGAATTTTTTTATTAAGATGGTTTTTTCTTTTCGTTTCTTTTCTCATTTTTTTTCTATTTCTTTATATATTGTTTTATGTTTATTTTTGATGTTATATTTTTGGAAAATTAATAAATGGTCATAAAAAACAAAAACAAAGGCAGATCCTGACCCTATTGCTTCTCTTCTCATTCCCACTTTTTAAAAAAAGAACTGCATCCAGGCTCTGTTACATGCTTTTGCATATAATACGGTTGGCCCGTTAAGCAGTGGCGTAGCGTGGGGGGTGCAGGGGGGCCGGCTGCACCGGGCGCAACATCTGGGGGTTAGGGTTAGGGGGTGCAAATCCATGGGTTAGGGGCGCAAATTACTTGCCTTGCCCCGGGTGCTGACAACCCACGCTACGCCACTGCCGTTAAGCCAACATTTAAAAGGCCATGATTCGAGGCCAGGTATTAGCAACATGCAAATCTCTCCTACAGATTTGCCACCTTAAGAGGCTCCCGCAAAGACTCACCCTTCATCCTTTTAATGGCTGCGTCCATTCGCAAGCCATCCTTCTTGATTCGTGCTTTGAGAACTTGGCCAAAGTTGCCTTCTCCAATCACATCCTGAAATTTGATGTCATTCCACTCCAGAACTGGGTAGATTGTGGGTTCTGGGCTATTTTTGGCTTTCCTGCTCAGAGTAAGAGTTCCTGAATTGAACTGCACAGCCGGTTCATCTCTCTGGGGGGAAAAGTTAGGCAAACACTATTTAGTGGTTGGTACAGAAGAAGATAACAACTCAGAACGGGATGCATTAAAAGCATATTTATGTAATCTTGTTGTGTGAAGTGGTGTTGTTCTGTGAAGATGACGTTTCTCTAAAATGAGTTAAAAAACACCACTTGTATTGGTGTGCAGCGGAATAGGTTTTCCTTGGCTTAAAAGCACCCATAAACATATAGTCAATTTAACTGACCGAAGGAAAGTAGGCAAAGATTTTCCAGAGGGAATATGAACCTGCATTGCAGGAATACAAGTGTGGAATGAATCCTGTTATATCTGGTTACTTTTATCATATCTGCATGAATTGGTATAATTCCTCCTAAATTTTACTAGGCGCAGCCCACCCATCTCGTGATCTGTCAGTGGGTTTGGTTTTTGTAAAGTATCACCACTTAGGGTAACAATCAAGGTTTTAAGTAAGTTACAAGCAAAACCAATTTTGATACAGGAATGTTTAGGGGAGGGGAAAAATCATTTCCCATTTTGGCAGTCCCGTGTTAACAGTTCTGTGTGACACCTTTAAGATTAACCAATTTGAAATGGGAAACGCTCATCAAACTGTATTTGAAAGGGGTAAAGGTAAAGATACCCCTGACCGTTAGGTCCAGTTGTGGATGATTCTGGGGTTGCACACTCATCTCGCTCTATAGGCCAAGGGAGCTGACGTCTGTCCACAGATGGCTTCCGGGTCATGTGGCCAGCATGACTAAGCCACTTCTAGCGAACCAAAGCAGTGCACGGAAACACCATTTACCTTCCCGCTAGAGTGGTACCTATTTATCTACTTGCACTGTGTGCTTTCGAACTGCTAGGTGGGCAGGAGCAGGGACTGAGCAACGGGAGCTCACCCCATCGCGGGGATTTGAACCGCCAACCTTCTGATCCGCAAGCCCTAGGCTCTGTGGTTTAGACCACAGTGCCACCCGCGTGTACTCTTCACTTAATGCCTCATTCGCAGATCTATCCTCAAGGAAAACCAAAGGACTTACAACCACGTTTTGGAAGGCCTGGGCCATTCGCCGCTGGAAATTTGCACGCTTTAGCTGCAGCATGATGAAAAAGGCCAGCAGAATTGTCAGGCAGGTCATCCCTGCAGAGCCCAAGATAGCAATCAGTAGCATTCTCCCTCCTTTGTGCTCAAATGGAACTGTGGGAACTATATGCATTAAAATAAAATAATAAATCAAAAGAAGTTGAATTCAGTACCTCATCGACAAATACTAGAACCCAAATTTCACAGGCATAAAATCAAAGGCAGGGGAATATTGGTGCGAGCTAATTAAAGCCAGATGCCTTTATGAAACCAGAGGGATGTAAAGGACTGTTATGTAGTGTAGTTTCACCCTGGGCCAGCAGGGGGATACTGTAGATAGTTTTCACTCAGGTCTGTAGATAGTTTTCACTCAGGTCCACGTCAGTTATTTTAGGCGGGAAACTCTGGGTTGTTGTTGCTACAATGTTGACAGCCAGCTGCCTATAAAAGCAGGCCGGCTGAGCTGTTTGCTGTTCAGTTTTCTGTTCCAGCTTACAAAATAAAGAGCTGCTTTGGAGAAATCGCTGTGTCGTCTGCCATGTCTACCCACTATTCTACAGGGACTCACTCACATGCTTCAATGGACTTTAGGTTTTCTGGATTTTGTCCTATAATCCATTTTGGCAGAAGTGGGTCCGAACAGTGCATTCACCCTGACAGCATAATTTTCCTGCGATGCTTTAACTTGTGTTTCTTACACCCTGTCCTTGTATCTAGTGTTGACAATATTCTATTTCCAATTGCCTGCTCTAGAAAGCATCGGTACTGAGAAGTGCCTAAAATTTTTAATTTTAATCTTAAACTTTTCTTATGAATGGCTAATATTTGTCCTTGTGAGTTGTGAACTGTGTTATACTATTTGTGGTTTGTACAAGTCCACAGTTTTATTTGATTTGTTTTGTTGTGATGTGTTTCATGATGGGCATAAAGCCGAATAAACATTTTGAGGTACTGAGAGCATAACTGCAGACCACAGGCAGGAAAGTTTGATAAAAGTTCTGCAAAGGAGTTTCCCTCCATTCACATGAGTGAAGTTCTGCTCGTGGGAAATTAGGGTCTATAATGTCCTAATTATACACAAGCCACATACACACAAATGGCAAAACAACAGCAGTTAAAGCATTACCATAGAAATCCTATCAACCACAGCATGCATTTTGCAGCTTTTTCTGGGACTCAATTCATTTGGAATAAACTTGCTACCGGTACATGAGATGCCCTGATCTCTGCTAAAACTAACCTTTCATTTCTGGGAGGGTTTTCAGTTCAGCCGAAAGATTATCGCTTGGCCCGACGTTGTTCTGTGCCCTTATCTGAACCACATATTCGGTGTTTGGTTCAAGACCCTTGAGGTGGTACTGGGTGACGGTAGTGTTTTTTATGGTGACATCGATGTGGTTGTGCTCTGTCTTGCCACGGCCTTTGTAGCTGAGAATGATGGAGGAGATGGAATGCCCCACCGCAGTTGACCAAGAGATGACAGCCGAGGAGTCAGTGACGTTTATAATTGTGAAGTTATCAGGTGCAGGGGGACGTTCTAGCAAAGAAACAAGTGTATTAGCTTCTGTTTCGCATCACACTGCGCATCGACTACGAAAAGTCACGTGGAGTTGTTTTCATCACTTGCAATGATTCAGGAATTGAGCTGGCCTTGTGAGTTCAAAACTTGGCAACAACAAATAAAATAGTATACAGTGGTACCTTGGCTCTCGAACGTAATCCATTCCGAAAGACCGTTCGAGTTCCGAAATGTTTGAAAACCAAGGCGCAAAGGCTGCAACTGCAATTGAGAAAATTGAAAAACACGCAGTGGAAGCCGTTCGACTTCTGAGGCGCATTCGAAAATGGAAGCATTTACTTCCGGGTTTTCGGCGTTCGGGTTCTGAAACGTTTGTCAACGGAGACGTTCAAGAACCAAGGTACCAGATTTATAAGTGGGATTTACTTCTGAGGAAGTGTGCATAGGATTGCAGCCAGGGGTACTGACTTGCCCCCCCACCATTGAGGGGGTCCGGAGTTGTGTGACATCATACACATGACATCATGCACCCCTCTGAGCGTCCCACCCCTGGCTGGTGTGTGAGCGCTTCCCCCTGCATTGGGGGATGGGTACACTCCCCCTCAATATTGGGGAGGCTCAGCTCCCTGCCCACAAATATTAAGGCGAGCGAAGCCCCTTCTGCCCCCTATAGTTGCTGCCCCTGATTTCAGCCTGTTAAAATACTGTGAGCCCTAGCTTGCAAAAGATTTTATTTTTATTTTTGGAGGGGTCGTTCTGCCATTTCTATTGATGCACTCCTTAATCCCCAGCCCCCTGAGCTGCATCTTACACCACGTTCTTCTCTTTAACTTTTAATGGATGCAACATGTTCAACTGATGATTTCAGCAAGCACTCTGACACATCTTCAAGAACTTCATGTGGGATAATACCTCCCAAATGTTTTGCAGGTAAAGTGTTAGCCTGTTTCACATGTGGGCTAATGCAGAACCAGTCTGAAATGCAGAACCAGTTGTTCCAGGAAAGAAACCAGTTTCTCAAGAAATGCTTTTCAGGGGCAAAATAATAATAATAATAATAATAATAATAATAATAATAATAATAATAATAATAATAATGCAATAGCTCTACCTTGTGTGTGGACTATGTAGACAAAAACAAGCGTACAGTCTCCACTGATTCTAGAATAAACTGCTTTATAGATGCAAGCCCTACTAAGTAATTTTGTGAGCTTCCCTGGGACCTTCTTAAGCTAAAGAAAAGAGTTTTTAAAATGCTTTTGATAAATCAGTGTCTCTTTAAAAAACAACAACCGAAAACCCTCCTCCGCTGAGGTTTTGGCAGTATGCAAAGTTATTTAAGCTGCATTAATTGGTGGATTTAAAAGGCAAGTTAATAATGAAATTAAAAGTACCTAAGAATCGTTTCATCAACTGACAGATTTAGAAGTTAGGGAACGGTATTGGCCCTGGTGAGGAAATATAATTATGAGGTCCGTGAATTCCTGAAATAAGTTTTCCTTTCAAGATACTTGAGCGTGAATGAAGTGAGGAGCATGAAATGCCTTTTGCTGCCACTAGGTGTCAGCAGGCACTCAGTTATTATGAGATCTCAGGGCGGTTCACAGCATAAAAATACAAGGGGGGGGGACCCACAAAACATACATAATAAAAACAAAAACAAACCTATGACCTCCCTCTCCCCGCTTCCACAACACATTTTAAAAGGGTCTTGGATGTAATCAACCCAAGGCCTGGTTGAAGAGGAACGGTGAGCCTCCCTGGGGAGAACATTCCACAAATGGGGAGCCACCACAGAGAAGGCCCCATTCTCGTGTTGTCACCCTCGGGACCTCACATGGAGGAGAGACACAAAGAAGGGCCTCAGAGGATGATTTCAGGGTCCAGGGAGGTTCCTATGGAAAGAGGCGGTCCTTAAAGGTATGGCGTTCCTGAGCCGTTTGACCTCCCTGACCCATTGACCATTCTGGCTGAGGCTGATGGGAACTGGAATCCACAATGCCAGGAGCAAAGGAGGTTCCCCAGCCCTGGGGTGGACCATGCTGTACAAATTACAAATGAGACCTGCTAGGTCATCCAAAGTGTTAGACTTGTTAGACTCTCCCTTCACTCACGGTCACTGAAGGTCCACGCGTCCAGATAGTCGCTCCATTCTCCTTCGGACTTGCTGTTCACACGGACTCGGCACTTGTAGTGGTGCCTGGGCTCTAGATTCTTGATGACCAGGGTGGAGTTGTTTCCCCCCAGCCGATCGGTCATGGGGACACCCCCGTTCTTATCATCCACGTTCTTACACTGCACTTCAAGTTGGACGTCCTCTCCCACCTGCTGCCCCACCGGCTGCCAAGAGAAGGTCAGCGCCGTCGTGCCTTTAGGAACGAGGGAGAGGCCCCTTGGCGGAGGGAGGCCTTTAGAGAGTCGTGAGAAGGAATGTTAGTGCCCCTGGAACCCCTCAGAGCGAAAGAAGAACCTGCCAAGATGATGCCAAGAGTCCTTTGTGGTCCGCCATCTTGTTCCCCACTATGGCTGCCCAGGGGTTTCCAGAAAGCACAGTAGCAAGGTGCGGAGGGCCTCTTCTGTGTCCCTAGCGTTTAGCCTCTGAGAGCCCATTGAGCTATCATGGATATTTATTTTTATTTAAGATAACCACCATTACCCACCACTACCCGGCCTCGGCCCAGTATACCTGAAGGAGCATCTCCGCCCCCATTGTCCATCCCGGACACTGAGGTCCAGCTCCGAGGGCCTTCTGGTGGTTCCCTCCCTGCGAGACTTGAAGCTACAGGGAACCAGGCAGAGGGCCTTCTTGGTGGTGGTGCCTGCCCTGTGGAATGCCCTCCCTTCAGATGTCAAGGAAATAATGCAGCTCATTGGTTAGTCGGGAGAATGCCCAACCACAAGCTTGTTTTGGATGACACTCTAAGCCAAGCCACGGGTCAGCTCTGTACAGCTGCAAAGTGATGAAGGAGGTGCAAAGCTATCACAATCTCCTCCCTAGGAGCTTGCACACCTGGATTTTATTTATTTATTTATTTATATCATTATCATTATCATTATCATTAGAATTTATACACCACCCTATATCTGGAGGTCTCAGGATGGTTCACAAATAAGATCACAATATATAAAATCAAATTAAAAACAACAACCCAATAAAAAACCTCCAAAAGGGGCCACATTCTAAAAGGGTATTGGATGTCAGTAAGATCAACCAAAGGACTAGTTAAAAAGGAACGTTTTTGCCTGGCGCCTAAAGGTGTATAGTGAAGGCGCCAGGTGAACCTCCCTAGGGAGAGCATTCCACAGACAGGGAGCCACTACAGAGAAGGCCCTGCTCTCGTGTTGCCACCCTTCGGACCTCTCGAGGAGGAGGCACACGAAGGAGGGCCTTGGAAGATGATCTCAGGGTCCGGGTAGGTTCATATGGAAAGAGGTTTTGTGGTCTTGAGCCGTTTAAGGCTTTTAAGGTCAAAACCAGTTTGACTTAGCATGATACGCCACTAGGGCACAGTAACAAAGCGTGAGATTGTATACAATGTACTCTTTAATGGCTCTAATTCAAATTATTGTTATTTTTACTTTAAAAACACACACCAGCATGCTCAATTTATCGCTTTTAGATAAATACCTTTTCCACATGCAAATGGCTATGCACAGTGCTATTTTTCTAGAAAAAGGGGTGCCAGAGCTCACCATGAGCTTTCTCCCTTGTTCTCTCAGAATAGCAGTTGCGCCCACCCGAGAGGTGCCAGAGCTGAGTTCCAGTGAGCTCTGGCTGAAAAAAAAGCACCTGGCTATACAGTGGTACCTTGGTTCTCGAACAGAATCCATTCTGGAAGTCCGTTCGACTCCCAGAATGGTTCAAAAACCAAGGTGCGGCTTCCGATTGGCTGCAGGAGCTTCCTGCACTCAATTCGAAGCCACTGCGGACGTTCGGCTTCCAAAAAACGTTCGCAAACCGGAACACTCACTTCTGGGTTTGTGGAATTCGGAAGCCGATTTGTTCAACAACTGAGTCGTTCAGGAACCAAGGAACCACTGTACATGCACACAATGTAGCCACAGGTAGGAAGACAGTTGTAAGATATTGAGCATCCCCTTTATGAAAATGGTATGAAGACCTACGTACCAACAGCAGCTGTAGTGAAACTGGCCTCTGGCCCAGGATGCCCAACGCCCTTTTCTCCTCTGCGAGTCAGCCGGACACAGAAGGAATATTCTGTTTTGGGTTCCAGATCGCTTAACTTCCAGATCCTTTCAGTGACTGCATTTGAAAGGAGGAACAACAACAGAATTACACGCACTGCTAAGTGATAAGGGAAGATAGAGTTGTAAACAAACATACTTCTTTTGCTCAAAGGTTGTGTGATGTTTACTGAGGCGCATGTGTTCTGGTTGGCTGTGTAGTTCTGAGGGAGTTTTCCTCTGTATGTTTGGTCATATGTCTCCCTGCTACATACAGGACCTGATCTAAGAAAGACAAAACCTCTTTGCTCCTTTCTTCTCAACTAGGTTGCTCAGTAAAGTATTATCAGGACTTTTCTGCTTGGACTCTGCATTTTAAAGATTTTAATGTTTTGGGGAACAATGTAAAAACCTATTTGCCAGAGGTAGGACTGGGGACACACCACAAGCAGCGCCTTTGTGGGATTCAATACAAGTTTTGTGCTTTAATTGTAACCGTGTTGAGACCGTTTTTGATGTATTGTGATGAATAAAGATATAATATGGAGGGGGAGGAGTAGCAGGAGGAGGAGGAGGAGGAGGAGGAGGCATACTGACATCATGCACACATGCTGCAGGGCATGCTCACACAGCGGGGTCGTGTGGCGCAGCCCCAATGCAACCTCAACCAAGGCAAGGTGGCGCATCAACTGCGAGCACTCTGCTAAACACAAACAGTGTACTGACGTGTGATGCTAACCATTGGCCCACCACCCAAATCAGGGTTAACTGCATCAGCATTTTAACACTGCAAAGCCCGTATCAGTGGTATAATAATAATAATAATAATAATAATAATAATAATAATAATAATAGTAGTAGTAGTAGTAGTAATTTATTATTTATACCCTGCCCATCTGGCTGGGTTACCCCAGCCACTCTGGGCAGCTTCCAACAAATATTAAAGATACAATAAAAATTAAAATGTCACACATTAAAAATTTCCTTGAACAGTGCTGCCTTCAGATGCCTTCTTAATGTCCGGTAGTTGTTTATTTCCTTAACATCTGATGGGAGGCGTTCCACAAGGTGGGTGCCACTGTTGGGGGGATTTGAATATTCACTGAGGGGTTCTCAACCAGCCCATGCAAGAGTTTCTTTTCAAGTAATAGTAATAATAATAATAATGATTAATAAAAAATTTATTATTTGTACCCTGCTCATCTGGCTGGGTTTCCCCAGCCACTCTGGGCAGCTTCCAACAAAACACTAAAATACAATAACCTTTAAACATTATTCAAACATTAAAAGCTTCTCTAAACAGGGCTGCCTTCAGATGCCTGATAAAAGTTTGGTAGTTATTTTTCTCTTTGACATCTGATGGGAGGGCATTCCACAGGGCAGGTGCCACTACCGAGAAGGCCCTCTGCCTGGTTCCCTGTAACTCGGCTTCTCGCAGTGAGGGAACCGCCAGAAGGCCCTCGGCACTGGACCTCAGTGTCCGGGCAGAACGATGGAGGTGGAGACGCTCCTTCAGGTATACTGGACCGAGGCCGTTTAGGTAGACCTAAAGAATCCTGGGAATTGTAGGCTGGTGAGGGGCTGAAGAACCTCTGCTAAAATTCTCCCTCATGGAACTGTAAGAAGAACTTTGATGGATCAGTGTCTTGTCTTCAGTAGTCACAAGCTCACAAACAGGAAATGAGTGCCCTAACCCCCTTTCCAGTTTTTGTCCCCCCACAACTGGGGGCTGAAGACAAGATCCTGGAAGTAGCAAGCAGCCATGATGATCAGAAGCTACTGACCAAAGTGTCCAGATCGTTTGGGGGGAAATAAAACAATGGTAGCACCAACATGTGGCCTATATGAAGAAGCAGAAACTCTTGTGATAAACTCTTACCTTCCAAGGTCTTCCACTGAAATTTGGCGGTTTTGTAGAGAAGCTGCGTTGAGACAATCGGTCCATCCCCGCTATATATATCAGCATTTGTATCAATGAGGAGAAAATTATGTCCTCTTTCTACCAGTGTTGGAGCTTTTTGAGGCATGGGAAGAACTGGTCAAGAAGATAAATTGTTTAACAACATCAAAAATAGTAATGAAGCTTTTTTTTCTGTCTCCTGAATTATCAGGAGGCATGCAATGGAGGAATACGATTATTATATTTATTCTGCTGCTCTGCCTTATAGGGAGTAATCCTCATGTCATTTTGTCCTGATACATCCTTTCAGAATGTGAGCCCCTAGTATGGAATCTACAGAAACCTGTTATTCATACATTGCATGGCAGAGTGATTAGTTTCCCCATCAGAAATGGTAACTTATGAAACAGCTCTTGAAACGGGTGACATTAGAGAGCAGTGGAGACCGGTCTATAGTTGGCTCTGCCTCTCTTTGGCTCTGTCTCCACCTACTGTTGACCTCCTGCCTTACACCCAACAGACATCAGCCACCACGGATAAGAGGCCTCTCTGGTTTCAAGCACCAGGTTTGGCGATGTATTTTAGGGTGTGCTCGATTTCGGTCACGTGACTAATGCCACCACAGCTAAGAGACCGAGTCATTTACTTCCCATTGGCCATCATGACTGAACTGATTGCCCATCTTCCTTTTCAGGCAAGGTTCTTCTCCCTCTGTCTCCCCATTCCCTTTCTCATACTCATTCCATTTTTCTTTCCAAAGAAAATCAAGTGTCCCTACAGTTGATCGGACTCCCTGACAGCAATGCTCTCCGTGTCGTTTGGTCGAAAGCTACTGTTCTTCTCTAACCCAAAACTGTACTCAAGTCAACGTTGGGTGACTGTTGTTGATCTTCTTTGCCAGTGACTCATTTTGTCCTCCTCTTATGCAGGCAAGACTCAAAGGGCCTTTAAGATCTGTGGGTATTTACATCTGTCAGATTTAGCTGACTGCTTTCTCAGTTCTTTGGTTTCCTTGACAACTGAAATTATTTCCAGAGGCCTCTGCTTCTGGGCATTCTCATTAGTATGGGAAACAAAGCACCAAAGTCATATAGTGTTTACCAGACTGGATTCTGGGGGAAATTCCCTTCTCCTCTTTGAGGGCATTTTCTACTTCAAATCAACATTTCAGCAAAACTCATGGCTTGCCCTCAGAGGAACTACACCTGACTCTTAAGGGTGCATCACCGTTGAATATCAACAAAGATTTACCAATCCATTAATTAATGTGTGCCTATTGCAATCAATGATGGGACGTGAGTGGCGCTGTGGTCTAAACCACTGAGACTAGGGCTTGCCAATCGGAAGGTTGGTGGTTCGAATCCCTGCAACGGGGTGAGCTCCTGTTGTTCGGTCCCAGCTCCTGCCAACCTAGCAGTTCGAAAGCATGTCAAAGTGCAAGTAGATAAATAGGTACCACTCCGGCGGGAAGGTAAATGGTGTTACTGTGCGCACTGGCTTCCATCACAGTGTCCTGTTGCACCAAAAGCAGTTTAGTCCTCAAAGTGCAAGTAGGGAAGGTAAATGGCATTTCCATACACTGCTCTGGTTTCGCCAGAAGTGGCTTAGTCATGCTGGCCACTTGACCCGGAAGCTGTACGCCGGCTCCCTCGGCCACTAAAGCGAGATGAGCACTGCAACCCCAGAGTCGTTCATGACTGGACTTAACTGTCAGGGGTTCTTTACCTTTACCTTTTTATTGCAATCAACATCATTTAAGTGCATACTTAGGCCGCACTGATTTGGGTGAGATATTTTGGTGTAGTCAAGTCTGAAGTCAGTTATCAGTTACCTTTAACTGTGACTTGGAAAGGTTGTTCCACCATGCCCGCCACTGTCTCAACAATGTAGACCCACGTTCCAGAATCAGAAGGCTGGACTTTTTCAACATGAAATGTGGCTTCTGTAACTTCTGACTGGTTTCTATTTGCCACTTGTTTAGGCTAAAACAGCAAACAATAGAAACAAATTAATTTTTAAATTAAACATGTGCAGACCTCACTCATAACAGTTCACTGGATTTACTGAAACCTCTTTCTTTTTTCTTCTTTTTTTGCCTTCCTTGACATCCCTTAGATATTTTTACCAAGCAGGTTGCTCCAAAAATTCACCTAGAAATTTCATTTAGGTGAATTTTGCTGCTGTTCAAATTGGTTTCATCCTATTTTGTGGGTGGGATGGAGTGGGAAGTGTCATTCAAAAGCAAATGGAGCCTTTGAATGTTGCATATCAGCAGAGGGCTTAGTAATGCACTTAAAAGGATATCTTGTCTATTTGGGCACAGTATCTGAGGAATCACTATGCTGCGGGATAGGGCCACCACACTTTTAATAGTTACATCTGCTGAAATCCTCTTTTCCATGCAGTTATTAAAAGTGCAGGATGAGCTTTTATTTTTATTTTGTGTTTTTTTATATAGTAATTTTATGTTGTGAACTACCCTAGGATCTATGGGTATAGGGCAGTACACTAATAAATAATAACAATAATAATAAATAATACTAATAATAATACAGCTCCTGCACACTCAAAAGAGGGAACCGATCAGCAACTTACCTTAAGGACCGTCCCATCTTTTTTTATCAGTTTAATTTCTTCTTTTGTAGGAAGTGGCTTGCCGGTAGCTATGCAGCTAGATCTGAACTCCGAACCGGCATTGAGCTCCACAGCACCGGGCAAGTTCTTTATCTCAGGTGATTCATCTGCTGCACCTGTGTGTGAGGGAGATAAAAGAATTTACAGCATGCTATGTAGGTTGTTCATTCTCACCAGAGATAGAAGGGATCTGGCCTGGTATCCCTGGCTCAGTTTGGGGAAAAACACACTATCCTATTTCCAACCAGGAAGCTAAGAAACCAGGGTTGATAGATTTAATTGGATTAATCAGCTTATGATAGCAGACCCTCCAAGTGTCCCTATTTTCCAGGGACAGTCCCAGATTTACAGAAGCCATCCAAGTTTCTGATTTGATCTCAGAGTATCCTACTTTTCCTTAGGATGTCCCTATTTTCATCAGAGAAATGTTGGAGGGTATAGAGTTATGCAACGCACAAGCCAAGGAAATACAACCTTTAGAACACATCTGAAGGCAACCCTGTATAGGGAAGATTTTTAAAAATGCTTTATTATGTTTTTATATACATTGGAGAAGGGCCGCGGGTGGCGCTGTGGGTTAAACCACAGAGCCTAGGGCTTGCCGATCAGAAGGTCAGCGGTTCGAATCCCCGCGATGGGGTGAGCTCCCGTTGCTCGGTCCCTCCTCCTGCCAACCTAGCAGTTCGAAAGCACATCAAAGTGCAAGTAGATAAATAGGTACCGCTCCAGCGGGAAGGTAAACGGCGTTTCCGTGCGCTGCTCTGGTTCGCCAGAAGCGGCTTAGTCATGCTGGCCACATGACCCGGAAGCTGTATGCCGGCTCCCTCGGCCAATAAAGCGAGGTGAGCGCCACAACCACAGAGTCGGTCACGACTGGACCTAATAGTCCCTTTTACTATATACGTTGAAAGCTGTCCAGAGTGGCTGGGGCCACCCAGTCAGATGGGTGGGGTATTAATTAATAATAATAATAATAATAATAATAATAATAATAATAATAGACTAGTCTAGGACGTTCCTATTGGAGAGTACAGAGTTATGCAAACCCTGAGCCAAGGAGATAACTAACTATACAACCTTTGGAAGACATCCGAAGGAAGCCCTGTATAGAGAAGTTTTTAACATTTAATGTTTTATTATGTTTTTATATATGTTGGAAGCCACCCAGAGTGGCTGGGGCAACCCAGTCAGGTGGATGGGGTATAAATAATAATTATTTTATTTTATTTTATTTTATTTATTTGTTTTGTTTTGTTTTGTTTTGTTTTATTTATTTGTTTTGTTTTGTTTTGTTTTATTTATTTATTTTGTTTTGTTTTGTTTTGTTTTGTTTTATTATTGACCAGTCTAGGACATCCCTATTTTCATCGGAGAAATGCTGGAAGCTATTAGCATGTTCTCTGCCACTGAGCTACGGCAAGCGAGTTTTAGCAAAAAGAGAGAGAGAGATAACAACCTTCGTACGAAGCACAAAAGACTTTTGTTGCACTACAGTGTTACCTTTGCTTTACCTTCTTTTTCACATTCCAGACCGTGCCAACCCACGTGGCAGATGCAGCCCTTAAAGCTGTCGCACGTTCCCCGGTTGCTGCAGCCGTTGCACTTGACTTTGCAGTCGGGCCCATAAAAACCGGGCTTACACCCTGCAAGAACACACAGGCAGGATAAGAGTTAATAAAAGGATCGTTCTGGATTTCATGAATCAGGTGACTGCGCCAGCTTGTTAACAGTTATCTGCTTTGAGCATTTCTGTGTGTACTGGGGACGCGGGTGGCACTGTGGTCTAAACCACTGAGCCTCTTGGGCTTGCTGATCAGAAGATCGGTGGTTCGAATCCCCACGACGGGTGAGCTCCCGTTGCTCTGTCCCAGCTCCTGCCAACCTAGCAGTTTTGAAAGCACACCAGTGCAAGTAGATAAATAGGTACTGTTGTGGCGGAAAGGTAAATGGTGTTACTGTGCACTCTGGCTTCCGTCACAGTGTCCTGTTGTGCCAGAAGCAGTTTAATCCTGCTGGTCGCATGACCTGGAAAGCTGTCTGTGGACAAACACTGGCTCCCTTGGCCTAAAAGCGAGATGAGCACCTTGGATCAAATCTATGCTTCCAGGTGCCATAAGAAAGCTGCAGAGATAGCGCAGGATAGTGCGCACCCTGGAAATGATCTCTTTCAGCTTCTGCCTTCTGGAAGATGGTACAGGGTTATAAAGACTAGGTCTAGCTGCCTGAGAAACAGTTTCTATTCAAATGAGATTTTGGTTTTAAACGCAGTGTAAGATAGTCTCTGTGGGAGATTATGGGGTATCAGAGTTTTTAGGGGGCTAACTAGGCTAACTAGGCTGAGATAGCTGGGACAGCAGGCTTGTTGGTTTCTGAATGTCTGACAAACAAACCTAGCAATCTGGCCCACAGTCTGCTTTTAAGTGACTTTTTGTCCCTCCCACTGCCCCCCCACACCACCTTCACACATCACCAGTGTAAAAGCGTGTATATGATTTTACCTTCATCACATTGCAGTCCGTTCCATCCTGAGGCACATGAACAGCCGTATGGGTCAGGCAGGCAAAACATAAAAGATTTGCAACCTGACTTTTCTTTACAGCTCTCTTGGCAAGCCTTGCCAAATTTGTTTTCTCCACAAGCTGTAAATGGAGAAGAAAAGTGTCAGACCAATGAAGTATCCCTCTTATGACTCTGCAAGGTACGGTAAGTTATAAATCCCGCCCCCTTCTTTATTGAAATTCTGGTCTTCCTGGTTTCTGATTTTCCCAATCATTTTCGCCATCTCCGCAAAGCCCATCAGTTTGGTCTACCATTCCTCTCTTGCTTCCATCTCTGGGCTAACTGGCTTGTTTCTTCATAGCACATGGGGCCAGTTCAATACATTTTGGTGCCTGAGACGAACACCAAAATGGTGCCCGCTTCCCTCCCCAACCAGAGAAGAGAGGGCAAGTACATCAGGAACAAGGGTGGAACAAAGATCTACATCACAAACAAAGCAGGAATAAGGATCTACATTGGGTACAAAATGGCAGGAGGAGACTCAGATTTGTCAAGAGGCCACTGCAGAGCAGTCATGGCGGCCAATGAGGCAGCTGATCTGGCCTCCAAGGCATACGCCACAGCAGCAGGCAATGCATTCCTCAGAGGCTGGATCTGCTGCCCCGTGAACCCTGCCGCTTGAGGCACTTGCCTCACCTTGCCTCATGGGTGGGCCGGCCCTGACTGTGCACCACAGGTAGGAGAGGGGCAGATTCAACTGAGCAGCATGCACCAGTTCACTGCTGCTTCATGGTAAGGACAGTTTACGGTTTACCATGACGTGCAAACTAGGCGAATGCATGAATGAAATGTGGAACTCAGTAATTTCCAGAACAAACACTTTGTCAAGCAGAGGCATGACCAGGCGTAGGCAAACTTGGCCCTCCAGATGTTTTGGGGCTACAATTCCCATCATCCCTGACTACTGGTCCTGTTAGCTAGGGATGATGGGAGTTGTAGGCCAAAAACATCTGGAGGGCCGAGTTTGCCTATGCCTGGTCATGAACATTTGGAACGGCTGAAGGTTAACGTTTTACCTGTTGGGAAAAAAATGTATTGTACAGTGGTCCCTTGGTTCTCAAACACCTTGGTACTCAAACAACTTGGAACCCAAACACTGCAAACCTGGAAGTAAGTGTTCCAGTTTGCAAACTTTTTTCGGAAGCAGAACGCGCTCCGTTTTGAGTGCCACACTTCCATTTTGAGTGTTACACTGAGGCCTGTTTGTTTTTGCTATTTATTTTGTGTTTCCATTTTTGCGGCTCTTTTTGTGACTGTGTGGAACCCAGTTCAGCTACCGATGGATTGATTGTGTGGCTGCAGTACATCGCTTATTGCTTTCATTTTATGGATCAATGGTCTCGTATAGATGGTAAAATTCATGTTAAATGGCTGTTTTAGGGGTTGTTTTTAAAAAGTCTGGAACGGATTAATCTGTTATGCATTACTTTCTATGGGAAAGTGTGCCTTGGTTTTGGAATGCTTTGGCTTTGGAACAGACTTCCGGAACGGATTAAGCTTGAGAACCAAGGTGCCACTGTACTTTTGAGAAAGGAAGATTTTATCTGCAGCGTATGCTTTCATTTTTGAATGTTGCGGCGTCTCTTACCCTTTTCGCACGTTTTCCCCATGAATCCAGGGGGGCAAATGCACTCCCCAGTATCTTCATGGCAGATGCCGTTGTTCTTGCACTCCGGGCAGTGAGAGCTACAGTCGGGCCCCCATTTTTGAGATGCACACCCTTCGTGGAAAAGTGTCAGAGTCAGTGAGGGAAATAATACAGAGATCCTGAGCCAAATACAGCACTCTGTGGGTGTTTGTGGTTTTTTTAACAGGTGTCTCATGTAAAAGCTTCTACAGCACCACCCAGCGCTGCTCTGTTTCCTCCTCTGCTAGGAGTACTTTTAAATGTGTTTTAAATTTATGGTGTTGATGTGTTCTGAGATCAACCCTGTTGTGTTCTGCTGTTTGTTTTTAAATATTGATTAAGCATTCAGAAAGAACAGTTCCTTACACGTACGTTTCCTTCGGAACTGTTTACAGCTGTGTCCCCCCCTTAAACATGTGTGACTTTGGGTTTATTTTTTTGGGGGGAGGAATGGCATACAAATTGAAAGAACACGTGACAGAACAAACCAGCAAGCATGGTTTTTCCTGTCCATTTAAACTTGGCCTTGTTGTATTCTATCAGTTGTGCCTCCCCTGCTACACGGTTTCGGTAAAAATAAAGAGAGAACTTTGACGTTTCGGCTTTTTTCTGCAAACCATCACTTGCTCCTTTGCCATGCAAGTTACAAAATTGGATCCACCTGTACCCCATTTCCCTCACCTGGCAGCATACCAGTTCTACACTCCTCCAGCTCTCCATCTAAGAAACCTACTACCATTATTACAAAAGCTATAGCAGCAGCTGGAGAATCAGCTATGCTAGCTTTTATTCCCCCTTTTCCTTTAAATTCTGGGTTGTCGCTTCATCGTTTCTACCTTGCTGTGTTTTAACTAGTATTTAACCAAATCGCCCTGGGATTTGGATCGGACGAAGGGAAGTTTAAAAGTTGAATTAAATAAATAAACACATAACTTTGCTCGTAACTAAATGTCAGCCCCGTTAATTTCAGTGGGTCTGCTCTAAGCACAACTAAGTCCTGATCCAACTCTTTGTGTAATAATAATAATAATAATAATAATAATTTAGTATTTATTATTTATACCTCGCCTATCTGGCTGGGTTTCCCCAGCCACTCTGGGCAGCTCCCAAAAGAATAATAATAATAATAATAAAGTGATAAAACATCAAACATTAAAAACTTCCCTAAATAGGGTTGTTTTCAGATGTCTTCTAAAAGTCAGGTAGTTGTTTATTTCCTTGACATCTGATGGGAGGGCATTGCACAGGGCAGGCGCCACTACCAAGAAGGCCCTCTGTGTGCACAAGTCCAAGGCTTTCTGTCTGTAGTTTTAACTTAAGAAGAAGCGGATCAAATCTTACTTCTTACTATCAGCCTAGTATAAGCTGAAGTGAAGTGGCTTCCTCCTATGTATCTGACAGAGTACACTGCTGAATCTTGAGTCTGGTCATTCTGCAAGGACACTTTTAGCACTTCTGGGACTTCGTGCCTGAGGACAGAAGATATGAAAGAACCTGTAGTGGAGAGAAGAGCCCATAAAAACATAACTGACGAGAAGATCGACAGAGGAAAAGGGCTTGCCAGGTTAAAGGAGAGGAGTGAGGACTCTCTGAAGGACTTCAGGGTGCCTCATACCTCAGACACGAGATTTCCCATAAGATAAACTTTTCAAGAGCACACATTCAACTAGCAACAATCAAGATATCAAGAGAGATAAGAGGCTCATTTCAGACACTTACCCAGCAAAGGAGTGCCTCTCCTTTCTAAGACATGCACTCATAATTCATCATTTTCAATACACCTGCTCCTTTCCCACACCTGATGACACCTGAGGAACCCTTAATAAGAGGCCACCTAGGAGTCTTCTCAGATCATAGACTGAACCCTGCGTCATATCAACACAGGTGCTTACGTGTTAACCATAAAAGCAGGAAAAAAAGGTAGATACCATTTTTATAGATAACTGCATCTTCTTCCTTAACAACCTTTCTGATGAAGGGAATGTCCACAGGTTCTCCGCGGTTTGTGGTAATGGTTAAAGCCACTGGAAGAAAGGTAGCTAAAATGAAAAAATAAAGGGTGGGGGGGTAAAGGTTTGAATGAAATGTGGATTCGCTCTAATAAACTTTACCTCTTTGCTAGTCCTTCAGAACAGAAGGTGGAAATGTGATATACTGGGGGAGCAATCTAAATGTGTAAAGATGAGGCAACTCAATTCATAGCTTGCTCTCTCTTTTGGAAACTCATATAAACCCTCCAGAAAGGGGGGCGGGGGCGGAAGCATAACAACAATGAATACTTTGGCAATGAGCAGCAGAAAAGATAAACAAGTTTGTTGCAAATGATTCCACAAGCCAGCCTTGCAGGGTTCATCTATGAAGGCTGTTTGGAGTTAGTTAGTTTTTTTAACAAAAAAATTACTTTGGAATAAAACATGTTTCTTTTTGGCTTCCTTGAGTCCCACCCATCAAACCAGCCACCCCAAAGCCCTAGTCCTTTTGTAGGTGTTGTTTAGTTTATCTGCAAACTCTTGGGTTCACAGTATTGTTGGACTGGAAAGGAATCCACCTTCTTTAGTGGGCTCTGTTCCAACGTATTTTTAGCTCGTGGCCTATATTTGAGTTAATTCATTAGTTTACAAATGGCCTGGAACTCACTATTCAGAGAGGAACAATAACTGGGCTTTGGAGCAGAGGGCTGTTTGCATCACATGTCGATTAGCATCTTGGCCAAGGATACAAAGGTTCCTTGAGGTATATACACAAGCACTTCCGTGCACAATGAAATTTCGCTGGAGTTGGCTTTCCCAACCGTTACTCCTCCCCTTGCCTTGAAACGGTGGTGCCAAAACACCCCTGCTTGTTTCAGAAGCAGTTTCTTTGCCGCCTCTATTTATTTCAAATGCACCTGCTGTTATTGAAGTAATGCACACAGTGACTTGCGATCACGATCACACGCAGTCTGTAGTCTGCTGGCAGTAGGAGTTCAATATGGGTATGTCTTTAAGTTAACATCTTACATTAAAAACCTGACAGTACCAAACTATCGAAGGCTTTTTACCAAAGCCAGATTAAAGGTCTTTTCTTCTGCAGTGTTGGATGGCAGGTTGAGAGGAGCTCCCTACTAGGACAGACTTTGCTCGTGTGCTCAAGACATCGATTCCATAAAACATATTTTATTGCATTGTGCAAAGTATGAGCAGGCCAGGGCTGAACTGATACTACCCTTGCTGGTACTTTTCCTGGGACCATCAGGGGCTCACTATGTCAGGTTCCTACTGGAAGACCGGACAAATGTTAGAACATTAACAGTGGCAAAGTTTTTATCGGTGGTTGCAAGATCAAATGAGCCATATATTCTAAACAAAATGCTTGTTTAACCTGGAGGTAGGCTGTATGAATTGTGTATTGTTTTGTAATGATTTGTTAGGTCTCTGAACCATAATAAAGACTGAGTGAGTGAGTTATTGAAGGGACATGAATTGTTATCCACTCTGAGTAGCAGCTGTTCTCCGGGATAATGGGCAAAGATGCCTTTTTCCATCACCACCAAATAGGGATGGGCACAGGTGTCAATTCTGGTCTCTCCCAGTTTTCTGTTCTCCCAGTCTTAAGTCTACACGTTTCTTCATCAGTGTCAGATGGCAATGGTGGTTGCTCGCGAGTAACCAGTCAGAACTCCGACCTGTCTTTTACAGGTTTTATTTTGGTGCAAAACTATTTACAGTGCAGAACCACAAGTTCATGTCTGCCTCAATCGCTAACAGAATCTGGGAGTGGTCGTTTCTGGGTCCTCCCCCAACATAACAGCTTAGTCACCCCCCAGCCTTTTCCTTTCTTCTTTGCATTTTACACCTCTGTGCAAGGTGGGCGATGGAAGAGGTGTGCTCCCCTCCTGGCCGGCTTGGCCAGGAGCGGTGCTGAGCATCCTCTAGCCCTTTCCCCTCCTTTACCCCAGAGGTCTGGCTTTCCCCACCCTCAGACCGACAAGGTGCGGCGCTGGGGCTCCCACCAGCATCCTCTGGTCCCTTCCCCACTGGAGGTGGGGCTTTCCCCACCACAGGAAGAGGAACTGCTTCGCAAGATTTTCGGAGGTTCTCTGTAACCCAACTGCCCCTCTGCTTCCTTTCCCTGTTCCGATGGCAGTCCCCTGGCAATCAGTTTGTGATTTTCTTTTTTATTATCATATTTGCTCATCAACGAGCTGGAGGCAGATGTTTGGAACCATCGTGCGAGGAACCTGCAGAAGTATTCAGTGCTCCTTGCTGCCAATGTGATCCCAGCCTCTTGCAGAGCAGATGACAAAGGGTGTGTGGATCTCCTTGTCCCTCATCATGGGAGTGCCTGAATAGGACTTTCCACACTTTGCAAACTTGGGATAAGCTCGCCTGGTTTTGGCTGACATGATGGGGCTAAATCAAATCAACGACATGTCACTTCCAAAGTACCATTAATTTATATATATATTTGCTGAACGGCCATGGGAAGGACATATAACACAGAAGACTCTACTGGGGAGAAAACAGATGTGTGACAAATGGCCCCTGGAACACATGGCAAGATGTCTTTTTCAGGCTAGAAGAGCGAGATCATTCTGAGGTTCTATTCTGGTCCTAAACATTAAGACATTCAGCTACACACACAATTCCTTGTCTGTTTCGAGAAAACTAACAAGGAAAGCTTTGTCTGCTCTGATAAAAAATCTGGAGGATGGGCTGTTGTCCTTTTGAAAAAAATAATAATTAACGTAGTATGCAGTCCATGCCGAAACATGCCCAAAACTTTCAAAGGAGCACAGAAACAAAGCTTTTCATAATACTCCAACAACTGAAAAGGGTTTCCAGCTACTTAGTTTTGTCAAGGGTTCCAGGAAGTTTCAGAACTCTTCTACTTCAAAACTTTTAATTTATCATAGACCTTTGATGAGCTCGTGTTGATCACATCCATTTCCATTTGCTAGCTCCTATAATTTAATGTCTAGGGATGACTCGGTCTAAAGATTTGTCTGGTCTTCCAATACCCAGGCTGCAATTCTTTTGCCACTTACCTGGGAGTAAGCCCCATTTGACTCAATTGAACTAATTTCTGAGTAGAGGAGGACTGTGTATTATCCATCTGATTTGCTCCAGGAAGGTCCCACTTTTCCTTAGGATGTCCCTATTTTCATTGGAGAAATGTTGGAGGATACATCCTTCCCTGTCTCTCAGTCTCTCCGCTACAAATTTAAAGTTCAAAGTCTTGGTCTCTCTGTTTTAGATGAGAGCCTAGGTCTATGCCTCTTTGTTCAGACTGTTAGATGCTCCAGCTGGGTCCAGCAAATCTGAATATGCAAATTCAGGGAAATAAGCTTGCAGGAATATGCAGGTGCCCCAAATGGGGACCAAACCTGCAACCTTGGTGTTACCAGCACCATGATCTAACCAACTGAGCTATGGGCTAGCAGTCAAGGCTAGGCCTCCAGCCCTTGATAAAATGCACCATTCCCACCCCAAAGCTAAACTGGTACTCTTCAAAAGTACCACGAGAAGCAACTTATCCTACTTAGAATTAATATTTGCCTGTGGATAACTACGGTTATCTATTTAGAGTCTATTTTCAAGCATGACACACCTTTTTTTGCAAATGCATAAGGTACCTGTTTGTTGCATCTTCATCGTATGTACCCTCATCGCTTTCTCTTTGAATTTTCCTTCACAGAAATACGCTCCAATGCTTTCTCCGGATTTTTCCCTTGGCCATACCACTTTCTTGGCTGCCCCTCTCGCCTCGTCTTCAGCCACGGCCAGGGGGTACGGGTGCTGGCCCATCAAGGCCTCATAGTCTCTCCCAATGGTGATCGAGTCCCGAGAACGCCATCTCGAGGTGATGCAGGTCAGCGATGTCTCTGAATCAGCCACGGTAGGGAGGGAATTGATCAGTATCAAGTCAAATGCTCCTTCCACATTACCTGGCAAAGAAAGGGGAAAGCTGGTTGTTATTAATTTTCAAAGCACTGTCCGTTCTCTAACCAAGCTGCCAAACAGCTCCAGTTCTGGCGAAACTTTCTTGAGAACATCACAGGTACATGCCAATCAGCACTGTGCACAGTCGGCTTCTGCTGCAATGTCTGTGTTAATTGAGGTTGTTTCTGGAGAGATCCTGCTCTGCTCCAGCAAGGTATGTCAAGTGTGCTTCCAGCTAATATGTGATTTTGAATGCACTGGTAGTAGCAAAGTATGTGATTACTCTTTGGTTTCACCTTTAAGTTTAGAGTCAGCTGCGCTCTGCGTATGCACAGTGGACCCTCCATAGGCCTACTAAGTGTGGTCAAGTTTTCAAAGAGCTTCCTGAGTTATAGAAGTAATGCGCTAAGATGCAGAATATGAATAAAGCCAGAGCTTACTATAGGTTTTTAACATGTGCACTTTGGCTCTCTATCAAAGGGAGCAGGGCACATTTATGTATCAGCGTTTTTCCACTGGAGCACATTGAAACACACTTATACTGGCCACTCCCAATGAGATTGTCACAATCATACTCTTTGAACAGATAGCTATGCATTACCTAATGGACAAAAAAAGCCTTCGGAAAAGAACATGCATAGTCAATTAATATATTAATGCTTTCTAGAGAAATGATCGCTTAAAGAAATGCCTCTCATCATAAGTTAATGGAAATACTTCTTTTATTGAAGTCACGTCTCTTAAAGTCTTCTTTGCTGCTGGTTTATTCCTACTATTTACTAGCAATGGGGCAAATTCAGGATGGATTAGCAAATGAAAGGGGAAGATTCAATATATTTGCCCTTGTGGCATCTGAAAGGTAAAAAAGGTAAAAGGTAAAGGACCCCTGGATGGTTAAGTCCAGCCAAAGACAACTATGGGGTTGTGGCGCTCATCTCGCTTTCAGGCGGAGGGAGCCAGCATTTGTTCACAAACAGCTTTCCAGGTCACGTGGCCAGCAGGACTAAAACACTTCTGACGCAATGGGACTCTGTGATGGAAACCAGAGTGCACGGAAATGCCGTTTACCTTCCCACTGCAACGGTACCTATTTATCTACTTGCACTGGTGTGCTTTCGAACTGCTAGGTTGGCAGGAGCTGGGACAGAGCCACAGGAGCTCACTGTCACAGGGATTCAAACTGCCAACCTTCCAATCAGGTAGTCCCGCTGCTTCTGCTGCCAAGAGGAAGGTGTTCCAGCATGTGGCATTACCTCTCTTCTTCCCTGCCCTCGGATGAGTGGCAACGATTTGGGGAGCTCCCTGGCTCCTGCTGCATTTGGCTAAAGCTGGGGAGTTCCTGTGTGCCAAATTGCCAGCTGGCTTCCCCCGCCCCCCAGGGATAAGTCAAGCTGCAACGATGTGAGGAGCGCCCTGGCTCTCACCGAGCCTCTAAAATGAACCCTACAGTGTGCAAATGGTTCGTTGCAAGCACAGTTAACACCTCGTTAATGTAACCATAGTCCAGCCTGCAATAAAACATTTCCTTCCTTTCTTACAGGGTTAATGTGCCCTTCTGAATTGCATCTCAGGCAAAAAAACCTTCAAGAGTTGAAACTTTCCCAATCATTGTATAGCCATGCTGCAAAAAAGCTAAAGCTGAAATACAGTGGCACCTCGGAAGTCGAATGAAATCTGTTCCGGAAGTCCGTTCGACTTCCGAAATGTTCAGAAACCAAGGCACGGCTTCCGAGTGGATGCAGGAAGCTCCTGTAGCCAGTTGGAAGCTGTGGAAGCCACGTCAGATATTTGGTTTGCAAAGAACGTTTGCAAACTGGTACGACTGTATATATTTGTGCACATGACACAGCTGTTTAGCAGGCTGCTGTTTTAACACACTTCATTAAAATATGTTGACCTGAGAGCACTGAAGTGCATTGTGCGTATCTCTCCTGCTCCAGACTCCACACTCTTAAAAAGCTTGCAACTTTAAATGCTCAATGCCACTCTAATGCCCATGGGAAAGATACCATCACTGAGAGCCAGTGTGGTGTAGTGGTTAAGAGTGGTAGACTCGTAATCTGGTGAACTGGGTTCGATTCCCTGCTCCTCCACATGCAGCTGCTGGGTGACCTTGGGCTAGTCACACTTCTCTGAAGGCTCTCAGCCTCACTCACCTCACAGAGTGTTTGTTGTGGGGGAGGAAGGGAAAGGAGATTGTTAGCTGCTTTGTGACTCTTAGGGTAGTGATAAAGCGGGATATCATATCCAAACTCTTCTTTAGGGGGCTTCCAAGGCAGCAGTCTTGCTTTAATACCTTGATTTCACTTCAGCAAGCTAGCAAGCTCAGACACATCATTTGGTGTCCTACTCATTCATTTATCCCATATGTTTTGAGCGTTGGGATTTTATCAGGAACGTGGAGGAAAACGACCTGAATTCAGAACAAACCCACAGGGAGAGCTAGGAGACAACTGTCTCCAAAATGCTGAAGTTCCTCTGTGTCTCCTTCAAGCAGACTTTTGATACCAGCCGTTCTTTCTGTCCTTTCACCTCTCTATGAAGACAACTTGCCACTTGAGGAATAAGGATTTGAATGAAAGAGTCCAACCACCTCCATATCCTCCAACATTTCTCTGATGAAAATAGGGATGTCCTAAGGAAAAGCGTGACACCCTGGGATCAAATCAGAAACATGGTCGGCTTCTGTAAATCTGGGCCTGTGCCTGGAAAAGGACACTCGGAGGGTCTGCACCACAGCTTGATAATAATACTGGAATCACACTTGAGATCATGCCACAGCTACACATCTTACCTGATGAAACAATTTTATGAGGTACAAGGTAAAGGTAAAGGCGGGACCACATAACACCGTTCCTGAGAGATCTGCATTGGCTCCCAGTACGTTTCTGAGCACAATTCAAAGTGTTGGTGCTGACCTTTAAAGCCCTAAACGGCCTCAGCCCAGTATACCTGAAGGAGCATCTCCACCCCCAACGTTCAGCCCGGACACTGAGATCCAGCGCTGAGGGCCTTCTGGCGGTTCCCTCATTGCGAGAAGTGAGGTTACAGGGAACCAGGCAGAGGGCCTTCTCGGTAGTGGCGCCCACCCTGCGGAACACCCTCCCTTCAGATGTGAAGGAAATAAGTATCTATCCTATCTTTAAAAGACATCTGAAGGCAGCCCTGTTCAGGGAAGTTTTTAACATTTAACGCTGCATTCTTTTTAATACTTGATTGGGAGCTGCCCAGAGTGGCTGGGGAAACTCAGCCAGATGGGTGGGGTATAAACAATAAATTATTATACAGTATTAAAGGACCCCTGGGCGGTTAAGTCCAGTCAAAGGTGACTATGGGGTTGTGACGCTCATCTCGCTTTCAGGCCGAGGGAGCCAGCGTTTGTCAATAGACAGCTTTCTGGGTCATGTGGCCAGCAGGACTAAACTGCTTCTGGCGTAATGGGACTCCGTGATGGAAACCAGAGCGCATGGAAATGCCGTTTACCTTCTTGCCACAGTGGTACCTATTTATCTACTTGCACTGGTGTGCTTTCGAACTGCTAGGTTGGCTGGAGCTGGGACAGAGCAATGGGAGCTCACTCGGTTGTGGGAATTCAAACTGCCAACCTTCCAGTTAGCAAGCCCAAGAGGCTCAGTGGTTTAGACCACAGCGCCACCCATGTCCCTTTTTATGAGGTGCGTGTGCACACGCACATACACACACACACTATATCTATATCTATATATATCTTGTCCTTGTAAACCCAGTTCACTGAATACCTAGATTCAAGGCCATTATCCAGTTTTAGCACTTTGACCTTGATCCCCTTGTTGAGGTTCCATGTTCCACACATATTGTGGCGCTATATGAAAACCACTTGCTTCTCGAAGTATAATTTGCCACTCTTTTTGTCTTCCAGTTCCAGAACACACGACGATGTCCCCCACCCAAAGAGATTGCTGACTCCGTTTCTGTCTCAGTATGCCCACATGTTCTGCTCACTTCCTAGGAAGTACCGTATTTGGGATTGGCAGAGCTGAGGCATTCGGTCACAGAAAACCTGGCCGATTGATTCACACACCAGTTCACTTTGTCGGCAGGTAATTCTGGAGACCAAATGAGAGAACCATGCCTATGCCCCTCTATTTGAATACCAGGGACAAACTGCCAATGCTTGGTCAAGCAGTATTCCCTATTAATAATGGAGAGCATTGCCCATATGTTCACCAATTTCCTACAGTGTGAAAATAGCTTAAGCTCAGAAAATATCCCAGCCAGGAAAAAAAAATGTGTGCGTGTGAATGCGCGCACGTGCAACTCACAAAATAAAATTATGGAACTCAATCATGCTGCCTAAGAAACTGTTGACATGTTTTCACAGAATAATCATTAAGTTTCCTTTCTAACTGCACATTTCCTCCCTATCAGCTTCGTATGGAAGGCGGAACAGATTACAACTCACCGTGTACTTTCCAAGAGAGATAATAGACAGGGCTTTTAAATTATTATTTTCCCCCATTGAAACAGTTCCCTACTTAGCTCGCCTCTTGTGTAGCCTCTTGATTTTGCAAAGTAGAGCAAGGTTGCAAACAGCATTTCCTTTTGCTCTTAGTTCCTTTTGCATGCTATATTTTTCCTCTCTTGGTATTGTTTTGCTTTCTAGGCTTTTAGGTACTTTTGTGTACTGGAAATTGTTACTGGAAATCAATGTGGCTTTACCTTGTACCTCATAAAATTAGAGAATGATTGCTACGCATTACTTTATCTAAACGTGACTTGCCTAAGTCTCACGGGTGTCACTGAGAGGGGAGGGTTTCGGTCACTTTTTGAAGCATCAGTTCATGTTCAAGTAAATGTTGTTGCATCACAAATCCCATCATTCCAAACCACAGGCCATGCCGGCTGGGACTGATGGGACATGTAGTCCAACATATGGAGGGTCACAGGCCCCCCCACCCCTATTTTCATGGATACAATTGTTTGAACTTGGGCATGATACTCCCAATCTGGGCGTGCATATAAAATCAATGCAAGACAATAATTCACATTAACTTTTCCATGTAAAATACACGTGAATTGTTGTGTAGGGAGACCTACCAGGCATTTTTGCTGTAGCACCACAATTAAGGCACTGGAAGGCCACAAAACTGAGTAACCAGTGAGATTTAGGACTCCCTGGTCCTGAACGGGGCAACTGTGCCCCTGAAGGACCAGGTGTGCAGCCCAAGAGTCATTTTGGACTTGCAGCTGTCCAGGGAGGCGCAGGTCAATTCTGTGTCCAGGGCAGCTGTCTACCAGCTCCATCTGGTACGCAGGCTGAGACCTTATCTGTCTGCGCACTGTCTCACCAGAATGGTGCATGCTCTGGTTATCTCCTGCTTGGACTACTGCAACACGCTCTACGTGGGGCTACCTTTGAAGGTGACCCGGAAACTACAACTAATCCACAATGCAGCAGCTAGACTGGTGCCTGGGAGCGGCTGCCGAGACCATATAACACCTGTTAGGAAGACCTGCATTGGCTCCCAGTACGTTTCTGAGCATAATTCAAAGTGTTGGCGCGGAACTGAATGGCTTTGGTCCTGTATACCTGAAGGAGCATCTCCACCCCCATTGTTCAGCCCGGATACTGAGGTCCAGCGACGAGGGGCTTCTGGTGGTTCCCTCACTGAGAGAAGCAAAGTTACAGGGAACCAGGTAGAGGGCCTTCTCGGTAGTGGCGCCGCCCTGTGGAACGCCCTCCCACCAGATGTCAAAGAAATAAACAACTACATGACATTTAGAAGACACCTGAAGGCAGCCCTGTTTAGGGAAGTTTTTAATGACTGATGGTTTAATGTATTTTTAATCTTCTGTTGGAAGCTGCCCAGAGTGGCTGGGGAAACCCAGCCAGATGAGCGGGGTAGAAATAATATATTATTATTATTATTATTATTATTATTATTATTATTATTATTATTATTACTATTACTTGAAAAGAAACTCTTGCATGGGCTGGTTGAGAACCCCTTCAGTGAATATTCAAATCCCCCCAACAGATACAGTTGTCTGAGCCAATCTGAAAAAGGTATTCTTCTGCCACTTTGTCAATATGTAGATAATATAGCCAATCCATGATCCAGAAAATTGGAGTATGATTATTCTCATATGGTTGCTGTCCACTGAAGAGACCAATCAGGCCTTCTTTTCACCTGGAACTCACCTGAATGCATTTCCGTCATCTCTCAGGTGGGCACCATTACCATTATAAGAGAACAAGGAAGGTGATTGTAGTGAGTTTTGCCCAGTGGCATGTGGGCATTGTGGGCACCTACCATGTGCCCAGGGGTGTGTGCGTACCCAGGTGGCAGGGCTCAGAGTGTGGAGGGTGAATGGAGCCCCTGCCCAGCCAACGCTGCCACTGGCCGCCCCCACCAAGTGGGGCCACGCTGCGCCCCTTTCCGCCCACAGGCCTTGGTGAGCACAACTCACATGCACCCAAAGGGCACACTCATGCTGCCTTGTGATGCTGAAAAGCTGTGGGAGAAGGTTGCAACAGGCATGCACCCAGATGAGGGAGGGCACATGCTTGTCGCATCCTCCTCAGCCAGCCCTGCGGCATTGCAAAGTGGCGTGGGACTGGCAGGGCAGCAAAGAGTAAAATATGCCCCTACAAATGTACCCTTGGCCACTGCCCCTCTGGCCTTCCCAAGGCGACGCCACTGGTTCCGGCACCTCTTTTTCTAGAAAAATAGCAATGAATCAACCTATACTTTAAGTGGTGCTGTCAGGAGGTAAAAAGGTAAAGGTAAAGGACCCCTGGACAGTTAAGTCCAGTCAAAGGTTTGGTTTTTGTAACGTATCACCACTTAGGGTAACGATCAAGGTTTTAAGTAAGTTACAAGCAAAATTTCGATACAGGAATGTTTAGGGAGTCCCGTGTTAACAGTTTTGAGTGACACCTTTAAGATTAACCAATTTGAAACGGGAAACGCCCATCAAACTGTATTTGAAAAGGGTAAAGGTAAAGGTACCCCTGACTGTTAGGTCCAGTCGCGGACAACTCTGGGGTTGCACACTCATCTCCCTCTATACGCCGAGGGAGCTGGTGTTTGTCCACAGACAGCTTTCTGGGTCATGTGGCCAGCATGACTAAACCGCTTCAGGCACAATGGGACACCGTGACGGAAACCAGAGCACACGGAAACGTTGTTTACCTTCCCGCTACCATGGTACCTATTTAACTACTTGCACTGGCGTGCTTTCGGACTGTTAGGTTGGCAGGAGCAGGGACAGAGCAACGGGAGCTCACTCCGTCGCGGGGATTCAAACCGTCAACCTTCTGATTGGGAAGCCCAAGAGGCTTGGTGGTTTAGAACACAGCACCACCTGCGTCCCTCAGGAGGACAGGGCTGTGGACCATATGTCCTGGGCTTCACCCAACAGAATATGCAGGGTGGTCTCCCAAATACAGTAGGGCTAGCTTACCACATTTTGAAGCAAGCAAGACAATACCCATTGCTAACTTCCCAAGGGAGGAGGTGTAAAGCCACTGTCAAAAACTGCGTATCACGCATCGAAAGAACGCATGAGGGGGCTTGAGGAACCACCTAGGCTAGTGGTGCCCTTACCCATCATGCATTTGGAGGGTGTGGGAGGGGGGCTCTGTGCATAATTTCACACACAGATTCCCTTTGGTTGTTAGCCATATGTGTGGGCAACTGTTGGGGGACTTTCTCATTGTGCCTGGTGAGAGAAGGCCTAGGGCCATGCAGCTCTGTGACCCCTGCCCCCATGCATTTGTTAAATTTACTAACATCTTGTTTGAACCCCCCCTACCCATGGGGCTGTGGTGCTTTTGCGACCCTGAGCAAAATTAAGAGAGAATTGCTTGTCCAATAGCCTTGTGACATGTGGAGATTTCGAAAAACTTATTTAACATTTTCTGAGGAGGGAAAACGTTGCATACTATTTTTTCAAAATGGCATATACAGTGGTACCTCGGATTAAGTACTTAATTCGTTCCAGAGGTCCGTACTTAACCTGAAACTGTTCTTAACCTGAAGCACCACTTTAGCTAATGGGGCCTCCCGCTGCTGCCGCGCCGCCGGAGCACGATTTCTGTTCTCATCCTGAAGCAAAGTTCTTAACACAAGGTACTATTTCTGGGTGAGCGGAGTCTGGAACCTGAAGTGTCTGTAACCTGAAGTGTATGTAACCTGAGGTACCACTGTACCGTTATAAAATAGGGATATGCAATATGAATATATTGTGCAAGGGTGTCTATCTGAGTCATAGTTTGCCCAGTCTGTTTGCCCAGTCTGCTGTTGTTTTGTCTAAGGCTACAATGCTATGCACATTTACTAGGAAGTAAGTCTTGGTGAACACAGTGGTGTATACTGTACTTCTCTGTAAGCAGGTTTAAGATCAGGCTGAAAGATAAGCTGCCTTGTTGTGTTAAATGTGCGAGGGAGCTGACATGCAATGCACCATGGGTCTGCCTTTCCCTGGTGTTGCGTGGCTTTCCTGCCCCCCAAAAGCTGTGTGTTGAGTGTGGACAACTGAGCAGGGAAACTTGTTAATACAGACCTTTCTGTACATGAAATATTTGGTGGAAGCTGGAGCACCGATGGTGCAAGACTTGTACAAAAGCCTATGCACAAAGAGCTGCACATACAGAGGTCCATATATCCAATGCATGGGGCATGACTGCCCAGTGAGCCTCTTGGGCTTGCTGATCAGAAGGTTGGCGGTTCAAATCCACGCAACAGAGTGAGCTCCCGTTGCTCTGCCCCAGCTCCTGTCAACCTAGCAGTTCAAAAGCACGCCAGTGCGAATAGATAAATAGGTACCACTGCAGCGGGAAGGTAAATGGCGTTTCCGTGTGCTCTGCTTTCCATCATAGTGTCCCATTGCGTCACAAGTGGTTTAGTTCTGCTGGCCACATGACCCAGAAAGCTGTCTGCGGACAAACACCGGCTCCCTCGGCCTGAAAGCAAGATGAGCGCCGCAACCCCATAGTCGCCTTTGACTGGACTTAACTGTCCAGGGGTCTTTTACCTTTACCTTTTGCGTTCACGTAATTCATTTACGAAGATGGCTAAAGTGTAACTGTTTTTGCTTAGTCACAACTTCTGGTCCCTTGCCTTCCTAATTCTCCCACCACTATCAAATACAGGAAGCAAATGTTGTTGAAATGTGAGAGAGGGTTGAGGTGGGCAGAGGGCGGTCTCTGTGGCAGCCCCTAAGCTGTGGAATTTCTTTTTTCACAGAGCTGTGCCTGGTAATGCAATTGCATAGCTTTTGTCATATGCTGAATGCCCACCTCTTTTGCTTAACTTGGGACACCCAAGAAAGGCATTTTTAAGCCACGCTCTCTTATTCTGATTGTTATTTGTGTGTGTGTACATTTTTAAACTGATTTTCAAATGTATATTTACATTGTTGAAACCTTCCCTGGAACATCATGGGACTTTATGGCAGGGTTAGAAATTCAGATATATAAGCTAGGCGCCAAATGCCTCCTTAAACCAAGGTTATGGTTGCCAAAACGGAATGCCTCGTTGCCATTTTGAGGCCGGACGGCTAGAAAGTTGTATTTCTCAATACAGTGGTACCTCAGGTTAAGTACTTAATTCATTCCGGAGGTCTGTACTTAACCTGAAACTGTTCTTAAACTGAAGCACCACTTTAGCTAATGAGGCCTCCTGCTGCCGCAGCGCTGCCAGAGCACGATTTCTGTTCTCATCCTGAAGCAAAGTTCTTAACCTAAAGCACTATTTCTGGGTTAGCGGAGTCTGTAACCTGAAGCGTATGTAACCTGAAGTGTATGTAACCCGAGGTACCACTGTATGACTTTTTAGCTCGCAAAATTCATTCGGATTGTGCCAATAAAATATAGGGGATAGAATTCTGCAGGATGTGTTGCTGGTACAGTCAAACCTCTGTTTCTGAACGCCTCCGTTTTGGTACATTTTGGCTGCCAAACGCAGAAAACCTGGAAGTAAATGTTTCGGTTTTCGAACATTTTTCGGCAGCCGAACTTCCGATGTAGCTTCCACTTGAGTACAGGAAGCTCTTGCAACCAATCGGAAGCTGCGCCTCGATTGTCGAACATTTCGGAAGCCAAACGGTCTTCCGGAACGGATTACGTTCGGAAACCGAGATTTGACTGTATGTGGAAATAGTCCAGATCCTAGGATCCCCAGGCATGCGACTCCAGATAGTGGAGACACCAGGCACTATCCTGGCACCCAGGCATCTTCACTTGGTTGCAGGTGGTTGACAGCCAGGTGCAAAATGCGCCTGGCGCCTGGCTAATTTCGAACGCAGCTTTATGGTGAAAGGCAGATAAGAAATCCTAGTAATAATAATATTGCTATATGTCGTGGCATACGGAGTTTAAACCACGACGCGGGTAGGGTTATGGGTTAAACCACAGGGCCTAGGACTTGCTGATCAGAAGGTCGGTGGTTCAAGTATCCGCAACGGGGTGAGCTCCCGTTGCTCGGTCCCTGCTCCTGCCCACCTACCAGTTCGAAAGGACGTCAAAGTGCAAGTAGATAAATAGGTACCGCTCCGGCAAGGAAATAAACAGTGTTTCCGTGTGCTGCTCTGGTTCGCCAGAAGCGGCTTAGTCATGCTGTCCACATGACCGGGAAGCTGTACGCCGGCTCCCTCGGCCAATAAAGCGAGATGAGCGCCGCAACCCCAGAGTCGTCCACGACTGGACCTAATGGTCAGGGGTCCCTTTACCTTTACCTCTGCTGGTAGATTTTGCATTCTGTTACTTTCACATAATGGCTTCACTTGGCATTTAAGGGCATTTTTGTTTATCGGAGTTACACCTATGTAGGAATGGGGAAAACATTCCTTCGTGTATTGCCTACAGCAGCAGTTTTTTTGGCAGATCTATGGGGTTACACAAGGAAAGGGAGGGAAAGCAATTTCTTTGGCAGCCGTGCTCGGAGGCCTTGTCCCCACCTTGGAACAAGGGTGGAGTTGATTTTCGCCTTCTCGGCTGTGGCAACACCCGCAACAGACCTCCTCCCTTCTTTCCTTCCCCACTACCACTTGGGGGCAAGGTTAAGCGAGTTTTAAAAGCTCTGCCATTGACTCTCCTGCCTCTCCTGCTCAGGGGGAATGTCAATACTGTTTTCCTGGACTCCGCCTGTTGTATCTAAAGGAAGGCGTATTCGCATTGTCTTCCACGGCTCGCCCCAGGAAACATGATATCACACTTGAACAAAAGCGGGAAAGCTGACAGATCTATTGAGATGGGTGTGGCTACATAACACACCTAAAGCAGCTGAGCCTTGTGGATTGGCGGGTTTTCAGCGCTGGGGTTTCTCCTTGCCTTCATTCCTCTCCCATTCCCACCTATGCCTATGTAATTTTAAGGGCTAAATGTTGAGGTTTCAAGGACAGAGCCAATGGGACAATTACCAAAATAAGTATCTTCAGGGCAGCTGCTCATCATACAAGAGAAAAGATTCTCACTGGGGGAGCAGAAGGGGTACAGTAGCTGTTGTTGTTTTATATAAAGAGCTGCAGGTGTGCTAAGTTCGCTTAAAAAAACTAAATAAACCTCCATTTATTCCAAAGAGGACCGAGTGGGAAAAATGGGGTGTGTCCTCCCCCCTGCTTTTATCACCACACTACCCCTAGATGGTACATTTGGCTGAGAGAAAGACACAGTGATTGGCCAAGGTAACACAATGAACCTCATGGCTGCTGATCAGGATTCGAACCCAGCTCTCCCTGGTGGAAGTTGACCACTCTTGTCCATGGAGTCTCAAAAAGTGCACTTCCTTTCTCAAAAACTGACCTCTGTTCAGACATATGGGATTTCTGTGTGTTGGCAGCTGGTCATCTGTAACGTTTTAACATACAACCTAATATGACACAAAGCTTCCTATGATCTCTGCTTTCTCGTCTGTTCAATAGCAACTTTTTAGCCTGAATAAATTTGAGGCTTCTCTAGATGCAGCTTCTCCTAACTCATTTGTGAATCACCAAGCAAGCTGCAAGCTAAGAGCCGGGCATATTTAAACCTGTTGATTTTTAACGGGCTGAAATTCATCTCATTTTCTCTTGGATTGTACCCATTGTACAGATATTTACACAAAGGCCATACTGTGTATTCAGACAGGTGTGAAGGTTAGCATTTGTTACGGACTTTTCTGCCATGTTTTCTCTTCAAGTGCTTGACGCTCAATGAAGCTAATGTGGGGGTGATGTTCTAGTACTCTAAAGCCTTTGCCCACCAGGCGCCAGATGACAAATTCCACCATTCCTGACCATTGGAGTCCAACAAAATCTAGAGGGCGCCAAGTTAGGGAAGGGCTGTTCTAGCAGTTCATCAGATACAGATTTTGCTGCTCCCAAAAGAAGTGAATAGAAAGTTTTTGGAGGTGACCTCTAGACTCATTCACAAACTTTATGTTATTTATAGCATGTTTTACAACCTGGTTTTCAAATTTCCTGAACCAACGCACAAGTATTCTTTTTAACAGAGGGGACTAGAACATAATAGAAATATCATAAACACGGCAATGATTTGGGCATCAACCCTCCAGTGTAAATGGTTAGCAATAAGTGATGGCGTGTGAAAACAACTGTTCCCTCCCCTTCTTATTTTCCCTCACAAGCATACTGTGCAATGGGCTCCTCTTATTCCTATTGTACGGATGGACCAGTGAGATAAGTAAAAATGTATTGGATAAACTCATCCAGTGAATCCATGGCTATGGAGGATTTGAACCCAGACCACCCAAGTCAACATGATAGTTATCACAAGTTCCGCTCTACTTTTCTTATTCCACCTGCCTTGCTTCGCAAAGCTTTCCTTACAGTGCATCCCTATAAACAGCTCTTTTAAAAAGCCACATTGAATTCAATGGGACTTACTCCTGAGTGAGTATAAAATTGGTCCCATCTCAAGTTTGTTTAGGATTGCAGCCTTAATGTTGCAGTGTAGAAAGACTGCCTGGAGATTAGGGAAGTGAGCAATACTTGTGATGAACAGAGAAAAAGGAAAAGGAAAGAGCTACATTTTCTCATTTTAAGTATCACTATCATCTTTGACTGAAGTAGCAAAACATCTCCAGGCATTAAAAGCTTGCGTTTAATTGGCAAGCACTAATTATAATAAATGCCATACTTTGCAGTTCTCACAAATCTATATAAACAATGGATGCTAACTCTGCCATTAAGAAGTGATTTAAATCCGTTTGTAATGTAAGCACTCACATTAAATGCATCTATCACAACAATGTTTTACCCCATTAGTGCCTAGATTCGCTAAGTGAAAGGGATGTAATGAGAGATTTCAAAAGTAAAAACACACCCTGATATTGTAGGCGTGTCAAATTTATTTGCAAAGCGCCCCGGGGAACAAAATTGGGAGTCCTTTTCTAAGCAAATTCTCAGACGGTTGATGTGCTACCTCTGAACCAAGTTAGGAACAGTCGCATTATCGTCATCAATATCATTATCAAAAAGATTTATTACACCAATTTAAAATGTTTATTGGACTCAAGCAAACACCTGCAAAGTTATCTGCCTGCACCCTCTCCGCAACAAATTCTCAAAAAATAATAATGTGACAGGCAGGATTCCGTCATAACAAGCTGCACACAGCCGGGTGACTTCTCTGGAACACAATGAACAGACGATTCCAGGATCAACAGAGACAAGGGAAAAGATTTTGCAATCTGACCCTTCCTTGGTGCATTACAGAAGTTCACTGACATCCTCTGACAGACCCTCCCGAGTAACTGAAGGAGTCTTACCTGAAAGCATGAAGCTGAACCCGCAGAAAACCAGAAGTGGCAAAACAGTCCCTGCTTTGCCAAGTATATCCATCCAGTTCACGGAATAACAGATGCCCCTTTCAGTGGTAAAAGACCCCTTAGTCGTTGCTCTTTGCTTGCATCGTCAGTGCGATGCTCGCTGGCCCAGGAAGCAACAAGTTAACTGCAAGACCGAGAGTGGGCTAGAACAAAACTCTGTGGCTGTCTGAGCAAGCAAAGGGAGTTTTAAGTTCCTTTTTCCTGTTTCCTCTGTAGATTAGGATGGGGAAAGGCAGGATCTTAAAGGCATTATGCATCAGCAGGATTCGAGAGGCTCTCTGCGAGCTCCATCCATCTCCTACATCTAAACACTTATCTGCGGCTCTGGGGAGCGGGAAAGAGGACTGCACTTTGAGAACCCCCAGCAGGTCACGGCCAGCGCTGTCAGAAACAATAGGGACATCCTCTAATAGGAAGAATTAAGAGAATAACAAGCCCCTCCGCCTATGTGTGGTATGTGAAAATGTGCCAGTCCACCTCCTCTTCTAATTACTCCCAGAGATACTATTCAAACTTTCAGGCCCCCATAAAAGGCTTTTAGGGTGGGGTAGAGGGGGAAAAAATCCTTTTGTTTTCTTGATTTATCTGTTTATAATGGCTAACTTCTGGGTTCTCAGGGGTCATTCGAGTCTCCAGAACCTGATCTGGAATCCCCCAGGGTTCTCATTGATGGTCAGGTTCTGTAAGAGCAAAGCTGGCACCATACTTAGCAGTTCTTAGCTTTTCAGCTACCTGAGAGGAAAAAGTGAGTGGGGTGTATGTGTGAGATTGATTTTTTAAGGGCTAGGGGAGGGAGGGGAGAGTGGTTTGATGTGCATCACCTTAGAAGTAAGATCAGCATTCACACTGTTTAGAAAGCAATGTAGCAAAGATACCCTTGTGGGGGGCCGGACTATATTTTGGGGAAAAAAGAACGAATTCCTATGCCCCACAAATAACCCAGAGATGCATTTTAAATAGAAGCACACATTCTGCTCATGTAAAAACACCAGGCAGGCCCCACAAATAACCCAGAGATGCATTTTAAATAGAAGCACACATTCTGCTCATGTAAAAACACCAGGCAGGCCCCACAAATAACCCAAAGGTGCATTTTAAATAAAAGGACACATTCTACTCATGTAAAAACACGCTGATTCCAGGACTGTCCATGGGCTGGATTTAGAAGGCGACTGGTCCCCGGTCCTTAGGTTGCCTACCCACGCTGAAGAGATTAGCAAAGGAGACAAAGAGCTGCAACAAAATGTTGCAGCATGGAGGGTCTTGTTCACTGTTCCGATCTGCCAATCATGCTCTTTTCACAGATGTCCCATCCCATTTCGCCTCTCAGTTTCTTCCCCGGCTACATTTCCAGCTGAGAACTGAGCTCACATGTGATAAGCAAAGAGCTGCCGGATGTTTCTAAGCAGCACTGGTTGGCTTTGGGTGAGCAGAATTAAGCTGTTAATTTGGTGAGGGTTGGTTTTATTTTCTCTGGATATGTCTGCTTTGGGGTGGACGGGAGTGCAGCAATTCGCCTGAATTGTAGGCTGGGCAGAGCAGCAAATCTTGGATATATTGCTCCCAAACAGATACGTCTATAAACTGCTCCAACATGATGTTTTGGGGACATGGAGGTCAGAGGCAGCGCTAGCTGCTCCGGCACCTGGAGCTGTGTACATGCTGTGCCCCTGGGGCATAGCTGTCAACTTACAGATTTGAAAATAAGGGACCAGCAGCCTCGAAAATAAGGGATCAGCAGCCAAAATAAGGGATTTGCCTAACACTGCTATGTTCAACTTCTGAGCCCCTCCGAGCCAAAGGCAGAAAGCCCAGCCTCAAGCGGTACTTCCCACAGTGCAGCAACCCGGCAAAGGGGATGCAGCAAGGAAAACCACCGTCACCTCTCCGCTGGGAAGCGCTGAGCAAAGGTGAGTCCCCAGGCAACGTGGCCAATTTGATCGGCACAAGGCATGCAAGCTCCACCCCCCAGTCGTTCTTAGACTCATTGGGTGAGCAATGCAGCCAAGCAACACAGTTGGAGCCTCCCTCCTCCCTGGCCAGCAGGGAGGGAGGGAGAGAAGCTGCTTCCTTTGAAATTTAAGGGACATCATCAATAAAGGACAGCGGCGGGACACGGCGCTGGGATAAGGGACTTTCCCACCAAATAAGGGACGATTGACAGCTATGACCTGGGGGTGGGGCTAGCTGCCTGCGGGGGTGGGGCGAGCATCCCAGGGGGGGGGAAGTGATGTCACCCCCCCAGGGATGACACTCAAGGCACACCGCACCCACTACACACCCCTCCCTCCCTCACTTCAGTGATGGAGGTGATTCAGAAGATCATTTCCATTTTTCCTTTTAGGTCAACATCAAATAGCATTCTCTGATGCTACAATGAATCTGGGAGGTTAAATACACATTAAAACTGCAATCCCATGCACATTTACACCGAAGTAAGTCCTAATGTATCCAGTGGAACTTACTTCCAAATAAGTGGATATAGAATCGAAGCCAAAGGCTGGAATCGTGAACATGCTTACTAATGAATAAACCCCACTGAACACTGTGGGACTTATTTCTGTGTAAGCATGAGAATATTGAGCTGTGAAGTCGCCGAATTATTCTAATGATCTGCTAAATAAGAGCGTTAAAAATCGTCTGGAGTGTCTTCTGCTGAATTTGCATACAAATTTATTAATGGGCAGCAGCCTGTTTCAGTGAGCATATCTCTATTTTCAAGAAGATTGATGTGTTGTTTAAAGGAGTTGTTATTTTTTTTAAAAAACTGCACGTACTCCAGAGGAGAATTTTTGCACAACAGGTAATCTTTCCTATGAGTGGGGGTTTTTTTTCAGCCACCAGAATGTAAGTCAGTCCAGTGAACAAGTCAATCTATGTAATGGGAGTTTTTGCTTTTCGGGAAGTAAACAGTTGTGAGAATCCACAACTATGCACTATTCTGCTTGGGAACCTGCCCTTAGCTGAATCTAAATGGAGCTTTGCAAACCCATAAACTGCATTTTGGAGGGGAGGCGGGTGGAATTTGCAGGATCGACACCCACATGCGATGCTCCATTTGCACGGCATAATTCAAGAGGACCCAAGAGGTTTATCCCAGCTCATTTCCTCCTGTTACTATCTCCTCTGAGAAGTTAAAAGAAGCTAAGTTTGGTTCGGCGTTATGCATATCCTGCTTTGGAAACAGTAACAAATGCCAAAAGCCACAAGAGAACAAAAGGCAGATTTTTCGAGAGCTCGGAGAAATGCTTGTGCCCTAGAATCCTATTTCTGTCCAAGTTTCCCCAGGGCAAAAAAAAAAGCAAGTATTCCTCAGTATGTCTAAGAGGAAATAAAGATGGGACAGTTTACAAGGCGGTTGCTCACTCTTGCTCTCAGCCAAGAAGGAGGAGAAGGTGATAAAGAATGGAAGAATAATAAGGCCAACTGGGTTATACCAGCGATGGGCAACCTTTGGCCCTGCAGAAATTGTTGGCCAGGGAGGTAGCATAGTGGTGGCAGGTAGCAAAAATGGAGCCCGGTCAAATTGAGCCGGTTTTGATATCGAGTGCTTGGTCCATATGTTGCATCAGGGCAGTCCTGGATTTCGGTTTGATGAGGCCCTAAGCTACTGGAGGTAATGGGGCCCTTTATATGTCCAGCTGTCCTTTGTCAACAACAAATTCTTGCTGTTTTTTGTGTTGAATATATGCTATACAGTGGTACCCCGGGTTACATACGATTCAGGTTACATATGCTTTAGGTTACAGACTCCGCTAACCCAGAAATAGTACCTTGGGTTAAGAACTTTGCTTCAGGAAGAGAACAGAAATCGTGATCCGGCGGCGCAGCAGCAGCAGGAGGCCCCATTAGCTAAAGTGATGCTTCAGGTTAAGAACAGTTTCAGGTTAAGAACGCACCTCCAGAACGAATTAAGTACTTAACCCGAGGTACCACTGTATGGTAATTTATGGACCTCATAGGTATCTAAAGTCATTTGCACATGCAGAATGTGGGCACCCTATATATATAGAAATGAGCAAACTGGTGATATTTTAGGGGCTAGCAGGTGGGGCCCGTGACTTACATCATGGTAGCCTACTCAACACAAAACACTGTTGCTGTATGCAGGTTTTATTTATTTGTTTTTCATCTTATACAGTGGTACCTCGGTTTAAGAACAGCCCTGTTTACGAAAGATTCGGTTTATGGACTCCGCAAAACTGGAAGTAGTGTCCTGGTTTGCAAATTTTACCTCGGTCTAAGAACGGAAGCCAAACAGTGGAAGGGCACTGGCGGTGGGAGGCCTCATTATGGAAAGCGCGCCTCTGTTTAAGAACGGACGTCCAGAACGGATTACCGCATTTTTCGCCCTATAGGACGCACTATTTTCCCCTCCAAAAATGAAGGGGAAATGTGTGTGCGTCCTATGGGTCAAATGCAATCTTTCGCTGAAGCCTGGAGAGCAAGAGGGGTCGGTGCACTGTACTGGCAACCCTTGTATTACATCAGTGGCATGGTGGAGGAAAAGGACACATTGCCTGCAGACCCTCCAAGTGCCCCCATTTCCCAGGAACAGCCCCAGATTTACAGAATCCCGGTTTCTGATTTGATCCCAGAATGTCCCGCTTTTCCTTAGGACGTCCCGATTTTCATCGGAGAAATGTTGGAGGGCATGGAATTATGTGACTCTCGAACCAAAAAGATAAGTAACTATATGACTCTTAGAAGACATCTGAAGGCAGCTTTGTATAGGGAAGGTTTTTTTTAATGTTTAATGTTTTCTTATGTTTTTATATGTGTTGGAAGCCGCCCAGAGTGGCTGGCACAACCCAGTCAGATGGGTGAGGAATAATAATAATAATAATAATAATAATAATAATAATAATAATTGAATAGGACCTCCTTATTTTCATCGGAGAAATGTTGGAGAGTTAAGTGCCTTTGCCATGTAAAGGGTGAGTAAATTGGTGGAGAGGACATTTTGCAAAAGAAAAAAAAAAGGGTGGGGAGAAGAGCTGTGCTCAGAAAACCTAGGCTGCCCTTTTTTGTTTCTTAGCCAAAATACTGCTTTTTTTCATGGCTATGTAGTTCCAACTACTGCTTTTGGTTGTCCTGCAGCCGGCTGTGAATAAGAGCCGGAAGCTACTTAGCTTTGGAAATATGCTGTGTGTCATTTCAAGGCTGGAATTTGAACTCAGCTCTGTAAAACGGCGAAACACGTCGTCCTTCCCTTCTCATTCTTCCCTCTCCCGTTTTAATGCAAAAATAAGGAATGTTTGGTTTGGAAACCGTTCATTTATGCTCTCCTGGCACTTCCTTGATTAATGTCTCAACATTGTTCTTGGTTAGAATGGCCACCTCTGTACACAACAATTCACTGGCACATCAAGTTCTTGCGATGTGCCCAGTTGCAAAACTGACTTTATGGTTTCCGATGTACACCCACCCCACCTAAACATCAAATTTGCATGCATATGATAAACGGATAGGTCAAACGATAGACCTCCTTCATGTGGCGCTTCTGGGAAATTTCAAGGCTGGAACTACAAGGGCAAATTCTGAGATCTTTTAAAGAGAATTACTAATTTGGTGGCTGACGAGTCACACACATTAATTAAAGTTCAAGGTCGACCCAAAGCCCAGTAAATCCTGCATAGATGCTTCTCTTCTATCATTTGGAAGGAATGAGATTTGACTAATAGTTGGCATTTTGAGGCGATTTGGTTAGAAAGCCGAGGGGAAGGGGTGGGGAAGGCAACTGACATTCAGATTTACACAGCTTCAGAAATCACATTTTTCTGCCTTCCACGGAAACAGGTCACAGAAACCCACATTTTACCAGGACTGCAATACTTCAGGACCGCCTCTTTCCATATGAACCTAGCCGGTCCCTGAGATCATATTCCGAGGCGCTCCTTTATGTGCCTCCTCCTCGAGAGGTGCGGAGGGTAGCAACACGAGAACAGGGCCTTCTCTGCAGTGGCTCCCCGTCTGTGGAATGCTCTCCCCAGGAAGGTTCACCTGGCACCTTCATTAAACACCTTTAGACACCAGGCAAAAATGTTCCTTTTTAACCAGACCTTTGGTTGACCTGATCAACATCCCACACCCCTTTAAAATATGGCTCTTTTGTAAAAAAAAACAAACCTTTGGATGAAGGGTGGGCAAGGTAAAGGACCCCCAGACAGTTAAGTCCAGTCAAAATCAACTATGGGGTGTGGTGCCCATTTCTGCTTTTAGGCCAAGGGATCTGGCGTTTGTCCGCAGACAGCTTTTTCCAGAACATGTGGCCAGCAGGACTAAACCATTTCTGGTGCAACGGGACACCATGATGGAAGCCAAAGCGCATGGAAACGCTGTTTGTCTTCCCGCCGCAGCGGTACCTATTTATCTACTTGCACTTTGATGTACTTTCGAACTGCTAGGTTGGCAGGAGCAGGGACAGAGCAACAGAAGCTCATCCCATCGCACGGATTCGAACTGCCGACCTTACGATCGGCAAGCCCAAGAGGCTCAGTGGTTGAGACCACAGCGAGGTAGGTAATAAATTGTACTACTACTACTACTACTACTACTACTACTAAATGCAGCAAAGACTTGTTCCTATTTTGGGGTGGGATTCAATTGCATACCAGCAAATTCAGCTTGTGCAATTCCAGCTGATTTGGTGCTTGGAGGCCACAAACCCACCTTTCCAATGCCCAGATTTTTCTGTGATAAGGTGGGAAAAGGCACTGGAAAGCGGTCGGACATCAACTGACTGAAACAACATTGTCTAACCTCTTTGCAAACATATCAGAATGAATGCTTAGTAAAGCGTTCTGGCTGGAAAAATATCCTCACACATCACCTTCTAAAGAGCACCTGTCGAATAAGACCATTAAGTCATCTAAAATGACTGAGCCCCATAGTACCTTTTCTTGTCCTCTCCCAGCAGTTTGCTGCAGTAGTAGACACGGCTTTCCTAAGCATTTGAGGTTGGCATCTTTGTTCTGGCAAAATACAGGACAGATCAGAGGGCATCTTTTTTCCCACCTCGTGGTGCAAGGACTTTCAAAACAACCCAACACAATCCATTGCAGCCTAACAGGATGGCCCGTCTGGAATTTGTCACACACACAAATTTGTAAATTTGTTTATTTCTTGCTGCCCAGAGCTAAAATATATGAATTTTCACACATCCTTTCACATATATGCGGTTCTACACAGCAATATATGCAGGCCAGGTGGAGAGTGGGGTAAATTAATAGGGGGGCATATTCTGATGAGGGGATGAACTATGTTCTACATGTTAAATATCAGAAAGAGAGAGAAAATATTAGTTGGGGAGAAGTAGGGCAAGCTTTGTGGGGAGCAACTCCTCCCCTCTCTCCTGTCTCAAATATTATGCAGATAACTATATCCAAAATTGGGGTTTATGGCTACACTGACACAAAACTGCTTGTTTCTAGAACCTCGGAACCTGTTGTTTTCAGAGGGAAGTTTTGAGGGAGGAAATGGACAGTTAGTCTTGAAGTACCTATAGGTTAATGAGAAAAGCTTCATGGGAAAAGAAAATAGGAACATATAACTCTACAGGCAGGGTTTTGTTTATGGTAGAAGCCCTGCAAAGGACAGAACAAAAGCCAGTGAACTTTCCCATGCTATTTTGCAAAAGCAGTGCTATGTTGTAAGGAGCCCATGAGAAGAGCAGAAGCGAATTTCATTCCTTATGTTTATTCAGTAGGTGGGTTCTTTCCATTGTTCATCAAAACGTGTTGTTTTAAACGCGAAGGGATTTCAGTGGGCAAACCGAGCGGCCGAGGAAGGTGCCTGTGAGGATATTAGACACCAACTTTACCTCAGCAAAAAAAAGGGGGAAAAGACTCTCACTGCAATAACTGAAAGTTCGCCCCCAAAGGAAGGAAGAGATATTAGTGGGAATTTCCCCTAGATAACAGATTCAGGCCTATACAAATCCTGTTGTGTCTTATCTAGATATATTGTAATATGAAGGAAAGAAAACCCAGAATGCAACAGATTTACCAGGTTGAGCAGGAAATTGGCTAATATATGTATGTTTTCGCTTCTTAATAGTGCTCTCAGTTTGCTCAAGTTAACCAATGGTACACGTGAATTCACTTTACAAAAAAATAAAACCTATTGGGTGTCCAATATGGTCTGGAAGGCAAATTTCTGTGTAAATAATCTGCCAGTGGATTATGTCAGAGTAGAGGGGGACCATTTCCCTTTGCACTTCCAGGTGTCTCCATTAAACGTATCACCCTTCCTGATAACAGTATACCCTGCAGAGATCACCACATTAGAGCGACCTGGTTGCCGAGTCAAATGGACCCCTGCACTTGACTCCAAACTGAAAAACCTCTGAAAAACCTCTGAAAATTTTTAACTGGCTTTGGGGATCTTTCCAAGTATGAGAGCCTGCTCCAACAATTAAAACCCTATCTTTTTAATAACACAGAGAAAAGGCCAACTAAACCAATAACATCAAATAAACCCTGGTTTGATTACACCTGCTTTGAGGCAAAGAAAGCCCTACAAAATGCTTACAAAGCTGCCCTGACAGCCGAAAATTCTGTCAGACATCAAGCCTATCTTGCTGTCCATGCCCTAAAAAAAGAGTATAAAGACCTAATACTCCACCAAAAGAAAGCCTATACCAGAAAATGTTGGCTAGAATTAATTAGTGCGGCAAAAGCAAAAGATCAGACACTATTCTGGAAACTGGTAGCTTCTGGCATCCATAAAGCTATTTCCCCCTTAACCTCACAAATTCCCCCTAGCCTGTCGGTCTCATTCTTCCAATCTTTGTACGAGGACATTGAACCTCCACTACGGAATTATAATATAGAACAACTGGCTAAATGGCCGCCTGTTTCAGTAACTGAAGTGAAATCATATATAAACCAACTGAAAATGGCCAAAGTCCCAGGCTCAGATGGCATTACGCCAGAAATGATAAAAGCAAAGGCGGATTGGTGGGCACCTTTCTTAGCCACCATCTTCACCTATATAGATGACACTGGCCGCATCCCAAGGGAATGGGGAACAGCCATAATAGTTCCAATCTATAAAAAGGGCAACAGAGGTGACCCAGCGAATTATAGGCTGATTAGCCTATTAAGTGTGATCAGTAAACTCTACGCAAAGCACCTCCTTAATAAGTTTACAGAATGGCTAGAGAATGAAGATAATCCTGGCAATAGAACAAGCGGGCTTCAGACCCGGAAGGTCCACAACAGATCACTGCCTAACGCTACAACATCTCATTGACAAATACAAATCAGGAGGGCAGGCTTCACTATACGCTCTTAATGCAAGCACTGCACGCAAACATGGCCCTTAGAGTCAGGTGCAGCCGCCTAGGACACCTAACGGACACAATTAAAACCTTCAAAGGAGTCAGGCAAGGGTGCCTATTGGCCCCTCTACTATTTAATTTCTACCTAAATAACTTAGTATCTGCACTCAATAACTCAGAACTCCATCCGCTGAAGCTTGCAAATCGGCATATTTCGGTCCTGCTATATGCCAATGATGCGGTAATTCTATCTAGAACCCCCATTGGACTGAAAAGAGCACTAAGAAAGCTCGCAGCATACTGTGAATCTGAATGTCTCAAAATCAACTATCAAAAGACCAAGATACTTGGGGGAAAACCAAAGCTTAGAAGCTGGGAACTCCAAGGCCATAAATTACAACAAGTCACAAACTACAAGTATCTAGGAATGGTGGTACAGGCCTCAGGAACCAACAAACTGCACATAAACTCCATCGGGAGTTCAGCGGGAAAAAACCCAAATTGTATTCTTAAATTCTTCAGAGCACAAGGGGGCTTCTTTGTTCCCACAGCTCTAAAATTATACAAGGCCAAAACTTTGGCACAACTCCTGTATGGTTCCTTTTTGGGTCTGCCTTCCTCTGCTTTCTCCCCCCTTGAGAGAGTTCAATCTAGACTTCTTAGAGCTCTCCTCCAAGTCCCCAGATGTGTCTCAAATGCATGGGTGAGATTGGAAACGGGGATGATGAGTGTGGAGGCTAGCATTTGTTTAACATCAATCTACAAATGGCTGACATTGAATCTGCTCCCCCGAGGGATAGCCCCACTTATCCTCGGCGACCAATTCCAGCCAGGCTGGTAGACTGCAGTTCTGAACACCCTCCAGAAACTGGGTTTTGCCCCTCAAGCCCTTCTACGTCCGGGCTTGGGCCAGGCAAAAGCCACGGTCAGGCAAATAATATTAGATACCGAGAGACAACAGGACTGCGCAAAGTGCCCCGACTATAGAATTGGAGAAATCGAGAGATACATATCCGCACCGGCAGCATATCTCTTCTTTCTCGTATCTAGAAATGCAAGAAGGGCCTTTACACTTGCCAGAAGCGTGGCTCTTCCATCGCTGGTCCTGGATGGAACCTTTAGAAAAGTCCCCTATGCCCAGAGACTTTGGACCTGTCCATTGGGAGAGATAGGAAGCCCAGAACACTTGTTCTTTAAATGTCCCTTTTACGAAGAGGCATGCAGTAAGTTCATTGATCCCCTACTGGTGAGGCTCGCTGACCTCCCGCAAAAGCAAAAATTTGACCTTTTGCTGTTAGGCAAAGATCAGAAGAAGACCTGGATGGTCGCCAGATTCTGTGTACATTTCTGTAGGCACAGACCATCGCCCAACTCAAAATAGTCCGGCATGAAAATCCCCAAACTTGGTTCCATGGGTGACTCTGAGTCAACTCCCTGGGATAGTTTATTGCTGCACATTGTTTCTAAATTTATTGTTGCACATTGTTTTAATTGTCTGTTTTAACCATATCTGCACATCAGTTTCTAATGCCTGTGTCCTCTATTTCAGAGGCTTCTACTCTGCAGCCTCTTATAGTTGTTTTAACTGCGAGTCTTTTAGTTCTTACGCCCTTACAGTTGTTTTAGCTGCATGTTTTTATTTGTTTTTAGTTTTTACCTGTTTTAATTATCAGTTTTTATCCATCCATTATCCGTGTTTAATCTTGTATTTTATTCAGAGGTTTTATTCTACGCTTGTTTCTTTGTCCTTATTTGCTCCAACATTTATCAGTTTAAAAAATCCTAACTGCTATTTTATTTATATGTTTGTTTGTTTTTTATCCTGTTCTGTGACCGTAATAAAGTTCATTCATTCACGTGTCAGAGAGGGCATTATAGGTTGTACAGTCGTACCTTGGAAGTTAAATGGAATCCCCCTCCCCCCCCCGGAAAATGCAGATAGTGGGTTTCTTTCATAAATCAACAGGAATCGATTTCCACATAACAGGGGCAGCCACGCTAAAAACCCTGCTCTACATTAACGTGGATCAGACATCTGATATCTTTGATACTCAAAGGATAAATTCTCCTGGAGAATGAAGTATTTTTTGACTGGAGAACTGCACTGAAAGATTCAGGTATGGGTGAAGGATAGCTGTGTTTCAGTTAACGTTTTAGTTTGGGAACTGAAAATTAGGTAGGTTCGCATTAAAAGCTAAAATAAACACATTTCTCTTTTACGCATGCATAAATTTAGAAACAATTTTATGTTCACAGTCGAGCCAAAACCCCATTTTCTTGAATTCTGAGGCATGAGAACTTGTATCCTACGGCATGTGATCCCTATGAAATAATCTCTTGAAAATAATGCTGGATAATTCACCCTTGAGTTTTTTAAATTATTTATTGCTACATATCTGATTTTATACCTACAATTCACCCCTCTCCCCTTATTAAAAATTCTTAAAATAAGATGGATAGAATTATTTTCTTAACTTAGTAAGGCCAAAATGATGTAAATTACATTGTTTCCAATAAACCATTGGCAGAGAATAGAGGACTAAATCCAGTGAAGTTAATTTTAAAGAAACAAATTCCTGGTTGTTGTTAACTGGCCAGAATGAAAAATGCACATAGATATTGCTGTTGTGTACTGGGGGAGTGTGTAGAACTATAAATAATTCTTCTCATTGGTCCACGGACATGTGAAGGACGTGCCTAAGATCAGGTCCTGCTGCTCTGTAAAGCTTCGATGAGAGTTTTGTTATATTCTGCAATCTGCTTTGTCACATTCTTCATTATAGGCCGGTAATCACTTTCCTGACTTTTCGTTGCTATAACTGATGATAAAAAGATAAGGAAAATTCTCCAGCGAGCATCAGAGGGTAGAATTCAATGTCACGCTAAAATAAACATTTGGTCTGCACAAGCATATCTGTTTGCCAGACAGAATGACCCCCCCTGCTATTCTGGGGGTCCTTGCAACCCCCAAAGCAAAATAAAAATAAAAATAAATGGGAGGGCAGAAAGGGGGAAAACCCCATTGTGTAAGTGGAAGCCCTTGTGCATGATTTCAGTTTGTTAGATGGATTGTGTCCTAAGTTTTAGATATTAAAATCTCCATGTACAACAGTTCCTACCTGGAAAAACAGCTGTTTTACTATGCATTTGCACCATTCACATTGAGATTTTGCAGGATGATACAGATGATCGTGAGTGAGAAAAGCTGTTTGGTCATCTGTGTGGGCTCTGAGCGTACAAAAGGAAGGCAATTCCACACACACACACACCCGCCATGATATCTCAGCAAACCAAACTGCTTTAAGGTTGTCAAAAGCCTCAGATAAACTATAACGGAAGAGATACTGGGTGAGAGCTAACATTAGTCATACACAGAGTAAACCCATTTAAATCAGTCGACTTAAACAACTTAATGGGTCTACTCAGATTATGACTAAGGTTGGATATCATCCATAATTTCCTGGCAAAGGTCTCTTTATAGCTTTATAGCCATACAGTCCCTTTCTTTGGATATAATTATCTATATATGTAAACGTCAAGACATATGATGGTCATCTGTAACATGTGGAATAAGTCGTTGTACCTCAGGCTTTCAGAATAGAATGCTGAGAATGGGCATGATTCAGAAAATGTTAAGCAAGCCCAACTGATTTAAGAGACTTAAGCACCCGCTTATGTTCTTATTTACCATGATTATTTTCAGTATCTTCTCTCTCTCTTTTTTTAAAAGGATACATTCTTTCATGACAAAATTATTTTGTTCATGGTGTTGCCATTTCCTTTCCAAATTCGTAAGCTGCAATTACAAAATGGGAAAAAAAATGATAGCAAAAAATAGCCACTTGCGTAGCAACCAACCCCCCTTAATTTACTTAATTTATTGATTATTAAATGTATAGTCTGCCCTTCCACCCAAAGCATTCTACCAAGTAAATGAGATCAAGCACAATTCAGATAACATGCACAAACCTATACATAGCTATTCAGAAGTCCCACTAGGTTCACTGGGGTTTACTCTCTAGTAAGTATGTCTATGTCAGTAGCCTTACTAAATCAGTTAAGTCTCACCGATTTTCATATGCTTAATCAGAGCTGTAGAGAAATTACAAGAACTGATAAGGATTCCAGCAAACCACATGCAGTTTGTAATTACACTGCATCGAAAAGATGGTTTGCAATCCATGCAAGCCATGAGAATATTGTCTTTTATTAGAGTGTGGAGACTATGATTTATGCATGACACTGAACTCTCATTATCTGTGTTTCTTTTTGGTTAACAACTGTTTTCAGACTATGTAAAGCTTATCATGCAACGTATCTTGAAACTATATTGGGCCCTGAACTGCACAGAAGAAACTTCCTCATTTCCATAGCTAAATTTCCTGTCTGATGCCAAAAGCTATGATAAGAGCAGGACTGCGTTGAGAAGATTGTAAGACTGCAGGCTAAATGTTGGGACTCCGACACCACTTTAAGCATCAACAGGAAGGCAATATGGCTATTATATTGATGGCTGCTTCCTAACAATGCAATTTGTAGAGCATTGATTTGTTTGGCTGGTGCTACTGTTCAAAGTTTGTGCCATCAAGACATGCAAGCTATTTGCAATGAATATTTCAGAATAGCTGTGTGGAAGCTAACATTTAGTATGTGAGTGTAGTGTTATTTGGTACACCTTCCAAACCAGCAATTGCCCATCACAATTTCTGCTCAGAAAAAGAGCTCAATGCACTTTATTGAGCCTCTGATGGCTAGTAGATTTTGGGATACAACAGGTGACAAAGAAAAGCTTCAATACATTTTACAGGGTGACTTGTGTGCCACACTCAGCATAAATACAGCTGAGCCTTTCAAATTAACAAATTGTATCGTGAAATCCCATTTGGTTTCCACCGTTCCCTCTTCTTTCCTGTCGTCAGTCTCTGAGTGTGGTTGTTTATGTAGCCAAAGTAGTTAACACTCATGTAGAGAAGGGAGTTATCAGCAGGATCAGAGGAAACCCAAGGTTTGCAAAAGTAACTCTGGGAGGAAAAGCTGGTTGGAGGTGTTGGTGTTAGGGAAGAATGGGATGAAGTGGATGGAATCCTAAACAGGGAACATTTCATAGTGCAAAAAAGTTGTTGCAGGTCCCACTTATTATATATATTGCATCACTGACACTCAACTGTTCAACCATGAATGTGCAAAAAGAAAACACAACTATTTGGGAGCTGAATATTCTTAATTCTGCCAAATTCTGCCCTCAGTTTCCCTCCCCCAGCAAACCTGTCATTTTTCACAACAATAAAATCTCAGGGACATTAACAGAATGGCAGGAGTGAAAGAGTACAAACATCAGAGAATTATAGAAATATTAGACTTGTCTGAGATTTGGCATGGTTGGTACATATTCACATTCACACTTTTTTCTCCAGTATGGACTAGTTTCTCCAAAATCATCTCAATTACTCTAATATCATTTTATGTATCTACTGTAATATTAATATTATTGCTCTTTGGTTCATAACTGGAAGAGTTCTGTGTTTCTTTTTTCAAATTTAGTCCTGCCGCAAGCAGCAATTCTTGGAAAGAGATATTATGTCTTTCCACATTTTAAAGATTTTGAAGTTATTTAAAGAGGCTGTAAAAAAGCAATTTATGTATGCATAGACATATTATACAAAAGTTTCAAAACTCCAAAAAGGTGGAGAAAAGGCAACACCAAAAGGCAAGAGGCATTTTCAACTGTACCTGTGAATGTGTCTCGTTCTCCTGCAGCTGCAACTTCAAGCTTTCATATTCTCTATTCAGATGCTCCATGGTTTTCTTGAAAGCATTCCTGCGCTTTGTTAGTGTTTCTTTCTCTTCTTGCAGTTTCTTAAGAGTAAGGAAATAATAAAAAATGGAACATTAAAAAGCACTCATCTTAAAAGTGCTCTAGCTTATTTCTAAAATTCAGAGAGGGGGGAAGCATTTATGCTTGAATCTAAGCATCTGGCACTCATTCCCATGAAAGCATATAATCGTGTATATGACAGACGGCATGGAAAAAGTGTGTGGTCGGTTCACGTGTGAAAGATGCATGGACTGATTTGTTTGACTGTGTTATGTTGACTGTAGTGACTGGTTTGCAAGTTGGCTAATCTTTCAGAAATGGAAAAAATAGAAGATATGTCTGAGAACACAAGGGCTTTCTATTTCCTTACGAATGAAAACCTACGGCTCGTACATCACTGATAACAAACCATTTGGCCACCCAAAGTTCTTAGTTTACAACTCTTACCATTCCTGACTATTTGCCAAGCTGGCTGAGGCTAATGGAAGTTGGTACCTAACATCGACCAGAGAGCCACAGTTTCTCCATCCCTCTTTAATATGCTTTCTTTTTTTGAACTGTGAAACACTTCCTCTTTCTGTGCATAATATTGTACTCTGGCTACTTTCTTATATCTTTCCCTTGAAAGCTTTTGTTCAAGACAATAGAAGGCATGCAGATAATAAAGCACTTTCTGCAGATAACGAACAACTAAAATAAATGCTAAGCTCAAGAACATATGTAGAGCCCTGCTGGGTCAGCCCAAAGGCCTATCTAGTCCAGCATTCTTCTTTTCACAGTAGCCAACCTCAAGCCAACAGGAAGCTCACAAGCAAGACATTCGCACTATAGTACTCTTCTCGTTTTCCCCAGCAACTGATACTCAGAGACAAAGATGCCTGCAGCCTGACATCAAGGCTGACAAACGATTCCCCGCCATATGGGAATCGCTTGCAGATGATCGCAGTGCCTGGAGACTGGCAGGTTGTGTAGTCACAGAAAGATCAGAGGAATGACTGGAAACGATGCCTTATGAGGAAAGGCCTGGAAACGATGCCTTATGAGGAACGGCTAAGGGAGCTGGGCATGTTTAGCCTGGAGAAGAGGAGGTTAAGGGGTGATATGATAGCCATGTTCAAATATATAAAAGGATGTCACATAAAGGAGGGTGAAAGGTTGTTTTCTGCTGCTCCAGAGAAGCGGACACGGAGCAATGGATCCAAACTACAAGAAAGAAGATTCCACCTAAACATTAGGAAGAACTTCCTGACAGTAAGAGCTGTTCGACAGTGGAATTTGCTGCCAAGGAGTGTGGTGGAGTCTCCTTCTTCGGAGGTCTTTAAGCAGAGGCTTGACAACCGTATGTCAGGAGTGCTCTGATGGTGTTTCCTGCTTGGCAGGGGGTTGGACTCAATGGCCCTTGTGGACTCTTCCAACTCTATGATTCTATGATTCTATGACTGCTGGGAGGAATGCAGAGAGAATAAATGCCCTGGCGCACCTATAGCAGCAAAACTGGATGCCCTCATCTGCCCCAAAACACGTTTCTCCCATATGGTCTCTACTGTAACAGCAGTACAACGCTCCAAACTGTTTGACCTGACCCCTGAAGGTGCTCTCTTCCACTGTCTCCCGAGGCAGAAGGATGCCAAATTAACTCAACTCAAGTGCCTTTGAATCTTTGTAGTTGCACAGGAAATATTACGTGTTGCTTATCTCAAGGTCTGTCCCATGGAAGAGGGAGCAAGCTTGTTATCTCCTGCTCTGGAGGGCAGGACTCGAACCCGTGGCCTCAAGTTACAAGGAAGGAGATTCCGACTAAACCTCAGGAAGAACTTTCTGACAGCAAGAGCTGCTTGGCAGTGGAATGGTCTCCCTCGGGAGGCTGTGGACTCTCCTTCCTTGGAGGTTTTTAAGCAGAGGTTGGGTGGCCATCTGTTATGGATGCTTTAGCTGAGATTCCTGCATTGCAGGGGATTGGACTGGATGAACCTAAGGGTCCCTTCCAACTCGTAGATTCTAGGATGTATTTTAATTTATGTTCAGTTTTAGATCTAAAACAGTGGTGCCATTTATTTTCTCTAAAAAAAGCAAAAAGCAAAGCAAAGAAAAGCATTTTTTTACTCAGTTTTGATGAGAAATGAGAAGCCACACAGGAGCTACTGGTCCACACGACACTCTTCCATGCAGATGTGGCAGATATGCAGCTACCATAACTACCTGACTGGGGGATGGATCATGTGAGTAGCCGCAAGCTGTTAACAGCTTTGGGAAACAACTCCACCATGCCTCAGTGTACGAGTATGTAAAGGACACCACGACAGAACATTTAACAAGATGCAGCTGGAATATTTCAATAACTTGGTCTCAAGCAAATATTATTAATGTGTTTTGACTGTTAACTACCTTTTTCTTTTCCTCTCCTGCTGTTTTCAGAGCTGGCAGATTGTTATAAAGTTCCAGGTCTTTGGTCATTTGCTCTATTTTTTCTTTGAGAGAAGTCAGTTCATCAACCATCTTGCCTTCCAGCAGGCCCATTTTCTGGAGGTCCATCCGCAGACGTTGGCTGTCTGAAACAGAAAGAGCCAAGAAGCATTACTGACATACAATGGAGATTATATTCTAGCACAGAGAGAAGTGAATCGTACATTTACTTATTCAAGGAGACAACTGACTCCTGCCTGCCTTGTTCACCTTGGCCTTAGTCCAGGAAAGCTCTTAAGTACGTCCTTAAGTTTTACATACAAATATCCATTATGTGATGAAGTAGTGGTATCGCTAAGACTAGTGTTGACATATTTGCAACAAAAACTGGCAAAGAGGAATTAGCATTGTTGTTCTTAGCTAAGATTTGTCCATAAAACTATGCAAAAAGATCCTGCTGCCCTTCTTAGTTTTAAACTATGAAAAGTGTTGTAAAGTCTCTAGGTGACCTGCTCCTAAGGATTGTTTTGACAGGTATAATATACAGGACCCTCAATGGTTCTGTTGATAATTTGGGGTGGGGAGCAAGCACATCAATAGTATCTTAAGATGAAGCATGTGTTAAAATAAACATGGTCAATCTCAACATGCATATTTTTGTTTTATTGTCAAGTAACAGACTGAGGTCATGCTGACCCTCTCTGCCTTTGAGTCTATTTAATATCTGCAATTTGGATGCCATATTTATTACCCTTACGTCCAGCTCTTAGATGGGAGCTCCCAGTGGTTTTCCCACTCATGTTATAGATCACACTTGCCCAGCCCTGAAAACTCTTGACTGATCAAATGCTTCCAGAACATTAACTGGGTCCTTATATGTGGCCTCTTATTTCCTCCACGCTGAAGGCTGCATTGCAAAGGGGCCTAGAGGCATAGTCTGGTGTGTCTAGGCCTGAAAAATTGTGTACATGTCATAGGTTTTACGCATAGGCCTCTATGCACCTATGCTGCCTAATGTGCAGATATCAGGTGAGCATGCTGGAAAACAAGAGGCGTCTGGCAGCATGATTCTAACCTCACCACCATGTGTTGGGTTGAAAAACTGAATAGAGAAGTATAGTGGTATCTCGGGTTAAATACTTAATTCGTTCCGGAGGTCTGTTCTTAACCTGAATCTGTTCTTAACCTGAAGCACCACTTTAGCTAATGGGGCCTCCTGCTGCTGCCGCGCCGCCAGAGCCCGATTTCTGTTCTCATCCTGAAGCAAAGTTCTTAACCTGAAGCACTATTTCTGGCTTAGCGGAGTGTGGAACCTAAAGTGTATGTAACCCAAGGTACCACTGTAGTGACAAGCAATTCTTCTCCTTAAGTAATTTTTGTATAAGAGCTTAATCCAGATTTAAGCAAAAAATAAAATAAAAATAAAAAATCGCCCAAGGAATTTCTTTAGGGGCATTTGGTGTCTTATATTAGGCGTTGTGATTTTTGTTACCAGCCCTAAGCACTTAGGAAAAGCTGAACAAACAAAAATCACGGTCCCCTTTTATTTGAACTGCTTGTTGCTGGCAATAGTGGCTATCGTGCTAAGTTGCTATTACAACTGCACTTAGTTTCTCCCTTGGGTGCCATCTCTTGCTCTTCAGGAAGTTGACTTCTTAGGTATAGCTCAGATATATTCGTGATAAACTAAAATCTGAGAGTGGCAGGCTGTTTTATTTTTAAAAAATGTTGTTTTAAGAATAGGCCCAGAAGTGGGTACGGCGGTACCTCGGGTTACATACGCTTCAGGTTACAGACTCCACTAACCCAGAAATAGTACCTTGGGTTAAGAACTTTGCTTCAGCATGAGAACAGAAATTGTGCAGCGGAGGTGCGGCAGCAGCAGGAGGCCCCATTAGCTAAAGTGGTACCTTAGGTTAAGAACAGTTTCAGGTTAAGAACGTATCTCCAAATTAATGTTGCTCTTAACCCCAGATTCGTAGCCTCTGCTTGCTCGGCAAAGGGACTCAGATGGGGCTACAACAGGGATAGCCCATAGTTCAGTGGCAGAGCCTATGCTTTACACAAACAAGGTTTCTGGTTCAACTCTGGTGCTTCTACTTTTAAGCGTCTTAGGCAGGAGGGTCTAACACACCTTCTGCCTGAGACTTTGGACAGTATTGGGTGGGCAGACTGAGAGTATATGACAGTTTCATATGTCTTTGTGCATACTTATATGCCTCAAATGGCACTAGCATGCATTTAAAACATGACCTACTTTCTACAGAAGGAAGAGCTGTAGAAGGGATGGGTTGTGGCTCAGTGGCAAAGCACATACACTGAATGCAGGTGTTGGGTTCAGTCCCTAGCATTCCAGGTAGGGCTCAAAAAAATTCCTTCCTGAACCCCTGATGAGATACTGCAGACAGTACTGAGCTAGATGGAACAATGACCTTACTAGCTGTAGGTTGGCTTCCCCTGTAAAATAATCTGGAGAAAGTAAAGGATTTTCTTCAATCCAATTGCCATCCTACAGTGAAAAAAAAAAGGAAAGGGGAAAAGGAAAGAAAAAAAATAACAACCCTTCTCTCTGGGAAGAGACAGGAAGAGGATGCAGTCCAGTTCCTTCTGATATGCCACTAAGTCAGACTTCAGCAAGCAAATGTGTACACAGTAGCAAATTCTGAGACAAAACTGCTTTGTGCTTTGACCCAGGGAAATGTTACTGGGAAATGCTGCCATCAGCAAATGTGTTTACTCACAGGAGTTTCCTTTGGGGAGGGAAGGAGAAGGCTCTGTGCAATGATCTTTATACAAAGAGTGAGGTTGTGGCCCCGAAGTGCATTTCTACAGCACTGCATGGGTCCACAAGGCTCTTTTGAACGGAGCACAGAATCAAATCAGAATTCAGGATCCCAACTTCCTTCATGTTAAAGAAGAATAAAGCAAATTGCCAGGCCTCATGGGCAGAGAAACATATAAACAATAGTTTAGCAAGAATTACCCTTCAACTTTTTTGGGTGTCGTCAAAACTGTCCATTTGTGATTTAGAGCTTTGGGAAATAATTTCTATGCACAGAGGCACCAAATCTTGTTTTCTATGCCTATAAGCAGGGGACTGGAATAAATTTAAAGGGATATATTCAACATAGTGCTGGGTAGATAGTTCTATCAGCATGAACAAATCAGTTTGGATAGTATCTGGACTCTTGGGTGCGTCAAATGAAGTTTGTCTCCTGTAGTAGCTGTATGTGTTTATATCTGGGTATTTTAATATAAATTGTACACTAATATGAGCACATGCATATGACACAGATCATGTATCTCATAAAATTCTTTTTTAAAAAAAGACAAAAATGACTAAATTTGCCGATCATCACTCAAAGTATTACAAGATTTTTACTGGCTTTAAACTGAATTTGGAAACGAAGTACCATTGCTGGTTTTAGCCTAGGGCCATGTTTTCTATAAAAGTGTCTTCTCCAAAGTAGAATTGGAAGAATTGTAGCTGTGATAGAACACACATCCTGCATGCTAAATGTCCCAAAGTTCAATCCCAAGCATCCCTAGGCTGGGAAAGATTTGTGTCTTAAACTCTGGAGAGCCCCTGCTGGTCAGCATCATACTGAAGTAGCTGGACAAAGGTCAGACTAGATGAAAACCAGTTTTCAAAAATCCTAACCTTACTGTCAATTAATATAATCTCTACCAGCCATTCTCTGGGCAGTACTGCTTTCTGAAGTTAGGCAGCTAGCTCTTTGATAAAGGGTATTTTCTGTAGGGACATGCAAAAAATCCTCTCCCCAGAGCTTGCCTGGGACCAACTCCATTATCCTTTAGGTGCAAGACAACATCTATCCTGTTCATTTGGACTTTTATTGGTATTCAAGATATTCAATGACTTTTATCTGCTGGTTTTATATTATCTCTTTATCTGCTGATATAATGTTTTGGTTTGTGCAGTGAATTTTACTTTATTGGTTTTTATTCTTGTAAGCTGCATTAAGGCCATTTTTTTGCACTAGAAGGTGGGAGAGAAATTTGTAAATCAATACAACGTACACTTCGCTTGGCATACCTGTTCCCAGGTTTTTCGCAGTGCTCTGTGATTTCTGCATTTCACTTGACTTGAAAGTGAGATCTTCCTGCATGATTTTCAGCTCTTGGTTTGTTACAGAAGATATCTGCTTCATGCGATTTACATTCTGCGTGATTAAAGAAGAGTAGTGGAAGATGAGACACCCCAAATGCACTGCTACAACTGGTGGCTTAACAATGAGAATTGTTGGTGTTTTTCCATACTACTGAAGTCAGCTACAGCAAATTCCCTTATGAAAAACATTTTAGCTGTTTGGAGTTCATATATAAAAAGGAGATTGTTGTAGTTTTACAGACCATTGTATTGTCTCACCTGCAATTGGGGAAACAGGGCCAAGGGTGAACAAAAGGTGAGAGGCTGGTGCAATTTGGGGAAGTTCAAGTGAGGATAGGCTTTGCTCCCAGTAAATGTTTTCTCTCCACATGCTATGGAATACCTTGCTTTCCAAAGCCAGGGCAACTCAACTCCAAATTGTGAATGTGACAATCAGATCCTGGTTTTATAAGCAGGAGCCAGCAGTGTAAATTAAGTTGTTTTTACTGTAGCATGCAGTATTTAAAAAGTGAAAATGCTTGTTCCTCCATGAAGCAGCCTTGAGTGACAAAAGCTGAACCCATGAAAGTTGCACAAAAAATCCATTACAATTTCTTGAAAAAAAATAGGCAACAGAACAATGAACATATCCAAATGAGAACCAAGCTTAGTTAATGTAGCCAAAGGTGTAATAATGTTAAAATAATAGTTTTATTGACTTAAATTGTCTGACTTTGGGGGGGATTTGATACACTAGGCAAAATAAGAACATATGAGGTTATATAAACCGGGAATGATTCTAGGTGCAGTTTGTACTGTACTTTAAGCTAGAAAGAGCATAAGTAACTACGTCTGCCTAGTTTTAGTGCCATATGTGATGGAAGCAAACTATGAAATGTTTTGCTTCTTCTTGTGGCCATAAAAGGTTTATTAGTGCAATTAAAGACTGAGGTGTCGGCAGAAGAAACAAGGGTGGTTCTGTTTGTGAAGGAGGGTGGGGTTTGCAGGAAGAAAAAGATGCAATAATGGCTCTTCCTAAATTGTGATTAAAAACAAAACACAAAACAGGAGCCAGCCTTGGGAACCAAACCCCTCTTCATCCTGAAGCAGATTCCCTCCCCCCATGCTATACCAAGTTAAGTGACGTGCTGGTATCAATGTTAACCAAAGTTATGGTTAAGCAGGATTCTCTTAACTAGGATACGAAACAATGATTTCTAATGGGTTTCAGAGTATGAAATAAGACAGAAGGGAAAGATTGAAATGAGGTTAGGGAGCATACATTTCCAAAGCTAACTATTCATTTGTTAACAGCAGTTAACAGGAAGTCTGTGTTATCTTTGCACTAGCCCCAAGAATAAGAGGGGTCAGGAAGGTAGTATGCTACAGTCTCTCTCGCTCTCTGTCCCCTCTCACATGTTAATACCATACTTGTAAACTTTTTATATGTCAAGCAACCCCTGTAAGCTTCAACTTGATATGCTTTCTGGAGAATAAAAGCAACTAATTAAATTATCACCAATTAGATTATTTGGAAAGTACTAATAATTGTGATTGGTATCTCTTTATCTTTATTCTAAAGTAAGGAATAAATGTGTATTCTTATGAAAAAAGGATTAAAAATGTTATCCTAGCCACATTTACATAGCAGAAAAATCCTAGTGAATTCTACACAAATAAAATGAAAAACACCATCAGACTCCACACACCAACCCAAAATTTTTTACTTGTTGATCCTCTTTTCCTTTGAAAACAGGATTACCTGTGAGGAAGATTATGCTTTTCCTTTGGTATCATTGCAAAGATGGTAAATAGCAAGTGATTTTAATGCTCTTGGATTGACATGATGTACGTTTTGGGTAACTGTTCACAGTGAAATGCCTAAAATAAGTTGGTTATTTGTTATTTTGTTTGGTTCTAGCTTGCTTTCATTTGGATTTGTTTACATAAAAATCAATAAAAGTAAAATGAAAACCACAGCAGAGTCAACGGAACTTATGATTGGAGCCAAAGCCACTCACCCTGCTTGAATGCTCTAAAATTGCCACAATACTGGCCTCTATCTGTGTTTTCCGTTCTAGTTCCTGGTTCTTTGCCTCTTCAAAAGATTCAAGAAAGTCTAAAGATTGAAAAACAAGATAAGGGAGGCTGCTGCTTATAAAAGGAAAAGCAGAAAAGTCCTGAAATGTGACTTATAGCTATAAGGATTCTGAATTTAAAAGCAATTAAAAATATATATAAATAAACATCTTAAATCAATTTAAATGGAACTTTACCAAGAAATTTTATCTGTAAGGAATATCTAGAATGTGAGCTGGTTTTTGCAGCCTTTTATTCACCTTTTAATATCGATGTGGTGATCAACCAATGACAGGACAGTCAAAGCTCACACGAAGAGCCACATAAAAAGCTGTCCTCTGATTCTCTTCTATGCATCAGAAAATGTTTTACGCTTGCAAAGAAGTACCCTTGTGGGACATCGATGCTGCCAGCCTGGACCTCCTCCAATCGTGTCACTGCCCTGGCTCCAGTGAGCTGAAATAGTGCTGATGCCGGGAGGACAATGCTGTGCCCCGGGGGGAACTGCAGTGGTCCCAATGCCACAAGGTCAGTGTTGCCATTCTGCCCGCCCCCCTCTTGTGCCACTGCTGAAGCGCTCCATTAGAGCCCTGCAGAACTCTAAGACTACGCCATTAACATGATGCATAGTTTACTTCCGGTGCATATATGGTATGTCACCCTTGCAGGAGCAAAACTTTCCAATGTGGAGAAGGTGGCTGTGTGGGTGCAGTGGACATTTGTCCAAAGAGGGAAGCTCTGACTCAGGAGTTGGCAAGGTTTGCCTCGCCTGGGCCGGTTCACTCCAGCGGAGATCCCACTGTGGGTAGGATTGCTCGCATGCCTGCAATTTCCGGCATCTGCGCAGACGCAATTTCCTGCGTTGCGGAAGCGAGTCCCTGCGCCGGTTTAGCGCAGTGAGTGGGAGGCTTGGTTCGGGGGCGGCTCGTGGGCCGGTTAAACGACCCTTGTATGCCGCTTGTGGCCCATGGGCCTTTGGTTGCTGACCCCTGCTCTGACTCATGCATGCATGGCAGCTCCAAATCTACATCAGAGTTCCTGCATGCTGAAGGCAGCTTTTAAGTCAACTGAGCACTGTAAAGGTGCGCAAAACGCCTTCCTTATCTAGTTCTCCTCTGAGGATAGTCTCCTGACAAAAGCAAAATCTACAGATGCATCCTTATACAAAAGCAGCTTAAGAAGGCCATATGGAACTTTAAAACTGCTGTTATTTGATCTTCACAATCTTTTTCATGTGTCTATGCAGCATTTTCCGACACACCCAGACCTATTTTATTTTCAATTTCCCACAATTAATTGTGCTCTTAAAAACACTGAATACAGTTCCCCTCGTCCCTGACCACTGGTCCGGTTAGCTAGGGATGATGGGAGTTGTAGTCCCAAAACAGCTGGAGGCAAGTTTGGCCATGCCTGCTCTATACACTGCTGCAGTGGCTATGTGGGGAAATGTCTTTGGCTAAGGTTGCTAAATTAAGAACAGCAATCATGTCAGGTGACCAAAAGCTATTAATGCAAATGAAATGTGCATTAAGAGATGCCTTCATTTTGACAATGCAAGTCAACATACATTTGAATCTACTTACTGTCCATGCTTTCTTCTCTTTTCTTCAACTCCTTGTATTTCAGATTCTTCTCACCTACAAAAATGCCATTTTAAAATTAAACAGTTATTAAGACTGCGATCTTCTCATTTACTTGGAGATAAACCCTACTGAACTCGGAGGAACTCACAGCACAAACTGTCTCTGTTTCATTTTCCATTTCTCCCTTTTACTACAACCTCTCATTTCAAATCCCAAGAGGACTTATGGAGGCACAGGGGCTGCAGTGAGTAGCCAGTATGGGAAATACCCTTTGTGCAAGCATCTTTCAACTAGTACCGCATGCGATCCATTCCTACACCTTTTGTTCTTTGACCTGTTTCAATGAATCTTGTTCATTTAAGAGATGACCAAAATCCATGTATGGAAATCTGATTTAAAGCAAATATTCAGTGCTTGAGATAGAGGGGGTACTTTGTATACTTTGTTTGTATTTTAATTGGGTTAATTCAGTCTTTAAAATATATAAAAATTATTTCAGTGGATGTCTTGTGTTTCATAAGCAAAAATTTGAAAGGATAAGCTAAATATAGATACATTTAGAGTCAAGAATTCCAACATCTTCTTTCCTCCCCAATAGCATTGTATCGACATCCCTTCAGCTTTCCTTCATATCTAACATATACAAATTATAAACGTATGCAACTGGCCCCAAGGGACCATGATTTTCCTTGAACTTCCTTGCAGCTGTGAGCCTGTTCCTGGCTGACTCTCCCTTTCATGATACAGGAAAACTTACCAGAAGTGCCCTGAAAAAGTCTAGCCCACTTTTCAGAGGACCATGAATATATTCTTGGACTTATTTTTAAAAATCTAGAGAATATTTCTACTTCTTTGTTTTATTACTCTTGCCACGAGAAACAAAACAGACTTGTGTAAAAGCGGAGAGTGCTGTTTTTGCTAAGCTATCACCAAAGCAATCTATTTCTTACCGTCTATAGTCATCCAAATGATAGAAGAAAATAATGCAAAAGCAATATGCAAAGAAAAAAGGATAAAAGCAGAATGAAGAAATTGTTACTATTATTTGAAAATGGAGAGACCAAATTAAGCAGTGATGGGAGTACCAAGATTGCAATTAAGAAAGAACAATACTATTTAAGTTCCTTAACAGATTAGTGATTAGCAGGAACTAGAAATAAGACCCTTTGGATATATTCAGGCTAAATTAACAATCGTCTACATCTCAAATATTTTTTCTCGTGATCTTATATGTGATACTAGGGCTCAATAATATATACAGTGGTACCTCAGGTTACATACGCTTCAGGTTACAAACGCTTCAGGTTACAGACTCCGCTAACCCAGAAATAGTGCTTCAGGTTAAGAACTTTGCTTCAGGATGAGAACAGAAATTGGGCTCCTGCGGCATGGCGGCAGCAGGAGGCTCCATTAGCTAAAGTGGTGCTTCAGGTTAAGAACAGTTTCAGGTTAAGAACGGACCTCCAGAACGAATTAAGTACTTAACCTGAGGTACCACTGTACGTACTCTGAGAAGCATATATACACATTCTGCAAATGGTCCTGTGTTATGTCTTCATATTTTGCTGGAAGCTGCCCAGGGTAGATGGGGAAACCCAGCCTGATGGGTGGGGTATAATCATCATCATCCATAAACCTTTCATTCTGTAGTGAAAACACTAACCCCGTCTACACCAACAGGATACTGCTGTTCTTGCTGAAGTCTGGACTGTGGTAGCAGGCCAGAGTGAAGCCTGCAACAGTCCAATTTGTTCCCGCATGCCCTGCCCCACAGGCTCAGCTGGATTGGCCAAAGTCAAATGACAGTGATGAGGTGGGAACTCCCATGGTGCCTAGGAGCTGGCCCGGGGATTTTCTAACTGCTGGCAACCTGGTGGCTGCTGCTCCGGTGGTTGCGGAGCCGATGGCAACAGGCCACAACCGGGTAAGCAGCCATTCTTGAAAAGAATACTATGTAAAATAAGGAAATATGTGCATACTTGTTCCATTTGCAAAACTGATTTGTATCACAGAATTTGGGCTGGACTTAGTAAAGGAACTGGCCTATTCTTGTACAGAGTACACATAGGAGAAACTTCATCATGTTATCTTCGCTCACTATTCTCACCCCCTGGGGTCCTTCAAAACAAGAAGAAACCTCCCTGCCAACAGCAGATTTCTGTGCGCCCGGATCTTCAGTACCCTCAATCCAGAGATCATAAATGAATGGGGAAATCACAAATTCACTTCTGAATCAGATCTACTACATGGAAGAAAAACTAAACAAGATGGCATCTACATTTTGGAACCCCCTGCTTATTGATATCAGACAGACACCTTCATTGTACCATTTTTGACACCTGCTAAAAACATTTTTGTTCAGACAAGCTTACCCAGATACCTAGAATGTTGATGTGCTTTTAGTTTATTGCTGGTTTAAATTTGACTAATATTTTTATTGTTTTGCTCATTTTGATTTGAGGGCTTTTCTTTTTTACGATCAAACTGTATATAATTTTTTATGAAATAAATTTTATTTAGAGTAGACCTATTGAAAATAATAGACCTAACTTATTCATGTCCATTCGTTTCAATCGGCCTGTTCTGAGTAAAACTTAGTTGAATACCCTCCTTAATAATGTTTTTTAAAACCAAGTTAATAGGTCCTGTCTATTTTACCTTGCTGCTCCTCTAAATCCATGTCAAGCTGCCGTATTCCTTCGTTAAGTTGGTTGATTTTTTCTTTTATGTCTGTCAGCCTAAAACCATGCAAAAACTAAATGATGAAAACTGAAAAAGTACAGCATTTAGCAGGCATTTTCTGGAAGGGAAATAGCAAGGTGAGTGAAGTTAACAAATGTAAAACTCCAACATCTTTTAGTTTCTTTCCCTAACATCTCTTAGTTTCTTAGCATTCCAGCACTGACCATGTATTTAACTTTAAACAGAAACTTGATTATCCCAAATGAGCGATCTCGCCTTGTTTAACTTAACAAATGGGTCCACCTGCTGGTTAATCAGCATTATAATAATGACTTGGATTGCAAGCCTATACTAATTCACCTACTGGGAATAAGTCCCACTGAAATCAATGGGGCAGACATATATAGGATTTCACTGTTTGCTATAATAGAAGAATGCACAATTGTTTTAGTTGTACTGTTCATTAAAGCCAGGCATCCCCAAACTCAGCCCTCCAGATGTTTTGGGACTACAACTCCCATCATCCCTACCTAACAGGACCAGTGGTCAGGGATGATGGGAATTGTTGTCCCAAAACATCTGGAGGGCTGAGTTTGGGGATGCCTGATTACAGCCATCTTTAGCCATTATGAACAAGGGACAGAAAACACATGAAGGGGATGACTATATGAGGTCTACTTCTCTTCTATGCCTGCAGAGGTTTTCTGCATGTTTAAGAACCCTGGAAATCTTCCACCTTGCCTAAGCTCCTTTCTGCCAAAATTCCCTTGGAATGAGGTAAATTGCCACGAGATGAACATGTAGATATGGGGGGGGGAGGGGAACTTGGTTGAGAAAATACAGTCTTTGGCTTTACATACTACTTGCTTTTAGCACTTTAGTAACAGTTCATCCCAAGTCATCCCAAATAGATCATATCTCAGTTCAAAATACGTTGTAACTAGAAGTGTTTTCCGAGGCATTCAAAAAACACAAGGTCTGTTTCTTTATATAGCCTATAAGCAGCTGCACTATACAAGCTGGTTATATGAGTTGAGCAGCTTTGCAGAAATAGACAAGAGAATTGCATTTATATTCAGAACCAGGGTCTAAAAGAACAATATGGAACAACACTCACTGTCTCTCCATGCTTGCTATTTCTTGGTTGTCTTCCTTCACCTTTAAAAAAAGAAAAATATAATCATTAAATAACAATGGAAAACCAAAGATGGTTGGTCTCTGCAAAATATTTCCTTTTTCTTTCTATATATTCGGATGTAATGTTTAATTTATTATTTTCTCTGGAATTTAAAAAAATGCAATAAAGATTTTTTTTAAAATTACTCGGTTATGCTAAAAATGGAGACCACTTAATAATAAATGACGTCTGTCAGTTCTGTTTGTAGCGTCATTATCAATAGTTGGTGGTTTGGACAGAGGTGCTTACTTACCCAGTTTTCACTTTTCAACTGCCCTTTGTTTCCAAAATCTCTTCATTTCTGTCTGTTTTAGCACTCTACATACCTGTTTCAGCAATCTCTCTCTCTCCTCCTGTGGAGAGCCCATACTTTTGTCCTCTGCAATCATTTGATTCCGATGTTCCTCAAGGCCATGAAGCTTTTCATACAGTTGCAGAGCCTCCTGTTTAACCTGGGAGTGTGCTATTTCCTGAAGAGAGAAACCCCTTTACTAAAGTGATGAAATATTTTGCGAATAAAGTCATGTAAGTGATCTGTTAAGAATTTTTGTACATCAACCAAAAGTGCTCATGTGTTGAAACTGCCAGATAACAATTTATTTATGATTTGTTTATAAAGAAATCTATATCCCTGAATACTGTTTGCAAAAAAACAAAAACCCCATATAAATACAAACAATAGTATTCAATAAAATGCCCTTTAAAACCTGATAAAAACAAGACTATACATCCTGGATAAAACTGAGTAGAGAACTAAAAATCAAGAGCCTACAATCACTGAGTAACAAAGCCCATGGCTTCTATTACAAGCATTAATTGATATTCAGTGTCCAGAAAAATCAATAGGCTATCATGGGATTTTGGCCATATTTTCTTAACGGTACAGCGAAAACAAAAAACCAACAACTTATGCCAGCTTTTGGATTGGATTGATCTTTATTACGGCCATTGGCCCGTTACACAACAGTTTCCCATGCCAACATATTATACTCAAACCTCCAAATTTAAAATCGCCAAAACTTACAAAAGACAAACAGTAATCGAAGCAAAACAAAAGCAAAAACCACCATCATACATTAACATAAATTTGTAACCTATACATCGCCCTCTGCTCATAAAATAATCAAGGATATCAATGGTGATATCGCCTAAAACATAGATCATGGTTTAAAACAATGGTGATATCACCTAAAACATAGGTCATGGTTTAAACGGGTTGAGACCGTTTCTCTTCTTTAGGGATAGGACGCTGATCAGGAATCTGGCAACCCTGAGTGATTTTAGGGGGTCATCATCAATTAGTAGATATTTCAGTTTGGCTTCAATCGTATCATCGGCAATTCCCTTAAGATATTGAGCAAGAAACTTGCTCCTGGACGGTAAGTGAAAAGCACAGTCAAAAATTATGTGATGCAACGATTCCGGTGCCCCACAATTGCAATCACATAAGAGCGATATCTGTCCATTGGAGAATCTATTTCTCAGCACATTCGATGGGAAGGTGTTGAATCTTGCCTTTACAAAGGCATATCTATGAGCTGAGGAAGTTAAGGAATTCAAATAGTTTGGGAGCCTTAAGAGGGGTAATAAACCAAGATTTAGAGGTGAGCAGGTACCATTGCCCAAGATCATTTTCTGCTGCAAGTCCATCTCCTCTAGCTTACAGGTTACTGTTCTTTTAGCTGGGACTATGTCCTGCTCTAGTAATTTGGATGGGGAGATTCCCATTTATGCCAGCTTTTGTTTTCTCATTAACAAAATTTTAAACACCCTCAAATTTCAACCATTTTGTAATTGAATAGAAGAATTTAATGTCATACATACAGCATCTAGAGACTGTTCTTTTATATTCACAGCATCCAGTTCTTGCTGTAAAGCACACAATTCCTACAAGAGTAAAATAAATTAGTATGCAGGTCCTGCTACTGGAATGTTCATTACCTGAAATCTGTTACCTGAACACAATTAGTTATACCCAACCTTTGCTAAATGAAAGTTCAGATATCCAAACAGCTGGAGTTTGTCCAGTTCCTTGTGTTTATCTTGGCGGTGGCAGCATTTTGGGCAGAAACCATGGAGTGAGGGAAAGAGATAGGGCACATCAAGGAGCAGAAACGATCAGACAAATGTTGGCTGATTGACTGCAGTAGTTTCAGGCAGAAACCAAGGAGGGAGAGTTGTTTAGTCGATGAGTCGTGTCCGACTCTTCGTGACCCCATGGACCAGAGCACACCAGGCACTCCTGTCTTCCACTTCCAGTTTGGTCAAACTGCGGGAGGCAGTGGAAGAGGGAGGGAGAGAGAAAGGACAAATCATGGAACAGAAATGTTCATATAGGAAATACTGGAAATCACCAGCTCATTAAGTGAAAGCTCGCCTAACGAACAATTTCCTAGGAACACACTGTGTTTGGAAAGCAGGACCGGCTTGTTTAATGAAAGCTACCAAAGGCTACGTGCATAGAAAATGGACCCCTTCAAAAAATATGAGGAGTTGACAGCTTAGTCAAGATCATGCTATCCTACATAAAAGGATTTCAGCTTTTGGATTTCCGCTGTTGGATTTCCGCTACAGGAGTTCTTTTTCATTTATCAACGCTTTATTGAATGTGCTGGGGCTCATCAAGATGTAGTTCAGACATGAAAGCGTCACCTGCAAGAGCTTTTCATTTGCCACTTTCATCTCCATGTATTTAGCTTGATCCTCTTCAGACATATTTTTGACTATGTTTTCTGCCGCCTGCTTTTCCTGCTGGATGTCATCTTCCACAGCTTGAATGAGATTTTCTTTGCTGCATCACAAAAGCAAATATTTTGTAAATCTGTTTCATTTTTAAAAAAAGGTTATTCAAATCTCTGATTTACACAGAAGTACTCAGCTTGTTCTACTAGCTTTTGGTTCTGACAGGTGCTAAAGAAACATGGAGATAACACCATTTCCCTTTCTTCTAACCACTGCTGCCACTGCCCATTTTCTCACCTGTTGCTACCAGATGAATACCAGAAACAAGGAAATTACTTCAACACCCCTCTGCTGAAAAATTCCAGGGAGGAAAAGCCTAAGTACTTTCCTAAGGGAAAAAACTTTGATGGGACATATTTAGCCTGTAGGCTGGCCGAAACCAAAGTGTCAGAGTTAAACTAAATCTGAATCAAATGTTTACTTTGCTCCCTGCCCCACAAATAGATGAGAAGCTCAATCATCAATTAAAAGATTTTGTTTGAGCCCAAACCAGAACAGAACCATCACCACAACAAAGAACAGGTCACTGATTTTATATATATGGCATTTTAGACTAGTACACTCTCTGGTCCCAAACAATAGTCCAATTCACATGACCAGTGAAAAATCAGAAGCATCTTTATTTACATCAGCTACTAGCCACAGCAATGCAATGCAAAAAAATAAAATGTACTGATGAAAGAGGTAAAAACGTAACTATAGAAAATACATTTTGGGGGTTTACATCAATAATCAAATAGTAGATCTTATTCTAATTGCAATTTTTGCTGTCATCTGATCATATTGATCTGCTAAAAGGAAGGACACAGTAGCAATGGTTGAGCAACTAGGAATGGACAATAATAGAGGGGTAATAATAATCCCCAAATCTTTATAAAGAGTGCAAGCCAGAAGCACATGAGCCAGTGAATGTGTCAAAGGGGATCCAGGTTTATGCTCACCGTCTCTGCTTCCAACCCTTTTCTGCATTAAGCTTCTGAACAGAGCCCACAGGCACACTTGTAGGGGCATAAGCCTTCTCCATTTAATTTGCACTCTGCATTTTGCAATATACTAGATCTCAGAAAGAGAGAGAACTGAAGAGGGCAGGAGTGGGGATTGTGGGTGTGAGTCTGACCCCTCCCTCTGTCATGTGCCAGTGCTTATGTAAATAGAGCTAGCTTGAGCACATGAACTCCTACCTTGAAGGAACAAAAGAAAAAAAAAATCCTTCCAGTAGCACCTTAGAGACCAACTAAGTTTGTTATTGGTATGAGCTTCCATATGCATGCATACTTCTTCAGATACACTATCTTGAAGGAAGTTATGCATGTTGGTCTTGCGGAAAACATTTGTACTGTGCCTTCTCTAAGGGTTGGGAAGTTGCAGGAAGCTTTAAGGCTGAAATTTACTATTGAAGATTATGAGGGGAAACAGCTTGGCAGGGGAAGGGTGAGAGTGCCATGACCCTCATGCTGTCGCTTGGCTACTCTCTACAGCTGTTACTGAAACCTTCTTCCTAACCTTTGAGCTAAGTGAAGCATGCACATTCTTCCTGGGGAAAATCCCGGTCTGTATACCTGTGCTGGTAAGGCCTATGGCACTGTACAGAGTTGCAAGCTCTGAGCATCCAAGTTTGGGTGGCATTAAAAGCATTAAAAGATGAGAGAGAGAGAGAGAGAGAGAGAGAGAGAGAGAGAGAGAGAGAGAAACAATCTGGCAAGCAGCAGCAGCAGCGATGTGAGCAACAGGATCAGTTTGGTAAAAAATGCTCTTCATATTTTTTCCATCACACTACATCTTTCCATTAAAGAATTGCTCTATTAAGTATCATATTACAGTAGTACCTTGGTTGATGAATGCCTTGCTACTCGAACGTTTTGGCACCCGAACGCTGCAAACCTGGAAATGAGTGTTCCAGTTTGCGAATGTTCTTTGGAAGCTGAACGTCTAACGTGGCTTCTGATTGGCTTCCTGAGCTTCCTGCAGCCAATCGGAAGCCATGCCTTGGTTTCCAAATGTTTTGGAAGTCGAACAGACTTCTGGAACAGATTCCGTTTGATTTCTGAGGTACAACTGTATTTATTCATTTAATCTAGCCAAATCCATTGCCGAAAGATAAAACTATCATATAGGAAGATTAGGGCACAATATTACAATGATCACACCCACTCTATCACACAGGCAAATCACTATCGTAATATGAATATTTATACTTTCTCATGTGAACCGGAGATGAACCGGCACACGGGTGTCAAATAGGTTACTGAATCTTTGTTAGCCTAAACTGGAATCAGAGCAACTATAGTCACAGCTGAATCAGAACTGATCCAAAATGTTTAGTGCCTTCTCCTCTCACTGGTTTTGACTTAATGATACATGTGACATATAAAAGTTAAAGGTGATTTTTAATTCTTTGAATGTAACTTATACCTAACCTCCACCCCGATCAGCATGTTAACAACTGCAAAGGCTTTTAGCTGTCGCTTTTAATAGGCACTTTGTATATTTATAATGTCTGATGTTTGGTAACTGTACCCCACTAAAAAATAAACTTCTACCCATGGCTCTCTGTTTCCAATACAATCATGTTTTATTGGAAACTCTAACCGTGGGTAAACTTGCTCTTTCGCCCTCACTTCATGTCATAAACATGATACCTGATCATATTCTAAAACTTCCTTATTGGCTGCAAGTCTATTAAGTCACATATGAACCCAAGTCAATCTTTTGCTAAAGGCATCCTGAAGTTCCTTATTTTAAACGACGTGCTTGCTAATAGGGTACAAAGGTTGAAGCCAAGTGAAGTTAACATTGTACTCTTCTTTTTTTAATCCACACGGATACACGCAAACATGTATATGATGTTCCAGAGAAAAAATAAGAAGGTAAGAGATTGGGTAAACTGCTAGTATTATCAAATGTATAGATGGTTGTTTTATTAACAAATGTATAATAAAATACATTGTTTCACAATCCAACTATTAAGATTATAGTTTAAATATTATATTGGTTCAAAGCTGTATGAATTCACTCGATGGCTTTGCAAGAGGACATCTTTGGAAGCTTGGAAAATATTTTTCAAATGTTTCCCCTCAGTTTAAACAGGGAAGCTGCCCGTTTTATTCTTCTTAAATAACGGAGGGCCTTTAACGGAACACTTCAGAAATAAATGTGAATCCCTGAAGAATTTTACTTGATTTTAATACATAGGACTAAAAGGAGGAAGTTTTCACAAGAGACACTGCAACTTTTGTGTGGGTTTTGTGAGGTGATTGATATTACTTGTTTGGGTGCTCCAATGTTTCTAGATACTGCCGGCTGTGCTTTTCTCTATCTTTTGAGATTTGCAAACTTTTCCCTATAGGGAAGGGTCAAGCAGTTCGCACCAGTGCAATAGATATGGCTCATGTCTTGTGTAGCCTTGATCAGTGGCGCCATTTCAGAGCTCTGGAGGGAGGATGGGCAGGAAGAAAGAAAGTATTTGAAGTACTGTATAGCTGTTGAAGTTTCTTTCTTTAATATTTGGTAACAGCTATAGCGATAGTATTAAGACATCTGATGAAAGAACACCAGTACAGTGGTGCCTCGCAAGACGAAATTAATTCGTTCCGCAAGTCTCTTCGTCTTGCGAGTTTTTCGTCTTGCGATGCACGGTTTTCCATAGGAATGCATTGAAAATCAATTAATGCGTTCCTATGGAAAACGCCTTCCCCCGACCTCTTCTGGCGGGCGGCATTTTAAAATCGCCCGGGACAGCGGAGGACTTCTCCGCTGTCCGGGGCGATTTAAAAGCCCCTGGGAAGGCAGGCAGGGGGGACAAAGGCTTTCTCGCCCCGCCGCTCAGCTTCGGGACATCGTTCCGATGCCGGGCGGCGGGGGGAGGCTTTCCCGCCCCGCCGCCGGGCTTCGGGACATCGTTCTGAAGCCGGGCGGCGGGGGGAGGCTTTCTCGCCCGGCCGCCCGGCTTCGGGACATCGTTCCGATGCCGGGCGGCGGGGGGAGGCTTTCTCGCCCGGCCGCCCGGCTTCGGGACATCGTTCCGATGCCGGGCGGCTGGGGGAGGCGTTCCTGCCCCACCGCCCGGCATCGGGACGATGCCCCGAAGCCGGGCGGCTGGGGGAGGCGTTCCTGCCCCACCGCCTGGCATCGGGACGATGCCCCGAAGCCGGGCGGCTGGGGGAGGCGTTCCTGCCCCACCGCCCGGCATCGGGACGATGCCCCGAAGCCGGGCGGCGGGGGGAGGCTTTCCCGCCCGGCCGCCCGGCTTCGGGACATCGTTCCGATGCCGGGCGGCTGGGGGAGGCATTCCTGCCCCACCGCCCGGCATCGGGACGATGCCCTGATGCCGGGCGGCGGGGGGAGGCGTTCCTGCCCCACCGCCCGGCATCGGGATGATGCCCCGAAGCCGGGCGGCGGGGGGAGGCTTTCCCGCCCGGCCGCCCGGCTTCGGGACATCGTTCCGATGCCGGGCGGCTGGGGGAGGCGTTCCTGCCCCACCGCCCGGCATCGGGACGATGCCCCGATGCCGGGCGGCGGGGGGAGGCGTTCCTGCCCCACCGCCCGGCATCGGGACGATGCCCCGAAGCCGGGCGGCTGGGGGAGGCGTTCCTGCCCCACCGCCCGGCTTTGGGACGATGCCCCGATGCCGGGCGGCGGGGGGAGGCGTTCCTGCCCCACCGCCCGGCATCGGGACGATGCCCCGAAGCCGGGCGGCGGGGGGAGGCTTCAAAAGCCGTCCGGGGGCTTTTAAATCGCCCCGGACAGTCCCGGGGCGATTTAAAAGCCCCCGGTTAGGCAGGCAGGGGGGGCAAAAGTCTTTGCCCCCCCTGCCTGCCTTCAAAAGCCGTCCGGGATAGCGGGAAGCGCTTCCCTGCTATCCCGGACCGCTTTTAAAATGCTGGCGGTGGGGAGCAAAGCCTTTCGCCCCCGCCGGCCTTCCTGGACCTCTTCTGAAGTCCGGAGGGGGGGGGAAGGCTTTGCTCCCCACCGCCAGCATTTAAAAAAAGGTCCCCGAGATTTCCCTATGGGCTTTCGTCTTGCGATGCAAGCCCATAGGGAAAATCGTCTAGCGAAGCGTCGCAAAAACCGAAAAACCCTTTCGTCTTGCGGGTTTTTCGTCTTGCGAGGCATTCATCTTGCGGGGCACCACTGTACTTGGATAATTTTTATTGTATTTCTACAGGGCACCTCAGCAGTTCACAGCTATCTCGTTTCTTAAAGTATCAGAACACTAGGTGATCTAGACAAAGACAACAGAGACTTTTAAAAAAGACTGGGAATTGTTCATTATGTATTTACAGAAATATTGTAAAGAAATGGACTCACTAGCAGGGTTTGAGTAAAACACTTACAATTAAGAAAACAAGAGTAAAGGTTAAAAAACAACAATATGGAAATTAATTAAATGTAAGAAGTAACTGGAAGAAAATTTGGTATAAAAATGGTAAAACTGTAAGAGCATTCAGCCGAAAGATGAAAATAAGAGAAAATTTAAGCAGAAGTAGCAAATTGTCAAAGAACCAGAAGGAGAAGTTGAGGGAAGTCACGGGGTGGGGTGGGGGGTTTGTTTTATTCTATTTTCTTTTATATGATAAATGTGTTGAATATTAAATTGCAAATTTTAATAAAAAATATTTTTTTTAAAAGAACACTAGGTGAAATAATTTCTTGAACATTGACAGATGACAAAGGCCTGATTTCATAGCACAACTATATATAGTTTACATTTCCATATTTTACTCAGTTCTACAAATCCTGTTGATTCACTTGGCTTTGCAATCACAACTATGATGCTCTTTGTGAACTTCTTTTTGATCATCAAATTGAGCTTCAATACTATTCAAGCGATAATGTGTACCTACAGGTCCAGAATATGAAGCTTGCTTGGCTCCCGACACTGGTTGCAGCTCTCTTTTTACATCCAGTTGCTGCTTCTCAAATGGTAAGCTTCATAACCGAATCAAGCTACTACTACTTGGCTACTTTTCCTATAAAGCTGTTAACAGCTTGATCCTTTATATGTGTTCTATGAAGAAAGCCATATTGTGTTCAATGTGGTTGACTCCTATGTGTACTTAAGACTGCAGCCTAAGGCTATTTTAACTCTTTTGGGGTGGGGTGGCAGAAATTATCACATTCATATATATGATAGGACCTCTGCTGCCTTGCGGGATATCTTCAGAAGGAAAGGCTTGTGGGTAAACCCTACACAAAACCAGAGTGCAGTCCCTAAGACGGCTGGATGGTACTTCTTTCCAGCAACTCCTGCCACCAAGCTGGTGACAAACATATTGCTTTAATTTCCTTTAGACCACACCAGCAAGGTCTGGTCATCTGAGCAGCCCAGGAATACCATACACACTGCCCAGGCTTGCGCACTTGGGTGCAGCTAACGTGGTGATTTGACTTCACCCCTGGAGGCGAACTCCATTGTCTTTTGAGACAGATGGATGCCAATAATATATATGATAGAGTACGGTATGTGAAGGATCCAAAACCCACAGAATACAGTGCCTAACCAATGCCTAACCAATCATATTATGATTCTCATCACCTGCAAAATACAGTAGTTATTTAATGGTACTCTCTTCTTAGCACCAGGAAGAAATATTCCATGAGTTTTGTTCTGGTCATTGTAGGCTGGTATGGGATGTGTGAGGTGGGGAAATAGATGGTCTTTTTTAAATAAAAGTTCCCTTTAGCCTTACAACTCTCTGCCAAAGCATTTATATTCAGTCCTGATTGATTCAGGTATTTCAGATTTCTATGCTCAATATTCTACTGTAGAAAAGACTTTAACTCCAACATTTTTTATTTGAGCTCCATGATTTCAACAAAAAAGGAGCAGGCCTGTTTTCCTACAGCCTGAACTACTTTTTCTGCTCATTTTCTTTCACATACTGATCATATACGTAGCTGACTCTATCTAATATGAAGGACCACAAATCTGAACAGCTGTAGCTTTATTTATGGCTATATAGTTGTTTTGTGTTGCTGCTTTTGTTTCTATATTGTTGATACACTTTCAATGTTGTTATAGGATTGTATTTTGCAATGTCACCTGTTCTGATTTCCTTTCTGAAGATTAGCCGGGCAGAATTTTCCTTTACAACAAACAATAACATCAATATATTTTAGAAAAGTTTTCATAACCCTATATATGAGATCTTGATGAACATATTATCTGTTTTATCCTGGTAATCTTCCCCAATCTGTATTTGTAACATTTTCTCTCTCTTTGTTTAACAGGTTAAGTGTGAGGAAGCAGCAAAAAACTATACTTCTGTTCCTCCTGGCCTAGACAAAAAAGTTTCTATACTAGTTCTCAGTTACAACAGCATCACTTTAAATGAAAGTGATACCACAAATCTTCAAAAGTACATGAATATTACAGAATTATACCTAAGCAACAATTCCATTTCTATTCTCCGTAATTTTACTTTTGACAAACTTTCAAAATTAGCAGTTCTAGATGTCAGCAATAATTCTATCAGTACAGTTGAACAAGCAGCATTTGCTGGTTTAAATAAACTAAAGATTTTGGACCTACAGAATAACAAAATTGTACAATTAGATTCCAGTGTGTTTGTATTGCTAAAGAGCTTGGTGGTCTTAAACCTAAAAAATAACCTTATGAGATATTTTGATGCAAAAATATCCCTTAATTTAACCAATGTCACATTAATTGGAAATCCATGGGATTGTTCATGTGACCTCGTTAGTTTACAGAGTTGGCTGAAGACCACTAAAGTAACCATGGGTAAGTATCAAAAAATATATTGGTGTTTTAATCTACACGATTTCCATTTCAGGAGGACTAAGTGTACTCCGTTGATGTATGAATTTAGCTATCCTCACATCTTTTATTTTTGAGATAAGGATTCCTTTAGACTAAGAGCCAAAAATGCTAAAAGGAGTTGTCAATAAATAGCACACCGAAAAGATAAAATATGAACTAAATGTCGAGCCTATACATTAAGTTGGTATTTGAAAAGGTCATGTCTGAAAATTGCCTATTCATCCAACAGATTTTGTATAGGAAAAGAGAAGCATTTGCCCTATGAACTAGAAATGTGCTAAGTAATGTGGTTTCAGAAAAAAATAACAGTGCAATCCTATATGCACCTACTAAGAATTAATCCTAATGTGTTCAATGCAACTTACTCCCAGCCTTAAGACTCCTATTAAACAGATGAATAGCACAGTCAAACCTGCCTGAGAGTATTATAGGTGATACTGGATATATTCATATATTTTATGCCCAGGAATATTTTTATGGAATGAATAATTGCTGGAAATAATATATTTGCCTGTGGCAACCCTATAACACTAGATGGTCTCATGGATTATTTTTAAAGTTATAAACCATACGGTCTGAAGTTGTTTTTGAGGTCAGCGCAGACCAAAAACTTTAATCTTTTTGAAATATTTATATTTACAGAGAATGAGAACGGTACTGTGTGTATATCTCCAAGCAGCCTGAAAGAACAACCTATCAAGACAGCAATTATAGCTGACTGTGAGAAAAGAGAGATGACGACTGAAGCAACCACCTTATCTTTCACTTCTCTTAATCCAACTAATGATAGTCTATCTCTGCATAATGGTACAAATAGAAAAGCACTAATGTCAGGTATATTTCAGTTTAATTTACCGGCAGCGTCCATTTGGCTATAGAAGCCATGCATTTCAGAAACAATACTAAAGATCATTTAGTGCACTGATATAGAATTTAAAGCAAATGCATATTGAATCCAAATTTAGCTGTCCGCTAAAAGTAGGGCTCCCTCTGTTCATGGATAGCTTTTGATCCAGCAGAGGGTTTCTGCTGGTGGAAGGAAGAACATTATTTTTGCCCAATCCCCACCCGTTCTGTAGTCTTCCCATGATCCCCCTACCCTCTCCAGCAGATTTTCATAGGGTGCAAAGGTCTGCAAGGTGAACGGGCAATTGGTAAAGGTTGCTCCCCTCCTCTTCTGCCATTATATCAAATCTATAACTGTACATTCTTTTCCTTAAACATTGTTAAGAGCAGCTCCACCATTTCCTTTACATTTCTCAGGAAGAAGAACTTGCACAGAAAAATTCTGGTTTATTGACTCCAGTCTCTATGCTATCATCATACAAATTAGAATATTTAGCATATATATTGATAATAATATTAGATGTATTACCAAAATAGCTTTTGAATGATCTTTTAAAATAAGTAATATGCTGAAAGTTATGAAGACTATATATAATTGCAATATAGCCTTTTCTAGTTTTTTACGAATATTGCTAAACGTCAGATTAACCCAGACAGTCATGCCTCATTGGGAGCACAAAGTTCAAATTCTTTTGTTAAACTTCTTTCTGGCGCAGCTACATCTCAGCTAATCTAATTCAAGATACTTGCCCAGGGCCTCATTAACCTTGATGAATTCTTCCACTGATTTGGATGAATATGCCTATCTGGGGTCACTAGTCACAGACAAACAGACATAACTAGACCTGGAATGAGGCAGGTACCTGGGATCCAAGCACACAGCATAATGTCCATTTAACTGTACCAGTTGAATTCCCACGATTATGTTAACAACAGATGCCTTCAGGACTCTTTAACAGAGCAACTACTGAAATATGTTCAGTCAAGTGCCAAACTTTACTAAAACACTGCTTTTAAAAGGCTAATAGTCAAATGTCCTAAAGATGATGTGTTGGTGTCACAGGTGTGGGAATTGCAAAACCACAAACTTGATTCTCCAGTGGATTGAAGTGCAAAGTGACTTTTGCATATTCTTTTCCCCCTGCAGCTCCTTTTACCTCTGAAAAGCTGATATGGAAGGTTAGGGAACCCTGAGGAACAGTATAGGGGGTAGTACCAGGGGTTACAGTGGGGATGGGATTTTGCAGAAATCACCTATGCCACTTCTGCCCACAGACGCAGGCAATCTGCAGAGTGGGAACCTCTGCTGGATTTAACTCACTTCTGCGAATGGAAGGAGTCTAGCTCCAACCCTTTATTTTTCTATGGAGAGAGGGAAGTTACTTGATAACTTCTGAAAGGTAACCTTATGAGGAAAAATGGAGTAAGAGTTGTATTTATACTGAAAAGTACTAATTTGATTTATTTTAAGGTGTGGATGTTCATCGTCCTGGCAAAAGTTGGACCTTTCTGATTGGTGTCCTGGTTGTTGTTATCAGCATTTCACTGCTGATTGGAATGGTCATCAAATTCCCAGTATGGTACCGTTATTTGATTAGCTATAATCATAGTCGTTTGGAGGAAGACGAACCAGAGATGTTTGAAGAAACTTTCACATCTCATAACTGCGCATTCCCACATACACCAGGTACCAATGAAGAAGAATCAGTTGTGGTTTTTGAACAATTTCATACATTTGTTCCAGAAGAAGATGGATTTATTGAAGACAAATATATTGATACATGAAGAGTTACTATGAATGTTGCAGTCTGAATCTCTCTGCCTCATTCTGAAATATGTGCAAAGGGCTGTCATATCTGTAGCTTTATAAAGCAATGGGCTAAAAAAACCAAACTGTTGCTGCTTGTGATTAATCAAAATATGCACTATTTAATCTTGTCATCATTGCAGAGAACCACTATTGGTGAAATGGTGTTGGAGGATCAAAGGTTTTTTTGTATGTAAATCAGGGCATTTTGTTTGGGTAACTGAAAGAGAAATATAGCCCTATACAGTCGTACCTTGGCTCCCAAACGCCTTGGGACTTGAACATTCCGGTTCCCGAATGATCAAAAACCGGAAGTGAGTCTTCCAGTTTTCGAACATTTTTTTGGAAGCCGAATGTCCGCTGCGGCATCTGCTATTGTTTCCGGCACACCTGCACAATCGGAAATCAACTGGAAGCTGTGCCTTTGTTTCCAAACGTTTCAGAAGTCGAATGGACTTCCAGAACAAATAGTGTTCGACTTCCGAAGAATGGCTGTATATTTAAAAACAGGCAAAACAAGGGTCTGGCATACTAAGGAAGTCATTACACAAATCATTAAGGAGGCATCCCCTGGATTTTAGAGTCTGACCATGAATGAAGAAGAAATAACATCTTCTGTGTCTGAACATCCAGAAATATGTAATTAATTAAAATAATTCTAATTAACAGAACCTGAGTTTCGCTTTTGTTGCACTACACAACTATGACTGATATAAGTTAAATAAAATAAAAAAAATGCTTGTTTGCACTTTTAAATGAACAAAAAATCAGAAAAACAGGTTGATACCATGGGTACCCTTCTGGAGTGGCTATCTGTGTTAGGGGTGGGTGGCACCGCTCAGCGCTGGTTTTAGTCCTACTTGGATGGTTGTTTCCAGAGGGTGATGTTTGAGGTGTGTTCTTTGGCCCCGTGGAGCCTTCAATTTGGGGTTCCTCGGGGCTCAATGTTAAATTAAATGTTTTATCCCATATGCTACTTCTGGGGTTTGTGATGGTGAGCTGAGTTTTTAATTATTTAAAACTGACTTGTTTTGTTGTAAATGTTACCCCCTATGCTGTTTAACAACTCCATGAAATCACTGAGTAGGGTCATCTGGAGGTCAGCAATATGCTGCTGACACACAGCTGTACTTCTCCTTTGCATGTGCTGGTGTGGATGCCCTGGACCATTGCCTTGCCCCAGCAATAGTCTGGACGAGAGCTAATAAACAGAAGCTCAGTATAGATAAGACTGAGGCACTGTTAGTGGGGGTCCCTAGACTGGATGGCTGGGACGTTGCCTGCTCTTGATGGGGTTACACTTCCTCTGAAGGTCTGCGTATGTAGCTTGGGAGTACTCCTGGATCCTTTGCTATCGCTTGAGATTCAGGTTGCCTCTGTGGCACGAAGTGCCTTCCATCAACTTCAACTGGTGGCCCAGCTGTGCCCTTATCTGGACAGGGATAGCCTAACTTCTGTTGTCTATGCCCTGATAGCCTCTAGTTTAGATTACTGTAACACATTACACGTGGTGGCCACATTGAGAAACTTCAGCTGGTGCAGAATTTGGCAGACAGGTTGCTCAGTGGGGAAGACAGTTTGAGAATGCAATGCCCACCTGCCAATTAGTTTCTGGGCCCAATTCAAAGTGCTGGTTTTGATCTCTAAAGCCTTAAAAGCAGCAGCTAGACTGGTGATTGGGAGTGGCTGCCGAGACCATATTAACACCGGTCCTGAAAGACCTACACTGGCTCCCAGCACGTTTCTGAGCACAATTCAAAGTGTTCATGATGACCTTTAAACCCCTAAACAGCCTCGGCCCAGGACACCTGAAGGAGCGTCTCCACCCCCATTGTTCAGCCCAGACACTGAGGTCCTCCTCCGAGGGCTTTCTGGCAGTTCCCTCACTGCGTTAAGTGGTTACAGCGAACCAGGCAGAGGGCCTTCTTGGTAGTGGCACCTGCCCTGTGGAACGCTTGCCCCCAGATGTCAATCAAATGAAAAACTACCTGACTTTTAGAAGACATCTGAAGGCAGCCTTGTTTAGGGAAGTTTTTAATGTTTGATGTTTTATTGTGTTTTTAATATTCTGTTGGGAGCCACCCAGAGTGGCTGGGGAAACCAAGCCAGATGGGTGTGGTATTATTAATAATAATTATAATAAAAATATTATTATCAAACAGGTCAGGACCACAATACCTCAAGGTTCATCTCTCCCCGCACGAACCAACCTGGAGCCTGCGGTATAGAAATTCAATAAATAAATAAATAAATCCCTGAAATTAAATGTGCTATTGAAGAATGCATGCCTGGCTTTGTGCTTTTATCATGAGTATGTCCTGATTCCTGAAAGAAAGGGCGTTAAACTTGTTATCACTTCCTCATGTATTGGATGTTATAAAATCCTGGATCAGTTGCCCTGTGTTTGTGCCTGACAGTTGTAATTTATTTATGGGGTAGGCTACAGCGGAAAGTTTTGAAACGGCGCGTTCTGAGTGTGGGTGGGAGGACAGGGCAGAGTCAGTCAGCTATCTGCTAGAACTCACGCTGCTTTCACTGGTTGTCACACAACAGCATCGGGTCCAACTGCCCCAACCACCATGACTACCCATTGTGGGCACCATGAGCAGCAGGGCTGTGGGTGCAGCCCAACTACTCTGCAAAGCATATTAAATAATTTGCCTTAAAAAATCGTCTTAGGATCAAGGTAAAATATCATTAATCTGATGGATATTGAAATAAGACTTTTTTCTCAACTTACATGGCTTTTGTTGCTGAAACTACAATTGGAAATAGTAGAAAACATCTTCTTTCCCTATGAACCTAGGACCCTGAGATCATCTTCTGAGGCCCTTCTTCATGTGCTTCCTCCTCAAGAGGTCCAGAGCATGGCAACACGAGAACAGGCCTTCTCTGCAGTGGCTCCCCATTTGTGGAATACTCTCCCCAGGGAAGTTCACCTGGTGCCTTCATTATACACTTTTAGGCACCAAGCAAAAAAGTTCATTTTTAATCAGGCCCTTGCTTGATCTGAGTGACATCCTATGCCCTTTTAAAACATGGCTCTTTTTTGGGGGGGAGGGATGTTATTGGGTTGTTGTTTTTATTTTGATTATATATACTGTGGTTTTTATGTCGATCTTTTCTGTGAACCAACCCGAGACCTCCAGGTATAGGGCGGTATATAAATTCAATAAATAATAATAATCTAAAGTGTGAAAGGTCAGCACACACCTGCTACTGCTTGAGTACAAAGACCAGACAAGTGTCAGGGGTCTATGAATGGCATTATAACACAATACAGAACATTTCTATGCATTTGTTTATTTTCCAGTTTCGTTTTTTAAAATTCATATACTTACGCTTGTCTTTCTGTAAAAATGATGTCTATGCCCTGAGCTTCACGGTCATTTTGAGCCTTCAACTATTAAAAAGACACAGCCACCAACAGCATGAGAATAGCTCTGCTATATCTACAGCAAATAAATTTCCCGTTTCTAGAGCCAACATCTTTAATTCTACTGAATTTGCTTATATGCCATAGATCAGTCTTAAAATGATTTTTAAGAAATACATGATCCTAAAAATATGTTTGAGAAATGGAAAATAAATCAGAATTAAGGGCAGTTTCAAATGTGTCTGTACTAATTTACATGCATAACGGCTGGACTGTGCCTATAGGTAAAAGGTTTATATAGCTCAGGGGCAGCTTTGGTGCTGCAGATGCTGCTGAACTACAAACTCCCATTAGCCTCAGCAAGACTGTCAGTAGAGATAGATGATAGGATTTGAAGTTCAGAAACATATGGCAGGCTAAAGGTTCCCCACACCTGGCATAGCTGAATGAAGTATCAGATCTCCACAAATATTAATTTACTTATTTTTATTTATTTGATTTCTATCCCACCTTTTAACAGGTTCTCAGAGCAGCCAACAAAAAATAAAACAAACTTTAAAACGATAACGTTAAAACACTACAAAGTAAAAGAGCGCTTTAAAAGCAGTCAGCAGAATTAAAAACACCGAACACCACAACAGCAATTTTCAGAGGATTGAATAACTCAGGGAAATAAAAAGATCCTTGCCAGGTACTGTGCTGTAAAGGACAGCAAGGTATGCCACAGGCAAATTTGAAGTAACAGATGCTGACTGCAACAGATGAAGTTGCAAGCACAAGTAATTTCAAATAAATTGCAAGCATCTCACATAAGATGTTTTGCAGGAAGGGGTCCTTTGGAGGGTGAGAATGGCGGTTTAAAACCAGCTCTTGCTCCCCTCTCCCAAACAGCTGATCAGTAAAATTTCCATGTGCTAGTATCAACTACTCATTTCACTGGTAAAAAAAATGTTTTTTTAATGTTTCATTTGAACTACCATTTAATTGGAAATTTAAATTGTGTAGGTCCTTTCTATTGTGATCCAATGTTTGGAAGAATTGTGGCTTTTTATATTTCCTTCTATTAACTAAGATGCTACTTTGAAATGTCACTCTGCATATGTATTTGGGTCAACAATATATGTAGTTACACTCATCCTGAGAACCAATTACAATTGTTTTCAAACATTTTCCAGCAGCTACTGAGCATCACTGGTTAGCAGTAGTCCAAGTTGAACAATAACCAATTCAGGCAAATCTAATACTGTGATAAAACAATGTTAATACTCACCAGGTTATAGTCATTCATTACTTCCTCCATATCGGTATTGGTATTAAGTTTATCCACCAGCTAAAACAACACAGAAACCCAATTAGTTGCTAGTTTTATTCCCAATGAATTATCTATAGGTAATTATCTATGCAATTGCAATTCAAAATTAGATCCAATATTGTCAATGTGTGTAATATATATATATAAATATTAGTAATATAAACAATGACGTACCATATTGTAATCAGCTAGTTGCCCTTGAAACTCTTTGATCTCACTAGCTAAAGACTCTGCCCTAAGAGAACAGGAAAAGAACAGTTACTATACAACATAGCTTATGTGATGATATGTAATCAAAGCAAGTCTCAAGTTTTAACATACAGTAAGCCTGCAACTTACATGTATTTAACTTGCATGCATGCAGCTTTACCTGCTGGGCAAATAAATAAATGGGGGCGGACATCCAGGAAAAAAGACTTTGGCAATCCCACCTGCCATTGACCCCAATGTGTTCTGATGACAGCAGTACCTTGTTTTGCGACAGGGATCCGTTCTGTAGCCTCTGATGCTAGATGAAAAGGATGCACGACAAAGCGCCAATCTGCGCACGCACGTGGAGCGGTTTATGCTTCTGTGCATGAGGCAAACCTGGAAGTAACCTGTTCCGGTACTTTCGGGTTTGCCAAAGACGTTCGACAAAATGGACGCTCAACGAGGCAGACTCAAAACGAGGTACCACTGTATATGCAATTTTGACTTTAGGCATGATCCTTGGAACGTAAACCCTACGTAAGTTGCAGGTTTGCTGTTTCCAATCCAAATTTACTTGTGTACATGATTCCACTGACTTTAATTAACACAAAAGTTTTTAAAAACCCTCAGGGTCCCTACCAGCTCTACAATTCTATGACAATAAGTGCAATCTATCTCACCTTTTTTCATATGATAGGTAGACAGAATTTTCCTGATTATACATGTCGATTTCTTTCTGAAGCTTGTTAATTTCTGCGGTGAGTTCATTTATTTTGCTCCTGTAGGAAAAAATAGTTCTTATGTTAAGTATAATTTAGTCCTGTTCTAAAGCCACAGCCTTTGGGTCAGAGGTCATCTGCCACATAAATGTGGTTTTGGACACCTCTTCAGATTTGTATGTGTCGGTGATTTATTGAATTATGTACCAGTCCTTTGGAACCTGACAGAGGGACAATTTAACTGAAGGCTTCTAAGGGCACCTATGGTGGATAAATGTCTAGTTCATCAGTACTGGAAGAAGCCCACTTCCCTAATCCTACAGTGGGCAGAGAACATGACGCAGCTGGCTGCATATGAGAAGGTGATCTTCCATAAAAACAAGAAAGATGGGGAATTCCTTGATATCTGGACTCTTTATACAAATCTACTTGCTCAAATGGGTTGGTTTGCTCAAATGGACATTCCCTCCCGCCTCATCAGTTGTACACAGAGAACACGTCTTGATTAATTACGATTTTCTTTGCATTGTATGACGTTTTGTTTCTTCAATCAAAAACTATTAATAAAAAGGGTGTCTGGTTTAATCTTTATGGCCCAGTGAAGCCTAGTCAACTGATACATTTCTAAAGGCCCACATCATGCTAAAACCCTGGTCAGTATCTAGTGTTTTTTTTGGAAGGTCGCTCTGGGAAGAGAGTGAGGGGGCAAGAGGACTACCCCAAAGATGACGGGTACAAGTTCTGTGCACTACATATGCTACTTTATCCTTTAGGTGGGCAAATGAGTTGCAAGGCAGCACAACTCCTCAAGGTAGTTTGTTTTAGGAGCCTTCAGATGCTGAATCCAATTTTAAAAATAGCTATATATAGTGATCAGTATAGTTTTTTTCTACCCCACATCTATTTTTTCTAAGGGGGTGTAAGGGAGGAGGTGGGAACCCCAATGCACAAGTGGAAGTCCTTGTGTGGGCTTTTGCTGACGGACTCATTAGCTGAAGCCAACCCTAACATTTTAGAGTTGTGTTTATACTTGACCTGCTATTGACAACTTGCTAATTAAATATTAATCTGTTAAGTAACCTGACCATTCCTTTGGTGAGCAAAAGTTCTACACAAATCACTTTCGCCTCAACTTCAAAAAGTATTTTTAACCCTGCGATGAGTCAGATTGTGTGGAGCACAGCTGGGTGACTGGAAGCAGTGAGATTCCCAGTAAAGAAAAGAAAGTCAGCTGGAGATGGGTCACAAGTATCTACTCCAGCAAACAGGAAAGAAATGAAGGAAAGGCCTGCATTTGGTACAGACAAACAGTAGGGAGGGCAGTGGGATAAGACAAGTGTGAAACAAAACATAGGCCAGTCCTCTATACCTGTGCTGAGTGCAGGAAAAATGGGCTGGCTGGACTATGAAAGGTGGAAGAGCTACTGCTAAGGAGCCATGAGCTAAGAAACCTCTATCATCCCTGTCAAACACTGCAAGTTTGGCAAGATCAAAGCGACAGCCAATTAATTACTGCCAATAAGGCAGTAGCTCTTGACACAATCATATAAAAACAGCACAAACACTGGTGACAAATAACTTTAACATACCTGAGCACTCCCAGGTAATAGGATTTATCCATAATTTGTCTCTGTGGACCTAACAAATAACAAATGTCAAATTGTTACCCGACACCACAGTACAATGAGAAACAATTGTATTAATAAAGAATCCAGTGGTTGTTTTCATGCAAGGTGATAAAAATAAAGAGACAGAGGGAGGCTTAAATAAATAAATAAATAAATCCTCTGTAAATAATGTAATGTACATATTCTCTTAAATAATACATGATGCAATGTCATATGCTCTGAACAGTATAGGACCTGTCTAGGTTTAAAGCTTCTGGTGTTATTCCGGCTTTCCAAGTTCCACCTGAGATTTCACAGATGCTGGCTCAGTTCTGCCCTTATGTCAGGATGGAGCTTTGATTAAAACAAATTGCTTTGCCTTGTCCTAACTTCCGACACATTTCATGTCTCTATGAGGCCAAAACCACTGTAAAGTGTATTGCTCTGTTTCCTCTTATAATCACAGGCACAAGACTAACATATTCAATGTTTGTATGCCTTCATATCTTAAAATACCTTTCATTCCAGTTTTCATTCCACTCAGCCCTTGCTGCGTCACTGGACGGTCTGCAACCTTAATCTGGGAGGACAAAACCACACCAGTACCTATGGATCCACCACGTGTACCAGGTCTTGATGTTCCTGGAGGGATCTAACACAGAAAACAGAATTGGTAGAAAAAATAATGAATGCAGCCATTCTGAAGTACAGTAAACTAGTCTATCTACTTATCAATAAACGTGCTGAGGTCTTGAGATTTAAATGAAACCAAATGACATGGCACACACCTTTTTTGTTACATTTATATTCCACCTTTCCTCCTAGGAGCTCGAGGTGGTGACAGTCCTCCTTCCCATTTTATCCTCACAATAACCCTGTGAGGTAGGTTAGACTGAGAGTGCATGAGTGGCCCAAGGTCAGCCAGTGAAGTTTCATAGCTGACTGAGGATCTGAACCCTGGTCTCAAAGTTCCTAGTTTAACAGCTTCACCACACAGACTCACATATACCTAATAGGACCCCAAAAACTTTTTGTAAAATAAAAGCAGTTTCAGGAAGGTGATTTTGAAACCCTGAAAAGAGATAAAGTGGCTGGTGGTGCAATTTGGAGCAAAGAAGTTGTGGATGGAGAAAGAGTAACCCTTCTGTTCCTCTGCAATTCTGCTACCACTAACCATAAGGATTCTATCACATGCATGTTAGGATCCAAGCCATTGTTATAGCAATTAATAACAAGATAAAGCTATCAATAAGCAAGTTGAGCACTCAAACACAGAAGCCCTGCCTACAAGCTTATAAACTAAAAGGAAAGGGAATGGGAGTGTGAGCAACAAATAGCAGTGGAGATAAATAGGAAAATAAAATGCCCAAAACCTGTGAGAATAGACTGGTTTTTAGCTGCTACTTTTAGATGATAAAATCCTTAGAGCAGACACCCATCCCTTCATGTTACACAATCCCTTATGTTAAACAATATCAACAAGGTGTATATTATGATGTCCGGAGACACTGTGTAAACAATAACAAAGTAATCTGCACTGGAGAGAAAAGGCTCTAGCTTAGGAATCAGAAAATGAAGATAAACTCTTTAATGAAACTGTATCACTTGTCAAACAGAGTAGGTTTTAAAAAAGATTTACTTTAACTTACTCCTCCTCCAAGTAGAGCTGCGGATGGAGGCCGTAGTGAGGATGAGGGAGGTCTGGCTCCCAGGCCTAGTCCTGCTCTTGAAGACGGGCGGGCTGTAGGAGGCTTGTGATTACTTGCCATTTTTTTTCTCTTTTCTTCAAATTTCTCTTTAGAAACAAACATATGTTACATATGTTAGAATCCTCTAAATGCATATTCTGTATTACGTTACATACTAGAATCCTCTAAACGTGTACTCTGTATTAAAAGAGAACTTTTAAGTCACGGATAAAAAAAATATTTTAAATAAGAATTTTCTTTAGCTTTTTAATTGAAATAATAATGCCATACAGTATATGCAAAGTAAATATGCCCATTAGAACAGCTATCTTCAACACAGTAACTAGGGAATCAAATGCGTGCTTAGAATTAAGTCTTCAGTAGGAGGTAGTACTAAAAATAAAATAAAATGCATATGCATCACCATCATTATTTTGAAGCCAGCCCTGTCTAGTAGCCAGAAGATCAAAATACAATTTATCTGCCTGCAGTCCTTGGGCATGGAATGTAAGCTCATGCTGAACCAAGCCTGATAAAACTATGGATGTTGTGGTCTAGTCAATATTTGGGTGAGAGATTATCTATGAATCATTTCGTGATGGAGCAAAGTCTAAAGAACTTTGACGTATATGGTTGAGATTAAGAAAATAAAAGACATGGATCTCGGATAGCTCAGTTGGTAGAGCTTGAAACTCTTAATCTAGCACTGCAAGGGGTTGGACTGGGTGACCCTCATGACCCCTTCCAACTCTGCAGTTCTGTGATTACATATATGAAATTACAATAGGGGGTGAAACCACGCAACACAGTATCTTAACACAACACTAGCAATTCATGAAAAGATACAAGTCACTGTTTCATGGGTATAGCCAGGATTTTTGTTGGGGGGAGGCTTTTTTGGGGGGGGCAGAACCTCAGTTAAGTATTTTTATTGATGAAGGGCAGCTCCCCCCCCCCCGGCACTATTTCGACAAACACATGTTGTGGGTATCTGTAATACAGGCATGAAAAGATTGCAAAAGCTCTGTAAATCAAACCTGATGTTGTGTTTAATTTTTATTAATCCAGAAATGGCCCAACAACATACTAAGGGCAGCTCGGTCCCTTACTCCCCAGAAACCTTAACAAACATTAACCCATCCCCCACCTTTAAAAGAAAAACTCCCTGGAGGAGGTCTGAGTTACTGGGCGCTTTTTATTTTTCCACTTTGCGACGACTCGTGTCGCGCAGGAGAGCGTTCACACGTGACGCCCACCACCCTCAGCCTTAAATTCCATGCACCATTTCCCCGCCTCCTTCTGAGTAATGGGGAGGGCGGCTTGGGCCCATCGTGGGAGGGGAAGGGGCTGAGGCATGTCACGTACGGGGGTCGTGAGGGTCGGCACTCCCGCATCCGCGCTCCAACCTGCGCGGCTCCTCTTACCTGACCCTTCCCCGCGCGCACGCGCAGTGGGCTAACGAGACTCGTTAATTTAACGGTTCCCTCCCATCCACGAACTCCTCTCCCCGCGCGCGACGGCAAGCCGTAACCTAGCAACCGTGCCAGCCAACCCCCGGCGCCGCTCCCTCCGCGCAGTCGCTCTGGCGCCAAGCCGAGCGAGACTTCTTCCTCATTCCCTCACGATCCCGTATTCCATCGCGAGATTTACGCGCGGCTTTCGCCTCACAACCTTCCACTTTGGAAGGTTGCATGCGCAGAGGAACGAGCCTTGTGCGCGAGCGTACGGTGCTTGGAATAATAGAAGTGTTAATAGTTGGATACGGTTAACATGGCAAAATACAGGACACACACACACACACATATATATATGGTGCTCAAGTAGGGTTGCTATATTTCAAAAAGTAGAATTCCTGACCTCTTTTTTTACACAAAAATTGTTGAGACTTTTTTTAATTTTTTGGTACTAAATCCAAAGAATGGGCTCGAAAAGGTTGGCGGGGGGAAAACTTCGTGACCTACGCTGGGGATCGAACCTTCAACCTTGGCGTCACCCGCAGCGCCACCCTGGCTGGTCCCTGAACTTCCATTTGCATTCTGGGAAATGTAGTCTCTTCTCTCCTGCCCAGGTTCTCCCCTATAGGGCTCCCGAAGCGTCCATTTGCATTCTGGGAAGTGTAGTCCTTCCCTTCCACCCCTCCGCGGTGCCTTCTGGGCGTCGCGCCTCTTCCGGCGCTCTGCGGGATGACGGCACTTCCGGCGGAGGGCGGGCGAGAGGAAGCGGAGGAGGCGGGCTCCGGCGCTGATACTACTGCTGCTGTGTCAGGGGGCTCGAGGGCTGTTCGCGATGGCCGCCGCGGGGGGCACCTACCGGCTTCGCTGCTCCTTGGTGGGACACGAGCTGGACGTGCGGGGCCTCAGCTGCTCTCCCTTCCCCGCCGGCTCCTTCGTCTCCGTGTCCCGGGACCGGACGGCGCGGCTGTGGGCGCCCGACAGGTCAGTCTTGGAAGGCGAGGGGGGAAGGAAGGAAGGAGCCTCGAGGGGAGTTTTGCTCTGCCTTTGCCCTCCCTTGACCGTTTCAATATCCTCTGAAAGGAGGATCTCCCAGTTTCTGGCTCCGTTTGGAGGCATGGCGGGGTGAGGGTGGGTTAGCATCGTGGAGTTGGAAGGGACCCCCGAGGGTCATCTAGGCCAACCCCTTGCCAGGCAGGAATCTCAGCTCAAGCATCCAGGACAGGTCGCCATGCAACCTCTACTTTATTTTTTTTTTTTTTTTATAAAAATTTTTATTAAGATTTTTTACAGATACATATTTAACAAACAAAATAGGTTTCATAACATCTTTTCATTCTATTGCGGACTCCCTCACGTCTCCCGCTTCCACTCTCATCATTAGAAACGAATTTTTCCAAGCAAATTATCATCTTGTTTATACTCTTAAGTGCTATGTTTAGGTTAAACTCAAATAAAAAATTATAATTTTAATGGTAGACAGTTATTTCTGCTCTGGCTTCCTTGTTAGGATTCAACCAAATTACAATACTTTTGTAAATAAATCTTAAATTTCTTCCAGTCTTCTTCAACCCTCTCCTCTCCCAGGTCGCGGATTCTGCCAGTCATCTCGGCCAGTTGCATATAGTCCATCAGCTGCATCTGCCATTCTTCCAGTGTTGGTAGATCTTGGGTTTTCCAGCTCTTAGCAATAAGTATCCTTGCCGCCGTTGTAGCGTACATAAAAAATGTTCTATCCTTCTTTAACACGTTCTGGCCGACCATGCCCAGAAGGAAGGCCTCTGGTTTCTTGGTGAAGGTATACTTAAATACCTTTTTTAACTCATTATATATCATTTCCCAAAAGGCCTTCACTTTAGGGCAGGTCCACCAGAGGTGAAAGAATGTTCCTTCATTTTCCTTACATTTCCAACATTTGTTATCAGACGAATGGTGTATTTTAGCCAATTTCACTGGGGTCATGTACCATCTATATATCATTTTCATTACATTTTCCTTCAGAGCATTACATGCTGTGAAGTTCAGCCCGGTAGTCCATAACCTTTCCCAGTCCTCAAACATAATGTTGTGCCCAATATCCTGGGCCCACTTTATCATAGCCGATTTAACCAATTCGTCTTGTGTGTTCCATTTCAGCAGCAAGTTATACATTTTTGAAAGCACCTTGGTCTTAGGTTCTAGCAGTTCTGTCTCCAGTTTCGATTTCTCCACCTGGAATCCTAACTTTTTATCAATCTTAAACACTTCCTTAATCTGAGCATAGTGTAACCAGTCTCGCACTTTATCTTTCATTTTCTCTAAACTCTGCAGTTTCCAATTGTCTCCATCCCTTTCTAGTATTTCCCAATATTTTGGCCAATTGGCCTCCATATTGGGTCTTTTTCGGGCCTTGGCCTCCAAAGGTGACAGCCACCTCGGTGTTTTGTTTTCTAATAAGTCTTTGTATCTTGTCCAGACATTAAATATTGCTTTTCTGACAATATGGTTCTTAAAGACCTTGTTGATCTTAACCTTGTCATACCATAAATATGCATGCCATCCAAATGCATTGTTAAAACCTTCCAAATCCAGCACATCCGTGTCCTCCAGAAGTAGCCAGTCTTTTAGCCAGCAGAAAGCTGCGGCTTCATAGTACAACTTTAAGTCTGGCAGGGCAAAGCCCCCTCTTTCTTTTGCGTCCGTTAATATCTTAAACTTAATTCTGGGCTTTTTGCCCTGCCAGACAAATTTGGAGATATCTTTCTGCCACTTCCGGAAGCACTCCGTTTTATCTACAATCTGCAATGTCTGAAACAAAAATAACATTTTTGGCAATACATTCATCTTAATAGCAGCTATTCGACCTAACAATGAAAGTTTCAGTTTTGACCAGCTATCCAAGTCTCTCTTAATTTCAGACCAACATTTTTCATAATTATCTTTAAACAGACTCAAATTCTTCGCTGTTATGTTTACCCCTAGGTATTTAACTTTCTTAACCACAGTTAGCTCTGTCTCTCTCTGAAACCGTTCCGACTCAATATCTGTCAAGTTTTTTCCCAACACCTTGGTTTTTTGCTTATTTAGTTTAAATCCCGCCACCCGACCAAAATCCTGGGTTAGTTGTAGTACTCTTTTCGTACTAGATTCTGGCTCCTGTAATGTCAAAACTAAGTCATCTGCAAACGCTTTAAGTTTGTATTGTTTCGCTCCGACCTGTATCCCTTCCACCAACCTGTCCCCTCTAATCGTGTTCAAGAGCACCTCCAGGACCGAGATAAATAGTAACGGGGAAATCGGACAGCCTTGTCGTGTTCCTTTTTCAATTTTAAACTCTTCTGTAACCACATTGTTAACTATCAGTTTAGCCTTTTGTTCTGAATATATTGCATCAATCCCATTCTCAAACCCCCGGCCCACTCCCATTTCTTTTAGATTCCCTTTCATAAACTTCCAGGATATGTTATCAAAGGCCTTCTCCGCGTCTATAAAAATTAAAACAGCTTTAGTATTTATGTCTGTTTGTAAAAGCTCCAATATATCTATAATGTTCCTTGTATTGGCAGACATGTGTCTACCTGGGAGAAAGCCTGCCTGGTCTTTATGGATTACTTTGTTTAAAACCCTCTTGAATCTACTTGCCAAAACGTCTGCGAATATTTTGTAATCCACATTTAAAAGGGAGATGGGACGGTAGTTCTTAAGCTGTGTCTTTTCAGTTTCCGATTTTGGTATCAATGTGATGAAAGCTTCTTTCCACGATTCTGGCGCCTTCTTCCCCTCTAAAATTTCATTGCTGACCTCCATCAGTGGTTGTATCAAATAGTCTTTCAATGTCTTATAATACTTGGAGGTCAGCCCATCTGGTCCTGGTGATTTGCCCTGTTTCATATTTTGGATGGCCTGCTCAATCTCTTGTCGTGTTATTTTGCCATTCAGAATTGATCTATTTTCTTCTGACAACTTTGCCATGCAACCTCTACTTTAAAACCTCCATGGAATTGTAGAGTTGGAAGGGACACCTGAGGGTCATCTAGTCAAACCCCCTGCTAGGCAGGAATCTCAATAATAATATTGATAATAATGATGGTGATGATGATGATGATTTATTTATACCCTGCCCATCTGGCTGAGTTTCCCCAGCCAGTCTGGGCAGCTTCCAACAAAAGATTAAAAACACATTAAAGCAGCTTTTCTCAACCTGTGGGTCCCCAGATGTTGTTGGACTACAACTCCCATCACCCCTAGCTAGCAAGGCCAGAACTCTGGGATGATGGAAGTTGTAGTCCAAGAACATCTGGGGACCCACAGGTTGAGAACCTCTGCATTAAAGCATCAGTCATTAAAAACTTCCCTAAACAGGGCTGCCTTCAGATACTAAAACATCCATGACAGATGGCCATCCAACCTCCAAACCCCCAAGGAAGGAGAGTCCACCACTTCCCGAGGGAGACCGTTCCAAACAGCTCTTGCTATCAGAAAGTTCTTCCTGATGTTTAGTCAGGAATCTCCTTCCTTGCAACTTGAGGGCGCAGGTTTGAGTCCTGCCCTCCAGAGCAGGAGAAAACAAGCTTGCTCCCTCCTCCACGTGACAGCCCTTGAGATATTTGAAGATGGCTATCCTGTCTCCCATAGCTGTCAACGTTTCCCTTTTTTAAAGGGAAATTCCCTTATTCCAAATAGGATTCCTCGCAAAAAAGGGAAAAGTTGACAGCTGTCTGTCTCCTCTCAGTCTCCTCTTTTCCAGGCTAAGCATACCCAGTTCCTTCAGGCACTCCTCATAAGGCTTGGTTGCCAGACCCTTGATCATCTTGGTTGCCCTCCTCTGCACACACCCTTCTTAAATCGTGGTGCCCATAAATGGATACAGTATTCCATGTGTGGCCTAATCAAGGCAGAATAGAGTGATAATATGACTTCTGTTGATGCAGCCTAGAATAGCATTAGCTTTTTTGCTGCTGCATCACACTGTTGATGGGTGTGATGGGTTGACCATTTGATTTCAGTGGGATTAGGACCGCCTACAGTGAGGGAAAAAAGTATTTGATCCCCTGCTAAATTTGCCCGTTTGCCCTCCGACATCTGGCTGGTTGATAGGAGATCAAATACTTATTTCACTCATTATAATGCACATCAATCTCTGACTTGTCTTCTGGGTTTCTGGGGGTTTCCCTGTTGCTATTCTGTCTCTCACAGTTACAATAAACCTACCATTACAATTATCGTCAGAGGCAAACGGGCAAATTTAGCAGGGGGATCAAATACTTTATCCCCTCACTGTAGTTATCCGAGTTGTGAATTGTCCAACATGTTTACAAGTTACTGTTTAGATTAGGAAAGTCACCAGCTTGTGATTTGAAACATCTAAATGGTTTTCTAAAGTGATGGGTTCTTTATTTCTTTATGTGACCTGTAGCGTTAAAAACTCAGATATATAAGCTAGGGGCCAATTGGCTCCTTAAACCCAGGTTGCAGTTGCCAAAACGGAATGTCTACATGCCATTTTTGGGCAAGACGTCTTATTTTTCAAATGATGGACTGACTGCGATTGATTCTTAGTTAAACATCTGGCTAGTTCAGAGGACAACCTTGAGCTAGGTTAACCTGGTTAAGATCCAGGGAGAGTCCGCGTATATACAGGCTTATTCCTACCTCTCTTTCTTAATGGTGACCCAGACCATTCATAACATAGGAATATCCTTAACAACTGTGAGCAGGGCAGTGGGGTAAGTGAAGACAAGCAACAGCAACGAGCTATAACGTTAACCGCTCTTGCTCAGAAAAAGCATTTTGGTTCCTGAAATTCATTCTGATTGTGCCGATAAAATAGAATGGGTGGAAATCTACAGGATAATAATAATAATAATAATAATAATAATAATAATAATTAATAATAATTTTTATTTATACACTGCCCTCCCTCAGAGCGGCTTACAAGCAATAATAAAAACAAATTGAATGATTGCAACTTAAAAACAACATTAAAATATTGAAACATTAAAATATTAAAATGTAGCCTCATCACAGGAGGAGAAGAAAAGGAAAAAAGAAAGAGAGGGAGGGAATCAAATTGGCTCCAAGCCAAAGGCCAGGCGGAACAACTCTGTCTTATAGGCCCTGTGGAAAGAAATCAGATCCTGCAGGTCCCTGGTCTCATGAGGCAGAACGTTCCACCAGGCCGGAGCCAGAGTTGAAAAGCTCTGGTTGAAGCCAGTCTAGCTTCCTTAGGGCCCGGGACCACTAGGGTGTTGCTATTTATGGACCTTGAGGCTCTCTGTGGGGCATACCAGGAGAGGCGGTCCCGTAGGTACGAGGGTCCTAGGCCGTGAAGGGATTTAAAGGTCAAAAGCAGCACCTTAAATCTGACCCTGTACTCTACCGGGAGCCAGTGCAGTTTGAAAAGCACCGGGTGAATATGCTCCCATGGCAGAGACCCCGTGAGGAGCCTCGCTGCAGCATTCTGCACCCTCTGGAGTTTCTGGGACAGCTTCAAGGGCAGCCCCGCGTAGAGCGAATTACAGTAGTCAAGCCTGGAGATGACCGTCGCATGGATCACTGTGGCCATGGTATGTGGTATTAGTTGGATTTCCAGATGGTGGAGATGTCAGGGGCCGGCCAAGGCATCTTCACTTGGTCGCAAGTGGCCAATACTCAAGTGCTTGGAAGTTACCTGCTGTGCCACAGACTAGTCTCCCTTCAAGCACATATCCATGTTGTCATAGGTTAGTGGCCTAGACGAATGAAAAAAAAAGGCTCTTCCACATTCCAAGCACTTTCCCTGGTAACTTGAAGGAAATATTTAAGAGTACAGTCAAACCTCGATTGTCGAACGTACTCCGTTCCGGAAGTCTGTTTGGCTTCTGAAAATGTTAGACAACCGACGCGCGGCTTCTGATTGGTTGCAGGAGCTTCCTGCACTGAAGTGCAAGCCGTGTCGGACGTTCGGCTTCCGAAAAACCTTCAAAAATCGGAGCATTTACTTTTGGGCTTTAGATGTCCAGGAGCCGAAACGTTCCGAAATGGAGGTGTTCGGGATCTGAGTGCAGTTGTTGTGAACCCTGAGCTAAAAAAATAAGTTTGTGAAAAACATTTTTGAGCTTAGGTCACTTTGAGCGCATTGTTGATTTTCAACTTTAGTGTAGGCTTAATATGCAGGTGTTTATCTATGTGTTTATCATGGTGTGCGCATAATGCACATGCATACGTGTAATTTATTATCTGTCCTTGTGCCAAGAGTTATTGGGCCACCGTTTGACTGACAAGATCAGGTTCTTCTGGTCATGAAACATTCTAGCGCCGGGGTCTGGATGTGGCAGGAAAAGTATTGTACACTCAGTAGCAGCAGGATGAAACACATGAACAGCTTGAGAAGTACCTTGGAGTTACAAGTGGGGACATAAGAGAGAGCAAATACAGACTTCAGCAAGCAGCAGTGTTGTGAGGGCTACAATCCCTAAACTTTTTTAAAAAATATTATAATACAGGACGGTCCTCACTGAATTTAAAACAGCTACTGAAAGAAATTCCCATCACAGACTACAGTACCAATGGCTGTTCATCTCAACAAAGCCAGTGCCTTTGCTTACCAAAAAGAGTCAAGGCCTGGTGTGGCTGTCATTAGGGTAAATTATTTTAAACCAGGGGTGGCCAGATCCCAAGAGACTGTGATCTACTCACAGAGTTAAAGACTGGCAGTGATCTATTCCCCTTTTTGGGGGGTTCTGGTCAAAGTTGTTGATGCAGGGCCTGTTGTAAACCATCAACTGTCCCTTTAGTCCCTTTACTCTGTTTATGTAGCTCCATAACTGTTAAGGCCATTCTTGGACTTTTCTGTGTGAAAACGTTTCTTTCTGACATATGCCAAACTATGTTCATCAGGGCCATAAAATCATGAATGAACTCCCTAAAATGTCAAGACCAGTTCACAAATTGAGAGAGATGAAGTCTCAGCCTATGTATAAAGTACTGTACCACTCATTGTTTTAAACTTAGAAGGGATTTATGAAGATATAGATTGTATCATAGTGGTAGATTTGCATTAGTGGAGTTACTTAGGCTAGCACAATTGGTTTTACCAATTCCTCCTTCCAAATGCAACCTGCTATACCATTCTCCTGCTCTCAGGAACAGCTAATGGATACGAGGAATTTGCAGAAATCAGGTGCAAATAGCAGAGGCTCTTCTAGGTCAAAGTCACCACTGGATACAACCCTGAGAATGCACAGAATTGTAACACCATTTTATTATAAAGCTTCCTAAGTTGGCCTAAAGTGAAATAAAACAAAGACAACTAATCTTCCAGAGAAGTGGTGATTACTTTCAAAACAAGGTTAGTCTTTTAGACTAAACAAAGGCATTCTGAAGAATTTAATCAATTTTATCAAGCTAGATTGCTTGCCATGTTTTAGAGGAGACCTTGAATTGAAGTGGCACTGAGGTTGTGCATAAAAACAAATGTTTTGAAAAAGGAATAACTGCAGTTATTCCCTGACGGAATGTAGTTGTTGGACATGCCAACTGCTGCATGGTCAAGTCCAAATGGCTTATTTGGATGTAATGCTAAAACACTGTTTTGCGTTATGTGAGCGAGTTTCCTGCTCATGATTTCCCTCCCCCTATCTCTGGTACAGCAGGCATGAAGAGCAGACTGGAAGATTTCTCTTGTTCATTGTTATGTGTGAATGTGCTTGACCTTAACTAAAGTTTGCCTGAACAAGCCAGAATTATTAACTCTGATTTGAAGGTTCAAAAGAGCTATAATAAGAAGAATACAGTCATACCTCATGTTGCCTTAGGTTCATGTTGCGTATTTTCGGCTTGCAAACCCGGAAGTGTGCAGAAGTGCTCTATCGTGCTCTGTGCTTGCACAGGAGCACCGCTCTAGTTGCAGAGTTTTTGGGGTGTGAATGGCACCCTGGAATGGATCATGTCCGCAACTAGAGGTACCACTGTAATAATAATATAACAACAACAATTATTTAATACAGTTAAAAGCTAACTACCTTAGTTAGTCGAAATGGAAACAAAGCTTCCAACTTCTGCCTTCTGGCTGAGGGGAGACATGCATGGGGTGTTGGGAGCGCTTGAATCCCATACTTGTGTTAATGTGATCAATGATAAATCTACTTGGCTATTGTGGTGCAAATTGGAAGCTCACCCTTCGAAATTTGCACTATGCCTAGAACATACATTGGCATTTAGATACCAGATAGATTTTACCTGGCTTTTTAAATGGGTAGGATTCCCTTACTACAGGAACTTAAAAACTTTGGTTTCTTTTTTGTCTCCAGTCTCAACAGAGGATTTACGGAAGTGCACTGCATGAGTGGCCATTCAAATTTTGTTTCTTGTGTATGTGTCATCCCTCCAAGCGAGCTTTATCCACGTGGATTAATTGCCACCGGCAGTAATGACAACAACATTTGCATTTTCGCTTTGGACAACTCTGCACCATTGTATGTCCTTAAGGGTCATAAAAACACAGGTAAGAATACACAGATTTTTAAATCTTTCAACATACAGTGGTGCCCCGCAAGACGAATGCCTCGCAAGACGAAAAACCCGCAAGACGAAAGGGTTTTTCGGTTTTTGCGACGCTTCGCTAGACGATTTTCCCTATGGGCTTGCTTCGCAAGACGAAAGCCCATAGGGAAATCTCCGGGGACCTCTTTTAAATGCTGGCGGTGGGGAGCAAAGCCTTTCCCCCCCCCTCCGGACTTCAGAAGAGGTCCAGGAAGGCCGGCGGGGGCGAAAGGCTTTGCTCCCCACCGCCAGCATTTTAAAAGCGGTCCGGGATAGCAGGGAAGCGCTTCCCGCTATCCCGGACGGCTTTTGAAGGCAGGCAGGGGGGAGCAAAGACTTTTGCCCCCCACCAGCCTTCAGAAGAGGTCCAGGACCTCTTCCGAAGGCGGGGGGCAAAAGTCTTTGTCCCCCCTGCCTGCCTAACCGGGGGCTTTTAAATCGCCCCGGGACTGTCCGGGGCGATTTAAAAGCCCCCGGACGGCTTTTGAAGGCAGGCAGGGGGGGAGCAAAGACTTTTGCCCCCCGCCAGCCTTCAGAAGAGGTCCAGGACCTCTTCTGAAGGCGGGCGGGGGGCAAAGGTCTTTGCTCCCCCCTGCCTGCCTAACCGGGAGAGCGGAAAAGGCAGCGCTGCCTTCCCACTCTCCCGGAAAGGCAGGCAGGGGGGAGCAAAGACTTTTGTCCCCCGCCCACCTTCGGAAGAGGTCCAGGACCTCTTCCGAAGGCGGGGGGCAAAAGTCTTTGTCCCCCCTGCCTGCCTAACCGGGGGCTTTTAAATCGCCCCGGGACTGTCCGGGGCGATTTAAAAGCCCCCGGACGGCTTTTGAAGGCAGGCAGGGGGAGCAAAAGAGGTCCTGGACCTCTTCCGAAGGCGGGCGGGGGACAAAAGTCTTTGCTCCCCCCTGCCTGCCTTTCCGGGAGAGCGGGAAGGCAGCGCTGCCTTTTCCGCTCTCCCGGGAAGGCAGGCAGGGGGGAGCAAAGACTTTCGCCCCTCGTCGGCCTTCAGAAGAGGTCGGGGGACAGACTGTCCCCGGACCTGGTCTGAAGGCGGTTTCCATAGGAACGCATTAATTGATTTTTAATGCATTCCTATGGGAAACCGTGCTTCGCAAGACGAAAAACTCGCAAGACGAAAAGACTTGCGGAACGAATTAATTTCGTCTTGCGAGGCACCACTGTACCGCTTTTGGAATCTTAACGTCTCAAAGTCGCTTGGTTTTGTGTTCTAAGAAATAACTTGATTTGTAAAGTTTTATCATGAGCAGACGTTAGCATTATTTTCTGAAACATTATGACTGTTAGAAATATTACATTATATTGTTATTGTTATTACAATTTATAACTTGCCCATCACACTATGGCCACAGGGCAGGTTACAATAATTAAAATACAATATTAATAGTAAAAGGAAATATTGCACAGTATTAAAAACAGTTTTAAAAACCTTGAAATTGTAGAAATAAGGTGCATCCTAGAAATATACCTCTCAAGTGTCAAAAGCCAGGGCAAAGAGGTGTGTCTTTAGCACTCCACCTATCTTAGCACCTTAGAGGTTCTCTAGGGAAATGGGCCTGGAGGTAGGAGATACGGCTTGGGAGCTGGCTTAATGAAGACATAAGAGAGACTGGTGATAGTGTCGCCAAGGCAGACAAATATTTTCCACAATCTGTTAACAGCTGAGAAGACAGAACCTTACTTGTGTAGCTATTTTTCAGTGAAAAGTGCTGCTTCTGTTTTCCAGTTGTTTGTGGTAGCTTTTCATCACCTCATGTATTTCCAAGGATGAAAATTAGGTTAGTGAAATTTGCTATGGCGTATCGTCTGAAAATAGACCAAAATCTGTAGCTTTGCTTCGCTAGCACATCAGAACACCTTTTCTCACTCAGCTACACACAACCCCTGTTTTAGGCACATCTGATATGTGCACAGTGGCACGCATGCGCAAACTGCTGAACTTTGAAGTGACCTGGAAACGTCATAAAAGACGTCACTAAAAGGGAGGAATGGGGTGATCCAGTTTCACACAAGCGCAGTGTCCTGGAACGCAACGCCCATGCAAATCGGGGAGTAGATTAAATGTGAATTTTGGCGATGTTTATTTAATCTTCTGTTCTAGTTTGCAGCCTCTCATCTGGGAAGTTTGGCACCCTGCTTAGTGGCTCGTGGGATACGACAGCCAAAGTCTGGTTGAATGACAAATGCATGATGACACTACAGGTACAGAAACTCTGCTGGTGACAAGAGTTCATTATCAGCAGATCATGATTATTTGAACTTCAGAAAATGTAGATTGTCTCGGTCAGCATTCATGTTGTTCACCTTTATAGGGCCATACTGCAGCAGTATGGGCTGTGAAGATACTACCGGAACAAGGATTAATGTTGACTGGTTCGGCTGACAAAACTATTAAGCTGTGGAAGGCAGGTAGATGCGAGAGAACTTTTACTGGTAGGTACTTGGCTAAAACAGTTTCTGTGTATACACGCAACTTAGCAATATGCCTCCACACCCCGAGAATTAAAGAGGTCTGAGTTTTATTCTAGGAGCTGGGTTTTGAGGGTTCTTTCTTCTTCCCCTCCCCATTTGTAGAAATTAGTGTGGTTCTTTATCTTGAAAGCTTAGAGGAATAGAAAATGGCAAGTTCACTAACTTTATGTAATAAAGGCTAGTAAATCGAAGGCAATTAAAATGGTGAGCCTTGCCAGTGGTGGCCCCACAGTCATGGAATTCTTTCACTTATGAAATTAGCCAGGCCTCGTCGCTTGCAATCTTAAAAAGAGTATGGAATACCTCCCCCCACTTTTCTATGTGGCTCTTAGGGATTACTGTACTGTAAATCTGTGGTTACAAAGTGTTGGAGACATTGTGGTTTTTATTTTGTGGCTGATTTTTGCTGTTGGCATAGTAGCTATCCGAATATGGTACATTTGGGGTGGGTGGATAGAATTTTTAGATATACCTGACAAGGCATTCCAAAGCATTTATGAACTAGGTAAAAGGTAAAGGTACCCCAGCCCGTATGGGCCAGTCTTGCCAGACTCTGGGGTTGTGCGCCCATCTCACTCAAGAGGCCAGGGGCCAGCGCTGTCCGAAGACACTTCCGGGGCACGTGGCCAGCGTGACATCGCTGCTCTGGCGAGCCAGAGCTGCACACGGAAACGCCGTTTACCTTCCCGCTAGAAAGCGGTCCCTATTTATCTACTTGCACCCGAGGGTGCTTTCGAACTGCTAGGTTGGCAGGCGCTGGGACCGAACAACGGGAGCGCACCCCGCCGCGGGGATTTGAACCGCCAACCTTTCGATCGGCAAGCCCTAGGCGCTGAGGCTTTAACCCACAGCGCCACCCGCGTCCCATTTATGAACTAACAGACCCATTAATGGGTTTTCACTGCCTCTTCACCGTGAAAAGGTCTGGAAATGGGAACTGCTACCTCTTGTTATGTAGATCACTTGGGCCAAGCCATTCACATGATAGGAGCCAGGAGCTATTCAGAGTACTTTTGCTGAAAACGAAAATGAAACTTAATGCGTGGCCAAGGAACAGAAACTTAGCCTGGGGTAAAGAAATGAAACTTAGCAGAGCCAGCTGCCAGCACTTAGCTGGAGCAGTTTTTGGAACTGAAAACTTAGCTCAAGTCAGAGTACAAAGCTAACACTATAAGCAAGTCCATTTTGGGAGGGAGGGTTCCTTTTGCTCATGAGCAGAAAATTGTTAATAGTAATTTTTCTTTGGAGGTGCCATTTGCCAGGCACAGCAGTGACGATGTCCTGAAACAGCAAAGTGACAGAGCCAATGGCTTCGGAGTTTTTGCAAGGAAAGTGCACCCTGAAAAGGAAGGGGAATATAAAGTTTGCCCTTCCATTAACAATGAACCTTTCGTTCCCTTCAGTAGCTCAATACTTGTATTCAAGCTCTGTGTAGATGTAGTCCCACTGACATGTAAACAGATCAGTTAAAAAGTGGATGATTAACCTCTGAAAAATATTTGACCGCCCTAACATGAAACAAATTTAGGAAAGGAATCTATTCAAATGCCTTTGGTGAAAGGACAGTCCTGTGCTATAAGCAGTATCACTAAAGATTCCTTTTCATGCTCTTATGCTTTGAACAGGGTACAGTGCCTTTGAGTTTTTTGCATAATGTCCATGTTGAACCACTAGTCTAATGTTTCCCAGCAGCCTGTGCTTGGACAGTAGCTGAGCCATCTTGTTATGTGTCAGCTGTAGCTTCCTGTCTTCAAGAGGGAACTCAGGTAGTGTTCATGAGTCTGAGGCTACAATTACACAAATGATACTTATACAATGGGTCTATATTTGAGACGATCTCACTGACCAGGGAGTAGCAAGACCCTGTTCCTGACCACATGGCTTGCTACTAGTAATTTTAAAGTGAGATCTACTTTTCAGTACACCACATGAGAACATGGTTTTATAAAGCATTTCATGGCTAGTTAATATCATCTTTCAATAAGATGTGGAGAGGCTCTCAGTGAGACTTACGTTTTATCTATCTTTCCTTTCATAAAGGACATGAAGACTGTGTAAGGGGCTTAGCCATTTTAAGTGAGACAGAGTTTCTTTCTTGTGCAAACGATGCCAGCATTCGAAAGTGGCAGGTATCGGGAGAGTGTCTTGAGGTTTACTATGGCCACACCAATTATATATACTGCATATCGGTCTTCCCGCAAAGTAAAGGTAAGAAACTGTCCTCAAGGCATACTTTTTTTTTTTTTTTAAAGACGCTATAAAAAGGATTGTGCCTTTTAATTAAAAGTAGATTTAGAATTGAGTAAGTTATAATTCTTTGACTGGCACTAGAGTAATGGTTTTCAAACTCCCTTCCATAGAAGACTCCATATTAATTTATCTGCCATAGTACCCCTGTTTTGGCTTGCAGTCTAGGGTTTAGGCTTTCAATCGAGGGTTCACTCAGTATATGTGCGGAGCTGACCAGGCTTGCTTAGTTCTTGTAAAACCTGGCAGCTAAGGAAACCTAGGATTCCAAGGAATCCCCAGATTTCCCTAAACGTACTTTGGAAATTCCTGCAATGGACGGCTGAAGAGGATGTCAATGGATGCCAGTGCTATGCACAAACACAAATAACATATTTCTTCAGCTTTTTTGCAACCTGATAAACTATAATGATAACAACTTTGTTTTAGCTAAGCATGGAGTGGTTTGATTGGCAAGTGGGCTTTGACTCCTTGTTTTTTCCTACCCCTATTTCAAACTGATGGATTTGATCCAAAGGTGCTCTTTAGATGAGAGGGGTATTTTTGAGACACAAGTGCTGCTGCTAGGGGAAGGGTAACTTTCCATTTGCATCTTTCTCAATTTAATGAATGGCATGTTGCATTATTTTAGATTTTGTTACTACTAGCGAAGACCGATCGCTCAGGATCTGGAGAAAGGGGGAATGCACACAGACAATCAGACTTCCAGCTCAATCTATCTGGTGTTGTTGTGTGTTGGACAACGGAGACCTTGTCGTTGGAGCAAGGTATTCAGATTTCGGCTTCCTATCATCTGTTCATCAAGATAAATAGGCACAATGCTGAAGGCAGGCCGAGTAGATATTTTTGTGCCGCGAGAAGGAACGATTTGGCCTCAAGGTCACACACTTCCTTGCTCTTCTCTGGAGAGGAAATGGAAGATTCTGCTTCCATTTTTAGATTGACCACAGTTCAGTGTGCCTGAACTATAAACTGTGGCTAAACTCTATGATTAATTGAAACCAGCCAGTTTCCTATGCTATGGTTTGAAGCTGACTTCTTTCAGTAGAGTTACATTGAACCCAGTTTGTGAGGGTTCGGTTATCATTACGTTAGCATGAAAAACGAGAGGAAAAGCTTCTGAACTCCTCCTAGAGGAGTGCAGTAGAGGCGTAAGGAGTGGAACGTGTGGACCCGATATATATTCTTGTTATGCTAAACTATGATACAGCATTGCTTCCAAAGGAGATTATTGAACAAAACAGAGTTTTAAAGACGCATGTGTAGTTCCATCATACATTTTGAGAACTGGCAGAAGTTTGACCATAGTTCACCAATGGATCCCTGGCCAATTACTGGTAGACAGTTGTTGTTAAATCTTTATTGTTTTTTTTTGTAATGTATGCAAACAAAACAAACAGGAATATTGTGCACCAACCCAAAGAAAGCACATACTCAAAAACTACCCACAAAGTAGAAAAACATAGATAGCTTGCTTTCCTTCTCCAGCACCAGCCCAGTTGTTTCTACCACTTCCAGGTGTTGTAACAAGCAGCTCTGACTCAGGATCCTGCCCTCGTTTCCATTTTTGGGATAGGTTGGCGCATGACAAATTGTGTTGTCAAGGGGGGTGGATAGCTATTGAACGTCAGCTCAGAGCTGAACCTTGCATATTGGAAGGCAGAATGATCACCAAGACCATGGGTAGGCAAACTAAGGCCCAGGGGCCGGATCCGGCCCAATCACCTTCTAAATCTGGTCCACGGACAGTCCGGGAATCAACGTGTTTTTACATGAGTAGAATGTGTCCTCTTATTTAAAATGCACCTCTGGGTTATTTGTGGGGCACAGGAATTCGTTCATTCCCCCCCCCCAAAAAAAAAAATAGTCCGGCCCCCCACAAGGTCTGAGGGACAGACCTTGGACCGGCCCCCTGCTGAAAAAGGTTTGCTGACCCCTGACCAAGACTATATACTCAGTATCAGTTAACACAGATCATTTGTGCCTTAACCTTGAGTACAGTTTGGCCGTGCATTCTTTCAGTCACCTGATCAGTGACTGAAATGAACACTAGGGTTAAAAAAAATGTAGACCACACAAGTTTGCAGTAGGTCCTCAACTTGATGCATTTCACTGGATTATTCTAAAATTAATTACCTTGCTTCCTGGGGAAGATCGGTTTGAAGATGAGGCATCAATCTTATGATATAAAACCTGGTCAGCAATCTGGCTTTCTTTCTTAGAGAGGGGTGGGGACGGGACAGCAGTAAGAAAGGAAATAGGATGTGCAGGGGCAGGCTTTCCTAGATAATGAAATTATTATTTTTCCTCTTTCAGTGATGGCATTATCAGAGTGTTCACTGAGTCTTTGGAGCGCACAGCAAATCTGGAGGAGATCCAGGCTTTTGAAAACGAACTTTCTCAAGCAAAAATTGATCCTCAAACTGCTGATTTAGGGGACATCAGTGTTGATGAGCTTCCTGGGAGAGAGCATTTGGATGAACCAGGTATAATTTTAAATTTATCCGGCAAATACGCATCCCTCCTCATCTATTCTGTCCTGGTAAATAAAAGGTTTAGGGCAGGAGTGACTAACTCACAGGTTATATCTGCCCCCTCCCCAGGTTTTCTTGTGATGCCAAGACTCTACAAACTGTCTATCTTTTTCAGTTAAGTTTTTTTCTTAACTGACAGCTCCCTCAGGCTATAATATTATTATTATACTCTGCTCCCAAACATTTTTAGTTTTTTTGTGGTCTCCAGGGCCTCCCAGGTGTGTCATCTTTCTATATTTTTTGTAAAACAAACAAACAAACAAACAAACAAACAAACAAACCCTGTCTTACCCATTGTTCCACTTTTGGATAGCATCTTCAGAAATGTAGTTCTTGGCATGTTCACTTGTACACTTTAGCCCCAGAGAGTTGGCTGGGGGTTGTTATGGTCCTCTGCTCCCTAAATGGATTGCCACCCTTTTGTTTAGGGATTACAGTCATACACTGGAAGTCAAACAGCTTAGTTCCCCAAAGGTTTTGGCTCCCGAACGTCGTAAACTATTCCGTTTGTGAACTACTTTTGGAAGCCGAACGTCTGACGGGGCTTCCGCTGCTTCTGATTGGCTGCAGAGGCTTCCGCGCACGCCTCCTCTGCGCAGGAAATAGCATTTTCGCATGTGTGCCCAGTCCACCGTGGCATCTGCGGGACTGTGAACCTGCCCAAGGCCCAAAAACTTTGCTGACCCCTGAACTAAAACCATTTTCTCCAGGCACGCAGCTGATTTTCTCCTCTCTGTGTTTTAAGGTACAAGAGATGGACAAACGAGACTTATTAAAAGTAATGGGAAAGTTGAAGCTTATCAGTGGAGCGCTGGCGAAGGGAGGTGGATGAAGATCGGAGATGTTGTCGGTTCATCAGGAGCCACACAGCAGACATCTGGAAAGGTTTTATTTGAAGGAAGGGTAAGTAATTTTTCACCCTTAACATTTAGTAATTAAACCCTGGCAGCCCAACCCATTGTTGGGCTGTGTGCACTGGAATGGTATATATAAGAATAAGTCACTCTCGCCGTTTCCCTTTCCTTAAAAAAGGAATACGACTATGTTTTTACTATTGATGTGAATGAAGGCGGGCCATCTCACAAGCTGCCCTACAACATCAGTGATGATCCCTGGTTGACAGCATACAACTTCTTGCAGAAGAATGATCTAAATCCAATGTTCTTGGACCAGGTGGCCAAATTCATAATAGATAACACCAAAGGGCAAACGCTGGGACCCACGAATGCGGAATTTTCAGATCCTTTCACAGGTAACAAAGAGCTCCAAGCTCCCCTAAATTTGCTACCCTCTCTCCTTGTTAAATATGTGGCTGAATAGCGTGCCAGAGTTCTTTTGCCCCTGGCCATACTGCGGAACACTGATTATGTATTTTGTGTCTTTATATTGTAATTTTATCTTGTGAATCGCCCTGAGACCTGCGGGCGGCATATAAACATAAGAAATGATAATAATAATTTTCCTTTCTGTTTGCAGCGGATGAAGTGGCGTGTTCTTAAAAGTATGGGCACTTCATTAAGGAGCAAAGTTAATGGGGTGTTTCCCCTCCATGTTTTAATAATAATAGTGCATTGGATCACATTCTTTTCTTCGGTTTATCTTTTCATAGGCGGTGGCCGCTACGTTCCAGGTTCTTCCTCGGAGTCCAGGCAAGGGCTCCCAGCTGCAGATCCGTTTACAGGTACTGTGTCAATGATGGCAGAGTTGTTGTTTTTTCTCCCTTCTGGGAGAATAAATGTAAAGTTTTGGGTTTACAGTTGGCGTGGGGAAATGGAGCTGATTGGAATTCCGGATGGACGAGGCATGGAGCAAAGCTGTGATGTTGGCTTAGAATTGTTTTATTCCTTTTTTAAAAATGTGGCTTAGAATCAGAATTGTAGAGTTGGAAGGGTAATCTATTCTCCACCCAGGGGAGCCCTAGATTTTTCAGCCCGTGTTATACAGAAAAAGCACCACATTTCTAGAAGCAAAGGCGCAACATTTAAAGCAACTTTGGACCAGAAACTTGTCGTAGCTTGGTTGGGGTTTTTTAAAAACTTTTTTTTTTACAGGTGTGTCTTGAAAGAATGATCATTTGGTACTGATTGATTCATATGAGTATGGGTGTTGTAGAGCAGTTTAACAAAACTTTGCATCTTGGGGGGAGATGATCACACTTGGCAAGGCGTTTCCTTAGCAAGTAAATTGAGGGCTTTGGTTTTGATGGCGACCATACAGCTGGGCGCTAAGGCAACTGTGGCGGATGAGTCATGGCATCCTCCAGGAGCCAGCTGCTTGAGTTTGTGGTTCAGAATAGAAGTTGAGACACGAATTGCACTTGCACGTAATGATTGCCAAAGGGTTATGATCATGATTCCTGCGAGACTCAATCCTGGGCTCTCTCAACACAGGAAACTTTAGGCTCCAATCCCGTGCGCTTTCTTTAGGAAAACAATGTAGACACACATTGGAAATAATAGAAGTAAAAACCATGTAGAACCCATTGGTGCTGAGCAAAGATGTTGGGATCCAAATATGGGAGCTACAAAAATGGAGTGTGGGCTTGCTGTTGCTGTTTTAGTATTATTATTTAAACCCAAACACTTCATACTGTGAACGTTTAAGCAATGTGAATGCAATTTTGTTCCTGTTTTTCTCCAGGTACAGGTCGCTACGTCCCAGGTTCAGCATCTGAACCTGCAGCTCCTGCAAGCGGAGCTGATCCATTTACAGGTCAGTAAATCATTCGTCTCACAGTTTTAAAAACTTATGCCAAAGCTCCGTGCTGGTCACTTACATCTGCCCTCCTCCTCTCCCAAAATAACAAAATCCCCACTCCCCGCCATCTTGTTCCCACTTCACTCCAGCTAAGCTTTGTGATGTTTTTAACTAGAGAAACAAGGCACACTGTTATAATAGCTGACCACACTTTCTCTCCACTTACTCATGCTTGTGGATAAGTTGGTTGCCGTTCAGATGGCAGAAATGCTGATAAAGGGAAAGTTGGGGTGGACGTAAGGTGAGGTAGGGCAAGGAAAGGGGAGATGGGGTGAGCAGCCCAGAGGTGTGTGTGTTTGGGGCAGCGGTGAGTGAAGCTTCCGTTGTATGGGATAAAACAGGAGAGGCCAAATGGAGAAGAAGGAAAACCATGGATACCACCCTAAGCTCCTTGGAGGAAGGGTGAGATAAAAGTATAGCAAGTAAATTAAGACTCCAGGGAAATTTTTCTATCAAATCTGTTTTAAGCTGTTAATTTTATTCATGCGCACGTTCTCTTGGTTTACTGAACCCGAGAGAGCTTTCAAAAATCTCACAGGTGACCAATGCTAAAAGCTTCCCTCCTTGAAACTTATCAGTTGTCGTATCGCTAAGACTCCCAGAGTTTTTCGCCTGCCTGCCTGCCTTTTGCCTTGAAAAGCTCCTTTCCTTCCTGTTCGCCATGAAGCAGCAACAATCTTAGAAGAGAAGCTATTCAAAAAGGCAAGAAAGCCTAGATAAAAGCAACTTTCTTTCCTCCCCGAACCACATATGACAAAATACCAAATGCAAATGAACTGTGAAAAATGCTTGTGTGAATTGAAAGTAGAGACACACTATGCGTCCTTGCCTTTATTTGTCTGTTACACAAGAAAATCTTTAATAATTTTTATTTTTATTTTTTTGCAAAAGATTCTCCATCCCTGTTCTCAGAAGGGTGTGAAATGTGGCTACTGGCTTTTGTAACAGTGCATGGATAAACACAAATGGAGTTAATAAAATTAATTATACTGGGCTCCCTTTGAACTAAATTTTGGAGGCCACATAAGTCTCTGAAATGTGTTAGCTAATTAAAAAGCTGAAATGCTCAGGATATGAAGTGCTGTTTATGTAACCATTTTTTTCTGTAGGAGTTAATTCGTTAGATTTTATCCCACGCTTTCTCCCAGGAGTGCAGAGAGGTGTTTGAGGTAGCCTTAGATTAAATTACTTGGTCAAGGCCACACAGTGAACAAAGTGTTATTTTTATAAAAAAACATGTAGACCTGGAATAATTTAAATTACGGTTTAGCAATCTTTTAAATAGCTACATAATGTGTGACAATTAAGCTAATGCTTTTTTCCTGCTATAGGATGCAAAGCTATACTGTTAAGTTTCTAACAATTTATTTCATCCTTCTAGGGACGGGTGCCTACAAATTAACTATACCTAAAAATGAAAATATTTATTTTCCAAAGAAGGAAGCTGTTGCTTTTGATCAGGCCAACCCTACACAAATAATGGGTGAGTGCCTTTATACGGTTTGTTAAATGATGATTGGGGTGAGCAATTATCCTTCAAACACGTCAGTCCCGTAAAACGTTTTCTTTTACTCCCCTGAAACTATTTTCAGCCTAGTTTTACGTCGGAGAAATAAAACAGAGGAAGGTTGGATTACACAAAAGATTTGTGTTTTTAATATAATAAAACAGCCACTTGCTTCTTGTGAATTAGAAATATTGCAGGTCAGGCTCTTTCCAGTATTGCTTATCTCCCCCTGTTGAGAAGAAGTGAATATATTGATACGCCGTAAGGACTGGAGCAATTGCTAAATATATTGAATGTACTTGCCGTTTTGCCCCTGTGGTATTCAGTTGACCGCAGTCCTCCCTGGATAGCTGGGAGCATTAAAAGCACTGCCTACTTTCCCCTTTCTATGCAGCTGGAATAGATGACAAGGGGTGCAAGCAATGAGCAGCAACATAATCAGTGGATCTGCTTTTGTGGCAAATGGACTTTTGTGCAAAGCTGTACAGTACAAACCTTTTTATGTTCTTAAGGCATTAAAAAGGAAGGTTAGTTTCAAGCTTATTGATTTGTATTACGTGATGAATGTCCTGAAATCATCTGAGAAGCTAGTGCATGGGTAGGCAAACTAAGGCCCAGGGGCCGGATCCGGTCCAATCGCCGTCTAAATCCTGCCCACGGCGGTCTGGGAATCAGTGTGTTGTTACATGAGTAGAATGTGTGCTTTTATTTAAACAGCATCACTGGGTTTTTTGTGGGGCATAGGAATTTGTTCACCCCCCAAAAAAAATATATTCCAGACCCCCACAATGTCTGAAGGACAGTGGACTGGCCCCCTGCTGAAAAAGCTTGCTGACCCCTGTGCTAGTGTAACCCACGCCTGCTGCTGACACCACACTCATGCTGCAATCTGCCATGGGTTCTGCAGGCGCTCTTCTCCACTGTGTGCTTCAGATAACGTGACGGGTGCAATTTTACATGTCATCCTCAATTTGTGCCATTCAGGGGCATAGTGGGGGGGCAGGGGTGCCTCAGGCGCACAATTTTAAGGGGGTGCGAGCCGGGCGCTCCCGTGCAGGGATCCCCATTCCACCTCCCTGCTGCCGGGGGCCTGTGGGCCCCAGAGTCCAGCCTGGCTTGGCCTTGCTGCCCACAACCCCTGCCCCCTCGCTGAATGGCTGCCTGTCCAGCATGGGGGGGGGGGAGATGTTTTCCGCCAAGGGCAGTTTCATCTTGCTGGGCTCCCCCTTGTGTGGACAGGTAGGCGGTGCACTTCAGCTCCACTGGCGCGGTAAGTTTTGTTCACCCTCCGCACCCCACCCGGCACGTGGGGCACCCAGATGCCAGCCGGCGCCACAATGCTGCACTGCCTATCAACTTATACAACTGCCCCCCACGCTGCATGTTCTTTCAGGCATGTAGTGAAAGGGTACTTACCTGTTCCTCTGCCATGTAAGTTGGGTCATTGTTCTGGAACCCCAAAACTGGAACCTAGTTTAATGTTTATTTTTTTTTAAGGCAAGCAGTGCTGTCTTTGGCACCGGTTACCTAGTGAGCCTATCACCTTTCATGATTTTCAGAGTTCGTAAGACTTTCAAAATTAAGAGCAGGCTGGGAGTCCTCATAGGAAGCATCCATAGGGCAGAGACTTAAAAGTCTCAAGAATGAGGTACACACGAAGCAGCCTTATACCAAGTCAGGCTGACTGTCTATGCCAGCAATATCTGCTCTGCTGAGCAGCAGCTCTCCTGGGTGTCTTGTGCAAATATCATCATCCTGGAGGGTCTGAAAATGAGAACTTCGGCACACTGCTCACATGCTCTCTCTCTCCCTCTCCCATTGGGCTATAACAGTGGTACCTCAGGTTACATACGCTTGAGGTTACATATGCTTCAGGTTACAGACTCTGCTAACCCAGAAATAGTGCTTCAGGTTAAGAACTTTGCTTCAGGATGAGAACAGAAACTGCGCTCTGGCAGTGCGGCGGCAGCAGGAGGCCCCATTAACTAAAGTGGTGCTTCAGGTTAAGAACAGTTTCAGGTTAAGTATGGACCTCCGGAACGAATTAAGTACTTAACCCGAGGTACCACTGTAGTTTCGTTTTCAGAAGCTCAAAGCAATTACAAATGCTTTTGAATTTATTGTAAACACCTGGTTCTCATCTTCCACACCAAACTTCGATAGGTTTACTTGGGAGTACTTTACACTGAATTTAGTGGTGCTTTCTTCCTGGTAAGTACACCTTGGGACTGCAGCCTCTGTCTCATGATTTGAGGTTTAAATCTTAAATTGTTTTGGACTACAGATCATATGTTTCATACATTCCCTTTCATTCTACAACTTTTTCCAAACTCTCACTTAAACATCTTAACATTTGTGTGGTGAAAGGAACATAAGACAATTGTGAAGCAATGCCATGGAAATATCTCCTGTACAAATCCTATAGAGCACACTGTTTATGCATAACGCAAATCAGGTTTTGGAGCACATTTGAGATGAAGCAAAATTGTTTTATCAATGGGGATTTGCCCGCCAGGCAACTAGGTTGACATGAAATATGCTGACAGGGAGCATTAGAATTGAACTGGATCGAGAATTCCATTTTCGTATTCATAACGTGAAGAGGTTCAAATAGAGCATTTCAAACTATCTCCCATTTGTCTCCCAGGCAAACTGAAAGAACTTAACAGAAGTGCCCCTGCTGAACAGAAGTTAACTGAAGATGATATAGATCTTCTGGAGAAGATGCTCTCTATAACCTGCAACACCTCCTCTGAAGCTCCCACAGCCCAGCAACTGCAAACTTTGTGGAAGGCAATTAACTGGCCAAATGGTATGGAATTGTTGTTGGGGACATCTAGTAGGTTCAGCAAATTAGATGGGTGGGTAGCAATTAGAAAAGTTGGATAGTTGTTTATTTCCTTGACATCTGATGGGAGGGTGTTCCACAGGGTGGGCACCACCACCGAGAAGGCCCTCTGCCTGGTTCTCTGTAACATTACTTGTCGCATTGAGGAAACCACTAGAAGGTCCTCGGAGCTGGACCTCAGTGTCCGGACGTTTCCACCCTAGGTCTTTATTCACCCCTTGCCCAGTCCCTTAGACTAAGGGGGTCAGTATCGACCCCTTTAAGAAACCCTGGGCAACACGAACCTTTCCCATAGGGGTTATTACAACAGACCTGCTGAAAGTTCTGCAACATTTCAAAGTGTAACGAGGTCCCTTGTTTTCCCTGTGTTCCTAGACATTGTCTTTCCAGCGCTTGATATCCTTCGGTTATCCATCAGGCATCCCAGCGTGAACGAAAGCTTCTGCAGTGAGAAGGATGGCCTACAGTTCAGCAGCCACCTGATCCAATTCCTGAACCCTGGAGGAAAGCAAGCCAACCAGATGCTGGCCCTTAGAATTTTGTGCAACTGTTTTATCCACCCAGTTGGCCAGAAGCTCATGATGTCACAGGGGGACTTGATAATGTCACAGGCAATAGAGCTGAAAATAAGCAGCAATAAGAACATTCACATTGCATTAGCCACCCTGGCTCTGAACTACGCTGTCTGTTTACATAAAATTAATAACATTGAGGGGAAAGCTCAGTGCTTATCAGTGATCAGCACAGTCATGGAAATTGTGCAAGACCTCGAAGCTATCTTTAGACTACTTGTGGCTCTTGGGACATTGATCAGTGGTGATTCAGATGCTGTACAGTTAGCTAAGTCTCTGGGGGTTGATTCTCAAATTAAGAAATATTCCTCTGTATCAGAACCGGCTAAGGTAAACGAATGCTGTAGGTTGGTGCTTAACTTGCTCTAACCGTTTCGTTTTTTAAAAAAGCACTTGAAAGTCTATGGCTATGCTGAAGATAAACTTTTTCATATTTTACAACAATGGAGAGAAGAAATACTGTGGGTTAACTATCTGGACATTAAGTGAAAAAAACCTAAATAAAATCTTTTTTTGCACTGATACGGAATTTGTTATCCTTCAAAGCTGCAATGCATGAGAGTCAGTCTGCAGTAGCTTTTGAGTGTTTGGAATTAAATGTCAACAGAAATCAACAAAGCAGTCTTGATTGACCGAGACAGTTTTAAGAACGAGCTATCTTAGCTTTGTTTTTCATGTCATATTTTAAAAGAAAGCACATCAGTGTACAATCACTGCATTTTAAGTTATAGTACCTACACTCATTGTTCCAGCTTTTAGATTGTGAGGCACCGCTGCCTAACATGGTCCTGATTTCTTGTGGAACAGAATAATGCAAAAGTTTTTAATTTTCAAAGTTTTTTTTTTCTTTTAAAACCACTTTATCTGATAATATTTAGTATGCCAGGAAACATGTACTTTGATTTTTCGTGTTTGTGGTGCAGGTTTTTTGTTTTTTTGACCCTCTGTAAAATGTTCCTTTGGAATATATATATATATATATATATATATATATATATATATATATATATGCTTTCGCACGGGTACAGGACACCAAAACCTGCATATATATATATATATATATATATATATATATATATATATATATATATATGGTTTTATCTTTCTTGGGATTCGGCGATAACCTTCCCAATGCTGAAGGAAGTGCAATGTTATCTGCAGCCAGCCAGAGTGCAATAATATTGCTGCCAAGTTTGAGCTGTCTCATTCATATTGATGAGATGTTCATTCTAAAGTCTAATCCCTTATACCTAAATGTCAGCATTTTTTCTTAGTTCCTTATCAGACACATGCAGCTCATGCGTTTATCCTTTTTTTTTGTCCTTGTCCAGTTAGAAATACAGCTGCAATAATACTAAATATGCAAATAAGGATTTTGAGATCAGAACGTACCGTTTTATTTTGGGAAATTCAAACAAGCCATGTTAAATGTTATTCTGGGGAATCCCCCCTTCTGATAGCAACACCTCACTCGATAACCAAAGTTGGGAGTCTGCTAATGTTGTAAAACTCCCCCTATCACTTTCTCCTTTGATGCATTTCCGAACTTGGCTAAACATGTAAGGATAATAAGCTTCGGTCTGGACAAATTACATATTGTTCCACCGAATAAGGTCACCCGTTTCTGACTGTATTCAAACACTGCTGCTAAAGTGTGCTCAACCAAGTGGACAACGCATGTTCCTTTTTTAAATAAATAAAAAAATAAAAATGTGTCTGGAACTGAAATAGCTCAGACAAAAATAAACATGCACTTTGAGCTGTGTAAAGAATGTCTTTGAAAAGTAAAAACTTGTATCTGAGTAGACAGGTGAAGAAGACAAGTGGGAGGGTGGGGTTTGAAGGATATATTTTCCGGCAAAGTGCGAAGAAATCCTTGGCAAAAGAGCCATATATAGGCTGAGACATTGCAGATGAGTTGTCTTGAGAACGGCCAGAATTTTGTTCTTCTCACAGGAGCCACCCAGATGCCTATGAGAAACATATGAGCCCCACACAGGGCCAGATTTAGGTTTGATGAGGCCCTAAGCTACTGAAGGTAATGGGGCCCTTTACATAATAATAATAATAATAATAATAATAATAATAATAATAATAATAAAAAATTATTTATACCCCAACCCATCTAGATGGGTTTCCCCAGCCACTCTGGGCAGCTCCAAACCGAATATTAAAAATACGATAAAACATTAAAAACTTCCCTAAACAGGGCTGCCTTCAGATGTCTTTTAAAAGTTTTTAATTTCGGAGGTGGGCCTCAGAGTCCGGGCATTTCCACCCCAGGTCCTTATTCACTCCTTGCCCAGTCCCTTAGACTAAGGGGGTCAAGTATCGACTCCTTTAAGAAACCTTGGGCTAGACGAACCTTTGCCATAGGGGTTATGACAACAGACCTGCTGAAAGCTCTGCAACATTTCAAAGTGTAACGAGGTTGCTTGTTTTCCCTGTGTTCCTAGACATTGTCTAACAAATTGTATCAAAAAAGAGATAATAATAGTTTATTGTTTATACTTGCCCATCTGGCTGGGTTTCCCCAGCCACTCTGGACGGCTCCCAACAGAATATTAAAAATACGATAAAACACCAAACATTAAAAACTTCCCTAAACAGGGCTGCCTTCAGATATCTTTTAAAAGTCAGATAGTTGCTTATTGCCTTGACATCTGATGGGAGGGCATTCCACAGGGTGGGCGCCACTACCGAGAAGGCCCTCAGCATATGTCCAGCTGTCCTTTGTCAACAGCAAATTGTCGCTGTTTTTCTGCTGAACATATGCTATATGGTAATTTATGAACCTCATAGGTATCTAAAGCCATTTGAACATGTTGCCATGCAAACAGTCCATGCATTATGTAGGCACCACACACACACACAGTATATGGTGATATTTTAGGGAGGCTGTGGACTCTCCTTCCTTGGAGGTTTCTAAGCAGAGGTTGGCTGGCCATCTGTCTCCTGGGTGCTTTGGTTGAAATTCCTGCATTGCAAGGGGTTGGACTGGAGAACCCTCAGATCGTGTTCCTTCCACCACTATGATTCTATGAAATCTGAGATGAGCGGAGGCTGAATTTTGACTGCAACCTGAAGGGTTTACAGAAGACTTTGGGCTGGAAGTCCTGACCAACCTGGGCTGCAGCATTAAGCTGTATTTAAGAGCTTGCAACATGGGAACATGTGATATATAGGTAGGATGGGTATTTTCATTTTATTTTATAGAAGTCTAAAGGATCCAATTTTCCACATGAAATAATATGGGTTTTTTATTTTATTTATGGTATTATATTTCTATTATATATTTTATATTATTCAGATCTAAAGGGTCCACTTTTAGACATGAAATAAGGTGGGTATTTTTATGATATATTACATTATATGTTTTATTTTATTGAAATCTAAAGGATCCTATTTCCCACATGAAATAAGACGGGCATTTTTATTTATATTACATTATATATTTTATTTTATTGAAATCTAAAGTATCCTCTTTTCCCCATGAAACAAGACGGGTATTTTTATTTTATCGTTTTATCGTTTATCACTTATTTCCCACATGCAATAAAGGCAGATTCGAACTCCTCCTGCCTCCACTTCTGCCCCAATCTCTCCCTCTCTGGACCAGCTGGAACCGGAACCTCCAGCCTCTCCACAACGGGCCACTCTGCCTCTACCTCTCTTCACTAGCTCTACGTTGGCTGGGCGGGTGACGTCGTCAAAGCGCGACGCACGGCGGGCGGGCGAAGGCGTTGTCGGGCCGCTGATATATTACGCCGCCGAAGCCCCGCTCGCTCGCTCTGTGACAAGGGGCTCGCGGGAAGGGGGCGCAGCCGACGCCGGTTCTCTCGGGTCCCCGTCATGACGGGGCGCAAGTTTCCCAAGGAGAAGAAGCGGCACCGCTCCCGCCTGGGCTGCCTGGACGAAGAAGGCGGAGGCAGCGAGAGGAAACGCCGGAGCATCGAGCCGCTTCAAGGCCTGGCCGAGGTAACCGCCGCCTGGGCCGCCCTGAGGGAAGGCGGGGCCGGGCTGGTATGCGCATGCGCAAGGTGCTTTGGCGGCCACGCCCCCTCCGCGTTTCTTATAGTTCTTTTCTAAAAGCCCTGGGAGTGGACCTTTCAGTATTTGTAAAGCACAGCTTACGTGGACGGCACTTATTATTATTGTTGTTATTACTATTATTATTATTTTATATTACGTTTGGATTCAGCTTGTTGAGATTTTTGAAGCAACGTCCCCCATATTGAACAGCTGTTCCGTTTACTTGTTTGCAACCCAGTTTTTGTCCTAGAGTAACCCAGCTTTATACAGAATCTGTAATAAGGCACATCACATGGTGGAAACCCCAAAATACGGGGGGGGGAGCTTTACCAAAATCAAATAAGGACTACCAAAAGCGTTTATATTGAAAAATTGAGTGGTGGTGGTAAAATTATGAATTGCTTTGATCAATTTGACTAACAGCCTAGCAAGGTTAACATTTTTGTCTCCAACTAACTATTAATAATAATAATAATAATAATATATATATTATTTATGCCCCACCCATCTGGGGGTGTTTCCCCAGCCCCTCTGGACAGCTTAACTGTGGAGCATAATCATCCCCATGGTTTTTTTTACTCCAGTAACTTCTAATCAGAGACATAACTGTCCACTTCTCAATATGGTTCTGCTTTTAGCTGCCCTGATTAAGAGCCACTGACAGACCTAACCTGCATCATGAATTTGTTAAAAGTTTTTTAAGTTAGAAGGCATCACTATTTTTTGCAAGGAAGTTATTAGTACATTAATTGTATGCTACATTAACATTCTTAAGATCTGGTGTTAGGGAGCAGCTTTCTGACCAGTCCTATGCATGTTTACTTTGAATTAAGGCTTACTCCCAAGTAGGTTTGCATAGGTTTGCAACTTTAAAAATATGATCCAGATACTCAAATTTCACAGCCATGAATTCACAAGGTGTCCACAGGCCAGACTATTATATCTCGAGTTCAACTTCTTGCCTGTAATTGTGAGGACAGTACCGGCCTGCCTACAGGGCTGTTGTGGGAAGAACAGAGATAGTGACCAAAGTGCTTTGAATGTGTTGTTTCACCCCCCCCCCCCCAATGTATTCTCAGTTCCTTTTACTGGGTGGCATAATATTTTGAGAAATAACTATCCCGGTGGATTTCCTTTTGCAGCATTCACCTGTAAACTTCTTTGCTGACTATATGATCTTTCAAGTAACTTCAAAATGCAAAACTGAACACCAACTTTATGGAGCATCTTAAACATTGCATTTGTATTTTAGACTGCAGTATTAGGAGCCTATATAAGAAGCTTCATTGATTCAGGCTGTAATCCTATATCCTGGGAGTAAGACCCATCTAACCTTGTGGGGCTTACTTCTGAGTAGACATGAAATGTTCCTTTTGTAGTCAAAGCTTGGTTGCCAATATTACTACATAAGCAAGTGTTTTGTGTTGGGTCATGATTGAAAGGATTTTCTGTGTCATCATTTAGGAAACAAAATGTACTACACAAATTCCAGAAAGTGAGGATGTGGAAGAAGAATCCAGTGACCTAGAAGAAGGTGGATTGGATCTCAGCGTGCAATTGAAGCCAGTTAGTTTCTACATCACAGATAAGAAGGAAATGCTACACCAGTGCTTTTGTATCATAGGAGAGAAGAAAGTGCAGAAAATGCTGCCTGATGTCTTAAAGGTACTGAAATATATCTATTCTGGCAAATTTTGGAGAAAGCTGAACCGTTTCAGCATTTATCAGGAATAGGGAGTGATCTCAATGCTCTGTAACAGGTTAAGCCTCTTGCTACATGCTCTGGATTTTATTTATTTATAACCACTCTGATACCATCTAACCCTGCTTCTTCATTCCACAGTTAAAATATACTCTTTTATCAGGATTGAAAAAATATAGAGGTTGCTTAAATTCCATTCAGTGGGTTTTCAGTAGCTTAACTGCATGTAGTGTAATAGTCATTATCCTTCTGTGGACATCTGTACAGTAGAAATTAAACAGTATATATTTATTATAAATTTATTACCCTGACATGTGCAATTGGCTAGCTTTTGAGATGGTAAGGAAACTCTGAAAGGTTTTGGTGCTTCATTGGAAATGGGACATTTTCTGTTATGCACTGAAATCCTTAATTTTAATTAGAACATTGCTATGGCTATTTCCTTGATCATTTTTTTTCTTTTTCTTTAATTATGGCTATGGTACTGGATGTATATTCAGTCGTAACTTGGTTCTTCAACAGAATCCGTCCCGGAAGTCCGTTCAACTTCCAAAAACGTTCGAAAACCAAGGCGCGGCTTCCGATTGGCTGCAGGAGCTCCCTGCACTCAGTTGAAAGTCGTGGAAGCCGCGTCGGACATTCAGCTTCCAAAAACCTTTCACACACCAGAACACTCACTTCTGGGTTTGCAGCGTTCGGGAGCCAAAAGGTTCAAGTCGCAAGGCATTTCAGAACCAAGGTACGACTGTACATGCATAGATTCAATTAAAAATATAAAGGAGTCAGATTCACTTTTCAAGGAGCCATGCCTGCATTTATATTTTAAATATTTATGGAAGGTGTTATTATCCTGCTCTTGAACTGTACAGGCTCCCACAGTTTACGTAAGATTTTTTATAAATACTTGCTGGTGTGGAAACAGCTCAGGGAGAGAAGGGTGGAATATCCAATAACAAACAAACAAACAAACAAACAAACAAACACATACATACATACATGTGTCACACTATATTGCCATAAAGAGGGAACCTATTTCCAAATTTCATGTTTAAATTTTGGCTTCCGCCAGCATAATACCATGGCCTGTGTTTCAGAATGGCACAATTTTCCACGTTGGGACTATCAACTTAATTAGAGAATTTTTAGTTGATGCATCATCTTCTTTTTTTAACGGGTTGGTTGATTGATTATTGCTAAAACAATTTGCAGTTTAACAACATTTAATGTAGGTATCTTTCTAAGAAACTGAAAGTGGAGTATGATAATTTTATAATTTAGTAACTCAGGAATTCCTAAATTCTGTTGTTCAAGAGCACTTCTAATTTGCCCTGTGTAATGCATTGGAGAAAGGCTTCTGTGTGCCCTAAGTGCCCTTCTTGCCACAGAAGAGGTAGCACATCAATTCTCTGCATGAGTCACTAGTTAGGGGTTGCATTTTCCCAACCAGAAGGCACACTGAGAAAGTGACTCCCATAGAGAATGGGTTCCTCCACTGCTAAGTGCTACTTGTTATTAGTGTTTCATTTGGGTTAAGTTTTCATTCCCTAAGAAAGTGTGTCTCAGCTATCATTAGTTTATGAAACATTGTAATAAACAAAAGCTGCTTCACATTGTTGAAAGGAAACATGTGAGCCCATTTTCTCTTTGAGTGTTACAGTAGCACACGAGAATTTGAATAGCCTTAAAATGGGCATGTGCCCTCAAAACCCCACCACTCTTGCCTATTAAAATGGTATTGCACTGATTAATCAACCTAAGCTTTAATTGATTAACTTGCCAATTAAAACTTGCAGCTCTATTCAGAGTGTATCCTATGTACTTACAAGCTAGTTCAGCAAGTACTGAGATCAGACTGCTACAAAGGCTTTCAGAGTTTATATATTTGTGTATGTGTGTGTTTTAATAAATACTGTTGTAGAGCCCTCGTAATGAAGCAGGCTGCAAATGTAAATAACCTTAATTACTGTGGCATATGGAATAATGTAGTATATAATTATAGCATTTCCACAGGGATGTTGAAATTTTTCTTTAATTGGACATAACACCATCAGAGATGAGTGTGGCAGCCTGGCAGTTTATAAATAAGTAATTTATAATTAAAAAAGAACACTACTCCCAACAGACTTAAGACATCCTTGCTTGAAAATAAAGCAACTTGAAGTTGGGGGTAGGCAAGATTTAAAAATAAAGTAAAAACCACACAATAAGTATTCTGGGTATTTATAACAATATCATAGAATGCTCCAGTTGGCAAGAAAAGCACGTATGTTCATTTTTATGATATACTAATTTTGTCTCAACATTTCTGGAGAAAAAGATTTTGTAAAATTTGGACTGGGAACAGAAACGCTCCCTTAACCACACTGTTTTTCTTGTAGTTCATCCCTAGGGTTGCAGAGCAGATTCCATAGCAACACTTTGCCTGCCAGCTACACTGAGCTCCTCTTCCACTGCAGACACCAGGTCTGGCCTAATACATTTTGGCACCTGAGGAAAACTACAAAACGACACCTCCCCCCTCCAGGGCAGAGAGGCTGCTGTATAGGCGGCATAGCAGGGCTACAGAGAGAGCAGATCTGGCCTCCAAGGAATGTGCCACAGCCATTGCTGTTACTGCGGCAGCGGGCCAAGCATTGCTTGGAAGCTAGATCTGCTGCCCTCTACCACATACCCTCTCAACATTTCTCAAGTGAAAACAGGGATGTCCCATTAATATTAATATCAATTTATTTATTACCCCATCCATCTGACTGGGTTGCCCAGCCACTTTGGGTGGCTTCCAACATATATAAAACATTAAACATTAAAAAAACCCTTCCATATTCAGGGTTGTCTTTACAAGGGTGTATGTATATCTCATTGGCTCGGGTTCACATAACTCCAATAACTTCCAACATTTCTCCGATGAAAATAGGAATGTCCCAAGGGAAAACAGGACAGATCAAATCAGAAACCAGGGAGGCTTCTCTAAATCTGGGACTGGCCCTGGAAAATAGGGACACTTGGAGGGTGGGCTGGCCCTGGTAGACTCCATAGAGCAGACTTGGAAATGTTGCTACCTCGCAAATGTTTTAGTTAGTCCTTGTTCTCCCATGTTCCCATGCTCCCATGTTCATGACCTTAAAAGCCTGTGAAGAGAAATTTGTAGGAACTTCTCAGCCTACTTGGAAGTAATCAAACAAGTGGCTGTTTACAAGTCTACCATAGATAGGGGATTATGTAGAATCTTGATGCCATCAGGCAAGGAGTTCGGGAAGATGGGAATTGCTGAAAATGCTAAAACACTGTTAACTCAGATTTTTGTTGTATGTAGCCAGTGTCTATTACAATACCTCTCTCTCTCTCTCTCTCACACACACACACACACACACACACACACACAGAGAAAGACAATTCAAGATAAGTTTAAAGCATTTCAAATTTTAGAACTGCAAATGATTGAAACTTAAAATTATAACACTCCCCAGATAATTTAGATTTTTAAAAATCTCCTTGGCAGAGTCAACACTGCTTTGGATCTGTAACATAGCCCATAGCTCTACATGTGCAGGTAGTGAGAATGTTATCCTTTAGATTACAAAGTTGTATACATCAGTTTGCAGCCCTATGTTTTTTGAAATAATCTGATTGACCTTCTTGAAAAAACTTTGAATGAATAGAGGAATCTTCCTAGGTGGATTGTATAGGGGGAATAAAAAATACAACACACAATGTCTTCAATCTGGCCTGATCAACATACAGAAAGATGGTCATATGTTGGCTTATTAAATAATTTACTGGTCAGCTGTTCTGTGGACATAGTTCAAAATCTGAACTGGGTAATTGCATGTCTAATTGGGGGGGGGGGTCGGTTAATTCCTGCAGGAAAATAACACTTCTTGTGATCAGATGCAATTTTAATGAACCAGAATGAAGGCTTGGAATTCTTTACGTGTTCAAAGTCCATTTAGGCATCTTTACCAGAAATTACATCATGGGTCTCAAGCTAGGAAATATCAACCAGTTGGCTGTGCCCACTTTAGTGCTGCAGACCTGGGAAGGTTGGTCATAAGTCAATATGTTCCTTGGCCTGCAAAAAATTAGCTACTCCTCTTACTGATGATGCCAATCAATGGAGTCAAAGGCAAATGAGGGATTAATAAATGTGACATACTGCTTTTTTGAGGGACCACTAACAGCTGGATAAGGTAATTCAAAACAGAACATTGATCTGCAATGCTATGCTTCTTGGAAAATCCAGTCTTCATCGGGGAAGGAGCCTGGTACTCCATTTTTCTAACTTCTCAGATCTTCTCAGGAACATCAACAAAACTTATTGGCTGAATTTTATTTTCTCTTCACTTAACTCTTCCAAAAAAAGAAAGAAAATGGAAGCACATTTTATTAAATCATACAAGAGTTTGAAGTGGGTTTAGATCTTAGGGTAAGGGAAACCTTGGTTAGCCTTAATCACAGTTAATTTGATGCTGGCAAATGATAAAATTTAATTCCAGGAAGGGGTAGTGTTACAGGAAAGTGTGTTTCCAAGGCTGGTGCCTCATAACACTTGTTACATTATATCTGTATTAGCCCCGTTTCTCATAATTAAGGTTTAAACTACCTGTATAATTCTTCACGGGCTGGTCCACTAAAATTCTCTGTCAAGTGTAAAGTACGAACAAGAAGTCTTCTGAACGATTTTTATGAAAAAGAATGTATTAAAGGTTTAAGAGTCTTATGGCACAAGACTGTTCTTTTGCTGCAGCAGACTTAACACAGTTACCTACCAGGAGTGAAAACATAGATATCGAAAGCCTTATTAGGGTGAGAGTGATATTTTTCAGAAAGTTGTATTTCTTCTTTTTACTCAAGCAATACTAATGAGAAACAGTGGCTGGAATAATCCATATCCAACTGCCAGCATTAGGGAATTTGAGAAGTGCCCTTGGGTTGTATTTAATTGTATGACCCCCACTGACAGAAGGCTGTTTGATCCAGCAGAAACGTCCATGAGGTGAAAAAGAGGGGAGAGGTAATTTTTGCAGTTTCTTCCTTTCTCCTGCAATCCCCTGCTGCGCTTGCCACACCGTTCAAAGGGTCCGCCAGCGCTCTTGAGCAGATTGGGGTATGTGCACAGGGGGCTACCCTTTATGCCAACATACGCCCCTGCTGGATTAGAATGGCTTCCGTCAGAGGAGAGGCACAACTGGCTGCAATGCCTGCCTTGCGAAACCTAAGAAGAAAGCCAGGGTTCAGATCTGGCATACTTTGCTACTTCCTTAACATTGTCTTTTTGCAAAACCGTCTTAATAAAATTTCTAATTCAGATCATAATGTTTTAAGTTTCGGTTTAGTGTCCAGATTGTATGTACCTGGCCGGGGAGGGCGGGGTACAAATAAAAAACTGATGATGATGTTATTATTATGTTGTTGTCGTCTTTATTAAAAAAGAAAGGTGAAATTCAAACAAGCACTAAAGAGATGACCTGCCACTGAACGGATTGGTCTCCCCTCTTCCCCAACCTCTCATTTTGGAAGTTCTCCCAACTCTTCCAGAGACAGGACTCGTCCTGTTGGCTCCTGCTAGCTCAACTAGTTGAATCTGGCCCTTAGTGCGTAACTAGTGTTAGAAACTCAGATATAAAAGCTAGGTGCCAAATGGCACCTTAAACCAGGATTGTTGGTTGCAAGTGACTGATAGTCAGGTACAAAATGCGCATGGCATCTGGCTAATTGCAGGCACCGTTTATAACAGTCCCACCTCTCTTTCTGTAGGGCTGTTCAATAGAAGAAATCAAAAGGCTTTGTCTTGAACAGTTGGAGCTCCTGTCTGAGAAGAAGTTATTAAGAATTCTTGAAGGTAGGCAATACTGTATCATATTGGAGCTCCTAATGAACACCAAGTACATGGATGCTTGATTGTATACCATATGTTTCACTCTATAAGACGCACCACACCACAAGACGCACCTAGTTTTTGGAGGAGGAAAACAAGGGAAAAAAAATTCTGAATCTCAGAAGCCAGAATAGCAAGAGGGATCGCTGCGCAGTGAAAGCAGCAATTCCTCTTGCTGTTCTGGCTTCTGGGATAGCTGTGCAGCCTGCATACGCTCCATACAACGCACACACATTTCCCCTTTTTAGGAGGGGAAAAGTGAGTCTTACAGAGCAAAAAATACGGTATGTAGCCGAGGAGCATGGCCATTACCTAGAAGATAGATTGGAAGAGAAGCTTTGATCAAATGAGGGCAGTCATGACTTGGCACCCTGTTATAGAGAGACTTAAAATTAATGGCTACAGCGTTCAGAGGAGCTGCTCACAAGAGATCTACTTGTGGTATTAGGCTTTCCTTTTTGCTCTGAGGACTGGAAAACCAGCCCCCATAAGCTTTCCATCAGTTATCTACATTAATGAGCATTGCTTAATTTTTTAGAATAGTTTTAACTCCTTGTTAGTTACCCTTTTAGCTTTAGTCCTGAACTTCTGTTACAGAAGTTGCCCAACGTTTTTAAATGTGCTGCTGAATATATGTTCTATCTATAGACTACTCAGCTTTAGTATGAGAACAGGTCCTTGAACAGACTCTGTGGCCTGTATTACATATTTGTGTGTATATGTGTTTGCATAAGAAAAAGGAATACCTGTTTTCTGTACAAATGCTCCTACAATAGTTTAATATAAATGGCTGTGTTGTAAGAGAAGATAGGGTTAGTTTTTTATTATTCCTTTGGCAAAGACTCTTGAGCTGGGTGGCATTACCCAAATGACAGAAATTTCCTGGGGAAACCTTTTACATGAATTCTTTTTCCTTGTGGTGAAAGTACTGAAGACTTACTCTGTGTTTGTAATAGTTGTTTGCTTGCAAAGATACCAAGTTAAGCATGGAGGTGCAGAGAAGCAGCCAGACACTTATTGCTGCTCTTTGAAGCATCGTATCCCCCGTACCCCGGGCTCTCCAAACAATATAGCCTTGGGACGTGCTATGGTTCCTTACCGCCAGCCATCTTCAAAACTCAGGCCACTGTCTCCCTCACAGACTACAGCTGCAAATGGTTTCTGTTGAGTACCTTAGTCAGGCAGGTGGGCTGTGTCTCTTCATTTGACAGTCATAACAGTATTTACTGATGCATGTATTAATGAGGCAGAAAAATGCTGCCACACTGTATAGCATCTCACATTGACGTTGTATTTCAAGGTGAGAATGAAAATGACTCCGACAGTGATGAAGAGGCTAATGGTGGGGAAGAGAAGACAGCAGTTGAATCTATCAGCCAGTAAGTAATTGTAATGAGCAAATTTAATTTAACTGTCCTCTGAGAGTCTATTTAAAAGTTTGTGCTGACAATTTCGTTTGAAGTGTTGGTGAAATCCCAGATAAACCCATGGTGAAATCTTGGCTGAACCGCTGCAAAAACTGTGGGGAAATTTGCAAAACATTAGTGAAATGAAACTTCAGGTGAAACTTTAGTGAACCTTGCTGAGCATTTGTAAAAACCCAGTGAGCCTTGGTGAGATCCCGTTGAAATGTTAGTTAAATTGGCAAAATCTTCTGAAGCCCAAAGTGCCTTGAACAGAGAATCCTAATTGTATCCTCCATCAGATCCTACGGTACAAGGGTATGTATACAGCTGCTCTTAAATCATGGCATAAAGTAGGAAAACCAACCAAATCAAAGACTGTTTGCATACAGGCAACCCCTGATTTTTTGGGGGTGTGTGTGTTGCATTTGGGCAACTGTGCATGCTGATGGAGCCTGTTCCATGCTCTTCCTGGTTTGAATGTAACACATGTTCAGGGTCATGCGTGTTTTGAACGTGTGCAAAATGAAAGTTGCCTGTAATCAGCTTGTTGCCCATCCCATGGCTGCAAATAGGATCTTTTTGTTTTAGGTTGGCTGTTAATTGCTAGGGTTAAAACAGCGTGGAGAATTTTGATTCATTTTGTTATGTAATAGGGTTGGGAGAAGGCAGACGTTCTTGGGTTACCAAGCTTCTTTTTGGTGGCTGCTTGTGAGTACCATAGTATTGGTCCGTCTTGGTGGGAATCAACATTTAAACGGCAGTTTTTACAGTTGCCTGGGATTAAATCCCATTGAGCTCAGTGGGGATTACTTCTGAGTAGAAATGCATGTGATTGTGCTGTCAGTGTGAACCAGATGTACTAAGTGACTCACATATCAGCTAGTTATTTCGGTTAATAGGTAAAGGTAAAGGTACCCCTGCCCGTACGGGCCAGTCTTGACAGACTCTGGGGTTGTGCGCCCATCTCACTTAAGAGGCCAGGGGCCAGCGCTGTCCGGAGACACTTCCGGGTCACGTGGCCAGCGTGACATCGCTGCTCTGGCGAGCCAGAGCCGCACACGGAAACACCGTTTACCTTCCCGCTGGTAAGCGGTCCCTATTTATCTACTTGCACCCGGAGGTGCTTTCGAACTGCTAGGTTGGCAGGCGCTGGGACCGAGCAGCGGGAGCGCACCCCGCCGCAGGGATTCGAACCGCTGACCTTTCGATCGGCAAGTCCTAGGTGCTGAGGCTTTAACCCACAGCGCCACCTGCGTCCCTATTTCGGTTAATACTAAGCATCTAAACAAGAGCATCTAATCTATGCAACATTTGGCCACAAGATGGCAGAAAATGCACGTGTATTAAACTTAAGAGTTGCGCCATTACATCAAGAAGCCTTTTTATGACAGCATAAGAATTGCTCAGTGACAAAGTGTTTTGGACAGCAGATTGTCTGTATTAGTATGTGTACCTTTCTACCGAAGTGGTTGATCTCAAGCAGGTACCACATAGTTTCTGCAGCTAGTTTTTGCAGTGCACTGTTCAGGGATCAGAAAACTTGGTAAAGCTCATAAGTTGAAAATCACCATTTCCATGACCAGTACTTAAAATAAGCTGCATAATTGGAAATCAAGAACTTGTTGTTGAGGCTCTTGCCAAATGAACAATCCTGATTCCTGAACAAAATTTGGCAGGACGACTCCAGACAGCAGGAGCTTTATTATCCTAGAGCAGATATCCTTTGATACATTTTCCTTCTGCAAACCAGATGACTGTGCCAGATCATCCCTGTTTGCCAATGAGCAATACTTGATAACAGCATTATCACTCATTTAGGAACCGATGTCTTCATCCTGTGGTTGGTTAGGAATGAGGGGTACGAATGCCAGGGACATGATTGCCAGGTTCCTTTTCCTATAGTGTGCTGGGTCTGTACCGATGCTCAGGGTTGTACACACCTTGCACCAAACAGCTTCAGATATTCTGCATCGGGATAAATAAAATTTTGTGCCAAGGAAGTTTCAGCCTGTCTGCCCAGCCCAGCACGCTGGTGGGGATGCAAACCACTTCTTCCTCATTCATCAAATGATTGATTTGATGAACAAGGAGATACCAGTTTGCGTCCCCATCAGCTGTGGGAGGAGAGTTTCCTCTTTTGCTCTGCTCATCATGTATTTTCCCAGTGGGTTGGCTAAGAGTGAATATAGCCTTCTGGCCAAAATGCTTGCTGTAGCCTAAATCCAACTTATTTTCCCACATTTGGTGCTCTTTCATGACTCTGATTCTCCTCATAGGTTTGAAATTTACGGTACCTTTGAAACCTTAAAGGCTTGAAGTTTAGTTGCTGTTGTTTTTTTGAATGGAAGGCAATGTTTCATTCTGAACCCAGTGCCAATTTTCTCCTTCATAATCATGAAATGATTGCTGCCCTGCACACACACACGCATCTATATGTTCTGAGTAAATGTCCTAATATCTGTAATAATTTCATAGGTTTGGTGGTTCAATAGGAAAACTTTGCCTTGAGGGCTGAATCTGTAGCAGCACCTGGTACTGAACAGAAGTGAATTGAGATGAGAGGAGCCCACTGGAATATTTGGCAGCTTCTGTATTAAGTTAGTCAAGGAGGCTTGTGGAGACAAATCCAGGGGCAGCAGGAAAAAGGTTTCTTCTTTGTGGACAGATAGATTATTTTTCAGGGATCTGGTTAAAAATGAATCGCTTATATATGCATCCCCATTTTAAAAATTATCTTTAATCATAGCTTAGTTACAATACTTAACAGAGGTGGACAAACGCCATTAGAGCTAAACCTCTGAAATGTAAGTTAGGATGACACTAACCTTGTAATGTTAAATTTAACTCCTCCCTGCAAGCTGGATGCTTTGATTGTGTGCATATTAACATAATACGTACATTACAAATTTTAGACAAAGTAGCTGAGGTATGAAATTGGTTAGATGAATATAAAATAATTTTATGGCTAAAATGCTCATTAAACTCAACAATTGGACTTGCCTTCCATGATTTTGAAATCCTGTGGAGAGCTGTATCCTGTTTCCTCAAGTGTGTCTTACAATCTTTCATTTGCTTTCATGCTTTGTATAAAGACAGTTGAACATCATGGCGAGATAGCAGATGAAATGTCATCCTTTTTAGCACTTTCTGAGTTATTTTCCCCATCCTTTGAAACAGAAAGCAATGTGTCAAATTTTGGTGAGAACGTGTAGAAATAGCTAAACCAGCATCACGCCACCCCACCCCAAAATGTGGGTTCAGTGATCTTTTTATCATTTTTGTGCAGATTGTGTAATGCACAAGGCTGTTTTGAAGTTTGGCTGCACCTTGCGGTTTTGCAGGTTGCATCCTTGCCTTGCTCTTCTTTCTTAATGATCCAGTGGGTTCATGTCTGAAAATACCTTTTCCCCTTTTCTGTCAGAGACTAGATTACTTTTAAAATTAATGATCAGTAGTGTGTTTGTAGTATTAATCTCAGCAATTATAAATACATTGCTGTGCAGCAGCGTTGATGAACACTGTAAGTAGAGTTAGGATCTGCTGTTTTGTGGGGCAAATTCCTATGTGTAATCCCTCGGCAGGGCTTCTGTGCCCAGTTCCCCTATCGTCCACAGGTTTTCTCTGTGTGTTTCTGCAGTTGCCTCACTGGGGAGCTCTTTCCTCCTATTGATATATTTCAAGGAACTTGCTCTCCAGATTCTTCCCCTGATAGCAGTGGCATCAACCAAAGATACTCCACAGTTAGGGTCTCTTTTGGTGATGTTCTGTATCTTTCACAAGCACAGATGTTCTCTGGGCTGTTTGGGGGCTGTCTTTTTCTTTCTCGTTCTTCAGCGAGGTTCTTCTTTTGGAAAAACAGCGGTGGCAATTCTGGGGAAATGGACAAGGAATGCATCGTTTTTTGGCACTGTAGCTCAGCAGTAAACCACATGCTTTGCATCAAGGTGGTCTTGGGTTTGATACCAAACATCTACTGGTGATAATCCTGTAGGAAACCTTGGATGAGCCAGTGGTCTGGCTTGGTATAAGGCAGCTCTGGGGATACAATACTGTTAATACAGTGTACTTTCCAAATTTTCAAAGCATTTAACATAACTTTTACCTCAGTAATCCTTACTTTGCCCTGCAAAGCAGATCCCTTATTAATCTTTAGGGGGTGAGCTGTGTGAAATAAACCACAGAGTTCTTGACTGAACCAAGATTTGATCCTGGAACTTGTAGCTCCAGCTCTTGTCACCTTAATTCAACATATCTCTGTAGGTTACCGGCTTGGTCAGACAACTCCAACTAGGTGGTTCTTCTCATTGGAAGGCAGGAGTTAGGCTGGCATTTCAGAAGAGGATGTTTTCCTTGCCTTAAAGGTAAAGGTACCCCTGCCCGTACGGGCCAGTCTTGACAGACTCTAGGGTTGTGTGCTCATCTCACTCTAGAGGCCGGGAGCCAGCGCTGTCCGCAGACAAGTGGCCAGCGTGACAAAGCTGCTCCGGCGAACCGGCACCAGCACAGCACACGGAAACACCGTTTACCTTCCCGCTATAAAGCGGTACCTATTTATCTACTTGCACTTAAGGGTGCTTTTGAACTGCTAGGTGGGCAGGAGCTGGGACTAAACGACGGGAGCTCACCCCGCCGCGGGGATTTGAACCGCCAACCATGCGATCGGCAAGTCCTAGGCGCTGAGGTTTTACCCACAGCGCCACCCGCGTCCCTTTCCTTGCCTTAGAACATGTCTAATTTGGATTGCTCCACCACATTGAGGGGGAAAGTAAAATCGACACTTGTAGTGGGGTGTTTTTTTTCTTTAGTTTATTTACGAATGCATACTGCCTGACTCCACAATGGAGGGATTAGTTGAATTTTCTTCTCGGGCTTAGTGGAGTTATTTTGCTCTGCCTTTGATAAAAACAAGATCTTGTCACATGGCAGGGAAAATATTGGTATAGCTTTGGTGATCTGGTGAGTTGTGTATTGGGCTAGCAAGAGATGTTTTCTTGTCCTCAAAACAATGTTTTCTGTAGCACTAAGTTTCTGTTCTGTTTACTCTTCTTGGGTGCAGGTAAAACTGATTTCTGATTGAGAAAAATTGACATATTCCTATAGTTGTGTCCCCAACTGGGCAGGCACTGCTTACCCTGTAAGTGATATAATTACATTAACTGGACTAGCCCTATATCTTTGGGGAAGAGCATTACATTCCAGGCAGCCCTATGAAACTTGAGAAGAAAGGAAATTATCCGTACTGCTGCCTGAATAAGCATGGCCTGCTTCACAAAATAAAGCAAACAATGAAATGTGGGGGGCACGAGAGTATGGATATGAAATGCTTCTTTTTATAAACAATAAAAGGTATACTAACTGAAATGTATTATTGTTTGTTCTCAGGCAAGACAATAGTATAGATTCTACTTCTTCTTTGAAGGAAGACCACAAACTGGAAGCTTTGGACTCAAAGCAAGGTAGGAACTGCAGAAGGCTTTAAACGTTGCCGCCTCTGCGTTTGGCATTCTGAATAGAGCAGTAGCAATAATGTAACATTACTTGCCTCAAAACAAATGCTCTGGGTCATCTCTGCAAATGCTACATAATAGATTGCAAATGAAACAATGATGCATGATAGAATAACTTTCTTTGGAAGATATAATTGAATTTCAGACATTAGGAGCCCCTTCTCTAGCTAGTTGTCAAATGAAACCCAGGAGTTTGTCAGCATTTTGGGCAAGCATTTGGGCTGTGGTTTCCCTTTTCTTTTCTTTTTTCCTTTTTTTTACATTTTCACTAAACATGACTTTGTGATGCCAGTTCTTCTTTACATCTTTGGCTGTGGATTATGCTTTTTAGTCATTCTAGACTGTAACGAAGATTGAATCCATCTCTGGGAGTTATTTGTAAAAGGTAAAGGTAAAGGTACCCCTGCCCGTACGGGCCAGTCTTGACAGACTCTGGGGTTGTGCGCCCATCTCACTTAAGAGGCCAGGGGCCAGCGCTGTCCGGAGACACTTCCGGGTCACGTGGCCAGCGTGACAAAGCTGCATCTGGCGAGCCAGAGCCGCACACGGAAACGCCGTTTACCTTCCCGCTGGTAAGCGGTCCCTATTTATCTACTTGCACCCGGAGGTGCTTTCGAACTGCTAGGTTGGCAGGCGCTGGGACAGAGCAGCGGGAGCGCACCCCGCCGCAGGGATTCGAACCGCCGACCTTTCGATCGGCAAGTCCTAGGCACTGAGGCTTTAACCCACAGCGCCACCTGCGTCCCGGGAGTTATTTGTACTTGTTGTCATATTTGATAGGAGTAATGATCCAATCTAGAGTTCCTGACTTTCCCCCAAACCCATTTCTCCTCTTCTTGATACATCTTCCCTAGCACACCATCCATCTCTGACATCTTGTTTTACCATCTGAGCAAGGGGTGGGAGTAAGGGGTCATTTTCCAAACCATACAACGGCCTCTCAGAATCAAGCCGTCTATTTTCATAGCTGTGCCCTCTTTGGAGGTGCACAAGAGTGTGTGGAGGAATATCGGTGGGGCGCGCGTCTTTTATGGCCAGTTTCATGTGGGAAGGCTCAAGCCTTTCCCCTTTGACTCTGGGAGATATAGTGCAATAGGGTCCCAGATTTAGAGCATTGTTTATTTCGTGCAGTATATAGCGGGAGCTCCCATTGCACAAAGTATCCATGCTTCTGTCAACATGATGGGAAGGAGCTGCTTCTATCGCTCCATACCAAGGGCAGATTTAATCACTATCCATACTGGTGCCCCTGAGTATACCCCTTTACTTCCTTTCGTGTAAGTGAACGATTGTCCTTTGTTTCTACAAGAAAAAGTGGGGTACTTAAGGAAACTATTGGGATGAGGGCAAAACTCGCACTCCATCTGTGCTTGTTCGCCCAGGAGGAAGAAGGTTGGAAGGAGAAGAGAGTGGACTTAGGACCACACAGGGAACAAAAGGAGTTGTTTTTTGGGTTGTCTTGGTTTAACCCATCAGCGAAACACCAGCGTGAACCCAAATAGTGAGTCCTAATGTATTGTGTGGGTTTGTGCCTGCCAGCGTTTTCACCTCTTTGCCTAGTGATGACAGGCATGCTGCAAGCCATGGGGAAGGATCATTCTGGATCTTATTGCCACAGGAAATATCCCCAGTAATTACTTACAGCTCTTTAGAAAGAAGTGCCCCATTCTTCCTTAAAGATGGTAAAAATAGCTAATAGGGGGAATTGAACTTGATTAAAATGGTCTCATAAGGCAGCCAAGCGATTAGCAGGATGCTGTGACTTTGTGAAGACTGCTTTAAATATTGCTTGTTGCACTCTCTGGAATGACCTCTGAATTGACATGTCTCCTGCAGACTTCCTCTCTTCCTTCTCTGCTATCAGAGGGAATTGATGACTGTTGCAGGTGATTGCTTCTTTGTCCTTTTTATGACTTTATCAGCCACTGGTTTCGTGATGGCTCTGGGCAATGACAACAGTGCTAGTCAGGATGTTAGCTTTTAAAGAGCTTTTTTGAGACTGTGCAGGCATAAATGGTAAAACTTAGCAACTGTTCTTCTTCCACACTGCAGTCTGTGATGCTGAAGATGAAAAGTACGAGAGCCAAGGGGTAAGCAGAAATGAGTGAAAAGTGGTTAAGAAAGAGAAATTAAGTGCCTGGAAATGAATTTCGCAATCCTAGTTGAAAGAATAAATACAAGTTATCAAAATGAAAAAGATAATGAGAAAAATGCCATCAGAGACTTTTATTACTATGTAAAATTACAGCTGCAAAAAAAAGGGGGGAAATGAAGCGGTTCAGCTAATTAAACATTTGTTAGGGCAGTAGGGCTATGTGATTATTGTGCATTGTTCTTCCATGGAGATTTCAACTCTGTAGAGAGCCCAGGCTGATTGTACCTTTAAGCCTGGTTTAGGTAACTTCTTATTCTCCAGCAGAAGGATAAATGATTTCTATAAAAAATAGTTTTGTCTCATTCCCTCGGGTCAGTGCCCTTTCACTTGGATCCGTTGGCCTTTGGCAACAGGAGAGGAGTGTGCTGGAACATTGCTTCTGAACTTTGAACCAGCCTTATTCCGTTGAGAATGTATTCTCGCTTTGGAGATGTTCTGTTCACTTGAACAATGCATTAAGTAAATATGGACTAGTGCCCTGCAGCAAAGCAAAAGAATTTCCATTCCTTAATCCTATTGATTCCCATTTCTTTGATCTTTCACACACTTCTCTAGCAAGTTAAAAGCAGTCGGAAGATGTTTTGAGTTCATGCCTGCCTTATTGTAGGCAATGTGTGGTGAAGAGTAAAAACAACGCCTTGCGGATCAGAGTTCGCTATTTGATTGTTTTTGAGAATTGCTCCTCAGAAGACTGTGGTGATGACATATTTTGCATAAGTTTCTAACAGCTGCTTTTAAAACCATGGTTTCATAGGTCTTGGTAGACTTGTCAGAGGAACAAGAAACCCCAACTGTGGCCGTTTGACTTAGAGTTTTATAGCCTTGACCATCTGCCTCATAATTAGACTAATGTAATCTAACTTCTTTCACCTTTTGTTGTTGTGTGCATTTTAAAGCTCATCAGATCAATGCTGTGTTCAGTTGATCTGATTTTGCAAACATACGGCATACTTAATAACTCTTAAGTTGGTCAGGCTCTTATGCAATAATATAGTACACGATTAAAGGTTAGCTTAGCTTTGTTCTCACATTTTCTTGAATCAGTTGTGTTATTCTGTATGTGTTTTTTAAAAGCATAGGTTTTGCTGATTTCCTCATAATATATTTACAGGCTACAATTGTCTATGTATATTTCTAATATTTGTAAAACTGCTACATGTGGAATGGTTTACTTTCTAGTTACTTTATGGAAAGCTGCCTCCTATTTTGCAGAGGAAGAACATTTATTATACATTTCTCTTAGTCTTCGGTATTGATTTTTCTTCCCCCTCCAGATACCAGTTATATCATAAAAAGTCAAAGAAAATATGCTTTTCTAAAGATTTTCTTCCTTGCTCATAAACACAAGACCCATACACACACAAAGGAAGTTGCGATATTTCTTTTAAAAAAGATTGAAAAGCCAGACTAGAATTTCTAAAGTTTTTCCTCCTACTTTTGTCTTGAGAGGAAAACTAGTCTTCCTTCAACTCATTTTGGAACCAGCACAGATTAATTTCAGTAGTATGTATTCTGCTGCTCAGTCTTTGTAGAGGACTTGCTGAGAATGGAAAGTACCCAGTATAAAGATCAAGCAGAGAATATTGCCTTTTATGTGTATGGAGAGGTTTTTACTACTCCATCCCATTTTCCAAAATAAACCCTCACATCCATGTAGCTAGCCTTGTGATACAGTATACTATTATAGCCAAAGGCGCTGAAATATTTAACAGCACAGCAACACGCCTCTAGAATCTAGAAACTTTCATAATAAGCAGAGGCCAGCACATGTATTTCTAGTTCTTCGTTTTCATTCTCATTATAAGGCCAAAGAATGGTGAATAATCCTCTTGGGACTTTTGCAAAAATGAAACTTTGCCTATTGGCAATTTGTGAAAAGCCTGGCAGTATCAGCAATACAATTCTGTTGCCAAATATGGTATGGACAGATCACAAATCTATGACATTCTGGGTGCTGTGGGAGTCTTGGCAGACAGACATTGTTGCATAATTTCTCTGGATCATGGTTCTTGTTTATGACTTAGTGGTTGCCAACCATTCATGCAAGTGTCTGAGGTCAAGATCAAAGTATGGGATTGGGCTGTTCAGTTCCCTGAACCAAGATCCCTCTCTCTCAGTCCTCACCATGTGTCTTTGTCTCACCATCTCCTCCTCATGATCCATCCCACAAAATGTCTCTGTGCACTACAAATGAGGGACATCTTTGCAGCACACAGATGCACACTGTGGTCTGAATTGCAGCCCCATGCACCTGCTCCAAGGAGTAGGCAGTTAGTGGCGGGGGGCTCAGTTTGTGATGCATAGAGCCCCTGCCTGGAAATACATGGAGTTCATTCATTGGATGGAAGGAGAGTGAACCCTGATACCCCTAGAACAAGGTCCACAGGACCCCTGATTCTTCCCCAAACTGCCATGGATCCCTGCTGCACCTGCTACTTACAACGTACTTGCTGCAACTGATGGTTATAAAAGGCTGGAATAACCTGCTTCCAGATTCTTAGGGGCTACTTCATTCTGCACAAAGTGGCTCAGGGGTCAGAACTATCCACCCTGTAATAAAAGTTGGCATCATCTATCTTCACAGTGACAAAACAGAAGGTATTGGATGGAGCCATTGCCATTGCCTTTTTGTAGATGGGGGAGCTAAAGAAATTAATGTGGTTCCTGAAAGATCCCTGGGGGAACAAGCAGATGGGGGATGACATTTTGCTTTTCCCTAACAGATATGTTAGCAATATAGGAAAAGTCATGTGAAATGTCCAGAAAATCCATTCTTTCTGTGCAGCTGATTATATCACATCTTGATTAAAATTTGAGAGTCCAATCAACCACCCCTAATTTTAAGGATACCAATGTTTAATTTTTTGTTATCTGATTAACCAGCATTCCCTTTATAAACAGAGCTTTACTAGGTCTGGGGTTATTTGATCCCCGGGAACCGCAATTCAGAGACCGCTTTGTATTGGTTTCCAGTATATCAGTGACTGTGGTGCTGATGAGCAATAGTATCAGATCAATAACACTTCAAGCCTTGGAGATTTGAAAGGAGAGGGTAGAAGAGGGGAAACTGCTAAGTTCTGCAAAAGCTGTCCAGTAAAAGAAAATATTTGGGACCAAGTGGGGAAGGGCTAATTAAAAACCAGAATCTCCAAGAAGAAAATGACAGAAGAGTATTGATAAACACGTTAATTATTTCAGAGTGTCCTAATCTACTGCTATCCTTTTATTATCAAAATGGCATATAGGAGCTCTCAAATTAATGCCGTGTTACTTTAGACTTTTCAGAGTGAGCTGAAAAGCTATCTTGTGTTTTAATCCACACATCAATTTAATACTCTTGAGGTTTCATTGATAATTGTGATGGCTATTAGTGACATTTATATTGTAGGCAGAATGGATAAAAATGGGCAAGTGTAAACCTTCAGCCTAACCAACTCCAAATCTGTGTATCAAGGCCTTAAACTGTAAGGATTACAGAGAATGCGCACATTCCAGAGGAACGTAATGCCATGGCCTCTTGCAGTAAATTGCACAAATGAACAGTTGTGTGTTTTATCACTTTGCTGTTGCCAGGCTGCGTGTAAATTCTTGACAAGGTTTTCTCATTGTCTCTTTAAAAACATTGCACATAAAGAATCTCCCAAAGAGCAACATATTGATCTTTACCATAATAGGCCATATGTCCTTTAAGAGGTACCAATGGGTAAGTAGTTTTTGAATCCAGCTTTTTAATATAGGTAGTGAATTCTGAATTTTGCCTAGGCTATAATTGTCGGTTGGGATGTGTCACAGCGAATGTGTTATGCCTACATACATTGAACAAGGGCTGGTTCATACATTTTAAGTATTTTCTCTGCTGTTCAGCAAAAAGAAGGGGAAAGCTCATTGAACGGCTTACAGATACCCATAAATCCCTGTCTTCAAGCTTGCAGTCTAAAGGACACAACTAAAAAAGGAAACTGATTGGGAGGGAGGAGGAAAAAAGGAAACCCGAGTAGTACTTAGTTGTAGAACTCTTGAAATGGCCACCTGGAATCGAGAGCATTCAAGGAGAGAGGAGGAACTGAATGTTGCTGATGGCTCAGCTCAACTGACGGAGAGGGTCTGAAGTCCCATTTCTCCTTTACCGTAGCCTGATGACATGGTTGCTTCTAGGTGCATGTGTGTAATTTGACGTGTCCTCATTTGAATATGTGTGAACTGACTCCATTAGAAAACACTGTGTGGATGGGGTGAGGTGGTGGCCCCTGTGTCCATATTGTTGGCTCTGCGATGGCATCTTCACATATAGTAAATAATTTGATGCTAGAGCCATTGAGCAATGAATGTGTGTGTGTGTGTGTGTGTGTGTGTGTGAGCCAGTCCTTGGTAGATCAGTTCCATTGATTTGATACACATGCCATTTTGTAATAAACAGCTTATTAAAAGTTCAATTTGGGTGCTATCAGACACATTTCTCCATATCAGATAAGTTTAACACTTTTTACATTTTGTAATGGCTTATTGTGCATTTAACAAATATAAGTAGTGTTAATGGAGAACTTCCAGAGATAAATGATCACACGTACATAGTACCTGAGGACAAGATGTCAAAAGAAATATATGCTTTATTATTAGTATTTGTCATGTCAGATTCAAACTTGTTTCCTTGCATCACGTTCTGTTACATTTCCCTAAAGACCATTGCCTGGGTCCAGAGAAAGGGAACCCTAGTTCTGTGCACCTCAGGGAGTTTGGGGCTTGTGTTTCTAGAACCCTAGTTCACCATCTTCCATGATTTATTTTCCCTTGGAACTGCTGGGATTTCAAAAGCCCAGTGAACTACTGCAGAATGCAGCTTTGGCATTCAAAGGGCCTTTTAAAATTCTCAAACCTTGAGGTCATGTCCAATGTAGTTTTTTGGATCCCAGCCCATGTTTTTAATCATAATTGAACAAATAGGAACGCTGTAATTGTTTTTGAGATAAATTGAAACACTTCATTAAAAGTCTTTGCACAGATATCTCTTAATAAGTGTATTGCCACGCTGATATCTGCACCCTCATTTTATTTTGTTGCAATGTACACGAGAATTTTAGGAGTATTTTTAAACTGCACTTCAGGAATTAAATTCACTTCTAAAATAATAAACAGCAGTCAGCCCCAAAGGCTCCCCACATCAACTTTCATTTTGTAATGCAGAGGCGTCCTTGTGATATAAAACCTTATGACATTTTAATTAGGAAAATAGATCATGCAATTCCATACGATGGAATAAATTTTCCAAGCGCTGCTGCTCTGGTCTACTGCATGTTCTCCTAAATTGGAATAAAAATGCATTAAAACTTGTCTAAATTAGATCAGTCTTAAAGCTGGGGGAAGGGAGGAAAGAGAGAAACTGTTGATTTTAATTTATAGATGACCTTTCCTATACCTTAAATCTATGCAAAGGAGTATTTGTATGCAGAGGAAACGTTTCACAAGATGAAAAGCCAATTTTATTTTATTTTTAAAGGGCTTCTGAATTCTTCCTTTCTGTGTTACAGGCAAAGGAGAAGACAGCGATGTTCTCAGCATCAACGCAGATGCGTACGACAGTGACATTGAAGGCCCATGCAATGAGGAAGATAATTCAGATGGGCTGGAAAGGACTGTCAGAAGTGGAGATGGTCCAATAGACGACCTCCAGAAGGACATTGAGAAAAGCGTGAACGAGATCCTGGGGCTTGCAGAATCCTCCCCAAAGGAGCCAAAGGCAGCAACTGTGGCGGTTCCTCCAACAGATGATGTCCAGCCATCAGCACAGCAGCTGGAACTCCTGGAGCTTGAGATGCGAGCCAGGGCTATTAAGGCTCTCATGAAAGCCGGAGATGTAAAAAAATAGCCTCAGGGCTGTTTCATTTGCAAGATGTCTGCATTTGTTCTGATGGGTGTGATGTCGGCTCCCTTCAGTGCTAAAATATATTTGAACCGGTTTTGACATTCCTCATTCAAGCCCTTTGTGTATCCTGACCCATGGCTGAAGAAGTTGGCAGCAGTTTGTCACTGCCATCAGGACTGTGTGACTCTTGCACAAGTGGAGAGGCTTGACGCTGTTCGACTCAACTGGCCATTTTCTCTCTTTGTGTTGGATTTCCCCCCTTCCCTCCCACCGCCCTCAACACGAATTGGGAAACGGTTGTAGATCATACGCATCTCTTGCTGAATCCCGGTGCTTTGCAGAATAATTGGGGACCAATGTAAGGCCTTTTCAGGGCTTACTTTAGCATTCTGGGGAGGTTCAGTTGGGGAGAAAGAAACAGACCACAGCTCCTTAGAGATGGAGGCCTATCGGGCATGTATATTGAGAAATCCCTTGCACCAGCAGTTGAGACCCAGATTGCTTGTTTTCGTTGGGTTCAGTTTATGAGCAAAATATTGTATGCCCTATGCCAAGGGAGCCAAGATGGTAGTGCAGTCTGTGGAGCCCTTAATGGGTCTTGGCAGCTTCTGGTGCCAGCCCATGAGCATTCATAATCTGTGTAGTTTGAACCATAATACAGTTACTGTCTCCCTTTATTTTTAGTGAGTTTAAGTAATGATGTGGGTGCATCCTAAAACACACTCTTTAAAACGAATTTCTGGTGCTTGACTGTAGTTATGTGCGTAGCGTCCAGCTTTCCAGGACATGTTACAAATTCATTTTTAATCCCTTAAGTGCATTGTTAATGTTAAGCTATAGACTTAATATGGTTAAATGTAATTTGTAAACTCAGCCTAGGAAGACCCTTTCCTAGGACTAGATAGGACGTTTTGACAATGCAAAAGTAGATATTTATATGCAGTTGGGGTAGTTGTTACACGTGTCTATCCTGTACGTTATGAAGCAAAGCGACTAAGACTTAAAATGTCGGTATCCTGAGGTTTTGTTTTGAAGTAAGTCTGCACTGATTGCAGGTGGAAAAAAGACATATAAAGGTTTATGAGGGTGCAAGGCACACCAATACCTGCTGCTTTGAAAACGGCCAAAAAATGTGGTAGATCAACATGTATTAACAAATACATTTGACTATACATTTCAGTGCATGCTCAGGTTGATAATTTAAAAAAAAAAAAATGGGTGGAAGTTCCAGCAAGTTGCAGGGTGTGGTATAGCAGGGCAGAGGCAGGCTGGCTAGTGCCTGCTGGTTGAACAATAAATACTTATTTTAAATTGCATTCTTTTTGTTCTCTTGCCTCCTTAAGCTTGAATGTTTGGGTTGGAGAAAGGAAGAGCTTACTGAGCCTAGCATTGAACTGAGTGAAAAATGGGGACCATCAATTTCGTGCATTAAAGACTGGAAGGAAACAGAGTTGGCTTGAATGAGAAAAATGGAGATTTTTCATCTCCTTGGTCAGGGAGCAGAAGGGACAGTTAAGTGAGGGAGGAAATTTGGGGGATAAGGAACTGATCTGGAAATGATGCAGGGAAACTAAGAAGAAAAGTTAATGGAGTTAAATGCCTTTGAGTTTTGGTATAATCAAGGAAGTGTTAATACTGTGTTTTATTTTGTAGATGGTTGTTGACACCACTTGGGAATGAACAAAGAAGGCATCTAAGCTTTCTCTTGTGATAGATACCATCTCTGTCTTACTAAGCTCATACATTTCAAATTTTTCACATGAAATTAGAGTCATTGTCAAAACTATCTCTTCAGCTGTGATTTAACAGAAATCTCAGCTGTCAGTACTAGAGTGGTAAAGTGTTGGGTTTATTTCTGAATGTAGAAGCTTCACTGACCATTGTGAATTCTTGAAGCAATAGTCTAGAAAAATAAAGTATCTAAAATATCTCCTGGGCATTCCTTATATTGATTCGCCACTGGGCACTGGTTTTTAGCAAGTGGATTTCCTTACGATGTCTTAAAAATGAAGTGCAATTGATTTTACTAAAAAAAAACACACCTCCCCTTCAGCCATCAGTTATAATAGAGGTATAAATCTAATGACAAAACCGTTACATTAACTGTGAATAAATAAATAAATCTGGGGTGGTTTTGGTGATCAGCAAGGGGCATCCCTGACCCCAGATTTTTCCATTTAGCACAGCAGTTGGGGGATATTTGCCGGAGTTCAAATTCAAAGAAGAATGGAGTGTGCCAGTTAGATGCTGCTGAGAATTCTGCCTAATTAAGTTTGTCTCCAGTAATTCTTCTTATTCTTGACTGCTTGGAGAGCTAGGGATTGCTTCAAGACAGGAGGCAGGTGGAGGACAAAATGAATAAGTAAAGGGCAGGTGACGAGATCCTAAACTGCTCTTTGGGATTCAAGAAACATTTAAAGTCAACTGGTTCTAAGAACAGATCCACTGCCACAATGGCTCATAAGGTATATATGTTACAGCTCTCTCAAGTTAGTATGCATCCTTATTCAGTAAAACTTACCACAACCCTGGAAGCTTAAATTTAAACCAACGTGGCTGTATCAAGCTGATCTGCTCTTCCATTCCTTAGTGTGAACAGAAGTAGTCCCTCCAGGTGTCTCTGTTTTCCAGGGGCAGTCCCGGATTTACAGAAGCCGTCCCGGTTTCTGATTTGATCTTGGAATGTCCTGCTTTTCCTTAGGACATCCCTGTTTGCATCAGAGAAATGTTGGCGGGTACGGAGTTATGCGGACCGCCCCCGAGCCAAGGAGATACAACCTTTAGAAGACAACTGAAGGCAGCCTTATATAGGGAAGTTTTAAAATGTGTAATTTCCCCCCCCCTGTTTTAATATATGTTGGAAACCACCCAAGAGTGGCTGGGGCAACCCAGTGAAATGGGCTGGGAATAATGAAATAATAAATGAATAAAAGGTAAAGGGACCCCTGACAGTTAAGTCCAGTCACAAATGACTCTGGGGTTGCAGCGCTCATCTCGCTTTACAGGCCTAGGGAGCCGGTGTTTTGTCTGCAGACAGTTTTTCCGGGTCATGTGGCCAGCATTACTAAGCCGCTTCTGGCAAAACCAGAGCAGCGCACAGAAACGGCGTTTACCTCCCCGCTGCAATGGTACCTATTTATCTACTTGCACTTTGACGTGCTTTTGAGCTGCTAGGTTGGCAGGAGCTGGGACCGAGCAACGGGAGCTCACCCAGTCACAGAGATTCGTACTGCCAACCTTTTGATTAGCAAGCCCTAGGCTCTGTGGTTTAGACCACAGTGCTACCCATGGCCAAAATAAAAGAATAAGATGGCCCTGCTTTCATCAGAGAAATGTTGGGAGGGTATGCAGGTGCCTTGTTGTTTACCACATGATCTAGTCACTTGTGGAAGACTGGAAGTTGGCCAATACAAAGCCATCTTTTTCTTTGGCAATCACTCGTAGCCGAGTAAGATTGTCTTCCATAAAGACGGTTTTAACCATGAGTCTGTAAGTGACTGTGGAGGCCAATTCTGGATCTACATGTCCCACCAGAGTGGGGGCATAGGTTTCCAGGTGGGAGTTGCTCATGGTGAGGGTTTGCCAAGCATGCCTTCCTCTTAGCACGTTTCTCCCTTTCATCCTGAGTTCAAGCGCCCATAACATCTTGGTGTAAAGGCTGTCCTCCAACTGGAGTGCTCACAGGCCAGTGTTTCCCAGTACAGAGTAGCACACAAGTGACTATTCCCTAACCCAGTCCCTTGTGTTTTCTCAAATGATAGGTTAACTAAAACTTCTGGACTAGACATAGTGCAGTGGCCTAATCTCCACAGCACAGGATACTGGAACCAGGAGCAGGAATAGCTGTGTGTGCAGGACAGAATTAGGATGTCCACAAAGAAATCAACCACAGGGCAGACGTTGCTCTTTCGAACTTCTGCGATGAGCCCAAAATCCGGCGCCTCTCGCCTTCCATTCTGCTCAATTCACTATGTCATAGATGTGATGCCCCATGGGCTTGGTGTCCAGTGCAGCGGAACCAGTCGAGCTGCCCTAAATCTGCCTCTTGGGTACCACAATGAAGTGAGATGGGTGGGGAAGAATGCAAATATAATACACACCCATTGAGTAGTAGGTCCCACTGAGCTGAATGGGACTTCCTGCCAGGTAATTGTGTCTGGGACTACTGCCTGAACTTATTTCTAACTAGTTCAGAACTTAAGAAAGGGAGGGGGCGTGGGAATAGCTGTTCTTTGTCACAATCTAGGAAATCCATGGAAATGTTGGTCGTTGACAGGAAAATTCCAAGTCCTCATTAAGCCGCCCGAGTTCCCAAGGAATACAATTTCATTAAATGATTCTTTGCAGCTTCAGTGTTGGCAAGACTGCAGTTGGATGATCTGAATAAAAAGGTGCAACTCCCCCGAGAATCAAAAGTACCAATTATTCCTGGCATGAGGCTTTAATGCTGTTTTTATGGTGATTTGATAGAGAACAATAATTAGACTTCAAAATGTCACTTTTAAAAGACAAATTATAGGCATTTCCTCCGAACAATTCAGGTTTGTTTGCAGCTCCTTCCTTTATTATAGTGTTTTGCAGTTGCAGGGAAATGTTTTGCCTAAACTGCTTAGTAAACCAGAGGCCTGGTTAATTTGCTTCTAAATATCTTTAGGATTTTTGCCATCTTTCAGGTTTGAAATAATTAGCTGCGAGGTATTAATGCATTGATCACAAAGCTGGCAGGTTATTAGATAGCAATAAGAATAAAAAAAGATGACGTCTCCTAAAGGCAACATAATAAAAATGCTACCAATGTCCTTCAATTGTTTCAAACTATTCAGCTGTGAAGCTGGTGATATAGAGTACTATGCCCAGCTTGAAACGGAGTTTCAAAGCCTCTTAGTGAAAGTTTCTTAAGAAAAATACTCTTCAGGGCCTTCCTCCCTTATGTCTGATGAGAAATACTTCCACAGTACAAATCTGATGAGGTTGGAAAACTGATCACATGGAGAGTTGATCTCCACAGGCAGAAAAGTCACCTATGCAGAGTTCTTGGGACTGTACTGCTTCCTATATACAAGGACTGTATATAGGAAGAAGATGGGACGACCACTATTTTCTCCAATGAAAACAGGGATATCCAATTCCAGCATCAGCATTATAATTGTACTATTTCTTCTTCTTCTTCTTCTTCTTCTTCTTCTTCTTCTTCTTCTTCTTCTTCTTCTTCTTCTTCTTCTTCTTCTTCTTCTTCTTCTTCTTCTTCTTCTTCTTCTTCTTCTTCTTCCACTCGTAGCCAAGTAAGATTGTCTTCCATGAATACGGTTTTAACAGTTAGTCCATAAGTGACCGTGGAGGCCAATTCTGGATCCACACGTCCTGCAACAGTGGGGACATAGGTTTCCGGGCAGGAGTTGATCACGGTGAGGGTTTTCCAAGCGTGCCTTCCTCTTAGCACATTTCTCCCTTTTGTCCTGAGTTTGAGCGTCTTCAAAACCCATGACAACTTTAGTAAAGCTATTCTCCAATTGGAGCGCTCACAGGCCAGTGTTTCCCACTTTTTGGTGTTTATACTACATTTTTATTGATTTGCTTTGAGAGTGTCTTTAAACCTCTTTTGTTGACCACCAGAATTATGCTTACCATTTTAAAGTTTGGAATAGAGTAGTTGCTTTGGAAGACGATAATCAGGCATCAGCACAACATGACCAGTCCAACAAAGTTGATGTTGAAGAATCATGGGTGATCTTTGCTTTTTCCAGTATACTGACATTAGTTCACCTGTCTTCCCAGGTGAAGTGTAAAAGTTTTCGGAGACACCATTGATGGAATCTTTCGAGGAGTTGGAGATGCATTTATAAGTGGTCCACATTTCACAAGCATACCATAAGGTTGGTAGTAGCACCATAGCTTTGGTATTATTTATACCCCACCCATCTGCCCCAGCCACTCTGGGCATCTTCCAACATTCCGGGATCAAATTAGACTGTTGCTGTAAATCTGAGACTGTCCCTGGAAGATAGGGACACTAGGAGAGTCTGCACTTCCTGGTATCCACATGCAAAGAGATTTAGAAGTTGACATTCCAACATGTCACTCCCTACCTGCTCTCTTGAGATGGTACATGTGATTTATGCGACTTCAGATTGCTTCTTACATTGGTTAAATGTTTGTCTGAAAGCATTAACGCAAGTTGGTTAAAAACTTGGGTAACATGAGAAACGCGTCATGGGCACAGTTAGGCGAGTGGTCTTTTTAAGTCCATCTAGGAGGACTTAAGGTAATGTTGGGAAAGATGGAGGGCACAAGGAGAAGGGGACGACAGAGGACGAGATGGTTGGACAACGTTCTCGAAACTACCAACATGAATTTGACGAAACTGCGGGAGGTAGTAGAAGACAAGACAGGAGCGCCTGGCGTGCTCTGGTCCATGGGGTCACAAAGAGTCGGACACGACTAAACGACTAAACAACAACAACAATAAAATGAAGGTTGCTCCAGTATCTTCAAAGCATAGGGACGCGGGTGGCTCTGTGGTCTAAACCACTGGGCCTCTTGGGCTTGCTGATCAGAAGGTCGGTGGTTTGAATCCCTGTGACAGGGTGAGCTTCTGTTGCTCTGTCCCAGCTCCTGCCAACCTACCAGTGCTAAAGCACGCCAGTGCAAGCAGATAAATAGGTACTGCTGCGGCGGGAAGGTAAATGGCGTTTCCATGCTCTCTGGCACTTGTCATGGTGTCCTGTTGCACCAGAAGCGGTTTAGTCCTGGAAAGCTGTCTGTGGACAAAACGCTGGCTCCCTCAGCCTGAAAGCGAGATGAGCGCCTCAACCTCATAGTCGCCTTTGACTGGACTTAAACGTCCAGGGGTCCTTTACCTTTTACCTTCAAAGCACATTATGGGAGGTGTATGTGTGCATCCAACATGATCACCCTCTCTTGGCATAATTGGGGCATGCATGAAAACTAATGTGAGGATGTTTCTTCTTTCAGCAAAGTTCTCCATGTCTGTTGTCAGACCCCCCGCCCCCTGGAGTGTTCCTGACTAATGCTCTTCTAAGACCTGTAGAGCTTCACAGTGGAACTTGCCATAGAGGCTGTATTAGGTTCAGACTTTGCCCCAAAAGGAAAGGAAAATAATACCACGCGAGGAGCCCAGATCCCAAATTAAAACCTCGTTATTAAGCCCTGCAGTTTAGTCATGATAATATAAAGCTTCATGTTTATTGCTAAGTCAATCTGCAATATGTGCAGAAGGGGTAAAAAAAAAAGGTGTTTATTATGTTTACTTTATTTATGGCCAAATTTAAATGTTAAAATACTGCAATTTTTTTTGTCAAGTCTCATGTTTTATGGTCCTTTCTTTCCATTAATATTAAAATATGTAAACAGGATATATAAAAGGTGAAGAAAAGTCTGAAGCCTGTGAAGAAGGTTTTTTGCTGCATACCAGTTAATCAAAGTGACTCTCTAGTCAGAGGGGGAAAGAAGCAAAGAGAGTATAACTGTAAATATTGCATGGTTATTAAACTGTGGAGGACAAGTTATCATCTCTGGTTGTTGGCTGTTTTTTTTCCAGCCTCTTCATGTGCTCCAACAGATCCCTCTGGAAATACATGGTCAAAGTCAGTCGTTTCCAAAGGCTTTTTAATGGCTAGTGCCTATAAAAAGGGAATCTTTGGGTGTCTTTATATCCTGCCTGCTATATGATAATAAACGCTTCTGGTGGCATAGTCCCTTTTATAAAGATGTCGCCACTTCCTCTCCCTAATTTCACTTGTTGGCACTTAAATATGAGGACTTTTGTAACAGAGATTAAAGGCTCCACTCCCCAAATCTAGGATAAACCTTCAGTGAATCAACATTTGAGGCCATTTCAGATGAATTTCTTTAGTCTAGAATCCAGCCAAATTTAAGCACGTTGGAGATTTATTTATTCAAATGAGTGAAGTAGGTGCTTAGTTTACTCTTCCCTATTTAAATTGATGCGCATCTAATCCTAAGCATATCATTTTTAATGGGGCTTATGTTAGGTGGTTCTTTTTAAGTATCCAGTCACAATGGGTAATATTCAAGTAGGTTTTACTCAGGGTAAGCCCACTGAAATTAATGAACCTATTATTATTATTATTATTATTATTATTATTATTATTATTATTACAGTGGTACCTCGGGTTAAGTACTTAATTCGTTCCGGAGGTCCTTACTTAACCTGAAACTGTTCTTAACCTGAAGCACCACTTTAGCTAATGGGGCCTCCTGCTGCCGCCGCGCCACTGGAGCCCGATTTCTGTTCGTATCCTGAAGCAAAGTTCTTAACCTGAAGCACTATTTCTGGCTTAGTGGAGTGTGTAACCTGAAGCGTATGTAATCTGAGGTACCACTGTATTATTATGATTAAATTTTGTATATCGTCCACCTGAAGATCACTGGGTGGTTCACGACATAAAAAATAGGAACACAAACAAAAAAAACAGACCGATAAGCATTCTACCACAAACACATTTAAATGGCTGTTAATCAGACAAAGACCTAGTGATAGAGGAACATTTTTGCCTGGCACCTAAAGATAAGCAAGGAAGGTGCCGGATGAGCTTCCCTGGGGAGAGCATTCCAAAAATGTGGAGCCACCACAGTAAAGGTCTGTTCTTGTGTTGCCACCCTCCAGACTGCTCATGGGAGAGACACACAAAGAAGGGCTTGAGATGATGCTTTCAGGGTCCAGATTGGTCCATGTCCATGTCCAGAGTGGCTGGGGAACCCTAGCCAGATGGGTGGGGTACAAATAAATTATTATTATTATTATTAATTTATTTCTGTGAATCTATTCTGAATAAAGCTTAGGTTGTTACCACCCATTGGTTCCTGGGTGTAAAATGGAACCTTAAAATATGTGCAGAACAACCAAGTTCAGTATTAATTAAACAGGAAGAAATACTAAATGTTTCCATCTTCCGGGCTCCAGAGATCTCCGGTAGCAGTCAGGGAGGGATCCTTTCATGGGGCACCTGGCTCACACTCCCTCCAAACCATGCTCCCGGGACTATGGCCACCCCCAGGCCGTCTCCATGCTATGCCCATGTGCATTTGTGGTTTTAACAGTTTTTAATTACTTACGTGTTGCCTTGAGACGGTGGTTTAGAAGGCGGTTAATAAATTAATTATAATAATATATAATACAGTGGTACCTTGGTTCTCAAACTTAATCTGTTCTGAAAGTCCGTTCCAAAACCAAAGCGTTCCAAATCCAAGGCGCGCTTTCCCATAGAAAGTAATGCAAAATGGATTCATCCGTTTCAGGCTTTTAAAAACAGCAATTTAACATGAATTTTGCTATCTAACGAGACCATTGATCCATAAAATGAAAGCAATAAACAATGTACTGCAGTCACACAATCAATCCATCAGTAGCTGAACTGGGTTCCACACAGTCACAGAAACAAAACAAAAAGAGCTGCAGAAACAAAAAAGCAAAATAAATAGCAAAAACACTAGGGTTAGGGTTAGGGTTAGGGTTAGGGTTAGGGCCAGGGCCAGGGCCAGGGTCAGGGTTACCGTAACACTCAAAACAGAAGTGTGGCACTTCCGAAAAATGTTTGCAAACCACAACACTTACTTCTGGGTTGGCAGTGTTTCGGTTCCAAGTTGTTTGAGTACCAAGGTGTTTGAGAACCAAGGTACCACTGTAATAATAAATTATAATAATATCAACTTGCCTGCTAATTATGGTCAAGTTCCTCCAGGTGCCTCTTCTGTCTGCAGCTGAGAGAGAGAGAAAAAGAGATTCATTTTCTTTGGTGGCAACCCAGTTGTGGGAACCACCTCTGTTGAAAAGTTTCCCTCGAGTTGTCATTACCATTATTTAATTGCCAGGTTAAGCCTGTTCTGTTTCCCTGTGCTTTTCAGAGCATTACGTTATAAATTTACGCCTGTCATTGCTCCCTATTTGTGTTTTTGTTGTCTGTCTAATTATTGCTATATGCTTACAAGATCAATAAAAATGAATCACGAGGGCATTTATTAGTCAAAAGGTGACGTAAAAATCTCTTTAATTACAACTGACCCAGCCTGCCTTGTTCTGTAGGGGCAACACTTCACGGGAAACACAGGACTGTTTAAAAAAAAAATTGAACAAGAGAAGCAGTAAATGAATGCTAAGTACTATAATACCAGACGCTGAAAAACCCACCCTAACCCTTTCTAATTTCCATGAAATTAGCAGGAAAAGAGAGAAGGACAGGGCAGGCACAGATTGACATAACGGTGTTGTATTGTGCCTTAATCGCAGGAAAAATCAAAACTCATAGAGAAGATACAAAGCTAAGGGTTGTCTCAGCTGCAGTTTAAGTGTCCAAAGCAGGGGTCAGCAAACTTACCACGCCTTGCGCAGGTGCTTCCAGTGCCGATTGTGTGGTGGGCCAGAGGGCAGGGGAGCGCGTGCCCATACGCATGCGCACACGCTATTTCTGGCACACGTCCGGGTTGGAGGAGCACCGAAAATAGCTTGTGCACATGTGCATGGCCTCCTCTGACTTGGATGTGCACCGGAAATAATGCTTGCGCATGCGCAAATAATGCTTGCGCATGCACACAAGCTATTTCCTGTGCTCCTCCGACCCGGAAGTGGGCAGCCGTGCAACACAGTGCCGGTAAGAGCGGGCGATGGCAGCAGGCGGCGGGGGTTGCCGCGGGCTGGATAAATGAGTCTCTCGGGCCTTATCCAGCCCATGGGCCTTAGTTTGGGGACCCCTGGTCTAAAGCAACACTGTGCTCACTGGAAGGACAGATACTTTGGCCACCTCATGAGAAGAGAAGGCTCCCTGGAAAAGACCCTGATGTTGGGAAAGATGGAGGGCACAAGGAGAAGGGGATGACAGAGGACAAGATGTTTGGACAGTGTTCTTGAAGCTACCAGCATGAGTTTGACCAAACTGCGGGAGGCAGTGGAAGACAGGAGTGCCTGGCGTGCTCTGGTCCAGGGGGTCACGAAGAGTCAGACACGACTAAACGACTAAACAACAACAGGCAAAAACCAAATGGCACCAGCCAATCAGTCAAATGGCAAAATTCCTACCAGGCCCCTGCCCCAAAGCAGTCAACCCCATGACAGGCATAGCAAGGTCAACGCAAACAGGCCTAAATATAGGGAGGGTGGGTGGGTGATCCGATGCGCGCAGCAAAAAGAGGATGCTCAATGTTGTGCGCAAAGAATAAACAGCCCCTCAACAGTCACTCATAAAATTGCTACACCAAATTCTCCCCTATGACTGAGGGGTACCCAATCAGATTCGTGGCCATCTATACTAACCCGCCTAGCAAAAGAGGGATGTCTTGGTTGCCCCCACCACAACATGTGCTCTCCATGATGGAGAACACGCTTTGCCAACATAAGATATATATCCTGAGTTTTGCAGTCTGCGAGACAAGAAGGGGCCTGAGGGAAGAGGATCCAATATCCTATACCCTCCAACATTTCTTCAGTGAAAATAGGTAAAGGTAAAAGACCCCTGGATGGTTAAGTCCAGTCAAAAGCGACTCTAGGGTTGCGGTGCTCGTCTCGCTGTCAGGCCGAGGGAGCCAGCGTTTGTACGCAGATAGCTTTCCAGGTCATGCGACTAAACTGCTTCTGGCCCAATGGGACACTGTGATGGAAACCAGAGTGCATGGAAGAAGAAGAAGAGTTTGGATTTGATACCCCTCTTTATCACTACCTGAAGGAGTCTCAAAGCGGCTAACATTCTCCTTTCCCTTCCTCCCCCACAACAAACACTCTGTGAGGTGAGTGAGGCTGAGAGACTTCAGAGAAGTGTGACTAGCCCAAGGTCACCCAGCAGCTGCATGTGGATGAGCGGAGATGCGAACCCGGTTCACCAGATTACAAGTTCACCGCTCTTTGCCACTACACCACACAGGCATGGAAACGCCGTTTACCTTCCTGCCGCAGTGGTACCTATTTATCTACTTGCAATCTCCAGTGGAACTATGAACCCTATTCCATAATAATAATAATAATATACCCTGCCCAGTCACCCTGGGTGGCTTCCAACATCTATAAAAACATAATAAAACATTGAAAAACTTCCCTGTGCAGGGCTGCCTTCAGATGTCTTCTTGTTGTATAGTTATTTCTCTCCTTGGCTCAGGAGTCAGTTAACTCCATGCCCTCCAACATTTCAATGATGAAAATAGGGACGTCCTAAGGAAAAGTGGGACATTTCGGGATCAAATCAGAAACCAGGGTGGCTTCTGTAAATCCGGGGCTGTCCCTGAAAAATAGGGACACTCAGACGGTCTGCTGAGTCTCTCCTTAAAATACTGTTATTTCCTGGAAATCTATCTGTTCCCCTTTTCTTAGATTTGATCGTTGGAAAAACTGCAAACGCCAAAAAGCACTGTAAGTATCTAGTGTTCTTTTTCTCTGCCGAGAAACCTACCAGCTCAATCCGATGCATTTTCTACATAGAGCTAAGTGCTATTGAGTTCAGTGACACTTACCCCAGTTATGTGCTTATAGAAAACTTATAAAAACCTCAAAAAGGCTGTCCCTGGAACTTCCTATTGTTTGAAGATGTTGGGGAAAACATATTCACATTTAATTAACTGTCCTGCATAATAAATCTAATGAAAGCCATTGTTTGCTCCCTAAGCCCTTTGCTGTGCATTTATCAGAAATAGCCTCCTTACCTGAAAAGCATTTAAAGGTGATGTGAAACTATATTTTCCTTGGGGATGAGCTACCGTCAGGTTCTGTCTGGATTTCTGGTGATGCTCCAACCCTATTTAAATAAGCAAATAAAAAGGGGGAGGAAGGAGACAGGCGAGCTTACATGCCCACCCAGAGGCACTTCTTCCCCCCATTTTGCGGCAAACGCAGATAATGTTGTCACTAGTGTTCATTAAATATCAATAGGCCGAAGGGAATGAACATGGCAGGGTTAAGATCTATGGTCGATGAAGAACGGCAGGCCTCATAAAGCTGTTTGAGGTGTAATATACGTTTATCATTGAATGCTCTAATAAGCCCCCCAAATAAGTGGGCAGAGTTCGACACATTGAACGTATAAAGTTGATGAGAAAGTTGATTTGAAAGGCGAGAGCTTTTATGGGTGAAGTGGGGGAAGGAAGTCAGGATGGGAGAGATCTCCCCCCCCCCCAGTGATGTGTGCAAATGCAGACCATTTTTTTCTCTTCAACTGCAGACTTCTTGCCTGAGACCTTAGGTTTGGCATGAATAAAGTGAACAGCAAATCCCTTTGTGGAGGCTATAAATTGTGCTGGCATTTTTTTTTTGTTTAAGAAAGCTTAGATTACACGAGAACAACCGAGATGTGCTTCTTTGTGTCTGTGTGCGGCAGGACCCTTGTTATTTCAACATTAAGACCGAAAATCACTCGAAAGATCCAATTTTTCTCCCTTCAATGATACAAGAAGAGTGCTAAATTTTGACTACCAAATTTTGACCGGGAGATCTGAGTATGATTGTAACACATGAGGGCAACTTTGATGGCAGTTCCCACCTCCCCTATGTGGGATGTGATACTTAAGTAGCAGTCAAGTACAGTGGTACCTCTGGTTACGTACTTAATTCATTCTGGAGGTTCTTTCTTAACCTGAAACTGTTCTTAACCTGAAGCACCACTTTAGCTAATGGGGCCTCCCGCCGCCGCGCCGCTGCTGCACGATTTCTGTTCTTATCCTGAAGCAAAGTTCTTAACCCAAGGTAATATTTCTGGGTTAGCGGAGTCTGTAACCAGAAGTGTATGTAACCTGAAACGTATGCAACCCGAGGTACCACTGTACTACATTCCTTTTTTCCCTAGAGTGGACATGCAAGGGGATGTTTGGTTCAGCCAGTCGGAACTTCCTGTTTCCTCCTGGACTGGGACATACTTCTTTTTGCATGTGACTAGAGGTGGGCATGACCTTACCTATCCAGGTAACACAAAAGGACAAGGCATGCAGCCATCTCTCTCTCTTTGACTTCCTCCATCGTAGGACCAACAGCTTTTTAGCTAGAGATGTTCTGTTGGGTTTTAGCCAACAGATGACAAAGGGACTATTCCCATTTGGGACAGACCCACATGTATATATTTTGTAACTAAGTCTGCCTTAGCAGAACATTCTTGGATCAAATCAGAGACCGGGAAACAGCTTCTGTAAATCCAGGACTTTCCCCAGAAAATAGGGGCACTTGGAGGGTCTGCAAATTTTCCACTCCCTGCTAAAAGCAAAGTACCGATTTTGCCAGTTATCTTGGAAGCAAACCCAGTGGCTGGAATCCTCTGCATCTTCAGTTACTCTGCATCTTCAGTTCCTCATCCTCTTAAGAAATATGTTTCCATGTGGCTGCGATTGGGGCATCTGTTTCTACACCTTGGGGAACACATGGAGGAATTATATAAATTGCAACACCCTCCCATTGCAAATCCCTTTTGGAAAGAGTAGGGAAGAAATAGACATCATTAATCAGAGTACTCTAAAAAAACCCACAACAAACAGAACCCCTCTCTCAAAAACAAAACAAAAAAACAGCCCTTCTTTTGACACCTCCTCTATAAAGTGAAATGGCATATTCTGTTTTTTAAACCCCCCACACCATTACACACTCAAAGCAATAGATATATATTGTACTACGGCGGTTCACTTCTTGTGGTTTCTCATGTTGGTATTGATAAAGTGTTATAATCAACACTTTGTCTTGCGGCCTCATTTTAATCCCCCCCCCTGCTCCGTGTGTTTATCTCGGCGGAGAACTCTAAACTATATTTTTTATAATGTCCTGCAAACTTTTATCTCCAGCTAGTGAAAAAGATTAATAATCCCCTTACCTTCACTGCAAAAGGTTTAATAAACAATGCTTAATTAAAACAAGGCAAGCGCAATAAACCCAAAGGGTTCTGCTTTAGTATTGCATATTTGTGTCATTTTTCTTGTTTGGTATGGGGGCTTTAAAAAAGAAAGAGGCATTGGGAGGAGGGGGGGGAGACAGGGGAAGGGCCAGCCGAGAACATCAGAGTTTTTATATTTAATTGAACTAACAGCATGTGCTGACAAGTAATAAATAACAGCAGAACAGAGTGACTAAATAAATTGGTTTCCCCAAGCAATGATTCATCCTCTGTCTTTCATTGCCATCAAGTTAAGAGAGAGCTTCTCTTTTGTCACCTAGTAAGGAGAAATATTTAATAGTGTAACAATCTTTCTTCTTCTTCTTCTTCTTCTTCTTCTTCTTCTTCTTCTTCTTCTTCTTCTTCTTCTTCTTCTTCTTCTTCTTCTTCTATTGCAGCTACAACGGACCTTTTAAGGGCCCAGAAGTACTAGGAATAAATAAAATTTGCAGTAATTAACAAAAAAAATCAGGAGTTTTTTTCCTCACAACGCATGCTTATCACATGGAATTCGTTGGCACAAAAGCTGGTGATGGTCTCTGGCCTTATTATGCCTTTGAGGAAAAGGAAAGAAAGAAAGATTGGGCAAACTAATGCTAAGGGTGGGCTGAAAATGGGACCGTCCATCTCCTGTGAAAGTGAGGGGAGGGCAAGGCCCATTTCCACTTGACCTGAGGTTGGAGCCCAGAATCACCTTGAACAGCTAAAAGAAGCTCCTGGGAGGCCGGAGGGACATTGCTGGAACAACTCTTGTGTTGGGGCAACTGGCTAAAATGTTTTACAGCGTTTTAAATGGTTTTAATTTTGGTTCCTCTGTTTAATGTTTGTTGGGTTGAGGTTGGTAAAATGTTGAGTTGGGGTTGGCGGCTACTTTAATTTGGGTATAACTGTAAACTGATTATTCTTATTATCTGTTGATTTATTGGTTTATCTATAGTCTGTATAAGATATTCTGTTTTTTAATGCTGGATGTTTTATTACATTTTAATATATGCTGTAAGCTACCCAGAGTGTCTGGGGAAACCGAGCTAGATGGGCAAGATATACCGTATTTTTCGCCCTATAGGACGCACTTTTCCCCCTCCGAAAATGAAGGGGAAATGTGTGTGCGTCCTATGGGGCGAATGCAGGCTTTCGCTGAAGCCTGGAGAGCGACCCCTCTCCCTCTCCAGGCTTCAGGAAGCTCTGCGCAAGCCGTGGGAGCCCGCGGGGGTCCCCCCCGGGCTTCCCCGGCTTGTGCAGAGCTGCCTCTTATCCCGAAGCCCCAGCGCACTGAGCAGTCGAGGCCAGGGCTTCGGGTAGCTCCACGCAAGCCGCGGGAGGGCTCCCCCGGCTTGCGCAGAGCTGCCTGTTCTGGGGGCTGGGGTCGGGGGAAGCTCGGGCTTCCCCCACCGCAGCCTCGCACCTTGGGGGGGAAAATAATTTTCCCCCTTTATTCCCCCCCCCAAAAAAAACTAGATGCGCCTTATGGGCCGGTGCACCCTATGGGGCGAAAAATACGGTAAATATAGTATGATGATGATGCCCTAAGACAGGGATGTCCAACAGGTCGATTGTGATCTACTGGTCGATTGCAGGGTGTACATGGTTGATCGTTGTGGATTGTGGGGCCCCGCCCCTAAAAAAAACCCCAACAACTTTGGCTCCCTAAAAAAGCTCAACAACTCTGGTAGATCACTGCCAGTTTTTTATAGTGGGAGTAGATTGCAGTCTCTTGAAAGTTGGACATGCCTGCCCTAAGACAGTTGTCAGAGCCAACAAACCACAATGATGTTGCCATCAGCTGACATCTGACATCCATGAGTGCTCAACCACTTAGTCTGCAAAATGTTTTTGGTTTTTTTTAAACGAGATATCCTTCACCTCGTGAGGTATCAGGTTGTGAGTTTGGTCTCCAAGAGAAGAAACTGTGCCCTGCGCTGTAAAAGCTCTCCCTCATATCACTGGTGCAGAAAAGCTATCCAGTTGGTGTCTTTGCAATCGCGTCGGGTGCGTTCTGGTAAATCATTGATTGATTGATAATGTCTGAGTAGCTGTATGGCCACAACGATATAAACGTTATCATTTAAATGAATTTTCACAACGCCACATCCTCGGACTTCATGTGAGGTCAGTTCAGGAGATCTTCTACTTCACTACCGACAATGGAAAACAAAAATAAGATGTATTTACAGCGTAAACATTACGAAGGACATTAGCATATAAATAAACACAGATAATGGAGTAATAGTGTGAAGATATTTTTGCAGCTAATGTAATTTCCTCCAATGAAGTAAAGCCGGATATTCGTGAATGACTTGCTAAAAGGGCTTTTGTAAGGAGTATAGGTGAAGGTTTGGCTCCATTTCTAATGTGAATTCATCGGAATAGGTTATAAACCATATGTGTTTGGGAACACATTCCTTTGCAGTGTTTAGCGGCAGAATGGCATTCAGTCCAAAGAATCCCTTATTCATTTCCTAGCCACACAATGGGACAGAATAATGAAAATTTAAACTCTCATATCAATGCTTGAAAAAAGAGTGCACGAATGACTGGGCCCCATAGATGTATTTATACAGATTTTTAAACCTCTGTGTTCCTTAAAGCTCCTGCAAGATAAACACATTTTGTAACAAGTCATCCAAACATTTATTTATTTGTTTGTTTGTTTGCACGGGGTGGGCACTACCAATTGTCATCATTGGGTCAGAAATGTTTTGTATTGCTTTCGGGGGGAAAAAGGACCTTGACCACAGTTTTTTAAAGCAGATTTTTCCAATTGCACAAATTCCTGATCAGACAACCTAAAAAGCAAAGCGAAACAGGAACACAAAGCACACTTTGCTCCTTGTTTACTCCCTGCATCAGTGGTGGCTTCCTGACAGGAGTCAGGAGTTCTTATCTACTAAAAAGGTAAAGGTAAAGGACCCCTGACAGTTAAGTCCAATCACAGACGACTCTGGGGTTGCGGCGCTCATCTCACTTTAAAGGCCGAGGGAGTCGACGTTTGTCCGCTCTGCACAGTTTTTCCAGGTCATGTGACCAACATGACTAAGCCGCTTCTGGTGCAATGGAACACCATGACGGAAACCAGAGCAGCGCACGGAAACACCGTTTACCTTCCCACCGCAGTGGTACCTATTTATCTACTTGCACTGGTGTGCTTTTGAGCTGCTAGGCTGGCAGGAGCTGGGACAGAGCAACGGGAGCTCACCCCGTTGCACGGATTTGAACAGCAGACCTTTTGATCAGCAAGCCCAAGAGCCTCAGTGGTTTAGACCACAGCGCCACCCGCGTCCCTTTCTTATCTACTATATAGCCACAATTTCTTTAGAAATCTGCCTCAATTCAGTAACTAACAGGCATGCACAAAAGAAGTACTTACAAGGATGTGACGAAGCATTACTTACCTGAAGATGAAGGAAGAAAGGAAGGACGTTGCAGACAAAAATAAGAAGGTGACTTGATACAGGCAGTTTGCTGTAAGTATGGAAATAACAGAAATATGCATTCTACCTCTGTAGAATTTAGGAACATATGGTTCCTGATCAGTGCTATTTTTCTAGAAAAAGGTACTGAGACTCACCATGAACACCCCTCTCGTTCTCTGACACTATTCCTGACACTGCTTGTCATTTTTCATGTTTGATGTGCTATAGAAAAATAGGGGTGGCTGGCTTTTGCTGCCCAACTCCCCAAAGGACTGAGTCCCCTAAGTCCACGATCAGTCAGAGATGAATGGATGGAGGTAGGTGCAGCGAAAGCGAAACAGATCTTTATTTTTCTGTTGCAACAGAGTTCCCTCCCTCCTAGCAAGGAGGCAAGAGAGACCCAGAACCAAGAAGAAACATCTCTTTTAAGGGTTCGCATTTTGGCGTGGAGAAGGAGGACATCCCATCTATGTCAGGAGTGCATGCAGGAGCCAGGCCCTGTGACCAGTAGGGCTTTGCAGGACTGGGGCCTTCCTAAGTTTGCTCTGGAGAGGCAAGGCATGGCAGCACAGGCAGTGGCGTAGCGTGGGTTGTCAGCACCCGGGGCAAGGCAAGTAATTTGCGCCCCCTAACCCGTGGATTTGCGCTCCCTTACCCGTGGATTTGCGCCCCTAACCCTAACTCCCAGATGTTGCGCCCGGTGCGGCCGGCCCCCCTGCACCCCCCACGCTACGCCACTGCACACAGGTGAGGCCATTTGGTAACTCACTGCACCTGGTGGCAAGAGCCGGAAAGGGATATAAGGTCAGCATTTCCCTTTGGCTCTTTGCCACAGCAACACGCTTCCTGCCTTGCTGCGTTTGGCTTCTTGCTCCCTGATCCTCGGACCTCGGCTTCCTGACTCCCTGCTTCTTGAACCTCTGAACTCTGAGTTCGTGACTCCTTGCTTCCTGACACTCCGACTCCTGGCTTCTGGACTCCCATTCCTGCTCCCACTTTGCCATCTTGCCCCCGGTCCCAACGTCCTCAGCCGGGACTTCGATTGCCCGGAGACCGGACTGTGACACTCTACAGTCCAAAATTGTAAGCCAAAAATGGCTTATCTCCTGAGTTTATGCCAATAATAAAACTCAGAAATGTGAGGAGTTAGGAGTCCACTGTGGTTTATTGCAAAGCAATGGGTTACAGTTGGATAGTTCTGCAAAACTGCAACCACACCTGATGGTTCAGTCAGTGGTATTTATAAAGTTTCAAACAAAGCATTTCAATTTTCACCAATCATGTACATCATTACCTCTTAATACACATGTGCAATAAGCACTGGCAATTTATGATGGTTCAGTTCTGATTCCCACCGTCCTTTTACATTGTGTTAGCTTGCATGTTGGGAACCTGTGTTACATGTAGCCATTTAAACCATGTAGGAACTTATGTTCTAGCTTTTAACTGTATCTTTGTGATTCACATATTAGCTGTGCTGTATTCCTGCCCCAATTCTGGGGAGTGGGCAACTTGCAAAACCATCAGTTTCATAAAGGAACAGGTTACCCTAACTTCTCTAATAGAAGAACACTCAAGGATTTCCAGGGGTACACATTATCACATTTATTGTGGCCCCTTTGGGCTGCCACCACAGGGTTACTGTGGCTCAGGCAGGCCAAGGTGTGATATTCCTGAGGATTCAGCAAGTTTCACAAAGTTCCAGACACTGTTTACACAACACATTAGCATTTGACAATCTGGATGCCCATCAGACATCCCTCAATGCAGAGCACCTGGGCAAATAATGACCATTAATACCAAGAAGGTTCAAAGATATAGGAGAGGAATTTCCTTCAGGAACTTCCCCTGATTGGTATCTGCCTACTTGTTCTCATGCAGAGGAAATACTGAGAGTCTTTAGGAGAGTCAAGATGGCTTTGGGATTGCTTTCCTGTACTATTTAAGACATGTGGTTTATATACTTAAGTATGTGTGTTTACCGTGTGCAATTATCAACATTTATTCTATATTTGAGACTTTTGAATTCCTATAACAGATGTAAGTACCGTATTTATCGCTCCATAAGACACACTTTTTTCCTCCTAAAAAGTAAGGGGAAATGTGTGTGCGTCTTATGGAGCGAATGACGCTGCGCACTTCTCCGTCACTGCGCAGCGCCTCTTCAGCGAAGTGGGAGGAGAAATGGAAGGGGCTCCGTTTCTCCTCCCGCTTCGCTGGAGAGGTGCTGCACAGAGATGGCCACCTTAACTTCACTGGGTTGTTGTGAGGTTGTTGTGTGATAACCCTTGTTTAGCCCCCTGAACAACTTGACAAACAGACAGGAGAATATTATTCTTGTTTTCCCTCTTCAGTCAGTTTTGGATTCCATCACTGCCCAAACCATGTGCCTCTGTCTCTCCAAACAGCCAGATGAGCTCATTTTTTTTTCTGGGGCTTTCTGTGAGAGAATGAAATCCAAACACTAATGCTTGTTAAAATGTTTCTACTGTGCACTTGCAAAATCAAGCTTTTGAAAAGATTATCTACAGAAATAAAAGATTCCGAATATATTTTTCTTGTTTTCTAAAAACTCCTCTAAAAACTAGGTGCGTCTTATGGTCAGGTGCGTCTTATAGAGCGAAAAACATGGTAATTCCCCTCCTCCATTTTTTTCAAATCACACATTACAGTGATACCTCAGGTTACATACTCTTCAGGTTACATACGCTTAAGGTTACAGACTCCGCTAACCCAGAAATACTGCTTCAGGTTAAGAACTTTGCTTCAGGATGAGAACAGAAATCGTGCAGCAGCGGCGCAGCGGCAGCAGGAGGCCCCATTAGCTAAAGTGGTGCTTCAGGTTAAGAACAGTTTCAGGTTAAGAACGGACCTCCAGAACGAATTAAGTACTTAACCTGAGGTACCACTGTACTAGCTTTTTAACTGCACATTTCCACCTTACTCTACATTTGGGGTCTTATTTCTCACAGGGTCCAATTGCGCACTAAAAACAACAACAAAACATTGACTTTTACTTTGTTAGAAGAGAGGCCTGGAAATGTTGGAAATGTTAGCAGAGTAGCTAAATTGCAGCTGGGAAGCCAATGTCTTGTGCAATGCTGACTCTTTCCTGGAATTGAAACAGTGTTCAAACACTTGTTAAAATATTCAACAGCTTTTACTTGCAGAGCATATAGCTGAAGAAGAATATATGCAAAGTGTTTGCATTCACATACTATCCAAGCAGGGGCTTCGTTTTTTAGTTGAAGACAACAGCTTCTTCCTTAAACATTCAATTAAACCGTGTCTTTCTCTCTTTCCAGTATTTGCTCTCAGCCTTCTGCACATGACCCAGCTGGGCCATGCAGTTCCTTCTGAGAGGTTCCCAATCTCTCCTTCCAGCAGACTTCTCCTGACTGCTTCTTTAGGAGAGCATCAACTTCTTTCTGCCACATACATTCACACAAGATATACCATGCTTTTCCATGTATAAGACAAGGGTTTTTAATTAGAATACTATGTTCAAAATCTGGGGTCGTCTTATACATGGATAGTGCATAAGGGGGACGTGGTATTGGTTGCTGCCGTGAGCCTGAGATTGTCAGCGACTATTGGGCATGTTATTGGTTGCTGCGGCAAGGGCTGGTCTTGATTGGCTGTCGCTGTGGCAATTGGGGGCTTCTGCAGTGAGGGGACTGACAATTGGTGGCTTGCGATTTTCAGCAGTTCCCTAAAAAAAGCTCAACAACTCTGGGCAATCTCCCCCCATTTTCTTAATTTGGAGTCCCCCAAAATAGGGTGCGTCTTCTACACGGGGGCGCGTTATACAAGGAAAAGTACGGTACTCTGTTAGGGTCGAACTCTGTGGCAGTTGAGATAGAATACAGTGGACGCTGGGGTTGCGAACGTGATCCGTGCAAGAAGCACGTTCGCAACCCGCAGTGTCCGCAGCGCCGCGTCTGCGCACGCACAGGTTGCGATTAGGCACTTCTGCGCATGCGCAAGCGCCAAAATCCGGAAGTAACCCATTCCAGTACTTCCGGGTTCGGCGCGGTGCGCAACCCAAAATTGTGCAACCTGAAGCACCTGTAACCCGAGGTATGACTGTACATTTTATTCACAATGATGCCAAAGAGGAGTCAGACATAATACAGGCTGCCAGGAAGAATCCAAGTGGTTGTTGTCTATATATTATCCCAGCATATAGTGATACAATCTTCTTAGTAAGCTCGGAAAGCCACTTGATGGTCCACCAAGACCGACTTTTCTTCAATCATATTGTTGATAACATTCCATGTAGCAACAACTCTGCCAAGAGATCCTTAATGAACTTGCGGCGGGGGGAGTTCTGAATAGAAAAGGTTCCATTATCAACAAATAGTAGCTGGAAAGAACTAAATAGGATTATGAAGATTATCCTTCTTTAACAATGCCTTAAATTTTTATCTCCTTATCCTTTCCTCATTGCTTTCTCTCTCAAGACATTATGGTTTATTGTGTCTCCGCAAGGTACCTTGCATGTGATTTACACACTGAATGGGCCTGCATTTCAGAGCAAGTTAATGATATAATATCCCCATTTATATTCAGAGCAGTCAACACTTTCCAGCTCTCGGAATAATAAAACCACCTGCATTTAATATACATGGAAAAATGGGGAGGCAAATAGCAGATATGGCACAATCAGATAAGTGTAATCAGATAAAATATCACAATATTATAGCAGATCAGCATCTGGTAATGACTTGAATTTTAAAAGACTGACAAACAGCATGGCCTAAAGCAATCAGGCATACCTCATTCTGAGCTACTTATCCCAGATATGATTGCTCTTCTCGTATGTTTCTAGCAGATTAAACATTCGGGGTTTCTTAGTTTAACACTTCTAGTGCTGGGTGCCTCTTTGGTGGGAAAGCACCAAAAGATGAATGAATGGGGGGCTTCCTCCAATCGTTACAGTTAATGGAGCCAAATTGTTCGCAGCAATCTTGCTTTATACATGGGCACAGCTGCTAGTGTGTTCCGTCAGCCTCTTTTGCATTCATCATGGTCGCTTTCTCCCACATCTAGCTTTCATACTCTCCAGCATTTCTCTGGTGAAAATAGGGGTGCCCTATTCCATCATTTTCCCCAGTAGTGATGTATGGAGGTGAGAGCTGGACCATAAAGAAGGCTGATCGTTGAATAGTTGATGCTTTTGAATTATGGTGCTGGAGGAGACTCTTGAGAGTCCCATGGACTGCAAGAAGACCAAACCTATCCATTCTGAAGGAAATCAGCCCTGAGTGCTCACTGGAAGGACAGATCCTAAAGCTGAGGCTCCAATACTTTGGCCACCTCATGAGAAGAGAAGACTCCCTGGAAAAGACCCTGATGTTGGGAAAGATGGAGGGCACAAGGAGAAGGGGACGACAGAGGATGAGATGGTTGGACAGTGTTCTCGAGGCTGCCAGCATGAGTTTGACAAAGCTGCGGGAAGCAGTAGAAGACAGGAGTGCCTGGTGTGCTCTGGTCCCCAGGGCTACGAAGCGTCGGACATGGCTAAACGACTCAACAACAACAAACAACATTCCATCAGCATCAGCATCATCATCACCATCACCATTATTTTATTATTTGTACCCTGCCCATCTGACTGGCTTACCATAGCCACTCTGGTCATGCTTCCTTTTTAAAAAAAATAAAAAATTTAATTTTATTAAACAAGAAAAACTTAAAATATGTACAATACTGACATACAAACATTCAATGAATTGTAGAGATTGTAAAGAGTATAAATAGAAAAAAGAACAGAAGAAGAAGAAAGAAAGAGAAGGAAGAGAGATGAACACGTGAATAGAAAGAGAACATACATTATATCTTCCTGAATCAGTGAAAAAAAGAAGCTTCCGACTAAGCCCATTGTACTGATTTACAATTAAACTATTATTTAGACGAGAAGGAACTGGCAACCCACTCCAGTATTTCGCCATGAACACTCCATGGACAAAAGGAAAGGTGTTGAGAAGAAATTCCAAGGCATGCTCTGGTTCATGGGGTCACAGAGAGTTGAGCAGGAGGTTCCATAACTCTATACCCTCCAACATTTCTCTGATGAAAACAGGGACGTCCTAAGGAAAAGTGGGACTTTCCAGGATCAAATCAGAGACCGGGACAGCTTCTGTAAATCCGGGACTGTCCCTGAAAAATAGGGGCATTTGGAGGGTCTGAGCTTTTCCCCAAATTGAAGGCTAATGTAAGAAATTTAGAGCAGCTACCTTTAATTGGCATCAATGAAGCCACAGCTGGGAGACACTTGCAAGGGCAGTGCTGTTTGTGTGAACTGGTGCACCCACACAGAGGCTGTGCCAGAATGTGGCAGCTAGACTGGTGACTGGGAGCGGCTGCCGAGACCACATAACACCGGTCTTGAAAGACCTAGATTGGCTCCCTGTACGTTTCTGAGCACAATTCAAAGTGTTGGTGCTGACCTTTAAAGCCCTAAACGGCCTCGGTCCAGTATACCTGAAGGAGCGTCTCCACCACCATCGTTCAGCCTGGACACTGAGGTCCAGCTCTGAGGGACTTCTGGTGGTTCCCTCCCTGTGAGAAGTGAAGTTACATGGAACCAGGCAGAGGGCCTTCTTGGCAGTGGTACCCGCCCTGTGGAATGCCCTCCCATCAGATGTCAAGGAGATAAATGACTACACAACTTTTAGAAGACATCTGAAGGCAGCCCTGTGTAGGGAAGTTTTTAATGACTGTTGTTTTAATGTATTTTTAATCTTTTGCTGGAAGCCGCCCAGAGTGGGGTGGTGTAGAAATAAATTATTATTATTATTATTATTATTATTATTATTATTATTATTATTATTAATATTATTATTACCCGAAGGAGCTGTTCGGATTTCAGAGGAAATTCCCATCAGAGACTCCCCTGAAATGCAAAAAGCAGCTCAGGAGAGACTATTTTTGTGACAGGGAGAAAAAGAGTTAAATTTTTTCCCCACCCCAGGTCCAGAGACTGCTCAAGCATTTACCTGGCTGCTATTAAATTACAACAACAACAGCAAGCCATGCTAATGACATTAATGCAATTAACTTCACAGCTACTGTAGTTTAGCTGTGAGTGAGCTGATTCTCTCCTGTAGAAATCCACAGCTGATTTTACACAACAACTTTGGCTCTGATGAACAGCCTGGATAATGGAAGCTTCAGGGGTGAGAAGCATTTTTAATTTCTCTCTCTCTCTCTCTCTCTCTCTCTCTCTCTCTCTCTCTCTCTCTCTCTCTCTCTCTCTCTCTCTCTCTCTCTCTCTCTCTCTCTCTCTCTTCAGTCTTCCATGTTACAAGCTGCAGGAAAGCAGATCTCCTGTCTCACTTATTAGGACTTGGGAGTTTATTCACGTCTGTTGACAGGGCTCCTGGTTAGACTTTGGGATCTACACACTTGGAAGAAGACTGTTATGCAAAGTAGTCCCTGCACCTCGCCTGTAGTACTCTGAGCCTTCACCCTTGTGTTTGCTGGAGCATCAGGCAAATTCTTCACAGAGCAGTGTTAAAAGAAAGTGCCTTGTATACTACTGTAAAGCGTGGGGAAGGGGAAAAGAGCAAAAGAAACATGCCTTCATTGATCGCATATGGGATTCTAATTAGGGGATTAAAGAGAACATAATATTCAGAGCTCATTATTCAAAAGCAGTTACAAGGTTCAAGAGTTCTCTCCATCTGGTTTAAAAGCAAGGTTTTGAGAAGTCAAATATGAAGCAGAGCAGAGCGAGGACTCTCTCTGGAGCAAAACAGGAAAGAGAGTACCCAATAGCTCTGAGTATCAGAGATCTTTCACACATGCGGCTTACAGCAGCTCCTGCTTCAATCAGGTCAGTAATGTGAATGCAAAACTGATCAGAACGGTCTCCCTGCTTTTTTCTTCTGTATGATCAACAATCAGATGTTAATATTTATTATGGAAAAATCTAGGTGTGAGGCTGCTTAGTCACTCAGCTCGTTGGGCAGAGCCCGCAGGTCCCTGCGGAATAAAGGAAGGAGTCCAGCCACCAACTGGAGCAAATAGCTGTAGACCAAAGTTTATTGCGCAACAGGTTCAAAGAGGAATTTTGAACCCTGAGGATGGGGTGACAAAGACTTTTAAAACTTTCCCACCATATCCCAGAATACGGTTTGTACAGCATCATTGCTACATCATTGCTACATCACTGACATGTCACAAATGGGGAGGGGTAGACAGGGGTTACACTAGTTTAACCTTGGCAGACATGTCCAGACAAGTCCTTGGTACAAGATTAGCATAAGCAGACATGGCAGGGCAAGACTCAGGTATAAGATTAGCACAGGCAAACACCTCCAAGTCCCACCACCCAAAGTACACTAGAACTTCCTTTGCATGTCTGGCCCCTTGGCAAGTTTGGTGATGGGATTAGGCTTTCCTTGGGCAACAATCAGCTCAGCAATTGTCACCTCTGGTAACTTCCTGGAGTCCCTTTCAAGGGGAAAATAGCTTTGGAATGGAGGAAACTGGCAAAGGCCTTGATTTTATAATATTTTTAAAGCTAGGTAACTTCCCTGAGCTGTCAAGTTGAAATTTGTAATGTTTAACTTTAAAGATGTGCCCTCCCACCGTAGTTTCTGTAACAATATTGCAGAGAGGTGCTCAAAAAGCTTAGAACTTTGTGTGTGAAAAGCAGCTTGTGTTTCCAGCACAGTCTGATGAGATATGGAATTCAGGGCGCTGTGGTGCAAATATCCCTCCAGTGGCCCACCCCCGTTTCCCAGAGTTGTTGGCCTTTTTTAAGGGAGGGAGACCCCAAAGTTGTTGACCTTTTTTAGAAAAGGTTCCCCGGAGTTGTTGACTTTTTGGGGGGAGCTGACACCACGCTCACACATTATCTCTAACAAGCCCTTAGAACAAGGGCATCTGACTAAACATCTGACAACCCTACTAAGCTTTCCAAGCAAGACTCTCACAGGGCAACGAAGACTCAGTTTGGAATTTACTTACGGTACTTTTCAGCAGGGATAGGAAAGCTGAGGCCCCCGGATGCTTTTGGACCAGACCCTACAGGGGTCTCTATTTTTCAGGGACAGTCCCAGATTTACTGAAGCTGTTCCAGTTTCTGATTTGATACTGGAATCTCCCGCTTTTCATTGGAACGTCCCTATTTTCATTGGAGAAATGTGGGAGTTATGCGAATCCCTGAGCCAAGGAGATAAGCAACTATACAAGCTTTGGAAGACATCTGAAGGCAGCTCTGCATCGGGAAGGTTTTTTTAATTGTTTAATGTTTTATTATGTTTTTATATCTATTGGAAGCTGTCCAGAGTGGTTGGGGCAACCCAGTCAGATGGATGTGGTAATAGTAATAATAATAATAATAATAATAATAATAATAATAATAATAATACAGTGGTACCTCGGGTTAAGAATTTTGCTTCAGGATGAGAAAGAAATCGCACGGCGGCAGCGGGAGGCCTCATTAGCTAAAGTGGTGCTTCAGGTTAAGAACAGTTTCAGGTTAAGTACGGACCTCTGGAACAAATTAAGTACTTCACCCGAGGTACCACTGTAGTAGTATTATCAACCTGCTGTTTACCCTAAGTACCCTGGGCAGAAGGGGCGCTGGTGGCGCTGTGGGTTAAACCACAGAGCCTAGGACTTGCTGATCAGAAGGGCGCAGTTCGAATCCCTGTGACGGGGTGAGCTCCCGTTGCTCAGTCCCTGCTCCTGCCAACCTAGCAGTTTGAAAGCACGTCAAAGTGCAAGTAGATAAATAGGTACCGCTCTGGCGGGAAGGTAAACGGCGTTTCTGTGTGCTACTCTGGTTTCACCAGAAGCTGCTTAGTCATGTTAGCCACATGACCCTCAACCAATAAAACAAGATGAGTGTCACAACCCCAGAGTTGGCCACGGTCAGGGTCCCGCACGGATCATGTTCGCAACCCGAGCACCCACTGTAAAGGCCTTTATGAAGCCTAGAATCAGCTTGCCACTGCCTCATTTTATAATACTGCAATCCTGCTACCCCAGCTGTCTAGAATCCGGTTACTTGAATTTTCTGATTATTCCATTTTCCTCAGACAGTCAGAATAGCCCTCTGTAAATAGCTCCCTGATTTATCACATGATGATGATGATGATGATGATGATGATGATGATAATGATGACGACAACAACAACAACATATTCATATGCCGCCCATCTGGCTGAGTTTCCCCAGCCACTCTGGGCAGCTCCCAACAGAATATTAAAAACACAATAAAACATCAAGCATTAAAAACTTCCTTAAACAGGGTTGCCTTCAGATGTCTTCTAAGAGTCAGATAGTTGTTTATTTCCTTGACATCTGATGGGAGGGCATTCCACAGATCGGGCACCACTACCGAGAAGACCCTCTGCCTGGTTCCCTGTAACCTCAATTCTTGCAGTGAGGGAACCACCAGAAGGCCCTCGGAGGTGGACCTCAGTGTCCAGGCTGAACGATGGGGCTGGAGACGCTCCTTCAGATACATCATGGTGTGTAACCCAAACCATGTTTCATTTACAACAACCGCGAAGAGTCGAAGGGTTAACTAACCAGTTGTATGTTGGTAAACCAGGTGCAGAACTGGAAATCGTAGTCAATCGAGAATCCAGACTCCTCACTTTCCCGCGTAATCTCTCCTGTCACAATGATTTGTAATCGTGCGCATAAAGCAACGCCCGAAGAAGGCTTATTGTTAACAAAGCAGTAATGCAATTCTTTTTGATGTTGGGTTCTGTTTGTTTGTTCTAATATAAAACAGATTTCTTACCTGCATGAAAGAGTCGCAAGGCATTTCTGACTTTGTTTCCCCCCCCTCCACAAGACTGTATATTCTTCTACTGCTTGGTAACTGCAGGAGATTGGTGAGCAAATTTATTAGGCATGCATTGTGCCCATGGAAATAGATGAAGAATGATTTGTCACGAGTCTCTCTTTGTTTCGATAAAATGCACAGCTCTCAGATGAGAGATATATCTGCATTTCTCTTTTGTCTTCTTCCTCTTTTCTGTTGCCTTATTGCTTGGAGCAACAATCCTATTGTCCTTGCAGCTTTTCTTGAAATTCCTTTTTGTCTGCAATCATTCTCAAAATAGTGGTGGGGTGTTTTTTATTTGCCCCAGGGAAGTTTCACACAGGACTATAGCAGAGGGCCTGTGTTGTATGGCAGGATGCAACCATGATATTAAAGCTCTGCACCCTTTATAAGCGCACAGAATTGTTCCTTTTTAAGAACTAATCACAGTTAATAATGAAGCCATGTTGGGAAAAGTGTGGGAATCCCAGGAATAAGGGAAGCACACCTGTCTGCTGCCTCTGGAATGCTACAGAGTTCTAAATGCACAGCCTTCCAGTTTATCATTGTCCTAGAACAGTGTTGGGGAACCTTTGGCCTTCCAAATGTTGCAGGATTATTATGAATAATAATTTTATTATTTGTACCCCGCCCCATCTGATTGGGTTTCCCCAGCCACTCTGGGTGGCTTCCACCAAATGTAAAAGCATAATAAAACATCAAACATTAAAAACTTCCCTATACAGTGGTACCTCAGGTTAAGAATTTAATTCGTTCTGGAGGTCTGTTCTTAACCTGAAACTGTTCTTAACCTGAGGTACCACTTTAGCTAATGGGGCCTCCTGCTGCCACTGCATGATTTCTGTTCTCATCCTGAAGCAAAGTTCTTAACCCAAGGTGCTATTTCTGGGTTAGCGGAGTCTGAACCTAAAGCGTCTGTAACCTGAGGTACCACTATATAGGGCCAGTGGTGTAGCGTGGGTTGTCAGCACCCGGGGCAAGGCAAGTAATCTGCGCCCCTAACCCGTGGATTTGCGCCCCCTAAGCCTAACCCCCGATGTTGCGCCCGATGCGGCTGGCCCCCCTGCACCCCCATGCTACGCCACTATATAGTGCTGCCTTCAGATGTCTTTTTGTATAGTTCTTTATCTCCTCGACATCTGAAGGGGGGGGGGTGTTCCACAGAGCGGACACCACTACTGAGAAGTGTTTGATTCACTTCACTTCTCACAGTGAGGGAAACGCCAGAAGGCTCTTTGAGCATTGGAATAGCCAAGGGGGGTGGGCGGAGGGGAGCTGACCCCCCGATCAATTAAAAAATTAGAAAAACTTAACTAACTGACCAATTACATTGGTTTTGCTTCCCCAACAAAGTCCTGCCCCCACCCTAACAAAAATCCTGGCTACGCCCATGCCTTGGAGCTGGACCTCAGTGTCCGGGCTGAATGATGGGGGTGGAGACACTCCTTTAGGTATACAGGACTGAGGCCATTTAAGGCTTTAAATGTCAGCACCAATACTTTGAATTGTGCTCAGAAATGTACTGGGAGACAATGCAGATTCTTTAGGACCAGTGTTATAGGGTCCCGACAGCCACTGCCAGTTACCAGTCTGGCAGCTGCATTCTGGATTAGTTGTAGTTTCTGAGTCACCTTCCAAGGTAGCCCCATGTAGAGCGCATTGCAGTAGTCCAAGCGGGAGATAACCAGAGCATGCACCACTCTGGCAAGACAATGTGCAGGCAGGTAGGGTCTTAGTCAGCCTTGAAAGCTGCCCTGGACACAGAATTATAATGTCCCTGGAATACTGCTCACACATGTGTGTGGAATGGGAGCATTTCTGGCTCAGGTTAATAAATCAGGTATATCTAAGTTTCTATGGGTATGTCATCGTTCTTAGAAAGTAAGGGAAAGGAGGGAGGACCGGAAAGGAGTAAGGAGTAATGGTGACATAATGATTGCTGATCATCTTTAAGAATAATAATAATAAAAATTGGCAATTGGTATTGATCCCCCCCACCCCAATCCCCTTTTGAGTTCACAGTGCACCAGGAAGGAGACAGTTGCTGACTTACTGCTTGAAAGACTCCTAGTCATTTGGAAATGAACTTAAAAAGAAAACAGATTTGTGTAGATAAGATCTCACACAGCCCAAAACATATTTCAGCTTCAGAATGAAATATCAGAACGGGAAATGTGACATCTGAATGTCACTGGAGCAATATTTCCGTGGGGAGGGAAAGTACTTATTCTTCCTTAATCCTAGCAACCAGTTAAGAACACAGGCTGGAGACAGATGACAATTCTGCTGACTCTGCCTATGGATGGGGAAGGTACAAAATAGGAGCGTCTCCAGCCCCATCGTTCAGCCCAGATGCTGAGGTCCAGCTCCTAGGGCCTTCTGGTGGTTCCCTCACTGTGAGAAGCCAAGTTACGGGGAACCAGGCAGAGGGCCTTCTCGGTGGTGGCACCTGCCCTGTGGAACGCCCCCCCATCAGATGTCAAGGAAACAAACAACTATCTGATTTTTAGAAGACATCTGAAGGCAGCCCTGTTTAGGGAAGTTTTTAATGTTTGATGTTTTATTCTGTTTTTAATATTCTGTTGGGAGCCACCCAGAGTGGCTGGGGAAACCAAAGGAACGCAGACCTGGGGGAATGCCTAGATCCCAATGAACTCTTGCTACCACTTGGCAGAGAGAGTGGGGGACACCCAACTATTGAAACAATAAATTTTAATGTTCTCCCTGCCTCACCACAACACCAGCAGGCATCAGTGTATGTATTGCAATGCATTTCTGAGAGATGCAATCGGAAGTCCAGTGTGCCTGAAAAGCCAGCTTTTGCCAGATAAGACATAATCTAAGGTCCAGGGAAAAATTATTCCACTTTCAAACTGTAGCCACCCATTGTATATTTCTCCGGCTGAGAAATATCAATGTGATGCCAATATAATATAGGGAAGTATCCCTGGAAAACATCCCCGATATCTCATCGAGCTCTAGCAAATGTTCTCTTTTCTAACTCCCACTAAATCTTTCTGCAAAGAACTGAGAGGAAAAAGTCCAGAAGAATCCTATTCGTTCAATTAGCTAAAACCACTCTGGCATTTCAGAGGCATTCTGCTGTGATTGAGAAAACGTTGAAATGTCTCACGCACAAGAAAATACTTTTTTTAAAAATAATAATAATAGCTCATTGGAGTTGAATTAACATTCTACAAATGTCTTGATTTTATGGCTGGGCATTTCTTTGGTCCTGTACGAAATTAGTAATGCCAAATACTAAGATCTTGTTAATGTCTTAATCGGGTGATGGGCCCAACTAAGCATGCACAAAAGGATAATTTAAACCAGCTATCAGTTCTTAAGTGCAATTACGTTCCTTGTGTTTTCCTCTGCAACAGCCTATATCTAACTTCTAGGTAGCCATGGGTCGAAGGTAGATACTTATGCCTTGAAACTGTGAGCAGCTGCCAGGACACTGGCTCCCAGTACATTTCGTCAGAGGGTCAAGGGTCAAGACGAGCAGGCAGCAGCAAGGTAGGGCTAGGAGCTACAAGTGTATAGCCATACCTCGGGTTGAATATGCTTCAGGTTGAGCGTTTTTGGGTTGCGCTCTGCGGCGACTGGGAAGTAATGGAAAGTGTTACTTCTGGGTTTTGCCACTCGCGCATGCGCAGATGCTCAAAATGATGTCATACGCATGCACAGAAGTGGCGAATCGTGACCTGCGCACACGCAGACATGTGTTGCGTTTGCTTCAGGATGTGAACGGGGCTCTGGATCAGATCCAGAGGTACCACTCTACTACTACTACTACTACTACTACTAATAATAATAATAATAATAATATAAAGGGGATAGCTTTGCAGCTGCCTATTATGAGGCTGCAGGCTGCGGTGTATATACAGAATAAGAAGAAAGCTATTTATACAGTGGAGAAGGAAAAATAATAATATGAACAATGATTCAATCGCAATAAAAACCCCAATCCATTACTTGCAAATAATATGACTGAAACTTAATCATTTTTTTATGAAAAGAAATCCCATCAAACTAAAAAAAAAAATGAAGAAAAAAAATGAATACATTTGTATTAAAAATCTTTTGGATCGGAGATGTAATCTCTTAATTGAAGAAATGAAAACAGGAGAGAGTCATTCATTTGACTGTCTTAAAGCCTCAAGATGAATGGGGATCAAGGCTGCCATAGGTGTTCAAATGAATCACTCTCTTTCATACGAATCAAAATAGGCTCTTCCGTCTCACGTTGTGGAAGCTATCTTTTTGTGTTTGCAATGGAAACGGAAGTGAAAGTTGGATGTTTTCTTCAGTGCCATCCAGTTAATGCGCTGTCTACTTTTCTTTGTTTGAAGTGGAAATTGGTAGGTTCGTGTAGAGTTATATTCATGTAGAGTTATTTTTAAAGGTGTTTGTATTATTATATTATATTAAAAGACATCTGAAGGCAGCCCTGTTTAGAGAAGTTTTTAATATTTAATGTTGTATTGTTTTTAACACTTGATTGGAAGCCACCCAGAGTGGCTGGGGAAGCTCAGCCAGATGGGCGGAGTCTAAATAAATTATTATTATTATTATTGTTGTTGTTGTTGTTGTTGTTGTTGTTGTTGCCCGGCCCTACCCTGAGCTGGCAGATTGGGAGATGAAGCAGAAGAAATGCCACTTTCCTGCCACTTTTTGCTTAAGTCCCCACCACCATACTAATGTTTGGGGGGACCCTCTGAAACAGTGCTGGAGATGTAATGGGGGTTTAAGGGCGAATTGGGGGTAATTGCATCCTTCTTTGTTCCGGTTCCAAATCCTCTCCAGGATCAAAGTGACTTCTATCAGCACAAAGGACTCTACTGGAGACAAATTGACTTAGCATTTTGTGGATTAGAGCCCACTGCATACCAAGTAAGGAAGAAGAAAAACTATGAATGTGATAGCAAAAAAAGAGAGGAAAAAATAAAATCTGTGCAGGGGGACAGAGCTGATAGCAGCTTCCAAACAGCTTGCAATTCAAAAAATAAACACCGTGGGGGATTTTTATTTTTTAAAAGCACCATGTTGCTTTATAAGGGACAGCATATAAAGCAAAGATATGAAAAGGGGGAAATTCAATTTAAGTTTGGTTACCAGACCCTAATAATATTCCAATAAATACTGACAAAAAGTAATATGGGGAAAGGAGAAACTGTGAAAAACTCATGAACGCTTCTAGACTAGATTAAAAGATATATTTAAAAGCATATTGTCAAATGCCAGTAGCAATGTAGAAAACTCTCACACGGTCCAGTGAAGGGAAGCAAAAGAAAATATCGTGCAAATATACTGTTAAATAGAGGTTGCAGAAACTGATACATAAGCAATACATAAGACAGGTTGATTTCATAACCTTCCTTAAAAGCTGGAGCATAGAGCAAGCACATTGATAAGGAAAATCAAACTGACCTCCATGATAACCAGGAATTAGTAACACAGTCCACATCAGAGCGACATATATATATGTTGACTAATAAAACAGAGGGCCAAAATGTCTCAAGTAACTTAACAAAATCACCTTATCCTACAGACAGGAGCATTACATAATCAAATAGAAACTTTCTACAACACAATGTGGGTGATAGGAAGTTAAATGTAAGTAGCAACAAGCTTTTTGAGGGTCAGTGTTCATTTGTAGCGGTTTTGTCCTGGACTGTCGGCTCCTCCTCTTGCACCCAAAAAATGTTCTGCAGTAATCCTGTGTTATTGACTCTGCACTGGCCTCCTTTGACTCCTGCCAGTCAGTGCCGGATTTGAGTATAAGCTAAACAAGTTATAGCTTAGGGCCCCACTCTCTTGGGCCCCCCAAAATATTTAAAGGAAAAACAACAACAACTGGATGTACGTTTCCAAAATACAAGACAAAAAACAAATAAAATAAAACCTATGATGTATGTAACATGCCCCTCCTGCTATCCTGCTCCCTAAAATATCACCGGTTTTCTCATTTCTATATATAGGGTGCCTACATTCTGCATTTGCAAATGGCTTTAGATACCTATGTTGTAAATAAAAATATGCCCTTTTCCCTTATGGGGTATCCAAGAGCCCATATAGAGTCCTTACATAGGTTCCCTATTGGTAGGAGAAAACAACAGAGGCCAACCACAGAATATTGAGAAGCAAAGCAGCTAGTAAGCTCGATCTTTATTGATCTGTTGCAACAGGGTGCTCCCCTCCCATGCAGGAAAGGCGGAGGACCCACAGAAATGCTGTGCAAGGGCTTATAAAGACTTTTGAAATTCCCATCCTGTAGATCAAGACCACCCCCAGAAACATTATACATACATCACAGAAGGGGTGTAACCTAAGACCACCCCTCAGATACATCACAGAAAAGGCGGTCTAAAACAGAATATTTGCATGTTGTTTTCTCCTGTCACTGTTTATCTCCTGTCTAGCAGGTTACTTGATTGGATTTCCTGGGGAGCCTGGCCATTCTTTTGTAGTGATAAATACTTGGGAGCCTGTGGTGATAAATACTTATTTCCTGAGCCAGGTCACAGGCTCACACCCTATTCAAACATACCCTTAAGACAGGATTTGTGAAGGAAAAGACAATGGGGAGGTTTTTCCACTTTGACCATGCAGAGAAACATTTGCTCAGTTTAGGAATCAAAATGGTTCCAGGTTGGCCTTCCTGTGCTGATTTATGTATGTGCGGTTATGAACATTAGGTAAAGGTAAAGGTACCCCTGCCCGTACGGGCCAGTCTTGACAGACTCTGGGGTTGTGCGCCCATCTCACTTAAGAGGCCAGGGGCCAGCGCTGTCCGGAGACACTTCCGGGTCACATGGCCAGTGTGACATCGCTGCTCTGGCGAGCCAGAGCTGCACACGGAAACGCCGTTTACCTTCCCGCTGGTAAGCGGTCCCTATTTATCTACTTGCACCCGGAGGTGCTTTCGAACTGCTAGGTTGGCAGGCGCTGGGACCGAGCAGCGGGAGCGCACCCCGCAGCAGGGATTCGAACCGCCGACCTTTCGATCAGCAAGTCCTAGGCGCTGAGGCTTTAACCCACAGCGCCACCTGTGTCCCTTTATGAACATTACCATATATCTAATACCATAAAATTCCTATATATCTAAGACCATAAAATTCCTATCACACCTATTAGGTCCATAAATTACCATATAGCATATATTAAATACAAAAAAGCGACAATTTGTTGTTGACAAAGGACAGCTGGACATATAAAGGGCCCCATTACCTTCAGTAGCTTAGGGCCACACCAAACCTAAATCCAGCCCTGCTGCCAATCCATTGTTTCCATTCCCACCAACTGACCTCCCTGCGGAAGTTAGTCGTGCTCTGTCACCATGCCACAATTCCATCCAGCTCCCCTTCTCCATGTCACAAAAGCATGGTCTCTGAGAACATCAACAGGCAACAAGATGAAGGTCACAATTCCTTAATGCATTGTCCAAGATTAGTTACAGAAGTTATTAAACTAGTAAGCATGCTCTTGCATCGCTTCTTAAGAGAATATTCACCAAGGTAATAGTACACTTTCCTTTGCACCTGTCGTAATCAATGTAAAGGTTATACCAGAACATGGAATAAATTGTTTTCCAATAGCAGGAACTCTCCATGACAAACTTACACCTGGAAATACAGTCTCTGCAACAGCCTAATGAATATTTAAAATCTTAAAAGTGTCCAGCTGCAAACTTTTTGGTGTGCAGCCTCATAAGTTCCCCCGTTTTCAAAACAGTTCACCTTTAGAATGGCCATATACATACATACATACATACATCATACATACATACATAGTGGTACCTCAGTTTTCAAAGGTAATCTGTTCTGGAATACTGTTCGACTTCTCAAACATTCGAAAACTGAGGCACAAAGGGCAGCCTGCAAATTCAATAGAGAAAACTGGGAGGGAAACTCAGTGGAAGCCATTCAACTTCTGAGGTGATTTTGAAAATGGAAGCATTTACGAAAACCGAAATGTTCGACTTCCGAGACGTTTGAAAACCGAGGCACCACTGTATATATTATGTTAGCTTCACTTAAAGACTTGTGTCTGAAAACGATGGATGAAAAGGAAACAGTCTTTATGCCCATAGCTATAGATCTCTCAGGTGGGCACCATTGCCATTATAAGAGAGCAAGGTGCATTCCGGCATCTCTTTTTCTAGAAAAAATGGCACTAAGTAGACTCACTAAAATGACCCTCAAAAATGTCAATTAATTTCAGTGCGTCTCGTCTGAGTTAAACTTCACTGAATGCCACCAACTATGTGTGTGTTTATATCTGCTGCTGACCACCAGCATAAAACCTTCTTGTAGGTATTTACTTTTTTCTTTTCTTTTCTTCGGCTTTTTGGTAATGAGCTTAGGCACGAATCCTGTGAAGAAAGGAAGAAGAAGAAGAAGAAGAAGAAGGAACGGAAGGAGAAACTTTCCATTTTGTAGTTCATGCTCGTATTATTTATTGTATCACTTTGTAGAAAAATCCCATCGGGGCTTACCTTTCACATCCCGGGCCGCTCCAAAGGCCACACTCAGTTCTAATTACCAGTGTAAACGGGGATTCTTCCCACAGATTTCAGCGGCGTTACTTCAGTTTTACACAGGTATAGCTGAGAATACATAGTATATGCCCCTGGGTCTTTGTATGAGAAGGTGAAGAAAATCAATTTCAATATTGAATAAGATGTCTGCGGATAAGGTCACTAAACTCTATAGGACTAGAATTTTAATGAAGGAATCCAGCAACATGGGGGTATCGTGGAAACTTTAATATGCGCTTTTCAGAAGTGTATGTGGGGATGGTGTTTTTGTTTTTTAAAACATAGTTCTGAATTAAATAAAGGGTCTTTGTTCTGTGTTGGTTTCATGCAGTGGTAGGACAGCTTTGCTTGCCATTTTCTCTTCCGAGGTACCTCTTGTAAAATCATAGCATGTTAGTCATTCTCATATTTATACGACAGCATCAGTGGACATATGCTTGGGGTATATCCAAAAAGGCCAGACCCCCACTCCAAGAAGCTTTCTATCTAACGGAGACTTTATTTTACAGTGCAAAACATATTTTTTAATTGCATTTTTATTTACAGACCCTACAAGTGTCCCTATTTTCCAGGGACAGTCCCAGATTTCCAGAAGCCATCCCGGTTTTAGAATTGATCCAAGAATGTCCCGCCTTTCCTATTTTATCGGAAAATATTGGAGGTTATGGAGTTATCAGACCCCCGGGCCATCTGAAGCCAGCCCTATATGGGGAAGTTTTCAAATGTTTAATGTTTTCTTATGTTTTTATATATGCTGGAAGCCACCAGAGTGGTAACCTACTCAGATGGGTGGGGTATAAGTAGTAAAAGCCTCCTCCTCCTCCTTCTTGACATCCTTATTTTCATCAGAGAAATATTGGAGGGTATGTATCAATTTGCAAATAGAAATATATTTATTTTGTGATTTATTTCTTTCAACAACAATTTCTTTACAAAACTCTAGAAACAAAATGGAAGCACGCTGAGATACTTTAAAGGCAGTAAAATCAACTGGAGGAGCATAAAGCAACAGCAAACCCAGTCAAAATAAAGCAGATCAAATTGAATTAACAGGCCTGATAAAATTAAAAGGTATTGCCCTGGCACTGAAATGATACTAGGATTGGTGCCAGATACAGCAAGCTGCCCTGAGGAGAACATTCCCCAGTCAGGGGGCCACCAGGAAGAAGGCCCTTTTTGGCAGTAGACACTCAGCATACCTTAGAAAGTAGCATACCCTCTGACATTTCTCCGATAAAAATAGGGACGTCCTACTTGATAATAATAATAATAATAATAATAATAATAATAATAATAATAATAATTTTTATTGTTTATATCCCACCCATCTGACTGGGTTGTCCTAGCCACTTTGGGCAGCTTCCAAGATATGTAAAAGCATAATAAAACATTAAACATTAAAAAGCTTGCCTTCAGATGTCTTCTAAAGGTTCCTTATCTCCTTGGCTTGGGGGTCGCCGAGCTCCATACCCTCCCACATTTCTCAGATGAATATAGGGACATCCTAAGGAAGAGTAATGGGACGCGAGTCGTGCTGTGGGTTAAACCACAGAGCCTAGGGCATGCTGATCGGAAGGCCGCCGGTTCGAATCCCCGCGATGGGGTGAGCTCCCATTGCTCAGTCCCAGCTCCTGCCAACCTAGCAGTTTGAAAGCACGTCAAAGTGCACGTAGATAAATAGGTATCGCTCCAGCGGGAAGGTAAACGGCGTTTCCGTGCGCTGCTCTGGTTTGCCAGAAGTGGCTTAGTCATGCTGGCCACATGACTTGGAAGCTGTACGCCGGCTCCCTCGGCCAATAAAGTGAGATGAGTGCCGCAACCCCAGAGTCGACCACGACTGGACCTAATGGTCAGGGGTGCCTTTACATACCTTTAAGGAAGAGTGGGACATTCTGGGATCAAATCAGAAACCAGGACAGCTTCTGTAAATCCGGGACTTGCAAAATAGGGACAATTGGAGGGTCTCTAGTTCTACCATTCAGCTTCTTCGCAGTGCATTCACTCTGTGCTCATGCAAATTGTTGAGAAGCTGAATGTTTCTTCCAGCCATTAGTTGCTACCTCCATGTGTCTATGCAGGGCTGGATTTAGGTTTGATGAGGCCCTAAGCTACTGAAGGTAATGGGGCCCTTTATATGTCCAGCTGTCCTTTGTCAACAACAAATTGTTGCTGTTTTTTGTCTTGAATATATGCTATATGGCAATTTATGGACCCAATAGGTATCTAAAGCCATTTGCCCATGTTGCCATGCAACCAGTCCATGCAGAATGTAGGCACCCTATATATAGAAATGAGCAAACCAGTGATATTTTAGGGAGCAGGCTAGCAGGCAGGGTCCATTACTTACATCACAGGAGCCTACACAACACAAAACACTGTTGCTTTATTTTATTTGGTTTTTTTATCTTATATTTTGGAAATCTATACCCAGTTTTTTCCCCTTAAAATTTTTGGGGGGGCCTCCAAGAAAGTGGGGCCCTAAGCTATAGCTTGTTTAGCTTATACATAAATTCGGCACTGTGTCTGTGACAGCAGGACAACTCCTTGTGAGGGATTTCCCCCCCAGCATCTATGACTTGAGCCTTAAAAAGCTCCACATATTTTGGCTATCCTAGCCGAAAGTCTCCGATATCCATAAAGAGGATAATGCTTTTTCCAAGTGGAGCTTGTGCTATGGGTTATTCCTTTCTCTGGCAAATCGTTAATGGGAAATGCATTTTGTGTTATACTCTGAACAAATTGCATTGCATTAGAATGCTGCTCTTTGGTTGTAGCAATGAATTAGATGAGGGATATCATTTAGGGGGCTTTCCCCACTGGGCATAATACCCAATTTATTTTCATTTACATTAATTTTTCTACATCAATGGCTGCAAGATGCATTAAACTATTAAACGCAGGTAATTCCCAGGTCATGAGATGCAAAATTGAAAGGTATAATGAATATATATTTATAACTCCTATAAACCTCTTGCCGACAATTCTGGATGATACTGGTGTGCAGAATGGTAGATTCCGTTTAATTGCCCTGACAGTTGGGTGCCATAAAGGACTGCAAATATTCTGAGGGTTTTTGTGACTTGGCAAAAGAAATGTGTTTAAACAAAGCCTAATCTGATGATACAATAATGAGGGTAAAACTCAGAAATGGAAATCTGTATCTAAGCAGACTTGTCAGGGGATCAGGGAGAGACTAACCTCGACCAGAGGGATCTCTCTTCTTTGCAAAGTTAGGACAAAGTAAATCAGCTTTTTAATTCACACAGTCATTGGAACTTATAGCTCCCTAATAGTTGTCTTCCTGTAGGGCTGGGGTCTCCAATTGTCTTGGACCTATGGAAAGATTTTCTAATACTCATGAAATAGTCATGAAACTCAAGACAGTGCTTCCCAGTGGAGTCAGTTCACAAAGTCAAGTATAAAGTATGCTAGACATCAAGTATGTAAGGTAAAGGTAAAAGTAAAGGTAAAGGTAAAGGACCCCTGGACGGTTAAGTCCAGTCAAAGGCGACTATGAGGTTGTGGCGCTCATCTCGCTTTCAGGTTGAGGGAGCCAGCGTTTGTCCAGACAGCTTTCCAGGTCATGTGGCCCGCATGACTAAACTGCTTCTGGCCGTGACGGAAACCAGAGTGCACGGAAATGTCATTTTCCTTCCCACCACAGTGGTACCTATTTATCTACTTCATGGGAAGGCAAACTAAGGCCCGGGGGCCAGATCCAGCCCAATTGCCTTCTAAATCCGGCCTGCAGACAGTCCAGGAATCAGCATGTTTTTACATGAGTAGAATGTGACCTTTTATTTAAAATGCATCGCTGGGTTATTTGTGAGGCGTGGGAATTCGTTCATTTTCTCTCTCCACAATATAGTCCAACCCCCCACAAGGTCTGAGAGACAGTGGACCGGCCCCCTGCTGAAAAATTTTGCTGACCTCTGATCTACTTGCACAAGCGTGCTTTCAAACTGCTAGGTTGCCAGGAGCTGGGACAGAGAAATGGGAGCTCACTCTGTCACGGGGATTTGAACCGCTGGCCTTCTCATCGGGAAGCCCAAGAGGCTCAGTGGTTTAGACCACAGCTCCACCCACGTCCCTATCAAGTATGTAGCAACCAAGTGTAGAGAAATCATGTAATGCACATGCACAGATAAACCAATTTGGTTGCTATTTTTTTCACCTGCAAGTGTGATGCAGCTGTTACCAAGGAGGTGCCATCAGAGGAGCACTAGCAGCAGTGAGATGGTGTGACATTTCCTTTGGTAAAGCGTGTTCTCCTTCATGGAGAGCACGTGTTGCGGTGGGGGCCGCCAGGACACTCCAAAGTTGGGGACGGGCTAATTGTTCATTGGCCACTGATGCGATTGGGGCTTCCCTTGTTGTTGGGAAGAAGTTAATGTTGCCATTTGTTGATTGAAAGCCAGAAATGCTAAAACTCCTTGCACGAGGCTAGGGCTTCCTCTTCTCGACAGTGAATCGGATTGCCCGTCCCTCCCTCCCTAGAATAGGGTTGTTCGCTTTGACCTTGCTATGCCTGTCATGGGGACGTCTGCTTTGGAGCGGGGGCCTGGTAGGAACTTTGTCCATCTGGCTGATTGGCTGGGGCCATTTGGTTTTTGCCTACTGCATAGCAAATCGTCACAACTTGTAAGGTTGCGGTTAGGCATTGGTTTATGGTTTGGTTGGTTGAGGGGAAGTGGTTGAGTGCCTGCCCTTGGTAGGTTGAGTGCCTGCCCCTCTAATGCTGCTGCTGCAAGGGATTCCATTAAAGGAATTGGGGGCTAACTATTGCTTGTCCACTCTGTCAAGGGGGCTCGGGCCATAGCAATGAGCTCCTGGTTGCATTTGGGGTGAGGGCAGGTTCCCTGCTCCGCGTAACCCCCAAGTGTATTCCCCTATTCTGACTTTCGCATTGTGCGGAATGTCAGTCTGTCCCCCATGGTGGGGGCAGATAGTCGCAACCAATGCCTAAGCAACCACTCACAAATTTGTATTTCAATAAAGTTGTGGCCAAAATTATGCCAAAAATCTTAAACAAAAATTCTGTGTGATGTGAGAGTTATTGGGGTGGCCCTGGGGACCTTGACACGCAACTGGCCTGTCCTTAAAGGATTACCTTTCACCCTCTCATATGTAAATCTTAAAACAATGCATGCAGCTAACCTTGCTTGCCATAAAATTGTCACCACTCACTGTTGAGTTATGAGTATTTATTTTGGAACAGAAAGAATATTAATCGGGTATATAGCTCCACAATATTGCTTATTCACTTACAGAGACGTTTCAGTTTATAGAGAGCATTAGGCCACCATCAATATTTGGGGCTGGGAAGGAATCCTCCCTCAGGCAATTATCCACTGGTAATTGCGAGGTTTTTGTGTGTGCATATTTTGCTTTTCCTTACAGCACGCAGCACATTTTGTTTCACTTTTAGCGCTCTTGCACCCCTATTCTTCAGCCCATGGCTTCTCAGTAGTTTTAAAATATCAATGAAGCAGGATATTTAAACAGGAGAACATTATAAAACGACAGTAACAACCATAACAACAACAACAACCATTCTCATACTAGGATAACAAGCACCTGCTTAAAAGCATGAGACACACTCCTGGCCTCATGCAAGGCGTTAACATGTAGAATATACAGTTCAATGTGGAAGGTCTACCTAGTGTGGCCTAGTCAGAGCAAAGAAGACCCCACAGTGAGGAATAGCTCCAACATCCTAGAGTTCCTCCATGAAGGGCTACTCTATTCCAAACTTAAAAATGGAAAGCGTAATGCTGGTGGTCAACAAAAGAGGTTCAAAGAAGGGCTACTTTATTCCAAACTTAAAAATGGAAAGCGTAATGCTGGTGGTCAACAAAAGAGGTTCAAAGACTCTCTCAAGGCAAATCTAAAAAAATGTAATATAAACACTGACAACTGGGAAACACTGGCCTGCAAGTGGTCCAGTTGGAAAACAGCCTTTACCAAAGGTGTTGTGGGCTTTGAAGATGCTCGAACTCAGGACGAAAGGGAGAAATGTGCTAAGAGGAACGCACACTTGACAAACCCTCACCGTGATCAACTCCTGCTCGGAAACCTATGTCCCCACTGTGGAAGGATGTGTGGATCCAGAATTGGCCTCCACAGTCACTCATGGACTCACTGTTAAAACAATGTTCATGGAAGACAATCTTACCATGAAGAGACAAGCAGCGACGCTGGGCAGATTCCTGGGCTGTAAAGGAAGAACGAGAAGAAGAAAGTTTGGATTTGATATCCCGCTTTATCAACACCCTTTTCCCTTCCTCCTTTTCCCTTCCTCCCCCACAACAAACACTCTGTGAGGTGAGTGAGGCTGAGACTTCAGAGAGAAGTGTGACTAGCCCAAGGTCACCCAGCAGCTGCATGTGGAGGAGCGGGGAATCTAACCCAGTTCACCAGATTACGAGTCCACCGCTCTTAACCATTACACCACACTGGCTCTCCCTGTCTTGACACCCACTAGCCTGCAGCTTTCTAAAGCAGAAAAATCCCCCAATAGTAGGTAAAAGGTAAAGGACTTTTGGATGTGCTGTGGGGGTTATTAGGTTGTTGTTCTTATTTTGATTATATATTTTGTGGTTTTATATTTTGATTTTGTTCTGTGAACTGCCCTGAGACCTCCAAGTATAGGGTGGTATATTAATGAATGAATTAAACAATTAATTAAATTATTATTATTATTATTATTACATAATAATAACATAGGTTTAGGTGTGCCGCGCCGTCACGTCTAGTCTGACCGTTAGAGGCCAGAACCCTGAAGTTGCCTGAAAAAATATGGATATTTAGTGAAATATGTTCCCTTTTTAATAGGAAGTAATCCATTTTGGAGAAGCACCACACGTAATTTGGTGCAATTGAACTTCGTCTTTAACCTTTTGCTATGATTTATGTGATTAGGTCACCAGAGAAAGTAGGTTTTCGAAAGCATGATTAACCACTTTAAGGAAATCATTTCTGTCTTCAAGCACTCGGTGTAACTGCGCTCTTCGAGTGTTTGTCCTTGCTCATAAAAATTGTCGGGGTGGTTGTCGGCGGGGGGTGGGAGTGAAGAAAAGTGGAAACATTTGTTTGAAGAATTGTCTTTGATTTAAAAAGTGAAGAGTCTGGAGGACAAAGTTGGTAGCAGGTGGAATGTGGAAGCCACATTCTGCGGCTCAATAGCATGACGCGATTTCAGTGGAACGACTTTTAAAACAGGGACCGCCCAGCTGCAAGAATGCTTCTCACCCAGATTTGGAAAGACGATAAGACACCTAGCAGGGTGGATTGGCAAGATGAAACTATTGGACTACGCAGAGACGGCAAGACTAACCGGGAAAATCAGAAACCCAAAAGGATCAAAACTTCACCAAAGAATGGGGCAAATTTATATTATACTTGAAATACCACTGTAAACACTTGAACTCTTGGGCAGGTTTTAAATAACTCTTGCAATGATAGATTTTGGATACAATGGAGGACTGTAATTTGGACGGACTTATAATATCCAGTTAAAAAGATATTTAAAGAACCCACAGAGGGGAGGAGGGAAGTCTTGAGATTCAGAAGAATCTTGTGAATTTTTTTTTTACAGTGAACTTGTGAATGAATTTGTAAAACCAAATAAAAACTATTAAAAAAATTAAAATGAAGCAGGGATTGCCATCTCTGCACCCTTGAACACCATAGCCTCCAGAAAATATTGGGTCCCCCATGCTTGCAATTATCTCTTGATTAATTAGGAGATCCTCCCCCCAGTGCAAATCTCTGGCATAAGGAACTTGATCTGAATCCTAACTAGGGTCTCCTACCTCCCTATAGTAGGGTGCCAAACCAGATCTCCACCTCCAAATGTTATCAATTTATCTTAACTGCCCCCTACTTAAGGGCCCAAATATGGTTTGACCGTGGGTCTCCCTCTTCTGAATCTCCTTTTCCACAAACAAGGTAGATTTCGGGTGTTGCGATCACACATTTGTATGCAGTGTGTCATTTGGCCCTTAGTTAAAATCCTGCCTTTCAGAAATCTCTCTCCTTTCTTTCTTTCTAGCAAAGCTTCATTGCTGCAGAGGGCTCACTGCTATCCATGCACAGACAATTTTGTTTGGCTGTGGGCACAAGTACCAGTTGAAAGCTACAGACGATTCCTACAGCAGGCGGGTTGTGACCCATCAAAATTCCCTGGCTGGCTGAACAGTGATTAACATTTAAAATATATGCAAACTAGGCTCCTAATTAAAGTTCAATAATGTAAGACTTTGAACCTGTTCGTTGCCTTTGGAAATAATCAGAAAAGCAGCCTGCTTATCACCCAAAGTCATTATCATAAAGCACTGGATCCCCAACCCCCTCCATCTCTGCTGCAGTGACAAAAATTGTGTCAAAGCCACAGAAAGAGAGTCTTGAGGGTTACTACTCGCGTTGCTTCTAGGGCAATGCTGTTTGCTCTTACTGCAGAGGGAACTTCCTCAAATGTCCCGCCTTGAAATTCCTTCAGTAGGTTTTGAAAGAAAGGTCTGTTCTGTTAGGAGTGTGGTTTGACCCTAGCTCTCCACCCCAACGTTCAGCCTGGACACTGAGGTCCAGCTCCGGGGGTCTTCTGGTGGTTCCCTCTGTGCGAGAAGTGAAGCTACAGGGAACCAGGCAGAGGGCCTTCTCGGTAGTGGTGCCCACCCTGTGGAATGCCCTCCCGTCAGATGTCAAGGAAATAAACAACTATTTGACTATTAGACCATATCTGTTTAGGGAAGTTTTTAATGTTTGATGTTTTATTCTGTTTTTAATTCTGTTGGGAGCCGCCCAGAGTGGCTGGGGAAACCCAACCAGATGGGCGGGGTATAATTATTATTATTATTATTATTATTATTATTATTATTATTATTATTATGTAGGAATGGGCTGGAACATCTAGGCTCATGTTCATGGAACTTCCAACTTCTTATGCGGGTTGAGAGAAAACCACACACAATTTTTCAGTGACGCTTTCTACAGCAGTGGTGGGGAATTTCTGGCCCTCCAGATGGTCTCCAAGTCCCATCATACCCCATTCAGTATGGCCAGCGGGGAAGGATGAGGGAGTTGTAGTCGATCAAGATAGAAAGCCACCACTGTTTTGCAGTTTTAAACAGTCCCCCCTTTTTGGGGATAGGTTTCAAGCACCACTTACAACCCTGTTTTCCTTTGCATTTCAATCGCCCTCTCTTACCCTTTCCATCAATTGACTTCATTTGCCCTCAATGAAGTCATCCCCTAGCCATATCTAATGGTGAACACTGGGGATGTGCGTTGGTTTTTATAGGCGCTTCTGGACCCACAGATATTTCCTCCCAACCAGCCCCGCAAATAAAAACACGGAAGAAATTAAGCGGCAACGGGAGCAGTCAACATCTTATGGCTTCCAAAGAGAAATGGTCTTCATGCTTTCCTCCCCTAGAGGAATATCTACCAAAGCAGAGGGATTTCCTCTTTCCTGTAGAAGCCTTTTATGAGGAGGAGGAGAGAGGAAGAGTCTCTGCTGTATTTCTGTTGATAGGCTCATATAAAGGATGTAAAAGATCCGATGAGGGAATGCAATAAAAAGGCATGGAGAGCTATAGGGTCAGTGACCTAATATTGCTTCAGTTGCTTAATCACTGAAATGTAAGTGCTGAAGGAACCAAAATTGATAGCAGCCTGGTTGTTTTCACAATGGGGACACTACATTTCTTTGCCTGTCAGGAGCCTTCAAGGATATACGGTAATGCACTGCCCCATAATAAGCTACCTTCTGTGGAATATTAAATGTTATATATCAGGAGCCTTCATAAAGTAAACTTTTTTTTATTGGGGCTGAATTAGAAGGAAAGAAGTGTGTGTGGGGGGAACCTAAGAACTAATTATTGTGCCATTCAAGCTATGCGAGAAAGAGTGATTGAAACAAAAACATGGCTTTCTAGATTCGAGAACTTCTCTTTTCCTAAATAACCATGGATTTGTAAAGGGCAAAGGAATTTATCACAAACTTGTCTAAGAACCCCTCTCTCCACACTAGATATTACATAAAATGCACAATTGCCATGGAAAACAGCAGGGGATGGACAAACTGTGGCCCTCTAGATGTTGCTAAACTACAACTCCCATCATCCCTGACCATTGGCCTTGTAGGTTCTCCCTGCTCTAGTGTAAATATGTACAGTTGTACCTTGGCTCCTGAACGCCATGGCTCCCAAACAAATCGGCTCCTGATCGAAACCTGGAAGTGAGTGTTCCGGTTTTTGAACGGTTTTCGGAAGCCACGACTTCTGATTAGCTGTAGGAGCTTCCTGCAGCCAATCAGAAGCTGTGCTTTGGTTTCTGAATATTTTGGAAGTTGAACGGACTTCCAGAACGGATTCCATTCAACTTCCAAGGTGCGACTGTATATGTATTTTGGCATCATTGTGGGGATAGGAGTAGTCAATTATGTGGGGCATAGGTTAGGACAAGTGGAATACAGTGGTACCTCAGGTTAAGTACTTAATTCGTTCTGGAGGTCCGTACTTAACCTGAAACTGTTCTTAACCTGAAGCACCACTTTAGCTAATGGGGCCTCCTGCTGCTGCTGCGCCGCCAGAGCACGATTTCTATACTCATTCTGAAGCAAAGCTCTTAACCTGAGGTACTATTTCTGGGTTAGCGGAGTCTGTAACCTGAAGCGTATGTAACCTGAAGCATATGTAACCTGAGGTACCACTGTAATGCGACATCAGGACTTGTAGAATTTCTACTAGATGTCACAGAAGAAAGGAGAAAGTTAAGCATGTGAACTTGGAGGGACAACAGCTGAGGGAAGAAAGGCATATTTTGCTTGCAGAAGGTCCCAGATTCATGTCGTAGCCCTGTCCTGTGGGGATGTTCAGGGAGGCAGGAGAGGATATATTGTTTATTGATATACTTCCTAACTTGCGCTAGCAAGTTCTATAACTTAGCAAAGTTTTACATACCCCTTTTGAACGCACAGCGGATAACTGGTTGCAGGCTTGTTTAAGCCTCTCAATATTAGGTTCCTGGTAAGTTCCCTTATAACCCACTTAAAAGAATGAACATGCCACAGTCTTGTGTAAAGTATATAAAAGAAGTTTACTCACACCATCAGTTCACAGATGGATCCCTAGTTATAAATGGATGGAAGACCTAGTTATAAAGTATGCACATGTGGATCTACCCCATATGGGGGCGGGGGGATAATCCCAGTGACTGTAGACTAGCAGTCACTGCAGCTCACGCGACAAAAGGAAGATGGAGAAGAGTCGAAAAGAAGGAATTGTGCTATGTGCCTTGCCCTTTTGTTACCTGAACAGGTAAGGTCACGCCCACCTCTAGTCACAAGCAAGAGGAAGGATGCTCCAGGCCAGGAGGAAACAGGAAGTTTTTGGCTGGCTGGACCAAACATTCCCCTGCATGTCTTCTCTAGGAAAACAAGGAATGTTGTACTTGACTGCTACTTATGTATCACATCCCATATGTCTGAGTTCCATTGCAGAATCCACATATGAAGTCAGACAGCCCAGAGGTCAGGGAATCCAGATGATCACAGAGCCAAGGATCGGGATGGAGCGCTGGCAGCAGTAAGGTAGGGCCAGGAACCACAGGGGTTGTTTCCAGCCTCTGACTGCTGCTGAGAAATCTTGCTCCCTTCGGTAGATAATAAACTACATTTTATACAATGAAAAATTCTATTTTGAGTGTACTGGATTCCATCACAATTCCATCAACATGGTCTATCGATAACAACTTGTTGTTGGAGATGCATTGCGGGAAATTCCTTGAAACGTGTTTACACACTGTCTGGTATTGTCAACATTTTGGAAAGAAGTATTAGGCTGTATAAATGTTATTGTGGGGGAAGAACTAAAAAATTCAGAAGATAGCATCCTCTTAAATTATATACCTAATATATGGGGCCTGACAATTGGTAAATGGATTCTCCATGCTCTCACATCTGCACAAATGATTGCTACTGATACATTGGAAGGACAAAAATATGCCCCCCGCCCTTTGATCAATGGATAGACAATATGACAACTCTTGCAACCCCTGAATGAATGGTCTTCAAACGAAGATTATGCATGGACAAATTTAATGATATTTGGAATGTATTTGTGAAACCATAGTGACACATGCATTAACATATACTTGAGGGAAACAAAAAGTTTATCCAACTACATATATGACATATAGTGTTTTGTATTTTATATTTTATTTTATTTTATGGTTTTATGGTTATATTTTATGGTTACTTTGTTATTGCTGTTTCTCTGTTTTTCTTTTAAACAAGTTCCCCCCCTTATGTATTCTCTTCCTCTCTTTTTGTTTTCTGTTCTTTCCTTTTTCTTCTTCCTTATTTACTTTAGTATACTATAATAATCTCATATTCATATATATATATATATATATATATAAAATCTCCATTTCAAAAGGTAAAAAACTGAAATTTGAATTTACACATTATTTTGGTCTGATTCCCACTGCACACTGGCATGTAAGTTCTTCAGGGCCTCAATTTTAAAACTGTCTGGAGAAGTTACATGAACTGTGCTGTTTCTTTGCATGTTGGTCCATGGATCAGGAAATGTTATTTTCTATAGAAAGTTTGCAAACATTTGGAGATGTATTCTGTGGTGTCACTAAAGAAGTGAACACTTTTGTTTTATTTTAACTGCATGTCCAAGAAGCCACAAAACTGCATGTCCAAGAAGCATTCCTAATTGACTTGTTTTCCTAACCCTTTCCACAAAAAACCAAATTAAATTCAATAAACTGAGCAATGCTCAAGTGCTTTAGAGAGATGCATTTGTTAGGAGTGCGCAAGTCTTTTACATTTTAGGATCCTATTCATCTTTGTTACCGGAAGCCCCTTCTCTTTGTGTTTCATTTTTTAAAATCTCATTTGCTTCACATTTCATCCATTAGCTAGCATTTCATTTGTCTCAGTACTCACATTTGTCTTGAAACTTGGTGGTTTGGTGTGTGTCTTTTGTGAGTGTATTAATAATACTTCATTTACAGAGGATTTATACTGGAATGTCCACACGTCATTCCCCTTTATTAGATGCTTCCCCAGTGTTATTGCATTATTGCTGACTGAATGGCTACTCTTGCACTGTAGTGGGGGGGGGGGGGAGAACAAAAAGTTAGAGGATTTCAACAGGACTTTATGGGACGTGAACTGATGCAAACGGAACCATGTTCCTGCTGAAGGGCCATAAGAATATATTATATTCTACAAATGTATAAAAATCTAGCACGCTCAGAATTGGGTGTGCAGACTGTGAGCTTATTGCGCTGCACCTTTGCTATGCATATGCATTTCAAATAAACCCTGTTGCACCCTGCAAGGTCGTTTGCCACTTTGTGTGACTCTGTGCTCGGGGGACCCAATAGCAGAAAAGGAAAAGGTCCTACATTTCCTCAAAACATTTTGAGGTGCAAATGGTGTAGAAAGGATTGCATCTAATCGTGCTGATACCATCCTAAATGCAAAATAAAAATAATGGGTGGGATTCAACTGATTAGTCCCATCAGCAGAAGTCCTGTAGAAGGACTTCTGCTTGTGCAATGTGACTTTCGTTTCTCTCCCACACGCCTGAACGTACCTCAGGGAGGTTGGGAGAACCCACAAAACAGCACAAGGAAAGAAAGGTTCATTCTCTCTGGCAAGCTGAAATGCTTGCCTGGATGAAACAAATACCCAAGTACTATGCTGAATTCCTCCCAATGCCTGGAGGGGCCCTGAGCTTTTCGCTTCTCCTTCTGGTAGCAGTAGAACAAGCATTTCTGGTCCCTCTTGGCGGCCACCATTTTGTTTTCATGTAAATCCTGAGACTTTGTGTCATTACAGGATAGAAAATGGTGGCCAAAAAAAATGGCAGCCCCATTGGCAATGGCTAGTCCATCCGCTGCTATCCTCCTGGCACAGAACGATGCTTTCTGAGAAAAGAAACAAAATGGCAGCTATCAGAAGTGGTCAACTAAGCTGTTAAGCCAAGTCGTCCAGGATCAAGAAGGTTTTCAGATGGGATTTGCAGGACAGGAGAACTGCAATTCCAGTTTCCTGCTGATAGACTCCTGGACGTCTGGTGTTAATATTTTTGTCAAAGTTAACTTATTCAAAGCACATATAAGTTATATATAAAAGTTATATATAAGTATCATTGTTCAGCATACTTTGAAACCTGAAAAATCTATTTCTCCCTGCAGCTGAACATAGGCCTTCTTCTGCAAACCGTAAGATGCTGGTCTCATATCGCTTTTGCAAAATGGTCAGGGAAATTGCCAAAAACCTCTTTAGGAAAATTGTTCTTGATAGTGTCTGGCTCTTCTGAAGTCTTAAAAGCAGTGCTTCTGACAATGCAAAGTCCCTAACTTTCCCATGCTAGCAAACAACACTTTCCTTTAAAAGCAGGTTTGTTTTATATTGGAGTGACCAACTGGAATAAGTTCTCATCAACTCATACAGCCTGACTCAGAAGAGATGTCCTCAGTGAAAGAGGCTGAGCCTTCCATGCTGGTATAGATCTTGCAGTCTCAGCTATGGAGAATGACCCCATATGACTGGGTTGCTCCAGCCACTCTGGGTGGCTCCCAAGAAAATATTAAAAACACAACAAAACATCAACCACTAAAACCTTCTGTGTACAGGGCTGCCTTCAGATGTGTGACACACACTGGTGAGGTCTCTCAAATATCATCCTGTATGATGTTAGACTATCGCTTAACTGGCGGAATCCTAGAAGCAGTTGACTGGCCCTTGCTTTGGTTCTCCCCCAACACAGATCCCTCAAGGATAATGTATTCTACTGCATCCCAGTGTCAGCTGTACGTGCAGGAGCCAGGCCCTGTGACCAGTAGGACTTTGCAGGACTGGGGCCTTCCTAAGTTTGTTCTGAAGAGGCAAGGCGCGGCCTCACAGGTGAGGCCGATTGGTAACTCACAGCACCTGGTGGCAAGAGTCGGGAAGGGATATAAGGTCAGCATTTCCCTTCAGCTCTTTGCCACAGCAACACGCTTCCTGCCTTAGACTTCTTGCTTCCTGATCCTTGAACCTCAGCTTCTTGACGCCTTGCTTCTTGAGCCTCGGACCCCTGACTTCGTGACTCCTTGCTTCTTGATCCTCAGACCCCTGCTTTCATGACTCCTTGCTTCTTGATCCTCGGACCCTTGCCTTCTTGACTCCTGGCTCTCTGACCCTCGGACTGTTGACTTCCTGACTCCTGGCTTCTGGACCCCCATTCCTGCTCCCACCCCGCCATCTTGCTCCCTGTCCTGACGTCCCCAGCCGGGACTTCGATCGCCTGTGAACCAGACAGTGACACCCAGGAATAATGACACCTGGAAGGTTGCCCACCAGGCTGAAAAATGTTCCCCACTCCTGCATGAGACATATGTGCCAACTTATGAGACAGATGTGGGGCTGGGGCTGGTGTCACACGTATGTGTGATGTCATACATGCGTGCCGAGCAATGAGCATCCTGAGCACTGGCTTCACCCTCCTCTTGCTGCGACTGCTGGAGAAAGAGGCCCCAGCTCCTGTTGCCTCACACACCACATGCCCCAAGCTCCCTGAGAGCCATGTAGGCCGACCGCCCCGAGCGCCACACGCTGCAGACACAATGTCAGGAAGGGCCAGGGCCTCTTTCCCCAGCAGGAGAAGGAGGAGGAGAAGCCAGCCATGGAAGCCTGACTCCCCACTCAGCCTCATCTGCCCCCTGAACATTGGGGGGCTCGTCTCTGCCCAAATAATTGGGGGGGGGGCAAAGAGCTCAGGTCCCCCCCAAAGTGGTGCACCTGACGAGAGGCCCTCCTTCTTCTTGTTCCTCAGTTTCTTCTTTCTGAAATACTCCATGCACACAAAAGCTCATACCAATAACAAACTTAGCTGGTCTCTAAGGTGCTACTTAGGGACATGGGTGGCACTGTGGGTTAAACCACAGAGCCTAGGACTTGCCGATCAGAAGGTTGGCGGTTCGAATCCCCATGATGGGGTGAGCTCCCATTGCTTGGTCCCTGCTCCTGCCAACCTAGCAGTTCGAAAGCACGTCAAAGTGCAAGTAGATAAATAGGTACCACTCTGGTGGGAAGGTAAACGGTGTTTCCGTGCGCTGCTCTGGTTCGCCAGAAGCAGCTTAGTCATGCTGGCCACATGACCCGGAAGCTGTATGCTGGCTCCCTCGGCCAATAAAGCGATATGAGCGCCGCAACCCCAGAGTCGGTCACGACTGGACCTAATGGCCAGGGGTCCCTTTACCTTTTAAGGTGCTACTGGAAGGTTTTTTTTAATTTTGTTTCGACTATGGCAGACCAACATGGCTACCTACCTGTAGCTCCTCTTTTCTCTGTCCATCTCATTCTTTTCTATGCTGTATCCATGAATTCCACCCACTTCCAGCTTGCTTCCAGCTGCCCTGCCTAAGTTTCTCTTGTCCTGCTTGTGGAGCCTGTGAGCCTGTGAGAAATGTAAATGCCAGTCTCAAGGCTTGGCGCCCTGAGACCCCTTTAAAATGAATTCTGAGCAAAATGGATAAAGCAGCAAAGACTTTATTGAAAGGAAAACATACTTCGAAGCATGGGTGACCAGAAAAGCAGGCACAACCCGAATCAGGAAAAACACAGTTTAAAAGATCTGCCTCTGACCGAAAAGTTCCTCTGCACACTAGGAAGGGGTGTGCAAAGTGTACAGCGTACTGTGTTTGCTTGATTGAAATAATACCAGCCCACTTCCCCCTGTCAATCATTGTACAAATATGGTCAAAGCCCTCTTACATTTTACCTATTGATGTAAGCAGTATCTATATTCTTACCACAAGTCATCCCAATTACAGATATAAGCAGGTTTCTGGTCAGGGTCCCAACCACAAGACCTATGAGCATTTTTTAACCACGAGTTTTGCTAAATGTGTATATCTGTTATCTTGGAGCTGTTTGTGGTCAACTAGAGGGACATGGGGGGCGCTGTGGTCTAAACCACTGAGCCACTTGGGCTTGCTGATCGGAAAGTCGGCGGTTCAAATTCCCCATGATGGGGTGAACTCCCCTTGCTCTGTCCCACCTCCTGCCGACCTAGCAGTTCAAAAGCACACCAGTGCAAGTAGATAAATAGGTACCTCTGTGGTGGGAAGGTAAATAGCGTCTACATGGGCTCTGGTTTCTGTCACGTTGTTCCATTGCACCAGAAGCAGTTTAGTCCTGCTAGCCACATGACCTGGAAAGCTGTCTGTGGACAAACGCCAGCTTCCTTGGCCTGAAAGCGAGATGAGCACTGCAACCCTATAGTCGCCTTTGACTTGACTTAACCGTCCAAGGGTCCTTTACCTTTACTTTTTACACATTCTCAGCATTTGCAACCCTTTTCAGATTCTATGCATGCTATTGTTCTATCAGACATCATTTATAATGGAAAAGCAATGGAAAAGCAACATATTCTTTACAGAGCTCACTTCTGGCCCACACTCAGGTTGCAGCCCGCAAGCCTTCACATGCTTATTTTGCCACTTGCCCAAGGAGATCTTTCAGGAAGCTCCATCAATTGATGGCCTTAACATAATCCGTATGCATTCCTCCTGTGTATCTGATGCCCTTCTTGCTAGGTAAGACCACATATTATATAACGGAAGCTCACCATCCACCGTGGGGTCAGATGGCTTTTGGCTCCAGGAGGACGAGTGCCTGAAGAATTGAATAGTCTCTGAGAATATGAAAGTTGGCTAACTCTGATTTACGTTGTAGTTTGGTAGCAATCAGATCACAGTCTCTCGGTGTGAAGAAAAGGAGCCGTGTACCATGCATAATTTTTGCATCATTAAAAATTAAATCTCATAAGTATAATGACTCAAACATCAAGCCATGACAGTATCTGCCTGATGATGAACTGCTGTATGTTAAAAAACAATTCGCTAGGTAATGGTGCAATATTTTTTGTATTTAGACAGAATTTAATGGGAAAGAAAAACTACTTCCCTTCAGATGCTTTTCCGTCAGTAATTGGCCAGGAGAAAAATATGCTGCTCAGTATTAGCTTGTGAAATATTCCCTGTTCATTGTGATCCATACATATGTGATTGATGCCATTATTATTATTATTATTATTATTATTATTATTATTACTAGGTGGAATCCATTTTCAATGGACACGGATATGGTTTGGGGCCCATCAAGCTTTTCCTGCACAGGCTGCATCTTGTGTCCGGTCCCTACTTATGTGCATTGCTGGATTGCTGGTTTTTTTTTTGTTTCTTTTAAAAAACCTGACTTATTATGTGCAAAAAATTGGTATATTGTATATATTAAAGGGTGAAGCTCCATGAGCTACTAAATTTCTGCAGCATAAAATGTATGAGTTAGATGAGGCTCTGTGCAACAGGCATCCAGCTCCTAACAATTGGAAGGTATCTAGGATGAATGATGATGGCACAAGAGAGGGAACTCTGTTGTTTCTTATGCTTTCCTTTCTATCCTGTTAAAGACATAAGTTAATATGCATAAAATGCAATGTTTGTATGCATTGTGTTTGAAAACATTTTGTAAAGAAAAGTTTGCAGTTTGCATGGCGGAAAAGGTTGGGTGCTTCCATTTCAGTCCTTCGGCGAATTGACGACTCATCCTGGAAACCCAGATCTCTCACAGCAGAAAAGTGAAACCTGAAACCTGAAATTGATAAGACTTGCTTATTTGCTGTAGTAATTGTTGCTTTTATCTGATGCCTTGCTCCAGTAGAGAATTGAAAGTAAATATTAACTATCACCTAAAGATTAGAAGTCACTTTTGCTTGCTAAATTACATATAAATCTTAAGCATCCTTTAAAATATCTAAAAGGCATCTACAATGAGAAATTGCTATTATACACATGTATTTAAATTGAACAGACTAATTTATTGTTTGAGTTAAAAGGCAGATGGTGAACTAAAATTTTTAACAGGCTGATATAATTGTTAATAGTAACTAATCATATGAAATGAGTAAGTAATGCTTGGTTTTTAGCTATGTCTAAAGTCAATGTTTTGGGGAGTGAAATGAGCGCTGCACATATTATAGATGGACTTGAAGAACAGAGATGTTGACATTGGCAAAAAGCCTTTCAGTATATCATAAAATAGATTTAACAGTAACCCCTCTGGCCCGATGACTGTGTGAAATCAGTGTGGCATCTGTTTCCAGAGTCCCTTAATCTCATTCCAGAGTTGATGGCGGCATTGTAATTTTTGTTGTCCTCCAGAGCTGACGTTGCAATCTGATGGAACTGCGATACTGGCTAAGTTAAGTCTCGCTGGTAAAGGAGATTTGTATAAACGATGTTGAATTGCTTGGCATTAACCTCCATATCGGTCTGCAGAGGGATGTATTATTAGATGTTGCTGCTATGATCAGCGTTATGCAAGACATAAAGGGGAAGAGATCCTTGACTCTGAATAATTTCCAGTCTAAAATCCTTTGACATAGCAGTCACAGCACTGCAGTTCATGAGTCAACAGACTGCATTATTTGCCATCCCAGACCCTCTAAAGAGGTGCCATAAAAGATATTACGGTGGTGTTATCTGTTAAAATGGCCTAAGTGATAGCACCCCTGTTTGTCTTGCACGGTTTGTATTGTGAAACTCCGAAAGGAATCTTACACTGCAATACTCCAGAAGAAGAAACTTTCACAATGCTAGTTTGAATGGGATGGAGTTAGAGGAAGGCAAACATTTGGTATTTTTGGTACTCCATCCAGGAGTCAAAATGGATTCCTATTTTCTTGTTGCAGGTAGGTAGCCATGGTGGTCTGCCGTAGTCAAAACAAAATTTAAAAAATCCTTCCAGTAGCACCTTAGAGACCAACTAAGTTTGTTATTGGTATGAGCTTTTGTGTGCATGCACACGAAGAAGTGTATCTGAAGAAATGTGCATGCACACAAAAGCTCATACCAATAACAAACGTAGTTGGTCTCTAAGGTGCTACTGGAAGGAATTTTTTATCCTATTTTCTTGCTCAACTTAACACGGGCAAGAATATTGCTTGCAATTGCAAGGTAACCCAGTTGATGCTTCCGTGCAATATCCCCTAGGGGTTGTACCTTATGAGCAATCGTACATTGGACAATCCCAGTGGATTCTTATTCTTCCTCTTGGGATGATGTCAGTGTCCATAAATGGGCAGATGGGTGGATATCAATGCCGCCCAGGGTCCTCAGTAGGTATAAATCAGCCTCATTCTTCAATGCTGCTTGAAGAAGAAGAGGAGTTTGGATTTGATATCCCGCCTTTCACTCCCCTTCAGGAGTCTCAAAGCGGCTAACATTCTCCTTTTCCTTCCTCCCCCACAACAAACACTCTGTGAGGTGAGTGAGGTTGAGAGACTTCAAAGAAGTGTGACTAGCCCAAGGTCACCCAGCAGCTGCATGTGGAGGAGCGGAGACGCGAACCCGGTTCCCCAGATTACGAGACTACCGCTCTTAACCACTACACCACACTGGCTCTCATCCAAATCACATTTGGATGCTCATCCAAATCACATTTCACAGGTGGTGTGAAACGAACCATTGTTTTGTTTTCGCCAAATGTAAGTACGGCAGGAGGCCATGTTAGCACAGGGTGAGATGATTCGGAGAACTGGGCCAGAGGAACTTCGAAGATGAGGGTTGAATCTTTTTATATTCGATTAGTGTCATGATAGAGGCGGCATGCATGGGCATTTATCTCCTATTAGCACGGGTCCTTTTTACACAGAAGAGCAAAATAGCTTTACACCAAAGCTACTTTTGAAAAAACAAATGCAAAACAAGAATTGGGGGGGGGGGGAGGCAAGCTCCTGGGAATGACAATTAGTGGTTAACTATAAAAAATGGAGAAAATAATTGAGACAGATGACCAGATTTAGTAAAAATAAACCTCACCATTAAAAACTAATTAAATATTTGCATTTCAGCATTAGGTTTCTGCTCCAAAGTTTGGGGGAACAGCAGGGTGACAGTGAGGATTATTGACTAATTTGCTGAAGTTTTAAAATGAGATTAGTTACGTGCGATGTATGGGCGCTTTACTCAAGCTTCCACACAGCTGCTTTATTATTCTTTTGAAAGTGAATCATTTGTAACTGTTCTCAAAGATCTTTTATCAGCCACTTATCTCCTTCAGCTGGACTTGTGATATGGAGGGATAAAATGAATAGCCAGCTAATATTGGGGGAATTAATCAGACCAGAACAGCGGGAGAGTAATGACTTAACTTAACAGTTAAGTATTTGCATTTTGGGAGTTGGGGGGGGGGGAGAAAAAAAAACAAAAAACGGCAATACAGAATATGGAGGACTTTTAGCCCTGACCTTATGACCAAGAATTCCCTTGACACATTCATTTATTTATTTATTTAAAAAAACCTCTTCTATACCCTGCCTCCATTTTCTTAAAAGAAGGGGGTCATTTTCAGTCCCCACCCCCCTCTCTCTGTGAGTGTCTGCTCATCACAGTAAAACAGCATTTAACATGACAAGCCAAAAAAAATTGCACCAAGCATCAAGAAGAACAGCAATTCATAAAACGGCAGTCAAGAAGTTTAAAACGGAACAGAGCATTAATGCAGCACATAAAAAAGCATTCAGCCGAAAGCTTTATTTCTTGAATAACCAAATAAGCAGGATCAGACCTGGCAAGATGCGGCCGGGAACGGTCCCTGGTCCCTGGATGTGATTGGGAATGAAAATGTTCTGCCCAATTCTTAGAGATATTCTCTAAAGATTGGGAGATAAAATCCCTCTGCTCTTTTCCTGTCTCAGAAGTAACACTGCAGTGTTAATTATTATTATTAATAATAATAAATGTTATTTGTACCCCGCCCATCTGGCTGGGTCTCCCCAGCCACTCTGGGGAGCCAACAAAGATTAGAAGAAGAAGAAGAAGAAGAAGAAAAGTTTGGATTTGATATCCTGCCTTTCACTCCCCTTCAGGAGTCTCAAAGCGGCTAACATTCTCCTTTCCCTTCCTCCCCCACAGCAAACACTCTGTGAGGTGAGTGGGGCTGAGAGACTTCAGAGAAGTGTGACTGACCCAAGGTCACCCAGCAGCTGCATGTGGAGGAGCGGAGACGCGAACACGGTTCCCCAGATTACGAGACTACTGCTCTTAACCACTACACCACACATTAAAATGTCACACATTAAAAACTTCCCTGAACAGGACTGCCTTCAGATGTCTTCTAAATGTCAGGTAGTTGTTTATCTCTTTGACATCTGATGGGAGGGCGTTCCGCAGGGCGGGCGCCACCACCAAGAAGGCCCTCTGCATGGTTCCCTGTCACTTTGCTTCTTGCAGTGAGGGAACCGCCAGAAGGCCCTCGGCGCTGGACCTCAGTGTCTGGACTGAGTGATGGGGGTGGAGACGCTCCTTCAGGTAAACTGGGTTAAGACTGGGGAGAAGCCCTCTGCTCTTTAAAAGGCAACATTCCCCCATGTACTTTTCACAGAAGAGGTGTGCAAAGAGAAAGATGGTGCTTCCACACCACTCAACTTCCCCAAATTACCATATTTTTTGCTCTATAAGACTCACTTTTTCCCTCCTATAAAGTAAGGGGAAATGTGTGTGCATCTTATGGAGCGAATGCAGGCTGTGCAGCTATCCCAGAAGCCAGAACAGCAAGAGGGATTGCTGCTTTCACTGCGCAGAGATCCCTCTTGCTGTTCTGGCTTCTGAGATTCAGAATATTTTCTTTCTTGTTGTCCTCCTCCAAAAACTAGGTGTGTCTTGTGGTCTGGTGCGTCTTATAGAGCGAAAAATACGGTAAGCGTGACATCGCTAATTCTGTTTGAAGTTTGTGATGGCCTAATTTCGCCACCTTGCTGCCACCTCCTCCAGGGCAGCAAGGACAGGCAGCCTCTGCTGCAGGTTCTACTGCTGTTGTGGTCAACCTCTGCCTGCCTCCATATTCAAGTGGGGCCAGCGCATCCAGACGCAAGTGCCCCACTTTCGGCGGCCGCAAAGAGGCAGAGTTGGCTGCAAGAAGCCCAGGACCATAGCTGCAGCGGCGGAGGAGAAAGAGCTGGCAAAGGTAAGGTTGTGGTGGAGAGGGGGTGGCTGCAATGCAAAGACTGTGCAGGGGGGAGAGCGTAAGGATTGGGGAGGAAGGGGGTGTTTTAAAAGAGCTCACAGATGGGGCAGGGGTTGCCAGAAAGAGCACGAGGGTCTTCGGACTGAAAGGCAGGAGAAAGAGCATGCAGATCGCGTGTGGGGTGGGAGAAAAAGCGCAGATCGAGAGGAGATGGTGTTAAAAAGAGCGCACGGGTGGGGCAGGGGGTGGCAGAAAGTGTCAGGAGCTCAGCCTACATTCGAGTAGGACCCTGGCAGAGACACATGCCCGACTGGCATGTTCTCTCCCTCCTGGTTGATCATTTGGGAGCTTCACAAGCTTTCATCTGCCCGAACATCACAGCGACTGATGCCAACCGACACTGGCACACTTAGGGATCCACAGAGTTTGTGCAGTTGCTTAACAGACCTCAGCAACTCAGCATTTTGGCTAATCTACTTTATTTACATATAAACACACACGGAACACTGCAACATGGCTCCCTCTCTCTCTAGCATCAGACAGCAAAGAGAAAAAGAACAAAGGACAATAGTCTCACTTCACGGAACACAGTAATGCAAACATCCTGTTTCTGTCACTTCCCACTCTGTGGAGTCAAAACATACACCGTCATGTGATAGACAACAATCCTATGACTGCAATCATGGAGCAGGAATTCTAACAGAAAGAGTGCGTGGATCAGGCAGGAATGGTGGCAGAAAGACTGCATGGATGCCCTGCTTTTCCAATCTCAAAATATTTGGACAGTATGAGCTTCCAGCCTGCCTCATCTAAGTGCTGGAGGGCTGAGTTTGTGTGGAAGAAAGATAGATGCCATACCCTGCTAGGGTTGCCATTTTCCAAAAAGTGAAGATTTCTTTCTTTTCCAAAGTTATTTAGCTACTTGCCATATGTCCGGATTTTCCTTGGACATTTCACCAATTCAGCAAAAATCAGCCCGGAAACAATTTTTGCAGCCCGATTCCCAGATGTGTCTGGGAAAACCTGGATGAGTGGCAGCCCTATACCCTGTCCACCTCCTACACATATGTACACAAAAATAAGTCCCACAGAGTTCAGCTGGGTTTTCTCCCAAATGCATCAGTCTAGTTCAATGCTACCATCAGTTAGACTACAACTCCCATCATCCCTGACCATTAGTCTCACTGGCTTGGGCCGATGGGAGTTGGAATCCAAGAACCTCTGGAGGGAACCAAGTTAGGAAAGGCTGTTTTTATCCTTGGTTTTCTGCTGCTCTTGTGTTACCCTCAGTGGCGTAGCGTGGGGGGTGCAGGGGGGGGGCCGGCCGCACCGGGCGCAATATCTGGGGGTTAGGGTTAGGGTGCGCAAATCCACGGGTTAGGGGGCGCAAATTACTTGCCTTGCCCTGGGTGCTGACAACCCACGCTACGCCACTGGTTACCCTATATCCCCTTTCTTGGGAGCCGTGTGTGTGTGTTCTCCACATACAATTTGCCACATGGGCTCCTGATGACTTAAATCAGACATGCTGAGTTGCAGGTGGAGAAATGCTTGTGCTGGTATGTTTCTCTATCTGCCGTGGGATTGATAAAAAGATTTTGCCCTGCAGGTTAATTGGCAATAAACACAAGCACTGCATTGAAAAGTGGCCTTGGGACGGGGATGGGCAAGTTATGCCAATATCTATTTATACCCTGCTCCCCTCCCCACCTCGTACCTCTGCTGCACCGAAATTAGTCAAAGGTAACATACACACTGACCTATTAAATCTTCTCCCTCCCCCATTCTCAGTAAATTATCTCTCCTGTGGTCTATCACTTTTCTTTATGACTTTCCTCGCCATGCTTTCTGGGTAGCCTCTGTGGAGAAAATGGTTCCTTGTTATTTTTTTGCCTCGGAATTAAAAACCTGAGGTATCGACACAAAGCATCCCCATATCTATGCATTGCTTTTGTGGTAGATTGCTTTCTATGGGTGCACATTTTTGTCTGAAGTTTCTTTTCCCAAAAGTGATACATAGACTGAATGGTGTTTCCACGCACAAAGAGATATCTCTTTTTTTGTTGTACCAAAAGAAGACTGGGTTGTCTCTATTTTCATCTGAGAAATGTTGAAGGGTATGGTAACCTTGAAAGCCCAATACAGCTTGGGACAGTTAAGTCCTATCTCCTTGTGCCACAGAAGCCTGCCTGTGCTTTACTATTTTATGTGGAAACCCTCCTGTGAGGCTCATCAACATCTGGAAAGGGTCTTTCCAGTAATAACCACATGGATTAAAGGAAAGGGTGGGCGGGTGGTATATCAGGTCCTCCCTTAAAGATCACACGTATTGCGGTGAGACCTGGAAAACTGACACCCTGTGTTGTGGGTGGGTACGATTGGTCAGCCACAACACCCGATTGGTAGGTTCCTCGAAGCTGGGTGCAAACTGGCCAATGGGACGCAGTCCAAATGGTTCAAGGGACCTATTTGTGCCCATGCATGTGACCCAGAGCTTCCTCTTTCGGCATGTGCATTCAGAACACCTGCCCACCCTACTTTTAGGGCTTGACCTTGCTATGCTGTTGTGTGTCATCTGTCATTGGGACAGGGGCACGGCAGGAATTTTCCCCACTTGGCTGATTTGCAGCTGCCATTTGGGTTTCGCCTGCCACGTAGCAAATCGTCACAACTTGTAAGGTTGCGGATAGGCTCTGGTTCAGGTGATAGGGATGGGAGAACGCTCTCGCCATCCCTATGTGAAGGGTATTCCGTTAAAGGAATCCAGGGACTCGATGGTTTGGTCAACCCCTGAGAGGGGATTGTGCCCGTGTCTGAGTCCAGGGGAGCATTTGGGTGGCGGAGTTAGCCCGTTCCCGGCTTTCCATTTATCCAAGTGTTCACCCTTGGCTGACCTATGCTGGTGCCCTGGGTCAGCGCTACCTGCAAGGCAGGGAGCTAGTCGAACCAGAGCCTATGCAATCGGTCACTTTCTGTAATCAATAAAGTTGTGGCCTAAATTCTGCCAAAACCAAACCAAAATTCGAGTCAAGTGTGAATTTAATTAAGGTGGGGGAAGGTTTCTGGGTCTGAACACGCAATTAACAGCTATAAAACTAGCAGAGATGTACAGAGCTGCTTCAATTGTATGTTGGAAATGTATGGAGAAGGAAGACATGTTCTACCACATGTGGTTGACATGCAAGATAACAAAAGCATTCTGGGAAATGATATACAATGAGTTGAAAAAAATGTTTAAAATAACGTTTGTGAAAAAACGAGAGGCTTTTTTTATTAGGAATTTTAGGTGCAGAGATACCAAAGGAGCAGAAATGATTATTTATGTATGCGATGACAGCAGCGCGGATACTACTGGCCCAGAGATGGAAAGAAGATAAAGTCCCAACCAGAGAAGAATGGCTGATGAAGATGGTGGACTATGCAACCAGGAAGGAATGGGAAAGATTTACAATGTACTTAAGAGAGCACTGTAAACAACTAAAAACTCTGGCAGGATTTGAGTAACGCTAAAAATTGACTATTTAAGAAAAATAGAGAAAATATGTAAGGCTGTTGAAAAAGATTTAAAATGGTAACTGTGGAAGGGTGGAGGATTCAGGGAAACCTAAATGCTGATGCTGATGTTTAATGGTCAAATTTAAATGTGCAGTCTAAAACTCAATAAAAAAGATTATACAAAAAATAAAAATACAGTGGTACCTCGGGTTACATACGCTTCAGGTTACATATGCTTTAGGTTACATATGCTTCAGGTTACAGACTCCGCTAACCCAGAAATAGTACCTCAAGTTAAGAACTTTGCTTCAGGATGAGAACAGAAATCGTGCTCCAGCGGCGCGGCAGCAGCAGGAGGCCCCATTAGCTAAAGTGGTGCTTCAGGTTAAGAACAGTTTCAGGTTAAGAATGGACCTCCGGAACGAATTAAGTACTTAACCCAAGGTACCACTGTAAAGGAAAGGGTGGGCGAGACTTTAGACCAGGCATAGGCAAACTCTGCCCTCCAAATGTTTTTGGCCTACAACTCCCATCATCCCTAGCTAACAGGACCAGGGGTCAGGGATGATGGGAATTGTAGTCCCAAAACATCTGGAGGGCCAAGTATGCCTATGCCTGCTTTAGAGTGTGCATACACAATACCTTTAAATTGCATTATTTCACTCAGAAAATTCTGAGCGCTGTATTTTGTGAAGGGTTGCTGGGAACTGTAACTTTATAAGGGCTCGACTCTGCTCTCTTAAGCAGAGATCTTTCTTAGCTATGCTGAGATTCCAGGAACTGAGCATGGGCTGTGTGCATGGAAGACATGAGCTTTACTTGCGCACTACAGCCCCTTCTGGATTTTCTTCAGGGGCAACGCAGAGTCACAGAGGGAGGACCACAACGGACAGGCAGTTTCCCTGTATTTCTGAACAGAAATATATGTATGAATATACTAGACCCGATCAGCACCGCCATGCTAAGTTACAGTACATAGATTTTACTATGTAATTTTGTAGGGACAGATGAGAAGCGTTTTTATTGTACAGCAATATCCACAGATAATTTACTTTTCCTAAATACCTTTGTGGATACTGGATGGCTCAGGGGGCTGGTAATGGGACGAGCCACCTCTCACTTCTAAGCCATTGATCTGAATCAATCCCTTGTCGGTAGCGACCCAAAGTCATTATGATCTGATAGCTGTGCGGAGTGATTTATGTTGTTCAATATGGCTCGTAGTAACGGGTTACCTTCTGTTAGCTTATTAAGGGGCTGAATAAAATATATCACGCTGAATTCACCTTTCTCATCTGAATTGAGTTTGAGGAACTTCGGATTGATTTTTGAGCCATGCCATTAATGTTAAAACTTGTAGCTGTAATCTCTATTTGCATAAAACATCTCCCTAGTTTGGCCTAACAAATGGAGGAGAATAAGAATTCTTGCAGAATTCAGAGTGCATGTGGGGGATGCCATTTCTAAATGTTCCCCATTACAGCAACTCTAAGGTAAAGGTAAAGGTCCAGTAGCAGACGACTCTGGGGTTGTGGTGCTCATCTCACTTTATTGGCCGAGGGAGCCGGTGTACAGCTTCTGGGTCATGTGGCCAGCATGACTAAGCCGCTTCCGGCGAACCAGAGCAGCGCACGGAAACGCTGTTTACCTTCCCGCAGAAGCGGTACCTATTTATCTACTTGCATTTTGACATACTTTCGAACTGCTAGATTGACAGGAGCAGGGAGCAAGTGTTTTTATTCCAAGCCTTTTCTACTGTGTTATATAACAAACACTTATCTATTGCAAAAACCCTCTAACACCATTTTAAATCATTTTTCTCCTGCCGCACATATCTCGAACCCTGCCCACGATTTCATTTGGAATAAAAACACTTCAGAGGTGTGGATGGGAAGTCTATCTATCAAACGAAGTTGCAATGTAATTATTTTTTGCTCTATAAGACGCACCAGACCATAAGACGCACCTAGTTTTTGGAGGAGGAAAACAAGAAAAAAAATATTCTGAATCTCAGAAGCCAGAACAACAAGAGGGATCACTGCACAGTGAAAGCAGCAATCCCTCTTGCTGTTCTGGCTTCTGGGATAGCTGCACAGCCTGCATTCACTCCATAAGATGCACACACATTTCCCCTTACTTTATAGGAGGGGAAAAGTGAGTCTTATAGAGCAAAAAATACGGTAATTTGAAGCTAATTTGAGAAATTTTGGAAACTAAATAAAAAGTTATATTTGAAACCTCACATACACTGTATATTTCTATAGATTTTTAAATGCCACTTTTAAAAGATATGATCTCCCCCAGGGAATCATGGGGACTGTAGTTCATTAAGGGAATTATTAGGAGAATACTATCCACGTCACAGAACTACAATTCCCAGAGTTTCCTCAGAAAGAGGGATTGATTGTTAAACCAGTTTGGGTCTCAAGCAAAAGGCAGGTTAATAAAAGGATATAACATTAAACCTTGAGCATGCAGACAGTGGCGTAGCGTGGGGGGTGCCGGCCGCACCGGGCGCAACATCTGGGGGTTAGGGTTAGGGGGCGGAAATCCACGGGTTAGGGGGCGCAATCCACGGGTTAGGGGGCACAAATTACTTGCCTTGCCCCGGGTGCTGACAACCCACGCTACGCCACTGCATGCAGATGCTCTTGAAGAGCTTTCTGGGTTAGAAAGCTCACCTCGCCAATTTCAGCCCCGCAAAGTGAGTTTGTTTTGGTTGTTGCTGTTTAAAAAAGCAGTCTTAAAAACCAGAAACTTAACTTTTAAGGACAGGGCTGAATGCTCTATTCCCTGCAGCACACTTGAAAGTTGATTTTTATCTGAAGAGCCACATGATTTAGCTATGGATTATCTTTTATCTCTATGGGCAAAACAGCTGGGTGTGCAGCCACTGAGGTTCAATATCTGTCTTCTTAAAACTTCAGCTCTAAAACACAAACACGATGGTAATCATGTGCTTTGACATCAAAGCAAATTAACAATTGGGAGCACAGAATTACTCATTGTTCATGCTCGCCTCTTTAGATTACTAGTTAGCAACCCACTGCCTTGGATTGGGGAGGGCAGCTTGCAATGAGAGGAGACCTTGGCAAATATAGGGTCAGCAATGCACTTTACAACCAGACCCTATTCCTGTTTACTCACTAACAAATCTGATGGATATATATAGCTCTTATTTCTTAGTAGTATCCTAGGCACAGTTACATGGGATGTGGGTGGCGCTGTGGTCTAAACCACAGAGTCTAGGGTTTGCCAATCAGAAGGTCAGTGGTTTGAATCCCCGCGACGGGGTGAGCTCCCGTTGTTCGGTCCCTGCTCCTGCCCACCTAGCAGTTCGAAAGCACATCAAAGTGCAAGTAGATAAATAGGTACCGCTCCAGCGGGAAGATAAACAGTGTTTCCGTACGCTGCTCTGGTTCACAAGTTCAAGTTTACAAGGAAAGGAGATTCTGACTCAACAACAGGAGGAACTTTCTGACAAGGAAGAGCTGTTTGACAGTGGAACGGACTTCCAATCCTTCCTTGGAGGATTTTAAGGAGAAGTCTGTCCTGGATGCTTGAGCTGAGATCCCTGCCTTGCGGGTGTGTGTGTGTGTGTTGGACTAAATGACCCTTGAGGTCCCTTCTGACTCAACAATTCAATGACTCTATGATATTGCAACAGGTAAAAGGAGCGTTTGAAATCAGAACAGAAGCGCTAGCATTATAACCCGGATAAACACAGTATGACTGCAACCATAGTCTCCTCTGCTATGATGAGATGTATTACATTTCCATTTAAATTACAGCAAATTATTATTTCTTTTTAAAAATCATTTTTATTGATTTTCCAATAAAAACAGCCATTCAACACATCCACATCGTAATCCAATTAAAAACAATAAACTAAAATAAAAAAGACCAAATTGCAGTCCAAATGGTTAATAGTCTGGACCTCTGAAGAATATCTCCAAATCTTCGTTCCTGCCTCTTCTCATTGTTTTCATATTTTCCACATTCTGATCCTAACACTTTAAAGTTCTCCGACCCTGGCTATGCGATTCTCAATCATGTCAAAAAATCATATATCCTTTCATCCATCGAATTCAGCTTTCTTTGTAAATATATATTTTTTCAGCTGTCTATTTACCAGCGCAGCTTTTCCTGACTTCATTCCAATCTTCTAATCCGGGCTATTGTCCAGGTTTCTCGTTTGAAGTTTAACGATGCAGGAACTCCCAACCAAATTATTATTTCTCAATTTGCACTTATACAGATAACTTTGCTTAGGCAGATGTTCTGCGAACCTTCGTCCATTATTGCCAATGCCTGCATCGGAACCTATCTTCTATCAGCCCCAACCAGCATAGCCAGTGATGGCGGGTAAGGGAGTTGTATCCCAATAATATCTGGAGAGCCCTGGGGTCCCCCCCTCTGCCATAAGGGGTGGATTTGGCCCTGTGACTGACAGTTGATGATCTCCACTCGATTTGCTTTTGTAAAGCATTTGAGCTCAGAGAGTCTCATCTAAATATGCTTCTGGGTGGCATAGCTTTGGTAGGGAAGACTTTGATTTATTCTGGTCTTTTTGTTTCAGTCCTAGTGTGGGTTATGGTACGACTAGGTCTAAATCCCTCCTCTATCTATAGAATCAGAAGGGATCATTGCTATCAGTTATGCCCGACTGAAGACTCTGCATTTTCTTCTATGATGTATGTGTCACTTTTCATTAATTCTGAGAGGCCTGCTCCTTTAGAAACCAGAGTAAACAGAGTGGTGTGTTGGATTAGATCTTGGCTCTGAATAAATTTATTTTCCAGCGAGTGTTAAAAAAAGGAAAAAAAAAGAAAAAAAAGAGCAAGGCCAAAACCCCTCAGAGCAGAAAATGTCACAGTGATTGCTAATACATTACTGCACAGAGAAATGCCTAATAAAGCCCCTATTAGGATGTCATACCTGCTTACTGCTGAATTCTCCAGAAAGTTTATTTGATATGTCTAAGCCAATTATCAAAGTCGTGGTGATAAGAAGCAGCTCAGTGGGCCCAAATATGTCAGATTAGAATGACTAAATTGTGGGAATTCATGGGCCTTTGCTTTGAATAATTAACTCGACTCTTTGTAAATGCATACACTCTGCAAAGTAATTTTCCCTTTACACGAGGCATTTTGCCCTTGTGCTGCCTTTGAAAAGTAAACTGCCAGAGAGGGCATTTGCTTTCTTCTTCTTCTTTTTTTACATTCTCCTTGTTTCTCCATTTTGGTACCCAGCCCACACCCTTCTTCTCTGGCTAGCCCTTGCTCTGGCAGATGGGATATGAAGAAATCCGCTGCTGTGGCAGAGGAAGGCTGTAAAACTCTTTCCTATCACCTGTGGAACAGGGGCTACATTCAAAGAACCAAAATTAACTTCCAGCAAGAGATGTGCAATACACACTTTGCAAAGTATGCAGCCAGGGCTGTGTGTACCCTGCAATAATCACATTGTTATGGCCAGTCATTCCTGGCTGCACTTTCCCTTCGTGAAAATCCCTGTCGGGGAGTTTTCTTAGATGGCTGACTGATGTTTTCTTAGTAGAAAAGGCTGCAGGAAAACAATACACCATTGCTTCTCCTCAGCTAGGATAGTTTAAAGGTAACAAAGGATGTTTAAGTCCAGTCAAATTAAATTATGAGGTGAGGCGTGCATCTTGCTTTTTCAAGCCGAGGGAGCCGGTGTTTGTCTGCAGACAGCTTTTCTGGGTCATGTAGCCAGCATGATGAAACCGCTACTGGAGCGCATGGAAACACCATTTACCTTCCCACCACAGTGGTACCTATTTATCTACTTGCACTGGTGTGCTTTCCAACTGCTAGGTTGGCAGAAGCTGGGACAGAGCAACAGGAGCTCACCCTGTCGTGCGGATTCAAACTGCCGACCTTGTGATTGGCAAGCCCATGAGGCTCAGTGGTTTAGACCACAGCGCCACCTGCGTCTCAAGTTTAAGAGAGAGAGAGAGATTCATTGCTTTTACACAGAGAGCTTGTTACATCTCTGTTGAAAAAGAAGGATTTTGTGTTTTAATTGCCTCTTCCAGCTTCTCCAGGACAGCTGCCTAGGCTTTAAAGAAACATCCCTATTCCCTGAGAGCCAGGAGCTCATTGTCCTGAGCACACACATACGACTTGTGTCACAATGTGACGTTCTGTACAGTGCACTTGGATATCCCCAACCTACAGGATTTTTACCTGCATACTTGTCATTGTTTACTGAGTCCCCCACAAGTGTCCCGGAAAAACTGGGACATCCCATTCTTGCCCCGGGAAGCGAGCGGAAGTCACGCGCTGGCAGCACGGCACCAGCGGGAGGCGCCATTACCGAAAGCACACCTCATGTTACAGGCAGATTCAGGTTACAAACGGACCTCTGAAACGTATTAAGTTCGTAACTGGAGGTACCACTGTACAGTAGTTGATATACCAAATATTTATAGGTTATAGCATCACCTCTGAGAATGCCAGAGGTGGAGTGCACTTTGTGTGGGGCTAGCGCTGGTCCTAAAGGGTCTTCACTGGCTCCCAGTATGTTTTTGAGCACAATTCAAAGTGTTGGTGCTGACCTTTAAAGCCCTAAACGGCCTTGTCCCTGAAGGAACATCTCCACCCCCATCATTCAGCCTGGATACTGAGGTCCAGCTCTGAGGGCCTTTTGGTGGTTCCCTCACTGCGAGAATTGAGGTTACAGGGAATCAGGCAGAGGGCCTTTTCGGTGGTGGCGCCCCCCCAGTGGAACACCCTCCCATCAGATGTCAAGGACTATATAACCTTTAGAAGACATCTGAAGGTAACAATTAATGTTTTATTATGTTTTTATATATGCTGGAAGCTGCCCAGAGTGGCTGGGGCAAACCAGTCAGATGGGCGGGGTATTATTATTATTAATATTATTATTACTATTATTATTAGAAAATAACTGAATTAATTAACAAGAAGTAACTTCTGGTGTGGTGGTTGATGGTAAGGGAACCTGAACCCTCCCTCAATTAGATAACATTTTTTTTTGCGTTCAGGTCTCCATTCATTTCCATGCTTCTGTTTGTGTAGTATTCTAGGATCATTTCCATGGAAACAGTGTCCTTTGTTTCTTCACTGTTTTTATGCTTTGGTTGTATCTCTCTCTCACTTGAAGCTCTAAGGCAGCACCATAATTTCCACAGAAACTAATTGTTGTGTCATAAACAGCAGATTATGTGTGCAGGTGGAGGCTACGCAGGCCCCCCCCCATTAAAATCTTTTCAAAAATAACAATCTTGTATCCTAGCAATGAAAAAAAAATGACAGGGAATGAAGAATACAGAAGGGAATTGGTTAAATTAATAAAACACAGGCAAACTTTTTATTTAAAAAACCAGACGGCATCTGATATGGATGCCATCGTCTTGTACGTTTTTCGTACACGGCTTGGCCCCCAGGCTCACTGAGAAGAAGAGACATTAGCCTTAGTGCAAGAATAGGAGACGATATTTAGCATGTCTTGTAACAAGAAAACTGCAGGCCATGCTTGAGGAGATACTTCTTATGCTGATGCACGGAAGAAGTCCCAGTAGTAAAATTCCGAGATTGGAATGTTTTATAAATAGTAAAATTCAAAGATGGGCTCAGTCCGTTTGGACCAAGATCTGCAAATGATGTGTATCTTTGTAATTTTATTTTGCACTTATATATGTGCAAGGCTCAGCGCTTTTACAGCCCGGAAGCGAAAGGCTGGGCTTCGCAATACCGCTGACTGGAAAGTAATTAAGTTTTATAAATACCTCTTGAGTGGCTGTAAGATTTTTACATATATGCTAAGTATATTTTCGAAAGCTGAAAAATCAGGGGTCGGAAGAGATAGCCATAACTTTTCTATAACAAGAGGAATAAGTATTTTTAAATGCTTGCATCAGACCTTTATACTAATTATCTCCTTTTAATATGAAACATGTTTTGATTTCTTTCGATTAAGAATATGGTCCTTCGAGGCAGCATGAAGAACAACAGAGACCCTGGGTCATTCCTTACCTAGAAGCTCTCCATCTTCTTTTGGATGGAGGTAGGACAGACCAGGATAAGGTTGCCAACCTTTGGTTGGGCAAAATGAAGTACAGGTCAGGCAATATGTGGCACAGTTAAGGGCGGGATTGGGGGGACTAAAAATTACTTTACCTGGTGCAGAAATGCCTTCAAAGCAATCCATTGCAATGGCACATGGGGCTCACAGTGCTTTATTCAATAAAAACAACAACAAAAGCACTATGATTTACAACTGTAAGAAAAATATTGCGCACTACATGTATGGCTGTGTTTTGAATAGCATCCCTTTCACAAACATTGTAGTTGTTTGTGACCGCCTTGCATGTGTGAATTTGGACTCTGGCATGCTTTGAGAGATTACAGAGCCAGTGTGGTGTAGTGGTTAAGAGCGGTAGACTCGTAATCTGGTGAACCGGGTTCGCTTCCCCACTCCTCCACATGCAGCTGCTGGGTGAACTTGGGCTAGTCACACTTCTCTGAAGTCTCTCAGCCCCACTCACCTCACAGGGTGTTTGTTGTGGGGGAGGAAGGGAAAAGGAGAATGTTAGCCGCTTTGAGACTCCTTCGAGGAGTGATAAAGTGGGATATCAAATCCAAACTCTTCTTCTTCCACAGCAGCTTCTGGTACCCTTCAGTGTCTTCCTACTTCTCTTACTTTGACTCTGAAGTGAAAAATACATTTTCACTTCGCCAGAGTGGTTGGTTTTTTTTGGGTCACAATAGTCACTGGTACAGAGTACTGGAACCTCTTCCCTTTCCTGCCCACGACAGGCATTTTGTGCTGGTACCCATGGCACTTTGATAAAAGTGTTCTGCCACCTCATGGTTTACCCACTGCTCCTTCCAAAGCACCAGGCTTCCTAATAAAGTTGGTGTGATCTAGCGGCGAGGACTACACAGGCTTGGGCAATTGCATTTTCTAGATAACACGGACGTTTTGAATCTTAAATGCATGTTGCATTCAAATACCAAAAGAAACGTCCTATTAATATTTTGGAATAGATCTGTTTCTTATGACTTGAATGCTCTTGTTCATTTCCGAATGAGTTGAAATGATGGACGTTTTATGACACCTTGATTCCAGTTTGTTACAATCTCTAGAGGACAAATAAAAATGTTCTTGAGGGTGCATTCTGTTGGATCCTAGGTAGAGTTGCCAGCTAGCCATTCCTAGTTAGAGTAAACTTTTGTTAATATGTGCTGTTACAAAACTTGAAATAACAGTTGTGTGAGGTGTTTCTGTGGCAAATGTGTTTTCTACCAGAGTTAGTGAAGCCTTTCCCAACTGCACTGAAATGCTATGCTTTTTTGAAGTAAATCACGTTAACATATCATTTATTATTATTTTTACTGCAAAATTTTACTGTAAAATTGCAAACAAACAAAAACACCACATTACCCAGAGACACTGTTATGTTTAAGTGGGAACTGTTTTCTTATTGCATCCATTGTCTATGTTCTGGTTAGAGATCCCATTAATGATTGCAGCAGATAACCGAGGTTGAGAAAACGATTCTTCCAAATCATTAGTCTATTTCTTGAGGTGCCTTATTGAAGGCAGAACATTTTAACTGCAAAAAATTGATTTAGTGGTATATCCTTTTAGAGCCTTTCAGATTGCTAATTAGCACAGGTTATATGCCTTAAGTGTAGCCACTGGTCGAGAAGTAAATGAGTGGAGAGGTAACTCATCAATAGAAAACACCATTGGCATCACTAGCTGTGTAGCACTGTGAATCTTTCTTTTAAAAGAATACATCTATGTTTGCATCTTTAGTAAAGGTAAAGGGATCCCTGACCATTAGGTCCAGTTGTGGCCGACTCTGGGGTTGCGGTGCTCATCTCGCTTTATTGTCCGAGGGAGCCAGCGTACAGCTTCTGGGTCATGTGGCCAGTATGACTAAGCCGCTTCTGGCGAACCAGAGCAGCGCACGGAAACGCCGTTTACCTTCCCACTGGAGCGGTACCTATTTATCTACTTGCACTTTGATGTGCTTTTGAACTGCTAGGTTGGCAGGAGCAGGGACTGAGCAACGGGAGCTCACCCTGTCACGGGGATTCAAACCGCCAACCTTCTGATTGGCAAGCCCTAGGCTCAGTGGTTTAGACCACAGCGCCACCCGCGTCCCTCGTTTGCATCTTCACCTTGCCCTATTTCACAGGAGCAGGTTAAAGTTAGTGAAATGGAAAACATTGAAAATCTTCCCTATACAGGGCTGTCTTCAGCTGTCTTCTAAAGGTTGCATAGTTACTTATCTCCTTGACTTGGGGGTGGTGTTGCATAACTCTGTTATGTACTGAAGTTCTCACCCTGGGCCAGCAGGGGGATACTGTAGATAGTTATGCAAATGAAGGATCGAAAGTGACGTTCAGTGATTGGATAGTTTTAGAAAGTTGCTACAGTAACATTGTACTGGAGCTCTATGTAAGCAGGCTGACTGAGCCCTTCAGTTCAGTTCTGTTGTGGCCTCTGAATAAAGAATCACTGTGTCGTCTGATATGTTCACCCACAACTTAACAAACTCCATACCTTCCAACATTTCTCCTATGGAAATAGGGACGTCCAAAGGAAAAGCAGGACATTCCAGGCTCAAATCAGAAACCAGGACGGTTTCTGCAAACCTGGGACTGTCCCAGGGACACTTGGAGGGTCTGCCTTTTCCATCTGTGGAGGAGCATGGCTCACAGCGATGTCTTCCTCTCCTGCAACTTTTGACTTCATCTGCTAGCAACCCCAGGGCTTATTAAGTAAGCTGTCAATGTATCAACCCCGTGTGATTTGCAGATATGCCAGACGAGAGTGAAAGGCTCTCCAGGCTTAATGCGCTTAAGATAAGGGGGAAGCTCCTTCTGAAAGAAGTGGAAAGATCCTGAAGCTCTCAATAAGCCCGTCCAAATTGTCTGCCGGGCACTGGAGGATGAAATTGAGTTTAGCACGACAACATGTACTGCCAAGTGCAGGCCAGCGAGTAAATATTTAAAGGATGTAGCTTACGCTTCTTGGGCTGCTCTACCTGAATTTTCTTTAGATGACAGGAAGTAGCCGAGTGCACTGCACAGCAAGATTAGGCCTTCGGAATGAGGTTGTTGAGATTAAATGCTCATTTCCCAAGTAACCCTCCATTATGGCTAAATGGTTGTGGACATATCTCGTGGAAGGAGAGAGAGGGGGAAAGTTCCGCTTGGCTGCATGATTAAGCATTCAGAGGACTATATAATTGGTAATATACATTTTATATTCCCATGTAAATAAAATTCTTTATTTAAGCAGCGCAATGTAGAATACTTAAAACCTTGTCAGCTAATAACTCACAAGAGACAGGAAGACATAAAAAGTCTAAGCGCAAGGGCAAGCGTCCCTCTCCCAACCTCCAGGCATGATTGATCGCTGAAAGTTGTGGTTTTGCCACATAAATGTAATTTATGAAATGCAAACATGCAGATCCAGTAAATAGAATACCGTGTCTGGGGGTGGGGAGAAATCGCCACAAGTCTTCTGCCACCTGTTTTTCTTTATATCTGTGGTTCTGATGTTGGTTGGAGTGCCCTGTGGAAGCGCATAGAACATTTTCTTTTAGTAGGCCTTGGCTGGCTGAGGAAGTACAGTTCATACTTTGCTGTCCCGTGAACGTTCAGCCCGGACACTGAGGGTCTAGTTGCTGCATTCTGGCACCCACCCACCCAAATAGGAATGGATGGTGGCATCTCTGTGGTGGCACCCACCCTATGGAACGCCCTTCCATCAGATATCAAGGAAATAAACAATTACTGTAGATTCCAGCATATAAGACGACTTTTAAACCCCGGAAAATCCTCTAAAAAGTCAGGGGTCATCTTATACGCCGGGTATGGGTTCGCTGGGCAGCGGCAGTGGGCGGCGGGCTCCGCTCCACGCCGGGAGGAAGCCACCCAGTGAAGCTGGCTTAGCATCGCTGGGCAGCTTCCTCCGGGCACAGAGCCCACTGCCCACTGCCGCTGCCCAGTGAAGCTGCCGCGTATAAGACTAAGCGTACAAGTAGACCTCCCCCAAATTGGCAGCTGCCAATTTGGGGGGATGTCTGATACGCCCAGTCGCCTAATATGATGGAATCTACGGTATCTGACTTTTAGAAGACACCTGAAGACGTTTAGAAGACATCTGAAGATAGGGAAACTTTTAATGTTTCATGTTTTATCATGTTTCTAATATTCTGTTGGGAGCCACCCAGAGCAGCTGGGGAAATCCAGCCAGATGGGCGGGGTATAAATAATATATTTAGGGCATTTTGCTGGCATCAGATATCAAGGCTATCTGCTTGCATTGCACAGGCTACCATTATTATTATTATTATTATTATTATTATTATTATTATTATTATTTAAAAATGTGCTTATTTGCTTATCGAAAGTGCCTCACCCTTCTCCTTCAGCTAACCTTACTAATTTATGTAGCAATCCTGCAAGTACAGTGGTACCTCGGGTTAAGAACTTAATTCGTTTTGGAGGTCTGTTCTTAACCTGAAACTGTTCTTAACCTGAGGTACCACTTTAGCTAATGGGGCCTCCCACTGCTGCCACGCCGCTGGAGCACGATTTCTGTTCTCATCCTGAAGCAAAGTTCTTAACCCGAAGTACTATTTCTGGGTTAGCGGAGTCTGTAACCTGAAGCGTCTGTAACCTGAAGTGCCTGTAACCCGAGGTACCACTGTATAGCTAATTAACTGTGGTCTATACAGCAGGACTCCTCTGCTTTCGTAAAGATAAAGTGCTTTATATGTGTTATAACACTGTGACACCAGAGGGCGCTGTGGAGTCCTGTTTTTCGCCAGCAGGATTTCCCTGCATGAAGTTTACGCCGTGTTTAACTAAATTTGATGAGTCTAGATCCAGCCCCATCCTGCCCCACTCCTTCCACTGTCTTGTGTGCCAGGAAAGATGTGCTTGAAGGATCAATGTGGCTGAGGCACATAAAGGACATGAAGCACAATTACACAGGGTAGGCTGGGAAATCAGTTTTACAGCACATGCCTAAACTTTTCATAGGACACAACTAAGGAAAAGAGAAATAGTAGATGTCCAGTTTTTCCTACTTTGTAGAGTGGGAGGTGGGGGGGTGGCAAAGCAAGAGAAGGGGGGGGTTGGGGGAAACCCAGACTATTTTATTTCACCATTAAAAAATGAACAGGGAAAAAAAGGGGTTAGAAGCCTAAGGCTTGGATTTGACATTAAAGATTCAAGGTTATCTTAATTATGATCTTTTATCTTTAATTTCTAAGAACAAATGCTCACAGAAAAGAAAGTGACAACTTTTATCTAACCATTCCCAGAATATGGGAGTCAATGGCTACATCTAAATTAATAATTCTATGGAGATGGTGTGTGGATTGAGGCCACCAGCTTGTTCAGTGGTGACTCAAGCGGCGAAGGCACTAAGTGGTAAGCTTTCTCCATATTTCATGGCCGTTTGTGACAAATCTTTAGGATGGGGGTAGAGAAACATGGACAGATGTTGACGACCTTTGACTGTGACTCCCATTATCCCCGACCACTGGCCATTCTGGCTGGAGCTGAGTGCTGCTTTTGACAAAGAGGGGGCAGAACAGCAAATGATTTCCTTCTTGTATTCCACACATGCTCAGCAGACAGGGCTGTCTTTAGCATATGTGCCGCCAGGGTGCAAAGATCCGCCCCACGCCCCCAAATTTAGTTTAGCCGTTTGGGGGACGGACTCAAATTTGTTGAGCTTTTTTCGGGAAGGGGAAATCGCGCACCTGTAGCAACGACGCAGCGGGGGGAAACTGCTTTTGTTTCCTGACTTGTTGGAGTAACAGAGCGATGGAGGAGGACTTCCGCTCCATTGCTTTTCATCGAGAGGAACCGCTATACAGTAGGTATACATTTGGTGCGCCCCAGTATTCGGCACCCGGGCGCACTGCACCCCTTGCACCCCCGGGTAAAGACGGCCTGTCAACAAAGGGTACGGCAAGTGCTCCCACTCATTTGTGTGTGGGGTGGGAAGAGCTGCTCCCATTTGTAATGGGGTAGCCATGTTCCCCACCCCACCCTACAATTTCCTGAGAGCAGGAGAATGTCACAGTCTCATCCAGTGGTGTAGCGAGGGAAGGTGGGGTGTGTGTGTGGCTTTGGGCACATGTTTCTGAGGGGGTGCACCACCCTCATCGAGAATGGAGCTGCACAGAGACAACTGATGGGACAGTGCCTCTTTTTCATTGCGGCCAGTGGAGGGTTGACCCTGTGTGCTTCATTTTGGGATGCGTCCAAGGAAACGGGGGCAATTGGCATGCCCCCAGTTGGCTCCAGCCCACCGGCCGGCAGCTGGGCGAACTCTGGTCTTTGGAACAGCATATAACTGCGACTCAAGCTTCAGAAACCCTCAGAAGCTGAGCACGCAAGCCAGCAGAGATAAGAACTCTTTGCAACAGAAGGGCAGATTAGAGGCTGTGTAAAGTAGATTTACAGGCATTTTATTCAGCATCCGGACAAAAGAAAAACATGTCTGCTGCCCTTCGTGTCCAAGCAAACAGCAAGCTGTGCTGGAATGTAAACAGACATACAACAACTCCACATATCTGTTAAGGTGGAACGGAATATTGTAATACCTCGCCCCTGAGTCAGCCAAGAGAGAAGGAGGGTGAGGGCACTGCCAGCACCCACTGAGGATGGAGGGATGAAGAGGAAGGCAGGAAAACACTGCTGGAGCCATGTGCGTTGCCCAGAGCGCCTCTCTGCAAGGATAGGAGGAGCGAGGCGACACAGCGGTGCTCCTGGCTTTGCGTTTTTCTGCCTTATCTCTGCTCCCAGGTTGTGGCTAGTTTGCAAGGAGAGACTCCCTTGATTAGATGCTGGCTGGTGAAGGGACTGATGGCTGCACAATCCATTGGGTGGCACAACACTTGCCCCGCCCTGGGCACCGGCAACCCACGCTACGCCCCTGGTCTTATCACTCACTCACAGGGGTGTGTGGGTCTCGCTCTACGCTATTGAAAATTAATGGTGGCAAGAAGATGCAAGTGACAGGAAGGCTTCTTCTGGACCTTCTTAGAAGGTGAGTATTTTTTTTATAAAAAATGGACAGAGGCAGGCAGCAGTGGAGAATGGGATCCATAGAACTTCAGATTCTAAAGGAAGCTAAAGAGACTCATCATGCACTCAACGTCATGATCCAGCTGGATTGGATTCGGGGAGTCTACTTTGGAGTCCGAGTTCTGTGGGTTCCTTATTCAAAGTCACCTCTGGCTCTTGACAGATGCCTGCTTTTTTATGCACAGGGTATCCTGTCCTTCATTCTCATTGAACCTGGGTGCAGGAACTTGTGGGAACTGCCTCCACTTGCCCCAGGTCACCATGACAAAAATAATAATCGCAAATGAATAGATGGGCCTCTGTAGATAATCTGGTCCAAGGAGCACATGTCAAGGGCGGTGAAGTCAGCACAGTTTTCTTCAGGGGGGAAAAGAAACCTTTCTGATAGGAGAGACATGCATAAAACAGAAGGCAAAGAGGCAAGAATGTATATCAATCTCCAAGGTGGTGAATGCTGGTAACAGCAGGATATAAAAGTTGCACAGCAGCAGATCTGTCTTGCTGCATTTCCCTCTGCTGTTTTGCTGTATGTATGTATGTCCTCCAGAAATATAAAACTGTGCAGTGAAAACTATTGTAGGGTGGGTGAGGCAGGAGGGATAAGTTTTGCATCGAATGCATGCACAAATAAGAATCTACAGTCTAAAGTTAAAATATTGATGTGGACAGTTGAATATCTACATTTTATTTCAGTCAGTGACTTGGCTAGTCAAGACAGTGGAATCTTTACCGGGGCAACAGTAATAAATCAATAATTGTTATCAGTGGTGTGCAGTGAAATTTTTCGTAGGGGAACAGTTAGGGCCAGAGACCACAGTTTGCGAGGGCGATTGGGGAGAGGTGCCACAACTTCCTGACATTGTGAGCACGAGCATCTCACCTCCCTTCCTAGGCTGGGCAGAAGCTTCCTGGGCTTTGGGAAGGAGGTGCCAAGGGAACATTTAGGGGACTAGACTAGCCTCCTAGTCAAATGAGCACATGCTGCTGATTTTTATCCATTGTATGTTCTCTATGCCATTAGTAAAAGGCATCCTCGCTGCAGCATCTTCACTGGCACAAAGACTGGAGAAGGCATCTCTGGAAGTACAGAGGTATTAGCAGGATTGCAGGAACCAGGGCTGGCCAAGACACTAGGCCACTTCAAATGGGTCTTCCAGAGCCAAAAAGCTCTCTTCTTCTTCTTCTTCTTCTTCTTCTTCTTCTTCTTCTTCTTCTTCTTCTTCTTCTTCTTCTTCTTCTTCTTCTTACTCATAGCCGAGTAATATTGTCTTCCATGAACACGGTTTTAACAATGAGTCCATAAGTGACTGTGGGAGCCAATTCTGGATCCACACATCCTCCCACAGTGGGGACATAGGTCTAAACCTCAGAGCCTATGGCTTGCTGATCAGAAGGTCATGGTCCAAATTCCTGTGACAGGGTGAGCTCCCATTGTTTGGCCCACCTAGCAGTTTGAAAGCATGCCAAAGTTCAAGTAGATACCTTCCCGCCAGAATGGTACCTATTTATGCTAGGTTGGCAGGAGCTGGGACTGAGCAATGGGAGCTCACTCCATCGCAGGGATTTGAACCGCCGACTTTCTGATCAAGCAAGCCGAAGAGGCTCAGTGGTTTAGACCACAGCGCCACTCGCATTTCACTACATGATGGCATTTTGGTTTCACCCTCTTTTTCATTTTTTCCAGTCTTAAAAGTTCACTTCTTCACATTTCCACATCAGATTGTTTTTTGAAGTCCTCATGAAAACTCACCAACATTTTAGTGTGAATTTTTCCTAATATAGACGTTTGTATGCACGCAGTGGCGCTCTCCCTGTGGAAGGCCCTCCCTTCAGATGTCAAGGAGATAAAGAACTACACAACTTTTAGAAGACATCTGTTGTTGTTGTTTTATAAAATTTTTTATTCATTTTAAACAGTATAGAAAACAGAATAGACAACAAAATAGAAAAAGAAAAGGAAAAACATACAAACAAACATACATGACTTCCCCAAACCTTCCCATCACTGCACCCTTATTTTTTAAATTAGCTTTAAGCAATTCTTCTTTCAATTTTTTAAAAAAACAACTTTCTTTAAATTTTCTTAAGTTTAGATTTTAACAGCTATAAATTCTCTAATTTCATAGCCCTTGACATCTTCTCATTCCAAAATTTTACAAAAATTTTTAAGATACACTTTAAATTTTTTCCAGTCCTCTTCCACCGTCTCTCTCCTCTGGTCGCGGATTCTGCCGGTCATCTCTGCTAGTCCCATATATTCAATCACCTTGATCTGCCATTCTTCCAGAGTAGGTAGCTCTTGAGTCTTCCAATACTTTGCTAGAAGAATTCTTGCTGCCGTGGTTGCATACATGAAAAAAGTTCTATCTTTCTTTGGGATCGTTTGATCGACCATGCCCAGGAGAAAGGCCTCCGGCTTCTTTGCAAATGTCCACTTTAGGACCTTCTTAATTTCATTATAGATCATTTCCCAGTAGGCCTTAATTCTTGGACAGGTCCACCAAAGATGATAAAAGGTTCCTTCACATTCATTACACTTCCAGCACTTGTTATTGGGCAGATGATATATCTTTGCAAGCTTGACTGGGGTCATGTACCACCTATAGATCATTTTCATTATGTTCTCTTTTAAGGCACTACATGCCGTAAATTTGATGCCTGTGGTCCATAACTGTTCCCAGTCTGCAAACATAATATCATGTCCGATATCCTGTGCCCACTTAATCATTGCTGACTTTACTGTTTCATCTTGAGTGTTCCATTTCAGCAACAAATTATACATTTTAGACAAATTCTTAGTATTGGATTCCAATAGCTCTGTTTCTAACTTTGACCTCTCCTTCTGAAATCCTAGTCTCCTGTCTTGCTTAAATGTCTCATTAATCTGATGATAATGTAACCAGTCTCGAACTTTAGATTTTAGTTTCTCAAAGCTCTGTAATTTAGGCTTTTCACCATCGTATTCTATAATTTCATAATATTTTGGCCAATCTGATTCCATATTAAGTTTTTTTACCGCCTTGGCTTCCATGGGTGACAACCACCTGGGGTTTTTATTTTCCAACAAATCCTTATAACGAATCCACACATTATATAATGCTTTTCTGACAATATGGTTTTTAAAGCCTCTATGAACCTTTACCTTGTCATACCACAAATATGCATGCCAGCCGAAGTTGTTATCATATCCCTCCAAATCCAAGACATCTGTATTCTCAAGAAGTAGCCATTGTTTCAGCCAGCAAAATGCTGCTGCCTCATAGTAAAGTCTTAAGTCCGGCAGAGCAAAGCCCCCTCTATCCTTTGAATCAGTTAAAATCTTAAATTTTATTCTGGGTTTTTTGCCCTGCCAGACAAATTTAGATATATCTTTCTGCCACCTCTTGAAACAGTCCATCTTGTCCAAAATTTGTAGTGTCTGGAACAAAAACAACAATCTCGGCAATACGTTCATCTTAATAACAGCAATTCGGCCTAACAAGGAGAGTCTTAGTCTAGACCAAATGTCAAGATCTTTCTTCACTTCCAACCAACATTTCTCATAATTGTCCTTAAACAGATTCATATTCTTAGATGTTAAATTCACCCCCAGATATTTCACTTTTTTTGTTATTTCCAAACCCGTTTCCCTTTGGAAGCTATCTTTTTCCTCCATTGTTAAATTTTTTCCCAACACCTTTGTCTTCTGTTTGTTTAATTTAAAACCTGCCACTTGACCAAATTTTTCAATAAGTTCCAATACCCTTTTTGTACTGGCTTCTGGTTTTTGCAAAGTCAGAACTAAGTCATCTGCAAATGCTCTTAACTTATAATGTTTAGCTCCGAGCTGTATCCCTTCCACCAGCTGGTCTCTTCTAATCATGTTTAACAGTACCTCCAGGACCGATATAAACAATAGGGGGGATATTGGGCATCCCTGTCGTGTCCCTTTTTCTATCGGGATCTCATCCATCACCATACCATTCACAATTAATTTAGCCTTTTGCTCAGAGTATATTGCACCTATACCGTTTTCAAATTTTTGGCCTACCCCCATCCCTTGCAGATTCTTCTTCATAAAGCTCCAACTAACGTTGTCAAAGGCTTTCTCCGCATCCACAAAGATCAGAACTGCTTTTCTGTTTATGTTCGTCTCTAAAAGCTCCAAAATGTCTATAATGTTCCTCACATTGTCTGACATATGTCTTCCTGGGAGGAAGCCTGTTTGGTCTTTATGAATCTCATCCAATAACACTTTTTTCAATCTTTTTGCTAAAATGTCTGCAAAGATTTTATAATCCACATTTAAAAGTGAGATAGGGCGGTAGTTCTTAACTTGGTGCTTCTCAGTTTCTGTTTTCGGTATGAGTGAGATAAATGCTTGCTTCCACGATTCAGGAGCCTTTTTCCCCTCCATGATTTGATTACACACTTCTTTCAATGGTTGTATTAGCCATTCCTTGAGTGCTTTATAGTACCTCGCGGTCAATCCATCTGGTCCTGGTGATTTCCCCAATTGCATACCCTGAATGGCACCCTCTATTTCTTGGTCTGTAATTTTCTCATTCAAAATCCTTTTATTATTTTCACTAATCTTTGAAAGTCCGTATTTTTTAATAAAATCTTCTATCTCTTGTTCATTCTTTGGCCCTTGTGCATATAATTTCTTAAAAAAACTTTGAAAACAATTACTGATCTCATTTGGTTTACTGATGAGTTTCCCCTCTACCTCGAGGGATGTTACCGTGTTCAGCTTTTGCCTCTTTTTCAATTGCCATGACAGCAGTTTCCCACATTTATCTGCTAACTCAAAAGTCTTTTGCCTCATTTGTTTTATTTTCCATTCTATTTCTTGATTTATCAGTTCCATATACTGGGTTTGTTGGTACTTTATTTCTCTTAAAATCTCTTGAGACTTGGGTTTAGATCTCAATTTCTTTTCTCCTTCTTTCATCTGTTCCCAAATTTTTTCTTTTCTCTCATTCTGTTTTTTCCTTTTTATAGAATTTTGTTGGATTAGGAAACCACGCATCACGGCCTTGCTAGCATCCCACACTATTCTTCTTTCCACATCTGATCTTAAATTCACCTCGAAGTAGTCTTTCAATGTCTTTTGGGCCTTTTTGTAAATAGCATCATCTCCAAATAGGGTGTCATTCATTCTCCATCTGAAGTTTCCAGCTGTTGTCAGTTTCATGTCCATCCTTATTGCGTTATGGTCGGAGCAGGTTTTTGGGCAGATTTCTGTCTTTTTAACCCTTGGTGCCAGATTGCTAGAGATCCAAATTTGGTCAATCCTGGTCCAGGTCATCTTTGCTTCAGAGAAGAAGGTCCCCTCTCTTTCCAGGGGGTTCCTTGTTCTCCAAATATCAATCAAGTCCATGGTATCAGTCAGCTCGAAAAAGGTCTTTGGTAATCTCCCATCTTTAGAAATTGTTTGTCTTTGCGCTTTGTCCATGTTTGTGGAGACGACTCCGTTCATATCGCCCATCATTATGATTTTGAAGTCCATATAGTCCATTAAAGTCTCATGCAACTTCTTAAAGAACTCTGCCTTCCCCTCGTTAGGTGCATAAACTCCTACAATCAAGATCTTTTCTCCATGTATTTGAATTTCCACTGCCAGATATCTTCCTTGTTCATCCTTAAAGATCATTTTTGGTTCTAATCTTTCTTTAACATACATCACTACCCCTCTTTTCTTAACTTTGTCTGACGAAATGAATTCCAATCCTAATCTCTTGTTTATCAGTAATTTTCTATGTATCCTGGCAATGTGGGTTTCCTGCAGACATATTACATCTAGATGTTCTTTCTTTAATATGTGAAATACTTGGCCTCTTTTTCGAGGGTGGTTCAGACCATTACAATTCCAACTCAGAAGTTGCAGAGACATTTTGTTACTGGGCTTCTTTTCCACCGACTGCTCCAAGTGCTTGCTCCTCGTCTGTCGGTGCTGGGGTCAGGCCAAATGATAAGTTTGTTATATCCAATACCTCCCTCTCAGTCACGGTTCCTTTTTGGAAATCCTCAGCGTTTCTTTCGAGGAATTGATCTTTCTCATGGATTGTTTTAATTTTAATTTTCTTCCCTTTGAAGTTAAAGGACAACCCCTGTGGGAACTCCCACCTGAATCGGATGTTATTTGCTTTCAGTAGGTCCACTAGGTCTTTAAATTGGGCCCTAACTTCCAAGAAGTGTTTAGGGATATCTTTGAAGATCTGTATTTGGGAATTTTTGATGATCAAAGCCTTCTGGAAGTGAAGGTTCAATAATTTGTCCCTTTCTTCTTTGGATCTCAACGTGATTAAACAGTCCCTTGGTTTCTTGCCTTGTTTCCTGCCAATCCGGAAGGCTGTGGTTATTGCAAATTCATCTTCCTCTCCTTCCAACTCATCCGTCCAAAATTCTTGGAATTTGTCTGTGAGAAATTCCCCAAGGTTGTCCTCTTCCTCCTCTGGTACCAATCTTAATTTCAGATTCTTGCTTTTTCTCTCCAATTCCAAAAGTGCCAAAGTAGCATCGTGTTCATGTACTTTCTTTGCAATAGGTGCAAATTTTCCCCTGGTTTCCTCGGCAGTGCTCCTAGCGGTCTCAGCTATTCTCCTTGTCTCAGTACTTTCCTGAATTAAACGGTTAATAGAGTCAGTATTTGAAGATATTGCCGTTGTGTTCAGGTCAAGTCTTGTTGTCAGCTCCGTCAGTTTCTTGGAGTTCTCTGTTGATTGCTTGGTAAGTGCTTCTAAAGATTGATTTATTCTGAGCAGAGCCTGTGTCATAGAATCCATTGATGCCGATGTGCCTTTTTCCTGTGCAGCTGTAGCTCCTGTTAAAGAGCCTCTTTTTTGAGCTTGCTTTTGAGCTTGTTTTGTTTTGCTTCTTGTTGATATCTCTTCCAGTGGAGTGCTCATCTCAAGGTCATTCACACAGGAAAGTTGTAAATGGAAAGTCCCACTTTCCTGCCTTGATTTTCTGTTTTAGTCCTCTAGAGGGAGAAGTTGTATCCAAATAACTGTAACAAAGAGACAGGGGAGCCAAAAGCCATGCAAAGTCCCAAAAGAAAAAGTTTATCCAACAGTCTTACTTTGTTGCTACTGAAAAGTTACAAATTTTGCCCTCTAAAGTCCCGATACTTTTGTTTCAAAAGAGATCTTACTTTGTAGCGCCGCTTTCTTTTGACAGTTCTCTCCAGGCGCTCACCTCTCAGGCAGCCCGGCCAGGGGTATCGACAGCGGAGAGTTTCCCTTTCTAAACTCTCTTCAGTTAGCAAGTTAAATTCAGTCAATCTTCTTCCCCCCCTCTCCCGCTCAAAAAAAAGGGGGGGAGATCACCTCAGATGTCAGGCTTAACAGTTTTCAAAATAAGGGTTCCTTTTGAATATAGCTAGTTCCTTTCATTGCTACTTAAGTCGTGCAGTTCCGGGAGGCTGACTTCCTTACTTTTCGCCTTCCCGTTTTCAGCCAAATCTTCTTAATTTACTGAGTCCGTTAACTTTATATTTGCCGTTCTTACTCACGGGTTGTTGTTGCCAATTAGTCGTTTCAGGAAGGAATCGGCGCTCTCCGTTAATGGCGACGCGGCTTCGCTCCGCAAGCTGGGTTGCGATCCTCAGCACCGCGCTCACACCCGGTGCCGTTCCGGAGCCTTTAAAAAGGCTCTTTCACGATACCGGGGGGCGCAAAGGTGCCCACCGAATCTCCTTGTCCACAGGCTTCAGCGCCTGTGATTTTAGGGGTCCCCCGCTCGCCGTAGCGGGACAGACCCGAACTTACGGAGCAGTCCTGCTTCAGAGCTTGAAGCAAGGACCGCCATTAACGCTGGCGCCGACCGGAAGTCCAACTTTTAGAAGACATCTGAAGGCAACCCAGTATGGGGAAGTGTCAGGGGCTCAGGAGCAGAGGCACAGGGGAGAGAGGGAATGGAGAGCGAAGGGGAAGAATCTGAGGGAAGCGTAGGGGAGTATGACAGTGACCCGAGAGATTCCATGAGCTTCTCCAGCAAATCAGAAGATTCCCAGGAGGGCGCCGATGACCAGGGCAAGGGGGGTCCCAGGGGGGACGCACCAGAAACAAGAGGCCAGCGGGGACTCCCAAAGCAGCAGCTGGAGATCAGGACCAGCTTCCCCACCAGAGCGTAGTGGGGGGGAAGAGTCCCATGGATCAGGGCCAGCGTCTCCCCCAGCAGGGAGAGAAGATGAGTCAGAGCTGGCCACGCCTCCATCGCAGAGTGAGGGAACGGAGGGGAAGTCAGGTTCAGCTAGCCTCCCCGAAGGGGGAAGCAGTGACAGGAGCAGTGTAACGGTCAGGAGGAAGGTTGCCGGCTGGGCGCGCGCACCAAGTTCGAATGTGCAGGCGCGCGGCACAGCAGGAAACACGGATTGGGAACCAGGTCCTAAAGCCCACCGGAGAGAGGGGGAAGACTCAGGGGAATCAGCGTCAGAAGAGTGTAGAAGGGGCGAGACCCCAGCGGACAGGCGGACCCAGAGAGAAAAGAGCAAAGGAAGAGGTGGAGCAAGGCTAGAGTCTTAAACTGGTGTCTGGGGGGAGGAGATTCAGACGGAGCTTCAGCGGTCTAGAGTTTGAGACGTAGGGCTGCGCGCCGCGGCTTTGAAATCGAAACTGAACTTCAATAAAGACCTTCATAAATAGTAACGAACTGGTGTTGGTCCTTTGTGAGCTGGGACCTCGGGCAGCTCTGACAGGAAGTTTTTAATGTTTGATGTTTTACTATGTTTTTATATATGCTGTAAGCCTCCCAGAGTACCTGGGGAAACCCAGCCAGATGGGCAGGGTATAAATAATTATTATTATTTCACTGCAAAGCCATTTCTCCTCATGCCATTTTCACTCACATTTTTTCCCCCACTCATACGCATTTTTGTGCATGTTCTGCCTCACTATATGCAATTTTATACAATTACTTAGCTGGAGAACGGCACTGAAAAATTCAGAGAACTGTGAATTTTTAAGGATACCTGTGTTTCAATTTGCATATTGTTTTGGACACTGCAAATAAGGTACGTTCACCTTTGAATCCAAACCAAATTCAATTTCTCCCCCTATTCCTAGGTTTCATCTGTCATACCAGCAACAGCAGCAGACACACTCTGTGCTTATGCTAATATTTTCTTTTCTTCCAAATTATGCTGTTTTAAATGTGCACTTTTAATATTTGCCTTCCTTTAGCAATGTTTTCTTTTGAAATGTTTGGGATAAACTTTTTGTTTGTTAACTTTGCTGTGTTAAATGTGCATTCCGTAGTCGACCTCCTTTGTAATGTTTTACACTGAAATCTTTAAGATAACATTTTACTTTCTTGTTAATCATATGACTTTGAATGTACTCTATGCTTTATATTTGACTTTCTTCTGTAATGTTTTCTTCTGGATTGTTTTATTTGATGCTTTAAAATAAGTTGTAAACCACTTTGGGATATTTTTCTTAAAAATATAAGACAGCAAAAAAATTAAATAAATAAATAGGCCATAGATTTTTAGAATTAGTCAAAGGTTTGGGAGAAGAGGAATGTTGCCCTTTCTCTCAGGAAACAGATACAGTTATACCTTCAGGTTGCGTTTTTTTTGGTTACGGACCACCGAACCCTGGAAGTACCGGAATGGGTTACTTCCAGGTTTTGGCGGTCGTGCATGCGCAGAAGCGCCAAATCGCAACCTGCGGGTTGCGAAAGCTGCGGGTTGTGAACATGCATCCCGCACGGATCACGTTCGCAACCTGAGCATCCACTGTATACCTAAATTCCTAGAATAAGCTGCAACACTGACTTTGGAGGGCGGGGTGTAGATAAATCTCCCATCTGGATGATCCCTGAGAATCTGGAGGGGAGAGACTTCCTGCTGTCCATCAGGCAAGACCTTTTTCCACCTGCCTTTCCCAGACTGTGACTTTAAGAACACCAGAAGCAGCTGGGAGGAGAGGAGTTCAGGAATATTTTTAAAAACATAATTCTATAAGTTGTGCGTCTCTGCTTCTGAGTTTGCATTGTGTTATTTTATGAGCTGTGCCTTGCCGTTGATTATAGTTTAGAAATTATTTATTGTGATTGTTAAGAGTGGATTTCTGTTTAGTTTCTGTTTGCTGATATTTAATATCATTCTGTAGTATTCTAATGGGTGATTGAATATTACTTGATTTGATATCAGTTTCTTATTTTAAAGTTACGTTTTTATTATCACTTTTTTATTGGATTAGATTGTTATAAGGTGTGCATTATTTGCTGTTTCTTCAGCTTGTAAACTGCCTTGGGTATAGTAAAATAGAAAGGCGGTGTACAAATTAAAAGTGAAATGAAATCTCTTCTCTCCTATTTCTTTATCCCACACCATATGCTGTTTGTGTTGTGTTTTCTCTTTCTGAACCCAAAGGTCACCAGCTTCAGCTTCTGTCCTGAGACAGTGCTGCATTGCAGCAAGCTGTTCAGTCTTCTTACCTGTTAAGGATGCTGTCCTTCAAAGGAGATGTCAATTTGAGCTTTCTGTTCCTTACCCTTATTACTCACATTTGGAGATAGATATAGATAGATAGTTAGATAGATGATAGATAGATAGATAGATAGATAGATGATAGATAGATAGATAGATAGATAGATAGATAGATAGATAGATAGATGATAGATAGATAAATGAGAGATCTGGGCAAGATCCTTTAAACATCACAGTAATTCCCTTTAATCGAGTTCACGAGCATATTTTCCTTGACAATATACTGAGGTAACATAGCAGGCCTCAGCTCTGCACCTTCAGAGAAAACATTCTTCTGAGTATCAGCTGCTTGGGGTCACAAGTGGGGAGAGTGATGTTGTACTCCAGTCCTGCTTGTAGGCATCTCACATGTATCTGGTTGGCCACTGTGGGAGCAGTATGTTGGACCAGATCAAACTTGGGTCTCCAGCTGTTTTTGGACTACATTCCGCATGATCCTCGACTGGTTTTGCTAGCTAGGGATAAAATAATAATAATAATAATAATAATAATAATAATAATAATAATAATAATAGTTTGGATTTGATATCCCGCCTTTCACTCCCCTTCAGGAGTCTCAAAGCGGCTAACAATCTCCTTTCCCTTCCTCCCTCACAACAAACACTCTGTGAGGTGAGTGGGGCTGAGAGACTAATAATAATAAATTTATTTATACCCTGCCATCTCCAGCCAGAGCCGGGCTCAGGGCGACTAACACCAATAAAATCACAGTAAAAACTTAATAGGGGAAAAAGAGCGGGGGGAAACCCCAATTTAAAATATAGGTTAAAATGCAATTTAAAATGCAGCCTCATTTTAAAGTACCTGATAAATTAAGACCATAAGGGGAGGGAAACACAAGGGTCAGACCGAGTCCAAACCAAAGGCCAGGCGGACAGCTCTGTCTTGCAGGCCCTGCAGAAAGATGTCAAGTCCCACAGGGCCCTAGTCTCTTGTGACAGAGCGTTCTACCAAGTCGGGGCCAGTACTGAAAAGGCCCTGGCCCTAGTTGAAATCAATCTAACCTCCTTGCGACCTGGGACCTCCAAAATGTTGTCCTTTGTGGACCTTAAGGTCCTCCGTGGGGCATACCAGGAGAGGCGGTCCCATACGTACGTGGGTCCCAGGCTATATAGGGTTTTAAAGGTCAAAACCAGCACCTTAAACCTGACCCTGTACTCCACCGGGAGCCAGTGCAGTTGGTAAAGCACTGGATGAATGTGATCCTGCAGCAAGGGCCCCATAAGGAGCCTCACCGTGGCATTCTGCACCTGTTGGAGTTAATGGGTCAGCTTCAAGGGCAGCCCCGTGTAGAGCGAGTTACAATAATCACCTGGAGGTGATTGTCGTATGGCTCACAGTGGCCAGATCATGGCGAGAAAGGTAAGGGGCCAACTGTTTAATATGGTGGAGATGGAAAAATGCCACCTTTGCTGTGACTGCAACCTGCACCTCCATGGAAAGGGAGGCGTCTAAGGTGACACCCAAGCATGATGGGAGTTGCAGTCCAGAAACAGCTGGAAACCCAAATTTGGGGAAACTCTGAACTAGATGGACCTTTGGTTGATCTAGCAATCTCTTCTCATGTCCTGATATTCTGTGGTCCTTCCCTATTGCCATTCTCAGCAGCATCGTTCACCTTCATTTCAGGGCGAACTTCTTATGTGTATTTTACACTTTCTTGAAATTGAAAATCACCTCTACTCTCTCTTTCGGCCCCCCCTCCCACCACCCTTCTGTGTCTCCTGATAGGGAGGTGGGGTTAGAAAAGATTCCCAAGATTAAAATACAGTTATTACCTTTTTGATGTAATGGCACAGATTAAAAACACTTGAATGTAGCTGAGTTGCAACAGACACAATTGAAAAAACTTCATCACTCTTGTGCTGTCTTTAAGTGCAGTGATTAATGTACCATTGCAAGATGATATATATGCCCATAGATTACTATTTATGTTTTATGACTTATTGTTTGCCCGAGATCTTGGAACATTTTATTTAAAGATCAGTGAGGGATTAAAAGCAGCGCTTGCCTTTTCATCCTCAGAAAGACTTATATAATTTTCCTTCTAAAAGGGGGAGGGAACAGGTGGAATGATGGCTTGCACCAGGCTGAAATTAAGTACCTGGAATCAAATCAATCATTTGTTGCTGAGTCTTATGAAAAGTTAAATGCACATTTAATGGTAAACAAGCCTAGAAAATAGATGTTATGCCGATGTTTCGGTGGCTCTACATTAGTGGGGATGGAGAGTATTGAACGCGTGTGCCCTGGTGTGGCAGAAATGGCAGCGAGAAAAGTAAGACATTTTATCTCATCTGTTATATGGGAACCAGTACAATTCAAATGAGGGACGCGGGTGGTGCTGTGGGTTAAACCACAGAGCCTAGGAGTTGCCGATCAGAAGGTCGGTGGTTCGAATCCCAGTGACGGAGTGAGCTCCCGTTGCTCGGTCCCAGCTCCTGTCAACCTTGCAGTTCGAATGCACATCAAAGTGCAAGTAGATAAATAGGTACCACTCCAGTGGGAAGGTAAACGGTGTTTCCGTGCGCTGCTCTGGTTCGCCAGAAGCGGCTTAGTCATGCTGGCCACATGACCCAGAAGCTGTATGCCGGCTCCATTGGCCAATAAAGCGAGATGAGCGCCACAACCCCAGAGTCGGTCACGACTGGACCTAATGGTCAGGGGTCCCTTTACCTTTACCTTACAATTCAAATGTTGCCATAGAATTTCCCCCACACAAAATTCACCTTCTCCCTCAGCCGCTTGTATTATACGTGCAGAAGGAAAGTAACATGTCATCTCCCCTGCAGGCAGATAAACAGCTGGGGGAGGGGAGATTGAATGGTAAATGGTTGGTGGGTAAAGGGTCAGGCAGCCCCCCTTAGAGTCCTTTCTCCTGTCAGACTAGCAGCCTTCCAGTGCTTCTTTTGGGTGAAAAAGAAAGGAACAAAGAAATGCTGAAAAAGATATGCAAAAAGATGTGTGTCAGATCTTGATTTGGCCTAGCAGGAGATGTTTTCACTTACGTGGTATGCTGTTAGACGACCGGATAAGCTAATAAAGGAAAGGGGTTGATCATCCACATTTATAATGACCCGTGTTACAAGAGACCAAGGAGATTATTGTCTTGTGAATTCTTTTTCTGGAACGGTGGGCATTTTGCTCAAAAGTGTCTAAATCGTAAGCTTGGCAAATCTGAGTTGTTCATCTGTGTTACTGTGAGTCCCAGAGGACGCTATGCACATATTTGCTTGCTGTGGCATCTTAGGGTGCATACACTGTTTTCTATTTAGCCAAGCGCTGTCAGGTCAGGAGTAGGCAACATGGCGCTCTCTGGGCATCGTTGGACTTCACATCCCACCAGCAACATTTGGAAGTCACCACATTTGCAATCCCCGAATTTAGTGCCTGTTAGAATTGAGTTTCTTTGACCACCTAGTCCTTTTAAGGCTAATGGGATCCAGTTTGTATGTTTGGATCCCAGCAATCTCCTATCCAGGAAGTAGCTGTTAGCTTTGAGCAGTCCAACTCTTAAAACCATCAGACCATCCCCTCCACCAAAGCCAAGGGGAGGTGAAGCACGCACTGCAGCTTGGGGGTTTATTACAAAAAAATTCTCAGCCTGGAGTTTCCCACCCTGATGCCATATTTGTTTGTTTGCTTGTTTGTTTAATGGGCCACATGAAAAGCCAACAGAGCAGAAGGGGAACCGCATGGCTCAAGGCTACTGTCTGCTACAGCAGCAATGGGCAATTTATGTGCAGGGGAGTTCCAGGCAGCTGCTCTGGAACATTGATTTGTCCAGACTTTGAACTTGTCATCTCACCCATTCAGCTTGTCGCATTCGCTGCTAAATATTTTCCTGGTCCCCAAGTAAAGGGAAAACAAACAAACAAACAAACAAACAAACAAACAAACAAACAACTCGAACAGGCCTTTCACCGGCAGTTTGCTTTTGAAAGTTTTTCTTTGAAGGAGTTTGGGTGGGAGAAAGAATGTGACAACTCTCTAATAATAATAATAATAATAAAAAATAGCACACTGTCCCCCGTCTCCCACTCACCCCCACCGGCAATATGTCTCAACCTGCCTTATCCTTCTGTTTACTTCTCCCATCCTCCTTCACTTGCAGTGGAGAACGTTGTCATATGTGGGTTTGCAGGACATCTTGTCAGATAAGACGATTGTTTAGCTGCCAAAATATTTCAGCTCTGCAGTTCTCACATCTGAGAAACCTTCTTGCTGGTGCCACTTATCTGATAAGATGCCCCCCCATGCCCCCCCCAAGGCTGTCTTTATTTACTGCACTGCGTTAATGAGCAGAGAGTTGCCAGGAATGTGGGAGGGTGGATTTAAGGCAAATAGCCGCCTACAAAATTCTAGAGAAGTCTAACCAAGACCAATTATTGGCATTATGATGTGGACTCTTTTTAAAAAAGAAGAAAAGAAACAGCAAACAGGGTGATGTTTATACCATGCAGCTGAATCTACAAAGATAGATTATTCTCTTTGTGATAGTGAAATCAGGTTTCCATCATGATGCAGAGCTCCCAATGGCTAATTTTATTGCTGTCTCCCGGTGACAGAAAGTGTTATTTGTAGTATGCATCTTGATAGCAGTTGCCTTGGGATTCAGGAAAGGACGTCTAAAATCATTAACACCTAATAAGACCATTTTTTTAAAAAAAATGCAGGAATTGTAACTGAATTTTATGACAGATATGCGGGGAATGAAGTCACTGTTTGTGTGCATAATCATTGTGGTTTTGCTTAGCATCATTCCCTGCTTTTAGGCTGATCTAGCATAAATAGCAGGGACGTGGGTGGCACTGTGGGTTAAACCACAGAAGGTCGGTGGTTCGAATCCCCGCAACGGGGTGAGCTCCTGTTGCTCGGTCCCTGCTTCTGCCAACCTAGCACTTTGAAAGCACGTCAAAGTGCAAGTAGATAAATAGGTACCGCTCTGGCGGGAAGGTAAACAGCATTTCCGTGTGCTGCTCTGGTTTCACTGGAAGCTGCTTAGTCATGCTGGCCACATGACCCGGAAGCTGTACGCCGGCTCCCTTGGCCAATAAAGCGAGATGAGCACCGCAACCCCAGAGTTGGCCATGACTGGACCTAATGGTCAGGGGTCCCTTTACCTAGCACAAATAGCAGGAATTCCAGGCTTTAAACAGTTGCATAGAAAGTCGGGGTGTGTGTGTTGGCAGGTGCAACGTCCCATCTCATAGTCTATGGGTCTAATAAAAGTAGCAGACATTAAAAGTCCCAGCTCCCTGACTCACCGGGTGACCCCAATTTGTGCCTCCATATGGATGGGACAAGAAGGAGGCCCAATTCTGTGTGGCAGCAGCTTCTGCACTGCCAGCCGGCCATACTGGAATGCAAGGAGGGACTGTTGCTGGGTGGGGGTCTGGGGGCTGACCAAGGAGAAGACTTACATTGAGACCACTGCTGACTTCCCTGCTGCCCTTTATGCCCTGTAACATAACATTCTGGTTGCCTTGATTTTGCTAATTCTGTTAGAATATTGCACTCTTCTGTATTCTTCAGCTTTATGTGTGCACATGAGGTTTGAGACATGGTGGTGCTGTGGTCTAAACCACTGAGCCTCTTGGGCTTGCTGATCAGAAGGTCAGCGGTTCGAATCCCCGCGACAGGGTGAGCTCCCGTTGCTCTGTCCCAGCTCCTGCCAACCTAGCAGTTCGAAAGCACACCAGTGCAAGTAGATAAACAGGTACCGCTGTGGTGGGAAGGTAAACAGAGTTTCCATGCGCTCTGGCTTCCATCATGGTGTCCTGTTGTGCCAGAAGCACAACATGCTGGCCACATGACCTGGAAAAGCTGTCCGTGGTCAAATGTTGGCTTCCTCAGCCTGGAAGTGGAGATGAGCCCTGCACCCCATTGTCGAATTTGACTGTATTTAACTATCTGGGGGTCCTTTGCCTTTACTTTTTAACCTGCATATGAGGTTCAGAATCAGGGCACAGTGCTATATGAAACTATAAAAATCTGACCTATTGCACCAGATGTTGAGAGTCCTGACTTTTGAAAAGCCAGTTGGAGATGTTTCCATTCTGTATGCCAACAGAAGGCTTATTTGGGTTAATAGAAGAGGAAAATTGCTCAATTCCTGATTATCTCAAGCCTCTGCACAAGCAGCTCCCATTTAAATACCGGAGAGGAAGGAGGAGCAAACACAAGCTCAGATGCAGGTGATTCTCCCGAACTGCACGACTTATCTGAACATTAAGGTAAAGGTAAAGGGACCTCTGACCATTAGGTCCAGTCGTGGCCGACTCTGGGGTTGCAGCGCTTATCTCGCTATATTGGCCGAGGGAGCCGGCGTACAGCTTCATGTGGCCAGCATGACTAAGCCGCTTCTGGCGAACCAGAGCAGCGCATGGAAACGCCATTTACCTTCCCGCCAGAGCAGTACCTATTTATCTACTTGCACTTCGACGTGCTTTCGAACTGCTAGGTTGGCAGGAGCAGGGACCGAGCAACGGGAGCTCACCCCTTCGCAGGGATTCGAACCCCGACCTTCTGATCAGCAAGCCCTAGGCTCTGTGGTTTAACCCACAGCACCACCCGAGTCCTATCTGAACATTAGTTCTATCAAAACTCATGCAGCTTCACCCCATAATTCCTCAGTTATTTTGCCCAAGCAGGAATGTTGCAGATGTGTGTGTGTGGTGGAAAGAGGATAACTTGAAATAATTCCAGTTTTGATTGGCACACTGACCCTAAGTCAAATGTGGGGGCTAATTTTGTTCGATTTTTCTAGACAGAATCTTAAATATAAGAGCACGCTCAAATCAATTGGGCAAATGGCTGTCATTCTGTGCACATTTACTCAAAAGTAAGTCCTACCGAGTTTAGTGAAGCACACTCCCAAAGTTGAGTGCATCAGATCGCAGCCTCAGTATTGCAGAAAATAGATGTGAGGTTCATTGAATAGGCAGAAGAGCGAAGGAAAGCTGGGCTGCTTGGCTCTAATTCCATCAGGATCATTTACTTTTAGAAAGATGGAAACGACTGAATTGTAGATCAAAATCGCCAGCCTTCTATTTGGCTTCATCCAAGATTTATGGCAGCTGCTTTTCAAGGGCAACTAAAAATCTGCTGCCAGACTTGACATCCACACCATTTTCTCTCTCTTCTTTCAATACTGAATAAACATTACTGGCAAAGTCAATTTTGAGGGCATTAAAATTAAAACATCCCCCCCCTTCCCTTATGCTTTAGTGAGAATGCAAAACAGGCTTCAGTATTTTTACCTATTTCTCAGGCCACTTTAGTACTTCTTTGAAACTGTGATGGGTGTGAGGCTGAGCTTTCCTTTTCATTAATTTCTACCCAGCTTTCTGCAGTTTCCCTGCATACCTGCATTTCCAGATCTTATGGGTAATGGTAAAGGACCCCTGGACGGTTGAGTCCAGTAAAAAGCGACTATGGAGTTGAGGCGCTCATCTCGCTTTCAAGCCAAGGGAGCCGGCGTTTGTCCACAGACAGCTTTCCAGGTCATGTGGCCAGCAGGACTAAACCACTTCTGGCGCAATGGGACACCATGATGGAAGCCAGAGTGCACGGAAACACCGTTTACCTTCCCACCACAGAGGTACCTATTTATCTACTTGCACTGGCATGCTTTCGAACTGCTAGGTTGGCAGGAGCTGGGACAGAGCAATGGGAACTCACCCCATCACAGGGATTTGAACCGCCGACCTTCTGATTGGCAAGCCCAATAGGCTCAGCGGTTTAGACCACAGTGCCACCCTCATGATGCCTTCCCCTGAGCACAAGAACGCAGGGAGCCCACCAAGAATGTGAGATTAGGACACACTCATTTTATTGTTAAGGGAAGTGCTTCCTCTGACCTTAAAAAGAATTTCCCCACTCATTTATTTAAAACGAACAAAAACTTCAGTTGCCAGGCACACAGCATGCAACCTCCTCAGCTTCCCATACTTATAAAAAAGCCCAGATGAGGATATCACAGGGTTTTCCAGCAAACACCCAGGAAGGCTGCAGAGTGCAGATCACCGTGGAGACTATTTGTAGAAAAAGAAAGGACACTCACAAACACCTCTTGGCTCTTTTGAAAGTAAGGTAACTGCAAGAAAAGTCCTGCACCCCACCCATGAGAATCTGTCTGAATTTTTTATCTCCCCCTTTCATATTTTTTTGATGTAATCTCTTTTCTCATGAATTGCTGGAGAAAGTTCAATGAACGCAGCAGAATTTTTTTTTTTGGAGGGTGGCGCAAAGTACTAGTGCTATAACCCAGGGGTCAGCAAACTTTTTCAGCAGGGGGCTGGTCCACTGCCCCTCAGACCTTGTGGGGGGCCGGACTATATTTTGAAAAAAAATATTAATGAATTCCTATGCCCCACAAATAACCCAGCGATGCATTTTAAATAAAAGGACTCATTCTACTCATGTAAAAACACGCTGATTCCTGGACTGTCCATGGGCCGGATTGAGAAGGCGATTGGGCTGGATAGTTTGCCTACCCATGCTATAACCACTGCCCCCTGCCCTTTTAAGCAGCTGTTCTTGTGTTAAGTTCTGTGTTCTCTTGTTGAATGTGGTATAAAAGCAGATATTTATTTATTGCCTGTTTGCTGTCTTGTAGTTCAAGTAACGGCATTCCTGTCAGATGTTTAGATGTGGGCATTGATACCAGAATTCAGCCATATCTGAAACTGGGGTAAGTCTTCTTAATGCAGGACTGGATGGGTATTTAAGGTTAAGGAAGGGTTAAGGAATGGTTTTGATAGCAAAGAGGGACACATGACGCCCTACTTTTCACGTTCATAATGCATTATTACCTTGTCTTTTTATCATTCATTTTTAATCGTTTTGTGCTGCTATATCGGTGAAACACTGTTCATATGTGCTTATGTAGCATTTTACCCCACCCTTTTGTTACTGCATTCAAACGCCAACTCCCCTTCAATGGTATTTGAGGGGTGGCGTTCAATTTCTCCTCCTGCCTTTTGCTTCTTGCATTCAGGCAGATAATAATGGACACAGAGGGAGGGAGGGAGGGAGGGAGAATTAAAATGTGACACCAGAGTGTGGAGCAGAGCAACCAGCAACTAGCAGCAAGGGGGGGGGCGGACCCCAGCATTTTGGAAAATAGAGTGGCCGGGTATTACTAACATTTGATGGGGGGGGGGGAGGGAACCAAGGCAAAAAGCGTTTTAATTAACAAGTATGCCCAATGACGTACCTAAAGTCATTTTAATAGGGGGAAATAACATGAAACAGGTCAGTGTAGATCCAGTTTAAGAGCTGAAGGTAGCTTCAATAGGCAGAATGCATTGCTCCATAGACCAGATAAGTACCGAAAGCCAGGCTCCTAGTATTTATGATGGTCATTTGCTATTAAATGCATATCCTGCCTTAAGAGGGACCCAGTGAGGGCCCCGAGGAGTTCAGAAAACAAGATTAAAATTACAGCATGAATATTTTAAAAGTCTTATAAAACCAGCACGCATACCTCACGATTTAGCCATAAAAATGTTACACTAACTCTGTTCCCTTTTGGGCTTGCACAAAAGGCTCCGAGGCATGAGCACACAGGTAAAGCCATCTGCAAATAATCACCACCACTGCTTTGGCTTACTCTGAAAGACATTTGTTTTTGTTTGTTTTTTTAAGCATTTCTGCTCAATTGCTAGAGAAATGTAGAGGAGTGTTTGGGGCCATTCAGTGGAGTAGGAATGGACAGACTGGTCTGTTTCTAGCCTGTGTCACCCCCCCACACCAATGTTTTCACTCAGAAGCGTGTCCCACCTTCTTCCCATGTTAATCCACATTAAAAAAAATATCCACATAATACATGTTTCCAGGAAACATGTGACGGAAAAGTAAACACCAAGAAGAAGGAGGGTGCTTTTGTTGTTGTTGTTTAGTCATGTCCGACTCTTCATGACCCCATGGACCAGAGCACGCCAGGCACTCCTGTCTTCTACTGCCTCCCCCAGTTTGGTCAAACTCATGCTGGTACCTTCAAGAACACTGTCCAACCATCTCGTCTGTCGTCCCCTTCTCCTTGTGCCCTCCATCTTTCCCAGCATCAGGGTCTTTTCCAGGGAGTCTTCTCTTCTCATTGGACCCTCAGCTTCAAGATCTGTCCTTCCAGTGAGCACTCAGGGCTGATTTCCTTCAGAATGGATAGGTTTGATCTTCTTGCAGTCCCTGGGACTCTCAAGAGTCTCCTCCAGCACCATAATTCAAAAGCATCAATTCTTTGGCGACCAGCCTTCTTTATGGTCCAGCTCTCACTTCCGTAGGAGGATGCTAGTGCCTCACAGAAAAACAAAACTGAGAATGGTGCCTGTACATTCTGCCTCACATCTCGGATTCTACAGATTATAGAAACTAAAAAAAGCAAAGCTGGGAGTCAGAAGGTTATGATTCACATGGGGAGAGGACACTGCCCCCTCGAACACACATGTATAGTACTGTGCTTTGCGTGTACGTGTGAAAGACTTTAGAGTAGAGAAGCTAGGGACCAGTGATCAACTCTTCCTTCCTCCTTCCTCAAAACCAACTCTCTACACTCCTTTCCCTTCTTTGGACTTCCAGATGTGTGTTTACTAAACTAACACATAGAAAAAAATGAAATAACTCATAGCTAACATGCAGAATTCTCAAAATAATGTTATTAAAAATGGCGGAAGAGATAAACAATTTTGTTTGAAAGAAAACACATAAGTTTTTGTCCCCTTAGCTCTACCATATTATTAGAAAATTGGTATTTTAATGCTTTGAAGTTGTAGCCCTGTCTCTGGCCTGCGTCTCTCTTGGCTAAACACTTTGTGATTAATTGTGCTATATCCTAGGCATAAACAGTGTTTAAAAAGATAGAATTGTAGAAATTTGTAAAAGAAGCATATTCTGTGAATAATGATCCAAACCCTGTTTCTTCCAGTAAAGAATGGATTATGTCCTTTGGCTTTGATAAAACTCAAAAGAAAAGGAGTAAATTGTTCAATAACTTACAAAGAACAAAATTCAAGATGATCTATGCAGAAAACATTAATCTTCTGTTATCACATGAATACGCCACCAATCTGGCCTCAGGATCTATGATGCCACTCAATAAAATTTATCATTTTTGATAGGACCCCATTAATTTACTACAGTTGTACTCAATGCTATGGCCATGTGGTGTGAACTCACCTTTGATATATCTTGACTCCTTTACTGTGCTGAATCTCATTATAGATTCTCTCCCCTTTAAAAATGCAGCTCATAATTTGCAACACTACAGTTACCTCTAGACTAAGGATTAGCTTTTTATACAGACAAAACGGATGTCAAGCAAGGACAAAAAGTTTACTTTATTAGATCCTTTCTTCTTGTTAATTCAGAAAGCTCCCCGAGTGACTTCTAGTCTGTTTAAGACAATGGGTTTTAAACTTCTGGGAATGATTTCCATTGAAAAAACTTTGTGCTTGTTGCAGATTGTAGAGGCTTCTGGACGTACATACTCAGTTCATATAGGGCAGGCACCAGTCCTATTGGGACTATGCCACCTCACTTGGACTGGAGTGCAAACTGGTGCACAAACTGTATGCTTGTGAAACACGGACCACTTATAAACACCACCTCCAACTCCTCAAAAGTTTCCATCAACGGTGTCTCCGAAAAATGTTACACATCACGTGGGAAGACAGGTGAACTAATGACAGTGTACTGGAAGAAGCAAAGATCACCAGTGTTGAAGCAATGATTCTTCAACATCAACTTCATTGGACTGGTCATGTTGTGCGGATGTCTGATTATCATCTTCCAAAGCAACTACTCCACCCCCAACTTTAGAACAGAAAGCGTAATGCTGGTGGTCACCAAAAGAGGTTTAAAGACTCTCTCAAGGTAAATCTAAAAAAAAGTAGTATAAACACTGACAACTGGGAAACACTGGCCTGCAAGCGCTCCAGTTGGAGAACAGCCTTTACCAAAGGTGTCATGGGCTTTGAAGACACTCGAACTCAGGATGCAAGGGAGAAACGTGCTAAGAGGAAGGCACGCTTGGCAAACCCTCACCGTGGTCAACTCCCACCCAAAAACCAATGTCCCCACTGTGGAAGGATGTGTGGATCAAAAATTGGCCTCCACAGTCACTTATGGACTGTTAAGACCTTGTTCATGGACACAATCTTAGCTATGAGTCATTGCCAAAGAAAGAAGTAGCTAAACACTGCAGGAGAGAATTAGAAATGGCAGGCAAAAAGTCTAACCAGTAAGCTTGCCTTCTAATACTGCTTTTATGATGGGGGAAGCTCTGATTCACTTTCAATGACCTCAAGGTTCCCTGGAACAATTCCTAGGGAAAAATGTTTTCATTCTGACTCGGCCCCAGATACACTGACCAGATGTCTGGAAGCTGTGGCTGGATGGTTATGTGGGAGCCGGTTGAAGTTAAATCCTTCGAAGACAGAGGTCCTCTGGCTGGGGCGGGACGATATGGGATTGAGGGGGCAACTCCCATCTCTTGCGGGGGTGCAATTAGTGCCAGCACCGTCCGTTAAGAGTTTGGCTGTAATCTTCGATACCTCCCTCTCTAGGGAGGCGCAGATTACAGCTATAACAAAGGCGGCATTTTTTCATCTCCACCAAGCTAAGCAGATGGCCCCTTATCTCTCTCGCCCTGACCTAGCCACTGTGATCCATGCGACGGTCACCTCCAGACTGGATTATTGTAACTCGCTCTACGTGGGGCTGCCCTTGAGACTGACCCAGAAACTCCAGCGGGTGCAGAATGCCGCGGTGAGACTCCTTATGGGGTCTTCGCTGCGAGATCACATTCATCCGGTACTATACCAACTGCACTGGCTCCCGGTGGAGTACAGGATCAGGTTTAAGGTGCTGGTTTTAACCTTTAAAGCCCTATACGGCCTAGGACCCTCGTATCTACGGGACCGCCTCTCCTGGTATGCCCCACAGAGAAACCTACGGTCTGCAAATAATAACATCCTCAAGGTCCCAGGCCTCAGAGAGGTTAGGCTGGCCTCAACTAGAGCCAGGGCCTTCTCGGCTGCGGCTCCAATCTGGTGGAACGCTCTGTCACAAGAGACTAGGGCCCTGCGGGACCTGACATCTTTCCGCAGGGCCTGCAAGACAGAGTTGTTCCACCAGGCCTTTGGTCAGGGCGCAGCCTACTCCCTCCTCTGGCAACCTGCACAGAATTTTGCTTAATCGGTTGCCATCAATTTGATTTTAATTAATTTTTATAATGAAATATTTTTAGAATGTGTGATTATTTGACTGTTTGATTATTTGATTGTTGTTAGCCGCCTTGAGCCCGGCTTTGGCTGGGGAGGGCGGGATATAAATAAAATTTATTATTATTATATTATTATTATTCTATGCCAAGGTCTGCAGTCTCAGTAAGTGAGTGCATCAAATACATTGTAGTGTTGCACAACAAACACAAATATTGTGGATGACAGATCTGCAAGAACTGTCAGGAGCTAGTCCTACACTCGAGTAGGACCCTGGCAGAGACACATGCCCGACTGGCATGTTCTCTCCCTCCTGGTCAACCGTTCGGGAGCTTCAAAAGCTTTCCTCTGCCCGAACATCACAGCGACCGATGCCAACAGACACCGGCACACTTAGGGATCCACAGAGTTTGTGTAGTTGCACAACAGACCTCAGCAACTCAGCATTTTGGCTAATCTACTTTACAAATAAACAGACACGGAGCACTGCAACATGTCTCCCTCTCTTTCTAGCATCAGACAGCAAAGAGAAAAAGAACATAGGACAATAGTCCCACTTCATGGAACACAGTAACACAAACATCCTGCCTCCATCACTTCCCACATACACCATCATGTGATAACAATCCCATGACTGCAATCATGGAGTAGGAATTCTAACAAGAACAACGTATTTCATTAAACATGTACCTTGACTTTGCCTGGCTCCCTAGTACATGTACAGCTCTTTAAATATTATTCCATATTGCTGTATGGACTCAGCTACATTAGTCAAGAAAAACGTTTTATATGCATTACAACACTGTGACACCGGATGGCACTGTGGAGTCCTGCCTTTCGCTAATGTGATTTCCCATTTTGAAGTTTACAACTTGTTTTCCTGAAATGCTTTTTTGATGTGTCTAGACCCAGCCTATGTTGGCAAGGTTGCTTCATGCAAGCAACACTGTCATCAGTGTATATGCAGCAAACACACCCTTCCTGGCTGCCACTCTATGTCTCTGACCAAGAAGCCATTTCCCAGTGCTGCATGTCTCCATTTTAAGGGAATTAACAGCTATCCTGGCTAGTAAGTCAACATTCAGTTTAGCTCAGTGCTGTTTCAAAGAGCTTTTCCCTAGCCTTGCTGCCTCAGATCCTTTAACTGTATGTACCAGGGATTAAATCTGGAGCTTTCTATATGCAAAACATGTGCTCTACCACTCAGCTATGAAGTCAAATATCTTAATATGCTTGCTTTGGTACCTCCTGCTAAAGGACAATTTCCTCAGCTCTTTGAGGCGTGCAGATTTCTGCATGCTTGGTACTTTATTTGTCATCGTAGGAAGCGGTCCATCCAAAAATGCAAAGAGACATCAAGTTGCACGCAGCTTTTGCGTAATTCTCCTGTATGGATTGGACAGATAACTTAATTTTAGTTTCCCCAAGTTTCTCATTTTTTCAGTCTTAAGTTCAGCATCAATCTGCATCATCTATTTCTATCTCTCTATCCCCTCATGAAAATTTATTTGCATTTTGTGTATGTATGTATGTATGTATGTGTGTATAGATAGATAGAACATTCATTTGCAATTTTGCATGCATTCCTTCTAATCTCTTTTTTCTACTAATATTTTTCTACTAATATTCTCTTTTTTTCCTCCTCATACAGTGCACAGTTGTATGTTATTTTCACAACCACATGTGTTTTTATTTCCATTTTCCCCAATAAACACATTTTTGGGTGAACTTTTTAAAGCTGAAGGACTGCATTGCAAAATTTGGAGAAGTGCTTATTTTGAATGATAGCTGCATTTTGGGTTGCATATCAATTCTGGATATGTGAACTGGATAAATTTCCCCACATCCCTACTCTTTTGTGCTACCTAAACAGTTCTCACACATCCTGTGGTCTGTTGTTTCAGGTCTGCCCTAGCAACTATGTGGCTTGCAAGTCTGGGTGCCGCTGATTCTGTGCATTTAAGTGCCGAAAATATCACTTGGGAGAAAAGCCTAGCCCAGCTAAGATCAGCCCCCTTTCCAGGCATATGTGGCCAGGTCACTTTCTGTTATGTACTGAGTCACTATGAGCTGAATAAAGAGCATGAAATCACTTTGCGAGTCTGAGTATATTTCACTTTCAAATCTAGAACTTGAGAGATGCTTGAGCCAGGAATATGAGACTCCTATACATTAGCATGAGCTGTTAAGCACCTCAGGTTACATGCCACTTTGGAATACAGGCACACTTTAGGAAACTTCTACAGTTAAAACATTTATCTGGAGGAGGTGGACCCTAAGAAAATTTGGTCAGGACTGCCAAGTCTTGCAACCCACAGGCTGTTCTAAAGCCGCCTGCTAAGATTTCTCATCTGCATGACACATTTGGGAGACTCACTGCTGAGCCTCTGGACCTCAGACCTCAGACATACAGAGGTTCAACGTTGGCACAAAAAGGCCAAGCATAATGCTGGTGGTCAACAAAAGAGGTTTAAAGACTGTCTCAAGGCAAATCTAAAAAAATGTAGTATAAACACTGAGAACTGGGAAACATTGGCCTGCGAGTGCTTCAATTGGAGAAGAGCCTTTACCAAAGGTTTCATGGGCTTTGAAGACACTCAAACTCAGGATGAAAGGGAGAAATGTGCTAAGAGGAAGGCACACTTGGCAAACCCTCACTGTGATCAACTCCCACCCAAAAACCAATGTCCCCACTGTGGAAGGACGTGTGGATCAAAAATTGGCCTTCACAGTCGCTTATGGACTCATTGTTAAAACCATGTTTATGGAAGACAATCTTACTTGGCTACGAGTGATCGAAGCAGCAGCAGCAGCAAGATTAAGATTAACCCATGGTCTGACCCAGCAAGGCCATTTGCTATCCTCTAATGTATCAGCAAGTCACTCTGTGTCAGGAGAAGGACCATCTGAGCCATGAGCCAGACAGCTGAAATAGCTCCATTTTTAGAGAATGGGAGCACTCTTTTAGCATTTTGAATCCTCACCATCCATATATGAGCCCATTTATCTGCTTTAATGTCAAATAATAACCCATCATAGCAATAAACGTTTTAATCTGGGCCTCCGTACAATTTTGTTTTCCTTTGCTCCATGTACAACACGATGGGCTACGAAATTACTGTGGTACTCTTGAAGGGCAAAAAATAAGTAACGAACAGATCAGACTTTTCCATCACATCCCAGTTTTACATGTGCTCAACCAAAAGTCCATTCCATCCTTTCTTGCGTGTGGGTTTTTGTTTTTTAAAACCCCCCACAAAAATTGCAATTTAAATTGCAGATAATCTGAACGAATCCTTCCCCTTAAACACACATTTATGGTACCTAGGCGGATGGCAGATTTATTCCCCCAAGCACTTCCCCATATAATACTCATTTCTGTATGCTTTCCCCAGTAAAATGCATGGTGAAATTCAGAGAAGTGCATAATTCAGTTGACGGCAGCATTTCAATTGGCATATTGTTCTGGGGAAGGTAAATTAGGTCAATTCAATTTAAAACGTGGACTGAAGAAATTTTTGCTGCATCCCTAGTGTGAAATACCTTCCTGTTACCACCTGCCCTTTTATATCCCAATTATTCAGGGTGGGGAAGGAAACAACATTCCTTCCAAGTAACCAAGGGCCTTTTTGGAGGGTTAAAAGTGCAGAACTGGCACGGCCATCCCTCAGACACTAGGGGCTGGAAGCAGCCAGCCTGCCTTCCAGTTTTCAGTACTAACTATTCAACCTCTCTTTCTGCAAAAAGGCACAACCTTTGCAGAATGCGCTCGCTATCATTTTGAGCTAGACACAGTGAATCAAAGCTAACATTAGCGGAGTAATTTTTTGTACATAGATGGATGAGATCAGAACTTTTTTATGCTGTGCCAATGAATTCCTGTTCATATTTCTTTCAGGTGAAGGTAGCTTTTTCTTCTTCTTCTTGGATTTATGTTCAGCTGAGTAAGCTGTTCAGGCCAGAATTAAGCCCCCATATAAACAACCATCTTGGACAGTTCTGCTTTGGCCATGAACCCCATTAGTGCTTTCTGGCTCCTGCTTCAGAACTGTTTCTGAATTTTGCTTCTCGTCTTTGTGCAGAATATCGAAGGCATTTACTGCAGTGGCAAAAATGGTGGGTGGCTGTGTATGTTTTTATTTAATTTTGGAGTTTGGAGAGAAAAATGAAGTGTTCAGCAAACCCGGGGTTCAGTTCCTCAAATATCTGTCTCCTTTGTTGGAACTGGTTGACACCTTCTCTTCCCGCCACCCTTGTTCCAGCACCCTGCATTTCATTGCCCATCACAAATGTAGGCCTTCCCATCATGCACTGTTTCCAGCAGATTTTATCATTGGCATTCTGGTAAGATTAAGTTGCTTTGGCTAGTTCCACTGCTTCTATACCACTTGCATTGTTAGGCTGATGACATTAAATACTTCTGATGAGGGCATTAAATGCATGATCTATCATCACTAAATTTGTGGTGGCGTCATTGTGCAATGATAGTGTGGTCTGTCTTCTGAAAACAGGAAACAGCACTGTGATGAATTGCCATTCTGTGGGATGTGTCTAGGAGTAATTCGATGCTGGTTAAAGGACAGGGTGTAATTTCATTTTGGAGGTCTCACTGGGGCTGAATATGATGGGGGGAAAGATCCCCACATACTTTAGGGTTTTCCAGATACCCAGTTTCTAGAAGAACCCAAAAGTTTAACTCTTTTTAGTCCTGCCACATTTCTGAAAAAAATGTATCCAAACCCGGCATTTGCATTCCATGGGAAATTCCATTTGACAGCAATGGAGGTTTTCCTTGAAGTGCAAACAACAGGTTTAAAGTGGCCGTTCCTGTCAGATCATGTCAGGGAGAGAGATTGTGTTACACTTCACCAATCTACTCCCCGGAGTCTTGAGGCTATTCAGGTTTACATAACAAACACACAAAAAGCACATTAATTGCTTTCATTCAATTAACATTAGATGGTCCTTATGTTGACATTGTTTGGTTGTGATGCTCCAGATTTGAACTACCCTCCAGAACCACAAGATCTCTTTCCCGGAGAGCCACAGTGTTTAAATATTACATTCAAAGAGTGTGCAGTTGTACACGTAGTTGAACTCTACACATTTACAATTATTCACATCTAATGTTCAGTGAGTGTAGATTCTGTGTACCTGTGTGTAAGCTAAAGGACCCCTGGACGGTTGAGTCCAGTCAAAGGCGACTATGGGGTGTGGCACTCATCTCACTTTTCCGGCCAAGGGAACCGGCGTTTGTCCACAGACAGCTTTCCAGGTCTTGTGGCCAGCAGGATAAAACAGAGGACCATGATGAGTGCCAGAGTACATAGAAACATTGTTTACCTTCCCGTCGCACTGGTACCTATTTATCTACTTGCACTGGCAAGCTTTCAAACTGCTAGGTTGGCAGGAGCTGGTACAGAGCAACAGGAGCTCACCTCACCACACGGATTCGAACCACCAACCTTCTGATCTCCAAGCACAAGAGACTCAGTGGTTTAGACCACAGTGCCCCTGAGCAGTACCAATAAATAAGGGTACACTCCTTCATACATATGCTTCCACATGTGCAGAGACACATGTCTCTGCATGTACAATGCATGTACAATGTGAATCTCATCAACTATTTTGCTGCCTATTTGCCCAGTTTGGAGAGAATCTTTGCAGTCTTGGCCTATGCAAACCTATGAATTTGAGCCTAGGGACATTTCTGACTTAATTCTTAATTTGTGAAAATGGATGGTACAGCCAATACAAGGATGGCCTGATTGGACCAGCTTTGATCTAAGTGAAAAATCACTAAAACCCACGCTACTTGCCCACCTGCCATGTGAAATTGGGGCATCCCAGGACGAAGGCATTGGTCAGGGCACCTTCACAAAATGAGAGGCATCCCTTTAAAACAGGGTGCTTGACTGGTATGCTAAAATATTTTTGTGGTATTGGTTCTGCACCAATCCACTATTTTAAACAGGATGTGTTTTGTTCCTCAAACTCACTCATTTGTTCAAAAGAGGATACAGAAATGGCATTTAAGCTTATTTGCTGGTTTCATTTATAGGTGAATTATTTGATAATTTGCATTTGGAAATGGGCAGAACTCTCCAGACTGCTCTCTTTTTAAATAATTGCTAAGTTAAATTAATGAACATGAAGAGCCTAAGGGGCTTTTTAAAAATTGTTGTTCAATCTGCTTGCTCAAATTGATGAGGCTAGAACTCCATAGCTACATATTGGTCACATTTCTGAAGTAGCACAGGAAGAGGGAAATTTACAGAGGCAAAGAAGCAGGGAGAAGGTGTCGCAGTGCATCTCAATTAGACTCCTGCAGGAGACATTCCCCATGGGCTCTGTCCTATTATCCTAATAAGACAGAGCTGTGACCAGATTTTATCCAAACAGAAATAAACCAATTTACAGATTGGCAAAACCAAAATTAGGGTTTGTTCTTCTGGGGGTTTCTTTGTATAACTTGACCAACTTTAATTTTGTAGAGCTATCAATAGAGTTGGAAGGCTCTGTCCATTTTGGTTCTCTCAGTTTCTCATTTTCCCAGTCTTAAATTTAGTGCTCCACATTTCTGCGGCTATCTGTGATTATTCTTTTTAAAAATCCCCATGAAGAGTCACCAGTGTTTTAGTGTGAAATTTCCTAAGAAACACATTTTCATGTAGGTTTGACAGATTTGCACAGTTTTGCAGGCACTTTCCCTAATAAAATGCATCATTGTATGCTATTTTCATGAATGTATCCATTTTTATGCACACTTCCTCCTAATATATGCATTTTGTAAGCATCGTTTGGTTGGAAAACTGCATTGCATAATTCAGATAAGTGTGAATTTTGAATGATTGCTGTCTTCTCATATTGTTTTAGGATGTGCAAATTTGATAGATTTGCCTTTAAATGTGAACTGAATAACATTCCCCCCCACATTCCTTGTAGTTGACAGAGACCAGCATTTAAGGCACTGATTTTTGTTGCAGTTAGGTCTACAGTCTAGATTCTAGACTCTTTTGCATCAAAGTCATTGGCTTTAGTGATGGACTTATTTTCCTTATTTTAGCTTAGCTGTGAAAACCAGAATTGAAAAGCTGTAGGCAAAGCCTTTTCCTGTTGCAGCAAACTCAACAGGTGCTTTTAGTTGTACCAGATTGGGATCATTTGGGTTAAGCATGCGTTAGAATTGTTTGTCTTGAACCTAAACTTCACTGCAACACCTTTTATGACTGCAATTCTTCCATCTTTTAAAAGCATAATATTCACCCCAAATACAACAAAATGACAACATAAAAAAGATGGGTGATGGTGGGATGGGTTGAACTTATTTATTATTTAACCAAGGACATTTTTATGGTGGTAATAAACAGCTTTGGAGCCCAAAGGCAAGTTGTAGAAAGAGACCCTGTTGATGGCAAACAATAAAACAAGAGACACCTTAAAACCATTAAACCAAAATAATTACCAACTCTAAATCAATGCCATAAAATTAAACAGGGACATTTAATGGATATAAGGCAAGGAGGAAAATAATCACAAAGGGCAGAAAATTGTGCTTGAGATATATGTGTGTGTGTGTGTGTGTGTGTGTGTGAGAGAGAGAGAGAGAGAGAGAGAGAGAGAGAGTTATTACATTTCTCGATCTTTGTGAAAGGCTGGACTGGATGAATCCCAAGCCAGAATTAAGATTGCCGGAAGAAATATCAACAACCTCAGATATTAAGATGACACAACTTTGATGGCAGAAAGTGAGGAGGAATTAAAGAACCTCTTAATGAGGGTGAAAGAGGAGAGTACAAAATATGGTCTGAAGCTCAACATCAAAAAAACTAAGATCATGGCCACTGGGCCCATCACCTCCTGACAAGTAGAAGGGAAAGAAATAGAGGCAGTGAGAGATTTTACTTTCTTGGACTCTATGATCACTGCAGATGGTGACAGCAGTCACGAAATTAAAAGACACCTGCTTCTTGGGAGAAAAGTGATGACAAACCTAGACAGCATCTTAAAAAGCAGCGACATCACCTTGTTGACAAAGATCCGTGTAGTTAAAACTATGGTTTTCGCAGTAGTGATGTATGGAAGTGAGAACTGGACCATAAAGAAGGCTGATCGCCAAAGAATTGATGCTTTTGAATTATGGTGCTGAAGGAGACTCTTGAGAGTCCCAGGGACTGCAAGAAGATCAAATCTATCCACTCTGAAGGAAATCAGCCCTGAGTGCTCACTGGAAGGACAGATCCTGAAGCTAAGGCTCCAATACTTTGGCCACCTCATGAGAGGAGAAGACTCCCTGGAAAAGACCCTGATGTTGGGAAAGATGGGGGGCACAAGGAGAAGGGGACGACAGAGGACGAGATGGTTGGAGAGTGTTCTCGAAGATACTAACATGAGTTTGACCAAACTGCAAGAGGCAGTGAAAGACAGGAGTGCCTGGCATGCTCTGGTCCATGGGGTTGGACACGACTAAATGACTAAACAACAACTTGTTGTTGGACATGACTAAATGACTAAACAACAACAAAATCTTTGCCAGTGTTCTAGGGACATGCAAGAAAACACCCAACCTACACCATGTAAGAATTACTAAATGTCAGGCATGTAGATATGTGCATCAAATAAGACTTACTAGATAATATAATTACACCTGGAGCCCAAAGGTCTACATATCCATTATGCAGTCATTGTGTTCTATTGGTTTAAGCTGAAGTGTGATCGCCATAAAATGTGGTTGTGTCAGCAACAGCCTTCTTTGAAAGGAAGACTGGCTTTCCACAATTTCCCCCATGTGCTCAATTCTATGTTATGTCCTATATCTCTTGCCCAATATATTATCTACCTCTCTCAATTTTGTCGTCTTGCTGTCAACCCAAACATAATACTTTTTGTTTTTTATAAAAAATTACACTCTTGGTGGGGAGCTACCAAACTGATGAGCAATCATGAATTATATAAGCATGTGAACGAACATGCTCTGAGGTAGAGTATGAGCCTTGGCTAGTTTCTAGAACATGTCTTGTTCTAGATTGCCTCTAAACCCCGTAATGTTTGCCTTAAAACTATGGGGCAAATACAATGTACCGGGTTGTTTTCAACTCAGTTGTTTTTTATTCGGAGCAGAGCCATTAAAACCAGGGAGCCTATGTTAATCATGTCCATTAATTTCAATAGACCTACTCTCACTGAGATTAAACCTATTGTCTTTAAAGTTGGAGTTTGGGTGGGGAGCCAGATTCCTTTGTAAAGTTATTTACAAGTAATTTTTTTTGGTCAAAGCAAGAAATAATGCCAAAGATAAAAGGGTATCTGAAGAAGTGTGCATGCACACGAAAGCTCATACCAAGAACTAACTTAGTTGGTTTTTAAGGTGCTACTGGAAGGAATTTTTTTGTTTTAAAGATAAAAGGTTAGCTGAAGAGAAAGGTCAATGAGGGAATGTTAAGCTCTTAAACATTTTCAAATTAAAAATGTGAAGAGCAACTTCTCACACACAAACATGCCTAATTACTGAGATCTTCCTCAGGGATCTTTCTTTGGGTCTACACCCCAGACCATTAGGACTCCCTCAAGAAATGTCATTAGAACTTAATTCTTGTCATCTGACACCTACTGTCAAATTGTAGGTATTTTCTTATCATTGTTGTCAGAATGCTGAGAAGAGACTGCCCTTTGCCTATGACTGGATGGGTCTTGAATTGTTTTAGAAAGAGAATATCAAGATAGGCGAGAGGTTGGCACTTTGCCATGCTCCCATTTGTGTTGCCCTGTCTCTCTAGCACAACTTTGAACTGCCTCCTTTTGGCTATCTTTATTGAAGGAGCACAGTGCTTAGCAGTGTGACATGGGATGGTTAAAGGAAAATGGCCACTAGCAGTTCATTTCCCCGTGATTTTGTTCCTTCAGTCGCTAACAATTCCCCTGTCCATTTTCACATTTGCGGCATTGCCCATGTTAGCTAACTGCATTGTATGAGGGGTCAGGAAATAGAAGAAGGAGAAGGAGAAGGAGAAGAGGAGGAGGAGTTTGGACTTGGTATCCCACCTTTCACTCCCCTTAAGGAGTCTCAAAGTGGCTAACAATCTCCTTTCCCTTCCTCCCCCACAACAAACACCCTGTGAGGTGAGTGGGGCTGAGAGACTTCAGAGAAGTGTGACTAGCCCAAGGTCACCCAGCAGCTGCATGTGGAGGAGTGGGGAAGCGAACCCGGTTCACCAGATTACGAGTCCACTGCTCTTAACCACTACACCACGCTGGCTCTGGTGCAGGGGTGGGGAAGTACAGGATGAAGGTCTACCAGGCTTGTGTGTTGAGCATACCACTTTGTGGAAGTGAATCATGGGCAACTTACAACTGTCAGGAGCAATGCTTCAATGCCTCGCACCTGCACTGTGTCAGGAGCATTTTGGGTATCAAATGGCAGGACAGAATTTCAAAGAAAGAGGTGCTCTCCTAAGCCCACATTCCCAGCATGTTCGCACTCCTGTCTCAGCGACATCTACGCTAGTTTGGTCATGTCCTCGGAATGGAAGATGGCAGGATCCCCAGGGATGTGCTCTACGGGGAGTTGGCTTCAGGCAGTGGGCCCGTTGGCAAACCAACTTTGCATTACAAAGATGACATGAAGGCTGGGCAACATTAACCTCGCTGTGTGGGAATCTCTTTCAGATGACAACAGTTCCTGCAGACAGGCAGGTTGTGCTTCCACAGCAGTGACCAGAGGAGAAATGATCTCTGGGAGGAGAAACGCACTGGTGCATCTGCAGCAGTACAACTGGACACTTTCATCTGCCGCAGCTGCAACAAAACATGTCTCTCCTGTATCGGTCTCCACAGCCACAGAAGGTGCTGCTGCAACCTTCCGACAGCTTGACCTCACCCCCAATGGTGCACCCCTCCATTGTCTCCTGAGACAGACGGTTGCCAGCAGGCTAATGACCCATCTCTTTCGCGCATGTTCCCAGATATAGATTCTCGTCTCTGTATAGGTATTGAACATTGCTGATAATGGAAGCTTTGTGGCTAATATAGGTATATGGTTTCAATGGATGGAAAGGAATGAGGTGCTGCACCTTACGAGGTGAAGTCATTTTGCCTCTTGTCCAAAGCTTCCATCTCATTCAGGTGGGTTCACACTTGCCTTTCCTATGTTTGAAGCTAAACATTTTTCAGCCTTCTACTTGTGCGGAATTCTTCCTACGTTGGGTGTAGAGTAATAATTTATTTATTTAGTATTTACTTTTTAAAAATCTTCTATCTTGCCTTTCAGGGCAAAGCAGTCCTGAGACAATTTGCACAGATAAATAAAACATAAGGCTAAATATATCTTATTCCAATAAATCTAATACTCTTGAGACAGCAGCCGAAATACATTTTATAGCCCAGCACCACACTCCCACCAAAGAAAGCAGTTTGAAAGAAGTCATTTTTTAAAAAACAACAACAACAACCCAACAAGAATATCTACAAAAATGATTAAATAATTTAACAATTCAGGTGAAGCTTTCAACCAGAAGCAGCTTAGGACAAATGTGATTTTGAGGCTCGTTTAGAAGCACAAACTGATACAACGAAATGTATCTCTCTGGTGGTGGTGGTGAGTTCCACAAACAAGGGGGCAACCACCAAGGAGGCCCTCTCCTCTAATGCCTCCTAATCTAGTTGATCTTAATGGGCCTTTATGGCTCAAATGGCCATAGCTCAATGGTAAAACATCTGCTTTGCATGCATCAAGTCTCAGATCCAGTCCCTGGCATCTCCAGGTATGGAAAGAAAATATTCCCTGGCTCAAACCCTCGAAAGCCACTGTCAGTCACTATAGGCATTGCAGACCCCCTCACAGTGACGCCACCCCAGGGGGCAAGGCCTAGCCTATGAAGGTGAACAAACTGGACAAGTGTGGCGATCACAGAGGTCCCTGGACATTTCACCATCTATTGATCCCTGTGCCACCACTTTATTTCTCGCTGCCACCACCCAGGCCCTACCTGGTACAATACTGAGTCCAGTCAGAGTTAAATTGGAACATAAACCTTTGTTTATTTATTGCAGTTTAACAAGCGTGTGGTTTCATAAATGGTAATGGTCAATTACAATCATGGGGTGCCTATCCAGACCTATAACATCCGCTACCTGCTCTCACTCACTAAACCACCTCTCAGATATTTACTTGTCTTCCTAGCTCCTAACTGTTCCTGACTCAGCTTATTTCTCTACATTAACTCAACCTACCCACAGACTCTATCCCCATTCACTCCCACTCCAACCAACCACCCAACTGCCTATGAACTCCCCCTCGCCTCTCCCAGAGCTGGTTTTATAGTCCCTCTGACTCCACCCCCTGGGTTCTGATTTGGTAACCTGTTTAACTATTTCACCTCCAACACTTTCATATGTTAACATCATATAAAGGTTCTGGGTTTTGGAAATTGGCCACAACTTTATTGATTCCAGATGTAGGTTGGATTTGACTTAGGCAATGGGTGTATATCCCTTACAGCTCCACCCCAGTGGAGGACTGCCTCATGACAAGGTCAAGTCCAGAATTAATGGGTCATCTACAAACTGCAGGTCTACATGTACAACCCTCCCAAACCGCTAAAGGAAGCTCTATGGCCCATCTGCCGCATGCCTTGGCTTTTGGACAGTGACTAGACTCCTCCAGTGGGGTACTCCTGGGATCGTGCTGTCCAGAGGTGGGGGTGAATCACCACTTGACCCCCAGCCAGATGTTAGACTAAAGAATTCCACCAAATGCCTTAACCTACCCAAGTTGTGACTGTTGCTTTTTTTAAAAAAAATCCAAAACCGAAAAAAGAAAAATTTCAAACATCAAATTCAACAGCCATATTCATTTTCTAACATAAACCTATTACATAATTAACTAAATTAAAATATCCCTAATTACTCTAAACTTCTCTTTGCTGTATACAAATACAACACAGTTAGAAATTTTATATTAAAGCTTTTATATTATAAATAATATTTTAAATTTTCTTCTTCTTCTTCTTCTTCTTCTTCTTCTTCTTCTTCTTCTTCTTCTTCTTCCTTCTTCTTCTTCTTCTTCTTCTTCTTCTTCTTCTTCTTCTTCTTCTTCTGTCTTGTTGTGTTGTTATAATTTAATCATTGTTCAGCTGATTCTTTTATTATTTCCTTGCTTACCCCTACACGTTTTACACGTTATCTATTAATATTCCAGTTCCGGAACAATATTTTTTCATCTATTCCTTCCTTGAAGGAAGGAGTGAAGTTGTGACTGTTGCTGTGGGGAAGGCAAAACCTGCAAACAGAGCCAATTTCCTTGCGGGAAAATTCCTCCCCGGCTTCAAAAACGGCAACCATTAATGAACCACAGCGCAGCCCATGCCCTGGAAGAAGAAAAAATAGTAACAAAATCCCACAGCCTAAGAATATGAGGGTGGGATGGGAGGGTTTGCTCTCCTGCTGACTGTGGTCCTGGGGTCAGTCACAGCCAGTCTGCATAGGCAGGGGGTGGAACGGAGTGAAGCCTGCTCCCCTCCGGTCCATTCCTAAGCCCCGCTTATTCCTCCTCAGCTGATAGACTAGGGTTACGAGACGTCCCCGGTTCCCGGGGACAGTCCCTGGATTTGCACATCTGTCCCCGGACACATTCCATCTCCGGAATGTCCCCCAATTTGCAAATCTGTCTCTGGGAAACATAGCAGTGGCAGCCTCGGCAGCCCAGAGCCAGCCTGGTAGCGCAGTTGGCTCTGGCTGGCTTCAGGAGCTGCTCGCTGCCATGGCGCCCATCATTTTTCCTCGCTGAAAGTCCCCATATGATGTATCTTGTGCGCTACCAGGCTGTCTCTGGGCTGCTGACTGGGAACCAGGGACATCTGGCGGTACAGATATCCTGCCCCCTTTGTTCCCCCTTTGCATCTTGCCTGGCAGAGGTACTGTGTGCCTTGCGCCCCTCCTGGGCAATGGCGTGCCGCCCACCCGTGACTCCCGAGCCTCCCCTGATCTGTCAAAACAAAGGGGGTAGGGGGCAGGAGATTGGGGAAGGCTTGGGCGTCATGGGCGGGCAGCACGCCGTTGCCCACTTTTTAAATAACTGTGCATTTATGTTCACAGGATGCAAAAATAGGGCTTTGCACCTTTATACAATATGAATGTGTGTTTGGGCCCAGGGTCTTTTGCCTCACCATCCCCACTACTGACACCCTGTTGCTACTCAGCTTCAAAAAAAAAAAAAGTGTCCATGGATTCATTGAAAAAAAATCTGGTAACCATATGATAGACCAGTCAGATCTCTGCACCATTCAGCCAATCCAAACCCCGAAGTATAGCTATCAATAAACGCGCTTCTCACAAGCTTCGCTTCACTAACAATGCAACCCAACCCTAGTAGCTCTTACGGCAGGCAGGGTGAGGAAGAAATACGATAAATAAGTAACAGATGAAATAAATGAGTGAGGCCCACTGAATTCATTGGGGCTTGCTCCCAGGGAAGCATGCATAGGATTTTCAGCTAAAAGCCTTTAAAATAAATGCTATTGTTATTTCGTTTTCTGTGGCCACGTAGGCATGATTGATTTGCCTGTCACCACCATTGCATCCATCACACTGCATTCCCCTTGAAACATTGTCCAACAAATTAATCAGTCAGGGCTCCAATATTCTCATTGATAGCACAGCTGACCCTGTTCCTGTCTGTTTTCTTCTTTTCTTCCAACCTCTCCAGTCCCTCCCCCCCCAGCGCTACACTTACTTGTAATACTTGCATAAACCCTATACCATTAAAGGAAATTTGAAGATCATTATTTCCCTCAAAGAATTCTGGGCTCTGTAAGGTAAAGGTAAATGACCCCATGGCGGTTAAGTCCAGTTGAATTTGACTGTGGGGTGTGTCGCTCATCTCGCTTCAGGCCGAAGGAGCTGGCGTTTGTCCATAGACAGCTTTCCAGGTCATGTGGCCAGCATGACTAAACAGCTTCTGGCACAATGGAGCACTGTGATGGAAGCCAGAGCGCATGGAAACTCTGTTTACCTTCCCACCACAGCGGTACCTGTTTATCTACTTGCACTGGTGTGCTTTCGAACTGCTAGGTTGGCAGGAGCTGGGACAGAGCAACGGGAGCTCACCCCGTTGTGCAGATTTGAACTGCTAACCTTCTGATCAGCAGGCCCAAGAGGCTCAGTGGTTTAGACCACAGCATCACTCACGTCCATTCTGGGCTCTGTAGTCCCCCACAGTGGTATAATTCCCAGCAACTCTCAACAAACCACAGTGGCCAAGATTCTCTGAGGGAAAGAATGTGCTTCAGCTCTTCTTTAAGGGTATAGTGTATACACAGCCTCACCTTCAGGAGTTGGGTAGCTTCAAACCCCACCTCCCATCTTAACACAGAGAAAAGCCCCATAAAGCACAACCCTGTATATGGAAAATAAGAGTATATTAAATGTATTGTGCACAAGCTTAAACAATAACAATATATATATATATATACACACACATACACCATCTCTGGTCAATCTTGAAGTGATACATACAAACCTTCAAATTACTGTTCAATGTCTCCACATCCAAAAGTTCAACTCTGTGTAGTTGAAAAACTGTGTATGAGGAGGACTCAGACAGCGAGACATCCAGGTAAAATCTCTGTTTCGGTACCCTTCATCAGGGTGGGTTTGTCACTCGGTTCTATACAAAGTAGGAATTCAGTGCAATATAGCTGAACTTCAGTGGCAATCCCTCCAGGAATGGCTTTGACTGGCCGGCTAAACCAGGTGAGGGTAGTTGATGGGTCTCAAACCCTCCATGAGTTATGGACTTCCCCTGCATGGGAAGACAGGCTCCGGCAGATTGAGCAGACGAGCCCAATAGTAAATCCAACGGTCAAGATGGCGGTTTCTGCATGTGCATAGAAGGAAGTGAGGAGCAGATGGGGCTCACCAACCTAGGAAGGTAACCCATCTAGGAGAAATAGTCCCTAGAAACCTCCCATGTTGGATCCCAGCGCATGGGGAGATGTCAGTCTGCAATGGTGCCCACCATCGAGGGCGAGAGGACTTCTCTGCAGTCTAAATCCAGCCATCTATCCACCCCACCCTGCTGACTATGTGTTAATTTGTTATTCGTGATTGTGTTTTGCTTCATTGCACAGGACCGAGTTTGGTGGCCTTCCAGTTTGCATTCTTGGCCTCCGGGTTCTCCCTTTTTAATGTTAATCTCCTTTTCTTGGCCTTGTAGCACTCGTTCCTTTCTTGCACTCTCGATAACAATACCAGCAAACAGCAGGTGCCTCCAAGTTTCACAAAGAGAAGAAAGTTTTGCTTTTGCAGCTCTAGGGAATTCATTAGCTTGAAATGACAATTCTAGGAAGGAAATCAGAGCTTTCTATGTCATTGAGGCTGTTAAAAAGTAGATTGCCAATGCCGGCCTGCTGGCACGAAACCAGAATATTGTAAAAGTGGGGGAAAGGATCTAGGGCATTTAAACCACTATAAAAACTATTGTAGCATTTTGCCCAATGTGCTGTCATTTGACCAGGCTGTTAAATTTGGCCGGCAACTTTCTTGCGGATTATATTCCAGCAGTAAACTTGCCAGCATTGACCTTCTCGTTTCCCATCTGCTTTGTTTTTCAAAAATCTTTTTTTTGCTAATAAAACTCTTCTCTCCCCCTCTTCTTTGTCTCTGTTTCATTCCCTGCACTTCTCTTTCTGCAGTAACTTCTGGAGTGTAAATGCTATGTCTGAGGGTTGTTCACATTTCACAGGAATCAAGTGTGATATGTGATGTGAAGGAAGAAGAGAAAATCAAACGTGAACTGCCAAAAGATGCTGTTTGAATGTCTGCCTGAATTAAAGTCAGAAGCAGGGTATAAATAAATGTTATTTATCCATAAGAAGACAACAGATTGTCACTTTATTTATTTATACCGTGTACTTTCGTCTTCACCAGTGCTCAGCGAGCCTCAGCTTATGAAACATTTATTTACCTGTGGCAGGTAGATAAATTGGCAGCTTAATAAGCACAGGTACAGGGCTTTCAACAAGGGGATGGTGTACTTTCTGAGGGAACATCATGATTGCCTCCCCAGTGGCAAGGCTGGATACAGTAAGCGTGACGCTGGGGAAGATGCAGAACGAAACTTTCCCTGTGCAAAATTGGCAGTCTTCTGGCAGTCTCTAAATTTGAGATGCCCCCTTGCCCTGTGTGTTGTGTGCTGTCCCTGTTACGTCTGTGGAAGTGTAGATTGATGAGAGGAACACAGCTAGGTAAGGATGGACAATTTACTCCCTTACCGACATCCCAGTACACATGGGTGTCCATATCTGGTCTCAAATAGGTGGTTCACAAGCACCTTTTCCTCAGTGACTGAGCTTCTTCATTGCTCAATTTCTGGGGCCTCCAAACAAAATTTTGAGAGCTCTCAAGAGGCCCATCCTTGGGTGAGTTCACATTACTACCTTAGAGTTGGCATCAGGTAGGTTTGAAGGCTGTTCTAGTATTCCAAAGATGATGATGATGATGATGATGATGATAATAATAGTAATAAATTTTATTTATACCCCACCCTCCCCGGCCAGAGCCGGGCTCAGGGCAGCTAACACCAATAAAATCACAGTAAAAACATAATGGGGGGGGGACCAATTTAAATTACAGGTTAAAATGAAATTTAAAATGCAGTCTCATTTTAAAAGTAGCCGATAGATCAAGACCATAAGGGGAGGACAACATAAGTGTCAGACTGAGTCCAAACCAAAGGCCAGGCAGAACAGCTCTGTCTTGCAGGCCCTGCGGAAAGTTGTCAAGTCCCGCAGGGCCCTAGTCTCTTGTGACAGAGCGTCCACCAAGTCGGGGCCAGTACTGAAAAGGCCCTGGCCCTATTAGAGACTAATCTAACTACCTTGCGACCTGGGACCTCCAAAACGTTGTGATTTGTGGACCTCAAGGTCCTCCACAGGGCATACCAGGAGAGGCAGTCCCGTAGGTATGTGGGTCCAAAGGTCAAAACCAGCGCCTTAAACCTGACCCTGTACTCCACTGGGAGCCAGTGCAGTTGGTAAAGCACTGGATGAATGTGATCCCGTGACAAGGACCCCGTAAGGAGCTTTACCACGGCATTCTGCACCCACTGGAATTTCTGGGTCAGCTTCAAGGGCAGCCCCGCGTAGAGTGAGTTACAATAATCAAGCCTGGAGGTGACCGTTGCGTGAATCACAGTGGCCAGATCAGGGTGAGAAAGATAAGGGACCAACTGCTCAATATGTGCTTAATCTGTGTCGTCTGAGATTCCTCCGCTAATCTGAACACCCAGGCCCTCTTATTTGAGCCCCATCCATGCATAGGGTCAAGGTTTGGCTTTTGCCCTCTGCAAACCAGCTTCTGTACACATTCTGCTCAATGCAAGGAAGTCAATTGTGTACACAATAGAAGTGATGGAATATGTAGTGATTTTTATCTGTTTTTTTTAAAGCACTCAAGGGTGAAGAGCAGGGCTAGAGTGAAAAATGTGGTTCTGTATTTGCCTGCTCAGGATCCACTGAATGTGTTTGACGATATTAAGTTCTCTTCCACAAAAGCTTCTGCCATGAGAAAAGTGTTACTTCTTTCAGCTACAACAGGATATTTTTTAAGCGTTGCACAGGGTCTCTTACACAGCTTATATGCTCAATGCTGTGTTTTAATTTTTTTAAGGATAGGCAGAGGTCAACTGCGTCTGCAGAAGTCTGATGCTTCATATGAGAGGTGAGCAGCCTCAATGCTGGGAGTGTGGAATGCATGGTCCTAAGTGCAAGTTGTGCTGTTTGCACGAAGGATGGGACCAGGGCACTTTATTTGGAAAAGAACCCAAACAAACATTAGGCATGAGAAAAGCTCACCAGAAAAGCTGACCCAGATAACTATGGGCCTGATCTCTAGAGCTTTGTGTGAGAGAATTGGCAGATGTTATGTACTGAAGTTCTCACCCTGGGCCAGCAGGGGGGTATCGTAGATAGTTTTCACTCAGGCCCACATATGCAAATAAGGGATTGAAAGTGACGTTCAGTGATTGGATAGTTACAGAAAATGGTTACTGTTGCGTTCTAGTGGAGCTCTATATAAGCAGGCTGGCTAAACCCTTCAGTTCTGTTCTGTTCTGGCCCGTGAATAAACAAGAGCTTTTGAAGCATCGCTGTGTCGTCTGATATGTTCACCCACAACTTAACAGAAGGCATATAAAATGTGGATTGGGCCCCCAGCGTTACGTGCAGGACCCTCTCCCCAGACTACATCCCTCATGGGACTTGCTCTGCGCCCTTGCCTGCCTGGCATGTGCCACTGAACTGTGACAATGTTGCTTCCTTGCTAGATGGCAGGATGAAGAGGGATGTGTGTGGAGCCCATTCTTTGCATGGCTGAAATTTTGTCTACCGTGCAAAGTACAACATCAGCTTTATCATGATGCTTGCTTTTGCCTCTATCCCAACGTTGCCTCTGGCCCCACTCACCAGCACAGGTTGCCTGTGGAAGGAAGCTCAAAGCTTGGGCTGAAAAAATACCCCACCAACTCTATAGACAAGACACCATCATCATGTTGTTCTCCGAATAAATTTGATGCCTGTTTCTGTGGCAGCAGATGTGGGGGAGGGGGTGGGGCTTGTAAATGTGATATTTTAAACCAGAACAATTCATTCTCAGGCATATGAGGGAGGGGACGTTGAGGAAAATTTGGAGCAATTTACATGGTCAGATTTGTTTTTGGAAATCTGATTTGCGTTTCCGCCCAAGTGTTTATCTTTATTGGCATTGATGTCATTTTAACAAAATTAGCAGCATGCTCCCATCCTTCATGGCGAGGCAATTTCTTTCATCTTTAAAACCCTGAAAAATTATATCCTGATAATAGAGTGTAAATAACACCAGAGTGAAAGCAATTTCAAAGCCATATTTTGCTGCAGATATCATATTGTGGGCTTTCTTTCTTTGCCTCTGTGCTTCACTCCTATAGGTGACCCATAAATATGCACACTCCCTTGGGAAATGTTTAAATGCTCCAAGTTCAGTACTTTAACACCAGGCCAAAATTATGCAAGAATGAAGCCCCACCCACCACAAAATGTTCAATAAGGTGTAGATGAACTCACTTGTATGGGCCTACGGCCGTAATAAATATTGTTGTTGTTGTTGTTGTTGATGAACTCACTAACAGGACAGTTCTATTGCTCAGCCTTCTAACTCCACACTGGCACTGCTTTGCGTAGCTCAACTCTCATAAGGCACCTACTTCCATCATGCTATAAATGAGAGCCAAGCTACGCAATCAACAACCTCATGTAATTTTGTAACATTCATTTTCTTCAAAGGGTTTCTATCCCACCCTTCATGTGGAAAAGTTCTCAGGATGTCATAGAAAGCTTTTTAACCCAGTCTTTGCTCTCAGGCTTATAATCTAAAAACACAGGACCCAATAAGAAAAAAGGGATGGCAAGGAAGAAGGAAATGAGCAAAGCCAAGTACCAAACACTTAATGTTTCAAGGTTCCTTATACTCACAGCACTGAATGGAAACAATCTGATCACAGTTCAAGAAACAGATCTCAGCTTCTCCTGGGGAATAACTGGGTGGCCAAACTTCCTGGAAGTGTCTGGGAGACATTCCAGGGTTGCCATATTTCAAAAAGTGAGCTTTTTGAGGCGCAAAGTTGTTCAGCTTTTTTTTCTGGCAAGAGAGCCAGTGTGGTGTAGTGGTTAAGAGCGGTAGACTCGTAATCTGGTGAACTGGGTTCGCGTCCCCACTTCTCCACATGCAGCTGCTGGGTGACCTTGGGCTAGTCACACTTCTCTGAAGTCTCTCAGCCCCACTCACCTCACAGAGTGTTTGTTGTGGGGGAGGAAGGGAAAGGAGAATGTTAGCCGCTTTGAGACTCCTTCGGGTAGTGATAAAGCGGGATATCAAATCCAAACTCTTCTTCGTCTTCTTCTTAGGAAAAAGAAGGAAATTCACCAAAATCTACACTTCCAACATGGGTTCCCATATGTCCGGATTTTCCCGGACCTTTTTAATGATTCCGCCCGGGCAAAGTTTTCATCGTTTGGCAACCATATCACTTAGATTGCAAAGTAGAGTCCATATTTGTATTGTCACTCTGACTTGCTGCTACTTTTATATCTGCATGGATTTGGGGTGGTGGTTGTTCTTAAAGACACATTTGAAATATGTGACCACCTCACTTGCAATAATACAGTCCAACAAAAATGGCATCATGCAACTGCTCTGATCATTTATTTTGTCTCTTAGTAGAACTGCATCACTTCTGGGTAGATGCTACTCTATGGACCAATATTGATGGACCTAAGAATGTTGAACGAGAAGTAAACTGTGTGAAAGTCCAGGCATCCTACATATTCCAGTGGAGATATGTGAATGCATCTGTATATCTGTATCCTGTGCAGTTTTCTTTCTGGGGTAAAGAGAACGTTAGCGGAGTAGTTGAGTGTTAATTCAGAGCGTGAAGAAAATAACCCCTCCCTCTGCTGTGGTCCCAATACAGAACCCTATTTGTTGCTGCTGAAATGGAAAGAGGCAAAACTGAACATAGTTCAGTTTTCACTGCTCCCAGTGAAGATGATCACAGTATCTGTATTCTATTATATATAATAACTTTTACATAAAGATTTTAATAGGATATTCTTTCAGGAATTTTCTCCTGCATTTCTGGGGATTTAAATAGCAAAACAGCCAGCCCTAAACATTCCAAGGTGACACCTGAGCAGCTGTTTATCTCCCTTCGGATATGGACAAATATAGCAGAACCACTTGGGTTTATCTGAAATTTCCAGTTATTTGACTTGCATTCATTATGTGCCACTGAGGTAAATAGCACATTTCTCCAAATATTTGGGAATTTCCCATTTAGTCCATATACATTGTGTAATAGAACTGGTGAAATATATCAAGTTGGCAGACCAGAAATCTGTAAAACAACTAAATGGTTGTTTTACAGATTTTTAAAAGACAGGGGAGGACAGGGGACAGACTTCCAGTCTTCTTGAAGCTAAAATGATAGTTGATCTCTCTGTGTGATCTATTTCCTTTCAAAGCTTCCTTGGATGAGTTCTTTAACACCAAGACTGATAAGCCAAATGAATTAAGTTGCATATGGTAGCCCACCTAAGAACTCTGTTTTCATGGCTTGCCAGGGTGTCAGGCTTCAGGATATCAGTTTCCTCCCATGAGCAGATCAAACGAAAGGAATTCATACCAGTTAGTTTCTTTAATAAACACAGTAAAGAACAAAAGAAAGCGCCAACCCAGAATGGCGGTGCTCCTAATTAAGGCTTACACCCCCTCCATCCCTATTAATCTACGTCACTCCTAAGTCTTGTAACCTGAGCTTCTACCCTCCACACTTTCTGTTCTGAGACTTTCTGAGCTCTTCTTGACCTTGGACTGAGCAGAGGAATGCTGTCCAGAGACTGTGAATCTGTTACTTCTCTCTCTTCCAGTGTTTCTTCTCCTAGCTGTTCCCCATCCAGCATTTCCCAGCTTCTGCCTTCTGAACTATGCCCTTCTGTGAACCACTGTTCCAAATCTCTACTGACCTCCTGCTCCTGCGAAGATTCAGGATTGGGGGAGGGGGTGGCTCCCACCATTCCTCCTCAGTGCAGCCCTCCTCAGCACGGTCCCTGACACGGAGGTTGTGAAAATGGGAGTGTCAAACCTCTGACAGACATTGAAGGCAGTATGCCTACAAACCCTCCAACAATTCTCGGATGGGAATAGGGGCATTTCTCACCCCCTGCAACGGACCATCCACGACCCCCTCCATTTTTTGTCCCCCACCCCTGCAGAGCATTTCTTACCAGAACAGCGAGTGCCACAAGATGTAGCATACACGCCCCCCACCGCCTGGAGAAAAACCCTTTATCCTGATTTTTTTTTATTCTTTGGTAGATTTACAAGAAGAATAACACATGCCAATAAATAAATTTTCAAAAGTGATGAGATTAGATGTGGACGCACAAAGCATTTTTTAAATTAAAAAAACAAGACTAAAAAAACCGAGGACTGCTGAGGGCGTGTGTGTTGCATCCTGTTGGTGTTGTGGTGGTAGCTCTGCCGGGTGGGGAATAAAAAATGGGGGTTCGAGGAGGGTCAATGGGGGGGTAGTGAGAAATGTCCTTATTTTCATTTGAGGAATGTTGGAGGGTATGTAACACAGCTGACCAGCTGTGTAAAGGAGTCAGAACTTGTGCCGTCCTGTTTCAGAAAGCTCTGTATTGAAGCCCAGTGCAAATTTGCATTGATTTAGAAGTTGTGAGGGAGATCAGCTGATATGGACAGGGTGTCAGGATCTCTAACAAGTGTGCCTGCTGATAAGGATAAAAATCTTACAGCTGTCATAGAAAACAGCTCTGCTCCTTTCTGTTCTCTCTTTCTTTCTGTCTGGCAGCCCTCCCTCATGAAGCGGTGGCCCTGAGGTCTCAACTCCAGAAACGAAAAACTTCAAAATAGATCCATCAGTGCAGAAACACTCTCTGTAGGGTGCTTGGAGGGGGGAAGGAAAAGCAGCAGTAAAGGTTAATTTGCAGCTATTCTCTCTATAAATTATGGTATTAGACCAAAGACCAGCAGTAGAATTTTCTCGCCGTGCAAGGTGGGCAGGTCAAGATCTTTGGGCATAACAATCTTTCTGAGCATTGTTGCTATAATTGAAAGGGCATGCACTGCACAACAGGCGGGTAAACTTTATTATAAATCACTGTTTATGTGGCTTCAAACGGACTTTAAATATCTCCCGCTGTCTGTCCTTCCTCTTCTGTGAGGTGGCGTAAATCTAACCCACAAGGTGGCTTGTAACTTTTTAACCTTCTCTACATTTGCCATCCCAGACATGCTGCATATTCACTTTGTGGCGAATTTTATGACCTCGTGGTGGAAGGTACCCTATGTATTGTCATTTGTGAGGCAAATGTGCAGCTTCCCTTGTCACACCTTCCTGTGCAATCAGACATAATGACTGCTAATCAGCAAATAAGTAAACCCAGTTCCCTCCACCCTCAGCAAACACACACACACTCCCTGGCGCAGCGTAACGGGCAACACCATCTGAATTGGTTTTTTCTCAAGCTATTGTTTTCTAATACCCACCCCCAATTTTGTGACACAACCATAATGGGTCCCCAAGGAACACTGATGCTTCAAGAATTACAACGTTGTCTCTCCAAGACTGGTTTGTGACACACGCGCCAGATGGTTTTCAACTAAATTGCTGTCAAACTCAAAGCATGCTTATGAATTTATCCTTTGCTTTCGGAAGGGAGCAGCGAAAGAGGTTTCTGGAGATTGAGGCGCCGCTCGGGTGCCACGCCACGTTGATTTGTGTTTTTTGTTTGTTTATATTTGGTGGCAAAAGCGACAGCTTGCAGAACCTGACAGCTCCCATTTAATAGCGCCATCGAACTCTATTTCTTACGGAACTCTCCGGGTCCTTGTTGCAGGTGACAAGTTGCCGAAGGCCTTGATGACACCCACCTATTCAAAGTCCGGTGAGAATAGAAGCAGTAATAATGATGCTGAATGGAGGGATCAGCAGAATAGGGGTTAAAAGTGGCCAATTGAAAAGGAACACTGTAGAGAAGGCCTATTACCCCAGGAGCTACTAAAACTCAAGCAGATTAGATGCCCAAACATACCAATAAAGAAAGAAGAATGGAGAAATGAAAGCCAGCTGTCGTTCATCTGCGGCAAAGTTTGCAAAACCTACCCTGCTAGGCTTCCCTTCTTTGAAACTTTTCACGACAGTTTACATATATGATATGTAAATAAAGTAGATTAGCCAAAATGCTGTGCTACTGAGTTTGTTACGCAAACTGCGAACACTCTCCGGATCCTTAAACGTCCTAATGCCTTTTGGCATCAGTCGCTGTGATGTTCGGGCTGGAGAAAGCTTTTGAAGCCCCCAAATGATCGACCAGGAGGTAGAGAACATGCCACTTGGGCATGTGTCTCTGCCAGGGTCCTACACGTGAGTAGGATGATCCTAACAGCGTACACCCCTACAGTGATACATCTTAAGAGAAGTAGGTTCAGTTCTACGTGATCTTTGGTTCCCCATCAGCCTTGAAATCTTACCACCTCTTTAGTTGTGGGAATACAGTCGTACCTTGGTTCTCGAACGGAATCCATAAACATATTGTTTGTGAGTCACCTTAGGGGCTGGTTTTGTAGCCAAAAGCTGGATTAAAAATCAAGACACATTTTATTTTTCATTTGTATTCAAAAATGGTGACCAATGAACTGAAGTGAGCTTTCCATTAGGACTCCAAGTTTACAAACCGGACCTTGGGTAAATTAAGCTCCAGATTCCGGGCAGCTCGATCATTGCTATAAGTGAGACTTGATCCAATATAAAAAGCCATACATGCGTGCCAACAACAGCAAAAGACATACAGAAGGAGCAGAAACAGTGCCAAAGGGTTAAATAGCTTCTTTTTAGACGTTACCAAGGAGTTCCATTTAGGAAATCATAATTGCATTCCATTTTTTCCTGCATGTCAAAATGTAACTACTGGTACTCTATCTTCTCGCAGAAATCACAGTTTATAAGCCATTTTTCATCAGGCCGGTATGAATGGTAGCTGATCACTGCAAATGACTTTGCCATTAGGACCATAGGTTTGGTATTTTTCTTTCCTTTCCTTCCCTCCCCGCCCTCCCAGCCCTGAATCTGCTTTGGAAAGCAACATATAGAACCCTGTTATGAATCGATAAGTGATTAAGCCCAACTTTTCTTGGATGTATGCCTTTGCAAAGGGCTCAGGCCATTGGCTCTTCCGCTAACTTGAATAATTTTCACCAATGAAGGAGGCATTTATCAGGACGATAAGCATACACCACAAGGTGTCCTTGGGTGAACTGAAGTGCACTTTGGAAATAAATAGATGGCTTTAAAAAAAAAGGAAAGGAAAGGAAAGGAAAAAAAGAACCGCCAGAATGGTAAAAGATTAAGGATCATTGGTATTAATGAGAACACTTTCTTTTCAAATAATATTTGCTTATGCAGAGAAGATTCAAGCATTTGTCTAAAAAAAGCTGAAACTACTCACTTGTTTTGGGGAAGGTGAACGTTTTCATCGGTGTCCAAAACACCTAGTTGTTTTTCAAGCCCCTTTTGCAATAAAATAAAATAAAAAAAAACCATTATCTCACTTGCGCTCTCTTTGAAATTGCCCACATTTGCCCTCAGTGATAGCAAGCAGCCAGATCTGATTGTTCATGTAAGTCTTGCAATATCACCCTGCTTACCATGTGATGATATCTGAGTGGATGGGATCATCTATAGAAATACCCTGGAAGGCGGAAAAAACTGAGATTTGGGAGCTTGCTTCCATTTGCTGTTTGGTCGTATGCTGGAGAAGTTCAAGCAGGAGGCTACCAAAGTTAAGGCAGCCTCATAGATGGAGCAGCGAGGCAACATTTTGCCACATTTATGCTTGCCATTGAAACATCTCCCAATCCCCTTGCGACTTTCTCTAGCTGCTGTTGCTAGAAAAATAAAGCTGGTTTGATGGCCCTTTGGACCTTGTGACAAGGATGTCTTGGTAGTCCATCTCCTTGACCAAATGACTTTCCTGTGACATGCCCACACTGCAAAAGAGTTCTTATTCAACCCAACAGCAGCAATGCATGGGGATTTGAGAAGAGGGGCAGGTCCTGAATCTAAGTGCTTGGGGAAGAAAGTGATTTGTGGAGGACCAGGCCCTTGACGGGGTTGCCAGGTTTCCTGAGACTCAGCAGAGGCAGCCTGGGAGTTAAGGCATGGCGTCTAATGGCCCAGGGGTGTGCCTAGTGCAATGAGGTACCGTAGATTGTGATGGAGGTGGTTATGGCACCTGGTGGGTTAGGGGAAGATTCTGGTTGGATCTCATCATACAGAACAGAGACTGGTGATTATGGGGTGTAGCGACGCTTATTCAGATATTGGCTTGGTATGTTTATATTCTGCATTTCTTCTGTCGTGGAACTCAAGGTGGCATAGGTAGGATTCTCAGGTGGCTTCCCATCTACGAGCTGACCAGACCCAGACGTGTTCCATTTCATCAAGGTGACTGTCACTGTGTGCCCTCAGACTATCCCCCCAAGCATAAAATAGCCTGTTCCTCACTCTGAGATTTTAGTGTTCTGCACCTTATGTGGCGTTTGCCTCCTAGGATGGGTCATAGGAAAGGGTTAAAATGGGTGTGATGTGATTGGCCAGTGAGAATGCAAGGGGGGGAGTAAAAGTTAGAGTGGGAGGTTTTGAAAGTCAGTTGAGGTTTGGGAGTTAAGAGTTGAGGCTTGGGTGCTGGAGAAGGAAGAGGGAGGTTTAGGTGTGGGTTGGTAGAGTTGTATTGTGAGAGAGTGAGAGGAATTGTCACGTGGAGTCAGATAGATAGTTGGGAATAATCAGTTTGGAGTTGTTAGGAACTAAGATTAAGAAACTGACAAGAGAAAAATAAACTGAAACCATACTCTTGCTCCTGCATTTAAAATTAAACTTGATTATTCGTTAATGTTAACAACTGTCTGGACTCCGTGTGTCCCTGTGAGAAGTGGGGTGGTGGCAGCGAAGAAAGCAATCACAGTGGTGGCACAGGGTCAATAGACCGTCAAACGTCCCGGGGCCCTGTGTGATCACCTTAGTGCAGGTGGCGACCATTTTGTGCATATCTGGTGTGACTGCTAACACGTGGGTCCTTTGGGACCCAGAGGAGGGCAGAACAGGGGCCTAACAGGAGTGGTGCATAACAGTGTGGGCTTATGCGTGCTCCACCGATGTGCATAGGACCCAGGAACGGAAAACCTGTGCAAGAGGGTTGCTGCCTGTGCTTCAGATTTGACCCTATCACCTGAAACTAGCCATTAGTTCAGTTAACCCCCCTCTCAGCATCCTTAGTTCCTGTCCACAAGTATCCTTCCACTTTGTTCTTCAAAAGTTAAAACCAGGATTTTCACAGACCGAAAAAAACCCCCTATTTTAAAACACCAGCCCTTGTTTACTTCTACCCCCCCCCCCCAAAAAAAAATTCCAAGGCAGCAATGAGGCTAAATCAGGGAATGGTGATGAGTACATTATGTGGTGGTTTGTTCCCTCCCTTAATCTTTCCAAACTGTGTCAGACTTTGCTCAATGGGAAAATCATTTCTCTTGTGGAAGGCATTTTTGGACAGGTTTATTTTAGTGCCATATGTTTGAAACAAACCCTAAAGAGTGGGAGAGGGAAAGAGGCAGATGGGCAGAGTGAGAACTAATGTAAAAATAAATAAATAAAAATCTCTGGGTCTGTAGACGTACCGGGCTTGCAGCATCAGGACATTGCTGCTATGGCATTTGCCTATGAGTTATAGGAAACCTTGCCTCTTAAGTGGCGTTGGGGAGAAATCTGCTGGAAGTCATCCGATAGGGAAGTAGGGTAAGCTAGGCTCTGTGTAACATGCGAGACAGATGCTAGAGACCCTGGAGTAAAATGACTTTACCGTGGGGCAAAATGCCGCAGAAGCATAATTGCCCTGTTCCATCCATGGCTGTGTGCAAGAACATATGAAAGACTAGCAGTCTGATACAGCGGATGAGAATTCACAGGTGTCTGGAGCTGCTTGCCACTGCCCCAGGTGATGAACTGCATCTAGGGCTGGGCGATATCTGGTTTTCAACATTGCGATATATCACCAGTTAAACATTGCAATATCCTGATAGATCCCAGTCTTGGTCTGCTTATAGGTTACTGATCCAGCAATGAAAAGAAAACACACACACACACACACACACGTGTCTGTTTTCAGTCATGGGTCACCCATCCTGGATTGGAATGACACACCGCAGTGGCTCTGTAGAGAAAGAGCAAAATAAATATCAAAGAAGAATGCCAGCAAGACTTCCACAACCAATTTTTCAGCATGTGTTTTGCACAAAGCGGAGAGAGAGAGAGAGAGAGAGAGAGAGAGAGAGGGAGGAAAAGAACAAAGTTGACAATACTGATCTGAAGTAACACTCCTATGATAAAATGCTTGGGCAAAACATACGGGGATCGTGTTCATTTAGAAAGAAACTGGAAATAAGTCTTGCATATTTGAGGGGATGCTGTTGCTGCTTTGAGGATACTTTTCGGGAGAAATGAGCTGTTTCTCAGTTGTTAGGAGATTATATATATATATATATATATAAATTTTGTAAAGGTTAAGTGAGTCAGCTCGGTTCTGACTGCACATTGGTGAAACTGAATAGTGGCAAAGCGCTTTAATCTCCATTGCCTCCAAGTATTGAATGTGGTGCTTATCAAAGGTGCCACAGGGTGACATTTTCAATTTATCTAGACATTCTCATATATTTGTTAAAAGGTGACAGCTTCTGCTTGCGAACCGACCTTTTGGCAATAGAGCGTAGGAGAGGGGGAACGAAGGGTTGTGCCTCTGAGGAGGGAAAGCACCCCAAATGCTCCAGCCAGCGCTCCTGAAAACCCAAGTGTTCCCTGCACAGTAACAAACTGTTGGGCATGCTTAGCCCCTGTTTTAAGTACACCCTGAACCAAATCCTTGTGGGCTTTTACCCAGTTGTAAGAGGAAGCGCCAAGGCTTTGACTTCCTATTCACATCTGCTTTCCCAGAAATGTCACAGGGTACAGTGGTACCTCAGGTTAAGTACTTAATTCGTTCCGGAGGTCTGTACTTAACCTGAAACTGTTCTTAACCTGAAGCTCCACTTTAGCTAATGGGGCCTCCTGCTGCCGTCGCGCTGCCGGAGCACGATTTCTGTTCTCATCCTGAAGCAAAGTTCTTAAGCTGAGGTAATATTTCTGGGTTAGCAGAGTCTGTAACCTGAAGCGTATGTAACCTGAAGCGTATGTAACCCAAGGTATCACTGTATTTCTGTTTCTGTTTCTCTTTCTGTTTCTCCTCCACCAGGGCCAGGGCTTTTTCAGTGACGACTCCAACCTGTTGGAATAATAATAATTTATTATTTATACTCTGCCCATCCGGCTGGGTTTCCCCAGCTACTCTGGGCAGCTTTCAACAGAATATTAAAATACATTAGTCTATTAAACATTAAAAGCTTCCCTAAACAGGGCTGCCTTCAGATGTCTTCTAAAAGTCTGGTAGTTGTTTATTTCCTTGCCATCTGATGGGAGGGCGTTCCACAGGGCGGGTGCCACTACTGAGAAGGCCCTCTGCCTGGTTCCCTGTAACTTGGCTTCTCGCAGTGAGGGAACTGCCAAAAGGCCCTCTGAGCTGGACCTCAGTGTCAGGGCAGAACGATGGGGGTGGAGATGCTCCTTCAGGTATACTGGACCGAGGCCATTTAGGGTTTCAAGGTCAGCACCAACACTTTGAATTGTGCTTGGAAATGTTCTGGGAGCCAGTGTAGGTCTTTCAAGACTGGTGTTATGTGGTCTCGGCGGCCGCTCTCAGTCACCAGTCTAGCTGCCACATTCTGGATTAGTTGTAGTTTCTGGCTTACACTCAAAGGTAGCCCCACATAGAACGCATTGCTGTAGTCCAAGTGATAACTAGAGCGTGCACCACTCTGGCAAGACAGTCCACAGGGAGATAGGGTGTCAGCCTGTGTACCAGATGGAGCTGTTAGACAGCTGCCCTGGACACAGAATTGACCTGCGACTCCATGGAATGCTCTGTCCCATGAGACTAGGACCCTGCAGGACTTGATCTCCTTCCTCAGGGCCTGTAAGACAGAGCTGTTCTGCCTGGCCTTCAATTTGAATTAACCTGATCCTCTATTCCCTTTTCCCTTTCCTCTTCTATGAAGAAACCCTTTTTGGGACCCCACATTTAAATTCTTCCCTGGTCTCCTTGCTGCCCCTAGTAGGACCAAGCTGGCCAGTTAGCCCTGGTGATCATTTGATGTCTACTGACTTTTTTCCCTTTTTTCTCCCCCCCCCCAATGACCCCTGAATTTTTGAATTTTATTGATATTGATTTTGCATTTTATGCTGTTTTCAACTCACATTTTAATCAATGTTTTGTATTTGCTGTTAGCTGCCCTGAGCCCAGTTTTTAAACTGGGACGGGCGGGGTATAAATAAAAAAATATATTATTATTATTATTGTTTCCCCTCCTCTGCCTTACCATGCGAAAGTGCGCTGTGACCTATTCAGCTGTGCACACACACTGGCCATCGCATTGCAGTTCTAACAGCAGCGATGAGACAATTTGGACATTTCACAATATTGCTTTATAAGTCTCTGGCTTATTTGCAAGGCTTCTTTCTGGTTTCATCTTTTTGGCCAGGTCTGTGCAGTTTATGGTCTCTGAGTAGAAGGGCAAAGTTTGCACAACACGGCAGCCTTTTTTCCCTCCCATCTATTCAGTTAAGAACATCTTGTTCTCTCTCCTATCTCCATGTGAGAGAAATGTAATTAATGTATTAAAAATGGAAATACATTAAGATAAGATAAGAAGTCTTGATGTACTCTAGGCCAGAACACTTGCGGAAGGGATGGGGTCCTCTGGTAATTAAGCAATCGACTAATAACCTGATCATAATTATAGTGGCTTCACTAATTGCTCTATTCTTATTGCAAATGTTTTTAAGCTCTTTAATTTCAGAACTTTGCTCCTATTTGGTGTGCTGTGACATGAATTTAAAAGACCCTCTTGAAAGAAGCAAAACGTGCCCATTCTCCTCCTCACTTTTTTTTAAAGCAGGAGCTCATTGGATAGTAATAATAGAGACTATCTGCTTTTTATTACTTTAGATTGCTATGAATTTGTGGACACTAGGTTCGGAAAGTGTTAGTATTTAATCAAGGCTCAGAGTGTTCACCTGAGTGCAACACCACTCTAATCCTCATTACAGATAGGTAGCATCTTAAAATGCAGAGACATCACCTTGCCAACAAAGGCCCGAATAGTTAAAGCCATGTTTTTCCCAGTAGTGATGTATGAAAGTGAGAGCTGGACCATAAAGAAGGCTGATCGCCGAAGAATTGATGCTTTTGAATTATGGTGCTAGAGGAAATTCTTGAGAGTCCCATGGACTGCAAGAAGATCAAACCTCTCCATTCTGAAGGAAATCAGCCCTGAGTGCTCATTGGAAGGACAGATCGTGAAGCTGAGGCTCCAATACCTTGGCCACCTCATGAGATGAGAAGACTCCCTGGAAAAGACCCTGATGTTGGGAAAGATGGAGGGCACAAGGAGAAGGGGATGACAGAGGACGAGATGGTTGGAGAGTGTTCTCGAAGTTACCAGCATGACTCTGACCAAACTGCGGGAGGCAGTGGAAGACAGGAGTGCCTGGCGTGCTCTGGTCCATGGGGTCACGAAGAGTCGGACACGACTAAACGACTAAACAACAACAACAAGAAGTCGTGTTGGTCTGCCATAATCAAAACAAAATAAAAAAATTCCTTCCAGTAGCACTTTAGAGACCAACTAAGTTTGTTCTTGGTATGAGCTTTTGTGTGCATACACACTTCTTCAGATACACTGAAATAGAAGTCACCAGACCCTTATATATAGTGCGAGGGTGGGGAGGGGTATTACTCAGAAGGGTGGTGGGCATGGGTGATTGGCTGATAGGTGTGGTAAACCTGTTGACAACTGTTAACAACTGCAATTGGTCTTACAGGAAGAAGCAAGGGGTGAGATGGCTAAAAATAACTTTATCATGTATAATGAGATAAGAATCCAGTGTCTCTATTCAGACCAGGTCTCTCCATGGTTTTAAGTTTGGTAATAAGTTGCAATTCAGTAACTTCTCTTTCCAGTCTATTTCTGAAATTCTTTTGTAATAAGACAGCTACTTTGAGATCTTGTATAGAATGTCCTAGGGGACTGAAGTGTTCTCCTACTGGTTTCTCTTTCTTGTGATTCCTGATGTCAGATTTATGTCCATTTATCCTTTGGCGTAGGGTTGTGGGTGGCGCTGTGGGTTAAACCACAGAGCCTAGGGCTTGCCGATCAGAAGGTTGGAGGTTTGAATCCCCACGACGGGGTGAGCTCCCGTTGCTCAGTCCCAGCTCCTGCCAACCTAGCAGTTTGAAAGCACATCAAAGTGCAAGTAGATAAATAGGTACCACTCTGGCTGGAAGGTAAACGGCATTTCTGTGCGCTGCTCTGGTTCGCCAGAAGCGGCTTAGTCATGCTGGCCACATGACTCGGAAGCTGTACTCTGGCTCCCTCGGCCAATAAAGTGAGATGAGCGCCGCAACCCCAGAGCCGGTCACGACTGGACCTAATGGTCAGGGGTCCCTTTACCTTTTTATCCTTTGGCGTAGGGTTTGGCCACACCCATCAACCAATCACCCATTCCCACCACCCTTCTGAGTAATACCCCTCCGCACCCTCTCACTATATATATAAGGGTCTGGTGACTTCTGTTTCAGTGTATCTGAAGAAGTGTGCATGCACACGAAAGCTCATATCAAGAACAAACTTAGTTGGTCTCTAAGGTGCTGCTGGAAGCCCCTCTAATCCTTGCATTCAGTAAGTGTTAAAAAATGATTAAGACAGGCGAGCCATTAAGAGAACAAACAGCTCATGAGAGATGGCAAATGGCAGCACAGTTAGCTGAGCAATGGAAGAACCAGACTGAAATCCCCCTGAATAGGCTTGCCATATGTATGGGAAATTCCAATCATGTATGGGAATCAAACACCTAAGATAGCATCTGGGGAATATTTCTTTTTTTGGGGGGGGGGAATCGTTTTTATTTCGTTTTACAAATATAAATTTATAACAATACCAAATGCACATCTGTATATAGAGATTTCTCTGAATCTTGAGACATCCCTTCTATGGGTCTTATTGTCAACATTGTCAACTGCATATTATGTCATAATATATCTTTTGTATCTGTCCACATTGTCCAAAGTGTTTGTTACATTTCAAGCGATATTAAAATCCTGCTAATGGTTCTATCTGCTTACTGTGGTTTCCTAAATAAATTATAATTCCCCCCCCATTCTTTCTTGAAGTTTTTGAATGTTAAGAGATGTCCGGAATTTCACAAACGTATGGCAACCTGGTTTTTGTTTTCTGTCCCCCCCCGTTTTCCCCCATTTTTTTGGGGGGGGGTTTAATACTCCCCCCCAGGGGTGTAATAAGTAACATGATTTAAGCCTGCTTAAGCTGGTTTTGTCTCTTTTTAAGTGGAATTTAAGTGCTCGCTTAAGTGACTCTCCATTTAGAGGTGCCCAGGTAACCTGCTACAGGAAGCAAATGTGTTTATTGACCTACCATTTTTCAATCACTGCTGAAACAGCTGGAGATGGACAGTGACAACAACATCATTAAATTCCAGAAAACAATACATTGGCATTATTGACACAGGCATTAAATATCTTGATATGTGAAGCCAGAGGTTTCATAATATCACTACATTTGTTCAGGTTCTGCTGACACATGTTTCATCACGACAAAGTATTGAGGAATCTATTAAATTCATAACATGCTCGGACAATGCAATATGTCATCTCATTGATGGAAACTTTGGTGATTTCTGCAGCGGCTTTTGAGACAGAAGCAGTGCGGAGAGGGAATAGGTTTCTGAAAGATGAGCGTCGAAAGAGGGCAGGCGTGTGGTTTTAACAGTGGAGACTGATGGACACATTTTGAAAAGAACTGGTGCTCTGGGCTCAACAGTTGGTTCCAGCCTGTTGAGACTTCAGTCAGGCTCCAAACTCTTAGCAAAGTTGGGTGAAAATTTAGACTGCATGCTTGCAGCCAGCCACTGCCTGAAGGAGAGAAGTACAGGAAGATAATAATAATAAAATATTTTTTTTTATTAGGGAGATAGACTGAAACTGCAAAGTTTTGAGAAACTAAAAAACAAAGTGTGAGATTGGCTTCATTATTATCAGATAATGGAGGTATATAATTTGGACAAGAAAATTGGCTTCCAGGTGGAAAAATCAAAATTAGAAACAGAACTGTTAGAACCCAAACCTAAGATTTTGTCAAATATGTATAACGTGCTGTTGAAATGGAACACTTAGGATGAAATGGTGAAATCTGCTATGATTAAACGGGCACAAGATGTTGGACATAATATTATGTTTGCTGACTGGGAACAGTTATGGACCACAGGTATGAAGTTTACAGCATGCAATGCCTTAAAAGAGAATATTATGAAGATGATATACAGGTGGTACATGACCCCAGTCAAGCTTGCAAAAATCTATCATTTGCCGATAATAAATGTTGGAAATGTAAAGAAACTGAAGGTACATTCTTTCACCTTTGGTGGATGTGCCCAAGGATCAAGGCTTTCTGGGAAATGATCTATAATGAAATGAAAAAGGTATTTAAATATACCTTTCTGAAGAAACCAGAGGCCTTCCTTCTGGGCATTGTCAGCCAATCGGTGTCAAAGAAGGACAGAACTTTTTTTATGTACGCTACAACAGCAGCAAGAATACTTATTGCAAAGTATTGGAAGACACAAGATCTACCCACTTTGGAAGAATGGCAGAGGAAGGTGATGGACTATATGGGATTGGCAGAAATGACTGGCAGAATCCGGGACCAGGGAGAAGAGTCGGTGGAAGAAGATTGGAAGAAATTTAAAGACTATCTACAGAAATATTGCAAAATTAATGAATGTTAGATTGATGTTGGATAGAAATTAAGTGGTTTCCAGCTGTAATGCTTTAAGAGAATATGAAAAAGGGTTATAAACAGGTAAAAATCTAATGGTAAGGATTTGCTGAGCCAACAATTTGAAGTGGATTACAAAAAAGGGAGGTATGAGGAGGTCCGGGAAACAAGCTAAAGGAAAACTAGCAATAGAAAATCTGTGTGTTTTTAACTATTTTTATTTTGTATTTTTGTTATTTTGTATTTTTTCATTTTTATTGTAATACTTTAAAAAATCTTAATAAATATCCTAAATAAATATGGAACACCTATTTGGGGAATTCCCTGGATTTTTTCTGACCCATGTAGGACCAGTCTGGATAATTAGCCTTGGTGAAGACTTGACATTTTTATCCCCCAAAATGTTTTTGAGTTTCTGCTGAAATGAGGCTGCATTTTAATGTTGTATTTTAATTTTGTTTTTTAAGTTGTATTTCAATCAATTGTTTTATATCTGGTGTTAGCCGTCCTGAGCCCGGTCTTGGCTGAGGAGGGCAGGGTATAAATATAATTATCATCAGCATCAACATCATTGAAATCATGCTATTCAGCTGAAAAGGCCAACACAATGGCTTACATACAGCCCCCCCGCCCGGCTCCCAACTTTAAATAAAGTGACACACAAAGGGAAAAGGAAGGAAGAGCAAAATTAAATCAAAATCAGACACCAATTCTTAAACAGTTGTTCTTATTATGAGTGCTACTAGCTACTACTTCCAAGCCCCCTGGGCTCCTTGAGGAGGAAGGGTGAGATAGAAACTAATTTAACAGAAACGTATGGGATTAAATTGTTGGCTATTTTTCTGAGTCATGCAGAGTGAAGCAGCGGTTCACCCTCAAAGCCCTAGTGATGAAGTAGACTCCACGCACAAGACTTTGAAGACAGCTCTTTACTTGCAGGATGGCAACTATGAACAAGCAGGGGCATCGATGCATATCAAGTCCAATACAATGCGTTTCTCTCCCTTGAGCCCAAGAGAGGGTTTTCTAGCTTCTTGTTTCCAAACCTCCTTCGCAGCAATGCATAAGTCAGGGGTCAGCAAACTTTTTCAGGAGGGGGCTGGTCCATTGTCCCTCAGACCTTGTGGGGGGCGGATCCACCATATCCCGAAAGGACCCCCCACCGCCGCCTCCACTCACGCCACAGCTGCCAACTTCGCCTTGTCTTCAGCAGCATCGCAGTCGTCCTCTGCCTCGGCCAGGGGTCCGTGGAGCGCAGAGCCCAAGCTGCTGGCCTGGGCAGCGGAGGCAACCTTCCTGCCACCACCGCTTCCTCCCGATTGGCTCTTGGCCATATGAGGACACTTCAGAGGGAAGGAAGGGGCGTCACCCAGAGCCATCCGTTGGTTTTGGATTGGCTGCAGGAGCTTCCTGCGACCAATCTGAAGCCACGCCAGCGTCATGGAAGTCAGCCCCTCTGTGGCGAAGCCTCCGCACTGTGCCGGTTTAGTGCGGGGACTGACTGAGTGGGCGGCAGGGTCTGCAAGGTTCGCAGGGTGGATTAATGAGCCCGGTGGGCTGCATCCGGCCCCCGGGCCTTAATTTGCCAACCCCTGGCATAAGTTATCAGTCCATTGCTTACCTGCCCTCATAAACTCCTTCGGACCCAGCCACTGCTTGGAGTTCCACACTCCCACCAGCCAACCTCTTATGTAAGACACACACACACTATTAAAGGGAATTAACAAATTAACAAAGCAATGATGATTCAGCATTTCTGTGACCTTAATTGGCAGGACAAGTTTTTCTTGCAGCTGTTACATTACATTACCTTGGTTTTCTTCTCCCTACTTCACTTTATTCTGTGTAAAATACATTTCCTAACAAATACAGCACAAATACTAACAGCTGGAACCATATTGCTGGATTTTCACTCACAGGCCACTTACTATCAATACGTTTTAACATTTAAAGGACAGAGGGACCAAGGAAGCAAGAGTCTCCTTCCCACTTATATTTATTTGGCTCTGTGCCTGTGCTGCACATGCAGCTAAAATAAAAATGATAAAGACTTATGAGGTGGTATGGGATGTGCTACCTCAGACTGCTAGTGTGAGATCATATTTTGAATCTTCTCATATATATACATGAGTGTGTGTGTGTATATATATGTGTGTGTGTACAGTATTCAGAAATCAAGCATTAACAGTGGGCAAGCTGGGGTAGAATTCTCCCTCATCTGCTAGGTTATTTAACAAATGCCACCCCATAACTGAGGTTATTTGGGTAGCTTGCGTCAGAAGTAGATGAACACACCATCAAATGCTAAAATGCAAATTCAGCATAAAAACAAACCACAGAGATTAAACAAGTGAAATACCATCAAACTGTCGCAGTGCAGGCAGATCTTTCAAACTTCAAAGTGCCTGAAACTCAGAATTCCTCAAAAGGCCTCTAGAGTCCACAAAAGGTCCTTAAAAGTATTTTTTTTAAAAAAACTTCTAGGGAGTTTTTGTTTTAATGTGGGAGATTATTCAAAAACGACACCCGCACCTGAAACACTATATAAACCACCAAGTTTACTATATGTACAGACTGAGCATTGTGTTCCGAACAGCTGCTGGAATGAAGGAGAGCCAATTTTTTTTTTAAGTCTCATCATGAAGAAATGACATTTACAAAACAGAACCAGAATGTTCGCAATTATATTTCTGATAAAAAAATAAATAATACATTGGGTTTCTGAAAAGCTCCGGCAAGCACAGTTCTGAAGGAGGGGGGTGGGTTGGCATGGCGCCGCGACGGAATTAAAGTCCCTTCTTCTGTATAAGCAGCAGGAGGGTTCCTGACAGAAATAAAGTGAGTGTATGTTATATAAGTAATTTATTTGTGCATCTTGGCATTGCAGCACTAATAGGCTGGCTGCCAGGTATTCTGGGCTGCAGTTTGTCATGTCTGACTCTTTTAGTCCTTTTCAAGCAATTGAAGAAATGGCCTTCTGCAGGCTGTCAGTGACAGATACAGGCTCACTCACATAGATAAAGCTCAATTAGCTCCCGGAGAAAGCATCTTTTAAAAATGCAATGAGCTGCGCCGTGAAAGATAGGTAGACAAGTGTTACACGGAACAAAATAAAAAATGTTAACGCGGGTGAGCGAGCTTAGTTGGGAGCCTACACCCATTGCTTCCGTCTCTTTCACGTAGCGCACCCCGACATTATTTCAAAAACTCAGCATGATTCACTTTTAAGGAGCTCCTAAATAAAAGTGTTTTTGTTTTAGTCGTTTTCAAGGACTTTCTTCTGTGTCTGCCTCGCTATGGAATAATCCTGTAATGCATTCTTGGATACTACGTCTGCCTTCTCCAGTCACAGAACAATTGCAATTTTCTACGATTTGTTTCCTAGAGTAGGGGAGAACTAAGGACTGGAATCTTGCGGTGTGGTGTCGGTTTTTAAGAAAATATTTTGTTTGTTGCTCTTCCAAAAGGTACAAAGCAGTGAATGTTCACCAACTTTGATTTTATAGCCTGTCCTATACCTACAGCGAATTAACACTTGCTTTATTTCATCTGTCTTTGCAATCAACCAGTGAACATTGTCTTTTTCAGATGGGTTAAACAATGGAGACTCAGACAAGTGGACTCCCCCAAGACTGTCCCATGACTTTATTTATGATATAACATGTTGTCTGCTGTATTTCTTTCTATCTCTGTTGATTTTAAAAAATATAATATTTATTAAATTTTGTTTTGCAATTTAAAATACTCACTTTACATCCTTAAAGTATCAGTGACTTCCCTTCTTCTCTTTCCATGCTTCATTTTACATATCATAAATCCCTGCATATTTTACAAAAACTAAACCATTCAGTATTCCATTATTGCATTCATTAAAACTTATTTACACTGTTGAATTTATCTTAACGCTGCCAGCGTTTTCAGCTGTACACAATTATTTCCCATATATTCAATAAACTTTTTCCAATCTTCTTCAAATGTATGTTCTTCTTGTTCTCTTATTCTATATGTTAAGTCTGCGAGTTGTGCGTATTCCATCAGTTTAAGTTGCCATTCTTCTTTGGTTGGGACCTTGCTCATTTTCCATTTTTGGGCTAACAAAACAAGGGCCGCAGTAGTAACATACATAAATAGTCTTTTTTGACACCTGGGAATTTCAGTCTGAATTATCCCCAACAGAAAGGACTCTGGGTTTTTGGGGGAAAACGTGGGTGGTGCTGTGGTCTAAACCACAGAGCCAAGGGCTTGCCAATCAGAAGGCTAGCGGTTCGAATCCCTGCAATGGGGTGAGCTTCCCATTGCTTCTGCCAGAAGCATGCTGGCCACATGACCCAGAAGCTGTCTGTGGACAAATGCCAGCTCCCTCGGCCTATAGAGCGAGATGAGAGCGCAACCCCAGAGTCGTCTGCTTTACTGGCCGAGGGAGCCGGCATACAGTCATGTGGCCAACATGACTAAGCTGCTTCTGGCGAACCAAAGCAGCTCACAGAAACGCCGTTTACCTTCCCACTGGAGTGGTACCTATTTATCTACTTGCACTTTGACATGCTTTCGAACTGCTAGGTTGGCAGGAGCTGGGACTGGGCAACAGGGATTCAGTAGCACGCACAAAATGCTAAATGGACTAAACAACCATTGAGGATTCTTCCAATTCTTTGATCAAATGGTGAGACAAATGGTCTGGCTGCGAGTCGTTCTTCTCCTTAAAATACCTTGTTACCTGACACCCATAACCTATGCGTGTTTACTGGGCAGACGGTCTTACTGAGCTCTGTAGGTTTACTCTCCGGTAACTTTGGAGAGCCTTAAGTTATAGAGATATTATGGTTCAGTATGGGAGGTTGCACCCTGGAGCATTGATTAAATGCCGACAGTATGCACATTTCTGTCAGGAAGGATGTCAGAGGAGGATGTCACCATAAAAACGAGCATTATAGATCTTCACTGCTTTCTGATATATGTTTATTGTACAGCCTGATACAGGATAAATGATTCACATTTTATGTTATACCGGAATTTGAACTTCTGTAAATCTGATTTGGCTTGCAAGAACAGAGCTCCACCTAATAAAAATTCCCCCTTCATAAACGGTTAGCTGAATTAATGCATAAGGCCTGTTTAAAAGATTAATGGCATATATTGATGGAAAAATCAAATCTAGGTGTTTTATTTTCCCAGATTGTCGAGGACTTGACATTTCATTTGCTAGTCTTTTCAATATAGCCCCTTACAACTCACTTTATAAAGCAAAAAGAGTAGCGATTCATATTTATATTCCACATCATTTGGGGCATATCAACAGTCATATAGAGTTGAAAACAAATGCTGAAAATATTAAAATTCCTTATGTTATGCACCTATCCTAAACTTGAATTTCTTTTCTTTTTCTTTTAGTGGGGGGGATGAATCCACTGTTAAGATGGTACGATTCTCATAAATCAGTTTTGAAGCGGCAAATTATTTATACTGAAATTAGTCATAGGAGCAAAGATAGTGTTGGAGATGCATTAGAAATGGGGAGATTATATATTCCAAGAGTTGTGGAATGTTTAAGGGGAATCTTGTAAATTTCCAGAAGCAATGGGTGTTGTCAGCAGAAGGAATATACCAGAAGAATCTGCAATTAGGTTGGGTCCTTTTATATGTCCACATAGAAATAAGGATGTGATTCACCTAACAAACTCCTTCAGTGGAATTTTTCTCTTGGAATAATCCTTACACCATCCCTGTAAAGTCATTACAACCCAGTTGCGTGGCAAGACTCTCAAGCTGACCCCCCATTAGGATAAATAAATTCACACAGACACAGATATTTTGTTTAAGGTTTTGGGCAAAAATTTGGCCACAACTTTATTGATTACAGGAATGAGCGTGGTATTGGCAAGACTATATCTGAAGTCTGTAAGGGTAAACCACCCAAAGGGAAATTGCTTTGGAGGAACCCGCCTGCATCTCCCCTGGTGTTCCCAGAGGCCTGTCATGGCCCTCACCCTTCAAGAGGACTTCGGACAGGATCTAGGCCCTGGATTCCTTTAATAGAATACCCTTGAAACTGGAGGAGCAGGTGATGGCCAACCTCCCCTCCCCCATTCACCATAAGCCAATCCCTAACTGCCAAACCTTACAAAGTTGTAACGATTGCTAAGAGGTAGGCAAAAACCAAGTGGCCCGTGCCAATTTCCCAAATGGAAAAAATTCCTACCTGGCCCCTGACTCAAGCCGGGCAACCAACCAAAGTCCAAAGCAAGGCCAAAGGATCTAAATTAAAGAGAGGGTGGGCGGGTGTTCAGCAGCGCGAAGCAGGAGCCAAGCACACGCCAAACTGCCGCTTTCCCCCACTATCACCCAATGACATGATTGGGCAATAGCCCTGGTGCCACCAAGGCGTGAGGGCGATAGCTCCACCCACGTCAGGGTGGGGGGAACCAGGTTGAGAGCCTACCTGCAACCAGGACCATCTATTAAGATGATCCCATTTCTCAACAATTGCTGGTATGATGAGTTCAAGTGCTCTTTGTCACATGGTGTCAGGGACTGACTGGATGGGTGGTGGAAGCTGCCTACCCAAGAGCCCACCAGGGAAGGCACAGGAGAAGATGAGTTAGATACTGGATTCTGGTGGTGGGACACTGGCCACGCCTCAGAGGAGGGGACAAGTTGGGAGGTACTCGAAGCAGGAATCTTGAGGGATCACGAAGAGACAGAAGCAGGCAGGGGGCCCAGCGCAGGGCTGGGTGATGGGATTTCCAGTTTAGATGCAGGCTCTGACAGAGATGACAGGGGGGAGGCAGACCCTACATCTCACCCATAGCTCCATCAAAACAGCTTCTCTGCTGATGGCTCTCCAGGCCCACTTGCTTCTAGAACATAAAGAATGTAGTAATAATAATAATAATAATAATAATACAGTGGTACCTTGGGTTAAGAACTTAATTCGTTCTGGAGGTCCGTTCTTAACCTGAAACTCTTCTTAACCTGAGGTACCACTTTAGCTAATGGGGCCTCCCACTGCCGTCATGCGATTTCTGTTCTCATCCTGAAGCAAAGTTCTTAAGCCGAGGTACTATTTCTGGGTTAGCAGAGTCTGTAACCTGAAGCGTCTGTAACCTGAAGCGTCTGTAACCTGAAGCGTCTGTAACCCGAGGTACCACTGTAATAATAATAGGGTCTGGACAATGCTTCATCCCCAAAGGAGTCAGTTTTTATGCACCCAGTCAGTTCAAACTGTGCAATATTAACTGTGCTCTTCCTCCCAGCCCCATGACACATGGTGCATTTCGGGCATCAGATATTAACTAATATCATTGATGCTGATTGCAATGTTTTATTTATTTATTTTACATAGCTGTACCCAAAGCTGCTCCAGAAGAAATCAATTTTTCAGATATTAGTATTGCACAGTTTGAACTGACTGGGTGCATAAAAACTGACTCCTTTTGGAATGGAGCATTGTCGAGACCCAAAACTTTACTTGCCGAACTTTCTTCAAAACATCAAAGATACATCTAGCTAATTCCGTACGATATCTTGTGCAAGCCCAGCACAGGTTCATCTTCTTGTTCTGGTTTAGTCGTTTAGTCGTGTCTGACTCTTTGTGACCCCATGGACCAGAGCACGCCAGGCACTCCTGTCTTCCACTGCCTCCCGCAGTTTGGTCAAACTCGTGATGGTAGCTTTGAGAACACTGTCCAACCATCTCGACCTCTGTCATCCCCTTCTCCTTGTGCCCTCCATATTTCCCAGCATCTTTTCCAGGGAGTCTTCTCTTCTCATGAGGTGGCCAAAGTATTGGAGCCTCAGCTTCACAATCTGTCCTTCCAGTGAGCACTCAGGGCTGATTTCCTTCAGAATGGATAGGTTTGATCTTTTTGCAGTCCATGGGACTCTCCAGAGTCTCCTCCAGCACCATAATTCTTCTTAGAAATTCTTCTTAGAAATAAAACTTACAGTCAGAGCGGACAAGCATAGCTCTGTCTCTCACAGGTTCCATTGGCCTGCATTTCTACCCCTTAGGCCAGGCTTCCTCAACCTCGGCCCTCCAGATATTTTGAGACTACAGTTCCCATCATCCCTGACCACTGGTCCTGCTAGCTAGGGATCATGGGAGTTATAGGCCAAAAACAGCTGGAGGGCCAAGGCTGAGGAAGCCTGTGTTAGGCTATGCAGATCCTGAGAACAAAGGCTAAAGGCAACTCCCTTTCAAAATGGAGATCTGCAACCAAATACCTTTGCCACTTGATCCAAGGTTAAACACTCACATGTTAGCTGCTAGAGAACAACAATGGTTAATTATCAACCCATCTAGTCAGCCCAGATATCTCGCCTTGCTTAGTATACTTCAGTGGAATTTCCCAATGATACAACTTTCAGCAATGCACATGGCCACTCCCATGTCAGCGTCAATTAAATAATTATACTGAACAAGCAATACAAAAGCATACAAAGCATCACCGCAGTAAACCACCCAGTACCAATTCATTTCAAAATGTTAAGCGCCACTTCTGAAAGCACGAAGCTCTTTCTACCAATTATGTGGCTAATGATGTCCAATGAAATGGAGTGTTAGCAGCACTGACACAGGAAGCATGCTGAGCATTTCTCAAACCCGTTAATATGGTTGTTATTGTGCCTCTTATGAGGATGCTCTTAATGGGGAAGCCAGACAGGCTTTCCACCTGGTATACGTAAGCACTATAAACTTTCCAGAGCAGACCACAGTGGACCTTACAGGTAGTCCAAATAGTGCCCCCAAATAATTTTTTTAATAAAATAAAATATTTTTTAATAAAAATATTTATAGACTGCCCCTCGTACAATATATTACAGCAGTATACAACAAAATGTACAAGTTGAAACAGTATAAAACATCTCCCACCATTCAATTTCACTGCCTCAATAAAGATGGGAGCCTAATAATGTGAAGAGGTGTTTTAACCCTTAGTCACCCCCTGACACTTGACAGGTCTGAGATTTTTTCTATATGGTAGAATTTGCTAATATCACAAGGTCTCTGGGACTAAAGAAAAAAAAGAAAGTTGGAAACAAAGCAGGATTTTTATTAATACATACGTGATGAGACTTAAAGCTTCACGATTAATCTGATAAAGCACAACACTTGGTCTCTGTCTAAATCAAAAGGAATTAAGAACTTTACTTATTACTTTCACTTTAAGAATGTTACTAAATAAACTGATTTATGCTAGAATGGCTGTTATGCGAAACACTTCCAGCCCCTTTCTAGAAACTTTTCCTCCCCTAAATGGAAATAATCTGCTTTTCCCTGCCTAGCAAGCCCCTAACCAACCAGCTAATCCCCTAGCTAAACCCAATCCAAGTCCTATCTGGCAGTTAAATATGACAGGTTCTTTCTTTCAACTCTCAGTTCCCTCCTGATTGGATGACACTCCACTCAATCTTGATTGGCTGCTGAGTCTCCAGGAGAATGACTCAAGATCTGTCTGTCACACCAGGGCTCTCATTTTATGAGAGATAGAAAAACGTCCACCAACTTTCTCTACTAATCCCCCTCCTTACCTTTTCCCCAAACTGTTTTACCCCCTTTCCCTTTTCTAAATTAAATAGCACTGGATGTTGTAACCTTACCTTCTAGAAGAGCCCCAGATCATTTGGGTTGACTTCTCTTGTACCTTTCCCAACACTACAATACAGCCATACCTCATGTTATGTTTGCTTTATGTTACATTCTTTCAGGTTACGTTCCGTGGTGACCTGGAAGTACCGGAAAGGGTTACTTCCGGGTTTTGCCACTTGAGCATGTGCAGAAGCGCTGATCATGTTTCATGCATGTGCACAAGCACCAAATCGTGCCGTGCACCTGTGCAGATATGGCACTTCAGGTTGTGCTCTTTTCATGTTGCAAACGGGCCTCCGGAACAGATCCCGTTCGCAACCAGAGGTACCACTGTACTCTCTTTGAGGTTAAATACTTGAATACAGTATTTGAAGGGTGGTCATACCATGGAAAGGGACGCTGGTGGTGCTGTGGGTTAAACCACAGAGCCTAGGACTTGTCAATCAGAAGGTCAGCGGTTCGAATCCCTGCGATGGGGTGAGCTCCTGTTGAGGGTGAGCGATGGGGTGAGCTACTTTGAGATCTTGTATAGAATGTCCTGGGAGACTGAAGTGTTCTCCTACTGGTTTCTCTGTCTTGTGATTCCTGATGTCAGATTTATGTCCATTTATCCTTTGGCGTGGGGTCGTGGGTGGCACTGTGGGTTAAACCACAGAGCCTAGGGCTTGCCGATTAGAAGGTCGGCGGTTTGAATCCCCACGACGGGGTGAGCTCCCGTTGCTCAGTCCCAGCTCCTGCCAACCTAGCAGTTCGAAAGCACGAAGCGCAAGTAGATAAATAGGTACCGCTCCGGTGGGAAGGTAAACGGCATTTCCGTGCGCTGCTCTGGTTCGCCAGAAGCGGCTTAGTCATGCTGGCCACATGACCCGGAAGTTGTACGCCGGCTCCCTCGGCCAATAAAGCGAGATGAGCACCGCAACCCAGAGTCGGTCACGACTGGACCTTATGGTCAGGGGTCCATTTACTTTTACCTTTACATACCGTGGAAGCAGTTGATTGGTATTGACCATGGGGTTGGCAAACTAATGTCCGCTGGCCAGATCAGGCCCAATTGCCCTCTGGATCCAGCCCACGGACGGTCCTGGAATTGCTGCTTGGATCAACGTGATCGTTCGGGCTGTGCCATTTCCCCCCCCAATTTCCCCCCTGGGCGCCATTCCCCCCCCCATGGCGGCTCCTCCTCCCTCCTGGCTTCTCCCTGCCCTGAGAAGGAAGGACTGCCCTGTGCGCAGTCCAGCCCATCACAAGGTCTGAGGGGCAGTGAACCAGCCCCCTCCTAAAAAAGTTTGCTGACTCCTGGTATTGACCATAGCCTCAGAAAAGCCTATGCAAGCTCACTCCCTTCAGCATCATCCTAGCTGAGGAGGAGTGGGGGAAAACAAGACTGAAATAAAATTTCCCCAAACAGCATATTCTTGCTCAGTTCCAGGCCAGGTTGAATTTTAATAGGTGAGTTATAAGGCCCTACTCGGAGGGGTTTATGTCCCAAAACTGCTGACACAATTTAAACTACTGCAATGCAAATGGCGGCACTCTCATAAAAGAAGCGAACAAAGTTTCAATATGTTGTCTACGAGCCTCGAGAACATTGAAGATGATTTATGGCCAAGTGGACTAAAAATTTAAATGCTCTTTTCCAGCAAAGGTACATTTTTCAATACAACGGCTGCAATGCATAGATGATTCTGTATTCTGCCACTATACACGCTGTGACAATATAAGCCTTTTGTGATAGGGTAACATTTGCAATCCAAGATTAAAATCTCGGAAACTTGTCAACAAAAACAGATGATAATGCGAGTGAAACTGCAGCTATCAAATACTAGTGCCTTGCAAGTAATTTCTGTAATGGTCACCAACTGGCAATTTTCTCTTCCCCCCTGCTCACCTTCTAAATACAAAGGAGGTGGTTCGGAGGTCATTTTAATATTTTGGGTAAGTGTTGTGGAAACCTTGGTGAAGTCTGAAGCTGAAGGCACAAGTAAGCTATGAAGTACAATGCAAGTTGCCGCTATATTGACCATCACACCTTGTTGACCCTCATTACAACTGAAGACCTTATCTCATCTTGATGAACAGATTGTAATACGCCCATTAAATACGTATCAGGTATGATTCTGTGAAACACTGTCAATTCAAAGGTCAGATGTTTTCAGCTATCTATATTTCAAACAAATTCTAGGAAACTGCCTTTTTTATTTACTCAAATCAAATATTGAAGACCTTTCCCTGCAGCCAGTGACATACCCTTAATCATAGCAGATAACAGGTAAAACTCCTGCAGCATGAAATCTGACTGCATTTCATTGCATTGGTCAGTGTCAAGAGAAGTATGCACAGCCACTACAGAGTGGTTTGCATACGGACCATCATAATAAAAGCTTTGAGATGTTGAAGGAAAGTTGGCATAAGATTTTCAGAGGATGGAGTGATGTCCCTAAGCAGGATTAATCTAAGGGCTCTGCAGGGTGCACTGATCCTGTCCTTTGAAGTATAGCAATATATTGGTTGCCGGGTGTGAAGCCAGGTTTAAATACTACACCACAAGCCCCCTTCAGGCCTTATCTTGTGAAGGGGGAACATGTGGGATGTGAAACACAGAGCAGTCAAATACAACATTCCTAGAGTGGACATAAAAGGGATGTCTGGACCAGCCAGTCAGAACTTCCCGTTTCCTCCTGGGCTGGGGCAGACTTCCTCTGCATGTGACCTGAGGTGGGTGTGACCTTACCTGGGCAGGTAACAAAATAGCTCAGGGGAGGCAGACATCTCTCTCTCTGACTCCATGCCTCGAAGAAGCAACATCTGCTTAGTGTGAGATGCTCTCTTGGCTTCCAGTCAAGAGAGGACAAAGGAACTATCTCCTTATGGGATAGATTCCAGGTGTATATATTTTGTAACCTGAGTCTGCCTTCTGGGATCCTTCTGTGAACAGAATGTGAGTAAACTGTTTTATATGTTTTTTATACAACTGTGTTGTGTCTATCTTTTTATGAGGGAATAAAGGGGAATTACCAAGGAAACTTATTTTTAGAGGCTTATACAAGCCTGGCAAAGATGCTATGCGCTGTACAAGTTTAAAAAGGGGAATGTTACCCTGCTAAATTGTAGAACTTGTTAACACAAGTTGGGAAGGATATAATTTAACAATATACCCTCTCCTGCCTCCCTGAACATTCCCACAGATCACAGGAGAGGGAGACAGTGGGAGCAGGTTTACCCTGCCCCCCCCAGGGCAGCACAACTGTCCTTGGCCTCTCATGTACCCCAGGAAACCTTGCAGCATGTTATCTCTCTGTCTGTATCCGTCGCGGCTTTTGTTGGTGGTCAACAAAAGAGGTTTAAAGACTCTCTCAAGGCAAATCTAAAAAACTGTAGAATATACACTGACAAGTGGGAAACACTGGCCTGCGAGAGCTCCAATTGGAGAACAGCCTTTACCAAAGCTGTGATGGGCTTTGAAGACTCTCAAATGCAGGACGAAAGGAAGAAACATGCTAAGAGGAAGGCACGCTTGGCAAACCCACACCGTGATCAACTTCTGCCCGGAAACCTATGTCCCCACTGTGGAAGGACATGTGGATCCAGAATTGGCCTCCACAGTCACTCACAGACTCACTGTTAAACCGTGTTCATGGAAGACAATCTTACTTGGCTACGAGGGATCGCCAAAGAACAACAACAAGAAGAAGAATCTGTCGTGGTTCCTAACACAACAGAGAATCCTCCAGGTTCCTGGGGTGCATTTCAGAAGGATACAATCAATCAAGTAATCAACCAACACAGTGGTGATTTAGAAACAGAATTCATGTCTGAAGAAATGATAGAACACTATCTGAGGGCACAACCCATTTGCACAAACCTTATTTGAAGTGAATGGGAGCTCTTGTTTTAATTGAGCTGCTTCAGATCAGCTCCCTTGAGGAATGTGCCCTTGATAGCAACTCTTTAGGCCTGGCTGTGGTAATGGACTGGATGGAGACCAATGAAGAGAGGTTCAGTCCAAGCAAGACCAAGGTGCTGCTAGTGTGTGGTTCCTTTTGTGAGTCGAGGACCCGCCACCCGTTTCAGGATAAATAAGACACAAGGACACATGTATTTTAGGTTAATGGGCTAAATAAGGCCACAACTTTATTGGCTACAGCATGTGAGTGGTATTGGCTTAGGCACTGGATCAAACAAACTATACATGACTCAACCCTGACAGCAGGAAGTCATTTGGAGGGTTAACGACCAGCGGGAGGAGCTTGTTGATGCAAATACAACTGGAAGCTTCCCCCTGACATCACCGGGGGTCGTGCCATGGCCCTAGCCACCAGCAGGGCATCGGACAGGATCCATGACCGCCGGATCCTTTTAACAGAATGCCCCAAAAGTGAGGGGTATGTGATGTCCCCCAACTTGCCCTCCAACACACCACACATATTCCAATGCCTAACCAAACTCCAGAATCACAATGTGGCTGCAGTGCTGCTGCAGCTACATAAGTGCGGCTAAACCCTGCCCCCAAGCTGAGCCAATTGGCTGGCAATGGGGGTGCAGCGCAGCAGCCGAATGGCTGAGGCAGGGGGCTGAAAATGCTCCCCTGCCGACGTGGGAACTGGCTCCCGCTCACAACCCCTCCCCTCTGGAAGGAGGAGAGGACTTGCTGGATATGTGGTGGACAGTCCGTTCTAGACAGGGTTGCTCTCCCCCAGGAGGACCAGGTCTAAGCTTCAGGGTTCTCCTAGATCCACTGCTGTCCCTGGTGGCACAGGGGACCTCATTAGTGCAGGATACTTTCTACCAGCTTCAGCTGGTGGCTGAGCTATGCTCGCATTTGGAGAGGGGTAACTTGACTCTATGCTCAAGTAAACTAGGATCTCTTAACCTTTAGATTAGATTACTGCTATACACTAAGACGTGGGTGGCGCTGTGGGTTAAACCACAGAGCCTAGGGATTGCCAATCAGAAGGTTGGCGGTTCAAATCCCCGTGACGGGATGAGCTCCCATTGCTCGGTCCCTGCTCCTGCCAACCTAACAGTTCAAAAGTACATCAAAGTGCAAGTAGATAAATAGGTACCGCCCCGGCGGGAAGGTAAACGGCGTTTCTGTGCGCTGCTCTGGTTCGCCAGAAGCGGCTTAGTCATGCTGGCCACATGACCCGGAAGCTGTACGCCGGCTCCCTTGGCCAATAAAGCGAAATGTGAGCCGCAACCCCAGAGTCGGCCATGACTGGACCTAATGGTCAGGGGTCCCTTTACCTTTACCTATACACTAAGAAGGCTGTAACCGCAATAGTGCAGAATGTGCCAGACCACTAATGGGAGTATGGGTGTAGTCAGGATTTATTTTAGGGGGTGGGTGGGAAGCAGAACTGAGTTATCTGCAACACAAGTGGTCAGTTACTTAAGCATTTTTACTTAACATTTTTCCTCCCACGAATGGGAGAAAAGCAGTCTGAGTCCATAACACCCATTCTGGCACTGCCTGCCTGCTCACCAGTGGCGTAGCGTGGGGGGTGCAGGGGGGGGGGTGCAGCCGCATCGGGCGCAACACCTGGGGGTTAGGGTTAGGGGGCGCAAATCCATGGGTTAGGGGGTGCAAATTACTTGCCTTGCCCCGGGTGCTGACAACCCACGCTACGCCACTGCTGCACATTTCCAAGCCTAAGTCAAATGGCTGGTTTTTAAGTGAAAAGCCCTATGTGGCTCAAGGCTCCTGTGTCAAACAGAATGCCTCTTCACACTTAACTGTACCAAGATTCTGCATTCATCATCTGAAGCACTTTTCCAGCTGCCCCCTCTAATAATAATAATAATAATAATAATAATAATAATTTTTTATTTATACCTCGCCCTCCCCAGCTGAAGCCGGGCTCAGAGCAGCTAACAACAATAAAAGTAACACAGTTTACATAAAATCACAATCAATTAATTAAAATGCATTCTAAAATCAATTCATTCTGAGAGAGGTCAGGCTGTGGGGACAAGAGAGGAGGCCTTTTCTGTTGTAGCACCCATCCCAAACACTGATAATAACATCCTTTTGATGCCAGGTTAAGATGTACCCCTTCTGCTAAGCATTTGAGGGAATATGGTTATCATGTTGATTGCAATATCTGTGTTATTTTGCAGAGTGCATGTATGTGTGTTGTGCTGTTGTCAAATTTGAAGGGTTTTAAAAAATTAGTGTGTATACAAGTTGCCTAGTATGTGTGTGTGCTTTTGCCACATGGGTGATAATTTGTACATTTACTTACTATTTATATTTATATAATGGCAGACCTATTAGTGCCCATAATCCAAGACTGCCTGCGCTATTTTGTTTTTGATATGGAAGGTTATGCTTTCCATTATTAATGGCTTACTGACCGTATCTGAGCCGTTTCCTAGTGAAATGTGTTCTTCCTTAAAACAAATGTAAAGTGTTATTTGCAGGCGTTGTTGACATGCGTAAGGCATCAAGTGCTCCAGGGACACTGTAAATTATTTGCAAGGTCTTTTTACACGACCGTGTACCGGTTTGAGCATTTTATAAATATATTTATTAACTCTCTGTGGCTCATTTATAGCTTAGCTTGGAATAAAATGTCATCGTTGCTTGAAATATTTTGGCCCTCAATGCCCATAATGCCATATTAGCAGGATGACACAGCATGCCATATAACGGAAGATGGTAAAACTTGTCATTTATAAGTCCTTCCCAGGTATCTCAGCTAATATGTGCATATATAAAGTTAACAGGGATAGGTTTGTTCAATCAGTTGGTAAAAGATCTTGTTTTTTGCTCGATTTATCAGCTCCTTCTTTTCTTTCTTTCTTTTTCTTTTTTTCAAAAAAATATTCCACTGTTTACAAGCGAAGTTACAATGGAGCTGACCACCAAAAATTAAAGCCTTCAAAAAATGAGGATCAAACTCACGCGCAACAGCAGTTTTGACCATTTAGGTGGCACTGTAGGAGTTGCATGTTTCCTGGGCTGGCCCAAGACATTTCGCCGTCTGAGGTGGAGAACAAAATGGCCTTCTCTTCCCCTTCCACCTATAAAAGCCTGGTGATGAGATAGCATTCTCCAGCAGATCAGAGGCAGCAGGCTTGTTTAGAGGGCAAGAATAGGCTCTGTGCATGCACAATGCTGTCACCTAACAAGAATGAATAGCGCAGGAGGAACAGCCAGGGGCTCCTGCCATTGCCCTCCCACAATTACTGCCTGAAGAGGTTGCCTCCTCCTACCTAATGGTAGGGCCAGCCCTGTATGGACTTCTTCTGGAAAGGGCACTGGGTGAATGACAATTTGTATTAGTATACTCACATTGATTTCACAATGTTTAATGTTTTATTATGTTTTTCTATATTCTGGAAGCAGCCCAGAGTACCTCAGGTGACCCAAACAGATGGGTGGGTTATGAATAAAGGTAAAGGGACCCCTGACCATTAGGTCCAGTCATGGCCGACTCTGGGGTTGCGACGCTCATCTCTCTTTATTGGCCAAGGGAGCTGGCGTACAGCTTCTGCGTCATGTGGCCAGCATGACTAAGCCGCTTCTGGCGAACCAGCCTTGATTGGCAAGCCCTAGAGTCCTGTGGTTTAGACCACAGCGCTACCCACGTCCCAGGTATGAATAGTAAAACTATTATTACGGAATGTGACGTCCCTGATTTCATCGGAGAAATGTTGGAAGGTATGCAGTGGGTCCTAATAAAGCCGATACCCTATTTTGGATTTTGCTGGGAGTGTTTCCTTCCTCCCCTGCGGTCCAACATGGCTGCATTTATATTATTTTATTTTATGTACAAGATATGTGCACAAGAGGACTTTGAAACTCGATTCTTCCCACGCTTAGTTCAATTCTATTCAGCTCGGCAACTGGTTTGATATCTTGTCACAAAGTCTCTCAATTTAATTCTAACCCTTTGGTACATGCCATTTAGTTGTCAGTAAAAGAGTCTAGCGGTGACATTCCACCCCCCACTCAGAAAGAGGTCAGGTTAGGTCATTTATTTTCTGATCCTCTGAGCTTGGAGGAATAAAATTCGTTGGTTTAATCTAATCCTTACAAAGGCTATATTGCAGGTGTCTTGCTGTTTTTCATAGCCTTTGCTGCTCAGCAAAGGTCATGCAGATATTTGGTTAGCAAGAACTGGCTTTAAAAAAAACACACATAAAGAAGAAGAACAGTAAATATTTGGAGAGGAGGGAAACTAAACGAAAGAAAGTTGTGAAGTGATGCACAGCAGTGGCAGTGTGGGCTTGTATTCAAGTTTCAAATGCAGGAGGAATGTGAGGATGGAATTAAAAAGGCATGGGATTGTGAACCTGTGCCCTCCCCGATATTGTTGGGAGAAAGCAGATGGAGAATTTTTCTTCTTCTTGCATAACACTAGGATTCCTGGGCACCCAAGGAAGCAGAATGTTGGAAGATTCAGGACCATGGGTAGGCCAACTAAGGCCCGGGGGCCGGATCTGGCCCAATCGCCTTCTACAGTGGTGCCCCGCAAGACGAATGCCTCGCAAGACGGAAAACCCGCTAGACGAAAGGGTTTTCCGTTTTGGAGGTGCTTCAAAAAAAACAAATTTCTTATGGGCTTGCTTCGCAAGACGAAAATGTCTTGCGAGTTCCTGCAGGGTTTTTTTCCTCCCCCCCTTTTTCCCAAGCCGCTAAGCCACTTATCAGCTGATCCACTAAGCCGCTAAGCCGCTTAACAGCTGATCCGGTAAGCCGCTTATCAGCTGATCCGCTAAGCCCGCTAAGCCGCTAATAGCGCTAAGCTGCTAAGCCGCTAATGGGCTTGCTTCACAAGATGAAAAAACTGCAAGACGAAGAGACTCGCGGAACGGATTCTTTTCGTCTTGCGAGGCACCACTGTAAATCTAGCCTGCAGATGGTCCGGAAATCAGCATGTTTTTACATGAGTAGAATGTGCCCTTTTATTTAAAATGCATCTCTGGGTTATTTGCGGGGTATAGGAATTCGTTCACCTCCCCCCCACACAAGGTCTGAGGGACAGAGGACCAGCCCCCTGCTGGAAAAGTTTGCTGACCCCTGACAGACAGAAGGAAGTACTTTTGCCTGATCCATCTGCCTCCCCATCCATTATCCAGTGTGGTGTAGTGGTTAAGAGTGGTAGACTCGTAATCTGGTGAACCGGGTTCGCGTCTCCGCTCCTCCACATGCAGCTGCTGGGTGACCTTGGGCTAGTCATGCTTCTCTGAAGTCTCTCAGCCTCACTCACCTCACAGAGTGTTTGTTGTAGGGGAGGAGGGGAAAGGAGAATGTTAGCCACTTTGAGACTCCTTCGGGTAGTGATAAAGCAGGATATCAAATCCAAACTCCTCCTCCTCCTCCTCCTCTTCTTTTCTGGGGAAATGCCACATATGAAAAAACATGGTATTTAATACCTTGTGGACATCTGAAGTTGCCTTGTTTGAAGTCAAACTTTTTGCCCCTTTTGGTCCAGAACTGTCTCGTGGCCCTTGTGTAGAGTTGTGTGCAATTGGCCGCTCATGTGAGTGTAAAAAGACCCTGCAGTATGAGGCCCATGGCTCATCTAGTTCAGAATCCTGTTCTCACAGTAGCCAACCAGATGCCTGTGAGGAACCCACAAGCAGGTCCCGGGCGCAAGAGCAACAGCAACTGGTATTCAGAAGAAGCAGAGCCTTCTTCATGAATTTGTCTAGTCCTCTTTTAAAGCTGTCCAAATTGGTGGCCATCTGTCTTCTGTGGGAACGAGTTCCATAACTCAACTATGCAATGTGTGAAATTCTCCCGCTTATATGTTGGCAAATAAAATTGGATGGTGCGGAGAGGCCTATTCATGGTACTTGTTAGAAACCTAATTTTGAGTAGTGATAGACTCTTTTGCTACTGCTGCCGCCATTATAAGGCTTGTACAGTCATACCTCATGTTACGTCCGCTTCATGTTATGTTCTTTCAGGTTACGTCCCACGGCAACCCAGAAGTACTGGAAGGGTTGCTTCCGGGTTTTGCCACTCGCACATGCACAGGCGCACAAAATGACGTCACACGCATGTGCAGAAGTGGCGAATCACAACACACGTGTGCATAGACGCGCCACTGCGGGTTGCGTTCCTTTCATGTTGCGAACAGGCCTCTGGAACAGATCCCGTTTACGACCAGAGGTACCACTGTATGCTAATAGGGTTGGTGCCCATCCCTTTTTTTATTTATTTTTTCTATTTGCATGGAATATTTTGGAAGTGGTGTTTCCCCCCATCTGTAGTCTGTAGTGGTTGCTCAGTCCACCGCTCTGTTCCCACGGTCATCTTTGAAAGGGCTAATGCTGGTGATTTTAGGGCCACTTGCTTCCAGGAGTCCCTTATTTCCATCCTGCCTCAGCTGCAAAGGCCAAAAGCCCACAGACCTCACTGCAAAACAGACCCTGATGCATCAGTAGAATGTCAGCAGATGTTCTTTGAAAAGCTGTAGTTCTAGTTAGCAATCACAGGTGAAGCATTCCTCTGAGATATAGCCGAGAGAGGCAGGATTGACAGAGTGTTTTAATTCACTTCTTACTAACAACTCACAGAGACTAGCGAGTTGTCAGAAGACATCAGTGTAGGTTTAGGGATGGCTTTTTGAAGTTTCTCACCCCCCCTTTCCCCTCCCCTGAAATAACAAATAACGAGTTGCTTTCTATTGATAGCTCTTTTATAGATTTTTGCAGCAGATGGATCAAAAATCTTAATGAAGATGTTTGCATACGATGAAGGCCGTGTGTGCATTTCTGTTGCGGCTCCCCCAGTATGCAAATTGGTTCCACACAGGAACATGAAAAGTAAATTTAGTGACATCTTAGGGTTCTTTGTTTTTTAATGACCAATAATGTTCGCCGTTAATGCTTTTGTTACCATCTTTGTATTCTGCAATAGGTGGCACAGGAAGATAATCGGTGTTTTCTGAAGGCAATTAAAGAGTTTATATCCAACTTGCTCTGCCTATTAAAAAGGATCTATTCTGCAGGGGAGCCCATTAGCATTCAGGCAGTGTGAGGCATGTGGAAATAGACTATTCAAGAGGCCTGTACATCTTTCAGAAAGTTCATTGCAAAATAGTGCAGGAAGATATATTCCCCGGCTATTGTTAGAGGGGAAGTGAGTTATTCTATCCTCAGAAGTTTTTTTTTAAATAATGTCAATAGGAAAGCAGTTGTTTAAAATATTAGATGTAAAGCTTCAGCTCTTAGGGAAACTAGGTGTCGCTCCTGACATAACCAGAGAGATCAGGGTTTAGGCAAAGGTTTTATTGTCTGCCTTGATGCAGCTTTAAAACACATAACAATGGCTCTTTTTTTAAATGGCAAGTTTCAGCTGAGAGAGCTTGATCCCATGAGTTGCTGAATCTGCAACTCTCATCCAACCAACTCTCATTGGCTTGGATTTAAAAGCTGCTATCAGCCTGAGGCCACAAAGGACAGCAGTGCTCTTGCATTGAACCCAAGTCCGCCTTGCAGGGAGGGCAAGGATGCAGCGATATTCCCACCCTCACACTTTGGGGTTCCCACATCTAGAGTCACTCCTGCATTGGTAACCCTTGTTCTAGATTCCAGAAGGCACTCGAGGAACACAGATGGTTGCACCACTGTATTTATCATGACCCATACCCTCCAACATTCCTCAGATGAAAATAGGGACTGACCCTCCTCGATCCCCCCATCGAAAGAATGGGACACAGCTCACACGCTCTCCACCAACCTGAGAAAACCCTTTGATCCCGATTTTATTTTATCTTATTCTTTGGTAGATTTACACGCCAAAAGAAGCACACACACCAATGAATACATTTTAGGAAGGGGCAAGATTAGACTCGAATGCACAAAGCATTCTTTTTAAATGAAAACCATCAAGATTGCTTGTGGTCGGCTGTGCTCCCACTTCCTCCTCCCCCCCCAGCGCAACCCTGCCCTGTTCCCGCCCCTCAGAGTCATGCGAGGCTGGGTGTTAGGAGTCCAGGTTCCCAGCTTGATAACACAGCCTCTGGCATCATTACTCAATGTTATGTACTGAAGTTCTCACCCTGGGCCAGCAGGGGGATACTGTAGATAGTTTTCACTCAGGTCCACATAGGCAAATAAGGAATTAAAAGTGACGTTCAGTGATTGGATAGTTACAGAAAATGGTTACTGTTGCGTTCTAGTGGAGCTCTATATAAGCAGGCTGACTGAACCCTTCAGTTCTGTTCTGTTCTGGCCTGTGAATAAACAAGAGCTGTTTGAAGAATCGCTGTGTCGTCTTAACACTCAAGATGACCCTTCTGAAGATTCCTTCCGGCATCACAAGAAGCTATTGAACTTATGACTCTTACATCTCTTGTTTTGCTTCCTGTCTAACAACCCTCCCATTCGCCGACTCTTAGGACTTAGGGGGTCAGCTCCACCTTCTTCCTGGTCTGAGAGACTGCCTCTTCACTTCTTTGCGATGCTTCCGGTGAGCTTTGGCTGTGTTCTAGCTGGCACTTCATTACTGCTTGCTTGTCAAGGTCAGGAAGAGCCGTAGTCTGCAGCTGCCAGCTCTCCCCTGCCTGTCTAACATCTAAGTCTCCCTGTTCCTGGCTGCTTTCTGCAATTGGCTGCAGGCCTTCTCTTGGAGCTGACTCATTCCTGACACCGGGCCTCAGCGGTGGAAACCTCTCTTCCTCCCCAGCACCTGCTACAAGCTGACCAAGGGAGGAATCCAGCAGTACTAGCTGTGGAGAGGTCAAGAAGAGGCAACAGGATGTTCACGATCAGCCGCCATGGCCACCACAGCTGCTCAGGACAAATGCTGGCTCCTCCTCCTCCTTGAGCTCAGCTTGGCAGCACTGGTGGGAGAAATAGGGGCATTCCAGGATCCAGTCAGAAGGCAGGATGACTTTCATAATTCCTGGGCTGTCTCTGAAAAACCTGGACACCTGAAGGGTATGATGACCTTCAGTAGAAACTTGTGTGAAATATGGTGCATCGTCAGACATTGCCTTCATGGCAAATCTTCCTGTTCCTCCTTCACCTTTAAAAATATTTGTCTTTTAAGCATTGCCTTGGATGCAAACAACAGTGGCAAATGCATGATTACTGCACTCCTCTGATTTTAATTACAACAAGTCCTACATGCTTGGGTGGGCATTGCAAAAGGGGAGTATTAACCGAACGGCAGAAGCTCCTAGTTTTAAGGTTGCTGGTGAGAGACACTGATGGATGAGATTCTGCAGAAGATTAAGATGGTGGGGAACTGAAGTCCTTCCCAGCCAAACTCTTATTGGATAGCAGAGATTTTCCAGGAGAACCCCCCAGTTCAGGTTTAATTCTGACCTGCAGTAGGTAGATAAAGATGAATGCGAATTTTAAATTATATTTAATCTTCATTAAAGTAATTACCTCTCTTAATGAAGAATTTGCTGGGTGGTGGTTGTGCAATGAAGTATAAAATCCTAAGTGAATAAAATCAATTTCATTTTTTTTTCAGGCTGTTTTCGCCGTACATTAATAAACAAGACAGAGAGGGTGTGTTTGCTTGGAGAGTGTGGGAAGAGATCACAGCTGATCTTAGGCTAATATTGCTTGAGCAGCAAGAGCTTTGTCCATATTACCTGCTTTTTTATCTTTGATGTAAGGCACTTACCTGGTCTCCCCCCACAACCTCCTTTTGGTCCTCTTCTTCCCCCCTAGGTGTTCCAATCAAGGCACATTGTGGTGATATTTCACACCTAAATGAATGGACTAATGAAATGGCATTTTATATGGTTGGACATATTTCATTCCGATGCTCTGGATTATTAATCACAAGAATATGAATTAGGCTCAGGCATGCTTATGTTTTGTAATATGTATGAAAATTGCTTATTTATTTCCATGCTGTTGCAATGAAAAGAAACAGACCGATTCTAAATGGCAATGTATTGTAGTGTGAAGCAATTAACTGAATTATGTGTGCCCTTCAGTTGGGATCATTTTTTATTAACTGTACAAACTCATAGAGACAGGACAAAATGGAAATAGGAAAAAAAAAAGAATTGGAGGGCTCAGAGTGGGTTAACACCAAAAAATCTTCCAGAGCTCAAAATGATAAGGAGTGAAATCGGCCAGGGTGTAGCAGGCAAAGCATGCTAGAATTCTGCCATGCTGGAATACAGTGGTACCTCGGGTTACATACGCTTCAGGTTACATACATTTCTGGTTACAGACTCCGCTAACCCAGAAATAGTACTTCGGGTTAAGAACTTTGCTTCAGGATGAGAACAGAAATTGTGCAGTGGTGGCGCGGCGGCAGCAGCAGGAGGCCCCATTAGCTAAAGTGGTGCTTCAGGTTAAGAACAGTTCAGGTTAAGAACGGACCTCTGGAATGAATTAAGTTCTTAACCTGAGGTACCACTGTACTGGTGAGTGTAAATGCTTTTGTGCCACGTGTGCTCTAGATTAGAGATGGGGAAGCATGCTGGCTTGAGTTGATGAAAGTTGGAGCCCAAGAACATCTGGAGGGCCACAGGTTCCCCATTCCCATTTAGATCCACTAAAACTTCCAACCACATATGGTGGTCTACCTGAAGCTCGCTAAACCTTCTGCCTGCCTACCTGGTACACAAAAACAGGAATGAGCAAGAATCTAGCAAGTTGCAATCAGGGGCGTGTGGTGAAATTGTTTGTAGGGGAACAGTTGGGGCCAGAGGTGCCAGCTTGCAAAGGCGATTGGGCGATATTGCGTGTGTGATGTTGTGAAGTCCTGAAGTTGCACTCATGAGCATCACAACTCCCTTTCTAAGCTGGGTAGAAGCTTCCTGGGCTTTGGGAATGAGGTGTCAGGGCTCTGACAGGATGCTGAAGTCCTCTTGCCTCCTTCCCAAAGCCTGTCTGGCTTTGGAAAGGTGGTGGAAGGGTTTCTGGACATATCAGAGCATCGCTTCCCTCCCTAAGCAAGGCAGTAGCTTAATGGCTTTTGGGGAGAATGCTCCAGGGGAACAATTAGGGGACTAGACTAGTACCCCTAGTCTACTGACTGCTTGCCACTGGTTGCAATGCATTGATATTGGGGCTATATTAAGCCACAAGCTGTGCAGAGGAGTCAAGGAAGCATGGCAGTGGTGGAGAAATCACAAGAACTTCTAAGAAGCATTAGATTATAATTCATGCTCCACAGCACGTCTCTTTAACAATCTTCAGTTCCCAATGACCAATGCTATGTTGTTGACATAGCTTGGTGAGTCAAACAAAGTACAAGCCTACTTTACGGAGAGAGAGAAAGCTGTTTAAGGCAGGGATGAGGAACTGATGGCCTTCTAGATGTTGCTTGACTCCAAGTCCCATCAGCCTCAGCCTGTGCAGCAAATGATCAGGAATGATGGAATCTGTAGTTCAAAAACCTTCCACCGGTTTCTTGGTATTTGGCCAAGATGACACCCTTAGTCCTGATTGGCAAACACAGATTGTTGTAAAAGCATTAGGTTCTTGGGGCCTCTGTGCACCTGGATAATGTGAAATCTGATCAGAGGGCAATTATTAATCTTGCCTTATTTCTTGCATTTATGAACCACCTGTTCCTCCAAGGATCTCAAGGTGGCGTATGTGGTTCTCCCCTCTCCATTTTATCTCCACAACAACCCTGTGAGGTAGGATATGCTGAGGGAGAGTGTGGCGTTTGCCTCCTAGGTGGGTCATAAGGAAAGGGTGTGATGTGATTGGCCAATGGGAACCCAAGGGGAGGAGTTAGAGTTAAGGATGGAGTTGTGTGGAGGTCAGTTGAGAGTTGGGAGTTGGAGAAGGAAGAGGGAGGATAAGTATGTGGGTTGGTCAAGTTGTGTTGTGAGACAGTGAGAGAAACTGATTGGAGGAGTCAGATAGACAGTTGGGATAATTAGCAGTGATTAGGAATGGTATAAGATGGTATAGAAACTAAGATTAAGAAACTGACAAGACAGATTATCTGAAACCATAAACTTGTTAAGGCTTATAAAAATAAACTTGATTATTTGTTAATGTTAACAACTGTCTGGACTCCATGTGTACCCGAGAGAAACGGGTTGGTGGCAGCAAAGAGGCAATCACAGTGGTGGCACAGGGATCAATAGACCGTCAAACATCCGGGGACCCTGTGTGATCGCCACAGAGAGCGACTGGCCCAAGGTCATGACTGCACGGGGTTTTGAACCCTGGTTTCCTAGTTCCTAGTTCAACACTAGCTGTTGCACATCCAGGGGAAAGTTTGCCAACTCATGACCACTTATGCACAGCTGGAAAAGAGAAAACACCTCATTGAAAAGCAAGGACAGAAAATGACGCAAATCTACACAATATTTGCATATACTAATTGACACATGCATGCAAATGTACTAACAATTACTGTACTCTGATTTAACTAGAAATAACAGTTCATCTCACCATGGTGGGCAAGACCTTGTTCAGGTTACATGTGTGCCTTCTCAGTCTATTTGCGTATATCTGTGGTCTATCCAGGTGTTAAATATTGATGGACAGCTTCAAGACCCTTTGCTCACCCTGCTAATCATCCATTTTCTTTAAGCTGGACTTCCATCGGACAGCCCTTCAGATAGAGGACAGTCCTCTGCAAAGGATGCCATGAACCTACTCTAATGAAGTTTAGCAGTGGTTCATCTTGACAGACAGGCATCCCAGCTCAGTGTTCTGCATCGAAAACAAGTTCAAGAGTTACAGTATATTTCTTTTAATTAAACATTGCCAGGTGTGCCATGCAAAAGATACCTTATACCACAGATTTAAACTGACTTATTGTTAATTTTTTTCTCCCTAGGAAATCATGGGAACTCTAGTTATGTGCAGTGAAGGAACGGCAACAGAATTCTTAGGATCTTCACCAACAGTCCTAAACTTAGGCAGAATGAGGTGGTGAGGTGGCTATCTCAAGAGATAGAATTGGGGGAGTGGGTGGGGTGGGGGCAGCGGCGAAGTGTTGGAGGACAGAGCTAAGTGAGACCCGCAACCTATCCTGCAGCCCCTAAGCTAGCTTGCTGCCTTCAGGTCAGTGTGTTAGAGGGCAATATTCCATCACTAGTATTGATGTAAGGTATAGCCAGTGGCAACCTGCCACCAAACTGCCGCACAACGTTGCACTGACACTGCTGCAATCTCCCTTACCTGGGTTGTGTGGCAGTGCCCATGAAGTGGCAATGATGATGGCGGGTTCTGGCTGTCAGTCTGTCTGTCTCTCTCTTTCACTCACTCACTCACTCACGATGTGTTCTGTAGTTTTTTATATTAAAGGCTGGTACTGAAATGAATTGATATTGCATCTGTTTTGGTGACTAATATTGTGTACTTTGCACTGAATTTCAAATGTTATCATGGCGTTGTGATTGGTGTTAGTTCAGTGACTGATGCTTGCTTATCTTGCAAAGAATTTGTAATGTTGTCGTCATGCTGTTATGAAATGAACAGAATTGATAGTAGATGGCTCTTACAGTATTTTTATATGCTGCTCTTCTTGTCTTAATGAATTACTGAGATATAGATCTCTCTCTCTCTCTCTCTCTCTCTCTCTCTCTCTCTCTCTCTCTCTCTCTCTCACACACACACACACACACACACAGACACGGTAGTTACTTCCAACTAAAGAAAAAGCCATCAGGTGAGTCTATCATGAATCTCCCACATTGCATCTAGTTGGATTTAAAACTAATGCACATTTGTAATGTAAATATGGTCTAATGCTGTTGATTTCCCAGGCACCAGAGGCGATGTCAACCAACATCTCAGTCAAATACTGAGCTAAAAGAAAAACTCTGCCCACAAATCCCAGTGTTTGCTTTTCCAGTTGCTATGAAAGCAAAGGGTCCAATAAAATATTGAAAGTGTGTCTATTACATTCTGCTTGGGTTTTCTTTTGAACATTTACAAAGTTTTTTCCCCCTGTTCAGAGAGAGAAAATCAGCTTCTGGAAATGTTCGAAGTGATTTGTGGCTTTCTCATTTTGCTCTGGGATGGAAAGAGTGAAATGGCCTGTGCCTCTTAAACTGTCCCAGATTTTCAGACATCTCCTTGAGAGCACTTCGGAAATTATCTATATGTGGGTAGAAAGAGTAATAAGAATGGCATAATAGAAAGCAGTGCTTGTGCAATACAACTAGTTCTCTATGTTGAGCAGTCTGCCAACATTTTCCATATTAAGAGAGCAAAATAAAACTGTGACCTTGATTAGTTATTAATTTTTTCAACACAATGCTAGCTTCTTAAATTAGGGTTCTGTATCCCTGGTAGTGATGGTATTTTCTGCAAATCTTGTTGCTGAGCTTATCTGCACAGATTTTTTTGTAATTCCCCTTTCGCTTCTTGAGCTCAACAAGAAGCAATTTTTTTTTTTTTACAAATTCTGCTAAAATTACGAGCTATTCTCAAGCACTGTGCGCATTATTATATGTTTCACTAAATGCATATTATACTCAAATTATATGCATATACCCGACAAGTTTCCTAAAGTAGATGGCACGTAAACGGACACATACAACAATGCATATAACGACATAAAAATACTTATAGGTTAATTCTTGTTTTTTTGGCCCCTCCCATGCTACGCCACTGGCTGGGAGGGGTGGTGTCAGCTGCGTTCCATTGGTGACAGAGGGGAAGAGCATGGAGAGACAGGAGAAGGTAATTAGGCAGGAATGTGGAACGAGGGAGGAGCAGCCAAGTTGAAGTAGAAGCCTGAGCTCCGAGAACAAGGAGAAGGAAGGGGGGAGTTCAAGAGGGAAGACACAGACACAGACTGACAGTTTAAGCTCGGACTCAGAGGGAGGGCCACTGGAAATAGCCCATCCCGTGATGCGTAGGTGCGCAAGAATTGACGAGAGGCGTGAACAGGAAAGGAAGTGAAGGGTGGGCTTTAAATGTGGGAAGAGGAAGAGGTGGAACTCAGACTCTGGAAGCAGACCCTGAGCAAATGAGCTCCAGAGTGATTTGTGTGTTTTGAGCAATAAACTAAACCTGAGTTAATTACAGTGATACCTCGGGTTAAGAACTTCATTCGTTCTGGAGGTCCATTCTTAACCTGAAAACTGTTCTTAACCTGAGGTACCACTTTAGCTAATGGGGCTTCCCGCTGCCGCCGTGCCGCCGCGTGATTTCTGTTCTCATCCTGAAGCAAAGTTCTTAACCCGAGGTACTAATTCTGGGTTAGCGGAGTCTGTAACCTGAAGCATTTGTAACCTGAAGCGCCTGTAACCTGAGGTACCACTGTACAGCCAGAGTTATCTTGCTTCTGTGGGAGAGACCCAACCATTACAGGTGGTGGTTGTTGGTTTTTTTTGTCTCTTTCCCCCTTCTTTCTCCCAAAATATCACCCTGGCTTTAAGCCTACAGAATGCTGCTACGTCAGTCTATTGATTCGTTCTGCATAACGGATCTTAGTTCAATGGAACAGGCGACAAGGAATTGTGTAGGAACTCACTCAGGTGACACAGCTTCAATCTCACCCCACCCAAAAAAATCCACACCCTATGGCAAGTTTCCCTTTGCCTAGAGCTACTTGGAGGTAACTCCCTGTTCTGCTGGAAGTTATTCCCACATTCATCTGAAGTTCTGGAGATCCGTTCTTCTTTGCTTCCTCCTTTTCGAAGCCTGGCTCTGTTTGGAAGCCATCGTGTCTTTTCTTTGATTTATCCCTATAGATAAATCTATAAATCAGCAGCAAATATGAAAAGAAAACACAACGAAAAAGCATGGATCTAACCTCTTGCAAGCAGGCAGGGGATTAATGAGAAGCTTTATGCCTGGCAAGAGGTACGTTTCTACAATGAAATCCGTCTCAGGTTGTGGGATCCCAGGTGGCCAAAAGAGAGCAATTCATTTCTGCCGGGGCAAAGTGAGGTCAAGAATCATGGGGCAGAAATGTGACTTGGATAGAGTGAGCAACTTAGTGGGCATAGAAGAACAGCTAGGAGATGACTCAAAGTATTACAGGGAGGTAGAAAGGCATCTCTCCCCCCCCCCACCGTGTATACACAGAAAAATTAAGTGGAAAGCTATAGATGCTGTTTTCTTTGAAAGCTGGCAGCCTCACCATGTTCCAGAACTCACCATGAACACCTCCCTTGTTCTCTTATAAAGGCAATAGTGCCCACCTGAGAGGTGCCGGAACTCAGTTCTGGTGACACCCAGCTGAAAAAAATCCCCAGGCTAGCGGCTGCAGTGGCGTAAACTTCCATAAATTTACCTTTCTGAGTCATAGAAGCACCTGCTTTGCATGCAGAAAGTTCTAGTTGCAATCTTTGACATCTCTGGGTAATGTCCTGGGAATGTCCTGTCTGAAACCATGCAGAGCTGCTGCCAGTCTTAACAACAACAACAACAACAATAGTAATATTAATTTTATTATTTATACCCTCCCCATCTGGCTGGGTTTCCCCAGGCATTCTGGGCAGCTTACAGCATATGTAAAACATACTAGGCAGTACTGAGTAGCTGCATACGTTTCCTGTAGAACACTACAATGACTCACCCATGGAAAGAAAAAAAGGCATTGTGAGCCTTTGTAGAGTGCATTGTCGCAGTGTGTGGTTTCTTGAATTGCCCAAATTGCCAATGAGTCCATGACAAGTGGTGAGACTTGTCTCACGATGCTCATTGTCAGATCAGCAGGAGCCTGGGTTTATCATGCGCTGCCCATATCGTTGACTCACCACTCACAAATTCAATTGAGGGAGATGGGAAAATGTCAGTACAGGATGACAGTCTAGGTTTGGTTTTTCGTGATTCAGCTTTCGGGAGAGAATGGAGCTGCAAAGATAGTTGTTTTTATAATACACACTTTCTCCCCTGAAATTTGGCAGGGTAGAAAAAGATTGTATCTGAGAAGAGTCTGTCCAAACCCATGATTTGCAGTTGGCTGAACCTGACATATATGGAATTTTATTTCTGTACCAAAAAGATTTCGAATTTGACACCAAAGAAGTTTCAAATCTGACACACTAAAGCTTTTCAGTGGGCAGATTTGGGCAAGTGGGAGCTCAAAGCTTGTTTTCTTTGAGGTTCCCTCTGTAAGGAGTTCAGCCTACACTCGAGTAGGACCCTGGCAGAGACACATGCCCAACTGGCATGTTCTCTCCCTCCTGGTCTTTCATTCGGGAGCTTCAAAAACCTTCTTCAGCCCGAACATCACAGCGACCGATGCCAACAGACACCGGCACACTTAGGGATCCGCAGAGTATGCACAGTTGCATAACAGACCTCAGCAACTCAGCATTTTGGCTAATCTACTTTATTTATATATAAACACACACGGAGCACTGCAACATGGCTCCCTCTCTCTCTAGCATCAGACAGCTCTCTAGCATCAGACAGCAAAGAGAAAAAGAACAAAGAACAATAGTCCCACTTCACGGTACACAGTAACACAAACATCCTGTCTCCATCACTTCCCACTCTGTGGAGTCAAAACATATACCGTCATGTGAAAGACAACAATCCTATGACTGCAATCATAGATCAGGAATTCTAACACCCTCCACCTTACTGTGCAAGAGAAAAAGCAGATAAAACTAGGTTCCAAAACAAATGCACCCATGTGGACTTGGATATGTGCTAATGCTCCAGTTTAACGCAGGTGGTTGCACATCTGAAACAACTGGCTAAAGTTTGGTCAAAAAGCAACCCTAACACTTATTGATGCCCAAGACCGAAAATCCAAATCTCCTGCCTGATGCAGCTGTCTTACTGTCTTTTGGTAGGCCTTGCATGGACAGTCTGGAGTACTGAAACTGACCTGGAAAATGTTCAGAGAAGAATGGTAAATTAATTTGTTGGACTATGCTGAAATGGCAAAATTGACTGGAAAGCTCAGGAACCAAGAGGATCAAAACCCCAATAAGGAATGGGGAAAAATTATAATTGCGTGGACAGGCGGAGTCCCCAGATCCCGAGCGGTCCCCCCGTCATGTGGAATAACGACTCAAGACAACGTGCTATGGGATTAAATTGGCCACAACTTTATTAAATTTCAAATGTGGGTAGACCTTGGCTCAGGCATTGGGCGTTTTCCCTCCCCAGTCCCCAGCCGGGGACCTAGGGAGCATCAGGGTTATCCAGTGTTTGTGTGGGGGATGGGCCGGCTCTGGAGAACATATGTTCAAGCAGAGATAGCCGCCCCCGTTATGCCGCCGCAGGGGAGAGCAATGACGACCTTTCGGCGTACGGTCAAAGCTTCCCTTCAGAAACCCCTTTAATGGGGAACCCTGGTATCACCGCTGCAAAGAGGAAGATGGACAAAAGGATTCCGCCCAAGGCCTGATACTGCCAAAGTTGTGACGCTTTCCTATGAGAAAGGCGAAACCTGCCAATGCAGGGAAATTCCTTTCCGGCCCTTTGACAGCAACCTTAACGTAGCAGCACCCGCATACCTGTGAAGAAAAGTTAACCTGCAAAAGCTATGAAGAAAAGTTAACCTACAAAATAATGCATTAACTGAGGGTGGGTAGGGTGGGAGAAGCTCTGGAGCCAAGTGAGGATTCCCAGGTAAGATCCTCCCTCTATTGTGTGGGCAGGTAATCCCTCCCCTACCTGGCCTGGTCTCCTTGGCAACGCTTCCCCCAGGTGGGATTGGACAACTGACTGGGGTAGGTGGAGACCTCCAGGTATCCCACCTGAGGGAAGGCGAAGCCAAGCCTATGCTGATGGAGCCGCTCCTGATCCAGGGGCTGCGCGCGTCCATGCAAAGGTCACACACCCCCGTTTTATGCGGGGAGCGGTCATTTATCTTGGAGACCACTGAATGAAGTAGAATACATTAGAAAACATTACCTGGATTGCAATAACACTTGTAATGTAACGAGAGCTATAGACACAATGGAGTTATAAAAAACATGGATTATTGAAAAAAGATGCAGTAGGAAAGGGGTAACAACAGAACCCATGGAAGGGAAAGTGGGAAGTCCAGAGATTCGGAGGAATCTTCTAATTGTAGATGTGTTGTGGTATTACTATTATTTTATATTTGTAAAACCAAATAAATTTTTATTTTTTTTTAAAAAAGGGAAAAGTTGCTTGATATTTCCCACAATTACATTACATGAGATCGGCATACTTACAGGGAAAGGGATGGTCTTCTTCAACCGTTCTTGCACACCATCCTACAGGTCAGGGATGAGGAAGCTGTTGCCATCCGGTTGTTACTGGACCACAGTTACCAGCACCATTGACCATGCTGGTTGGGGATTATGGGAATTGGAGTTTTGGCCCACCTTGAAAGCTATGGAGGTCAATGAAACTCTGCCCTGTTATTGGCAAGGGTCTGGGGCAGGGGTAAGCATACGTTTTCAGCAGGGGGCTGGTCCACTGTCCCTCAGACCTTGTGCGGGACCGGACTATATTTTGATAAAAAACCATGAACGAATTCCTATGCCCCACAAATAACCCAGAGATGCATTTTAAATAAAAGGACACATTCTACTCATGTAAAAAGACGCTGATTCCTGGACAGTCCGTGGGCCAGATTTAGAAGGTGATTGGGCCAGATCCGGCCTCCAGGCCTTAGTTTGCCTACCCATGGTCTGGGGGGAGGGATTGCCTGGCATGCTACAGCGAACTGCATAAAGTTATTGGTCACAGTCTAAGATGGACTCAAGATCATTGAAATCAGTGGACATAAACATGCTTAACACAGTGTGGAATGGAGGCCCATGCAGAGAGTTTTAGGAAAGAATGCATAAAAAATCTGTGCAAGTCTCCAAAATTAGATTGTAATGACAGTGACAGCCACCACTTTCTATCAGAAAGTTGCAAAGTACAGTCGTACCTTGGATCCCGAACGCCCTGGAACTCAGATGCTTTGGCTCCTGAATGCCGCAAAACTGGAAGTGATTGTTCTTTTGGAACCCAAACATCTGATGGGGCTTCCGCGGCTTCTGATTGGCTGCAGGAGCTTACTGCAGCCCATCAGAAGTCGTGATATGGTTTTCAAACGTTTTGGAAGTCAAACGGACTTCCAGAATGGATTCTGTTCGACTTCCAAGTTACAACGGTATTGTTAAAGAACAGATGTTTCCCAGTATCTTACCATGGTTACCATGGTCTGCTGTGATATTAATGGTAACCAAGCTAATGTTTTGAATTAGGTTTCGCAAGCCAGCTCCAGACCATGTTTGCATATTCTGTTTGCCAGCTAACCATGGCTAGCATTATCAAAGGTGTAGAAAGTTCAGGATCCCTAAGCTAGTCCTGAAAACAGAAAGTGGGAGAGAATAATGCCGGGAGCAGAGGGAGTGCGACGTGGGGCTCTGGAACTTGTAACCATGGTTGAATATATTGAACAAAATTTTTTCACCATATTTTTAATCATGGTTAAAAGACTGCAAAAAATATGTTACTTGCACCAAGCCTAGCTTGAAGTTCAAAAGTTGATATTCGTGATTTCCTGTGGGATCATCCATAGGGAACCAACACATTCCTATTCAAGACAATCTTCTAAAAGGCACATATTCTTAAAAGCACATTGGGATTCAAGTCCTCCGTCTACATGAAAGAAAACTTTCTATTGCTGGAGAATTGTTTTAATTAGAGCTCTTTTAAGTTTTGATTAAGTTTACCATTGCCAAGGGCTTTTGTTCCAGAATTTAAACGAGACCTTTTCTATGTTGTTCTGTTGTGTCAAATAAAATCTGTCAGGTCCCTAGGCATTTTCCATGGTTAAGACTTTTTTCCCTTTTCTTTTCTTATCACTGATGCATTTCCTTGAAGGGAGAAGTTGTTATACAAAAACTGCCCCTTCCCAAAGGTTTACCAAAGATAACATCCCTTGAAGGTCCTATTTCTTTTCCTGCCAAATCATTGTGGATTCCTGAGTTAGAAGTTCTGGTTTCTTACGAAGTATAGGTGTGCGCGCTCTGTGGAGTAAATATATTGCTAAACTGTTTTCATATTTCAACATAATTTGTCAGCAGAACGTTGAATGACATGTTAGAAATACTAGAAGGTATTTATAGTGTGCTTTTAAAAATGCCTGTATTGTTATAAAAGTCATTTAAATCTCCATTAGTTCATGAAGAATTTTACCATTTGCAAATGTTTTAAGTTCTTTTTGAATTGCAGCAGAAAGGATAAGGATTCATGTAAGACATGGAGCAACTGTAATGACGGATTGATTGATTGTAGCTGATAAAACATACCATGCCATAACTAAATGCACTAATTTATTCCTATTTAAAATAAAGCAGAAGTTCCTATCATGAAGAATATATACGGTAAAGATGTTATCCAACATAATAACATAAAGGAAAACATGGCATTAAAAAGGAAATGCAAGGCATGGAAAATTCTGGTCTTTCTTGGGAAATATAACCAAATAGGACAAATAGACTATTTTGTATGTGGACTTTTCATTCTGTCTTAAGGACTTTGGTGGCTTATTATAATGTATGCTGCCAATGTATAACAATGCATATACAATTTAATTATATTCATAGAAGGCCAACACTCAGATTGATTTGAATACAAGCAAAGTGAATGGACAACTTTAAAATAAATGTAAAGCTTCATAAAGCTGAGCATCACCAGCTTAAGAAAAATGTTGGCGAACTTTCTAGAAGCAGGCAGTTCCTTGCAGGGGAAAAAAACTCCCAGTATTTACATTATAAAACTTACATGTCTGTGAGCGTGAGAGAAAAAGAGATCAAGACAGACAATGCAGTCTTTGTGGAAAGGTCTTCCACAGCAAATTGGTTTGAGAGAGAGAAAAATTCTTACTGAAGAATGCATTTCTATGCTTTCAAATTAAGGTTACAATATAATCTCTTTGCACCGTTCTCCCCCCTCCCCACCCCCTAGCATTGAATGTGAACAATAGGAAGTGTGGAACTAAAAGAATAGCTGGCAAGTTTCAAAGATGGGATAGCCAAACACATAGGAAGCCTAACCCTCTTCAGATGTTTTGCCTGGTTGTCTGAGGGCAAAAAGTGTCCAGGGGCTGGGCAAGGAGGAATGAGGGTTCGAATGCTTGCTCTTCCTCTCCTAGATTTTGCAGGTTTAGCAGAAAGTTCTGGAGTGGGGTGGGCATAGCTGTCAACTTACAGATTTGAAAATAAGGGAGCAGCAGCCTTGAAAATAAGGGACCAGCAGCCAAAATAAGGGACCTGCAGCCTCACCTGTTCCAGGCACTCCAGTCTTCCTGTCCTCCTGCAGTCTGGTCAAACTCATGCTGGTAGCTTCGAGAACACTGTCCAACCAACTTTGTAACCAGAGGTTCAACTGAATAGAATCTGAATCACATGCACCACAATCACATGCAGCCTCAACTTAAGATGGCTCCCCAGCCTGGCTTTGCACTGCAAAGTTTGCAGCAGCACGTGCAACAAAATGGCGTCCAGCATTCAAAAACCCCCTCAGCTTGCATTAACTAGCCACACACAAGGCATGCAAGCTCCACCCCCCAGTCGTTCTTAGACTTCTAATTGGGTGAGCAACACAGCCAAGAAACACAGTTAGAGCCTCCCTCCTCCCTGGCCGGCAGGGAGGGAGGGAGAGGAGCTGCTTCCTTTGAAATTTAAGGAACATCATTTAAGGGACATCTATCAATAAGGGACAGCAGCGGGACATGGCGCTGGAATAAGGGACTGTCCCTTCAAATAAGGGACACTTGACAGCTATGGAGGTGGGACTTTTAAGGGCACTTAGCTAAATGTGGTTAGAAGCCTTTCTGCAGCCAGGAAGCTTCTGTTCATATGATTGTGGCTAGAAGTCCCTTGAGACATTGTTGCTCAATGAGACGAAGTTGGGGTGGAGAGTTTGTATGCAGCACATCTGGGAACATTGCGGGCAAGGCACTGTGTGTGCCTTTTATAATAATAATAATAAGCTGCCTTTCAGACTGGGTTTCCCCCAGCCACTCTGGGCGGCTTTCAACAGAACATTAAAAACAGACTAAAACATCAAACATTAAAAACTTCCCTAAAGAGGGTTGCCTTCAGATGTCTTCTAAAAGTCAGATGGTTGTTTATTTCCTTGCCATCTGATGGGAGGGCGTTCCACAGGGTGGGCGCCACCACCAAGAAGGCCCTCTGCCTGGTTCCTTGTAACATTGCTTCTCGCAGTCAGGTAACTGCCAGAAGGCCTTCAAAGCTGGACCTCAGTGTCTAGGCAGAATGATGGGGGTGGAGACGCTCCTTCAGGTATACAGAGCCAAGGCCATTTAGGGCTTTAAAGGTCAGCACCAACACTTTGAATTGTGCTCGGAAACGTACTAGGAGCCAATGGAGGTCTTTCAGGACTGGTGTTATATGGACTCGGCGGCCACTCCCAGGCACCAGTGTAGCTGCTTTATTCTGAATTAGTTGTAGTTTCCGGGTTACCTTCAAAGGTAGCCCCATATAGAGTGCATTGGCTCCCAAGCACTCTCCCCTCTCCGGGTCATAGGTTCAGGCCGAGTGTTTAAACAGGGCTTCAGAAGAAATGCAAACAGGCACAATATTCTGGGAATACTTTACATCCACGCACATCTCGCCATGGTTTCCTTCTTTGAAAAAGAGCTATGATGAGCCTTGGGCCCATGCCCAATGGCTTGCCATTGCTCTTTTTCAGCCACGGGAAGAAACTTGAAAGCTTCCTCTTCTAAACTGAAACTTGCCATACTTCCTCCAAATGAAAGGAACTGTGGTTTGTTGAAACTCCCTTCAGTGAGAACAATCCGAGGCTGTGTGGAATTTTCCTGCCTCCAGCAGGTGATTGCTGCTGCCAAAGTTGCACCGGGACCTGTGAAATGGGGCCATGAGACACAATTCAAAATGGAGCTTCATGCACCTGAAACGCTGGCCTTTGTTCCACTTGCAATTTCTATCCAGAAACTTTTGGAGAGGAAAGGAAGATGGAAGTTGGATGGAAGATGGAGCATGCCTTATCCCAGCTCAGACTGTTGATACACCTAGTTCAATTTTGTCTGACTGAGAACAGCTGTTTAGGTGTTCAGGCAGCCTTACCTGGTTATATCTGAAGATTCCAGGGGATGAATCTGGGACCAAGGAATCTGCTGTACCACCGAGTCACAGACCTTTCCCTAAATTAAGGTGGATATCCATTAAGGAATATTTACTTATTTCTGGATGATTGTTGTGACCAATTACTGTTAAAGAAGAGCAGTGATTCATTTTTTGCTTTAACCCCCCCCCCCAAAAAAAAACCCCGCACCACATTACTGGAAGAAATTGGGAGATGCCTTTCAATTTTCTTTTTAAAATGGTTTAATGGAAAATGGCTTTTATGTGGTTATCAATTAAACTGTGGCTAAAAGTCAATTAAGTAATAATTGCAGAATAAACTAATGGATTTATCTTGGGTAAATTTGAAATCATGTTGGAAAGCGTAGCCTTTATTACTACAGCATCAATGTATTAGAATTAATATATCTGTATAATGGTGTTCATTAAATATAAACTTTTAGTTGCTAGGATGAATGTTTCATATGACTGTACAAAATATAGGCTGTAAAATAGAGACTGTCATTTGGAGTTAATGCAAATATTGTTCTCCGTTGTTGTTTTTCAAAAGTTGGTTTGATTGGCTTAGTCTGCTGTATTTGAAACCTCCGCACAAAAGATGCAAATGAAATGTTTGTAGAGCAGAATTATGTAGCAGAAATTTTAGCTGCTAAACCACCAGTGTTATTATTTGGCTTCACCAGGGTCAATACTTCCCTAAATGGTGAAAACTCACTCCCATATACAGACTTCTGGGACGTGATTATGAGTTAACCCAGGGGTCAAAAAACTTTTTCAGCAGAGGGAAGTCCACTGTCCCTCAGACCTTGTGGGGGGCTGGACTATATTTTGGAGGAAAAAAATGAACGAATTCCTATGCCTCACAAATAAGGCTGATGTTCAGTGGTCTCTGGGTAAAAAGGTAAAGGTAAAGGTACCCCTGCCCGCACGGGGCAGTCGTGTCCGACTCGTTGTGCGCCCATCTCACTTAAGAGGCCAGGGGCCAGCGCTGTCCGGAGACACTTTCGGGTCACGTGGCCAGCGTGACGAAGTTGCTCTGGCGAGCCAGCACAAGCACAGCACACAGAAATGCCGTTTACCTTCCTGCTATAAAGCGGTACATATTTATCTACTTGCACTTAGGGGTGCTTTCGAACTGCTAGGTGGGCAGGAGCTGGGACCGAAAGACGGGAGCTCACCCCGCCGCGGGGATTCGAACCGCTGACCATACGATCGGCAAGTCCTAGGCACTGAGGTTTTACCCACAGCGCCACCCGCTTCCTGTGTTAATGCAGACTTAAACGTATGTTGATCTGCATGTTGATGGCCTTTCCTTTAACACTAAGATAGACATATTGTCTTCCTTAAAATTGAATGTATCTGCCCATGAGAGATAAAATCTGTTCCCCTTTACACTCATCCTCCATGGTTCCATGGATCTCTGGGGGGCTATTCAAGTGCAAGAAGTTTGAAGATGGTGGCAGTTTATCCCCAAACCAGAAGCAGTCAGGTTTAAGCATGGAGAGTTTTTTCTAATGTCAGTGGAGCTACGGAGCCACCACACATGTTGGACAGTATACATATTATATCAGGGGTCAGCAAACTTTTTCAGCAGGGGGCCGGTCCACTATCCCTCAGACCTTGTGGGGGGCCGGACTATATTCTGGAGGAAAAAATGAATGAATTCCTATGCCTCACAAATAACCCAGAGATGCATTTTAAATAAAAGGACACATTCTACTCATGTAAAAACACGCTGATTCCCAGACCGTCCGTGGGCCGGATTTAGAAGGCGATTGGGCCACATCTGGCCCCCTGGTCTTAGTTTTCCTACCCATGCGTTAACCACGTATACTACCAGCTGGGCACAAAATGGGGTGCAAGGGTGTGTGTGGAATATATCTGGAAGCAATGGTTCCTCTGGGACACCCCTATTCATGCAAATTGTAATGGTTAGATTCCTCAATAATTCCACAATGAATTTGTGTGAAGTGATGCTTTGGTATAACCCAGTATGTGCAAGTGTTGCCTTCTGAGAATAACAATCACATTAATTACACTCAGTATTCTGGTGCATTCAAAATTATTTCTGGGACTTGATAATGCAACAGAAGTGTCACTAGAACACCGGCTCATATCTTGACACCAGGCTGCAGTGGGTCCTTTTAGGATCTCCGAAAAGCAACTGGCAATTTTGCAGAATTGCTTATGAATTAAAAATGATGTGCACGCATGTAGACACAGGCAGTTGCTTGATCTGAAGAACCAGCTCGGAGATCCATTTCATACAGGTCTCTAGAGTTTGGATCTTCTCTGAATTTGATATGGATGCCATACAACTCCCATGGCTTTCCTCTTCAGTGGGTACCCTCTCTGTGCATGTATGGCAGCATCTAAGGCCCACGTTCCGCCAAATATGCAACTTTTCATATGCAATCTTGCCTAGTGTATATATATACAGTAGTACCTCCGGTTATGTAACCCTCTGGTTCCGTAAACTTCAGGATGTGAAAGCTGCAAACTGGGAAGTATTTGACCGGGTTTCGTCATGTGCGCATGCGCAGAAGCGGTCCTCAGGTTGTGGAAACCTCAGGATCCAGACAGACCTCTGGAACGGATCCTGTCCGCACGCAATTGGAAGTACCACTGTATATATTTGTAAGCAATTTTCCCCAATATAATGCCTTTTTGCATGCTATTTTCACCAGTCCCTGTAGTTTTACACACATTTCTGCCCATAATCTGGAGAAGTTCAGTTTTCGAAGGAGAGAAATTGTTTTGGGAAGTGCGGAAGTGAACGAAATTGCATTTCTTCCGCACCCTTAATCAGCGCACACAGGTGCATTGAGGCGGAGCCAGCATGCACAGACTGAAATCCCTTACACAAGTTGGGAATGCACTGTTACAGAAGAGTGCCTGAGCAATGCTCTGGAGAAAGAGGTGCAAGAAGCTCCAATAGAGGCAAAACACATAGGCCACATAGACAACTGGGAAACACTGGCCTGCGAGCACTCCAGTTGGAGAACAGTGTTTTCCAAAGGTGTCATGGGCTTTGAAGACACTTGAACTCAGGATGAAAGGGAGAAACGTGTTAAGAGGAAGGCACGCTTGGCAAACCCTCACCATGATAAACTCCTACCTGGAAACCGATGTTCCCACTGTGGAAGGATGTGTGGATCCAGAATTGGCCTCCACAGTCACTTATGGACTCACTGTTAATACCATGTTCATGGAAGACAATCTTACTTGGCTATGTGTGATCGCCAAAGAGGAAGACATTGAAAACACTATGATACCACTTTAAACAGTCATGGCTTCTCCCCTCCAAATAATTGTGGGAGCTGTCATTTGTTATAGGTACTGAGAGTTGCTAAGAGGCCCCTGTTCCCCTCACAGAGCTACAATTTTTAGTGTTCTCTGTGAAGAGGGATTGAGATTTAAACCACTCTGGGAATTGTAGTTCTGGGAGGGGATTCTGGGATTCTTTGGCAGACGTCATGACTGTTTAAAGCGGTAACGTGGCACTTTCAATGTGTGAGCGTGGCCTTAGAAAAAGGTTCACAGAGAGAAAGAGAGTTAAGCATCCAGGAGAAATAAAATTCTGAAGGGATGGATCTTACCAATAGTTCTCCGTTTCAATGATCCATCAAGTTAACCTTCTTGCCTTTCAAGAACCTTTCCTCAGCTATAGCATTGCTAAGTGAGGATTTTTTAAGCGCCAGTTCCCACAAATCATCCTGGCTGGTTACTTGGCTAAGTTGGAAGAAGCTTGACAGCTCTGACGAAATACTTCTGTGAACAAAATTCATTGGGGAAGGAGTTGAAACCATCTGTCCAAATGTAATCAATGTCTGTCAGGGAGCCATAGTCCCCCCTTCCTTTCCTTTTTTTTGCAGTTGTCATTTGGATTGCTAGAGTGTAGGGGCGGGGGGGGGGTGCCTACAGCTTTTCCACAGCAGTAACAGCGACTTTTTTTTTAAAAAAAGCCTCCCAAAATACAGTGGTACCTCAGGTTACAGATGCTTCAGGTTACAGACGCTTCAGGTTACAAGCTCTGCTAACCAGGAAGTGGTTGCTCCAGGTTAAGAACATTGCCCCAGGATAAGAATGGAAATCGTGCACCAGCAGCACTGCAGCAGCAGGAGAACAGACCTATGGAACGAATTAAGTTCTTAACCCGAGGTACCACTGTATATGGACTATATCAGGGCCCAAACCCATCAATTCTCCTTAATTTTGCAAAAAAATAAGCAGAAAACTGGGGGTTTCCCTGCACTTAGGAAACTGGGGGTGGGGAGAAACACAGGTCCAGCCCTCCCAAACGGCAGCAGCCTGATGACAAAATAAAAAATAAAAATAAATCCTGCCCCTATGGCAGTGGATTTGCCAGCTCCATGAAAAAATAAGTGAAATTGCCCTCTATCTGGAGACTAGTTTTGCATTCCCCAGCGAAAATCGCAGAAAATATTTGGGTGATGTTTGTGCTGGCCCTCAATTGCATGCAATGTCATGCCTGAGCACATATACATCACACAGGAGTTCATTAGGACAAGACCACCCCTTAGCCATGCCCCCAAGCCATCCTGTTCTATTTTGATGTGAGCACACGCTCACACAATGGCATTCTACAACACAACACTCAGTTCATTAGCATCAGCATTATTCTTTGCATAACAACCTGGGAGCACTCTCCGTGAAGTCTTATTTTGAACTCTTCAACCACCGCCATGGCTTTCAGGGAACTGCAGACCCTCCAAGTGCTCCGATTTTCCAAAGACAGCCCCCGAATTACGAAACCCATTCTGGCTTCAGATTTGATCCCAGAATGTCTCTATTCTCCTAGCTGGCACTGCCGCTGTCAAGATCGGAGAGGAGGATGAGTCGGTGCTTGTCCTGAGCACCTGTGACAGCAATGGTGGCTCTGTTGCCTCTCCATGGCCTCTCCAGGGAGTGGGGAGGAAAAGAGGCTGTTGTCGCTGGGAAACATCCTCACGGGATGCACTGGAACTGAGATGCAGGCAGAGGGCAGGACTGCCCCAGGCTGGAAGAAAAGGAGAATGGAGCAGAGAGCCAGAAGTCTTGATTATTATTTTTAAATTTTTAAAAATGCTTTGTGCACCTGCACCTAATCTTGCCCCTTTCTAAAACTTACGAAGTGGGATGTGTTTTTTCTTAAGTCTACCAAAGAATAAAATAAAATAAGGGGTTTTCTCAGGATGCAGAAGGCGTCCTTATTGCATCCTGTTGGTATTGTGGTGGTGGAACTTGCCATTTCTCTGGTAGGAAATGCTCTGCAGGAGGAGTGAACAACGTCCCTATTTTCATCTGAGGAATGTTGGGAGGTATGGAACTGTTGTTTGCTAAAGGTGCTGAGAGTTGGTAGGAGACCCTTAACAAACTCCAGTTCCTGGAGTTCTTTGGGGGAAACCCTGACTGTTGAGGTGGTATAATTATGTCTTAAATGTATATTGTCAACATGACCTATGTTTGTTGCTGCCACTGGGCTTGGCTTTTTTTGTGGGGGCACTTAAGAATCCCCAAATGCCCTGGCAATTCTTCCACAGCAACAGCGTCATTTTATGGAATATTAACTGTATGTTGCAGCATATTAATATTGCACAGTTTGAAGCGACTGGAAGCATAAGAACCGACTCCTTTTGGAACAAATCACTCTCCAGACCCATAACAATATTATTCGAACTTTTACTAGCAGAACTCTTTAAAATAAAACAGAATACATCAAATGATATGTCCAGAACATCCATGCAATGTCATGTGCTGTCCTGCACAGGCTTAAAGGTAAAGGCACCCCTGCCCGTACGGGCCAGTCTTGACAGACTCTGGGGTTGTGCGCCCATCTCACTTAAGAGGCCAGGGGCCAGCGCTGTCCGGAGACACTTCCGGGTCACGTGGCCAGCGTGACATCGCTGCTCTGGCGAGCCAGAGCCGCACACGGAAACGCCGTTTACCTTCCCGCTGGTAAGCGGTCCCTATTTATCTACTTGCACCCGGAGGTGCTTTCGAACTGCTAGGTTGGCAGGCGCTGGGACCAAGCAGCGGGAGCGCACCCCGCTGCAGGGATTCGAACCGCCAACCTTTCGATCGGCAAGTCCTAGGCGCTGAGGCTTTAACCCACAGCGCCACCTGCGTCCCTCTCCTGCACAGGCTTAGCACCTTACAAAATATAAAACAATCCAAACAGACTTAAAAGCAAAGGCCTCTCTGTCTACCTCCGCAGTCTGCATTCCAGCCTTCAGGCTGTTTACTCTCTCTCGAGGAGAGCTTCATTTTACATCTTCACTCCATGGAGTTTGGGAGAAAAGACTCAAAGGCAACTCCCTTCAGAATGGAGATTTGCAACCCAACACCTCTCATGTGATCTAAGGTTACAACACTCACGTTAGCTACCAAAGAAACAACAACCAGTTAGTTGATCTTAGCAAGAGTTCAAAGTGTTCTCCTTGGTTTTAATATATCCCCATAAGGGAAACCCCACGTTACACCTCCTGCAATCTACCTTTAGCCATTTTTCATTTCTGTGACAATTAAACCAATGCATTGCACACATGCCAACAGTGTAGGGAGGGGCAGAGAAAATACACAATGCGTGCAGCATTGTTTTCTGCTTCTTTGCCTGCTGCCTGCTGTTTTGATCTGGTCTGCCTCGTATGCCTGTGAGTTGCATGCAGAGAAGAATGTCCCCAGCATGGTGAAAAAATTCCTTCCAGTGCCCAAAGAAAAGATGACTGTGATTCTCATCTGCTAAGAAACGCCTGGAAGAAAAGCAGAGGAAACTTTCAGGCATGGTTAAGTCTGCGCTGTGTCTGTAAGTGAGAAGGGAAACTCTGGAGCAGAACAAATGGAGCTTCCCAGCATGTCAGGCCAGCAGGCAGCTCCTGGATATGTTCTCCTTTTTGCCGGGAAGAAAAGCTTTCCTAGGTGGAGATCAAGCAATTCTAAATATTTCATGCCTCCTTTTCACACATGTGCACACATGACAGCAAAGAAATTTCTGCCCAAGTGTTTGGGTGACCCTTCCTTTGCCTGAGTAATGAAATTCCAATTCATCTCACTGGGAATGCTCTGCTGTATTTGGCAGCACATATTTAGAAATTATTTTGAGGTTGGCTGTGGTTACTGCAATTAAAGCTGCCCCAAGAGTAGGCAGACATTGCAGGCTTAATGCTGGTTTCATGCCACCTTAACTGTCATGTCAGCTTCACCCAAGGAATCCTGAGCATTGGAGTTTGCCGAGGGGTTGAGAATCTCCCATTATTATTTATTATACAGATTTAGAAGCTGCTTCACAGGCAAATGCTGTTGAAGATGTTTACAATAAGATAAAACAAAACCATTCCTATAATTGTACAGACCTGCTCCTTGCTGCAAGGCCTGTTTCCACCTGACATGGGGGTGGAGCCCAGACTCACCTTGAACAGCCCAAAGAGGCTCCTGGGAGGCCGGAGGGACATTGCTGGGACAGCTCTTGGGTTGTGGCAACTGGCTAAAATATTTTACAGTGTTTCAAATGGTTTTAATTTTGGTTCATCTGTTTTGCTTTTGTTGGGTTGGTGTTACTTAAATGTTTAGTTGGGGTTGGCAGTTATTTTAATTTGGGTATAACTGTAAGGTGATTATTATTATTATTATTTTCTATTGATTTGTTGGTTTATTTATAGTGAGTATCAGTGCTTTTTTCTGGGGTTATGATGGGGTATGTGTACCCCTAAACATTTTGTGTTGCCCCGACCGACCAACAGACCAACATGTCAGCAGTAGCAATGTGGACAGGAGCTCTGTCCTTCTCCCCGCTGGCGCCTGGGGAGGGGAGTCTGAGGTGGTCGCAGTGGAGGCGCTGGCGCTGCTGCTCCTCCTCCTCCTCCAGCGTGGTGTAGTGGTTAAGAGCGGTGGACTCGTAATTTGGTGAACTGGGTTCGCTTCCCCACTAATCCACATGCAGCTGCTGGGTGACCTTGGGCTAGTCACACTTCTCTGAAGTCTCTCAGTCCCACTCACCTCACAGAGAGTTTGTTGTGGGGGAGGAAGGGAAAGGAGAATGTTAGCCACTTTGAGACTCCTTAGGGTAGTGATAAAGCGGGATATCCAATCCAAACTCTTCTTCTCCTCCTCCTCCTGGGCTAGAGCCAGCTGGTGAGCACTCGCCCCTCCTTGCTCAAACTGACTCCAGCACTGTGGATCTTCCTGTCCTCTCAGTGCCTTGAGTTCCTCGTCTGGGGTTTTTTCTGAGCGCTTGGGGTCAAAAGAAAGTAACTTCAAACAACTGTTGCTGAGAAATTTCTTTCCAAATCTGCTAGACCAGACATGTTCAACCAGTCAACTGTGATCGACAGGTAGACCGCCGGGGTGTTCCCGGTCTATTGCAGGGTTAAAAAAAAGTGATTGCCTAGGTTGATCACACCTAGCCCTGCCCCCAGCGGTATGTCTCATTGCTGCTGCTGCTGCTGTGAAAGCTTTTTCCCTCTGAAGCTGCACCAGAGTTGGAGAAGGAGGGAATGTGGCGGAGTGTTGGCTGAGTGATTTTATGCAACACCCCTGAAAAAACTCAACAACTCCAGGTACTCCTCCTCCCCAAAGCTCCACAAGTCTGGGCAATCCTCCCCCAAACAGCTTGACAAAACATCAATGACAATGGTTAGCTCACAGTTTTATTATACAGTCATACCTCGGGTTACAGGTTGCCTTTTTTTTGGGTTATGGACATGCCGAAACCTGGAAGTACCAGAACGGGTTACTTCTGGGTTTCGGTGATCGCGCATGCACAGAAGCGCTAAATCGCACTTTGTGCATGTGCAGAAGCGCCGAATCGCAACCCACGTGTGCGCAGACGTGGCGCTGTGGGTTGTGAACGTTGTGGATTGTGAACGTGCCTCCCGCATGGATCACGTTCGCAACCTGAGTGTCCACTGTACTGGGAGTAGATCGCAGTCTCTAGAGAGTTGGACCTGCCTGTGCTAGACAGAGCCAGACCGAGGATGATGACAAGTGGGTGTCTCACCCCCCCATGTAAATCCTGGATATGCCCATAGCCACAGGATCTAGTTGGCCACTGGGAGAACAGGGTGCTGGAGTAGATGGGCCACTGGTCTGATCCAGTAGGTTTTCCCTATGTTCTTATGCCATTACAGTCGTACCTTGGTCCTTGAACAGAATGTGTTGCAGGAGTCTGTTTGACTCCTAAAACTGTTTGAAAATCAAAGCATGGCTTCCGATTTTCCAACCAGAAGCTATGGAAGTCATGCCGGATGTTCAGCTTCTGAAAATCGTTCAAAAACCAGAACACTCACTTCCGGTTTTTGATCGTTTGGGAGCTGAAACATACGAGTTCCAAGGTGTTTGGCAACCAAGGTACGACTGTATATTCTTTTGGGATTTGTCATAACAAAGAGTTAAGTTTTAATTAAAGCCCAATGTGGCATAGGAATCTGATATTTCACAACACTCCAGGAAGTAGGTGTGTGCATTTAGTGTTTCATGACAATTAACTTTTTTCTCTTAATCAATATCCCTGTTCTGCAATTAGGTGCAAAAGAGAATGACACTTAATAGAAAGGTCAAGTGTTCCCACCATAACATACTTCGAAGCTGAGAAGCTAGTTTTCAGAAATAACCCAAACAAGGTACTTAGCAGTCTGGCAGTACTCTGGCTTTATTGGACAGCGCATCTTCATTGCAGGAACAAAACTTGATCAATGAGCTCTCGAATGAGAGTCTGTTGAAAAACATCCGGTAGGCGTACTTGGCTTCCCCTCCATAATTTGAACAGCCCTGAGCTTAATGGCCTTAACTCCTGGACTACAAACAGCAAGGCAGAATGATGGGAGTGTGTGGTTTGTGTTGGATCTTTCATTCCTCTGTGATATATGGATGTTGGCTCTTTAGCAGGGATACTTTATTTTGGCTGAACCCCCCTAACGTTCTCCATTACCAGCAAAGCAACATCCATCATGGCCGTGGAGTACAACTGTTCCATCTTGTGGTCCAGCTTATTTCAGGACATCGTTTTAGTGTTCCATTCCCCAGGACTTAAAAAAACAAAACAAAACAAGCTGATGTTGAAGCCATCTCAAGCTGTTTCACGACTGTTGTCTTAGTGCAGCAAAAAACACTCCCATATTTCCATATTTTGCAGAGCGGTGGAGCAGCACCACATCTAAGGTGAGCCTTGGATCTCACTGTCAGGATAGAGAAAGTCGTCACCATCACAGAGACAGGATCTGAGGTGATGTGAAGTGGGAACTGGAATCCATGTCCACCACACCTGCAATTCTCTGAATTTTCTTGGCCACTCTTGGGTTGGTGTCCATGGGCTCTAGTGCCAGTGTCAATATGGCTGGAGTTGCGTGGTTGTGGAAAGGAGGACAACTTTCATTGTGTCTGACCATTGGCCATGCTGGCTGGCACTGCTGGGAGTTGTACTCTGCCACACGTAGAGGATACCACACTGGCTACCCTTGCCCTATGTGCTTATGCATTCAGAACATCTCTTTCTGTGGCCCAACCAACTAGCTGAACGTACTGAGTAAAGGTAAAGGTAAAGGTAAAGGTAAAGGTACCCCTGACAGTTAAGTCCAGTCGAGAATGCCTGGGGTTGTGGCACTCAACTGCTTTACTGGCCGCGGGAGCCAACATGTCCACAGACAGTTTTTCCGGGTCATCTGGTGAACCAGAGCAGTGCATGGAAACACGCTTTACCTTCCCACTGGAGCGGTACCTATTTATCTACTTGCACTTTGACGTGCTTTCGAGCTGCTAGGTTGGCAGGAGCAGGGACTGAGCAATGGGGTGGGTGTTCAGCAACGCGAAGCAGGAACAAAGCACATGTCGTGCTGCTGCTTTTATACTTTCCCCCACTATCACCCTTTGACATGATTGGGCAATAGCCCTGGGTGATTGTGGTGCCACCCCGGTGTGAGGGTGATAGCTCCACCCACGCCATGGTGGGGGGAACCAGGTTGAGAGCCTGCCCGCAACCAAGACCATCTATTAAGATGATCCCATTTGCGTGTCGAGGTCCCCCAAGCAACCCCTAAATAATTCACAATTCACACATAATTTTTGTTTAAGGTTTTTGGCATAATTTTGGCCACAACTTTATTAAAATACATAAATGTGAATGGTTGCTTAGGCATTGGTTCTGACTATCTGTCCCCCACCCCAGGACAGAACTCACTTCTGGATTCCAGTGAAAGCCAGTAAGGGAAAACAATATTGGGGGGAGCATGGAGCCGGGCACCAGACCCTCATCTCTCCCTGCATGCTCCCAGGGGCTTGCAAGGCCCAAGTCCCATTCAGGGGTACGGATGAAAGAATGGCAAGCCCCTGGATTCCTTTAATGGAATTCCCTTGCAGCAGCAGCATTGGAGGGGCAGGCACCACCAATCCTTACCCCTCCACCAACCAATTTTTTAACCAATGCCTAACCGCAACCTTACAAGTTGTGACGATTTGCTACGCAGTAGGCAAAAACCAAATGGCACCAGCCAATCAGCCAAATGGACAAAATTCCTACCAGGCCCCTGCCCCGAAAGCAGGCGACCCCATGACAGGCATAGCAAGGTCAACACAATAGCCCTAGATTAGGGAGGATGGGCAGGTGATCCAATGCACGCAGCAAAAGAGCCCAGTCAGTGCATAACCTTTGGTCCACCCCCCTAAATGGCAACAGCAAAATTTGCCCAGTAACCCAATTGCCCAATCACTGAGGAAGGTAATCCATATTAACCTGCCCAGCAACAGAGGGGTGGCCTGTCAGACCCCACCACAACACGTGCTCTCTATGAGGGAGAATACGCTTTCTCACACATGAGAAGGGGTACCAAGGAGGGGAGTCCTTGACTCTTCTTGTCACCCTCTGAAATCTTTCTGTCCTCCTTCCCAGCAAACAACCTCTGTGGGTACCAACTAATTTCTCTTACCACACGATTTTGGGAAGATGATGGCTGGCTGAGAGGTTGCTCAGAGAAGGAGTTGTGCGTGCCGTTGCATTTCTGCAGCAGAAACCATGTTATTTGGGCAGAAGTGAAGGGAGGGGGAGGGTAAGAAAATTAGGCTGAAAACATATCGAGACCATGCTGTGTGTTTACTGAGAAGAGGGTGACTGAAGCAAGAGGATGGCAAGCAAATTGGTCCCCTTTTAAAATGTTGTTGAATTTTACTTTTGTAAGTAAAACAACGGCACTTTAAATTTTCTGCCTCACTTCATTTTCATTTTCTAGTACTTTGTAACTGGTCCTCCTTCACTCTTCCTCATTCCCTACTGTGTAGCAGAACTAATCAGTACTGAAGCAGACTTCACCAATTAATTGAAGAAAACACTTGTCTTCTTTTCTGACTGCGCACAAAACCCCAGGACCTATTTTATCAGTTTATACAGGTTTGCTGCCTGACTGCATCTTCAAGAAACAAAAAAACAAAACAAAAATGCCTATAAACTTTTATTCAGCTCCAAATGTAAAAGGAAGCTTTATTGTGAAATATTTATTCTAATGCATATTAGTATTTTGTGACTTTCTTCTTCTTTTCTTCCTCGCATTTTCTCTCACTTTTAGCTTCATTCTTCAGCCGGCTCTTAAATTTATTCTCCCAAACCCCTGGCATTTTATTGCCATAATCACAGTGAGGCCAAGCCATTTAACTTGGCAAAACTTCATCTGAGAAAACTACAGATCCTTTTCTTTAGGGAAGACTTTTCTCCCTCTCTCTCACAGAATTTAATGAGAACATAATTTAGCTCTCTTTGATGGCATGGTGGCAACTGCTTTTTAAATAGTTTACATTTTTGTTTGGTTAGAAAGGCCATGTTAGAAGCTTAGAAAAGCTTCAGGGAGAGAGTCAAAAATGTCGCCACCAACCTGTAACGTGGCCTGACTTCAACTTCTGTTGGGAACATACAAAACTTTTTTATTGGCAATAGAGAGGACTAGGGAGTCAGTGTTAAGTATAATGATTTAATTCACACAGAAATGAAAAATGTATTAATGCATTAATGAAAACGGAAAATGGCTAAATGTGTTTTGCTAGCACTGTGGTTTTCCCACAATGAGCACTTACACTTTACATTGTGGGTGCCCTTTGCGGGATCGTGTGTGGTGCTACAGTTTCCAGGGAGCTTACTGGCAAACATGGGCTGGCTTGCCTCTCAGTGTTAATTTCTGGAGGTTCATGTCTAGCCTCAGAAATCAAGTTTCTTGCTGGGAGGTAACTATCAATGATGGGCAGTGAGTTTGAAAATAATCAAAGTGTGTGTGTGTGTGTCGGGATAAATTTCAGTGACATTCCTGTGAGTTGGGTACAGGGTTTGGGGTGTTCTTGAAGCAGAAATGCATTGCTCAGACTATCCCCATGGTGAGTTTGAGGAGAAAAATGGAGGTAATTTCACACCAGAGTGAGAGAGTACACGAAGACAACAATCTTACCCAGAAGCAAGAACATTTAGTGCTTCTCTGGATTTTCTACCTTAATAGCACATTCTGTGAAGGAACTTAGGGAAATGGATTTGCCAATAACTAGCAATATTGAATTTCCTCTGCTTTTTTTTTAATCTTGCAATGAAAGAAAATACATAGCAAAAGAAAAGAAAAAACCTGAAACCCAACAACAGCCATGAACCATTATCACACTTTCACAGGGTTGCTAGTTAACAAAACAGACACTTGACATCTTTGTGCCTCTTGATTCTCTCCTGTTGTGCTTATTTGGGACATTTCCTTAACAGTTGGTAATTTGTAGATAGGACCTTAGGCAAGGTCAGTCCTCTCCTTAGGTAAAGTGAGGCAAGCACTTTAGATAATAGATGCTGGGGGGCACCAGTGGCAAACTTCTTAGCTGTTCCTCCTGAGCCCCCTGGCCACTCTCCTCTTTGGAAGACTGGAGCTGTGTGTGCTAGTGTCCTATCATATGGTACAAAATACCAGTGTACTGGAAGAAACAAAGATCAACAGTGCTGAAGTAATGATTCTTCAACATCAACTTCGTTGGACTGGTCATGTTGTGCGGATGCCTGATGATCATCTTCCAAAGCAACTACTCTATTCCCAACTTAAAAATGCTGGTGGTCAACAAAAGAGGTTTAAAGACTGTCTCAAGGCAAATCTAAAAAAATGTAGTATAAACACAGACAACTTGGAAACACTGGCCTGCGAGCACTCCAGTTGGAGAACAGCCTTTTCCAAAGGTGTCATGGGCATTGAAGACACTCAAACTCAGGATGAAAGGGAGAAACGTGCTAAGAGGAAGGCGTGCTTGGCAAATCCACACTATGATCAACTCCTGCCTGAAAACCAATGTCCCCTCTGTGGAAGGACGTGTGGATCCAGAATTGGCCTCCACAGTCATTTATGGATTCATAGTTAAAACTCTGTTTATGGAAGACAATCGTACTCAGCTATGGGTGATTGCCAAAGCAGAAGAAGAAGAAGAAGAAGAAGAAGAAGAAGAAGAAGAAGAAGAAGAAGAAGAAGAAGAAGAAGAAGAAGAAGGTACAAAATGGACATCAATGCCTTTTTACATCCCTAGCATTCAGCATCAATCAACTTTGGGTGCACCTTCAAAGGAGCTTTTCGCAACCACCAACCAGTCTGTTGGGATCAACCGTTGTGGCTTCAAAGTGCTAGCACTGAATGAAGGAATTCCCCCTCTGCAGGTGTCTGCAGAGAGAGACAAAAAGCTCTGTTTGGAGCAGCTGCTTTGAATCTGAAGCACTCGCTCCAAAAGGAGCATTTCCCCGACCTACAGAGAAAGAAATACTTAGTTTGAAGTGAGTGGCTGGGGAGGAAGCGAGCATCCTTGGGATGCAGCACTCCTTGCCAGTACTGAGAGGAAGCCCTGTTTGCAAATTAACAACCACCAGTTCATCTTAAGCTCCAGGGTGTTCCTTCGCCATTGTGTCTGTAGCTGTCTCATGCCTTACATCACATATGATGTCAAGTGTGGTGCAGGTGGGCGTGGTTTCTGATGAATGGTCTTGGGGGCCGAAGTAGGATCTGTGGTGGACCTAATCAGGTCTGCTGCTGGCCAGAGAGGTTTCCCCACCAATGGCATGGGCAATGCTGACCTAGATGCACTGATGATCTGACTCAGTATACAGCAGTTTTCTGAGTTACTTCCCTCTTCTATTTTCCTTCCCATAATTTGACATCCCATATTTTTTGTTAGAGGTTTTATTAGCAGCCCAGGTCACAAATCAGAATTTTTTTGTTTTAAATTTTAGAATATTCATTTAAACTACCTTAAAATATCAATGACTTCCCCTTTTCTCTTTCCATGGTTCCTTTTGCCATTATTACATCCACCAAAACTTATTTACACTGTTGAATTTATCTTAATGCTGTCAAGTGTACATAATTTCCCCCATATATTCAATGAACATTTTCCAATTTTCTTTAAACATATGTTCTTCTTCTTCTCTTATATGTTAGATCTGCAAGCTGTGCATATTCCATCGGTTTAAGTTGCTATTCTTCTTTAGTTGGGAACTCACTTGTTTTCTATTTTGGGGCTGACAAAACATGGGCCGCAGTAATGGCATGCATAAATAACCTTTTTTGACACATGGGAATTTCAGTCTGAATTATCCTGGAACATCTTGAAATGCCTAAATATCTTCATATCTGGACATAGGTGCAACTCTCCAAAAGGTCTGTTTTTCACAGCTGATGGGCCACAGAGCTTCACTGATCAGCGTGGGATGGCCATCCATGTAGATCTGCATCTTCAACATCAACTTCGTTGGCCTGGTCATGTTCTGGGGATGCCTGATTATCATCTTCCAAAAGCAACTACTCTTTTCCCAACTTAACAATGGGAAGTGTAATGCTGGTGGTCAACAAAAGAGGTTTAAAGACTCTCTCAAGGCAAATCTAAAAAAAAAAAAAGGGTTATAAACATTGGCAACTGGGAAATGCTGGCCTGTGAGTGTTCCAGTTGGAGAACAGCCTTTACCAAAGGTGTCATGGACTTTGAAGACACTCAAACTCAGGATAAAAGGGAGAAATGTGTTAAGAGGAAGGCACACTTGGCAAACCCTCACTGTGATCAGCTTCTACCTGGCAACCTATGACCCCACTGTGGAAGGATGTGTGAATCCAGAATTGACCTCCACAGTCACTTACGGACTCACTCTTAAAACCAAAGACAATCTTACTTGGCTATGAGTGATCACCAAAGAAGAAGAGCTTCACTGAGCAGCGTGGGAGGGCCAGCCACCTGCATCTTGCGATGGACCCATACATCCCATGATAGACCCTGTCATAACCCAGCCTTCCACAGGGAGGCTGGAAGGGATACACACCCAATGCCTAAGCCAAATCCTACCTGCATCTGAACTCAATAAAGTTGTGGTCAATTTCAAATCCAAGAACATTATCCTTGCCCAGTTTGTTCACCTTCATAGGCTATGTCTTGCTCCCTAGGGAAAAGGACACTGTGAGTGGAACCACAATGCATTCAGAAACTTGGGTTTACTTGAATGCATTAAAGCAGGGATGGGAGTGGGGTGTTCATGACCCTCCAGATGTTGCCTGGACTGCAATTTCCATTATCTCTGACAACTGACCAAACTGGCTGTGGTTGACATCTGCAGGTGTCAGGAATGAGACAGCTCTCAGTGAAGGTTGGCAGCAGGCTGCAGAAAGCAGCCAGGAGCTTAGGGGTTAAGCAGGCTGAACAGCAGCCCGTTCCGTCTCCTCCACCCCTAGGAATGCAGGTTGCCCAGGGAATGACTGATAATGGCAATGGGGAACAGAGCCAAAGCTCTCTGGAAGAGCGAACAGGAAAGAAAATACACATTGACAGTTTGTCAGGAAAGGAGGAAGCCAGAAGCTGAGCCAATCAGTCCCTGAAGTTGTCGTATGGGAGGGTTAGACAGGAAGCAAAACGAAAGGCGCAAAGGACACTGGTTCAGTATATTTTGTAGAAACCGGAAGGAAAGTTCAGAAGGGTCATCATGACTGATGATGTCATAGGCTTGTTACAACCGCCTGGAGTTATATGTTTGTTTTGGCAATAAATCCTCTTTTTTAATTACCTACATGTACTGTGTTGCCAAGCTGAGAACCGGGACTCCTGATAGCAGGGCTGTGGGTTTCCCATTTACTGCACAACTTGACTCAAGTTCATAACTTGCTAAGAACTGTAGAAAGATGAAGCCCAAGTGGATTGTGTTTCTTCACTTGCTTCACAACGTAAGTGTACAACTTGCAAACTTCATCTGGAGTGACATTCCTTGCCTGGAACTGGGGGTGAGACCCTATGAGGATTTTTGCTGCTCTGTGATTGTTGAACTGAAAAGAGAGAGAGAGAGAGAGAGAGAAAGTGTGAGTCACTCACTGCTGCTTCTCGATTGGTCTATGGGAAATGATTGCTGGGTTTTGCCTGCAGCAAACATATATACAGTATAAAGCATAAAGTGTAACTACAGATACTGGCAATACTCCCTCCCTCCTACTTTTTCCATCACAGGGCACGGGGATCAGGTATGAACTCTTAAGGCTCATAATGATTGCCTCAAAGAAGAATCAAGCGATAAGAGATGTTTAATTATTTTCTGGTTTAGATTAAAATGCAAGCTGAAGAATAACTCTGTATACTTGAAGGAAGCATGTCCACCCTCATAGTTCAGCTCAGACACTGAGGTCTAACTCCAAGGGCCTTCTGGCAGTTCTCTCATTGCGAAAAGTGAGGTTAGAGGGAACCAGGCAGAGGGCCTTCTTGGTAGTGGCACCCGCCCGGTGGAACGCCCTCCCATCAGATGTCAAGGAAATAAACAACCATCTCACTTTTAGAAGACATCTAAAGATAGTTCTGTATAGGGAAGTTCTTAATGTTTGATATTTTACTGTGCTTAATATTTTAATTTTCTGGAAGCCACCCAATTTATTGGAACCCAGTCAGTAGGATGGCATATTAGGGTTGCCATATTTCAACAAGATTTTGCCTTTTTGCCTTGCCTAAGATCCAGGACAAATTTTCTCCGGGCGCCAGATGGCATAAAAATAATGATAATGATAGTTACTCCTTACTCACTCTCCTTCCCATTTTTGGTGCCTCAAGCACTGTGTAGAAACATCACAACCCAAGGCCTCAATGGTCCTTGCGAAATGCAACTTTTGCAAGGGCTACCATTGTTTATTAATTTATTTCCCCCCAAGAGCCACTGCATTTACTTCCTGATATTCATTTTGTCAGTGACATGCATCTAGACTCTGATGCAGCTTGTCTTACATCAGCTCCTAAAAATGAATGTGGAATTTAGATGATTGAACATAGGTTCAGTCTCAGGTAAGATTTTATTGGGCCATTGACCAGAGAGAGAACTGCAAATATCTGAACAGCTGTTCTCTAAGAACAGGGGGAAATGGAAAAAGAAATATATCTTTCTTTTGAAGCTGTAAAGATGCCACTGGATTTGAATCTGTATATTTGCAGAGAAGAGACAGCAGAAATTAGGCTACATCCCAGCAATGAAAAGTCATGTGTAGGGTGTGGTGTGTGTGCATACAAGCAAGAGGCAGTTCAAGGACACATTCCCAAGGCAAAAACACTCATGGAGGGTGTGTATTGCAGGGCCAATGAGGGGTGTGGCTTGGGAGGAGGCGTGGCCTAAGGATGGTCCTAAGGGATATCTGGGTGGCCTCATTCAGTTGGTTCCTCACCTCTGTTACACTCCTGTTACCTGTTCGGTCTTGCTTTTCAGAAGAGTTGTCAGACCAAAGTCTTCTTCGGCCCTTTTAAATATTGTAGATACAGCATTGTATTATTTAGACAAGTTATATAAAGCCGCATGCCTGCTATTAATCTATTTACATTTTCCCTCTCTGATAAGACATACAGCTGAAGCACTGTAAATAGATTACCTTGCCAATGTGACACTTAAAGCCAATTTAGCTCCTGTTATAAATGCACTTTGTTTAATATTTTAGCATGGTGCTCTTTGGGAGGAAAGTCAGGTGCTTTTGCTGAAGGCTAATGGATATGGGACTTTTTTTTTCCAACAGAGGGCAGTGTTTATTTGCTAAATAGCTGGAGGTATCCACCATCTCCAGGAGTTTTTCTTTTTCTTTTCCCTTTCCTGGAGGTGAAGAACAGAAACAGGACACTCCGGAACAGTTCTCCCATCACTGATTTCTCTGTCATTGCTGTAGCTCTGAGCATAAATGACTTCTTTTTATGGGAATTTTCAAAGATGTGAATGCAAGGGGGACCAGCACGTTAGGATGTAGACGCACTGTGCTCTCCCTGGAAAGTAAGAAGATCCAATATTGGTATTCTCCTCAGCACCTCCTTCCTGCATCCCTGCAGATGATAGGTTATGATCATTATCCATGAAAGTATCTCTGTGCCCTTTAGTCAATGCACACAGTAAGCAGTTTCTGTGTTGTACTTTACTTTTGCCATTTCACAATTCGGTTTAGAGGCCTTGTTTCGGCTCACACGCTGTCTCTCCTTTTTTAGCCTAACACCACCAATTAAGTTAACAATGCGATTACTAATCATGTCCTGAGTTTGTATGTTTATTTAATTCGGATTAAATAAAATTCAATACAGCCTCCGCAAAAAAAAGAAGAAGAAAAAAAAGAACAACAGACATAGCATTGAATTTATAGCGTCCTTTTACATAATCTAAAAACATTAATGGTCAACGTAGGTTCTCCACAGACACGTCTGCAAAATTGGTGGGAGAAGTTTGCTATCTAGTTCCTTTGCATTTTGAAAAGAAGGGGGACCAGGATTCATCAAACGCGTCTCTCTTTAAAAGACCTTTTTGATCGCCCTGAAATAGTCACATGCCAGATATTGTTGAACTATACTTCAAGGTGTAGCTCAGTCTGGGATTTCCAAAAAATGCGCTATCCCAAACATGCAGCTGCCAGTAGGAAGAAAATTAGGACTTTATGTTGAATAGTAAGATCAGAATCTAGTGATTAGGAAGGACCAGCTGGTAAAAGGAATACAGGTCGGATCTAAACAATATAAGTTAAGGGCATTTGCAGATGATTTAGTGTTAACTTTGCAACAGCCAGAAGCTAGTACCAAAAGAGTTCTAGAATTAATGGAGATATTCGGCCAGGTCGCAGGATTTAAATTGAATAAACAGAAAACAAAGGTGCTGGAAAAAAATCTAACAAAAGAGGAGAAAGATAGGTTTCAAAGTGAAACTGGGTTGGAAATAGAAAAAAAGGTTAAGTACCTGGGGGTAAACTTGACATCAAAAAATGTGAATCTATTTAAAGACAACTATGAAAAATGCTGGACAGAAGTTAAGAAAGATCTAGATATATGGTCTAGGCTGAAACTTTCCTTGTTAGGCCGAATCGCTGTCATTAAGATGAATGTATTGCCAAGAATGTTGTTTTTATTTCAGACATTGCAGATTCTAGACAAAATGGACTGTTTCAAGAGGTGGCAGAAAGACATATCTAAATTTGTCTGGCAGGGCAAAAAGCCCAGAATAAAATTTAAGATTTTAACTGATGCAAAAGATAGAGGGGGCTTTGCCCTGCCAGACTTAAGACTCTATTATGAATCAGCAGCTTTTTGCTGGCTGAAGCAATGGCTACTTCTTGAAGACACAGACATTCTTGATCTGGAAGGATATGACAATAGTTTTGGTTGGCATGCATATTTGTGGTATGACAAGGTAAAGGTGTATAAAAGTTTTAAGAACCATATTGTTAGGAAAGCATTGTACAATGTTTGGAATAGATATAAGGATTTATTGGAAAGTAAAACCCCCAGGTGGTTGTCACCAATGGAAGCGAAAGCAGTGAAAAAAATTAACATGGACTCTAATTGGCCTAAGTATTCTGAAATTTTAGAATATGATGGCGAAAAACTGAAGCTACAAAGTTTTGAGAAGCTAAAGCACAAAGTTCGAGACTGGCTACACTACCGTCAGATAAATGAGGTGTTTAAGCAGGACAGGAAACTTGGTTTTCAGAAGGAGAGGTCAAAGCTAGAAATAGAATTGCTAGAATCTAATACTAAAAACCTATCTAAAATGTATAATTTGCTGCTGAAATGGAATACACAGGATGAAACAGTGAAATCAGCTATGATTAAATGGGCACAGGATATCGGCCATGATATTATGTTTGATGACTGGGAACAGTTATGGACCACCGGTGTTAAATTTACGGCATGTAATGCCTTGAAAGAGAATATAATGAAAATGATCTATAGGTGGTACATGACCCCAGTCAAACTTGCAAAGATCTACCATCTGCCCAATAATAAATGTTGGAAATGTAATGAGGCTGAAGGTACCTTCTATCATCTTTGGTGGACCTGCCCAAAGATTAAGGCCTACTGGGAAATGATCTATAATGAAATTAAGAAAGTCCTTAAGTGGACATTTGTAAAGAAACCGGAGGCTTTTCTCTTGGGCATGGTCGGCCAATTGGTGTCAAAGAAGGATAGGACATTTTTTATGTATGCAACTACAGCAGCAAGAATCCTGTTGGCAAAGTATTGGAAGATGCAAGAATTACCTACTCTGGAAGAATGGCAATCGAAGGTGATTGAATACATGGGACTGGCAGAGATGACCGGCAGAATCCGTGACCAGAGGAAAGAGACAGTGGAGGAGGACTGGGGGAAATTTAAAGTATATCTAAAAAATTATTGCAAAATTGTGGACTGATAAGATGTTAAGGGGTAGGAAACAAAGAACTACAGCTGTAAATCTTAAATTGTAAGGAAACTCAAAAGGGATTTAATCAAAGACTGATTGATGAGTTGCTCGAAAAAATGGTAAAATAAGGATGTGGCGAAGGGAAGGCATGGGGAAGTCAATTTTTGTTGTTTGTCTTTGATGTTTGTGTTTGTTTTGTATTGTTATTAATATGTGTAAAAACCAATAAAAATATTAAAAAAAAAAAAAACAGAATCTAGGTTTAATGAGAGCAGTGCTAAAGCTGGATTTGGAGATAGAAGTCGTTTAACCATTTTGGAAATGGTATCTGTGGAGGTGATGCTCCGCTTGTGCTGAGGCAAACCTTGCACCAGGCATGCAACAGTGTGCCAAGGAGCGTTGCGCCCACGCTCCCTGATCTTTTGCCTTCTTGGCTAGCAAACTGGGTTTTCCCCCTGACGGTTTGCCCCCTCACAGATTTGGTTAGTAGACATAATGCTTGGCTGGAACATGACCAAGGACGCAGATGTAATCAAGTATCGGGGAAAACATTTTAGGGAAACACCTGCTAACACGTGTATTTGCTAATGCTGGAAATGTGCTTAGATGGAAATATGTCATTTTCAGAGTGGTTTCACTACTGTTTCGAATTGTTGACTTCTGCTAATAAAAGGAGCCTCTACAGAGCTAGTCGGCAGCTTGCCCCTCTACAGCTCATTGCATCCAACCTCCTGTTGTCCTTGTTATTACTACAGGTATCAAAGACTCTTGTAAAATCACCCACATATTCTGGACATTCCCACCAAGCATGGAAATACGTCCCAGTATTCCCCCATCCCCTCCAACAGAGAGTGGACAAAGATTTGTTGATTTTTGCTAAGCAAACCAGAGTCTATCGTTATCTGAAGACAACATTCCGAGAAGCTTCTTGAAGGTGAAATGGAATGGTTCTTAGAGGTGGGGTCCAAATTCTGTGCTGGACATTGCCATAACAGAGCATGGGAAAGAGAGGTTTCAGCCAGGGATAGCAAACTTTTTCAGCAGGGGGCCAGTCCACTGTATCTCAGACCTTGTGGGGGGGGCAGACTCTATGCAGGGGGGAATGAATTCCCATGCCCCACAAATAACCCAGAGATGCATTTTGAATAAAAGGACACATTCTACTCATGTAAAAACACACTGATTCCCTGACCGTCCGTGCGTTGGATTTAGGTGATTGGGCCGGATGCGGCCCCCGGGCCTTAGTTTGCCTACCCATGGTTTAAGCCAGCCTTTCTCAACCTGTGGGTCCCCAGATGTTGTTGAACTACAGTGTGTAGTGGTTAAGAGCAGTGGACTCGTAATCTGGTGAACTGGGTTCAATTCCCTGCTCCTCCACATGCAGCTGCTGGGTGACCTTGGGCTAATCACACTTCTCTGAAGTCTCTCAGCCTCACTCACCTCACAGAGTGTTTGTTGTGGGGGAGGAAGGGAAAGGAGATTGGTAGCCGCTTTGAGAATCCTTAGGGAGTGATAAAGTGGGATATCCAATCCAAACTCCTCTTCTTCTTCTCTCATCACTCCTAGCTAGCAAGGCCAGAGCTCAGGGATGATGGGAGTTGTAGTCCAACAACATCTGGGGACCCACAGGTTGAGAACCACTGGTTTAAGCCTTCCGTGCCTAGCTGCAGTCTTGGTAAAAATATTAATTAATTGCACAAATTAGTATGGCAGGGGGAGAGAAATGATGCCTCACTGGTGCCAATGAGTTTTCCTCCTGTGACTTTCTGCACTTGCCATTTGTAATGGTGTAGTTGTTGCTTGATACAATGTCTTTAAGAGTGAATTTGTAGCTGATTGTCTGCAGCTTTGGTCACACATCATGAGGGGTTTGACTTTCCGCACCAATGTCAGGGGTCGTGCCTGAATTGAGGAAAGTTCTGTGGCTGCAGTCACATCCCTTACATACCTTCATGTTCCTCCAGCCAGTAAATGTTGGAGTTGTGACCATACTCATGGGGGCAGTCCTTCCATGACTTGTTTTTAGTTATTTTTTAAAAAAACCAGTGCCTCATTGTGGAATTTTATCCACTTTCTCTATGTCACATATGATTGTACAGTCATACCTTGGAAGTCAAACGGAATTCATTCCGGAAGTCCATTCAACTTCCAAAATCTTCGGAAACCAAAGCACGGCTTCTGATTGGCTGCAGGAACCTCCTGCAGCCAATTGGAAGCCGCAGATGTCCTATTGGACTTCAAAAATAGTTTGCAAACCGGAATAGTCACTTCCGGGTTTGCGGTGTTCAGGACCCAACATTTTTGCCCTGCATGGTGTTCGGGACCCAAGGTACAACTGTATAAACTTCAGTCACCTCTTATTTGCCTCTTCCCTAAGCTAAAAAGTCCCATACACTGCCTAAGAACAAAAGAACTTCCATCATAACTGGTCACTGAACACACTGGGACTGATGGAAGTCAGAGTTCAACAGCATCTGGAGGCCCACAGGTTGGAGGACAGATATGCAGAAATATAATTTGACATGCTGAACTCAAATTCCCCCATTTCAAAGCATGCTCAAAGTATGCTCTCGCCACATTCCCTCAGCCCTCACATCAGCATGCTATGTGCCAGCCACCAGGAAATTCAAGGTAAGACAATGAGCCTCCAAGGGTGGGTTTCTTGTAGATCACAGCACATTTCTTTCTTTCTTAAAATACAGCCTTGTGCCTGTTGAATGAGCACCTGAAAATCAGTATATATCCTAGATCAGCAACTTTAACAATGGGTCCAGATAATTCCCTGGGAGGGAAAGCTAGTTGCTCCTGTTTCTACAATGAGATATTGCTCTTTCTTGCTGGCCATTAAGTATAGAATGTTCCTTATTCTTCAGTTCTAAGTCCTTTGAGTCATGGGCTAGCAGCTCGTGTAAATTACTAGAGCACCCTTGCATTGAATGAATTTCTTTTGATTTTCACCTGCTAAGGATCAGCCAGCTGTTTTAACCCAGCTGTCATATTTTAAATGAGACGAGGCTGGAATATCTGAGTAGTTTGGAGAATATAACATCCCAGAAGATCTCCACGACGTTGTCCTCAGCTTATCATTTGACCTCAGCTTGTCATCTCAATGAGTGTCTTTCATGGAGATGCAAAAGGTAAATTTGCATAACTAGCGAGAATGAGGTTAGCTATATTGTTGGAAGATCATGAAGATTCCTAAACTTAAAGTTTTATCTGGTGTGTGTATGTGTGTTTCATTTCAGAGATGCCATGAAATGAAAATTAAATCACCATTAAATGGAAATTTGAGGATTCCTCTTAAGATGAAGCATCTACGTAGGGGTGAAAAATGTCAGCCCCACAGGGCCAAATGTGGCCTTCCAAGCTTCTCTATCTGACCCATAGGACTCTCCCCATACCGTACCCCCTCCTCAGCCACACTCTGTCTCGCCACATCCTGCTCTGCACCATTCTATTGTGTCTTTTGCTTGGCTGGAATGCGCCCTTGAACTCTGACAATACATTTTGCTTGCCTGGATGGAGAATAGAGAGGGAATTGTGAGTGTGTGTAAAAACTAGACTACTGTACAAAGGTAAAATTTTAATTCACTGTCCCACCCACTTATGCCTCTGGCCATGATGCCCACCATTGACATGTGGCCCTGGAAAGTGGCCCTCGAATTGAAAAAGTTCCTGCATCCCGATCTAAGAAAATTCAAGGGAAGCAAAAATGAACAGTAAAATTCATGAGAGGGTGCCCCACAAATCTCTTATGTTAGCAATCAGATAATTGTTCTCCTGTGAACAAATTTTCACAGGGAGCCAAGATTGTTTTGGAAAGGCTAAGGAAAGTGTAGGTTGCATGCTCAGTCTACATCTCCCCAGAACATATCTTATTTCCATTCTTGTGTCATTTTGTTATCTCTCCTGTGATCACCAGGAAGGCCCCTTCAGTTATTTCCACAATCATCATTAAAATCCAAGCTACCTATTTAATTCTACATGTGTGGCAAACCATAAATCCATTTCTATTAGAGGCAGCTTGTTGGTGGTTCAAAGGTACTCAGTTGCCATCAAGTGGCAAGAGCGTAATCTGACTTGTTATTTATCGTGATGTTCCAATGAGCTATCTTTCAAAGCCATGTTTTTCGGGACACGTGTATAATTTGCTGGCAGTGAAGATGCCTTTGCTTATCTGCCACATTGCATTGCATTGTATCACATCACAAACCAGTACAGAAGCTCGGGTCTTAGCGCCAAGCAAATGCAACATGACAGAGCTTGTGAACATATTTTAAATGTTTCATCAATACATATGCCTCCTAAAAAAGGAATTATTCTATAGCAAAGCTTGGAGATAATTTCCTTTCTGAACATGCATGACATGTAATAGGAAGAACACACACTGAATTATGCACTTTGGACCACTATTGATAAAGCCAGTCTACCGTTGAAATCAATGAGGCTTTAAAGGTACATAAGTTCAGCTGTATCGTAGCCCTGTCCAATTCCCATTGCCAAGCTAGCAGGGGTTAGGAGTCCCCAAGAAACTCTTGCCTGAGAGCACAGTCCACACAAGCCAAGCCAGTCCAGAGGTCATGGAATCCAGATGATCACAGAGCCAAGAGTCCAGTTCAGAGGCCAAGGAATCCAGATGGTGACAAGGTACGGCCAATGCTACATGCATTGTTTCCAGCATTTGACTGCTGCTGAGAGCTCTGTTGAAGAAGCCAAGAGTGAGTTGGTTCTCATCAGTGCCTTCTGCTCTGTGACCTTGAGGGCTGATCAACTGCAGGTGGAGTCACTTCTACTTCAGGCTGCTATTCAGCAGGAGAATGACAAGCTAGCTGGTCAGGCCTATCAGGGATAGACAATGTAGTGCACTCCAAGTGTTGTTGAGCTACAAACCCCTCATCCTTGACCATTGGCTATACTGGCTGGGGCTAATGTAACATGCAATGGAGGGGGCTTCTGAATGGAAGATGTTGGCTGGCAGCTGGCAGCCATGTAAAAAAGCTGCTGTCCCCCTATAGTTCATTTATGAAACACCAGTGAACGAAGAATCTGCCATTAGAGGTTCAAGAGGAGAGGATGGCCCTTGCCTGGCACATAATAATAATAATAATAATAATAATAATAATAATAATAATAATAATAATAATAGATATTCTATGCCACCCATCTGATTTGGTTGCCCCAGCCACTCTGGGTGGCTTCCAACAAAATAAAACATCAAACTCAGTAAAACATCAAACATTAAAAACCTCTCTATAAAGGGCTGCCTTCAGTTGTCTCCTAAAAGTCATATGGTTGTTAATCTCCTTGATACCTCATGAGAGGGTGTTGCACAGGGTGGGTGCCACTACAGAGAAGGCCCTCTGCTTGGTTCCCTGTAACCTCACTTTCTGCAGTGAGGGGTACTACAGGACATGTAATAATATTCTCAGGCAAGATATATGATTCCACAATGTCCACATTTCCTCATCTTTATTTGATATAGGTTGTTTATTTTAAAGTTATGTTTTTATTGTGACATTTTTGTGTTGGATCAGATTGCGATCTTTGTTGTTGCTTCAGCTTGTGAACTGCCTTGTGTATAGTAATATAGAAAGGTGGTATATAAAATGAAAGGGGAGAAGATACTAGTGTTAGCTCTCCTCATAATCTAATTTTGTATCTTCTTCCCAAATTAAATCCCCACACTCACTCCATGTGAATTAATGCGAGGAAGTAACAGAGAGAGCACTAGGCTATGGTAGTAGCTACTGGGGAGGGTTGTTTTATTTTTAGTGCTGGAAACATGGAAGATGAGGAAATGTGGACATTGTGGAACCATCTAGCGTAGCCTAGTGATGGATGTAAAGTCTTGGTGTATTACAACGTAGACAATCTAGGATGTCACAATTTTCAGTGCCAAGAGGGCAGTATTTTGAGCCATGGCTATGGAACACAACATCTTATTCATTAGCCTTCTCTAATAAGAATGACATTCTTATTACATTAAATATTGTGCAATGCCATCAGGTTCCCAGCTGTATCAATCAAGGCAAGTAGCCTAGGGCACTGTAAGCCTCGGTTCACGAAGAGAGAGTCGAGCCTTTGATGCCACAGGCACAAAGCATATGATTCTCTGGAGTCCCTGTTTGCCTGATACATACACACACAGAAAAAGGTACCCGAGTAATGCAAAGCTAAATTGTATTTCCTAACAGAGGAAAATTCAAGCCGCATTGCTGCTAATTAGTCAAGTTCTGTATAAGGACTACTCCCAGTGCAAGGGAAGCAAACATTTCTCCATCTAGAAAGCTTCTCTGACTCTGAAAGGAACCCGCTAGTTTTTCACAGGGAAATGGGAAAGGAATCCATGTCCCACTGTTTGACATCAGTCAGTGCTAGAGATCAGCATCAAGTGGATTGGCAAGTGGAGTCAGCAAAGTTAGGTTACGGACTTCGCTACCTCAGGGAATGTTGATGGCCAGTGGCTCAGGTGGCTTTAAAAGGGGCTTAGAGAAATCCATGGGGAATATGTTCGAAAGGTCGGCGGTTCGAATCCCCGCGGCGGGGTGCGCTCCCGTTGCTCGGTCCCAGCGCCTGCCAACCTAGCAGTTCGAAAGCACCTCCGGGTGCAAGTAGATAAATAGGGACCGCTTACTGGCGGGAAGGTAAACGGCGTTTCCGTGTGCTGCGCTGGCTCGCCAGATGCAGCTTTGTCACGCTGGCCACGTGACCCGGAAGTGTCTCCGGACAGTGCTGGCTCCCGGCCTCTAGAGTGAGATGGGCGCACAACCCTAGAGTCTGTCAAGACTGGCCCGTACGGGCAGGGGTACCTTTACCTTTATTAGTTCTGCTAGCTAAATGGCGTATCCATGTTCAGGGTCAATGTGCTTCCAGATGCTGTTTGCAGGGTGCAGTGGCTGAACTGGCCTCTGTGGGTACCAGGAAGGCAGACCAGAAAAAATGGAGGCTTATTCAGCTGTACACAGTTATTTCCCATATATTCAGTTTTCCAATCTTCTCTAAATGTATGTTCTTCTTGTTCTCTTATTCTATACATTAAGTCTGCAAGCTGTACATATTTTGTCAACTTACGGTAAGTTGTCACTCTTCTTTAGTTGGGACCTTGCTTGTTTTCCATTGAGTATTAAGATACAGTCAACAGTATAAATAAGTTAGGATGGTTGTAATAATGGAATACTGAATGGTATAGTTTCTGTAAAATATGCAGGGATTTGTGATATGTAAAATGAACCACGGAAAGAGAAGAAGGGAATTCATTGATATCATAAGGATGTAAAAATGAGTACTTTAAATTGTAAAACAGAACATTTAATAACAATTACACACACACACACACACACACACACACATATACAGTGGTACCTTGGGTTAAGTACTTAATTCGTTCCGGCGGTCCGTTCTTAACCTGAAACTGTTCTTAACCCGAAGCACCACTTTAGTTAATGGGGCCTCCTGCTGCCGCCGCGCTGCTGGAGAACAATTTCTGTTCTCATCCTGAAGCAAAGATCTTAACCTGAAGCACTATTTCTGGGTTAGCGGAGTCTGTAACCTGAAGCGTATGTAACCTGAAGCATATGTAACGTCTGGTTAGCTCTGCATCAATTGGCAGCAGCTCTTAAGGGCTTCATTTTGCATCAGTACAGATGGCAGCAGAACCTGGAAATGCTGGCAGATGAGGCTGGGACCCTTTGCATGCAAAACCTTGAGCAAAACCTTTGATACTTCTTATTTGCATACCCAGTGGGTGCAAGGCCACTCCTTGTGGGCCTTCTGGCACTTCCCTCATTGCGAGAAGCAAAGCTACATGGAACCAGGCAGAGGGCCTTCTTGGTAGTCGCGCCCGCCCTGTGGAACGCCCTCCCATCAGATGTCAAAGAGTTAAACAACCACCTGACATTTAGAAGACATCTGAAGGCAGCCCTATTCAGGGAAGTTTTTAATGTGTGACATTTTAGTGTATTTTTAATCTTTGTTGGAAGTCACCCAGAGTGGCTGGGGAAACCCAGCCAGATGGGCGGGGTACAAATAAATTTATTATTATTATTATTATTATTATTATTATTATTATTATTATTATTGCAGTGGTTTGCAGGTCATGGTTCAGAAGCTGCAGAGGGGAGAAGCTAGGAAATATTGGGAGAGGAAGAGCAAGAAGAAAAAGGGGTGAGGCAGCTGACAGATACAGGAATGCTCTCCTGACCAAGGAAGGAAACCTCTAATATACCAATAGAGTCTTGGGTTTATAACATTTGGGACATTGCTCTATCAGAAAGCCCAACATACCATCGGTGACTAATCAAAGGCATCTCCAAAAAAGATATATTTGACACAATTTGGTCTCTCTTTTTTCTCTTTTGTTGAAGAAGGACAGGGTATTGTATGCTTCAGGTTACAGACACTTCAGGTTACAGACTCTGTTAACCCAGAAATAGTACCTTGGGTTCAGAACTTTGCTTCAGGATGAGAACAGAAATCGTGCGGTGGTGGTGTGGTGGCAGCAGGAGGCCCCATTAGCTAAGTTGGTGCCTCAGGTTAAGAACAGTTTCAGGTTAAGAACGGACCTCCAGAACGAATTAAGTTCTTAACCTGAGGTACCACTGTAATGCCATCATCATCCCAGAGGTGTTTGTGGAGGGGATGTATTAATTGAAACCGTCTAGCAAACCAGATTGGTAGCTGGGTTCCTGTTGAGGATATTCGGTGAGCCAACATGACAGTGACTGAGGATTGGAGTGATCGTTCTGTGATATTATGGCAGTGGACAAAGCTGTATTGTAACTTTTGAATAAATGGGCGGTGGGGCTCGAGTTCTCCTCAAAACATTTCTTGGAAGTGAGCCCCATGATCCCAGGTCTGCAGAAGCCGATTGCGTTGTTATAGGAATTTTAAGGTCTTTTATATATAAAATAAAAGTTCATAAATGCACAAGGCAAACACATACATAAGTATATAAACCATGTGTCTGAAATAGTACCGGAGAACAATCCTGAAGACATTTTGACTCTCCCAAATTGACCTAAAATATTTCTCTGCAAGGAGGAAGGAAATGGGAAAAGCTTTCCAATTGTCTTTGGAATGTAGGGGCTTACACCTCCCTGTAAATACAGTCTGACAAGTATCTGTTAAGCTGAGCACACTATCAATATGTGTAAGAGATTCAGGAACTAAGGAATGGCTAGGCTATCCAGAGAAGGCAATCAGATAAGGCATTATCAGGTATCCTTGCAGACAGGAGAGAAGCAACACACTCAAATTTCTGCTGGGGACCATCTCTTTCTGTGATGTTTTGGGGGGTAGTCTTGAGCTACAGGGGAGGCAATTTCAGAAGTCTATATAAGAGCTTGCACACCAATGTTCTGGGTTCCTCTCCTCCCTCCCTGCATGGGAGACCCTGTTGCAACAGTTTAATAAAGATCATGCTTACTAGCTACTTTGCTTCTCAGTATTCTCCTGTTGGCCTCTCTTATTTTCTCCTACCAATGGAGAACCCACTTAAGGACTTTATACGGGCTCTTAGATACCCCATGAGGGAAAGGGAACAGGTTTTTTCTTCTTACAAAAGTGTTTTCCCAGCAGCGAAGGTATTTTGCTCTTGCGCAACCAGATGACAACAATGACAATATTGCTATTGATGACCGAGATGATTCCTTCACAAGTTCCAGAGCTAAGCCCTCGCACAGGCAACAGGTTGTAAGGTTAAGCCCTTTCTCAAACTGAAGCCCACTCCAAGCCCAGTGAGGCTTCTGTTTAACAAATGTCTCATTCCAAGGTTGTAGCATATCCGCCCACTTGTAATAAAGCTTTTCTGGGTCATTTTCTCTGTGCCTTTATTGAATCTGACCAGCGACAAGCTGGAAGGAGCAGCGAGCGCAATTAGGAGCAGCAAGGATAAGGCTGCAGAAGGAGTTGAGTGGCACGGCTGCTTTTACAAATATATTTGGGATTCAGAGTGTATAAGTTAGTGAAGATTCTTTGGTCTAACCATCCATCACAGTCACAGTGGAGTAATGCAAGTTTTAATTTATTTTTAACCTTCTCCTTGCCCTCTGCATATTACTGCTCAGCTGCAGATTTTCTTTCTCATTCCACTTTGAGAGGCTCTCGTAACCGAGTCTATAAAACAGGCTAAATAAGACTATAGATAATATATTTGCATGCACAAATGACATAAAACCTTAAGGTCTGTGAGCAACTGAGTTAATGTGTTGCCTTAACCAATAACACCTCCCCCTCCCCCACAGCGGTAGCATAATACTAGGGCTGCAATCTTTAATCAGTTGAGTGATTTGCAAAAGCTTTAGCTGGTTCATCATCAGTGGGGCCAGTTTTAGTCAGGGAGAAGATTTCTATCTTGTTTTTTTTTAAGTCACTTGAAGTTTCGTTGCATCACTGTAACAGGGGACAAAAATATACTAATGATGCCATTTTCTCTGTGTGGTACCTTTTGCTTACTAAATGGTAATTTTTTCCTCTTGTGCTTCATTTAACATGTCAACTTTGTTGAGATTTCTCAATAGCCGTATTTACAGAACCGTCCAACCCAACCCTTTGTTTCAAGCTGTGACAGGAGGAGGGGGGTTTGGACTACGTGGAAGTAACCCTCCACAGGAGCCTTTCTAGCCTCTCTGAGCCCTCCCTGCAAAGTGGTGCCAGAATCAATCCACTGGGGCACAGCTTTCTCTTCTGCATAGGAGAGCAGAAATCCCACTGATTGGGTTCCTTGCCATCAGTCAGTGCACAGCTCTGAAATGCAGCATTCTGAGGGCTGGGAGGGACTAAATTGATCCCTGGATCATGAGCTGGCCCCACTGCCATCATGTGATGGCATCAGGTTCTATCTGGACCTGACTGTTCTGCCTACCCTCCACCCTGGCCGGCATGCTTGGCAGGGCTGTGAATTCAGCTGTGGCCCCATCATTCCATTAAGCCCACCAAACAGTGGCCAGGGTTAGGATTGTACCCATAGTTCCGTTTATAGTGCAATCCAATAAAGGTCTATCCAGAAGTATCACTGAGTTCAAGGAAGCTCGCTTCCATATAAGTGACTATAAGATTGCAGTCCTAGTACATTTTTAGTCTACCATTCTTCTAAAAGTCTCAAGGTGATGGTTAACTTTATATCAACCCTGTAAGAGAGCTAAGAGAAAGAAAATGGCCCAATGCCAAACTTGACGTGTGTGTTTTATATGTAGTAGATCTGACGTAGTAAATCAGCTCCATACTAGATCACTACACGCGAGTCCAACTCTCCTTCCACTTAAGATGCAAGTCCAAATGTTTGACCTTTAATGCTCTGGCTGCTGTTCATGCAGCCAGGCCAGTGGGAAGCAGGAAATGGTGACCTCTCTGCCCACACAGGTCCCAGAAAGACAGGGGTGTGTCCTTTCAGAAGTTGATGGGCTACATCCCCCATCATCCTTGAGCGTTGGCCATGCTGGCCAAGGTTGATGGGAGCTGGATCTCCACAACACCCAGAGGACCACAGCTTCCCCACCCTTAGGTGTGGTGGTGGGCTTGGAGACTTGAGCCTTGCTCAGCCATGAAGTTCACAGTGGGCCAAACTAAACATAGACTTAATAGCTGCAAGCAATTATACATCTTGCTTACAAGGCACAACATGGGGATGGGAAGCTAGTTTCTTCAGTTTCCTCACTTATGCCAGTATGGAGCAGATGCGCCAGCTTCTCCAGAGGATCAGGGGAGCCCGGCATAAAGTTGTGCAACACCCTCTGAATACTGAGGGGACCTGGTTCCTTCAAAAAATATTCAGGGGGGCAAAACAGCCTTGGCCCCTAGGAGTTGGCGCCTATGGTATGGAGATCAGCCTTTTCCCATGGCGCATGCCTAGGAGCCAATGGGGACTCCCCTCCCCAAGGTTCTTAGCTGTCTCTGTGTTTATGTGCAACTCCATTCTTATCTTATCCCTTCCCATGCACTACTTTCACAGACAGGAACAGTTGCCTCTGCAATTATATCTCTGGAAAAGCAAGACACATAGCTGCCTGCAACATATCAACTACACATTCTAGTTTGGTTCTCTGGGAGCTTCATGGCTGAGGAAGTATAGAAGCTCCCTGCCAGGTTGTAAGATATTCTTGATGATGTCAGTACCATGCTGGACGCGGGTGGCGCCGTGGTCTAAACCACTGAGCCTCTTGGGCTTGCCAATCGGAAGGTCGGCGGTTCGAATCCCCGGGACGGAGTGAGCTCCTGCTGCTCTGCCCTTCTCCTGCCAACCTAGCAGTTTGAAAGCACGCCAGTGCAAGTAGATAAATAGGTACTGCTGTGGCGGGAAGGTAAACGGCATTTCCCTTGTGCTCTGATTTCCATCACAGTGTTCCGTTGCACCAGAAGCAGTTTAATCATGCTGGCCACATGACCCGGAAAGTTATCTGCAGACAAACGCCGGCTCCTTCGACCTGAAAGCGAGATGAGTGCCGCAACCCCATAGTCGCCTTTGCCTGGAGTTAACCATCCAGGGGTCCTTTACCTTTTTACCTATGCTGGAATCTGTGTGATACAGGCCTGGGAGGAGATGCAGATAGGGCTTCTTTTCTTAACTATTTTGGATAACCAGGAATTTCTCAGCTATCAGGTCAAAAGCCACCTTTCTGCACCCCTATTAATAGGAGCCCTGCCTGCCTTTTTCATCTGGTGGCTCAATATAACACAGCCTCTTCTAGCACAAATGTAGAGCCAACTGTTTGAAGAGTCCTCTGGTGAATATAGGTCAACTGCACAACAAGATGTGGATAGGTGTGAGCAGCTGTCCTTGAAAAATTGGTGAAAGTACTGCTGTACCCAACTGGGTAGCAGATGGCAGGAGAGAGAGGGGGGAAGTCTTGTCAAGATTGGCCTGGTTTTCTGACTTGAGAAAACACCTTCTCGAGCAGTTGGCAAGATGCTGGTATTTTCTGCTAAAAGAAAATCTGAAGGCTTCCCCCCCCCCCTTTCCTGAAAAACAGATAACTGATATCACCGTAAGCAAAGGACAGTAATAAATGCAACAAGAACTTCTCCGAAGAATGATTTCAACCAAACCCACATGTAGGTAATTGAATGACAATGTTATGTTTATTAAATATGCATATATTTCTACTTCAGGAAGTTGAGCTAGTTCAGGATGTTTGGTCTCTAGATGGAGCTGTAGCACCTCAATAATATTCATGAAGATAAATTTTGTTAGTATTGATTCCCTCTCCCCAACCCCATCCGCTCCCAGTTTCTCCATTCAAGTCTCTTTACAGCTATGCATTAGCTCATGTTTCATAGCTGTAGACAATATTTGATTTTCTCCTTTTAGATTTTTGTTTGTCCTTCCCTTTTCTGGGCAACCGTACACCCTAAGAACATTAGTTAATACAACTACTTAGTGTGTATATATATATATATATATATATGTGTGTGTGTGTGTGTGTGCGCGCGCGCGCGCACACACACACACACACACACATTCATCCAAATGGATCCCAGGATGATTACAATAGCAACAGAAACAAAATACAATAAAAGCAGGTGGAAACTTCATGGTTGATTGGCAGATAGGAAGACAAAATATTGAATACTCCAAGGACAGAAGGTAGGCAGGGATGGAGAAGGGTCATAGCTCAATGGTTGGTCAGGAGCTTAGTTCTGGAACCGAAAGCAAATTCCTAGGCTCAGTCTGTGCTTAGAATGTGCCAGTTCCTTGATGCTATCTGTATGTCTTTTGCCACCAGCCTCTAGGTGGGGTTGGGGTTCTAGCACAGCTGCTAAATAGATCCAGCAAGCCTGCAATCTGCTCTGTTCTTCCACCCCTGAAGTGCTGCCCTCAGCTGAGTGCCCCAGTCCAAATCCCTGCAGGAAAACAGCAAAAAAGAAGCTTGATGCTCGACTGATAGGCAAGAGAATGAAACAGGAAGATAGCTAAGAACCAATAAAGCAGACTGAAAAGATGCACAAGCCCTTTAAAATGTCAGAGTAAACAAGAAAGTCTTCACCTGGACCTTTAATCATTATAATGCCAATTGTGAGGGTAATCCAAAGTTAGGAGGCTACCACAGAAAAGGCCCTCCTCTCCAAGGTCTCTGTACCTTGGCCTCTGTTCCATTGCAGTCTGTGGCTTGGCTTGCTGGGGTCAACTGGATTTATTTATTCTGCATCCACCTTTTTCAAGGGCACTTCCTCCTTGGTTGAATGAGTGAATGAATCTTTATTTGCATCAGCCATAGCAATGAAACAACAGTACGATATACAAATAATAGAAATAAAAAAGTCAATTCTATAAAATACATTTTAGGGTTTTGAATCAATAGTCAAACAGTGGATCTTATTCCGATTGCCCCAGCTAAAAACCCTGCAGCCTTTCCTGTCACCTGCTCATCTTGATCTGCCAAGAGAAAGGACACTATGGCAGTGGCTGGGTGACCAGGAATGGACAATAAAAGAGGGGTGATAATCTCATTCCTCAAGTCTTTATAAAGAGTGCAAGCCAGAAGGGTATGCGCCACCGATTCAGTACTGCCTTCTCCACAGGGACATAAGCATTTTTCGTGTGGAATCTGTTGGAATCGTCCCTCAAGTACAGCTGAGGGCAAGACATTCAATCTTGCGAGAGTAAAAGCGCGTCTATATTTTAGAATTGCTAGGTGATGCAGGTAGGGTGCCAGAGAGTATAAAGGGGAAGGTGGAAAATAGTCATACCATGGGCAAAATTTCCTTACTGTGACCAAGTTGTTCTGACGCTCAGTATCATTTAGGCACTGACAAATTAGACTTTTTGCTTTACTAAAACCCAAAGTGAGTAACTGTTGTGGTGATAAACCACAAGAGTGAAGTTTTTGATAGACACTTTTAGTCCAGGCGCACTTGTGACAATCTTGCAGCACTAGGGATATTAGACCAGGGGGATTTGAGTTTAGGCGAAGCCAATAGTTAAGTGTCCTTCTTGGTTGTGGCATGTGGCATGTTATGGTTTTGTGGCCTGCATTTTCTGGATCCATGTGGAAGCAACAATACAAAGAGGTTACAGAACGGTGATGATTTTTTTCTCCCTATCTCTTTCGATCCCTTCTCACAGCTTGGCACCAGGCAGTCATGTAACGGCAAGAGAACATCAGACTGGCTGCACCGTACCACAAGTGTCAAGCTCCCCAGTGAGCACCAGTCATGTGCTGTGTTGCGATGCTGGGAAAACAGCAGTACCCCAGCAACATCACCACAGGAGGCACTATTGCCCTCTCATGACTAAATTATTCCGGACATCTCTTCACAGCCTTGACTCGTGTGATCATTGCTAACTGGTTATAACAAACCTAGGGAACTCCTGAACTCTCCTTTGAGGGTCTGTGTTTAATCCCAGCTTTGATACCAATTTCCACTCCCAATTTTGAACACTTGGTTAATCTTAAAACTTGAATCAGGAAGGAAGCTTGCGACAGTGTTTTAAGTTCCCGTGCAGCTCTGTGGATGATGGTGATGCTCTGACGTCTCTCCATTTTGCTCCCAGAGGCATTATATAGCTTACTATACTAATGTTTGGAAAGACTGAAATGGAAGGAGCTGTAAAGAAGAGCAGTCCTCTAGTAAGGGATGTTGACATTTGTTGGCTAAAGAGAAATGAGGTTTCTGTGACAGCCCATTTATTAGCCGTCCGTTCGGAAGTGTAATAATCACCTGTAAAGGAATGTCGAGATTCAGTCCACGGGCGCTGCCTGAAGAAAAAAGATGGCAAAGTAAAAAGATCCATCAAATAACTTTCATTCATTTCTGCAATCATGTCCTATGCCCAGACTCTTTGGCTGATTCCTATCAGGGGTTTAAGCACAGAGGAAAAAATCGATACGTCTAACTTTTTCTTTCTCATTTGTATATTCTGTTTGTCCTCCCTATTTTCCATGACCTTAGAGAAGCTTTGGGATGATGATCTACAACTGTTCCCCGACACTTCTCTAAACCAACTTATAGCACAATCCTTAACTTTGCTACTCAGAATCAAGTTTTACAGAATTCAGTGGGGTTTACTCTCAGCTAAACGGGGTTTGGATGGCAGCTATAATTGCTTTTTTGCCATGTGGCCATTTTAAAAGTGTTTGCACAAAACTTCAAGAGAGAAATAAAAGGAGGGGGAGGGAGAGAAAAGATGGATCAAAACTCAAAACATGTTGTGAAAATGTGAAGAAAAGAAAACTGGAAAAATGAGAGAACTGAAACCCACAGATGCCTGCATGCCTAACAGCTGCAGTAGAAGAAACTGGAATGAAACAGCACAGAACAACACAAATTCTTAGCAAGGGGGTTATTCTCTGGTAATGAGATCAGTTTCATCTACGATTGGGAAAGGAATTCCATTCAGTTCCTATTTAAGAGCAAGCCTACCTAATTTCTTGAAACAACACATGAATCAAAACATAGTCATTCTTCAGAATTCCCACCTCTCTGAATTTTGCAATGCACTTTTCTGCATGCAGTGTGCATATATCGGTGATTTTTTTTAAAAAGTGTTTGGGAAAATGGCTTGTAATAATGTGAATATTAGCCAATTGCAGACATTAATGTTTATGTTAGGATAAATTCACCCCAAAAAGCCGATGGAATGTTTAGATGAGGATTTTATTTTAAAAAATAACAAACTGATGTGGAACTGTGAAGAACTGACCTTATGGTTGGAAAACTGAGAAACTCAGAGAAGCCCAAATTGACAGATTCACTCCTCTTTACAGAATATTTGACACAGGTCTAAACCAAAGCATTTACGTTTGCAACATCTTACAGGCTAGAGCATTGCATTTGCCCAGGCCCCAGACATTTTCTTGTAGCTATCCTGAAATTGGAATGACCTGTGTGTAGCATTTCTCAAGAATGTCAGAAAACCTATCATGATGGTCATTATGAGGATGTGTTTTAAAGCATAGTAGGGGTAATAAAATGGCTCATTTGATTATTATCTTATGCAGTTACAATCTCAGCAGATTGCTTTTTCCTTATCTCCTCGGAAAACTTTCAGTATCGCCAGTCCAGTATGTTCTGCTGGTTCTTAATGAACTCTCTAATGATATCGCAGGTTTAATAAAACCCATCGAAGTCTCCATCTACATTTCCCTTTATTGTTGCTGATAAGAAAGTGTCCCAGGCCACTGTAAAGTTCACTTAATGAGGCAGAAAGTTTAGGAAGATCTAACATATTCTCGGCATCAGGGGTTTGAATTAGTTTTCCCTCTTGTCAGGCCATGCAAGCTTAATGTGGGGAGTAAACAAATTGGGTGGGTGGGAAGAGAAAAGGGAGAGTCAATTTTTATCAGCATGGCAAATAAAGTCTTGATACTAAATCCCCAGGCCTGTTTGTGGGGGGAAGTGTGTGTCAGGTTTCTTCCTCGCCATAGAAACAAAGGCCCCAATCCACCAGAAAGCAGACCCCGGGTTGGGGTATGTGTATGTGTGCGCACACAGCCTAAATGTAATAAATTACTGTATGCATTTACATACCCTCCAACATTCCTCAGATAAAAATGGGGACATTTCTCATCCCCCCTTAACCAACCCTCCTTGACCCACCCATTTTTTTGTCCCCTGCCCCACCCCACATAACATTTCCTATAGAAGAAGGGCAAGCACCATTGCCAACAGGACACAGCACACAGGACCTCCTCCACCCCGAGAAAACCCCTTAATCCTGATTTTATTTTATTCTTTGGTGGATTTGCTAAAATAAAAACACACACCCGGCGCCTTTCTTCCCCTTTAAAAAAATGTTCAGGGGTACTCTCATTTTCCTACTCATATCAAAATACTCAATGAGGCCAAACTTAGATTCACAAAATATTTAGGAGTACCCCTGCATCACCCAGAAAAAAAAAACATTTCACACACCAATAAATAACTTTTAGAAAGGGGCACGATTAGATGCATGTGCTCCAAGTATTTTTGTAAATAATCAAGACTTCCTGCTCTCTGCTCCCCATTTCTTCCCACCCTAGGTAAGTCCGTAGTGAAGTATTCGCAATTACACTCAAATACTTCCCACTCAAATATTTTGATTGCTTTTGCAACCCAGTTCCATTTCATACTTATGACGGAGGGGTGTGTGTGTGTTATTGGCTTGTTTGTTTGTTTCTAGTTTTTACCATGCATTTTGTGCTTTTGTATTGTATTTTTATGTTGTGAAGGGTAGAACAAGGCAGTATATGAATTAATTAATTAATTAATTAATTAATTACAGTAATAATAATTTAGTTGTCTTCTGAAAATTCTCCTGTTTTGGCGAGCCTAATCCAGACACATGAAATGGTTACATCAATTTTTATACTTGTTTTAAGTGTTTTATTGTGTTCAATCGTTTGCTTGTTTTTAAATATGTTTTTAACAGTTTAAAAATGCTTAAAATATTATTTATTTTTCCATTTTATTTTATTCTCGCACTGATGTATTCGTTGCCCTAGGCAGTTTTGGGAGGAAGGCTGGGATGGAAAGAAAGGAAAAGAAAAGAAAAGAAAAGAAAAGAAAAAGAGTAAACAAAGGTGTTTCTGTCTCCATAACCATCTAATGACTGTTATCCTTGTTTAAAACTTTCTGCTTCTTGGTTGTCAAGGAGCAAAACCCGGGCAAATTAACCTGCACTCTGAGGAAGTCCACTTTTAAAATATATTCATTTTGCTCCAAGCTTATAAGCCCAAAGAAGAGCCCTGTGCATCTCAAAAGCTCATTACCAGCGTTGCTTGGTCCTGTCAAAGGAATTGTCTCTGTTGTTGCGTGTTGCTCATTATGTGGGGCCAATGAGGCATCTAACACCCTGACAAACCAAACGCAATTTTCCAAAGGCAAAACACCTCCCTCCCTCCCTCCCTCCCTCCCTCCCTCCCTCCCTCCCTCTACCCCAACAGAGCAATCAGGTTGTCCTTGTTAATGTCCTAGCTATGGGGCATTTGGACTACTGAGCTGGTATTCTTCTTCCTCTGGCCTGCACCCTGGACAGCCAGGTTTTATGTTGCTTCATTAACAAATAAAATCACACTTTCCCCTTGACAAGGAAGTGAGGCATTACATCCCGATGTTTGCAGTGTTGAGAGCAATGAACAACATGTTTCAAAATCTTAATGGGAGCAATGCCATATTTCCTGGGATCATTAATTCCTTATCTGGCCTGTACATGCCGGCTAACCAGGCCCTTTTGTTTACTTCATATTCATCAATCCCGGTCTCTCTTGTGCTCTCACTATGCAGATTAAAAAATGCCCAGTGTATTAAAATTCAGAGAAAACCACAATTTTTTTTTATTAAAAAGTTAAGAAATTGCAAACAAGCACAGCACTTTGCATTTTTCGTGTGTGTGTGTGTGTGTGTGTGTTGTTGAGTCTCAAATTCTGACAGATGTTTTATGAATACAAACTTCAGGCCGCAATTGCCAAGGCAGAAGTATCTTTCTTCTCTTGGCTTGCAGAACCATTCTCTTCTGTTAACACTTCATACCATTTTTCCGGGTGGGGGGGGACTGCAGTGGATGTCATGGTGTACCCATAATGCACCATATTATCAGAGAGAGAGGAGCCTGAATTAGTGGCCACCGTACTGTATAATAGGAGATTCTTAGGACTGTTGATCAGGGGTCAGCAAACTTTTTCAGCAAACTTTTTCAGACCTTGTGGGGGGCCGGACTATATTTTGAAGCGGGGGAAAAGAACGAATTCCTATGCCCCACCAATAACCCAGAGATGCATTTGAAATAAAAACACACATTCTACTCATGTAAAAACAGCAGGCAGGCCCCACAAATAACCCAGAGATGCATTTTAAATAAAAGCACACATTCTACTCATGTAAAAACACACTGATTCTGGGAACGTCTGCCGGTCGGATTTAGAAGGTGATTGGGCCAGATCCGCCCCCCCGGCCTTAGTTTGCCTACCCATGGTTTAGAACATCACAGAGTCTGGGGTGGTCCATTACATTTTGCCGCCTGAGGCAGAGGGCAAGATGGTGTGTTCCCGCTCCCCTTATCCACCTCTTATCCATATAAATAAACCCACTGGACGGACATTTTAAACTTGCTTCAACAGTGGTGACTAGCAGGCCCACCAAGTGTCCTTATTTTCCATAGGTAAAGGTACCCCTGGCCATACGGGCCAGTCGTGTCCGACTCTAGGGTTGTGCGCCCATCTCACTTAAGAGGCCGGGGGCCAGCGCTGTCCGGAGACATTTCCGGGTCACGTGGCCAGCGTGACGAAGCTGCTCTGGCAAGCCAGCACCAGCGCAGCACACGGAAACGTTGTTTACCTTCCCGCTATAAAGCGGTACCTATTTATCTACTTGCACTTTAGGGGTGCTTTCAAACTGCTAGGTGGGCAGGAGCTGGGACCGTAAGACGGGAGCTCACCCAGCCGCGGGATTCGAACCGCCGACCATGCGATCGGCAAGTCCTAGGCACTGTGGTTTTACCCACAGCGCCACCCGCGTCCCATTCCCATTTTCCATAGACAGTTCCAGATTTATAGAAGCCGTCCTGGTTTCTGATTTGGTCCCTCTTTTCCTTAGGATGTCCCTATTTTCACCAGAGAAATGTTGTAGAGTATGATAGGATGTCCTTATTTTCTTTGGATAAATGTTGGAGGGGATGGAGTTATGTGCCCCTGAACCAAGGTGATAAGTAACTACAACTTTTAGAAGACATATGAAAGAAGCCCTGCATGGGGAAGTGTTTTTTTAATGTTTCATGTTTCATTGTGTTTTTATATATGCTGTAAGCTGCCCAAAGTGGCTGGGGCAACCCAGTAAGATGGGCAGGATATAAATAATAAAACTATTATTATTATTATTATTATTATTATTATTATTATTATTATTTTGAATAGGGTGTCCCTATTTTCATCGGAGTAATATTGGACTGTCAGGGACTGGGACTGGTGGAGACCGCCTCCCTAGCCTGACCCTTCCAGAGAAGAAGGAAGGAGACAGTTCAGAGTTACAACAGGGGGGTTGAGGGAAGTCACAGCTCAGAGGCAGATGAGGGGAAAATCTGGGAAATAATGGGAGAGGAGGAGGAGGAGGAGGAAGAGGAGAAGAAGAAGGAGGAAGAAGAAGGGAGAAACACCAGGGGAGAGAGAGCTGATGGACTCAGTGTCTTTAGAAAGCATTACAGACCACCTCCTTCCAAAACATGGCAGGCCTTGAAAGTAGGAGAGCAAAGAGCTCAAAGTCAAAAGGCACTTTTCAGCACCCATAGTAATAACTCATGAGAAAGTGAGAGGGACGGAAGGTGTGGTGTTTCACTCAGAGCAACGCTATTACTCCAGAAGGCTGCATTTCTAAGCCTCTCTCTGTGAATATTGAATAAATAGCATTGGTAAGAACTTTCCTTGTCTTATCCATTCCTGGCAACCTATCATGAGGGGTTGGATCCTCTGACGCCTGACATGGACGGTTTGGACTGGCTATTATCCTCCACTGTACCTCAGGGCAGAACCTCTAGCCAGTCCCTGACACTATTAGCGTTCCAGATGCTGTCAGACTCAAACTCCCATGATCCCCAGCTAGCATGGCCAACGGTTAGGGATGATGGAAATTGTAGTCATATGGCATTCAGAAGGCAGAAAGTTTGCCATCCATGTCTATCTACTATACCACACTGATTCTGATTTGAGATATTACAATTGGACAATACCAACAAATTCCCTGCAATGTCCTCTCACCCCTCTCTGCCCATACTGGATCCAGATAGCAATATACTTTGTCCCATAGTCAAAGAGGAAATAGCAAAGGTTTCGGTGGATGGTTCTCAAAACTTCTTTTTTCCAAAGCGAAGCAAGTTGTTTTCAACACATCCTATAAAAAGGCATATGCTAATGTGCATGAAGCTCAATATAAGGATTTATCTTGAGGCACAGTTTATCTGGATAATAAAAATGAGCCAATATAGGGAGCTTGTTCTATACAGTTTTTTTGGAAGTAAGAAGGGAGGGGGAAAAAGAAAGAGAGAAAAAGAAAGCAAGAGGCCAAAAGAAAGACAAATTAAGTTTGAAAGTAGTCCCTCTGCCACCAATCTGCATTACTATGGTACGAGCGAGGATTCACATTGGATATTCATTGCATTCAATAAAGAAAATCAATATGCCAGAAGGGGGAAAATACACATTTCATTGGAGACTGAATTTTCTAAATGATATTTCCGATCTCGTCAAGCTTCTTGTTTGCAACGAGGGGAGGTGTTTGACATCGGGAGTAATAGCTCCTGTTATTGACCTCTGGTATCAAATGAGTTGAGCACTGAAACTTATTGAATCATTAGGAGAATGTTCTCTGAAAACATGATGTGAGACTAGATAGTGTGTTCAGCATCTCCCAGACATCTCCATGTGTTTAGGAAAGAAAGGGCACCCTTGGCTATACAGCAAGGAAGGCAAGCATAACCCTGACTCCGACCACAAGAATTCCACTGAAATTTTATCTCCCCATTGATAATGCTCAAATGCAATTTCTTTCCTCATTAATTGATGGGGAATAGTTAAGAAAAACCAAATTTTGGCACAGCTGCAATGGATGTTTCTGCAATGGGAGTTTTCAAATTCCCTTCTCATCAAATGCTCCAAGACTGCCAAGGGGTTGTTTTTTGGGGGGACTTTGGGTCCTATTTAATCCATGACAAGGACCATTCCTCTTTTCAGACCCTATTGGATCCATTCTTGGTGCCCATGGCAGCCATTTTGTGCTGACACTTTTGTCAAGACCTGACACCTCAGTTTTATCCCCACCCCACTAGAAAACACACTGATCACAGTAATGCTCCATTCATACCCATCAACATATCTCCGATGAAAATAGGGACATCCTATTCAATATTATTATTATTATTCCCCACCCATCTGATCGGATTGCGCCAGGGTGGCTTCCAATACACACACACACACACACACACACACACACACACACACACACACACACAAACAAAACATTAAACATTATTTTAAAATCATGAATCAAGGCTGCCTTCAGATGTCTTCTATTGTTGCTTACCTCCTTGGCTTGGGGGGTCATTGCTGTAAGGGTCTCTTCTCTTTCCTTTAGACCCTTCATCAAGTTCGTTGAGGAAGCTATTCACATTGAGAGAAACTGCTCTGTCTGGCAACACCAGGTCTCTGGAGGTGCAGCGGCCAGGGCCTTCCACAGACATGAAAGGTGAAGCAGAAAGAGCTGGAGTACAGAGCAGCTATAGCTATTGACATCTGGAGTAGAGCCTTGGAAGGCAGGATTTTATCAAGAGACTCAGCAGAGCTAGAGGGTATACTGTAAGGCCAGAAGGAATTTTGTGATACCTTAATCCGGCCTCTCATACAGCAAACTTTTATATCTATCTATCTGAAATGTGCCTAAGGCTTTGCTAGCACACATGGTACAGATTGCAGAACAACCCTTTGATTTTGAAACCACAGCGTACACAATGCACCTGCGATATCCCTTTGAGTAGGAGCGCCACGGTCCTGCTATAGTTACCATGTATTCCTATCTTGAGAACCGCTTTGCTGTTACTCATTACTATACTTGTAAAACAATAGGTGGGTAGAAGCTATGATGGTTGTGGCAGGTCAGAGCAGAAGCACCAAGCTGCCCCCAAGATTGAGGGGGTCTGGCATGTGTCACACACAAGCATGATGTCCGATGTGTCTCCCGACACTGTCCAGGTCGGCGCAAGCTTCCATGATGTCACTTCCTCTGGAGGAAGCATCGCATGCGTGTGCTGCACCCTGCACAATTTTCAATGGGAATCAACACCAAAAATCATAATCCAGATTTCTAAAAAGGAGCAGGGTGGGGGAGTTAACTTGAACATACCCTTTGACAACCGTTTGCATGAAAATGATTGAATCTTATTAAGAAAATTGTTGGCCTGGGCTATTTGTCTTCTTTCTCCAGCAAACCTGGCATAAATATTTAATTTAATTTATGGTCCTTTTTTTTTTAAGCGTCTCCATAAAACTGAATGGTACCTGCCCACCATGGGGGGTGGGAAATGATGTTTTTATATCACTGTGTGCTGTTCTCTGTGAAACATCTAAATATGAGAGCCAGCTGCTCTTGATAGACTGGAATGTTAACTCACTCCGGGGCTTCTTGCTCTCCGTTTTACAAGAGATGGAAAGGAGAATGAGTATTATAGATGCCCCACATCAGCAGGCACTATTTTGGCTATGGAAATAGCATCTTTCCTCTACCTTGCCTGAAGTCTATGTCGTAAAGTTTTTCATCATTGAAAAGTTGGATTGAATTCTTTCGAGGGAGCATTGCCAAGAATGTATTCAAACTTAGCTTCTTGAGGGTACCGTATTTTTCGCTCTGTAAGATGCACCAGACCACAAGACGCACCTAGTTTTTGGAGCAGGATAACAAGATATTCTGAATCTCAGAAGCCAGAACAGCAAGAGGGATCGCTGTGCAGTGAAGGCAGCAATCCCTCTTGCTGGTCTGGCTTCTGGGATAGCTGTGCAGCCTGCATTCGCTCCATAAGACACACACACATTTCCCCTTACATTTTAGGAGGGGAAAAGTGAGTCTTATAGAGCAAAAAATACGGTATCTGGGTGACTACAGAAACCTGCTAAATAGTGTTCTGCCTGATACCATTGCCCTGGCTCTCCTGGTCACATTTCATTTCATTTCAGTTTGCCACTCATTGTCACAGATCCAAATATCATGCCTTTTGGGGGGACAGTTCTGGTTTTCGAAACTTGACCATTAGTAAAACACTGGGCTTATTTACACATCCTTTTGTTCTGCTCTCTCTCTCCTGCCCCCCCGGGAAAACCAATCTTTATTGTTCAGTCGGAGCAAACAGCAATTCAAGTTTTCCCCAGGTTGCTGTTTGGTGGGATTTGGCACTAAAGAGTAGGTTTTCCCTGGGCAAGGAGTGGGAGAAGCAGAAAACTGCACAAGAAAACTGTGCTTTCTAGGCACGGAACAAGTAGAAGTGTAGACAAGTCCACTGCCTCTATTCTCCACCTTGTGAAGAGATATTGGGGTGGGTGAGTGCTATTAAACATGTTGTTTGCTCTAGTGAAACGATTAGGTTTTCATGCACGCAGAAGGAAGGAAAGAAAATTTATTTTAGAAATAATAATTTATCGATTTCTTATGGATTGGCAAGCTGATGAATAACCTCACTTGTAGATATTGGAAATGGTAAAACATTGCAAAAATTGGCAAGTGGACAGCTGATGCTTAAGGACAACATGTTGAAAAATAACCAAGAATATTGTAATATAAGGTTAATTACAGGGAATGGAATGTGGATCAGAAATAACTGTGAAAACAGTGCAGCAACAAGAGGAAATTATGGACACATTGAGAATGGAGTGTGGGAAGCCAATTTTTGGAAAAATTGTATTAAAATGGTTTTAATTTATGATTGATTCATTAAAATTTGGAAAAGCAATAAAAACCATATGGCAATAAATAAGTAAACAAACAAACAAACAAACAAAAACAAACAAACAAACAAACAAACAAACACGTTGTTTGCATGCATGCATATGTGCTAGAGTTGCCCTGTGTCTCTAATGTAGGGGTATGTGTGTTTGTCATCTTTTTGCTCTCAGTTTCTCTTTTGTTTAATTCTCCACATTTCCAAACCAGTTTGTGATTTTTTAAAAATGAAAGAGAAAATTCAGCATCATCTTAGTGTGAATTTCTCTTTGACTGCAATTTTGCCAAGTGTACACATTTTTGCAAGGCAATTTCCCCTTATATAATGCATTTTTGTATGCTACTTTCACAAATATGTGCATTGCTTTATGCACACTTTGCCCTAGTTGTTGAACTACCTGGCTGGACAATCACACTACAAAATTCAGGAAAGCGTATATTTCAAAGGATGGCTGTGTTTCGGGTCACATATTGTTTCAGGAAGTGTGAATTTGGTGGGTTTGCCTATAAATGTGAACGAAATTGAATGACTCTCCCATCCCTTATATTGGCCCACCCTTCTGCCTGTACTTCATATGCATGTATACTTTTATCTGTTTACCAAAGCAGTCTAAAAGACGAAATAGTTCTTCCACCATAATTCTTGGGAAGAAACCTCCATGCGCCATTTCTTTTTTCCACCGTTAATTTACGTTAGCAAAGAGTTAATCTAAATGGCAGCGCACCATCAATACACAAAATTCCTCCGATGATAATTTCAGTGTGCATAATGCACACAGGGTGATTCAAAACACATTTTTAGGATGTTTCGGACAATAAATTCCCTCAGCTAGATCAATGGCTCTGCTGTACCAGTGCTTATTTTCAATTTAAAATGAGTTAGCTTGAAGAAGGATTTTATAGTTTGAAACGTCTTCCTTTTTTAATTTCTGCGTGCATATTTTAATAACAAGTTGTTGTCTGCTGCCTTGCTGTACAGCTTATTTTGCATGGCTGAATCAAGGAAAGCTTATTATTGTGCTGTATGCATACCTGTATGTGTGTGTAATATATATTTCCTTTCTTCTGTCTTGCTCTTCAACTCCATTGCAGATGCATTCTCACAGAGTTAGAAGGAATCTTAAAACTCTTATTTAAACCTGGCGGAATGCAAAAAGAACAACCCAGTTCTGCTTTCATACCGATCATATTGGTCTCAAGTATGTATGTTTTGTACTCAGAGGCAAGCCATGGTCTGCTTATGCCACACTCAAGGATAAGAGTCTTATATTGAAAAACTTAGTTGGTATTCAAGCATTTCTGCTTAGCTTATGAGGTTTTCTCCCCTCTCATCCCCCATGCATAAATTCCAGGGATCTTTGGGCCTTCCATGACAGATTTGGGGGAGGCAATGGGAGGGAGAATAGGGGGCAAGCCCCATTGAACTAATGGGAATTCTTGAATTGGTTTCCATTCGCCAAGTGGGGTAGTAAATGGCCTCGCCCTGTATACCCAAAGGAGCATCTCCACCCCCATTGTTCAGCCCAGACACTAAGGTCCTTCTGACAGTTTCCTCACTGTGAGAAGTGAAGTTATAGGGAACTAGGCAGAGGGCCTTCTCAGCAGTGGCACCTGCCCTGTGGAACAGCCTTTCCTCAGACGTCAAGGATATATAACAATGCAACTTTTGGAAGACACCTGAAGGCAGTCTTGTATAGGGAAGCTTTGACGTTTGATTATGCTTTTATGTGTGTTGGAAGTCACCCAGAGTGGCTGGGGCAACCCAGCCAGATGGGCAGGGTATAAATATTATTATACAAGCTCTACCTCTCTTTTAAATCAGAACCAGTGAAGGCGGTGAAGGTCGTGTGTGAGTGCCTGGAGGCGGTTGGAGGATGGATGGCGGCTAGCAAATTTAGGTTGAATCCTGACAAGACAGAAGTACTGTTTTTGGGGGACAGGGGGTGTGCTGGTGTGGAGGACTCCCTGGTCCTGAATGGGGTAACTGTGCCCCTGAAGGACCAGATGCGCAGCCTTGGAGTCATTTTGGACTCACAGCTGTCCATGGAGGCACAGGTCAATTCTGTATCCAGGGTGGCTGTCTACCAGCTCCACCTGGTATGCAGGCTGAGACCCTACCTGTCTACGGACTGTCTTGCCAGAGTGGTGCATGCTCTAGTTATCTCCTGCTTGGACTACTGCAATGTGATCTACGTGGGGCTACCTTTGAAGGTGACCCGGAAACTGCAATTAATCCAGAATGCGGCAGCTAGACTGGTGACTGGGAGTGGCCGCCGGGACCACATATCACCTTTCCTGAGAGATCTGCATTGGCTCCCAGTACGTTTCCAAGCACAATTCAAAGTGTTGGTGCTGACCTTCAAAGCCCTAAACGGGCTTGGTCCTGTATACCTGAAGGAGTGTATCCACCCCCATCGTTCAGCCCGGACACTGAGGTCCAGCACCGAGGGCCTTCTGGTAGTTCCCACATTGCAAGAAGTGAGGTTACAGGGAACCAGACAGAGGGCCTTCTTGGTAGTGGCCCTTCAGATGTGAAGGAAATAAGCAGCCATCCTATCTTTAAAAGACATCTGAAGGCAGCCCTGTTTAGGGAAGTTTTTAATATTTAATACTGTATTGTTTTTAACACTTGATTGGGTGCCACCCAGAGTGACTGGGGAAACTCAGCCAGATGGGCAGGGTATAAATAATACATTATCATCATCATCATCATCATCATCATCATCTGGCCCTTTAGGTTTAAACAGCATTATAAAAAACAAATGATCTCCTTCAATATATTATAATTAATCAAAATGCCATCTCTCTTCCAATACAACATGTCGACGACACTTTAATTCTGTATATTAACTGTACTCCACAGTGATGTGATGCTTCTATGTTGATACACTGCATTTCAGGATTCTGTCCCTTGCAGCTCAGGCTGTATGGATCTAACGTCTGCTACCACCTTCCAGCATCAGCCCACAGTTCTCATCTCCATAAGTCTACCCTCAAGGATCAATAGGTTATGCAGTTATGGTTTTCCAAGTTTGCTGAACTCCCATCAGCCCCAGATAGCGTAGCCAGTGGTCCGGGAGGTTGGGAGTTGTAGTTCAACAACATCTGACAGGGCGAAGGTTCCCTCTTCCTGGGTCTGAGGAAGAGCTATAGAACCTGGTAGTCTAAGAATGATGGGAGAGAAAGCCAAGAACAAAGGAATTAATGGGGTTAAGCTCTCAGCAGAGAATTGTGGCCATATCAGGTGACTGGAATCAGGTGCAAAAGTAATAGATCAGGGAGGAAACACATACATAGAGTGAAGGATCCTTGAGGAATTTGCTTAAAAGAGCTGATAAGCTGTCCCCCAAGCAGTTTTAATCAAGAAATATTAAATATTTCCCTGGATAAAGAGTTGAGAATCTATTTTACCTTATTTTTGTTTTGTTTTGATCCTGGTATAACTGGTGCCATTGCTGCTCATTTTAAGGTGAGTAGCAAAAATAGTTTTAGGTCATATCAACTCTTAATAATAGTAATAATAATAATAGATTTGGTGTTATGTCATCAAGCTTTCCCAAGATATTGTTTTTAAGACTGTATTGCTGTTTGCTAATTGTTGTTCATATTAGTTCTATTCATATACATACATACATACATACATACATACATATATATATGAATGAATGGGACTGATATTACTAGTTCTCTTCACACACACACACACACACACACACACACTATGGTGTCATTTATTTATATTAAGAAATATCTGTACCACCCATCAACAACAACAACAACAACAATGATCACAGTGAGCTTTACCGTGAAACAAGACAGCATACAATAAAATGCACGATAAACATGAATGTGAAAAATAATTCTCATAGAATAAAGCAGCATTATTTACGATGGTCTCTGCCATTTAAGCACTTTGAAACTGCCTTGATTGTATTTTGAACAGGCAGAAAAGATATCCAAGAAATAAGGGAAGTAAGTATTATTTGAGGGGAAACTTGGTTTTGTTGCTCTGTAAATGTACGCAAAGGACCTGAGAAAAGGAGAACACTGCCAGGAAGATTTTCGGAGTTTGTATTTCTTCCTCCTTTCTTCCAATAAGAAAACAAGACAACACTTTTCAATAAATCCCCCCCTCTTTCTGATTGTATCTGCACGGAAGCAGCAGGAGTCATGAATATTTCACATTAGGAGATAACCCCCTCCCTCTCCCCTTTTAAAGATCTCTTTGCAACCAGCGCTTGCCAGTTGCTTAGAGAAGCTTCCCTTTCTTCTGAAGTTTCTTTATGTTCCTGTGATCGAAGAGAATTAAGTTATCAGGAGGACCAATCATCCTATTGAAAAGGGCTCAGGGAAAGTAACGCTCAAGATAGACACGCAAATCTGGCTGCCACGGGAATCTTCAGAGAATTCGCACAAGGGTGGCGGGGAGGAAGAAAGAGAGCAGCCCCTTCATATTTTCAGTCGCCTGCCTGCCTCACCTTGTCTCTTTTTACATAACTGCTGCCTTTTGAGGTGTGTGCAAAGCACAACAAACGGAGGCAAGGCAGCAGGAAAAAGAAAAGACAAGAAAAGACCCGATCAGCCACATCTAAATATGTTGCAAAGCGCTCAAAAATAACATCACAGCTGAGTGGGTGACCTTCACAGTGTTTCAAACAGTAGCAAAGCACTTGCAAGGTGAGACCCCCCCCTCCACGGTACTTTTCCGCCCCCTCCCCTGCTTTCTTCTCTCCCTCTCTCTCTTTCTGGCAATCGCACAGCTTTGCCTACCTGAATCTAATCTGTTGCAAGCAGTAAAAAACGGCAAGGAGAGGATGTCATTATTTTTGCATGAAGAATATAATGGCAACCATAAAACAGAGGGGGGCTGAGCCTGAAGGGGACCATCTGGGAATTACCCAATGGGGACAGCTAATCTGCTGAATCTTATTAGCATCCTTTATGTGGCAGTTGTGGCCTGACGGGTAGCGTCGTGTGTTTGCTCCTTCTGCCTCAATGAATTCCCCCTCCCTTAGATATTAAAAATACCTTTACACACACACACACACACACACACAGGACTTTTGGCAAAGGTAGAGAGCATTTACCATGCAGTGTTTGTAACCGTCAGAGGATAGGCATGATATTTCCAAAACATCGTCCTATTACAGTCATACTTTGGTTCTCGAACGCATTGGTACACGTACGTTTTGGCTCCCGAACGCCGAAAACCCAGAAGGAAGTGTTCCGGTTTTTGAATGTTCTTTGGAAGCCGAACGTCCGACTGGGCTTCTGTGGCTTTTGATTAAGTGCAGAAAGCTGATTCTGTGGCTTCTGATTAAGTGCAGCCAATCGGAAGCTGTGCCTTGGTTTTCGAACAGTTTTGGACTCCCAGAATGGATTAAGTTCAACAACCAAGGTACCATTGTACTTTGTAAGAATGAAGGGACTGGAGTGTAAACCTATCTAAAAGCCAAACACCCCATAACCCAGAAGATCTTACTTTGTCAATGTATCTGTTTATCTATTTGTAGCTGTTCCGTCAGGCTGCAGCAGAGAGGGAGGGAGAGAAGGGCCACAGGGTCACACCTTTGGCACAACTGAGAGGCCAGCAAACTTGGCTCCTCCTCTCTTCGTGGAGCTGTTTCCATCTCAGCTGGTCGTTAGAAGAACTTGTATCTGAGGAAAGTTATCTGAGTCATCCAGAGCTTAATGGTTTCCTCCTCCCTCCCAAATCCAGTTTCCTCTTGTGCCATGTCTTTTAGATAGGAAGTCTGAGGGCGGGGACTATCATTTAAAAAATTAATCTGTCCTGGGACCCTTTTGAGGAGCGGATTGGAGTGGCACAGCTAAATGGCAGAGTATTTTTAAAAATACATTTAAATGCTATGACTGGTGTGTGGAAATCCTCTCTACAGCAAGGCAGGGACTCTGCACTCCTGCATGCTCTGCGCAGACATGGCTTGTTGGTCTTGGTGTCTGCTGTTTATAGCTGCCCAGCCACTGTTACAGCTTTCCTGTAATGATAATAATGTTGTTGTTTAGTTGTTTAGTCGTGTCCGACTCTTCGTGACCCCATGGACCAGAGCACGCCAGGCACTAATAATAATAATAATAATAATAATAATAATAATAAACAATAACAGCCACTGATGATTGGCTTCTAGGGGCACCCTAGAGAAGGTGCGTGAGAAGAACAATGAGGAACATTTGTTCTGTATGTTCCAGAGCCAAACATTTTGGAACACTTCAAAGAAACAAAAAGATGCTTCTGTTTCAAGAGAATGATATGCAAGTTCTGTTGCATACAACTCAAGTCGCTCCAAAATAAGATATCGGAGCACTCCAAATCATTTGCCCAGGAGATCTAGCTGAAAGGCAACACGTGAATGTTGCAACAAACCTCTAATTATTATTATTGTTTAATTATAAGATTATGATATAATTTGATCTTCAGAGGTAGGGTGGCTGTGAGGGGATGTGGCTGTGGCTATAATGAAGGGCCTACCATTGTTCTACTGTGCCCTATATCGATACCATAATCTTTATTGTCATTGTCCCATACAGAACAACGAAATTGAAAAATCTACATAAGACATTCAAAAACCAACAAGCCTGCTATCCCAGCTATCCCAGCCTGGTTAGCCCCCTAAAAACTCTGATACCCCATTTTTAAATACAATACACTCCCATAGAGACTCCTTACACTGCATGTAAAACCAAAATCGCATTTGGGTAGAAACTGTTTCTCAGGCGGCTAGTCCTAGTCTTTATAACCCTGTACCTTCTTCCAGAAGGCAGAAGCTGAAAGAGATCATTTCTGGGGTGTGCACTATCCTGCACTATCTCTGCAGCTTTCTTATGGCACTTGGAAGCATAGGTTTGATCCAAGGTGGGAAGAGTGCACCCAATTATTCTCTCCACAGTCTTTACAACCCTGGACAGCATTGTTTTCCCCCTGACCGTGCAGCTCCCAAACCACACACGCAGACCATAAGTTAATACACTCTCCACAGTACAATGGTAAAATGCCATCAACAGGTCCTTTGATATATGCAGGAAACCTTTGGCCTCCCCAGGTGTTGCCTTGGGCTATGCTTGTTTGGGTCAGATGGGAGTTGTGGTTCAGCAACCTCTGGAGAGCCCAAGAGAACCTCTGAACCTGCCCTAAATGATCTGTGTGCTGTAGAATATATATCCCAGAATCCTCTGCAAGGTGCAGTAGTTTCATGGCAGACCAGTAAGGCTTCCTTGGCTGAAAGAGGTGGCAAAGGCTAGGTGGTTTGAAAACCACCGCAGGAGGAAAACAGGGACAACTTATTCCATACCCTTCAACATTTCTGTGATGTAAATATGGACCCCCTAAAACAGGCATGCCCAAAGTCAGTTTCAGGGGCCTAATCTGGCCTGCTGGTCGGTTTAATCCAGCCCCTGTGGCAGTCTATCTCCTGGGGTAAAATCCTAAAAAAAGCCTCAACACTCAACAACTTCAATCCTAAACAACTTTGGTCAGCCCTCAAGCATCAAATCTGGCCCTCTTTGAAAAAAGTTTGGGCACCCCTTCCCTAAGGAAAAGTGGGACATTCCAGGATCAAATCAGAAACCAGGATGGCTTCTATAAATCCAGGACTGATCCTGGAAAACAGGGACACTTGGAAGGTCCGAGAGAAGCTAGATCAGAAAAGTCCACAGACAAGATCTTGACATCCTGTGCCATCTCTCCTACTGTTTCCCAAAGAGCAAGGCTATATGGAGGTGAATATAAAACCTGTGATCTACCGAGGTGCTTTGCATGTCAGATTTTGGCAGTGAGAATGAGTCATTTTTATGAATGTGCCTTTACTGTAATATTACTGAAGTAATATAACAATATATTTTCAGAATAAACATGATTTAACGCGGAATTCTAAAACCACGGTATCTTCCCTCAAACCTGCCCAGAGCTGTCACTCTCTTCCCTGCTGAGGCTTTGTCATGGGCAGTCGTAAACTTTGCGAGATGACATTTCATTGTGCAGGGGTTATGTGCGCCAACTATTTATTTATGTATTTTATTAACATTTTATGATAGGAGCCACAAGGTTGCAAATAAACTTGACTTCATAACATGCATGGCTCCCATTAGCAATATATTATGGGGTGACACTGATGACTCACCGTGTGCTTGCAGAAAAGGAGACGGCAGCCCTCCCATTCGAACTTTTGGTTTCGCAGAGTAAAATGAAATTATATCAATGAAGGCTAGAACACGAAGGGGCAGACTGGAGCCAATTAAGGCAAGTATGACTCTGAGACCCTTGTCACCACACAACATGGAAATGCCAGACTCTCTTAAGGTTTTTGTACAGTCTGCTTTATGATGGACACACTGGAAGTTCATTGGATGAGGGGAATTTTTGGGTTGTCTTTGTTTATATTATGTATTTTCTGGGTTTCCCCCCCTATTATGTTGTGAACTTCCCTGAGATCTATGGGTATAGATTGGTATATAAATTTAATAAATAAAACATAAATAAATAAAAATGCTTAGCTAGATTGACATACCTTGGTCTCAGCCTACTTCAGGAACATATAGACAGTATGCGGCCTAGGACCCACATACCTACGGGACAGCCTCTCCTGGTATGCCCCGCGGAGGACCTTAAGGTCCACAAATGACAACACTTTGGAGGTCCCAAGTCGCAAGGTGGTTAGATTGGTCTCAACTAGGGCCAGAGCCTTTTCAGTACTGGCCCCGACTTGGTGGAATGCTCTGTCACAAAATACTAGGGCCCTGCGGGACTTGACATCTTTCCGCAGGGCCTGCAAGACAGAGCTGTTCCACCTGGCCTTTGGTTTGGACTCAGTCTGACCCTTATGTTTCCCTCCCCTTATGGTTTTGATCTATGGGCTACTTTTAAAAGGAGGCTGCATTTTAAATTGCATTTTAACCTGTATTTTAAATTGGTTTTTTGGCATCAACCAAGAGGTGCTGGAAATACGGTAATTGTTTTTGTTTTACTATTATTGGGTATGTCAGGGGACTGCTATCGGAACAGGGGAGGGAAGCAGGGGGGGGCGTTGGGATACAGAGAGCCTCCAAAACTCCTGAGGAGCAGCGACTCTTCCAACAGTGGGAAAAGCCACACCTCCAGTGGAGAAGAGAGGGAAGGGGCCAGTCAAGTGGGGAAGGGACTCGAAGATGCTGTGGAGAGCCCCAGCACCCCACCTGGCCAGGCTGGCAGGAAAGAGCTTGAGGATGATGGTGAGAGCCCCAGTGCCTCACTGAGCCAGGCTGGGCAAGAAGGATGCATGCCCCTTCCGTCGACCAACCTGCATAGAGGGGTGGTCCGGTGGGGAGGCGGAGGCTTGGGGTGCCTAAGTTCTTATGTTGGGGGAGAAACCGGAAGGGGCCACTCCCGGATTCTGCAAGTGACTAAGACGGACATGAACTTTGTGTATCTGCACTGTAAATAGTTTGCACAATACAGTGGTACCTTGGGTTAAATATGCTTCAGGTTACATTCGCTTCAGGTTACAGACTCCGCTAACCCAGAAATAGTGCTTCAGGTTAAGAACTTTGCTTCAGGATGAGAACAGAAATCGTGCTCTGGCAGCGCGGCAGCAGCAGGAGGCCCCATTAGCTAAAGTGGTGCTTCAGGTTAAGAACAGTTTCAGGTTAAGTATGGACCTCCGGAACGAATTAAGTACTTAACCTGAGGTACCATTGTAAAACCTGTAAAGGACAGGTTGGAGTCCTGCCTGGTTACTCAAAAGCAACCACCACCAGCATCTGACAGGGTAGCATTCAACTAAACTCATGGGAGAGTAGAATGATTTCCACATGCCCAATGGAGACTCTCTCTTGCCCCTTCCACAGATGGGAAGCCACAACTCAAAAGGCCTTCTCTTTTGCCCTCCCATCCAGATATCTGGAGCAACGTTGTCTGGGGCAGATGTGTTTAAGGATGGATGAATCAACAACCTCTGACTAGCCTGTGCCACTTTTGGCCAAGGTTCACCCATCATTCGCTTCCCAGATCAATCTGCACATAAACGAAATATCATTGAAGCACACATTTCAATGCATATTTTTTTCCTGCAAATCGAATGATCTGAAGTTATAGGAGGCCATTACAATGCAGAAGGCAAACAAGCTTGGATATGGTCAGTGTTTGGATGGTTTGAAACCATATTGGTTTCCACGATGTAAAAATAATCAGGATACAAATGTAAGCAAGCAAGCAAGCCAACAAATATAACATGAGCCAGCTTTTCTGGGATGTGTTTGTGTGTGACTGAAACCAGTTTCCCCTGATTTTGATTCGAGGCTCTCCTCTTTCACTGCTGTTAAATTGGCAGTGCCAGTATGCTTGCCTCAGCACCCTGATACATTTATTTGCTCAACCTGTACATTAGCTAATAAATGGTCTTTTGAACTCCTGCTGGCTCCGAGCTGCTTTTGAATGTAATGAGCGGCCGTGGCTATGCGGAAGATACTTTTCCGTGCCAATTCGCAAAACCGCGATGGAAGCAAATCGTTACCTACTTAGAATAGCAATAGGGGAAAAAATTATCTTGTGATTAATGCTGCCTGTTAGCTTAAAGAGCTAACCGTAGTAGAGGAATGTGACCCGTCACTCATTCGACAAAAGTGTAAGGGGGGCAGCAAGATGCTGAATCCGTTCCAAGAACATTACCAAATAGTACATTAAAATTATTTGAATATACTTTTTGCCTTTTTTTTAGGGTGCTATGGTTTTTTCTTCCCACTCCTACAGGTTCTTTAAAGGCTGATGTGTTTGCAGTCAATACTAGAACGTTTCTGCTTTCTGCTCTGCTAACTGCAGATTGCATTCTGTCAACATATTCTCTAGCTGAAGGCATAACAGAATGCTAATTTTGGAACACCCCCCCATCTTGCTTTCATGGTGTGTTTTTCTAGCTTGACTGTCTTAGAGAAGTTTCCATTGTTGCAACGACCAGCCATAAAACGTTTTGATCTTGCGAGGCTCAGTGGCTTAAAACATTAAGATACTGCTAGCATCTGTCATGGGATCATGTACACCAGTGGGACTTGCCACCAGGTACCCCTTGGTTCAGATCATGGCCACTGGTCCCATCACCGCCTGGCAAATAGAAGGGGAGGAAATGAAGGCAGTGGGAAATTTTACTTTCTTGGGCTCAACGACTGCAGATGGTGACAGCAGCTATGAAATTAAAAGACGCCTGCTTCTTGGGAGAAAAGCAATGACAAACCTAGACAGCATCTTAAAAAGTAGGGACATCACCTTGCCAACAAAGGTCTGTCTAGTTAAAGCTATGGTTTTCCCAGTAGTGATGTATGGAAGTGAGAGCTGGACCATAAAGAAGGCTGATCGCCAAAGAATTGATGCTTTTGAATTGTGGTGCTGGAGGAGACGCTTGAGAGTCCCATGGACTGCAAGAAGATCAAACCTATCCATTCTTAGGGAAATCAGCCCTGAATGCTCACTGGAAGGACAGATCCTGAAGCTGAGACTCCAGTACTTTGGCCACCTCATGAGAAGAGAAGACTCCCTGGAAAAGACCCTGATGTTGGGAAAGATGGAGGGCACAAGGAGAAGGGGACGACAGAGGACGAGATGGTTGGATGGTGTTCTTGAAGCTACCAGCATAAGTTTGACCAAACTGTGGGAGGCAGTGGAAGACAGGAGTGCCTGGCGTGCTCTGGTCCATGGGGTCACAAAGAGTCGGACACGACTAAACAACTAAACAACAACAACAACAACCCCTTGGTTCAGGCCAAAAAGGTAGGAAGGGAAGAAGCAGTGAGTAGGGAAGAAGCAGTGAGTATAGAGAGGGAGAGAGGCAGGCAGGTGGATGGATGGAGGGACAGGTGGATGGTGGATGGACAGATGGACAGATGGACCAACAGAAGGGGAGGAGGGGAGATGGAGCAGAGCAGAGCAGACTGGTCCTGCACCCGATGGCCAAGGTGGAAGTAACTGGTGGAACATGACAGGTGAACAAAAACAACCTTTTTTGAGTTTCTGGTCCATGGTCTCTCCTGGCTTAGGAGGTGTGGATACATGGGATGTGGTGTGTTTGCCAAGACAGCTCCTTGCTAAGGGTGCAAGGAAGCCAAGGTGTGCCTTTGGGCAGAGGAAAGGCAGTGGCAGCAAGATGCATTCTCCTTCGTCCCATAAAATCAAATGTAATCAAACATACCTTTACTCTGTTTGCCTGAAATTTGGCAGGCTTCATCCACAGAAGGAACTAGTATGTCAGGAAATTTTAATTCAATTTTATACAAATATGAAACATTATCGGTGGCTGATTTCCCCGTTATAATCAACGGGGAAGTCCTATGAGGCTTGTTATAACAATAAAGCATTAATAATACAAATTATAAATAAATATGCAACACTTAATTTGTCATTCTTTGCAACACTGCTCAGTGTTGCAACACAACAACCGACAAACACAGCGATTCCAGTGTAGAGCCTCACTTTCTCACTTGAGTTCAGATCTCTGAGCAAGACGGGAGTTGGATCCTTGCTGTATTCCTGCACAGCCTTGCTTGTCTTCATTTTAAACCAAAACACGAACACTTTTTTTGGGGGTTGGGGGGAAATCAGCCTCCAACTAATCTGTTGCATTGGCTGAATTCCGTGTGTGTGTGTGTGTGTGTGTGTGTAATATTAGCATAGCAAAGCAATTGCTTCTCCTAGTCTCTCCACTCTGCTGCTTTGATGCAAGGCAGATAACTGAACTTAAAGCTGAATTGGCTTGCTAGTTCACATAGGTTCAGCAGGTTGTCCAGTGGTTCTGCCAAGTCTGCAAAGCACTACAAAGAATGGAAAAAGGGAGGAGGGGAGTTCATTGTGCCAATCATCTTGTAATCATTCAGCATTCGCATCAGCCTGTGAAGCATAGATGCCAATGAATTAAGCTCTTCCATCATGTCCTTTGGCTCAGCCAGGCAGAATGGTTATTACAATGGTATTGCTGTTGGAAGAACTTCCCCTGGAATGTTTTAGTTTTCTGGTCTCTCCCCACTGTCCTGTTCCTCAGTGTTGCAAAGGGGAAACACACATCCGATATAGTTAGCACTAGATAGAAACATGTGGGGAAAAATATGGAAAGCCCAACATACAAGAATGATATAAATGTACATATTTGTACATATGATATAAATGCTTCAGGTTACAGACTCTGCTAACCCAGAAATAGTGCTTCAGGTTAAGCAGTTTGCTTCAGGATGAGAACAGAAATCGTGCTCCGGCGGTGCGGCAGCAGCAGGAGGCCCCATTAGCTAAAGTGGTGCTTCAGGTTAAGAACAGTTTCAGGTTAAGTACAGACCTCTGGAACGAATTAAGTACTTAACCTGAGGTACCACTGTATTAGGTAAAAGAATTCACTGGATCCCTGGTCAGACCTCCATTTTTTATGGAATTCACATGGTAGATTGAGAGTGAACAAAGAAGCCTACAGGAAAGCTCAGTAGGTTAGAGTGTGGTTCTGGTAACGCCAAGGTTGCAGGTTTGATTCCCTAACAGTACAGCTGCATATTCCTGCATTGCAAAGAGTTGGACTAGATGATCCTCAGGGTTTCTTCTATGACTTCTGCACCAGAAGTAAGAGAGTGTGGTCTAGTCAAATTTGGCAGCAACAGTTTACTCTTTGGTCTTAACCCCTTCATGCATTAACTAGAGGTACAAATGCACTAGCATATCGGGGACTGCAATTTATCCCACAAACCCCTTCTCAGGCCAGTATAACAACTGTATGCAGAATTTAAGAAATCCCATCTTGACTCAGTTGTTGACTCAGTCTCAAAACTTTCTCCTGGTAAAGGCTTGGTAAAGAACCACAGTCATCTCTTCAGTTTGACAATACTCCAGTTTGACAAGTCCATCTTATTCAAGTCCATCTTATAGTTGTATTGCACCCCAAATGTGTTTGGTTTTCACATGAAACTTCTTGCTTTGAGACAATTTTGAACAGCTTTGGATGTCCTCCATCAATTGGACAGGATTCTCCCCAAAATTGTAGCTCTGTGAGGGGGTAAGCTACAATTCCCTGTGTGTGTATGTGTATATGTGTGTATGTATATGTAGTTCAGAGACCTCGTTTGAAGCTGCTGACTACACTTCTCCTTTAAGAACTTTTTTTCTTGGTGTTTGGCCCTTTGAACATGACAAAGGGAGCTACTGCCACTTTCCCACAATCTCTCTCTCTGTGTTACTCTGGCTATTGGTTGCTGCACTCCCTTCTCTTCCTACTGATTAGTTTTCTTCATTTCTGTTATGTTTTCCCCCTTGGCTTTGTGGCTTAATCCTGAATGGATGGTACCCCCCCCCCCCTTCTCTCTCAAGAAAAGACTGGGAGGGGAAGAAAATGGAACACTACAAAGTCCAGATAGGAGTGAAAGTTACGGCAGTTCAGTAATAGAGCCACACTGTGTAGCAGAAGTTGAGTAGCGATAACGGAGAATAATGATGCCATTTTAGAAATGTAGGCAATGGATTAAATTACCATCTCTGTGTTGCTTGCATACGTACCTGCAGTAACTAGAGTGCCATTTTCCAGCCATGAATAAAATTCACATAGCTTAACCTTTGGGAGAGGGGAAAAAACACCTCTGCAAAAATGAACTCATCCCTTTCCCATCCTCTATATCCCTATTATCTTTGTTCATTTCCTACAGCGTAGGAATATCACGGCAAGCGACTTAGCTATGTTAACCAACCAGAACACTGATAGGTTGATTCTTTTGCACAATTAGCAGTGCTTTTATTGGGTGGCTTTCTCGCTAATTCTGTATTTATGGCAATATTAACAATACTCATCTCTTTGTGAAGACTCTGTCCCAGACAGAGATTTTAGGATGTAATCCTAGCCATGTCTGCTCAGAAGTCGCATGGAATTCAGTGGGACTTCCCCCCCACCCCGGTAAATACAGTTAGGATGATAGTCTCCGTTTTCCTCCTGGAACATAAAAATAATGGTGTTCTCAAACACCTGTAAGGTCACAAAACAAGGTTGTAAAACTGCAATTTGCTCAGAGGGTCACTAAATGTGCAGTTGATCTGCACTTAATGAAATAGACATTTACCCTTTCATCATATGCAGTGATTTGCCTCTAGCAAAACATTAAAATACAATAATTCATCAAATATTAAAAGCTTCCCTAACCAGGGCTGCCTTTAGTTGTCTTCTAAAAGTCAGATAGTTGTTTATTTATTTGACATCTGGTGGGAGGGCATTCCACAGGGCGGGTGCCATTACCGAGAAGGCCCTCTGCCTGGTTCCCTGTACCCTTCTCGCAGTGAGGGAAGCGCCAGAAGGCCCTCAGGGCTGGACCTCAGTGTCTGGGTAGAACGATGGGGGTGGAGACGCTCCTTCAGATATACTGGACCGAGGCCGTTGATATAGGATTGTAGATATAGGATTGAACCACATATCTAGTCATCTTTTGTACCATCTTTTCCTTTGCCTCAAGGTAGCAATAGTCCTTGGCCAGTACTGGGGCAATCTGCTGCAAAAAACCCAGCCACAGTAATGAAGATGCCAAATCTCATGCCAAATGAGTTCATTTAACCTGGGTTGGTATGAGTCTGAAAGTATCAATGTTATCCCTGTTGTTGAGTTTTCTATCTAAAAGGCTAATCTAATACTGTTGTAGGAGGAAAATATTGGGGCGGGGGACAAATTGAGATCACTTTGATTCTGGCAGTTACAATATATATTGTAACCTTTCACCTTGAAACTTACACTGTTTTTCTTTAGGCTGTCTCTTTACCTTTTGACATAATGTTTTTGAAGTCAACAACCAACAAGATTAAAAGGGGCCTCCCTGGCATCTCATTATCTTTAGCTTTCAAACAGGATTAAGGTAGGAGGAAATATGGCTTAGATAAGAAAGACTGTAACAAGGATGCTAGTTAATTAACAGAAAGGATCAGGAATGGTAAGGAAGAAGAAAGGAGAATTTCTGAACTTCGAAAAGGTTAAAGTTCCAAACAGAGACATTGAATTTCAAAAGCAAAGGAAGTAAAATATTATTCATATCCCGACACTTAAACAATCCATTGCTCTCATTGATGAAAATGTTGTCCAGGTAAATTCCTCAACAGTTATCTCAGGAGAGATGAGCCAGCTTTTTGAATGTCCTACCAGACTCACATCAGCATAGAAAAAACTTGGTCAAATTCATGTTTTCCCTTCCCAAGCCCCACTCACACTTTTAAATGATTTCTCTTCCATTTTTTTTTTACACCCTCCTAGAGTACCCAGCATGGCCCAGGATTCTTTAGAAACCAAAAAAAGTGATGTGTTTTTTTTAGATGGAACCGCCACACGAACAATCTGGTGAAGTCACAACAAAGTCACGTTTCTCGGTAGTGGCACCCGCCCGGTGGAACGCCCTCCCGCCACATGTCAAAGAGAACAACAACTACCAGACTTTTAGAAGACATCTGAAGGCAGCCCTGTTTAGGGGAGCTTTTAATGTTTGATGCATTACTGTATTTTAATATTTTGTTGGAAGCTGCCCAGAGTGGCTGGGGAAGCCCAGCCAGATGGGCAGGATATAAATAAACAGGGATAAATGGGCAGGATATAAACAGGACAGCATCCTCCACACCTGAAGACAGGTCGGTTTAGGAGGAGGAGCATCCCCTTCCTGAAGTCTCTACCTTATTCTCAGTGCTTTTTTCTTCTTTCTAAAAAATTTTTTAGGGGTACTCTCATTTTTGGAATGTGGGTGGCGCTGTGGGTTAAACTACAGAGCCTAGGGCTTGCCAATCAGAAGGTCGGCGGTTCGAATCCCTGCCACGCGGTGAGCTCCCATTGCTCGGTCCCTGCTCCTGCCAACCTACCAGTTCAAAAGCACGCCAGCGCAAGTAGATAAATAGGTACCACTCCGGCGGGAAGGTAAACGGTGTTTCTGTGCGCTGCTCTGGTTCTCCAGAAGCGGCTTAGTCATGCTGGTCACATGACCCGGAAAGTTTCCGCAGGCTCCCTCGGCCAGTAAAGCGAGATGAGTGCCGCAACCCCAGAGTCATCCACGACTGGACCTAATGGTCAGGGGTCCCTTAACCTTTACTCTCGTTTTGACTCCAGACAATCACCATTTTATAGTTCAAATCAAGAAAAAATCAAATCAAATCAAGAATGCAGCACCGTATTGGCCCGAATATAAACCGCACCCGCAAATAAGCTACACCCTAAAAATTGAAGGAAGAAAACAACAACACAATACCAGGGCTGCTTCCTGGGGTGGAGCTGCGCTGCTTTTCTGGTGGTCTCCCCACCTTCCCACTTCTTTCCAGCGGCTTGGTGGAGGCTTGGGAGAGGTGGGTGGGCTGCACGCCATTGCCCTGTGCTGCTCTGAGGAGGGGGGAAGAGCTGAGCCAATTTGCCCCGCACTCCTGGCTGCTATCCGGGAGGCTGTGGGAATGAGGGGGGGGGGAAGACCGCTGTCAAAGCGGCGCAGCTCCCTCCCCTCCCAGATAGCAGCCCGGGAGTGCAGGGCAAAGGCATGCAGCCTGTCCGCTGCTCCAAAGCCCTCCTCAGGCTGCCAGCAAAGTGGCGTGACTCCCCTCTTCCACCCTTTGCTCTGATGGCTTGGGGGAGGCTTTGGAGCGGCCACGCTCCTGGGCTGCTTCCTGGGGGAGGAGCTGCACTGCTTTGCCGGCAGTGTACGGTCCTAAATATAAGCCGGCTTATATTTGGGCCTGTATGGTAAATGGTCAAAAGTACAAAGAACATGCATTAGCTCGTATTACACAGCTGACAGCTCAGAGGTGGTAACAACAAAACTGACCAATCACTGCGCTAGATTCGAACTCCTACTTCACACATTAAACGCTCACTTCCGCCCGAGACTTAGGAAACACTGTGACAGGAAATGAGGCCGCCATCGGGGGTAGCAACGGAACTGACGATTCACCAGGATAGAGAAGAAACTCATTTTTTTATTATTTTTTTAAAAAATGAGTTTCTTCTCCCACTAGATTCATAAAGTATTTAGGGGTATGCGTACCCCTGAGTCCCTCCAGGGAAAAACCCCACTGCTTATTCTTTTCTAATGGTGCAACCACTTCTGCCCATCTTTTGATTAACCTCTCTGAATTGCCTCCATTTCAGCTTCTAGCCACTTAGCTCCAGTCTTCTTCTCCACCACCACTCACCCACCAGTCTCTAAACCCATTCACATGGCCTTCCTTACACAAATTTTAATGCTAGTGGAGGAACCAGAATGGAGGACAGGTCCCTTGACCACCCATAAAGGTTCCCCACACAATGAGCAAAGTAGCTGAGCAAACTAGGTCACATTAAGCTTCCACTGAGAGCCAGTGTGGTGTAGTGGTTAAAAGCAGTAGACTCGTAATCTGGTGAACCAGGTTCACTTCTCCGCTCCTGCACATGCAGCTGCTAGGTGACCTTGGGCTAGTCACACTTCACTGAAGTCTCTCAGCCCCACTCACCTCACAGAGTGTTTGTTGTGGGGGAGGAAGGGAAAGGAGAATGTTAGCCGCTTTGAGACTCCTTCGGGTAGTGATAAAGCGGGATATCAAATCCAAACTCTTCTTCTTCGATTGATCAGCAGACTTTTTGCTGAGTCACTTGACACTTCTGGAGGCCACCTGCTCATATGCATTCAGTCACTTTTGTTTGCTTGTGAAAAAAATCCAAAGTTGTCTACATTAAAATGACACAGACACTAATCCAAGTTTAAAACTATGTTGCGACCCAGTGCTATATTGAAGAGGGGAAAATACAACATCCTAAAACTGTGATGTAACAAAAGCTATTCAGGTTTCCCTACTCTACCCTATTTTCACTTCCTACAGCCAACAACTCACTAGAAAAAACATCCAATATAAAAATGTATTGACAATGGAAGATGGTGATGTAGGCGATTTGGAAAATCTCCCTAGGCAGTGAATTCCACAAAGTGGATGCTATGCTAGAAATGATCTATGGGAAAAGGTGTTACCTCAAGAAACCAGGTACTAGGCCAATTTTAGTGTACGTGAAACTGCCTGAACACGTCCAAAGTGTTACAGAAATGCTAAATATTATTAGATTGCATAAAAGTATCAAAACTGTAGGTGAGCGGAGAACATAAAGAACACCGTTGTCCTAGACCTGACAACCCGCATTTATATAAAAAAAGCTGGGCTCCACGTGAAATATAATTTCAAAGATGAACAGCTTTGATTCAAGCCTGTAGAAGATGGTCAGAAAATCTTTAAAGGTCATCTCTGTTGAGATTTTTTGAAGAAGGATGTGACTGCCTCAAAGTCACTTGTACTAAATGATGGGAAGGGGAACTATTACAGACTTCATATCTTTCCCCCCTTACATGTGTGTACAGAGAGCTGTAGGTATACAGTGCACAAATGTGTAGTTTGTTCTATATTGGGTCCTAGAAAGCTTGGCTACCCACTCATTGATACCACAAAGTATGGTGACAATGGTAGTAGCTATATGGTCAAGCAGAACTAATGCATACTTCTGGAACCACAGCACCTAATCCTGTAGGAACCTGTAGGAATCTGACTCCCCTTCTTCGGGGATTGAGAGTGGGGATTCAGAATAAGAGGGGAATTGTCCTTAGAGATGTACATAATGAACCAGAGACACAGGCACAAAGGGAACCCATTGTGCCAGTGGTTCTCTCGAGGTTGCATTGCCCTTCTCTGAATCTTAGGATTCCATTTCAGAAGTCTGATTGCTACCACAATCTCACCCATTCTTTGGGACTCAGCAACTGCTAAAGCAGGATGAGTGCCTTTAAATGAAGAGGCTCCTCCTACAGAAGGGGAGCTGCAGTTCCTATTTAAGGCTCGGTCTGAGTATGACCACTAAGCCTAGGGCTTGCCGATCAGAAGGTCGGTGGTTTGAATCCCCGCAATGGGGTGAGCTCCTATTGCTCGGTCCCTGATCTTGCCAACCTAGCAGTTTGAAAGCATGTCAAAGTGCAGGTAGATAAATAGGTACCGCTCCGGTGGGAAGGTAAACGGCGTTTCCGTGTGCTGCTCTGATTTGCCAAAAGTGACTTAGTCATGCTGGACACATGACCCTCGGGCCAGTAAAGTGAGATGAGCACCGCAACCCCAGAGTCATCCGCGTCTGGACCTAACAGTCAGGGTCTCTTTCCCTTATGAATGTTGCAGCCCTGCATGGAGCTGTCCATAGTGCTAGTAAAACCTCTCCTTGCCTTGGCACTACTGAACAAAACCACAGACGCTTCTTCAGCAGCTCAAAGCCCCTTTAACCTCAATGGGATGTAAATGTGCAAAACTGGGTGCTGCAGGCTGGTCATAAAATACAAGCATGAGTTATCCCAGTACTTTGCTAGGACGATATGAAAATGATCCCCGGATTTCTTCTTTTGTGTTTATTTTCTCTCTTAGAGCTGTGTGGCATGTTTCACTTACCCAGATAGTGGAAAGCAGCCTGGATCTGCCTATTTAGAACCAAAAAGTCATCTCCTTTACAGGCAAATAATAATAATAATAATAATAATAATAATAATAATAATAATAATAATAATAATAATTTATTTATACCCCACCCATTTGGCTGAGTTTCCTCAGCCACTCTGGGTGGCTTCCAATGTGTTATATAATAAAGAGGGCAGAGGCATTTGCTTGCAGTTAATCCACCTTGGACATTTGCATAAAAGAACCCTGGGTTAATCATGTCTCAAGAAAAGAGGAGTCACAATTAACTATGTAGTAATTCAGGCACAGTGAATCAACTGTGCTCTGCCCTCTTAAAAAGAGCATGCCTTCAGACTGCCTCCTGCATCACATATGGACCAAGGCAAGAGGCAGGTGCACAGCAGGCTGCAGTGGTAAAGGAGAGGAGCAGGTTCAGGGGGCTCTTGTCAATGGGACCCCTACTGGACTATGGGCCACCAGCAGGAGCCCAACCATGCCATCCTTTAATGCTGTCCCTGATTGTAACCTAGCAATTGGGAGGAGGAGTGGATAATTCCAGTCTTTCCAACTTATCCTCTAGGAAGGGGAGCCTTGAGGGTTCAAAATAGGCAGGACCTGGCTACTTGCTTGGTAAGTGTAATGTGTAGCTCAGCCTTTACTACAACTATACTGGTTTTGTTATTAGGATAAACGGGAGTCTTTTGTGCTGTTGCTCTCTATCACCTATCTATTTTCGCAGGAATTATTATCATTACTATTACAAGTCATTTATTAAACATGCCTCCAAAATCACCAATTAAATGATAGGTGAAAAGTGTGAGCGCCACATAAAATTGTAGCCCGGTGTTAAACTCTACCTTTGCTTAACGCTTATAAGGATAAGTAATATGGTGCCCTCCACGTTCTGTGACCTTCAAATACCATCATCCCTGACCATTGGTGATGCTTTCTGGGGCTGATAAGAGTTGTACTACAAAAAATCTGGAAGGCTTCACATTGGTTCCACTGGCTGCTAGACTGGTGACTGGGAGCAGCCGCTGGGACTATATAACACTGGTCCCAAAAGATCTGCATTGTCTTCCAGTACATTTCCAAGCTTTACAAACAAGCTTTACAAGACATTGTGGAGGGGTCATCAAAAGACAGCCACCTCTTTAATGTAACATGTAGTTCTTCGGTAAGTAGGCAAGAAGAGGGTAAGGAAGGAATGCTGGAAATTAAGTATCTTGGGGTATAGGATTCCAGCCCACACCGCCTTCCACAATGAGAACAACCACATTAAATTCAAAACAATGCATGTTTACTCTTTATCGCAGCGTCAATCTTCCAGTCTTTCATTTTTGATGACTTGTTTGGAACAAGAGACAAAACCTCAGAGAGTGAGATCTGATCTTTAATTTGCCCAAACAACATTAAACATGCAAGAAGAACATCACCAGTGTCTGTCCAAACAGAATTGATGTCCTTAATGTAAGCGAAGGGATGATCACGTAGAATTCATTCCTTCTCACACTTAGAAAGATACATCCTCATACTTCAGCCTTCTCATTTATTTGTCTCTTGACAGATTCCCAACTACCTGTTTTCAGTAAATGAAGGTCAATAGCAAAGAGCCTAGTATTAATGACGGGATGCTTTGAAAAATATTGCATTCCAGTGATTACTCAGAACTGCTACATACCATTCTGAACTGTGTCGTTCCTTTGTCTCCCCAAATTTACTTTTGTATCTGTCTGCGTGGCCTGATAATCTGCACATGGATTTCTAGCAGCACATAACAAACTGGTTCCTTAACTTATGGATGAGGCGCATAAACAGAGTGGCTCTATGTCCTGCATTAACGAGGATGGTCCTCTCTTTGAAGGCACCCTCCATCTGAAAGGTTGTCTGGTCCATATCTGGATCAAAGATAACCATAAGAAGAGTGAGTAGTTGCCCATCAGCATTTAGGACCTGGTAATTATTTCTAAATGTGCACCTGTACAAATAAATTGCCATATGACATTTTAATGCAAATCTTTGTCATAAATTGCTCTATTTTTGCTGATGTATTTCTTATTTTTTGGCACTGCTGCCTCTACCAATATCACCAGTGCTACTACTATTATCACCTAGATTTCTTCCGTAAGCTAGGAGATGAACCCCTGTTGCTATTGTGTGCCTTTTTGCCAAATAAGCTAGCAAATGTATTCCTTACTAATAAATATATTACTATTTGAAATAAGGTAGCAATGGCACCACTCCTACTGAGGGCATTAGTAGTAGTAGTAGTAGTATGGAATAGGGCATTCCTATTTTCATCAGAGAAATGTTGGAGGGCATGCTATTATCATCACATTTATTTATTCATTTATTTACTCCACCAAATCAGGCTAACAAAAAGGCTCAGGCCAAGAAGTGCTAAACCCCCTGGTAAATTCTAGTTTAAATTCAATGTGTACTACATCCCATTGCATCTGTTTGACAGAGGACAGCTTTCATTATGGCAGAAGAAGAATAACAGTGGTCGTGAAGCTTATTTTTCCTCGCGTATCATAAAATAAAGGACGTTCCATGCACTAACCGAACAGCAAACAGAGGCTTTCTAATTTCATTTCCTGCCAATATCTTAGAATTGTTGTAAAATATTAGTTGACACGTTGGCAGGCTCAGTGCTGTACTGATGCAGGGTGGGGAAAAGAAGAGAAGAGTTTGGATTTGATATCCCGCTTTATCACTACCTGAATGAGTCTCAAGGCGGCTAACACTCTCCTTTCCCTTCCTCCCCCACAACAAACACTCTGTGAGGTGAGTGGGGCTGAGAGACTTCAAAGAAGTGTGACTGGCCCAAGGTCACCCAGCAGCTGCATGTGGAGGAGCAGAGACGCGAACCTGGTTCACCAGATTACAAGTCTACCGCTCTGAACCACTACACCACACTGGGAGGAAGGCAGAACGAAGGCATAATCCACAGTTTTGAAGTTTCCTGCATTCTTGCTGCTATTCATGCATACACAGAGTCCTACTGAAATCAGTAAGACATGCATGCGAGGAAATGTGTCCAGGAAACTGAACAGATACAGTTTGCTTTGGGATGCTGTGCAGTTCATGAAGTGTTTGGAGAAGCACACGCACACACACGCACACACACACACACACACACACGTCTCCTCATAAAATTATTGGCAGCCAGTTGGGGATGAGGAAGGAATTTGTTTGCTCTAACCCAGGGGTCAGCAAACTTTTTCAGCAGGTGGCCGGTCCACTGTCCCTCAGACCTTCTGGGGGGCCAGACTAGATTTTGAAAAATAACAATGAATGGATTCCTAGGCCCTACAAATAACCCAGAGATGCGTTTTAAATAATAGGATGCATTCTATTCATGTAAAAACACTCTGATTCCCTGACCGTCCGTGGGCCGGATTTTGAAGGCGATTGGGCTGGATCTGGTCCCTGGGCCTTAGTTTGCCTACTCATGCTCTAACCCCATCTGAGACACCTGGACTCGCATAGAAATTGGAACACAGTTTAAAGAAACAATTTCAGGACCAATGAAGACTTTATACCCTTCGCCCTAATAAAAATGGCTGTCAAATCAGCCTTCTGTTTGCCATCTTCAGGCTTGGCAAATGGCAAAATGAGCTACCTGGTAGAGTCTGTGGAGGTACATGCTTTTTGATGGAACACCCTTCCTTGTTTGTGGAGCCTCTGGACTTAAATGTTCCTTAAAGTACTCTGGTGACATACCTGAGGCATTTCGAAAGTAGTCAAAGCAGTTTGTCAAAGCTGACGGCAATTATCAGGAGGGGTCCTCACATCGCTATGCTTTTACCACATTTCCCACAAAAGCAAATTTGAAATCGTCGTTGGGACTCAATTTCAAGCTAAAATATTTGAGGAATTTAGAGCGTAGCCAGCATTTCAAAAGAATTCAGGATTTTTTGAGAGGTGGATAGGCACACATTCATTCCTAGAACCTTGACAGCAGCTGCTTCTTTGAGCCGAATCAGACTGACGTAAACCTACTTGCCTTATCTACTGGGCAGAAGGGAGGGTGATGAAGTTGCAGAGATGAAAAAGTCTATGCCACTGATAATAATGTGATTTTTCAGTGCTGGAGATACAGATTTGTTTTAGAACTGGACTACTTGGACTACTGCAATGCTCTCTATGTGGGGCTACCTTTGAAGGTGACCCGGAAACTACAACTAATCCAGAATGTGGCAGCTAGACTGGTGACTGGGAGCGGCCACCGAGACCACATAACACTGGTCTTGAAAGACTTACACTGGCTCCCAGTACATTTCCGAGCACAATTCAAAGAGTTGGTGCTGAGCTTTAAAGCCCTAAACGGCTGCGGTCCAGTATACTTGAAGAAGTGTCTCCACCCCCATTGTCCAGCGCCAAGGGCCTTCCCTCGCTGCGAGAAGCCAAGTTACAGGGAACCAGGCAGAGGACCTTCTTGGTAGTGGCACCCGCCCTGTGGAACGCCCTCCCACCAGATGTCAAAGAGAAAAACAACTACCAGACTTTTAGAAGACATCTGAAGGCAGCCCTGTTTAGAGAATGTTGAATAGACTATTGTATTTTAATATTCTGTTGGAAGCCCCCCAGAGAGGCTGGGACATTTTTTTATTTTTATTTTTATTATAGAACTGGATCAAATTATTCACTCTGATCTTTTCTAGCATTTTTGGGTGGTTGGGCAGGAAGCCAAAACAGGGCAAGAAAGCAGGGTGGAGTTTAATTCTAGTAATACTCAGTTGGGGCAAGGCACCAGTAAGATAAGTCAGCACAAGGTTTAATGCTGATCCTTTTCCTCCTTCCTTACAGAAAAGCTTTCCTGTCACTTCATGCATAGGGCTCCTCTTCATTCCTATAAAGGACCCCAATGGGAGCACATCAATGTCATGCTAGAACCTTTTGATTTGAAATTTAGAAGAAAAGGAGGTTAAAAACATTCTGCCATCTTGTCTTAATTGTACGCCCCACTGAAAATTACTAGAATGTTTGGGACGTGGAATATTATGGCCCTGGAGAGCAGAAATAGAAAATGGACTAGTTTGAGAAGGTGGATTGCAATAAGGAAAATATCACACAGAATTACAAAAGCAAAGTTGAACAGACCAGTGGCTGTTGAAACAGAAATAAAAATAAAGGACAGTAAAGTGTAGGATTAACATCGGAGTGGTTTGTTGAAGAATGCAATGTGACATTAGTTGATCAGTACTCCACGAACTTCAGAGTATGGGAAGCCACCCAAAAGATATATAATTTGGTATTTGTATTTGGCTTTTTATTTATTTATTGTAATTTGGAATGTTTTAATGTGGTCTTTATTGGTTATTAAAATGGAAAACGTGTGTGTGTGTGTGTGTGTGTGTGTTTAAAGAAAATTGCTAGAATCCCACACATTCTCCTCAAACTTGCCAAAAATATTCCCCAACTTTCTTGCTCTTGTGGAGGTGTGTGTATGTTTGTGTGTTGCATATAATGGATGGGAAAATCTGTCACGTTTTTCTCAATTTGTGATCTTTCTCATCCTAAATCCAATTCTCCACATTTTTTTTAAAAAAGCCCTCATGAAAATTCTTCACCCTTTAAGTGCTGATTTCTCAGAATTCACACATTTTTGTATGCAATTTTTGCACTTTTGCAAAGCATTTTTCCTCGGATGTTTATATACCCCTCCAATATAATGCATTTGTGGGTTATTTTGACCAATATATGTATTCTGATGTAACTTTTCCTTAGTCTGTGCATTTTTGTGAAAATTTCCTGGCCAGAACTGCATTGCAAATTTCAGAGAAGTGTGAATTTCAAAAAAATAGATGTCTTTTTGGTTCATGTATTGCCTTGAAATGTGAATTGAATCAAATGTCTTTCCCCTTTCCTTCTGTGTGCATGTGTGGTGGTGGTGTATGTGTTTGTGAACATTTGACACAGGACCAAACTATTTCTGTTTTCCAGTTCCAGGATTCCCCCACTCCACCCTCTGAACCATGTTTTTATTTAATCTTACCTTCCCAGGCAGTGAGAGATTTTACTTTCTTGGGCTCCATGACCACTGCAAATGGTGACAGCAGTCACGAAATTAAAAGACGCCTGCTTCTTGGGAGAAAAGCAATGACAAGCAGAGACATCACCTTGCCAACAAAGGTCTGTATAGTTAAAGCTATGGTTTTCCCAGTAGTGATGTATGGAAGTGAGAGCTGGACCATAAAGAAGGCTGATCGCTGAAGAATGGATGCTTTTGAATTATGGTGCTGGAGGAAACTCTTGAGAGTCCAATGGACTGCAAGAAGATCAAACCTATCCATTCTGAAGGAAATCAGCTCTGAGTGCTCACTGGAAGGATAGATCGTGAAGCTGAGGCTCCAAATGCTTTGGCCACCTCATGAGAAGAGAAGACTCCCTGGAAAAGACCGTGATGTTGAGAAAGATGGAGGGCACAAGGAGAAGGGGACAAGAGAGGATGAGATGGTTGGACAGTGTTCTCGAAGCTACCAGCATGAGTTTGACCAAACTGCGGGAGGCAGTGGAAGACAGGAGTGTCTGGCGTGCTCTGCTCCTTGGAGTCACGAAGAGTCGGACACGACTAAATGACTAAACAACAACAACCTTCCCAGTAGGCTTTGGGAGCAACTAAAAAAAATGTTCCGACATCACGACAAAGGCACGAACAGCTCTGGCGGTGACAGCAATGAGTTAAAAGTAGAAGGAAAAGAGAGAGGACTCTGGCTCAAGAGGGAAATCCAGTAGCAATTCTCCACAGGCAGCAAATAATTTGTTTGAGTGCATAATTAATAGATTTGTCAGAAAGTACTTAGATTGTGAAATATTGCAAGTAGACCCCTTTCCAGATGGATTAAGATGAATGGGTCCTCCAGCGGCGTATGAAACCTCATTGCTCAATGGCTGGAGAATTTGCTGCATCTCTACATTTGTTTGAGTCTCTGCCTCTTTGCGCTCCTCTTTCTCTTTCTCCTCTGGCTGCGGGGGAGGAAGACAGGACGGGGGATTGAATAAGAACACTTCTAATTCTAATTGTGAGTGGTGTCCTTTACCTAAAGGGCATCCAAGCAGGCAAGACTAAATCAGATACTCAATAGGCAACTTTCCCTGCAATTGAATATAAAAAGGGTGCGGGGGAAGGCATTAACATGGCTCAGAACAGTGAAATTAACTACTCCTTGCAGACCCAGGTTATATATTAGCTGATCACAGAGTCATGCATTAAACTGCATGAAGCAGTTTTTTATCTTCTCTAAAAATGGTTCCAGAGAAGCGAAACCCGATCAATATTTGAAGGTCTATCTAAGAGAACATGCAAGGGAGTTCTGGGTCCTGAATAAAGGTGAACGGCAGACGTCGTGGGAATAACTGAACACCAGCTGCGCTCTTCTGCTCCCCTTCCACATGGGTTGGCCAACGTGCGGCCATCCATCCCATGCTACACCCTCACTGGCCCTGGCACATGTACACACACAGCTAGGCACAAGAAAACACATGCAGCAGAGAGACTGCTTTATCCTCAATTTGTAATGGGAACTAATGGCAATTGTACCTTGCTCAGGATCGACCAAATGGTCACATTAGAGGGGGGAAATAAGACACTATGAGGGGAATAAACCAGTTGTTCAACTCCGTGTCTGTGTGTCCAACTTCCTACCTTATTATTATTTATCCATTCATTTAAAACATTTGTGTTCTGCCTTTATATTATTATTTTTTAATTAGGCACTTAATTATGCTTTGAGGTCCCCCCCCCTTACAATCAAGCAACTGTTCTTATTTTATCTGTAAGCTGTACTGAGTCCCTCTCAGGGGAGAAAGGTAGCGTATAAATAGATTAAGAAATAATAAAATAATGAGAATAATAATTTTATGACGCAAACAAACTGTACAGAGGCAGCACGCCCCTGATTACTGTATCAATTTCTGGGAGCTACAAGTAGAAGCCTTGTTCAGCCTGCAACTGAGAGGAAATGGGCTCCCGAAAAATTCTCCACTCTGTTTGTGGGTGGTGAAATGAGAGGGATTTTGAAGGATGTTCTCTAGTGGGGAAGGCGGAATTCTTGAGCAGTCTATAGGTAGGAGAAAGAACATTTTCACACAATTCTCTTCTGCGAAAGTTCAGTTCGCTTAATGCTGAGTGAAACTATATTAGTTTCTACTGGTGAATGAAGGAAACAATGTGTAAGGGAGAAGGATCAGAAGGAATCGGGGCCAAGCCCATAGCATCACACGAAAAGAAAATTTAAAATACAATTTACAATAAAATACAATGGGTTGTAGCTAGTGGTTAAGAGTGGTGGACTTGTAATCTGGTGAACCGAGTTTGATTCCCCGCTCCTCCACATGCAGCTGCTGGGTGACCTTGGGCCAGTCATACTTCAAAGAAGTCTCTCAGCCCCACTCACCTCACAGAGTGTCTGTTGTGGGGGAGGAAGGGAAAGGAGAATGTTAGCCGCTTTGAGACTCCTGAAGGGGAGTGAAAGGCGGGATATCAAATCCAAACTACTCTTCTTCTTCTTCTTCTTCTTCTTCTTCTTCTTCTTCTTCTTCTTCTTCTTCTTCTTCTTCTTCTTCTTCTTCTTCTTCTTCTTCTATGTAGCACTAGCAACTTCCAGTTGTGCAGTAGGACTGTCCCCATCTCTCCTCCCCTTCCATGCTTCCAAATCTGCTCTGAAGGGCCCTTGAATTTGTCCCTCTGGAGCAGATTTTGAGGGTGCTTTTTCTCCTTTAGCAAAATGCATATTTGTGCCCCACAAATAGTGCACATCTTCCCCTTCAGCGTGTAAAAACAATGACCTCAGATCATCATTTCCTAAGCCTCCCCAGAAACATGGGTAAAGGTGAGAACATGGGGTTCCAAATTCGACTGACAAATGGGAAATAGTAAGTCATCTTTGCAGAAATATTCCAAGTGCCTTTGAGCTGCTGTCGAGCCCAGATCTCCCGGCAGCACCAGCTTCCAGGTTACTAATTGCCGAACCTTCCCTAATCTCTTTGTTTTATGCAACCCGTGGCAAACAAATATTTTATGTGTCTTTAAGCATATTCAGCAAATGTGTCCGCTCTCGCTCAGTCACTTATTAAGTGGGGAAGAACTGGCTAATTGCTTTTGATAAACCCACAAGCTGTATGTCTAGCCAAGGGATGAGCCAATTTCAACACAGCTTTTGAAAGCTTCAAGGATTTGACAAGGCTTCCAGGGCAAGGGGGGGAGGAAATCAATAAATGACCTACAGTATATTAAACCCCTGCTGATAGAATGAGCCACTGTTTGTCTGATAACCACAAAAATTACAGTTATAGGAGCAAGTAATTTAGATGCAGATTAGTTGTCAGCTCTGCCCTTACTCAAGCTGCGGGAATGATGCCTGTGATTTAAAAAGAGCCTCAGGCTGCAGGGAGAAACAGGATCTGTGCTTGCCACCAGAAACAATGGCCTCATGTCACCACCTTTCTGTCTAGTAATATGAAAAATGTGCTGTGATGTGGCCTGACTTTCCTTTGCTTCTACAGGTGTCAGCTAGGATGTAAGATACTGACAGAGCACATAGGTTGCAGGCAGAAGGTCTCAGGTCAATGTCTGGTACCTTCAGGTAGGGCTGGAAATGACCCCTTTTTCAAACCCTGGAAACACAGAGCCACTTGGTGCAAACAGCTTTTTAATATATATACATATATATAATTTTAACAAGGGATGTGGGTGGCGCTGTGGTCTAAGCCACTGAGCCTCTTGGGCTTGCCGATCAGAAGGTTGGCGGTTCAAATCCACACAACGGGGTAAATAAGTTTTAATGGATGTAATAATGGAATACTGAATGGTTTAGTTTTTGTAAAATATGCAGGGATTTATGATATGCAAAATGAACCATGGAAAGAGAAGGAGGGAAGTCACGGATATTTTAAGGATGTTAAAATGAGTAAAGTAAGGTAAAGGTAAAGGACTCCTTGAGGGTTAAGTCCAGTCAAAGGCGACTATGGGGTTGTGGCACTCATCTCGCTTTCAGGCTGAGGGAGCCGGCGTTTGTCCACCGACAGCTTTCCGGGTCATGTGGCCAGCAGGACTAATCTGCTTCTGGTGCAATGGAACACTGTGACGGAAACCAGAGCGCACGGAAACATTGTTTACCTTCCCGCCGGAGCGGTACCTATTTATCTACTTGCACTGATGTGCTTTCAAACTGCTAGGTTGGCAGGAGCTGGGACAGAGCAATGGGAACTCATCCCGTCCCGGGGATTTGAACCGCTGACCTTCTGATCGGCAAACTCAAGGGGCTCAGTAGTTTAGACCACAGCGCCACCCGCGTCCCTCGGGGTCTTCTAACAATGCACAGTACCCTTAACAAATGGCAACATCCAGAATTCTTTGAGAGAAGCCACGGCTGCTTAAAGTGGTATGATAGTGCTTTAATTGCATGGTTTGAATGTAGCCAATGAAAAGTTGACATAGATCACAGGGACTGATGGTGTGTTTTTACTGAGTTGAGTTGGATGAGGAGTTTCAGGGCCAGTGTAGATCGTTGCTGTATGGCACTGCTGTATAATCTACAGATCCATCTCCTGCTTCCATGAAATTGCTCATATTACATCTTCCCCATCTTGAAAGGCAAACCCTTATTATTCAAAAGATCAGTCATTTTCTTTGATGATTCCCCCCCTCCTTTGAGATCTGCATATGTACACATATCAAGGCAAAAATGATTGCTTCCTCCCTTTCCAATTTCGTGATGAATAACAAGCATGAATTTGCCACTCAATAAAGAAAACAATAACAATATTCTACTGCATTTGTGTGGGGCCTTTCATCATGAAGGGGTTCAAGAGAGTTTCTGGGACAGAGAGAACAATTCATTTGCATACAGCTGGTTACCTCTGTATGGAAGCAAAGTACATTTGTACCTCCAGTTGTGCACAGGATTCCGTTCCGGAGCTCTGGTCGGATCCCGAGGAATTCGCAACCGGAGGTGCTGCTTCTGCACATGCACACGGCGAGTAGAGCGCTTCTGTGCATGCGTGTGCGGCAAAACCCAAAAAAATACTTCTGGGTTTGCTGTGTTTGCATCCTGAAGGATACGCAACCAGAGGTGTGTGTATCCAGAGGTACCACTGTCTCCTAGTTTGGCATGATTCCCCAAAAAAGGGTATGGAAGAAGTATAATATACAGTGAGAAACTGAGAAATTTGCATTGCTTGTTTGAAGGTGTCAGTGTAGGTGAGTGTTGGACTTTAAGAGGCCTGAGTTCAAATCCCTGTTCAGCAGCAAACGTCACCATCATTGCCCCTTCCCTGGAATTTTTGAAAGACCAGGTGAACACCCTCGGACTACTTGTGGAAATGGCATTATCTGTTAAAATACAGGTGACCTCAGTGACTAAGGGTGGATCTGCACTTGTGGTTTATAACATTTAAGGAATAGTTATCATAACATAGATAGACATGTTACATTTTGCTTGTAAAATTAACAATGTGTTATTAAAGAGTGACACCAGAGGGTGCGGCCACCAGGAACTGGCAGTAAGGGAAACTGTGTTATGGAGGAAACAAGGTAATGACCGTTTTTATTTTATCAGTATGCTCTGCGACCTTAAAAAGGTCAGTGTAGATCCAGCCAAGGTCTGTCCTGCATAAGGTGAGGCTGATCTCCCAGCTGTGACACTATTTGGCTATGGGAGATCTTGTGACCATGCACTGGACTATTTCAACACATTTTTCACGCCTTCAAAGACTGTTCAGGAACTCCAGCTGGTGCAGAATGCTAAATTCTCTGTCAGCTACATTGGCTGCCTGTAAGCTTTGGGGCCCCAAGTGCTGGTCATGACCTTTAAAGCCCTTAACAGCTGAGGCCAAGTTGCTTGAAGGATGGCCTGTTCTCATACTAACCTACCAGAGACTTAAAATCAGGGACAGAGGCCCTGGTAGGGAATCCAGGAGGGAGGGAACCTGCCCCCAAGTCTGTGCGGGAAGATGCAGAGGTTGGGTCAACACTCCTTATAATTACAGCTCAAACCAGAAAGAGTTGAAGGGCATGGCAAATACAGTCCCCCTTCTGTACTGTATGAGGGAACTAATCAGGATTGGGACAACTGTATATAAGGAGAGGGCTTAACCCTTCCCTTCCATGGTACTGATTTGGTTTAATCCCTCTTCCTGCTATTTGGCATGCGAGAGAAGTTTGAAGAGGTGCCAACATGTCGTGAGCACCTAGTGCAATTTGTCCTGTGTCTGAAGTAGGGACATCAGAGAATTCGGATGAAAACACAAACAGGAGTGGAAACTGCTAACATTTGCTGACTCATCCCATGTCTAGAACAGAAATCAGTGCATCAGATTCAACTGGTAATCACTGTTGCTATTGCTTTCAGTCTGACAACGACCCAAAATCGAATACACCCCCCACTCTACTCTGCATTGCATTTCCTTTGCAGTGAAATGGGTGGGGTGGAATAATGCAGTGCCAACATAATTTGTGTGATTAATTCATTACACAAATAACTTAAGGTGTATAGATTTAGAGGAATAGGGTAGCTTTTGGTGGAGGTTGAACTGCAGAGAAATGGAAGCGGTGCTGCATGCAATGCGTGCAGGACGCAACAGAAAACGATGCTTTCTTGCAACCCCTAGCCCAAAGCCATTATGTGGTGCGTTGCCCTACTCCAGGTCCACATCATAAGATGATAAGAAGAGCCCTGCTGGACAAGGCTAACTAGTCCAGCATCTTCTCACAGTGGCCAACCAGATACCTACCAGATATCAGCCCCATCACTACGTGCCCTGGGTTGGATGAAGGAGAAAGTATAGCACAATGGCTTCAGGACATGAGATAAGTTATAGATCTACAGGTCTATGGATCTACAGGGGGAGAGAACATCATTTAGGTCCACCTGAAGGGAAGAAAGGATGATCAAGCACATCACCTTCAACTGTTCTATTTCTGCTCCCTCATTTTATACACAATACAATTATGTTTAAGAAGCAGGGCATGTTCAAGGAAGGTGTAGGGTGTATATGTCTGGATTGAGAACAGAATAACATTCCCTCTCCTCCAGAAGAGGAGCCATTCATGGCTAAAATTCTGGTCCAAGTCATTTTGCCATCTAGCAAACCATCACTGTAGGTGGTGTTTTGATGTACCTAGTGAGCCTTACAGCCCTGAAGGATGATGGCTGCATTCTTGTTGCAATCAGATTTCTGGAAACTCGTGACCTTCACAGATGGTAAGAGAACATCCTCCCTGCTTAGTCCTTAACTTGGAAAGATCATGTTCTGCCTTTTAAAAATGTAATGAGATTTTTTTCTTTCTTTCTGCACAAAGACAAAATAAAGGAAAGGTAAACATTTTTTTAAAAGAAAATGCTGGAGGATTTTGCATCCAACCCCCCCCCTTAAATAATAAATAAATAAAAATAAATCCAAGAAGAGTTTGACCTTGCTAAATAGAGCCACATGAAAATAATAATAATCATTTTGAAAATATCTCTTCAAGCCTGACAAACCTGACAGGCTGTTTCCTCTGCATCCAAGCTTGACTCTTGCCAGTGCATTTAAGGAGATCTGGCAAGGGGGGAAAGAGGCATATAAACCACATGATTCATTTTTGTGCTAACCAGATGGTAGTTTGGTTTTTAGGGGGAAAAACTGATGCAGTTGTAGCTTTCTATTCTCTCTCTCTCTCTCTCTCTCTCTCTCTCTCTCTCTCTCTCTCTCTCTCTCTCTCTCTCTCTCTCTCTCTCTCTCTTTCTGCAGCACAGCCTACAAAAATAATTGTAAAGCAATACATATTGAGGTAACAACAACAGCAACAACTTCACATATGCACATGTGTCTGAAACCCTCAAGAATCACTGCCAATCAGGGTAGATAATACTAAGCCTCATAGACCAGTGACCAGACTCAGTATAGAGCAAGGTCCAATGTCTTTTCTACTTAAAAAAACAACAACAGCTGTGAACATTTGACTCCTCACTGCAACCACAAATAGATCCTGTGCTAAAATGGCTAAGAGACAACTCTTGGTTTTTTTTCCCCGACCCTAAAGTGTAGGGTCACAATTTGACCCTGAAAAGAATTAATTGGAAATCTCAAACTCCTTACGAGAACGCGGTTCCAGTTCTAGCTAATGGCATCTCAAGCCATATTTGCTTAGAAAATATGAAGAAAAACTGCCGGCTCAAAAAGAAAAAGAAAAAAAAAGAATTGGTCCCAGAGTTTTCATCTCTTCAGGTCTAGTGGTTACTCCTACTAGCAATTAAATTGCCTGTCAGGAGTAAAACATTACTTTAAAAACAAAGGAGATGGATTACTGATAGCTGCTTGCTGTTTACCCCACTTCCAAGTGCTGACATTTAAGCTGGTTCTATTCCCCGACTCGCTCTAGCATTTTTCAAAACAAAGCAACAGTAAAATGGATGGTCCTTCTGTTCAGCTCAGCAGCTGCTGCTTCCCTTGACATTGCAAAGCGACGGCGCTAGCAGGGCTTAAATTTTAAAGATTCAGGAGAAAAGCCTGGATGCATTTATTAGGCATTGTTTGTGTGTGTGGTTGCCTAGTTCTTGCCACAGGACCTTCCAGCTCCAGAAAGTATCAAATTTATCGTACTTTTGTTTCATACTTAAAGACTCAGGTAAAGGTAAAGGGACCATTAGGTCCAGTCGTGGCCAGCCCTGGGGTTGCAGCGCTCATCTTGCTTTATTGGCCGAGGGAGCCTGCGTACAGCTTCCAGATCATGCGGCCAGCATGACTAAGCCGCTTCTGGCGAACCAGAGCAGCGCACGGAAACACCGTCTATCTTCCCGCCGGAGCGGTACCTATTTATCTACTTGCACTTTGACGTGCTTTCGAACTGCTAGGTTGGCAGGAGCAGGGACCGAGCAACTGGAGCTCTCCCCGTCGCGGGGATTTGAACCACTGACCTTCTGATCGGCAAGTCCTAGGCTCTGTGGTTTAACCCACTAGTTTCCAAATCAGCTCACACTTAGGGCTCCACCAGACTTCCTTTTGCATTTTACAGGCACAGGCCTGAGCGTTTGTCGACCCATAGCTTTCCCTGGGAAAACTCACTGTTTGACACTGAATTGGAACAAAAGGCACTCGGTTTTTCTGCAGATTGCAGTTTGTTCCAATTCAGTGGCAAGCGGTGGGTTTCCCCGTAGCAAAAGGTCACAACTTTGGCGGTATAAGGCCTTGGGCAGAATCCTTTAGTCTATCTTCCCTAAATTGGGGGTGGGGCGTGCAGTGGTGACCCCCCTCCTCTTTGCAGCAGTGATACCAGCGTTCCCTGTTAAAGGGGTAGTTTTGAGGGGAGGCATAGAGGTTGTCATTGCTCTCCCCTGCGCTGGTGGCATAACGAGGGTGGGCTCTCTCTGCTTGAACATATGTTCTCCAGAGCCAGCCCCCCACACTGGATAACCCTGATGTTTCCCAGATCCCCAGTGGGGGACTGGGAGGGATAAACGCCCAGTGCCTGAGCCAAGGTCTACCCACTTCTGAAACATAACAAAGTTATGGCCAATTTTAATCCCATAGCACGTTGTCTTGAGTCATTATTTCACACAGTGGCCGCCCAGGGTTTGGGGGACTCCGCCTGTCCACACTATGGTTTATACTGCTTGGAGAGGTGTTTATCTGGAAGATTAGGGGCATTTCCAGCTGACCTCTTTATTCAGTATTCATTGTGATTCGTTTGCAGGGAGGTTAGATGACAATGTTTTAAAGCAAGTGTTATCACACAGCATTCTAGTGCATTTTCCAGTTACTTTCCTTACTGCGAAATAACACACACAATACTCAGAAAAACCCCTGATTTGGGGGGAAAGTGGGTTTGTTGTACAAGACCTCCCAATCAACTCTCCTGCCTAGCAACACTGAATAATATTTTACTAAAACACTTTCTGCTAAGAACTTACTCAAACTTTAAGATTGGCACCAGAGAACTTGATCTCTGGCCTGTCATTGGTTAGGACAAGTTTGGCAGGATCAGGGCTTTCTTGGTGGTAGTGCTGCGATGGTTGAACTCTCTTCCTAGAAAAATCCATCAAGTTTCTGCTCTAGACAAGTTTTGAAAACCTATTGTGGGTGTTGTAGCATAGGCAGGGGTTTGGACTAGATGGCATTTGCTGTTCCTGCCAAGGGCTTGGAGAACCTTTTGGCCTGCCAAATGTTGCTGAACTACAACTCCCATCAGCCCCTGCAAAATGACCAATGGCTAGGGATGATGGGAGTTGTAGTTCAGCAACGTCTGGAGGGCCAAAGGTTCCCCACATGTGGTATATAGCATTGTAGTCATGTGTGTGAAATATGAATCAAATAGATTCTCTCAAACATGATCCAGTCCTCTCAGCTGACTATACCAAGTGTTCTCTCTCTTCTCTCTCTCTCTCTCTCTCTCTCTCTCTCTCTCTCTCTCTCTCTGTGTGTGTGTGTGTGAGAGAGAGAGAGAGAGAGATTGTGGATTGCTATTTGACGGTGCCTTCCATCAATATGATGTCCCTTCTGGAAAGTTTGCATTCCTGATGATAGATCATCACTGCTATGTAAGCTTGCTGCCATGTATATTTTTCACATGGAGAATACTTTCATATTAACCCACACACCAGTGTAAATTCTGGGGTAGTACACTATTCATAAGACGACTGTACCATGCCAGGGAATGCTTCCCTGAGTCAGCCATGAATGTGTGAGAGAGGCAGTTCTAGAATAGTGTCTTTCAAAGGGTGTGGCGCCTGCACTGGTGTGGCAGGAGAGAATGGCAAATGTGGCAGGAAGATTCAAGGGCAATCAATATTATATGTTGGGAATGATTCATGTTCGTACATAGATGCATTTTTTATTATTATTTTTTTACTTTCTGGATGTTCCATGTTCACATCATACAGTAGTTGTGTTCCGTCTTATAAATCAAGCACCGTTATGAGTTGTCTCCTTTCGTTTCCCAATATATTCCTTATCAATAACAAATTTGATGTGGCGCGAGCAGAGTTTTATTCTGAAAATGCGGTCCAGAGGGGGAAAAAGTTTGAGAACCACTGTTCTAGAATGATAGCAAATCTTGCTGATCGATACCCTTGGCAACCACCACATATCTTTGTTCCCAATCTGCATTAAAGGTTACATGAATATATAATACCAAAAAACAAACTCCCTGAATAATAAATATATTAAACACCGAAACAGCTCCTCAGGAGTTGTTTTCAGTCACTTGGGTAAATAATGCATGTTTTATAAATGGATCCTCCCCTACTTTCTCCTCCAGCATAGAAATTAAGTGTAGTTATTAAGCACTGAATGCTTCCTTTAAAATGACATTCAGGGAACAGACTCAATCCCAAATGCCAAGGAAGTTTCACAACCAATGTTCACTTGCACATCAAAACCTTGCTGCCACCTTCCATGTTACGGAACTTGTAGTTTTTCAGTTCATGTGTCACGGAATCACAGAACTGGAAGGAGCCCCTACGTTCTCCTACAATCTGGGATGGTTGTCCTCATCCACCGAGGGCACAGCTTCGGAAGGGACGCACATGGAGCGGTGAGGTTGTTAGGGGACTCTTGCCTAGCCAGCCAGATCAGCCGAATCAACCCTGGCGATCAATTGGGTGACAGATGTCGCAGCCAGATCGCCCTCACATCCAGAAGGAGCCACTCTGGTCAGGAAGAAACAGAGCGCAAGGAGTTTTGATTAAAAAAAGAAGAACAAAAAAATGCTTTGTGCACCCGCATCTAATCTTGCCCCTTTCAAAAATTTATTTATTAGTGCGTGTTTTGCTTTTGTCAATCTATCAAAGTATAAAATAAAATAAAACCGGAATCAAGAGGCTTTCTCAGGACGGTGGAGGGTCTGGGTGCTGTGTCCTGCTGTTACAGTGGTTGTGACACCAACTCTTCCTCTGATAGGAAATGCTCTGCAGTGGGTGGGTGATTGTGACAAAAATGGGGGGGGGTGTCGAGGAGGGTCAGTTGTGGGGAGTGAGAAATGTCCCTATTTTCATCTGACAGATACTGGAAGGTATGTAACAACCTCTGACCGTTAGCCATGCTTGCTGAGGCTGATGAGACTTGCTGTTCCACAACATCTAGGGTGTCAAAGGTTCCCCACAGTCATTTCCGGAGAATCACAATATATTCCTTTTGTACGTTGCAGCATGGAAAACAGGGAAAACAGGAAAACAGGCTTCAGTTTTTCTACCTATTTCTCAGGCCACTTTAGAACTTCTTTGAAATTGTGGGTGTGAGGCTGAGCTTTCCTTTTCATTAACATCTACCCAGCTCTCAGTAATTTCCCTGCATACCTGCACTTCCAGATCTTATGGGTAAGGTAAAGGACCCCTGGACGGTTGAGTCCAGTAAAAAGTGCACAAAGAAACTTCTCTTCCCTCTTCACTCCTACCTCCCAAATATGTCATGGGGTTTCCCTCAGCCTTCTGGAGCAGCCTGAGAGGCACAGGAACTCTTAGGGAGAAGAGAGGAAGGGAAGTCCTTGCACAAATTGGACAACTTCATTGGATACAATGAATAATTTTTGAAAATGTTGTGTTTGCATGTTCATATATCGGCATTTGGGATGTGGGTGGCGCTGTGGTCTAAACCACTGAGCCTCTTGGGCTTGCCAGTCAGAAGCTTGGTGGTTTGAATCTGCACAACTGGGTGAGCTCCTGTTGCTCAGTCCCAGCTCATGCCAACCTAGCAGTTTGAAAGCACACCAGTGCAAGTACATAAATAGGTACCATTGTGGCAGGAAGGTAAACAGTATTTCCGTGCACTCTGGCTTCCGTCATGGTGTCCCATTGCTCCAGAAGCAGTTTAGTCCTGCTGCCCACATGACCCAGAAAGCTGTCTGTGGACAAATGCCGGCTCCCTCAGCCTGAAAGCGAGATGAGTGCTGCAACCCCATAATTACCTTTGACTGGACTTAACCCTCCAGGGGTCCTTTACCTTTACCTATTTACAAACAGGCAGCAAATTAGCATCCTGGAAACGCCAGCGTTTTAAAATTAAAAAGAGAGCCTGCCACCTTCATGGCTGTAAGGAGTTGCTCAGACATTTACAGTGGTACCTCGGGTTACATATGCTTCAGGTTACAGACTCTGCTAACCCAGAAATAGTGCTTCAGGTTAAGAACTTTGTTTCAGGATGAGAACAGATATCATGCTCCAGTGGTGTGGTGGCAGCTGGAGGCCCCATTAGCTAAAGTAGTGCTTCAGGTTAAGAACAGTTTCAGGTTCAGTACGGACCTCCGGAACGAATTAAGTACTTAACCTGACGTACCACTGTATTTAGAAGCACTTTCCCACATATATGTAAAGGTTCTGCGAGAAAAGTACCAGGAGAAATGTTCGCCTCTTCATCCTCACAAAATCCATCTGACAAAATGGAAAGAATTTCACAGCTGCAGCAGAAGCATACAGGTGTGAGTGCATTTTAATGTGCTTGAATCCTTAAATGGCGTGTTTGGAACCAGCGTAGCATTAATTGTTCTCCTCAAGTTCTAAATGGCACAGCAGACATCGGAGTTCTCGAGGAAACTGAGAGAAACGTTTGCCAACTTCCAAACTTGAAACAATTACCTTAGCTGAGAGGGAATTGCTTACGCTTGCTTCTCTCAGAAGGTTTCTCTCTCATTTTTTTTTAAAGGGAGCACACAGGCAAGAAATCACTTCTTTCTGAGCCGTGGGAGCACTGTCTCTTTTTCTCAGCTCCCCCACGAGCACGGCAAGCAGGGGGCTGGGGCGGTTAAGCTCCAACTGTCAAAGAATCATAGTGATTTTGCCGAGCACAGCAGGGAGGCAGTAAGACTCCAAGCTGTTCTCAGTCAGGAGGGGAAGTGTGCTTTAGTCTCAGTTTTCCAACAGTTGCAGCAGGAAAGGGAAGTGAAGTGGATGCGCTGAGCTTGAAACTTCTCTCTCTCTCTCTCTCTCTCTCTCTCTCTCTCTCTCTCTCTCTCTCTCTCTCTCACACACACACACACACACACACACACACACACATAGAGAGAGCATTTTGAGAACACAGGTTTCTATGACTAAGAAAACTACCTTCTTTGAAGAATGGCTTCTTTTTATGGTTCTTAGGTTAAGAAGAAGAAGAGGAAGAGGAAAAGGAAGAGGAAGAGGAGGAGGAGGAGGAGGAAGAAGAAGGAGGAGGAAGAAGAAGGAGGAGGAGGAGGACCATAAGGACCATTCACACAAAACAGGTCCTCTTTGTATCTCCGGAATGTGTGACTGACTCACATTTTCTGCCAGAGGGTGCTCAAAGTGACATTAATGGCTGCTGCTTCTATTTTTTCAAAGCAACTATGTTTTGGTAGTCTTAATATGTTTTAATATGTGGGAGTGGAGACGCGGAAGGAGCATCTCCATGCCCATCGCTCAGCCAGGACACTGACGTCCTCCTCTGAGGGCCTTCTGATGGTTCCTTTACTTCAAGAAGGGTAGCTACAGGGAACCAGACAGAGGGCCTTCTTGGTAGTGGCACCCGCCCTGTGGAATGCCCTCCCTTCAGATGCCAAGGAGATAAAGAACTGCATAACTTTTAGAAGACATCTCAAGGCAGTCCTATATTGGGAAGTTTTTAATGTTTGATGTACTGGGTTTTAATAGGTACTATAATATGTACTGTGTAAGCCACCCAGAGTGGCTGGGAAATAAAATAATAATAATAATAATAATAATAATAATAATAATAATAATAATCTAGGATGCCCCTATTTTCAGAGAAATGTTGGAGGATATGAAGTGAGTTCTCATGATAGTTTGCCAATAACAGAGTTTCTTATGCTTCATTGTCCCCTGGCCCGTGACAGAGGTCTCAAACAGCCAAGCCTTCAGGTTAGAATGGTTACAATAATTTTTTGGAAATTATTGTGATTGTGTGGATCCCTTCTACTCTTCCCCTGTGACTTTCTGCTTCAAATAACTACCTTATTGCAAGAAACTTGGCAGAAAGAGTGCTGTATGACTCAACTTTATTGTGAAAAGAGTGACTCAAATGTTTTAAAGTCTGACAGAAGTTTCCGGCCAAGCTGAAATGTATGAATATACAAGGAGCTAATTTTTATTTATTTTTTTAATCCCGGCAACAACTTTGCATTGCAATACAAATACTTTAATGCTGAGACGATGAATAAGTAATGCTGCTGACGAATGCAGAAATGGTCGGTGGAGGTTATGGAGTTTTGGCTGTTAGGAGTTGAGTGTTAAGTGTTTGCTTTCAACTGCACACAGTGGTTATCTGTTACCCTCTCTCCTCCTTCTAAATGCCCCCCCCACCAATTGGCTTAGGGAATTCAGAGGAACCCCCATAACAGCACCCAAACGGAGGAGAAGGGATATCTTTCCCCATCAGGAAAAGCATAAATGCTCGCAGTGCCACAGCAATCTGTTAGAACAATTTTGGATACTTCCCATATTTGTGGGTTTAATACAGCATCATATTCTTCAGATGCACTAACTCCCTTTGCATCAGATACAAACCCTAATCAACTTCGTTGGACTGGTCATGTTGTGTGGATGCCTGATTATCGTTTTCCAAAACAACTGCTCTATTCCCAACTTTAAAATGGAAAGCATCATGCTGGTGGTCAACAAAAGAGGTTTAAAGACTCTCTCAAGGCAAATCTAAATTTTTTTAGTATAAACACAAACAACTGGGAAACACTGACCTGCGAGAGCTCCAGTTGGAGAACAGCCTTTACCAAAGGTGTCATGGGCTTTGAAGATGCTTGCACTCAGGACAAAAGAGAGAAACAAGCTAAGAGGAAGGCACACTTGGCAAACCCTCACCATGATCAACTTCTGCTCGGAAACCTATGTCCCCACTGTGGAAGGACATGTGGATCCAGAATCAGCCTCCACAGTCACTTACGTGTTTATGGAAGACAATCTTACTCGGTTATGAGTGACCGGCAAAGAAGAAGAAGATTCACCCTAAAGAGCTACAATTCTCTGAGTAGTTTAACAACCCATCACTCTTCCAAGATAACTCTAACATGATGGTGTACTGGGAAATGATATATAAAGAGATGGGGGTGTCTTTTTTAAAACAAACAAACAAACAAACACATTTCCCCCCCCAAACCAGAGGCATTTCTTCTGGGAATAGTACAGAGGGAAGTACCCAGGAGTCAGGAAAAATTCTTTATGTATGCCACTACAGCAGTTCAGATCTTGTTAGCCCCAAAATGGCGGGTGAGTGAGGTCCTTTGAAAGGAGCGTTGGCTATTAAAAATGATAGAATATGCAGAGTTGGCAGGTCTAACAAGTAAAATAAGAGAGTAAGAAGATCCCCTGATCTCTATAAAGAGGAGTGGAAAAGCTTTGTGGAGTATCTGGAAAATAATTATAAACAAGTGAAAACACTGGAAGCATTAAGGTAAATTCAACAGTATAATATATATTAAAGGAAGAATAAGGGGAGAAAGTGATCTAAATGGATATATCAGAATATGCAGGGATGGTGGGAAAATTAAAGAAACCTTGGAAGAAGGAAGTTGTTGAATGTTTTCATTAAAAGAAAGATATTAATGGTGGAGATGTATATTTGAACGTGAATGTGATTTTGGAAATGGTAATAATGAAAATTATAAATATATTTCTTTAAAAGAAAAAAAAGAATAGCCAATAGGTATCAAGAGCAAAGTTTGAAGGGTGTGCTATCTCTGTGTTTCATCATATCAAATAATTACAAGTTGTGTTTTAATTAACCAGACCCAAGCCCAGACTTTACCAGTGAATAGAGGCATTTTATCAGAGTTATCTTATTCTTGTGGACTGCATAACAGTTCATCTTCAATATACTCTACCTTATGGGATGTTTCAGGGTACAGGTGATTAGATTTATTACAGTTTTCTCATTTTATAAGCTATTACCACTTTAGGCCCAGGGAAAAAAATGCATTTTAAACTATTTAGTTTATAGGCAGATAAATTATACATGTATTAACTCTATTTATTTCTTAATGTAAAACTAATGGAATAATTGAATTATTGATAAGACATTTCAATGTAATTACATAAATTTATGGCAGACAGAAACACTACTTGCGGCTATGGGGTGTGAATGAGCGAGCCTGTGTGTGGTATCTGGCAAAAAAAGGGGAAGAGAAGGCAAATCTATTCTGAAAGGCTTTGCTTGCATCCAGACATAATATGGATTACTGCTTTAAAATAAAAAAGTGTAAAGGACAAAGGAGGCAAGGCAATTCTGTTTGTTTAATCTGAATGCAAGCTAATGCAGCTTTTTCCAGATTCACTAAGCAGCTGTAGCGTTCATAAAGTTCGGACATTTTCGCCAGAGGTGATGCACCTGTGGACCTCCAGAAATGTTGGACTTCAACTCCTATCAACCCTAGACAGCATCATCAGTGGCAAAGGAGGACAGGGGCAAGGACAGCTACTGTAGGAGGACCACAGTTTCCCACACCCTGATTTACACAAATGTTCTAAAAGGTCCTCGTACCGAAATTCATCAGTCGGAAAGGCATACAATTATGGTTGGGGCTGCAAATGTAGTTGCGTGGCGATACCCGCCCTCTCCCACAAAAGGAGTAAATAAAGACACTGGACACCAGAATTTAGGTTAATGGGCGAAAATGGCCACAACTTTATTGATTACAGGTAAGAGCGGTATTGGCTTTAGGCATTGGCCCTAACAGACTATCCGGTCTAACCGGGAAGGGTTAAGCACCAATAGGGGGAGCCCCCGAGATGCACATCCCTAGGCGCTCCCCCAAGGAGTTACCGCTTGGGGGCGCGCTTTAGGCCCTGGCCTCCGTAGGTTTCGGACGAGGCGACGCCCCCCGGAGTCCTTTAATGAACTACCCATCCAGATTTGGGGGAGGTGATGGCATTCCTCCCCCCCAACATCATTTGCATAACAATACCCCTGCCAATGCCTAACTGCCAAAACCCGAAGTTGTGACGTTTGCTAGGAGAGAAAAGGGGGCGAGTCAGGGCTGACCTGACCTTAAGTGCACCTGGCAAGCCCACCCACAGCGCCATCCGATTGGCTGGCGCTGTGGGTGATGAATATTCATGAGCTGGGGGAATCCCTGAGTCCCGCGGGGCTGACGCAAGCCCCGTGAGATTGTAGTAGGGGCCGTGAGCCCGCAACCCCACCCCCTCATTAGGATGGGAGTGGGTTAAAGCTTATGTTCAGATTATGATTTGTATCTGGTGCTTCTTCTTCTTTGGCGATCACTCACAGCCAAGTAAGATTGTCTTCCATGAACACAGTTTTAATAATAATAATAATAAATAATAATTTTTAATTTATATCCCGCCCTCCCCAACCGAAGCCGGGCTCAGGGAGGCTAACAACAATAAGATAATAGAACATTCTAAAATCATTTCATTCTAAAATTAATTCAAATCAAATTGATGGCAGCCATTGGGCTAGAGTTCTGTGAAGATTGCCAAAGGAGGTAGTCAGGCTGTGCCCTGGCCAAAGGCCTGGTGGAACAGTTCTGTCTTGCAGGCCCTGCAGAAAGATGTCAAATCCTGCAGGGCCCTAGTCTTTTGTAGCAGAGCGTTCCACCAGATCGGAGCCACAGCCGAAAAAGCCCTGGCTCTGGTTGAGGCCAGCCTAACCTCTTTGTGGCCTGGGACCTCCAATATGTTTTTGTTTGAAGATCGTAAGTTCCTCTGTGGGACATACCAGGAGAGGCGGTCCCGTAGGTACGAGGGTCCTAGGCTGTAAGTGAGTCCGTAAGTGATGCAGCTCAAAATTTTTCACCTTGGTCCTTGATGTCCTAGCCTAGCCACTGCTGCCATGCCTGCTCCAAATTAACTATGGGTCAAGTTAGTCTGATCACATGTCTAGGTGTTAGCTTCCCCAAAGAATCCATGTCCCACCGGCATCACCATTTGGGGAGTAACCCATCCCATGGTGTTACTCACAGTCTCTCTCTCTCTCTCTCTCTCTCTCTCCCCCCCCCCCTGCATCAACTTCCTACAGGGCTTTCAGAGGCAGTGGGTGGGGTAGCCGAACACCCCCCTCTGTAAGGCAGTGTTACTATATAAGGGAAATTGGAATAAGGGAAGACCTGGATGGAGATCATAGAATAATAGATTGTAGAGCTGGAAGGGTCTATGAGGACTATCTAGTCCAACCTCCTGCAATGCAGGAATCTTTCAAGAGTCTCATGCTCTACCGATTGAGCTATCCCTCAAGGGAAAGGAGGGAAATAGCTCTACCAAGCCCAGTGATGATCCCTCTGTTCTTCCCATGCTGTTTCCAGAGGAAGTTTTAGACAGCAAATATGGAGCAGATCAAAAAGTTTGACCAAACAAATACAGCTAATTTCCATCACAATGCGTCATTAAGTTCTTGAAACTACTGAGCATCATTATTCCAGAATCCAGACACCATGTATAGAATCTTCGAAGCCAAGGTGTGCACCTGAGACTCGGCTGACCTGGGTTAAGCCCCAGTCACTCACCAGGCCATTATAATTCCAAAAAAGAAAACATTATGGATTAGATGCATCCAATTATTCCTCTGCTTGCTGGGTACATATCGTTGTTTTCATTCCTATGATTATGACAGGTCAGTAGTGACAGAACCCGGAGGAGCAGTCCTTCTGATAGGAGGACAGCTCTTGATTAAAAAGTTGCAGCCACATCATTTTCTGAAGAGAGCAAAGAGAAATAGAGAGAACTGGGCACGATTCCAGGATGGGAGGAGTGGTTAAAAAGCCAGAGGTATCCAGAATATTTTCACAGTATAGTAGCATCCTTCCTCACATATTCCTCTTCCCTAAGAATAAATTTTCATTTTTTTAAGACTGCTGTGCCAAAGAAATGAATAGCTGGCTTAATTTGACAGGCATCGCAAAGGAAAGAGGCCCTGCATGTGAGGAGATCCAATGTATAATGCATGTTTGATTTATTGCCCTTCTGCCCTCTTCTGTGTTGCCAGCTCACTTAATTTGCTTGGTTTGGTTCGTTTGGTGTGACATGCATGTGGGAAGAACTGTGCAAAAGGAAGTGGAAGGGATTGTGGAGATGGATCTGACGGAGCAGAATGCAACGGCCAGATTGTTGAGTGGAGCACCTGGGCATGCACATATCTCACCTGTGATGAGGGAACTGCTCTCTGATTAGCCACCTGGCCATGTTAAGCCATGCCTTGTTTCTAATTTATAAAGCCCTAAGCATCTTAAAAAGTAGAGACATCACCTTGCCAACAAAGGTCCGTATAGTAAAAGCTATGGTTTTCCCAGTAGTGATGTATGGAAGTGAAAGCTGGACCATAAAGAAGGCTGATCGCCGAAGAATTGATGCTTTTGAATTATAGTGCTGGAGGAGACTCTTGAGAGTCCCATGGACTGCAAGAAGATCAAACCTATCCATTCTGAAGGAAATCAGCCCCGAGTGCTCACTGGAAGGACAGATCGGGAAGCTGAGGCTCCAATACTTTGGCCACCTCATGAGAAGAGAAGACTCCCTGGAAAAGACCCTGATGTTGGGAAAGATGGAGGGCACAAGGAGAAGGGGACGACAGAGGACGAGATGGTTGGATAGTGTTCTCGAAGCTACCAGCATGAGTTTGACCAAACTGCGGAAGACAGTGGAAGACAGGAGTGCCTGGCGTGCTCTGGTCCATGGGGTCACGAAGAGTCGGACACGACTAAATGACTAAACAACAACAGCAAACAACTCAAGAGCAGATTACCTGAAGGACCACCTGCCCTCATATAGTCCTGTAAGGTAACATAGATCCTCTGGGGGAAATTCTACTCATGGCATTTAAAGCCCCCCCTTCACTTCCTTTCCTGTTCGCGCCTCTCATTAATTCTTGTGCGCTTGTGCGTCACGGGATGGGCTATTTCCAGTGGCCCTCCCTCTGAGTCCGAGCTTAAACGGTCAGTCTGTGTCTTCCCCCTTGAACTCTCCCCTTCCTTCTCCTTGTTCTTGGAGCTTAGGCTTCTACTGCAACTAGGCTGCTCCTCCCTCATTCCACAGTCCTGCCCTATTACCTCCTCCTGTCTCTCCAAGCTCTCCCCAATGGGATGCAGTTGACAGTTCCTGGGCAACCAGCTGGGAGTCGCCGGCAACAGCCTGACAATAGCTCAGTTGGTTAGAGTGTGGTGCTGATAATGCCAAGGTTGTAGGTTCAGTCCTCGTATCGGACGGCTGCATATTCTTGCATTGCAGGGAGTTGGACTAGATGACCCTCAGGGTGCCTACAATTCTATGATTCTATGTCTTCTAAAGACATAGGGCCATATCCAACACTAGCACAGCAGAGATCTGCTTTCACAATGCTTTTTCATCTCCTCTCCCATGCAGTCCCCACTCCTAAGCCATGCACCCTCAAAATCGGTTGGAGGACCCTCCAGAGCAGATTTTGAGGGCATGCAGAGAGAGGAGAGGGAGAGAAAGGCCCATTGCATGGGTTGAACTTTATGCACAACATTGTCCCCCCCACCCAGGCTTTCCATGACCCATAAGATTAGACCCTACTTTCAATACATTAAGCAGTTCAAAATTGCTTTTAAATAAATAAAATAAAAAATCTGGATTGGAGTCCATTTGCCTCCCTTCAGTGGTACCTCAGGTTAAGAACTTAGTTCATTCTGGAGGTCTGTTCTTAACCTGAAGCACCACATTAGCTAATGGGGCCACCCGCCGCCACCACACAATTTCTGTTCTCATCCTGAAGCAAAGTTCTTAACCTGAGGTACTATCTCTGGGTTAGTGGAGTCTGTAACCTGAAGCATCTGTAACCTGAGGTACCACTGTATCTTTGCTACTCTATTGGCGGATTACAAATATGTGAAGGGGCACTTCGGTTTTTTGGAGGGGCAGGGATGTAAACAGGATATAACTGCTGTTACAGTGAGGAGGCAAATGCTCACACGGTTATTTTTTTGAAAGTAGAAAAAAACACACAGGAACATAAGGAAATTTATACTGGCTCAGACCACTGTTCCATCTAGCCCAGTATTGCCCCCACAGACTTGTAGCACCTCTCAAGGGTTTCAGATTGGGGTTTCCCCAGCCCTAACTGCAGATGCCAGAGATTGTACCATGAAGCAGATGGTCTGCTACTGAGCTTTGGCCCTTCCTGATTACTTACTCACTTGTGAAGAATGCTAAGCTTTAACGTTTGGAATTTACTGGGAAAGTAACTATTGCAAATTTCGAAGTAGGTTGTGCCTGCGAATGCATCTCCCCACATTCTTTTTCTGCCTGACTTGGTGACTTCAGATCCCTGTAAAACAGTTATCTTTCTGTGAGTAGGAATTTGCAGTGCCCCCCCCATTTTGTTCCAGTCTAAGAAATGTCTGTGCCAGTGCTGAGAACTGGACTGTGCGGAATAATGTTTTTGTAGCTAAGAATTACCAGTTGGTCAATGTTATTTTAGTCAATTAGCTATCATGCTTTTTGATTCCAGAAATGAATTAATTAACTGACTGAAATAAACAGCACAGATGACCATTAAAAATATTAGCGTAGGCATTTTCTCAGTCAACACAGGAAAAAACCAACCACTTATTGTTGAAAAATTCATCTAAAAGCATGTTCATCGAAGCAAGAAATTCGTACCATTTATGGCCATGACACTACCACTGAATGATACTTCATTTAAATTTGATTAAAAGATTCATTTCCCCCCCTTCAGGTAAGCTACCAATTGATCAGGGTAAGGCTTTCTTACATAAATCCATCGTCTCAATATTTAAACATCCATGGATTACCCATAGAGTACTTGTATGCTATATTACAAGTTCTGCAAATATTGAAATACGGAACAGCTACCCAAGTCACAAATGCTGAAACACTATTTATGAATCAGTGAAATATAGACTGTGCATGAAACAAAGCAATTATTCTAACTCAACAGAAATGTAAGGGACAAAGAGCAACTCTAAATCTGAGTGTTATTTGAAATGAACCCTGTAGAATGGGGATTTGGGTTTGAAAAGTTCACAGTGACACAGTCCTGGTCCAATCTTGTAAAGAACCACATTTGCCCACACAAGAGGCACCCTCCCCCAGCATGCAAAGATCATCGCAGGGAGTGTCTGCCTTAGCACTTGGACATGATAGATGTTGAGAGACCTTTTGAGTAACAGTATCTTTGTTGCTGAAATATTCTCTGGATTTTAATGCTCAACGGACCCCACTGAATGTTTTTTATGACAATCTGTAATATTTTAATTTTTAGAATGATGTGAATATCTTAGCAGACTGCTGGCAATCCTCTTGCCATGTTTCTCCCCCGTTATGTCTATAACACGGAACTTAATGGTTTTAATTATTGATAGTTTTTCTGTTGATTTTGTTGTTATTTGCTTAATTTAATTCAGCTGCCTTGAGTGGTCCTTTGGCTTCAAAAATTGAGTGAAAATCCTTAAGAGAGAGGAGAGGTCTGCAAAAGTACAGTGGTACCTCAGGTTAAGTACTTAATTCGTTCCGGAGGTCCATACTTAACCTGAAACTGTTCTTAACCTGAAGCACCACTTTAGCTAATTTGGCCTCCTGCTGCTGCTGCGCCGCTGGAGCACGATTTCTGTTCTCATCCTGAAGCAAAGTTCTTAACCTGAAGCACTATTTCTGGGTTAGCGGAGTCTGTAACCTGAAGCCTATGTAACCTGAAGCATATGTAACCTGGGGTACCACTGTAGTGCTAGTGGAGCATGGATTATATAATAATAAGAATATAAGGGTTAATATAACTTGTCAGGTTTCAGTCTTTTGCATAGGGTGCTGACACGGAATAATACGGCACCATTGTTGTTGTTGTTGTTGTTGTTGATGATGATATGAGACATGCCACTGAAGGGCTCTCTAGTGCTTCTTTTAACTCTGAAATCTGAACTGCATCGTTATATATTTGAACAGGGTTGTTTTGTTTTGAGTGGAAAATGCTGCTGCCTGGAAACGTTTTGCTCAGAGAAGCTTTAAGCTTTCTGAACTTGCCCACTACTTTAGAATTTTTCTTTATTAGGCTAACATTTCATGCACTTTCCAATAAAGGAAAATGAAAACAGTGACTTCTTTTTTTTTTATGGGAAATGCATTTCTGAAAGGCGTTCAATAGAAGCATCATTAGGCTAATCAATAACCCTAAAAAGAATAAAGATCCTGAGTTCAGATGTTCCTACTTTCCTGCTGTCTATTGCATTTTCGTAAGTAGTCTATTGATGAAACATGCTACTATTTGAGTTTTGAAAAGCAATTGTGGCTTGTTAGAAAATAAACTGTCCATATTTTCCATCATTCTCGGTTTCACTGAGCAGCTGGAGAAAATGCTGGCTTGCATATTTCTTGCCAATGTTTGCTCTCACATACTGAGATACAGCATCCGTTAGGTCATCTGGGACATACCACTGTTAGTAAACAGTGCAATTGCAATCTAGCTTGCCCTTATGGGCACATAATGGCTCATGTACAAATAATGGAGGGGTTTTTGACAGAGAGCAGCTCTCTGAGTACCCCAAATGTCCAAAGCTCGTCGATGTGGAGTATCGGTGTTTGCTTGTTCCACTTTCAGGGGGTAGGTGAATGTACAGAACTAAACGTGTACTTATCTGCTTTGAGATCTGTTGCCTCAGTCTAAAGCCTAGCTCCATGTTGTGCTCACTGTGCCATGTGCAATACACTGATCTATCTTCTTTCTTTATTTCCAGGTAAGAGGAGACAGGTAAGAGGGACGTGGGTTTAGACCACAGAGCCTTGAGCTTGCCGATCAGAAGGTCGGCGGTTCAAATCCCCACCACAGGGTGAGCTCCCGTCATTTGGTCCCAGCTCCTGCCCACCTAGCAGCTCAAAAGCATGTCAAAGTGCAAGTAAGTTAATAGGTACCATTCCGGCGGGAAGGTAAACAGCGTTTCTGTGCACTGCTCTGGTTTCGCCAGAAGCAGCTTAGTCATGCTGGCCACATGACCCGGAAAAACTGTGTGCGGAGAAATGCAAGCTCCCTCAGCCTATAGAGTGAGATAAGCGCGCAATCCCAGAGTTGTCTGTGACTGGACCTAACGGTCAGGGGTACCTTTATCTTTACCTTTAAGAGGAGACAATATTATTTGAAAATGCAGTGCACAGGGCAGTGAGGTTTAACTGTTGTAATCACAATGAAAATGTTGTGTTTGCATCCCCCACCCAAACTATGTTTAGGCTTGTGGGGAGGGGGTTCCCATGAGTGCAGTGCAGGGGGCAATCTTCACAGTGATTGTGGTGCAGGATGGCTGCAAACATCTTCTCCCTGACTAGGAAGGAAATATCTCTCAGGGTGGTAGGGTAGGAGAAGAAAAGGAAGCACCCAGGTGAGAACTGGGAGAGTCCATCCTCTTTCGTGTGGGATAAGATTGTTGTTGTTGTTTAGTTGTTTAGTTGTGTCTGACTCCTTGTGACCCCATGGACCAGAGCACACCAGGTACTCCTGTCTTCCATTGCCTCCCACAGTTTGGTCAAACTCATGTTGGTAACTTCGAGAACACTCTCCAACCATCTCAGCCTTTGTTGTTCCCTTCTCCTTGTACCCTCCATCTTTCCCAACATCAGGGGCTTTTCCAGGGAGTCTTCTCTTCTCATGAGGTGGCCAAAGTATTGGAGCCTCAGCTTCAGGATTTGTCCCTCCAGTGAGCACTCAGGGCTGATTTCCTTCAGAATGGATAGGTTTGATCTTCTTACAGTCCAGGGGACTCTCAAGAGTCTCCTCCAGCACCATAATTCAAAAGCATCGATTCTTCGGTGATCAGCCTTCTTTATGGTCCAGCTCTCACTTCCACACATCACTACTGGGAAAACCATAGCTTTAACTATACGGACCTTTGTCGGCAAGGTGATGTTTCTGCTTTTTAAAGATGCTATCTAGGTTTGGGGACAAGATTAAGACCTACCTTTGAAAGAAGGCTCTGTTTTCTCTTTCTCTCCTCCCTTTTTCTTTTGTTCCCTTTTTATTTTTATTTAGATTAGTTTGGTTTTTATTGTATTGTACGTTTAAAGGTTTCAATTAAAAACATTTTTTAAAAAACAAACAAACCTCCTCTCCCTGTGCTCTGTATGCCTGATGAGCATTACTTCTCATGCCTGTAATTAAACAAAGATAAACAGCAACGATGTGATTGCCAGCAACACAATTAGCATCTCATGTAGTTAGAGCCTTGGAGGTAGGAAAATCAATAATGGAGCGTTGCCATTGACTTCAGTGGGATGTTGATCACACCTTCTTTGAACCAGAATTTGGCTATGTGATTCTCTCAAGTGTCCTCTAGCACATGAAACCATTTAGAAATCCAACATGTTCTTTGCTTCCCTAATAATTCCTTATATATTTCATCTGAGAAGTAGCGTCCTTCAAGATTGTTTTGAATCACACTTTAAGTAAAATCCAATGGCAGTTTGGAGACGTTTGCTAAACCTCCATCCAAAATTGTGCTCACCATCTCAAAAATATTTAAACTTCCCTCAAGAATCTCCATATTTTGTTTCCCTTTGGGGCAGGTTTATCTAGTTTTGAAGACATGAAAAAGACCACATCTCTCAGTGATGTGATGAAAGACAAGGAGTGTAAACCAGGAACCTAATCATAACAATAACTTGTGTGTTTTTTTTGGATTGAGAAACGGGGCTTAATTGAAAAACCATTGTGGGTTTTTTTTGGGGGGGGGATCTAGGTCTTCAGTTCTTTGATTTGACATTTCACTTATTTTTGTACAAACAAAGCCTCGTCCTATCTCTGCATTCCCCATCCTTGTGCTCTTCAGATGATTTGTTCTACAGCTTTCATCATCCCTGAACCTTGGCCACACTAGTTGGGGGTGGTGGAAGTTGTAGTTTAAAATATCTGGATGGGACCATGTTGGGAATGGCTGTCCTAGCTGATAATCCAAAGCTGGATTTGACCTTGAAATCAGGGGTTGAAATACAGAGATCAGGGGTTGGGAGCCTATGACCCTCCAGATGTTGTTGGACTTCCATCATTCCTGACCATTGACCATGATGGCTGGCACTAATGGGAAGAGGAGTCCAACAATATCAAGAGGGTTCCCCAACCCTGATTGAGATAATTATATATCACATTTCAAGAGCCCTGCCTTATTCCCATGTTGCAGATGAAGGGCTGAAGCAACAGTGATTTGCCAGAACCCATCTAATGTGTTTGTGGCTCAGGTAAAATTAAAATCTGAGACCCTTCAGCTTATGTAAATAATACCACTTAATTAAGAACTTCCATGTTAATTTCAGTGAGAGAAAATTGAGTACATGAAGCATATCGAGAGGATATAATAGTCCTAATCTTTGACTGAATATTTCTGCCCAATAAAGATATAACAGAGAGGCCTATGTTTGTGGTTATGTTATTACTCCCAGTCCTTTTCAGGGAGTGAGTCATAGAGACAGTAGCCTTTACGCATGGTCAGTGTTACCATCAGCAAAATTAATGATGTTGCTTGTGTCTCAAAAGATTTCATAGTCTCTCTTCCGCTGTCTACTGGAAAGCAATCAATATATGGCAGGATTATGTTTCTTTGGTACAGGATTTAGAAAACTCAAGTTATGTTCTGCTTTTATGCTTCACAACATGACCTCCCCCGCACTTCATTTCTCCTGTCTCTCAAAAACAGAACTCCAAGTATGTTCCAGGAGAGCAAGCTCAAGTCACAAAACTGTCTTAAAATTATCAATCTGGCATGATACAAAAACAATGTGAAGCAGTGTATGGACCTTTGTCCTTCAACAGAGGTACAAATGGGGACAAATAAGATTCTCATTCAGGACTCTCATTTGAGATCAACTTCCACCCTTCACTTCATTTTCATGGTACGCCAGACCTATATTTTTGTGTTCAGTAGCGCGAGGACCCTATGGACAAGCAGAAAGCTGTCTCAGACACCTTGCTGAACATGCAGATGCTGGGAGATGGCCTTGTCCCATCTTTCATCCTATCCAGTTCTCAATGGATTATTTCGGGGTGTTACCCTTCTGATTCCTACCTCAAATGATTGTTTCTACTTCTACAAACCTTGGGATTCTCCCTTGCCCGCTGACCCCACCTTCTTGACTGTGGACAGTCCTATTTCGACTGTGTAAGAATCCACATTCAGAAAATGAGTTCACTCTATAAGTATATAGGATTATGAGGTGTATAGGTTAATGAGAACAAAGGCAGAGGAGCAGAGATAAGCAGAGATAAGCAGAGGGCCACAGAAGTGGGAGCAGAGGTATGAAGGAAGTCAGCAAGGGCAGAGAAGAGAGAAAGGTGAGAGGACAGAGTGGGAAGGCAAAGAGGAACTGGTAAGGAAGGGGTGAGGGGTGGTAAGAGAAATTACCTTAATAGGACTGCTGGTTTGGGGTGGAGGCATAGAAGGCAGAACTTCTATGTGATATTGTCCACTGGTTCCTGTATAAGCTTGCTATTGGGGAGAGGAGTTCCACAATGAAAGAGACTGAGTGCTGGACTCACTAGGATCTCTGAAGGTATGAGATATCTTGGCATTCTGAGGATCCTTGGGACCTTGAGAGGAAGGTGTAAAATACTTCACAGCTTGATATTTCCAAAATGCCGAGATCAGGTGGAAATTGCTAGTGTGTGCCACTATAATGACATGTTGGACTAGAAGGGAAAATATGTGCATCAAGGCCTCATTCTTTAAAAAAACACACCATTCATTCCATAGAGATTGATAAGACTACTCATGAAATGTGTCTAACTACATATCTGAAACATATATGCTCACCATATCATTTCTTTTTTCCTGCCTTATTTTGGATTTAAAAACCTTTATAGATGTTCACTTTCTGTGCTTCCCCACTACTTCTTACATGGAAATTACTTTTGTTTCATGGGTAGTTAATTATCTATATGCAAGTTGGCAGAGAGGCCCGCCTTCTTCAATAACAAAATATAAATACTTTCTGAGATTTTCCACCTCACAAACTTTTAAGATGAAGCCTGAGGCATTTCATAGTGGAAGCATAAAAAAGAAATACTTGTGTAAAAACCAGGAATTAAGGTTGAAAACCAACCCAGTTCCAGTGTTATTCCCATGCCCATCTTAAAACATTGCAACAAACTGAGCTTATACTAAAACACTCAACGATTCTTCATCTTAAAAACTAAATATGAATGTGATTAAGACTCTGGGACACACTTCCGACAACCTATGGCTGCTAAAGTACATTCATAGAATCATAGAGTTGGAAGAGACCACAAGGGCCATCGAGTCCAACCCCCTGCCAAGCAGGAAACACCATCAGAGCACTCCTGACATATGGTTGTCAAGCCTCTGCTTAAAGACCTCCAAAGAAGGAGACTCCACCACACTCCTTGGCAGCAAATTCCACTGTCGAACAGCTCTTACTGTCAGGAAGTTCTTCCTAATGTTTAGGTGGAATCTAAACATTCGACTCCCAGTCTCCAATCTCACTACTTTCCTTTTCAGGTACTTGGCTTTCCATATTGCATCATCATGTGCTGTCATCTTGTCAACAAAGCAGGACCTCCTTTGGTTAGCTGCCTATCAGGGGCCCATCTTCTCTAGCTCAATTTTCAGTGTTTTGTCTATGGGACACTAGGCTAGAGAACATACCACCTGGGTACCATTGCCTGTAGTTGTGGCCTGGCATTAGAGAAAGTAAACTAACTCCTCCTTCTCATGGGAGAAACTCAAGAGACTGGTTTAAATCAATTGGACTGTGAGCTTCATGGAATGGGTTGAATGCCATCTAGACAGAAAGATCAGGTAATGTATTGTTATGTACAGGTTATGTACTGTTATGTACAGTAGTTTTTCAACTCATCTTTTTGTTTGCTTTTGGTGGTAGTTCTATGACTCTGCAACTGGGCTGAAGCAAATGGACACTTCCTTGAGGTCCAACCTCAGACAAGAACTGTGTGGGAGACTACCGATGGAATGATTAGGTCTTGTGGTGGCCCAGTAAGCCACCAGACTTCAGAATATGTTAAGGAGACATCCATGTACAGTACATTACAAAAACACATATTCCAAGAGTGGGTCTCAAGCAACCTGCAGTAAGTCAGATTTATACTATTATCCAACCTCCCTCCCTCCCTCCCTCCCTCCCTCTCCCTCTCTCTCTCTCTCTCTCTATATATATATATATATATTTTCTATGGAATTGATTGATTCGGTAATGGGTTTTAAAATTAGTAGTATTAGGCTGTTTTACAGTCTATTCAAAACCAAAGTCACAAAACTATCGTAAAAGTCATGCTAAGTTGGTTTTATGTTTCCTTAGAATTGCTAATTTAAATTAATATCATTCTTTCTCGATATAGTTAGACCCTAGGAAGGTCCCTGTAGTCCCTGAAGTGATATGTTGTTTACTCAGTGTAAGTTTGCTTTGCTATACAATCACAGTATTTGACTAGGCAGTGGTGTGGCGGCGGCAGGGTGTGTGTGTGTCTTTTTCAAGCCAAAGGACCACATTCCATCCTGAGCAACCATCTGGGAGCTGGTTTCTACCAAGGCATTAAGCTATTGAGGCAAGTAAGTGTGATGTAGTAGTTCAGAATGTTGGACAAGGATCTGGGAGACCAGGGTTGAAAGTCCACGCATTCATGAAGATCATTGGGTGACCCTGAGCAAGATCACTGTCTCTTAGCCCAACCAATGTCACCGGGGGATAAAACAGGGAGAGAGAGAAAACCACACACACCACCTTCAGCTACGTGAGATCTTACAAAGCAAATAAGAGAAATGGCCACAATTCAAGACCACATCCCATCCAGGTCAAAGTCCCTGAAGAGGGCATACAGCAGGACCTTTGAGGGTATGGGCTTGGATGAGGGGGAAATTCCAAGGGTAGGCTAGAGAGACTTGGAGGGCTGGATTCAGCCCCCAGGCCTGAGGTTGGCTACCTCTGAACTAGACAATTGGTCTGAGTATCGTGTGTTCACGGATATCCTGATGCATGTTTACTCATACGTTCCACGGCGTTCAGTTTGGCTAAATCCCAGGCCCGTGTGCACGGGGAACTCTGGCCCACCAGATGTTGTTGAACTACAACTCCCATCATCCCCAGCAATGTCTATGCCTGTTGGGGCTGATGGGAGTTGCTGTTCTGCAACATCTGGTGGGCCAAAGATTCCTTGCACCAGATCTAGCGGATTGCAACCTGTTGAAGTTGTGAACTGCTTATCTGAAAAGAACCTGAAGAGAGAGAAAAAACCACACATAAGATTTTTAAAACACAGCTCTGTCCATGCTAATTTTCACTAGATATGTAATTAAGGTTTTGCGACTCTGGAGGTCAAAGGGACCAAGTTTTAAGCTCAAAAAGTTACAGAAAGCAGTTTGAATGCATCTACCCCACCCCCCAGCCTTTGGTAGGATCAAGTTGAAACAAGTGAGTACCAGGAACACTGTACAATCTTAGGAAGTACTTAAAATTTAATTAGCCTTTTAGAAATCGATATTAGTCTTTGTATATTCTCAGCCGTGGTTTGTGGTCCCTCCAGTCCTATCAAGGTACTACAGCTGTAATTTATTCCAAAACATCTCCTGCCCTCCCACATTTTAAGACAACACCCACATACAATATATTAGGCACAGAAATACACATCATTTTGAAAGGTATGCCTCTGGAAATTAAAGAGGTACTCCTTCCCTTCTGGTACTGTAATTTGTTGATTAGAAAACACCCATCATTAGGCATCTCTGTTCTGTTCTGTTTAACATATGCTGGAAACAGTCGCCTATGACTTTCTGTAAGAAGCACTCTTATAAATATAATATAGAAGTGGCTCTTAGGTTGTAATGAAGCTCCAAATCAAATAGACTCTACTATATCCCCAGAAAAAGTTGTCCCACCAGTTAATTGCCTTTGATTTTAAGATTCTACCTTCTTCTATTCTGAACTCATTAAGGGTGCATTCAGATCTGGAGATTTTTCTGTTAGTTTTCCTGGTTCTAATGCTAGCACTTCTGTCCTAGTTTCCAGTGTTCCTTTAACACGGTTACCTGTAGAGTTATGGACCTGTGGCTTTTTGACTGATATACTGCCATGTTGTGCTAATTTTTAAATGGTGGGGGAAAACTGTATGGTAACACACTGCCCTAAATTTCACCCGCACAAAATTTGCACGATTATCCAAGTTAATGGGGTGGCATATAAATTAACATTAGTAAATTTAATGCAGACATGTGTCCTCTTTTGTCCTCTTCTTTATAATGCATTTTCTGGTATTTTTGTTTTGATAATAGGAGCATAGGAATTCATTCTTCTTCTTTCTTTTACAAAATATAGTCCGGCCCCCATAAGGTCTGAGGGACAGTGGACCGGCCCCCTGCTGAAAAAGTTTGCTGACCCCCAATATAATATGTATACCGTCCAACATGTGTGGTGGCTCCGTAACTCCACTAGACATTAGAAAAACTCTCCATGCTTAAACCTGACTGCTTCTGGTTTGGGGATAAACTGCTGCCACCTTCAAACTTCTTGCACTTGAATAGCCCCCCAGAGATCCACGGAACCATGGAGGATGAGTGTAAAAGGGAACAGATTTTATCTCTCATGGGCAGATACATTCAATTTTAAGGAAGACAATATGTCTATCTTAGTGTTAAAGGAAAGGCCATCAACATGCAGATCAACATACGTTTAAGTCTGCATTAACACAGTAGTGTTATTAGCACCTGAGTACCCAGAGACCACTGAACATCAGCCTACAATTGCTTTTTTATGATTATTACAATGAAGATTTATTTTCTTTTAACTCTAACTATTCTCTTCAGAGGGCACTCTCTTATAATGGGTGTCTGCAGAAGCCTCTGGCTCTTGACAAGCATATTTATTACTCTCAATATTAGGGTATTTCTCCATTTTCTGCTCATTTATGGATTTCATAAAGTATCTGCCAGAATGCTGAAATCAGCTCCGGAAATAAACAAATGATTAGCACTCTCCCAAGATGGGAAGATCTTAGATACGGAGATATGGAAAGTTAAAACGACTTGTTTCAAGTATCAAACACTGCACAATCTAGTCAGAGTTGCCCTTTTGCCAACACTCGCAATCAGGTTGCTGCTGTGACATTCCTGATTAATATTATCCTTTATTTTCAGCAGTTACTATAGCCCTCTTCAGCCATTCTCTTCTTGTATCAATTGAATACACAAGTGGGTGATGCAAGGATTGGGAGCGGGATAACTCTGGCACATCACTGTGCTTTATGCAGAGGGCCTTCTCAGTGGTGGCACCCACCCTGTGGAACGCCCTCCCACCAGATGTCAAGGAAATAAACAACTATCTGACTTTTAGAAGACATCTGAAGGCAGCCCTGTTTAGGGAAGTTTTTAATGTTTTATGTTTTATTCTGTTTTTAATCTGTTGGGAGCCACCCAGAGTGGCTGGGGAGGCCTGGCCAGATGGGCGGAGTATAAGCAAGAAATAATAAGAATAAGACTAAGAATAAGAATAATTAGATATGTGTGGGGTATCTCATCTGGTGTCTCCTTCCCTTCTGCCACCCTTGCCCAATGCATCCAACTGGATGGGATAATTCCTTGCCCCCTGGTAAATGGGGGGTTTTATGCTGCAGATTGCCATTCCTTTGTGAGCACCTGCTCTGTAGAAAAGGGGTAGCACCCTGCAGGATGAAACCCTCCTGATCTCCTTCCATGGCTCTTCCATCTTCTCCCCAAAATGGCCTCCCCATTCAACAAATTGCTGAGTAGCCAGAAGTGTGAGGAGTGAAGAAGGAACATTTCATAAGCATGTAATTTTTGGAGGGTCTGTTCTCAGAACAACCGGTTATATGCAGGCATTCACTGAATAGCGTAGCTCTTAGCGGACAAACTGAATCAAATCTTGTTTACAATTTGTGTAACTTATGCCTGTCTAATGCACAACTTACACAGCTATGGGGGAGTCCAGTGGGAGTCCAGCTATGGGGGAGTCCAAATGTGACCTAAAGCTTGTTGTGAGTAGAGAATGCTAAAAAGGTCCTGCAACATCATCTATCATTCTCTGAAGAAAACACGTTTTAAGAAAGACCTGCAACTAAGCCTTTGGAGAATGAAAATCATCAAAGATCCATATCTCTCCAAGTTTTAATCTCTCCAAGTTTACAATGTTGACCTTTATTTATTCCATTTAGGTAGCTTCTCATCTCACAATGTTTTGCCTCAAACTGCATTATGTGACAGATTGAAAAAGTTATCTAAGCTTCACTTGGTGGAACATGCGACCGCAAATATTTCAAATGTGACTAATCAGCAAAGATTGCTTCATGGTGTTGCATGATTTCTAATTTGTTGGCATTTATGCATAGAAAGAGCCCCATCAATATTCACACTAAAAATGAAATATTATTTTCTGGGTGTTTGGGTATTGTCAAACACCTTTCTTCTGACACCAAAGAAACAAATGTTATCCGGGGCCAAAATATCACACCCCCCCAAACCCATTAGTGTGATTTTCCCCCCAACATTGGAAGTAGATTAAAAATTTCATGGGTTGTGCCTAGTCAAGTCTTTCTGACTGTGATGGCCTGGGAATCTGATTCAGAGACTGAACCTGAGGAATCCCAGCCTGCACAGGAGTCCCTGCCTCCAGGGCTGGCTGAGCCGGGGCGGGGGCTTGAACCTGAAGGGCCCTCACCTGTGCTGGATCCTCAGGAGCAGACACCAGCTGAATCCGCTCTGGCTCCGGAGGTGATCGAGGACCCATTGCCTGCAGGTACTCCTCTCCCAGCCCTGTCAGGGGAAGGTGAGGTTGCCTCTGGGTCCGGTAACCCTCCAGCCTCTCCTGAGCTGCAGATGCTCAGAGCAGAGAGGCGGAGGGAACTAAGTTCTCGCCGGAGGAGTGCTTGCCTCCAGGCCAGGAGAGGTGAGTCACCTGTGGACTGGGGCTGCCCTATGCTTCAGAGGAGACAAAGGCCAGCCCGCCCAGTCCCAGGTTGCGGGAGCAACATCGTTGGTTATGTGTTCCTGCCGGCACCTTGTCCTGCTTTCTGCCAGAGTTCCTGACCATGCCCGACTCCCTGCCTTGGATCCTACTTCAGTCTGCCTTGGATCCTACTTCAGACTGGACACGGACCACGCCACATGGTACTCCCCCCCCCCCCGGGACCAGCACACTGACAAAGAAAGAGACATTTCTTCAATAGAGGTTTCTATGAACAGAAGGAAGAGGGAGGCTCTTTTTGCATATTCCCACATTTCTCCTGTGGCCTTTGCCATGGACTCCCACACTGTTCCAAAGGGTTGCCCAGTCCTCTGAAATATACCATATTGGTCTGGATATAAGACTCACTTTCCCCCCTAATTCCGACCGTGAAAAATTAAAGTGTGGCTTATATTCACTACCTTATGGTATGCAGCTAGGAGAGCGGAGCAAACAGCGCCAGGAGCGTGGCAAAGCAGCGACTGCCCTGTGCATAGTCCCCTGTTCTCTCCTCCAAGGTTGGGAAGGGAAAGAGCTAGGAAGGGGAAAGGCGCCGACAACTCAGCGCAGCTCCTCCCACCCCAGTATGCAGCCAGGAGCAGCGAGGAATGGAGAGGCTTATATTCGAGTATTCCCCCCCCCTCACCCCTTCCAATTTTATTTGGGTGCAGCTTATATTCGGGCCAATACAGTATTAGGGAGGAATAGGGAGCCAGCACTTTCCCCCTCCATTCACAGAAGAATCCATTTGATTGATAAGCAGAGGGACACATTTGGATTCAGATTCCATGCCCCCAAATCAGTAACACCCAGTTACAATAATAGCTCTCAGGAGAAGGAGATGGGTCTATTTCTGGGGCCTTTCCATGCTGAGCTACTGGCAGCAGAACCTGTATCTCACCCCCCTGAACTCCAAGGAGATACCTCTTCCATCAAATGAGTCTTTTTTATATATATATATAAATTTTTTATTAAAATTTTTCTATAAAAAGCTCCAATCATATCCATTTATCAAATGAGTCTTCAGACTCCTCAGGAAAGACCCGATGAGATGTTTTCTAAAGTCCCTGCAGCTTGAACCCTGCTGCCTAGAAGAAGCCAGCAACTTCATCTGCCAGATATAGCACTATAAATGTCTATCTGCTCCAGGACACCACTGAGAGACCCCCACTTTTTTGTCTTAATTGCGGGACTTTGGTCCTGAGCCAGCATGGTGGTCCTTGTCCATGGTCCTGATCTTAGGAACATAGGAAGCTGCCTTATACCCAAATATATGGAAGTGATGATCACTGCAGATGGTGACAGCAGTCACGAAATTAAAAGACGCCTGCTTCTTGGGAGGAAAGCAATGACAAACCTAGACAGCATCTTAAAAAGCAGAGACATCACCTTGCCAACCAAGATCCATATAGTTAAAGCTATGGTTTTCCAATGAGTGATGTATGGAAGTGAGAGCTGGACCTTAAAGAAGGCTGATCGCCAAAGAATCAATGCTTTTGAATTATGGTGCTGGAGGAGACTCTTGAGAGTCCCATGGACTGCAAGAAGATCAAACCTATCCATTCTGAAGTAAATCAGCCCTGAGTGCTCACTGGAAGGACAGATCCTGAAGCTGAGGCTCCAAGACTTTGGCCACTTCATGAGAAGAGAAGACTCCCTGGAAAAGACCCTGATGTTGGGAAAGATGGAGGGCACAAGGAGAAGGGGACGACAGAGGACGAGCTGGTTGGACAGTGTTCTTGAAGCTACCAGCATGAGTTTGACCAAACTGCAGGAGGCAGTGGAAGACAGGAGTGTCTGGCGTGCTCTGGTCCATGGGGTCACGAAGAGTCGGACAGAACTGAACGACTAAACAACAACAAATGGAAGTGATGTGATGGGGTGTGTGTGTGTGGCTGGGCCATAGTGCAAGTCCTTATTCTCCCCCTCACATAGCAGTAGTTGTGCAGGGTTTGTGTGCTAAATTATAGTGACTTGAAAATGTCACGTCACTACGATCAGATTTGATTCAATGCCTGCAACTCTGTGGGCAAACAAAGTGGACATAGAGCAAGGACAATTCTAGCAGAAGAGGCAAACACATTTGAAGTAATTATCATAAAGGTTGTTGGAAGGGAATTGGGGCTATTCCTTGGGAGTAAATTGCTATTTTAATAGACTGAATTGCTTCATTCTCTTATAAAATGCTATACTGTAGGGGGGAGAGGGCTGGTAAATGAGGCAGCAATATTATATACCTTAAAATGAAAAGGGTTGGGGGGATAGATCAAGCATTCTTTGTAAAAAGAAGAATGCAGATTGTGCAGCTTGGGTAGGTAAGAATAATTCAGATTCCTCGGATCCAAAATTAGAGTATTGTAAAGTGTACATTTCCTGTAATCCATCCTCTCCATTTGCCCAGTTGACAAGGCCTTATTTACATGTTTGCTACTTCTGTTAATTTCCCCCACTAGGAAATTAAATATATGATGTGGCAAGAAGTCAGCTAAAATCCTTGAAGCCTAGAAAGTCTTTCAGTGTGAGGTTCCTGTCAAAAAGTAACTTTGTATTTCATTTTATTTTCCGGACTGTAACTGGCTCATCAATTCATAATTAATTTCCTGTCACAATAACATTTGTGCCTAATTCCAGACTTCTTGCTGTGACGTTCCCTTGATTTGGGACTGAACCCATGCAGGCATGTTGCAGCGTGATGACAATATCTATCACAGAACCATATGTGGCATGACACAAGCGCAGTAGGAGGTTGCTGCTCCTTAGACCATAAAATACTCAACTTGCTTGTGCACCAGCAGAACTTTGCTTCAGAAAACAGTACAAGTTTCTCCTGTCTTCTGACTGTCGGCACTGCCTATATTTCCCTCTCCGAGAAAGGGAAAACTTTATAATTGCTGTCTTAAAACAAAAGTACTTTCTACCATTTATTTCTAAAAAGTTTTATGGGAATGTCAAATCAGTTCGGGCGGTATTCAACTACATTTTTTTTCTTTGCAGAGTAGACCCATTTAAATGATTGAACATGAACAGGTTCCTTACTTTCATTGGGTTTACTCTGAGTAAACCTTAGTTGAGGGACGCGGGTGGCACTGTTGTCTAAACCATTGAGCCTCTTGGGCTGGCCGATCAGAAGGTCGGTGGTTCGAATCCCCGCCATGGTGTGAGCTCCCATTGCTCTGTCCCAGCTCCTGCCAACCTAGCAGTTAGAAAGCACACCAGTGCAAATAGATAAATAGGTACCGCAGCGGTGGGAAGGTAAATGGCATTTCCATGTGCTGCTCTGGTTTTGGTGTTCTGTTGTGCCAGAAGCGGCTTAGTCACACTGGCCACATGACCTGGAAAAACTGTGGAGAAATGTCAGCTCCCTTGGCCTGTAAAGCAAGATGAGCACCGCAACCCCAGAGTCGTCTGTGACTAGACTTAACTGTCAGGGGTCCTTTACCTTTACAAAAAAACCTTAGTTGAATACCACCCTTTGTGATTCAAAGCATTTCTACTCCTAATTCCTTTGGAAACAATGGGCTCCCCAACTCTGCCCACTCAGCCTGGCCAGACTGGCTGAAATTGAAATCAAGCAGCGGGAATGTGGCTGGCCTGTGAATTCTCCAATTTGCCAGCTGTTGGTTCCAGGCATTGCTCCCTGGTGGGTGGGAGTTTGCCATGATGGACCACAACCCCACGACTGGGTAAGCAGCCATTTATACCCCACAATACAATGGCACTTATTTCAAAGTAAATAAATAGGGACTGATCCAGAGAAAGTGCTAGACTACAACTCCCATCATCCCTGACCATGATTCTTAGGACTTATAAGACTTGGAATCTAACAACATCTGGAGGACCAGATGAAGATGAAAGTAGCTTTAAGACTGGACGGCCACCTGTTAGATTTTCTTTAGTTGTGATTTTCGCATTGTAGGGGGTTAAACCAGGTGTTTTTATGAATCTATGACCATAGGCCCCTTCATAGAGACTATGACTGATCGGTGGGCAGCCAGTGGGTAGCAGCTACTCCCAGCCTAAGATCAGCATTCTCAATTGTGGATTGACATTAGCTAAAAAGGTTTACCATCCCAATTTCACACTCTTTAAGCTCCCTCTTATCTACTGCATTTTAGGCTTCCTTAATAGTTGGACTATACAAGGGATAGTTTTTCTGCACCCCCCCCCCCGCAAGTGATTCTCATTTGTCATCAAGAGATAGATTATCTTTCCTGTTTTGAAGCTCAGTGTCTGTCAGATGTACCTTTGACATAGATTGATTGAATCAGGAAACCTTTTAGTTAATTGCAAGGCAATGTCATTTTGCATATGATTTTCACCACCCTGGCAATTGCAGCAATGAATTATAGGGAACACATCCTCAGATGACAATTATGCAGGGCTCCTTTTCCTCCAGTCAGAGCTCACCAGAGCTCAGCTCCAGCACCTCTCGTGTGGGGCCATTGCCATTCTAACAGAACAAGCGAGAAGTTCATGGTGAGCTCTGGCATCTCTTTTGCGTGTCAAGGCCCCCAAGCCACCCCAAGTAAAATAAAAACACAAGGACACAGAATTTTAGGTTAAATGTTAATGGGCAAAATTTAGGCCACAACTTTATTGGTTACAGAATGTGAGCGGTATTGGCTGAGGCACCAGCATCAACAGATTATATCTGACTCCTGCCCTCCTTGCAGGAAGTCTGGTAAGGGTAAACCTCCAGTAGAGGGAGCCCCGCCAATGTGGATCAACTCAAGCCCCCTGGGTTCCGTTGGGGTCATGGCAGCGCCTTAGCCCCTCCCCGGGCTTCGAACGAGATCCACACCCCCAGATTTCTTTAACGGAATACCCTTAAGCATGGAGGGCCAGGTGATGGCCACCCCCCCCATCGCTATTCCAATGCCTAACCGCCACACAAGCCCAAAGCTCGCCGCCAATACCCTCACACCTGCAAACCCAATCTAGTGAGTCAACTTTCTCTGCTGTGGCAAAATCTATAACATGTCCTGCAGCCATTGGACGGGGTATTATTATCAGTGCTTTTTTCCTGGGGGGACACAGGGGTACACATACCCCTAAACATTTTGTGAATCTTTATACTTTTGTCCATTTACTGTATTTATTTTCCCCAATTTGCACTATAAAATGGTGATTTTCTTGAGTCAAAATGAGAGTACCCCTAAAAAATTTTTAGAAAAAAAGCACTGATTATTATTATTAAAGTGGCAGGTGAGACTAGAGACATCTTGATCTGCCTCTCATGTACATTAGAGCCAATGGATGGTGACGACCAATAATTATCAGATCTATCATCTATATCTATCTATCATCTATCTATCTATCTATCTATCTATCTATCTATCTATCTATCATCTATCTATCTATCTATCTATCTATCTATCTATCATCTATCTATCTATCTATCTATCTATCTATCTATCTAATCTATCTATCATCTATCTATCTATCTATCTATCTATCTATCTATCTATCTATCTATCTATCTATCATCTATCTATCATCTATCTATCTATCTATCTATCTATCTATCTATCTATCTATCTATCTATCATCTATCTATCTATCATCTATCATCTATCTATCATCTATCATCTATCTATCATCTATCTATCATCTATCTATCTATCTATCTATCATCTATCTATCTATCATCTATCTAATCTATCATCATCTATATCTATCTATCATCTATCTATCTATCTATCTATCATCTATCTATCTATCTATCATCTATCTATCTATCTATCTATCTATCTATCTATCTATCTATCTATATCTATCTATCATCTATCTATCATCTATCTATCTATCTATCTATCATCTATCTATCTATCATCTATCTATCTATCATCTATGTATCTATCTATCATCTATCTATCATCTATCTATCATCTATCTATTGATCTATCTATCATCTGTCTCTATCTATCATCTACTTATTTACGTATCTTTTAAAACCATACAAATACAGTAATTACAATAAAAACAGCACGGCACAAAACCTTTCATTAAAAGCTGTCACTACCCAAAGCCTGATGGAAGAAGAAAGTCGTCAGCTGAAGGACCACAAGGAGGAAGCCAGTCTAGCTTCTCTTGGGAAGGTGTTCCAAAGTCTAGGAACATCTACTGTGAATGACTTGCTTTCCCTTCTAGAACTGCTGATGGCGGCTATCAGTGCAAACTTATTAAGTTATTAAGCCACTGGGTTGGATTTATTCATCGTTCTGCACCTCTCAGAGAAGGGAAGGCCCATGAACTATTGCCCTCCCTGCCAGTATGTGAGGAATGACACCAACCTGAGGTAGCCAAGATGCACTAGAATTTTCTAAGGCAGGCAGCCTGGATAGCTCAGTTGGTTAGAGCATGGTGCTGATGATGGCAAGGTTGCAGGTTTGATCCCCTTATGGGACAACTGCATATTCTTGCATTGCAGAGAGTTGGACCTCAAAGTCCCTTCCAGCTGTATGATTCTATGTATAAGAAGTGTGATGGAAAGCAGTAATGTGTATGTTCCTGTTTTGTATGTTCTTTGCCTTTGGTTCCACCTGGTGTTGTGTGGCTTCTTCTTTTAATTTATTTTGGGCGCTCATTTAGGAGTCCATTGCATTCTATTTATAAATTCATAGTTTAGACTGGAAACGTCAGTTACGGTAACCTGTGCACATTTCCTTCCCCCAATTTTCCATGCGTGGTAATTAAATGCTGTCCATTACCTGCCTGTTATGTCTTTACATTTGCTCCTTTTTCGGGGTAAGGTAGTTATTAGTTGTATTTATAGGTTGTGCTGAGTTTGACTCATCTCCTCCCCCTTTTCACTTCTCAGCCCTGTCAGATGAGAAGCAGTTGCCTTCTTAACAGACCTGGGAACAAACCTACACATGAGGCCTCTGTCGAATCAGTTAGGTGCAGGAAAGAGCGGTCTACTAGGATCATCAAGCAGGAGCCCCCGATCTGAATCCTCGTGTCCTCTGTGATAAACCACAGTATTGCAGAATAGGACATTACTACCATAGGAATATAGGCAGCTGCCCTGGAGTGGGCTAAACAACTGGCCCATCTAACTTCAGATCCTCCAAGTGTCCCTATTTTAGCGGCACATTGGATCTGTTAATGACTTGCTTTCCTTTCTAGAACTGCTGATGGCGGCTATCAGTGCAAACATTATTATTACTGTATTTCCCCGTGTATAAGACTATATTTCCCCCCAAATTTTGCAAGTTTAAAATTGGGGGTTGTCTTATACACAGAATGTTTAAAATATTTATTTCTTAAATTTGGGCTCCAAAAATAGGGGTCGTCTTTTACATGGGAGCATCTTATACACGGAAAAATACGGTATTTTTTGGCAAACAGAGCCAGGAAATGTGTGTGTGAGGATCACTCTTTACTTATTCCTGTCTCTGTGGTGCCAGCCTGGGCTTACCATTGACCGGGGGATCCAAGGCTAGACCTCTCTGAGTGGTTGGACATGCCAGTGCCCAGTAAGCTGCCAGTGCCCTAACGGGGTCTCTCTCTGTCTTCTGTTCCCCTTCCCCGTACACTCTGCGTGCCTCAATGCCAGGATCCCCCCCTAGTGCATTATCAATTGATTGCAATTAAGCTGACTGTATTTTGCAATATTAGAAAGATCTAAGAGTTTGCTAGGAAAGAGAATCTCCCCAAGCTCTCTCAGTCCTAATTAAAAGTCCTTTGTCTAAGGCCAATGGCAGTAAAGTTTTGGATGAAGGCTGATAAACTATGGTTGTATCCTGACAAGATGGAGGTACATTGGATTGCTTTTTTCTGGACAGTACTGGACTCTTCCTGAATGTCTGAATGTGCTCTTTGCAGTTAAAGTTGGCATGGAGGGACAGTGGTGACACTGTCATGATTTTGTGTCACCAATGTTGCTGTGCCTTAAAGTAAAGGTAAAGGGACCCCTGACCATTAGGTCCAGTCGTGGCCGACTCTGGGGTTGTGGAGCTCATCTCGCTTTATTGGCCGAGGGAGCCAGCATACAGCTTCTGGGTTGTGTGGCCAGCATGACTAAGCTGCTTTCTGTCGAACCAGAGCAGTGCACAGAAACGCCGTTTACCTTCCCACCGGAGCGGTACCTATTTATCTCCTTGCACTTTGACATGCTTTCGAACTGCTAGGTTGGCAGGAGCAGGGACGGAGCAACAGGAGCTCACCCCGTTGCAGGGATTTGAACCGCCGACCTTCCGATTGGCAAGTCCTAAACTCTGGTTTAACCCATAGCGCCACCCGTATGCCTTACCAGGAGGTAAAGAGGGAGGAGCAGGGAAACCTTTGTGGTAAAACACACTAGCAGTAACACTGGATTGGTTCCGCTGATGTGTTTGCACTGCACCAACCTCTCTGCTACCTCAGTGTAATATTGTAATATATTACTGGTTCTCTATTTAAAATGCATTTTTTTTAAAAAAATATTATATTATATTATATTATATTATATTATAATATTATTATTATATTATATTAATATAATAATATAATATAATATAATATAATATAATATAATATAATATAATATAATATAATATAATATAATATAATATAATATAATATTAATTTGTTGTGGCCTGCCATGGGATCACATGTGATGGGGTCCAGGATATCGGTCTTATAAAGATAGACTGATAAGCAGGCAGGCAGTATGTCACTTATAGAGAACTACACAGATTGGAAATAATTTCAGCCATGTAGTCATGATAGAAAAGAGAAATAAATCAATGAAGAAAAACTCTGCTTAAGGGGGTGTGAAGTGTTTGTGCCATGAACAAATTCAGCAATGTGTGCTTTTTGAAGGACTTAGGATTGTCTCAGAATGATTTGTGGTTTGTGAAAGATCTCCAAGTTTTAGTCTCTCAAATGTTGGGGTGATTTTGCCTCTTTAGATAGAGTGATCTGTTTAGACATGGACACCTTGGTGTGGTAATGGTTTGTTTAGCCAGTGAAAACTAATCACTGAGACTGTGGATCACTGGTGTCTAGGGAATGGAGGCCAAATGTAGCTAATGTGGAAAACTGGTCTGGTGTAAATTTTGCCTAAATTATTAAAACCATCCATTCAGAGAATGCTCCCATCTATTTAGGATCTAAGCTAAGCTGGCAGGAGGTAAACTAAAAAGGGGTTAACTTTAATTGCAATGGGCCTTTGTAGTGGCAGAGTACTAATTGGTCTTGATCAAATGGCCTACTTTTTCACCAAGACTAATTAGCGTGGTAATCAACATTAATGCTGACTTTGTCCTTTAAAATAACTTAGGCCTGGTTCTTTTTCCGGTTAATTAGTGCTACCATTTTTAGAACAAATACTAATTAATGATTGCCTATAAATATCTCACGGTGAGCAAGTTTACTGTAGTATGTAGTACCCATAAGATCTTGACCACTTGAAGGTAAAATGGTCAAATAAATGAATTTAGGGTTAGGGTGAGGAAGGCAATTCCTTTCTTATGTTAGGTTGAGATTTATGCTGACGAGCATGAGAACAGGAGATGAAGAGAGTGTGCGGTTATGATGGGCTCCAGATTGAGTTTTTCTTCTTCCCTTCTTCACCAATGATACATGTGTTGTTGTTTAGTCGTTTAGTCGTGTCCGACTCTTCATGACCCCATGGACCAGAGCATGCCAGACGCATCTATCTTCCACTGCCTCCCGCAGTTTGGTCAAACTCATGCTGGTAGCTTCGAGAACACTGTCCAACCATCTTGTCCTCTGTCGTCTCCTTCTCCTTATGCCCTCCATCTTTCCCAGCATCAGGGTCTTTTCCAGGGAGTCTTCTCTTCTCATGAGGTGGCCAAAGTATTGGAACCTCAGCTTCACGATCTGTTCTTCCAGTGAGCACTCAGGGCTGATTTCCTTCAGAATGGATAGGTTTGATCTTCTTGCAGTCCATGGGACTCTCAAGAGTCTCCTCCAGCACCATAATTCAAAAGCATCGATTCTTTGGCGATCAGCCTTCTTTATGGTCCAGCTTTCACTTCCATACATCACTACTGGGAAAACCATAGCTTTAACTATACAGACTTTTGTTGGCAAGGTGATGTCTCTGCTTTTTAAGATGCTATCTAGGTTTGTCATTGCTTTCCTCCCAAGAAGCAGGCGTCTTTTAATTTCGTGGCTGCTGTCACCATCTGCAGTGACCATAGAGCCCCAAAAAGTAAAATCTCTCACTGCCTCCATTTCTTCAATGATACATGTACTTGCTTCCAAATTTAAATGCTTTCCCCCATGTTTCGGGCAGGCTGTCTTGTCCCCCCCCCAAATAAATAAATAAATAAATAAATAAATAAATAAATAAATAAATAAATAAATCCAAGCACCTCTTTCTTAAGGAAGGCAAATGGGGGTCAAGAAATGTGTTACCTTGTCACAAGAACTGACCAATAAGAACTGTGCACAATCAGCCTCTCTTGGAATCTTAACAGAACTGGTTACTCATAATTTTGTGGAAAAAGATCGAGTTCTCCTCCTCAGAGTAGACCCATTGAAATCTTTGGACCTAAATCAGCCATGATTGTTAATTTCATATTATCAAATTGTAGAGATGGACCGCAAGGGTCATCTGGTCCAACCCAATGCAATGCAAAAATATTTTGACCTACATGGGGCTTGAATCCACAAACCTGAGATTAAGAGTCTCATGTTCTACCAATTGAGCTATCCAGCCCTTTAACAGGTCTACATTAAGTATTACCCTTTAGATGTTCGGTAGGTGTAGTTCTACAGAATTTTTGTATTCACCCATGAAGTTCGTGTACTAGTGAAATCTGTTTGAATAAATTTCTTGCCATGGTTTCAGTGGGTTATGTAACTTTCCAGCAGCTTTAGATTGTGCTGCGTCACTCTCACGTGTTTGCTGACTCATTCTCACATGCCTAACGGTTGCAGGTGCAGGACAAGCACACCAAAAATTAACCCACATACCTAACTTAACCCTTTATTGCCCTTTTCCTCTGCGTGCATCAACCCTTCTACCCAAACATCACAGAGAGGCATCCCTGCTCAATAAGAACATAAGGATGAGACCACCAGCCCATCTAGTCTTGCAACCTGTTTTCAGAGGAGCCAACCAGGTGCCTGTGTAAGGTAAGCAAGTACAGAATCCTTCAGAGAAAACTGACTGAGTCCTTTTCATATTCTACTGCAGCCTTGCCCAATCTGGTGCCTTCTATATATTGTTGGACTACAACTCCCATCATCCCTGACCATTTGGCCAGGCTGATTTGGGCTCCTGGGAGTTGTTGTTGTTATTTATTAAATTTGTATACAACCCTATATGAGACGCGGGTGGCGCTGTGGATTAAACCACAGAGCCTAGGACTTGCTGATCAGAATGTTGGTGGTTCGAATCCCCGTGACGGGGTGAGCTCCCGTTGTTTGGTCCCAGCTCCTGCCCACCTAGCAGTTTGAAAGCACGCCAAAGTGCAAGTAGATAAATAGGTACCACTCCGGTGGGAAGGTAAACAGTGTTTCTGTGCGCTGCTCTGGTTCGCCAGAAGCATCTTAGTCATGCTGGCCACATGACCCGGAAGCTGTCTGTGGACAAACACCAGCTCCCTCGGCCTATAGAGCGAGATGAGCACGCAACCCCAGAGTCATCTGCGACTGGACCTAATGGCCAGGGGTACCTTTACCACCCTATACCTGCAGGCAGTGCTTTCCCCCCCTAAAAAATATTTAGGGGTACTCTCATTCTCCTACTCGTATTGAAATACTGCCCCTCAATAAGGCCAAACTTAGATTCACAAAATGTTTAGTGGTATGCGTACCCCTGCGTCTCCCCAGAAAAAAACACTGCCCGCGGGTCTCAGGGCAGTTACAACATAAAATCATGATACAAAAACACAAAATGCACAATAACAGCAAATAACCCAACAACCCCCACCTCCCCAACACATTTTAAAAGTTGTAGTCCAAAACAAACAGAGGGCACAAGGTTGAGGAAGGCCTTTCTGCTGAATGAACATCAATACGCACTTTGCCTACTGTTTTCTGGATTCTTTCTAGCTTAAAGTTAAAACAATTGTATTAATGCTTTTAAAGCACAAAGCACTGCTTCCCTCCAATGAACACATTTTGCTGAAGTCGCCCATGGTGCCCCATGTAGTATCATGTCACTGCATGATGTATGAATGCATCAACAATTTTCTTTGGCGATCCAGTGGCTGTTATCGATTTGAGTAGCAGGCTATTGTTATTAGCTGTGTTGGGGACATAGGGAATCAGATTGTTCCTTACCGTTCATTAGAAATACATGAATGCTAACAGTGGGATTCCAAACAGCTGTATCTTTCAGAGTGGACCACCTTTTTGAATGGTCACAGCTCAAGGCAATCCATTTGCATGATACAAGGATTCACACATTTATCTCGTTCCCGAGTGTAGGCATTTCACACTGGCATTCCGCAGCAGGCATTGCGTTACGGCGGGGAACCTTGACATCGGCTTAAATTCATTTTCTGCTTTTAACAATGCCCAGTCTTTCCGGAGGGAGCCATCTACAACTGGGATAAATTTATCAGAGGTGTGATGCCGACAAAATGTGAAAAGGAACCTAGAGGTTCCTGCTGTCCTTAACTTTCCACAAGAAAAAGCTACATTTGATTCTTTTTGAAAGGATCAGTCAAAGCAGTGTTCATTTATATGGGTCACAACTTATTTCAGACCTTGCTTTCAGAAAACACAGGACTGAGTCCCACACATCACTATTTTGCGAAGCCCTTTGGGTAACACAGTAAAGTGTGGATTTGCAGCCCATTTATATCTTCACCAGCAAAGATGTTACTGGGAGCGCCAATCACTGCAAGGGGATATTTTCCAAGACCGAAGCAGCTGGTTGAATTATATATGTTTTTGTAAGTGGCAGGGGTGGAAGAGGATTTTGTCTGGTTTGCATTTCAAAGCAAACTGACCTAATCTGTAGTTTCCTGCCCTATGCACAGATTAGAACACAGGTCCAAATTTTGCCGTTTAGTTTCAGTTAAAAAACAAACAAACCACTGTACAAAATGCATATTCATTGTGTGGAGTTATGTGTGCAAAATATATCTATTAAAGGAAAATATATACAAAAAGGCATACAATTTAAGTGAAATTTTTGAGCATTATATAAAAACAAAAACTTTTGAAAATAGGAGAGGACAGATGTCTTCTAAAAGTCAGATAGCTGTTTATTTCCTTGACAACTGATGGGAGGACATTCCACAGGGCGGGCGCCACTACCGAAAAGGCCCTCTGCCTGGTTCCCTGTAACCTCACTCCTCAAAGGGAGGGAACTGCCAGAAGGCCCTCAGAGTTGGATCTCAGTGAACAATGGGGGTGGAGATGCTCCTTTAAGAATACAGGGCCAAGGCCATTTAGGGCTTTAAAGGTCAGCACCAACACTTTGAATTGTGCTCCAAAACATACTGGGAGCCAATATACCTCCTTTAATACTGCTGTTATTTATGGTCCTGGTGGCTGCTCCTAGTCACCAGTCTGGCAGCTGAGTTCTGGATGAATTGTAGTTTCCGAATGACATAGCCTTGTTACCTAAGAGGTACAGTAATCTTCTTCCTGTAAGAAAAGGAAGCGCTGTGTTGGCATCTTTGTCAAATTACAGGACAGAAACATGCCTTTTCAACCCTGTGAAACAGGCAATGAACTATACGCAAATCCCACAAACTCTCTTATTAGATACAACTTCTAAATGACTCAGGGAAGTTTGCCCTCCCCCTTTGCCAGAGTGAAAGCTTTTGTTGTCTTCAACTGTAGCACAGGCTTCTGAAAGGCAGTTTTGTTATAATTGGCATACCAATCTGTGCCTTGTTGGCCATGGGCTTGGGAGCCTTGACGTGCTAAGTTTATGCCTGAGGCCAAGCTGAATTTGTGAATACTCATGTCAGCATGGAATGAAAGTATTTGACTATTTATATTCGGAGGCATCTTTGGCGAATGAGTCACCCCTATAAATGATACATACAAGTAGACTTAAACGCAAGCTACCCACCAGCTACTTCTATAAATGAGCTTTCCCAAGATAGACGGTGTATTCCTAAATGTGCAAGTGCTTGAGTTATCTAATATCTACCTGTTCTCTCTTATTGGGAGTCATGTGGTGTGCCTGGATGGCAACCTTCTATTGTGACTGGTTTTGTGATGGAAGTTTAAATTGGAAGTGGAAACATTTCCAAAAATGAATTACCAGTTAGAGATGTGTCTCAACTCTGTGTTCTTCCCAAATTACAAAGTGAATAAGAATGAATTGGGTGAGGTTTTCACATTCCTGAGTCAGGCTGCACTGTTTAGATAGATAGATAGATGATAGATTTTTTATTAACTTTTCTAATTTATATTTCAAAATATTCATTTAAACAAGCTTAAATCAACGACTTACCTTCTTCTCTTTCTGTGGTTCATTTTGCATACCATACATCCCTGCATATTTTACATGAACTAAACCATGGGTAGGCAACCTAAGGCCTGTGGGCTGGATGCGGCCCAATTGCCTTCTCAATCCGGCCTGTGGACGGCCTGGGAAGCAGTGTGTTTTTACACGAGTAGAATGTGTCTTTTTATTTAAAAATGCATCTCTGGGTTATTTGTGGGGCACAGGAATTTGTTCATTCCCCCCCCTCCAAAATATAGTCCGGACCCAGTAGACCAACCCCCTGCTGAAAAAGTTTGCTGACCTCTGATTACTAAACCATTCAGTAATCCATTGTTACACCCATCAAAACTTATTTGAATGCTACCAGCATTTTTAAATGAACACAATTTTCACCCATATATCCAGTAAACATTTTCCAGTCTTCTTTACAGGTATGTTCTTCTTCTTATTGTGTATATTAAATCTGCAAGCTGTGCATATTCTATCAGTTTAAATTGCCATTCTTCTTTGGTTGGGACCTCGCTCGTTTTCCACTTTGGGGCTAACAAAACACGGGCTGATTGTGACAATGTGTTTCGAGTCGGATCAGGTATGCTCTAAAGTCCCAGGTCACCCTGGCATCTTGGGTGCCCCCAAACACGGCATTTTAAAGGCCAATTCTTTGAGAAATGAAACCAAACAGAGTATGAAAATACCCTGAGCTTTACTGGGTGGAGGAAGAGGGAGAGGTAGGACGACTTTTAATTATGATGGACATGTCTTGGAAGGCAGTGAACTTTAGTGCCCTGGCTGGTGACTTGGGCCAGATCCGGTGTTCTTCCATTTGTTACTGCATTCCATATGTTTTCTATGGATTCCTATATGGATTCTTTTGGACCATTACAGAAAATGACAGGTTTCCATCATTGCCATAATGGCAGGTTCCATATCAGTTGAAGTGTGATGCATTTTTTGAAAATATATGAAAACAATCATGGGCAGCTGTGGTCCCTGCGCATTTTTTTATTTTCATTTTTTGCATACGTGCATTCCACCATCAATGTAGAAACATGGAGGATTGTATGCTGGTCCTAAACTCATCCGTGGCAAGCAAGAAATATCCTGAGAGCTGAACATCTACCCATCTGCAGAGACTGGTACACCAATTAACCCCTTAAAACAGCAACTCGGTGAGATTAAATTGGCATGTTAGCCTTTCGGTGCCCTCTTGATCATTTGAACTCTTGCTCTTGGTGAGAAAAATACCATTTTCAGAAACCAGCCCCTTCCTGCATTTTCAGATTCTTGTTTTTACCCAGATATGACTGTATAGCATTTTTAATGGATTGCGACAGGGGGTCACCGTCTGCCCCTGTTAACAGGCAGATCTCCAAGTTCTCCTTCCCATTAAACTGAGAGCAGCTTCTTTCTGCTGTGTGTGGGCTTCAGCTCTGATGTGTGCAATTGCAGCTGTACGAGAGGAAGACGAGTACTTTGTCCGGAATTAGACATAGTCAGTGCTACTACAGAAATAACAGTGTTATTTCTGTGCCCAGGGCATGAATCCAGTTCCACACTCCATCCCCCTTCCTGCAGAAACCGGTGCTCAAGCGAGATAAACTAGATAAGCTATTTATTTATTTATTTAAATTTTATTTAAACTTTTCAGATATACACATTTCACTGATTTTACAATCATTTTTACTTCCTTCCCCCTTCTTTCTGCATCTATCTATCTATCTATCTATCTATCTATCTATCTATCTATCATCTATCTTCTCTCTATGTAGCTGCAGGTTATCACAACAATCCTGCCAGTGTTTTTTTAATCTGTTTACAATTTATCTGTAAATATTCAATAAACCATTTCCATTCTTTTATAAAAAGTTTGTTATCTTGATTTCTTACTCTTCCGGTAAGTTGTCATTTTTTAAATCCATTCTTCCTTTGCTGGGACTTCTCTTGGGAATCTTAGGGATAGAACTACCTAAATTATATAGAAATTTATTCATGTATAAGACTACAGTGGCAAGAATGTTACGTACTTGCCCCCAAATTGAAAGTAAGCTATTTTGTTAATATCCATAGGTTGTCGCAATGCCAGAGCCAGGTGATAAAGGGTCATATGTATGCACAAAATCCAAAACACCAATAAAAAAAACCAGATTGAGGAAGCCTGGTCTAGACAAAGTCATATTAGACCAGTGGGGCCTGTTTTGACTTCCTATGACACAAAGATTGAATTCCTCATGTGTTACTAGTTGTATAGGCTGTTGCTGTTATTATTATTTATTTTAGCAATAGTTGTACCAGGCTTGAAAAATCAAATGTTTGTTGCTGATGCCCAATAAGAAGAAGAAGAAGAAGAGTTTGGATTTGATATCCCGCCTTTCACTCCCTTTAAGGAGTCTCAAAGCGGCTAACATTCTCCTTTCCCTTCCTCCCCCACAACAAACACTCTGTGAGGTGAGTGGGGCTGAGAGACTTCAGAGAAGTGTGACTGGCCCAAGGTCACCCAGCAGCTCCATGTGGAGGAGCGGAGACGCGAACCCGGTTCCCCAGATTACGAGACTACCGCTCTTAACCACTACACCACACTGGCTCTCTCACGACAGGGCATATCGCTAAAGAAGACACCATCAAGCCAGATGTGTGATTTAAGTTATTTTCACCATGTTGCTCCTTGTAGATCTTACTAAGCAGTTCTGAATGGCGCACGATTTATTAGTTGCTTAGAGGCTCATGGGGGCAAGGCAGCCTATTTAGTAAGCACTTCAAAGCAACAGCTCCCTCATAATAGTACCGCAATAATACAATAGAGTGCTATTGCTGTAATGATGTATTACTGAAAACATGGTGCCAGCCCAGAGAGCCACCGAGGGAACTCGTAAAATGTTATTTAACCTTTTCTTAATTTAAAGGCTCTTCAATATTACCTAACTTATTTATTATGTGAGGGATGGGGCCAGAGCCAATTGCCCAACGGACTGTAAGATCCGCACACAAGTCTTCAGCTATGCAGAATAAATCCCAAACGGAACCATTGCAGAGATTTAAAGAAGGCAGCCCCCCCCCCAAAAAATGACAAGGAACCCCAGTATCATTTCAATAGGTGGCAGGTAATGGACTTCAGTGCTCACCGTTAAATTCAGATTCGCAGTATTTTATCTGGACCAAATCATAACAAGTTGAGGGGGTACTTATCTCTCTCCAACAAGGCTGGGGGGAAGAAAGAAAACAGTATCACATTTGGAGTACAAAATAATTGCCATTTGGGTATAGCATTATTTGGAAAAGTAGAGCTCAAGGAAAGCATACAAGCGCAAAATCTCTTGAAGTATATATTGCCAGCATATTGGGGGATGGCTACGGTTAGAAGATATGGGATGAACAACACATCTGAAATTCTGAAGGAATAAGAATGGAGAGGTGTCTTCCTCAGTATTTTGTGTGTTCAGTATTCACTGGCGCTCTGGCTATCACGGAGATGCAAATGTAGTAGAAGTTCTAAACCACGAGTGGCCATCTTGCAGCCATTCTGGTGTGGTGTTCTGCATATAGTATGCTTAGTGATAAGGCTTTAGTCTTATTGTAAGTTTAAGCTAAGTTTTTTACCGCAACTGGATTTTTGCTAAGAGACTATGCCGATCCTGAGTTATGGATTTGTGACCGTTATACAGTGGCACCTCGGTTCTCGAACATAATCCATTCCAGAAGACCTTTTGTGTTCCGAAATATTCGAAAACTGAGGTGCAAAGGGCTGTCTGTAAATTCAATTGAAAAAACTGAAAAACATGCAGCGGAAGGCATTTGACTTCCGAGGCGCGTTCAAAAATGGGAGCATTTACTTCCGGGTTTTCGGCATTTGGGTTCCGAAACATTCGTCAACGGAGACATTCGAGAACTGAGGTACCGCTGTACTAATTTTTCTTCAGTAGTTAAAAAAACAAATCTGCTAGATGAAGCCAATTGCCTCTGAGTTATTTTGGGGAATGCTGCAACGTGTTTGAGCTTTTCCTCTGCTTATTATTCGTTGAGGTCTGCTCTGGAGATCAATATGGAGCAAAACCATGATGCAGGCAGGCCTCCACACAGAGGACTCTTTCATTTGAAAGACTGTCCTCTGACACCCCTTGAGATACAAGACTGTGTCCTCTGTACTGTAAGACTATCTTTGATATGGGTGGAAGCTGCCCTTTGCAGTACAGTGGTACCTCAGGTTATGAACCTAATACGTTCTGGAGGTCTGTTCTTAACCTGAAACTGTTCTTAACCTGAGGTACCACTTCAGCTAATGGGGCCTCCCGCTGCTGCCGCATGATTTCTGTTCTCATCCTGGAGCAAAGTTCTTAACCCGAGGTACTATTCTGGGTTAGTGGAGTCTGTAACCTGAAGCGTTTGTAACCTGAAGCGTCTGTAACCCGAGGTACCACTGTATGTGCCATCTTTCCTGCAGCTGCCATATAGCTCACAGTAACGACTAGAATCTCCTTCATGGATCACTGTGTGCGTTTGAGTATAATCTATTTGTTCATCTGTTTAATTATTTTGAGTACAGTGGTACCTCTAGATGCGAACGGGATCCGTTCTGGAGCCTCATTCACATCTAGAAGCAAATGTAACCAGCGACGGCAAGTCTGCGCACGCGTGCGTCGCTTTTCACTGCTTCTGTGCATGCGTGTGACGTCATTTTGAGCGTCCGCGCATGCGCAAGTGGCAAAACCTGGAAGTGACGCGTTCCGTTACTTCCGGGTTGCTGCGGAGCGCAACTCGAACGCGCTCATCCCGAAGCACATTCAGCCTGAGATATGACTGTATATATATGTATCAAACCTATTATCTTTACTATTTATTACTTTCTGATTCAATAATATCGAAGTAACTTTGGCCACCTCATGAGAAGAGAAGACTCCCTGGAAAAGACCCTGGTGTTGGGAAAGATGGAGGGCACAAGGAGAAGGGAACGACCGAGGATGAGATGGTTGGACAGTGTTTTTGAAGCTACCAGTATGAGTTTGACCAAACTGTGGGAGGCAGTGGAAGACAGGAGTGCCTGGCGTGCTCTGGTCCATGGGGTCATGAAGAACAGGACACGACTAAATGACTAAACAACAACAATGACTAGACTGGGGTTCTTGGCAGCACAAATATATTCATTGATACTTGCATTATTCTCAGCAGTGGCACAGATGCTGCCCCATCTCATCTTCCACTTCAAGCAAGATCTCTCCTGGAAACACGTCTCTGCTGCTTTATCCTTCCAAGAAGCAAAGCAAGTGCCTAATTATCCACACCCATAAATTACCTTGACATGCTGTAACTGCCACACTTCCCTCAGTTTTTTAAAAATTGTTCATGAGCCCCTGGTCCCTGGAAAGGGAGTAGCAAGGAGGCATGGTGCTTACAGGTCCTGCTGGAAACTCTGTTTTGTCTTTTTTTAAAAAAAAAATCGAGACAGATCTGCTGATCACGATGCTAAGAGACCATCGTTACGAGCTTCCCCTTTCTCTGTGGAATCATTATGTAAAGAAGCCTCATATAAACATATCCTTAGCTGGAAGGCTGGGTTCACCAGTGGCTCGTTTGTCATATTCTTTCAGAAATGCTGGCTATGCAGCTTTGGAACATGGTAAAGCCCTCGGCTTAAAACATGAAGGGCTTCCCACTTGCATTTTCCTCTCTCTTTCTCTTTCTTTATAAAGTTGCATTAAAACCATTGTTTCCCATTAAGTTCACAAATGTTAATCTCCATTTTCATTCAAATAAAGTGCAAGCCCGACCTCGGGGGTAAAGGAACGCTTCCTATAGCTACAAAGTTTATCAGTGTTGTCCATTGCTCCTGGCTGCCTTAAGCTATTCCAAACTCTGGCTTTGGTAAGCAGAAACAGGCTGTGGTTCTGAGGAAGGAACAACACGTTCGCATCATCGATTGTGTATTTTAAAGTTGAATTTTTTGAGACAATGCAAATGCACACGTTTGACACATGTGATCTGTAGAGAATAACCAACAGGTGTACAGTGGGATCAAAAATGGCTGGGAAAGAAGCTGTTAGAGAGCAGAACGGTTACAGTACATGCCCCCTTGCCAGCCAATTCTCCCTTAGAAATATTTCAAATCACTGCAGTTGTGTTGCAAGGCAAACACAAGCTTTTAAATGGAAAGGCCCATATCCATATTGATAATCTGCATAAGGAGGGGAAGAAGAAGAAGAAGAAGAAGAAGAAGAAGAAGAAGAAGAAGAAGAAGAAGAAGAAGAAGAAGAAGACGAAGAAGAAGAAGAAGAAGAATAGTAGTAGTAGTAGTAGTTTGGATTTGATATCCTGCTTTGCTGTGGGTTAAAGCCTCAGCGCCTAGGGCTTGCCGATCGAAAGGTCGGCGGTTCGAATCCCCACGGCGGGGTGCGCTCCCGTTGTTCGGTCCCAGCGCCTGCCAACCTAGCAGTTCGAAAGCACCCTCGGGTGCAAGTAGATAAATAGGGACCGCTTTCTAGCGGGAAGGTAAACGGCATTTCCGTGTGCAGCTCTGGCTCGCCAGAGCAGCGATGTCACGCTGGCCACGTGACCCGGAAGTGTCTTCGGACAGCGCTGGCCCCTGGCCTCTTGAGTGAGATGGGCGCACAACCCCAGAGTCTGGCAAGACTGGCCCGTACGGGCAGGGGTACCTTTACCTTTACTTTATCACTACCCAAAGGAGTCTCAAAGCAGCTAACATTCTCCTTTCCCTTCCTCCCCCACAACAAACACTCTGTGAGGTGAGTGAGGCTGAGAGACTTCAGAGAAGTGTGACTGGCCCAAGATCACCCAGCAGCTGCATGTGGAGGAGTGGGGAAGCGAACCCGGTTCACCAGATTACGAGTCCACCGCTCTGAACCACCTCACCACTTCTTCATCCATGTGTTGTTCATGTTGCCTGCAGTGTTAGCAAACATATCACTCCAAAGCAGATTGATGGAATAATACCACATAGGGTTGGACTTTGACTAGCACAGGAAAGACCAGGAAATCCCTGTGTGGATTACTAGCATAAGCAATAACTTTCTGATAATCACCGGTGAGTGAGGACATTTCAACTGTCTCTGATATATTTATTTGGATGTATAAACTACCTACATGCACATACAGTTTCTCAGGTAGACTGAACACTAGGGTAGATTAATTTCCTCCCAAGGTAAGAAGAGGGAGTGATTTAGCTAATCCTGGCAGCACAGCTTACTCTATGGCATTAACCCCTTCATGCATTAATTACATTTAATCATGTTGGTTATATGAGGCTGACTATCCCACAATGAGGCAGGGAGTTCTCAAAGTTCTGGATGTGTTAACTGGTGAATAAAGTATGCTAAAACTGTTTCTCCTATATTCGCATTACACATTTGGCTACCATGTCATAATGACCAGCACATCCACAAGAAAAGGTGAAGTCAATTATTCATAACTGAAGACAGGAAAGACAGGTGCAGCTTTCTAGCTTGTGGTATATTTCCACGGCAGCTGGTGCTGCTCAACAAGGTGTACGATGCTGCAGTCATTGACAGTAATTTAGAGCTCAGACTCTCTTTAGAGTCTGTGCTTTGGCAGTCAAATCAAGAGGTAGATCCCCCTTGGATTTAGACAAGTAGCAATGATTCAAAGGGGCTTACTGCGGATTTTGTGTGTTCATCCATGCGTACACCCCTTAGATAACACTTCCCCTTAAGAGACAGAGAAGGTAGAGCTGATTTATCGGTTATTGGGCAGAAAAGGCAGTAAAAAGTGCAAAATAATAGCAAACAAGTTTTAAAGTTCATACAACCCTTCACACTAAAAGGGATTCTTTTGTGTGTGACTTTGATTGGAAAATATCACAACCTAGTTTTGTTTTTTTACAATAAATAAATAAATAATCCCACCCAACCATAGTCTGAATCATTAAATGGCCATACGGTTAGTTTTCGGAACACTTCTTTTTCTCCAGACCTTGCATTATTCAGGGTCTGATCCCTCTCTTTAATCATAGTAAGGGTCCTCCGAAAACAAATAGGTTGGGCTGCTCGGAAGAAGCCCTCCATGAGTACCACCAATGAGTGGAAAGGGAAGTGGGGCTGCCCCTGCTTGCCTCCCAGCCCTTTTCCATTTGCAGCAAGTTCTGTGTGACACTGGAAAAAGAAGCCTGCATATATACATCTGTACCATGTACCTGGGATGTGGGTGGCACTCTGGGTTAAACCACAGAGCCTAGGACTTGCCGATTAGAAGGTCAGCTGTTTGAATCCCTGTGACGGGGTGAGTTCCCATTGCTTGGTCCCTGCTCCTGCCAACCTAGCAGTTCGAAAGCACGTCAAAGTGCAAGGGTTTCCCCCTTATTTACTAGCTGGGGTCAGCTATAACACTTGTTTCCCTTTTTGCATAAGTGGATAAAATTTTCAGGCATATGAGTGCCCTCCCCACAAGTGGATTAATCAAGTTGTCAGATACATCCAGGGAGTTTCATGCAGGGAACCTTTAAAGTTTGATATCTTTATAAAACCTCCCTTTTCTCCCTTCCAGGCTTTGATGCAATTGGCTGGCAAAGTCAGCCCCATCCAAGGGGATGAAGGCTGCTGAATTGCAGTATTGCAGTATGGTAGTTGGGTTCTGCTGCAAGGACAGACTTTATTATTTTGGGGTGGGTAAAGAAAAAATAATAAGGAGTGAATCGTGCTGAGGAAAGAGCATATATCCCCAAGAAACACATTTGGGGACATGTCATCCCCCGCCCCCCAGCAAGGACTCTGTAAGGGTCAATGGTGCAGGTAGTGTTATGTCCCTCACCATGGATTTTGGAGATACAGCTGCTTCTCCCTGGAAGAGAGATATCTTTCAAGTGTCTTCCATTGGGGAAGGGGGTATTGCAGAGAAAAGAATCATAGATCCCTAGGAAAGAGAGGGGTAGGGAAAATACACTCCCATAAGGTTTGGGGACTAGCCAACCCTACAACAAGAACCCTGTTGCCCGAGGGAGGTGAGCTTCTGTTCCAAGTGAAGGTCTCTCTCTCTCTTTTTAGCATACTAGTGGGGTAGGAGAGCTGAAAAAAAATTACATCTGGAAACCAATGAACCCCTTGGGTTTCAGATGATAAATGGGTTGTTGTTGTTGTTTAGTCATTTAGTCATGTCCGACTCTTCGTGACCCCATGGACCAAAGCACGTCAGGCACTTCTGTCCTTCACTGCCCCCCGCAGTTTGGTCAAACCCATGCTGGTAGCTTCGAGAACACTATCCAACCATCTCATCCTCTGTCATCCCCTTCTCCTTGTGCCCTCCATCTTTCCCAACATCAGGGTCTTTTCCAGGGAGTCTTCTCTTCTCATGAGGTGGCCAAAGTATTGGAGCCTCAGCTTCATGATCTGTCCTTCCAGTGAGCACTCAGGGCTGATTTCCTTAAGAATGGATAGGCTTGATCTTCTTGCAGTCCATGGGACTCTCAAGAGTCTCCTCCAGCATGATAATTCAAAAGCATCAATTCTTTGGCAACCAGCCTTCTTTATGGTCCAGCTTTCACTTCCATACATCACTACTGGGAAAATCATAGCTTTCACTATACGGACCTTTGTTGGCAAGGTGATGTCTCTACTTTTTAAGATGCTGTCTAGGTTTGTCATTGCTTTTCTCCCAAGAAGCAGCCGTCTTTTAATTTCATGGCTGCTGTCACCATCTGCAGTGATCATGGAGCCCAAGAAAGTAAAATCTCTCACTGCCTCCATTTCTTCACCTTCTATTTGCCAGGAGGTGATGGGACCAGTGGCCATGATCTTCGTTTTTTGATGTTGAGTTTCAGACCATATTTTGCGCTTTCTTTCAGACCATATTTTGCGCCTCTTTCACCCTCAATGGTACATGGGTAGACCTATCCAGAGGGATACGTAAGTAGAGGTACGACTGTATTTAGTGTTAACTCTGGAAGTGTATACTTGATTCTGACCAAACTAAGCCTCCTAGAGCTAAATATACACTAGGAGGCTTAGTTTGGTCAGAAGTGAGCATACACTTCCAGAGTTAATGCTGGCAAATGAGCCACCATAGGTGCTAGAGGGCCATGAAAAATTGTGTCCTGGGATTTTTAGACTCACGTACTATCTGAAACCAAAGGGGGCACATAAGTTGTCAGATGCGAAATATATTGACATTATTTTCAGCCTTTCCTTTCCTTTGACTTGCATTGGAGGAGCTGTGGTGGAACAAACAGCATAGACCCACCTGCAAACCAGAGTTATTGACCCCTCCCCCAAATGACTGTAATTGGAATTCACTGGGCAAAAATATCCTTCCCTGAGATTACAAACTACAATTGTCTGCCAAAATGAAAGATTTACCCATGTTCCCACTCCCTCCTCACTCAAGCTGAGGGTGTTTGCTTAGTCAACTTGCTTTTGCAGTTGTTGCTGTTCAAAAATGAGACATCAGAGCAACTGAAGACTTTAAGGAGTCTCTGATCTGACTCAAGATACCTCGGTTCATGGTTGCAATCTGACTCAGGAAGGCAAAAACCTCACCCCAGTTCACCCCTGGGTAAATTTGGGTAGTACACAGAGGCAATGCACACAACCTACCATCAACTCATACACGCTACCCACATCTTGTAAGAGGATGGCAAAGCATAAATGCAATGAAATAACACTCTCGGGTTCATTTTAATGCTACCTATACAGAGCGTAGGAACCCTGTGCCTGCTTAACTTCCCACTATTCTGGGCTCCCTTCCCTCCTCCCTCTCTCCAGTCATTCAAGCCCAGTGATCAACATTCCTTCTCTAGAATGTTTCAAAAACGTATTAAGCTAAAATCCTAATACTGCTGACAGGAATGAGCACCATTATGCCTAAATTATGATTGTATCTTGAAACAATGAAATCTTATTGTTCTCATTTCCCACTTATATACATGTGTGTGTGTGTGTGTGTGTGTGTGTATGCTGGGCCTATTCACTTCCATTGAGAGCTGAAGTGCTTTGAAGCTGGCCAGTTTATTGCTCACACTGAGTGCTCTTAATGCACATCATTTGGATATATAGAGCTCCTTCCTCAACCTAGACTGGCTGCCCTACTTTCTCCTCCTCCTCTTGCTATTCCTGCACCAATGAATCCATATGCAAATAGCAGCTCAACATGGTCAGAAACATGTGGGGGCCATGACCCACCAAGAAATACATATACATACATACATACATACATACATACATGTCCACCAGCAGGGTTGCCATACATCCTCTTTTTCCAAGACATGTCCTCTTTTCAGGGGTAAAATTTCTGTTTGGGTTCATTTGGTATATCAAAAGTTTTTTTTCCTTTCCATTTTATGCCAGAATTGGGTGCAAACTGCAGGCATCGCTACCCCTTCTGAAGGGATGAAGACTGCCAAATCTTAGAAGAAGAAGCATAGCACTTTTTCCACCATGGCAGAATTAATGAACCTAATGTTTTGAAATGGGAAAATAGAAATCACTTTGCGTGGACAGGCGGAGTCCCCAGATCCCGTGCGGTCCCCCCGTCATGTGGAATAACGACTCAAGACAACGTGCTATGGGATTAAATTGGCCACAACTTCATTAAATATCAAATGTGGGTAGACCTTGGCTCAGGCATTGGGCGTTCTCCCTCCCCAGTCCCCAGCCGGGGACCTAGGGAGCATCAGGGTTATCCAGTGTGTGTGTGGGGGGGATGGGCCGGCTCTGGAGAACATATGTTCAAGCAGAGATAGCCGCCCCATAACGCAGGGGAGAGCAATGATGACCTTTCGGCGTACGGTCAAAGCCTCCCTTCAGAAAACCCCTTTAACGGGGAACCCTGGTATCGCCGCTGCAAAGAGGAAGATGGGCAAAAGGATTCCGCCCAAGGCCTGATACCGCCAAAGTTGTGACGTTTTGCTATGGGAAAGGCGAAACCTGCCAATGCAGGGAAATTCCTTTCCGGCCCTTTGACAGCGACCTTAACGTAGCAGCACCCGCATACCTGTGAAGAAAAGTTAACCTGCAAAACCTGTGAGGAAACGTTAACCTGCAAAATAAGACATTAACTGAGGGTGGGTAGGGTGGGAGAAGCTCTGGAGCCAAGTGAGGATTCCCAGGTAAGATCCTCCCTCTATTGTGTGGGCAGGTAATCCCTCCCCTGCCTGGCCTGGTCTCCTTGGCAACGCTTCCCCCAGGTGGGATTGGACAACTGACTGAGGTAGGCGGAGACCTCCAGGTATCCCACCTGAGGGAAGGCAAAGCCAAGCCTATGCTGTTGGAGCCGCTCCAGATCTAGGGGCTGCGCGCGTCCATGCAAAGGTCGCCCCCCGTTTTAAGTGGGGAGCAGTCATTCCCCTTCCCTTTTTTGGGGTGGGGTGGGCAATCTGTCAGGGATGTGAGGGAGGTGTCTTTGGGCAAGAGACCTTGCAAAGTTCAAGCAAATAGCCAGGAGCTATTGTGCTTGGTGATTTGAAAAGAAAAGAAACGAAAAGAAAAAAGGTGAATACCATTTGTCAAGCAATCAATGAATAATGCTGTTTTTCTTCAAATACATTATTTAAAGAGTAATCTTTTGGGTTATTCAACAAGCTCTCTAGCTGGTCAAATAAAAAGCATTAAATAATTTATCATTATTATAATTTATCCTGGTTCATTATTCATTGAATATTGCTCAGTGAATTACTTTATCCAATATTTGGCCACCTCTACAAGGGCGGGTTGCTGTAATAGTTGACCACATAAAATGGCAGCAGGTTTGTGGCATTGCAAGTTAGTTTGCAGGTCAGAGTGAAGGTGATGAAACAGACAGTTTCTGATATACAGTGGTACCTTGGGTTAAGTACTTAATTTGTTCCGGAGGTCTGTACTGTCAGGGAACTGACATCGGAGCCAGGAGTGGAGGCAGGGCTCCCAAGCGATGCCGGAGAAGGGCCAAGCAGGGAGAGAGGGGACTCAGCAGCTGGGGAAGGAAATCAGCGTAACACCAGGGATAAAAGGGGGCAGATGGGGGAATCGGAGAGTGGGCTCCAGGACTCTTCGCTGGAGACCAGCGGGGAGAGCACAGGTCCTCCGCTACCCACACCCACCCTGCGCAGAAGACTTCCGCGCAGGGAAAGTAGGCGTAGACTTGGCGTCAAATAATTTCTTTGCTGGAAGAAATTCAAGAAACGCCCACTGACGGATTCTGCTAGCAACTGAACAGCCACAACGTGAAGGGCTGTCCAGCCAGGAAAGGTTTAACCAGGCTACCTAGCCAGGAGTGGCGGCAACTTACGCACAAGCAACCCCATATAACCATTACACGTACGTAAGCTGAAACTGTTCTTAACCTGAAGCACCACTTTAGCTAATGGGGCCTCCTGCTGCTGCCGCACCACCAGAGCATGATTTCTGTTCTCATCCTGAAGCAAAGTTCTTAACCTGAAGCACTATTTCTGGGTTAGCAGAGTCTGTAACCTGAAGCGTATGCAACCTGAAGCGTATGAAACCCAAGGTACCACTGTATATTTCTCTGTATTTTGTAGGCACTGTGAAGGAGTAAAAAGGTAAAGGTAAAGGACCCCTGACAGCTAAGTCCATTTGCGAACGACTCTGGGGTTGCGGTGCTCATCTCGCTTTACTGGCTGAGGGAGCCGACGTTTGTCTGCAGACAGTTTTTTCGGGTCATGTGGACAGCATGACTAAGCCACTTCTGGTGAAACCAGAGTAGCGCAAAGAAACACCATTTACCTTCCTGCTGGCGCGGTACCTATTTATTTACTTGCACTTTGACGTGCTTTCGAACTGCTCGGTTGGTAGGAGCTGGGACCGAACAATGAGAGCTCACACCATCATGGGATTTGAGTCACTGACCTTCCAATCGGCAAGCCCTAGGCTTAGTGACTTAGACCACAGTGCCACCCGCGTCCGTGAAGGAGTAGGTCCCTCCTAATCATGTAACCTAAGTATCTGATGGCATAAGCTGATGTAATGAACTTTTTAAGATCCCTGTGTTAATTGTTTATGACAAGCATTAAAACAAACAGGTCTACAATAAAGTTTCCAAAACCATATTTGATTGATCAGTAAATGAAATTAGAAGATTAACTTTCTGTTTAAGACAACAGAGAAATACATTTTTCAGTCACACCAATGACCATCTACTGTGTTTCGCTTCGGAGGTCTGATCATGATGTTGTTCCCCACCCCTTGTTTAGAATCCTAAAACTGTACAGTTGGAAGGGACCCTGATGATTATCTAGTTCAACCCCCTGCATGCAGGAATATGCAGCTGTCGCAGATGGGAATCCAACCTGCAACCTTGGCGTTATCAGCACCACGCTCTAACCAACTGAGCTATCCTGCCATATATGAAGAGCATGCAAGAAATCATTTTCTTGTGAACCACTCCCCTCCTCCCTAATGTTAAAGTTATAAATTTAATGTACATAAAATGCTGTGTTTGAATGCATTGTATTTAAAATGCTGCAGTGGGAACTTTACCTTAGGCAAAAAGGTTGCACTCTGGCAAAAGCGTCAGAGAAGTGAGATAATTAGAGTGAGATAAACTATCTGATAACTCATTTCCGGAAACAGGAGCTGCAGAGCTCTCACAGTAGGAAGCTGAAACTTGAGAAGGATGCGTGTGATTTTGTCTGGAGATGGCTAGTAGCAGCAGCAGCAGTTGCAGAGAAGTTCTGCAATGGTGAACAAACTATCTCGCTGTAGCTAGTATTTAAGACTATTATGCTGTAAAATTTTGAAGCACATTCTTATGGTGGAGATAATTCATTTCTGCAGAAGATTCAGATCAGGGATTCCACTGATCAAGTACCTAACATCTTAAAATCTGCTGCATATAACAGGAAAAGTTCACTGAAAGTGATCCACTAGTGCCAGGCTATCACAGGGTGAGCTTGCAGTATAAGAATCAATTTATTAATATTTGTTCTCCATATCATGAATGCAGCTGAAGGATACAATTAGCAAAACCACTCAAAAGGAGAAAGTTATTGGTACATGAGGAATTTTATACCTGGAGTCCAGATTTGGAGCTCTGCTCTGTGTTTCACAGATCAATATGAAGGGTTATACCCATCACCAGAGCTGCAAGAATGTTTTGCACCTTCATAAAATGGATTTTTGAACTCCACCCTGATCCACACCAATTTTTTTTTTATCTACTGTGTTTTTCGCTCTATAAGATGCACCAGACCATAAGACGCACCTAGTTTTTGGCGGAGGAAAACAAGAAAAAAAATATTCTGAATCCCAGAAGCCAGAACAGCAAGAGGGATCACTGCGCAGCGATCTGGCTTCTGGGATAGCTGCACAGCCTGCATTCGCTCCATAAGACATACACACATTTCCCCTTACTTTTTAGGAGGGAAAAAGTAAGTCTTATAGAGCAAAAAAATGGTAAATCATTTCTCTCTCCCTCAACATGCTTCTTATGTTTCCTGTAATAAGGAACTCTCCAAATTTACTTTGAGTTTGTTTTGGGTGCCATTTTGATGGTGGCGTAGCAAGGTCAGGTGGTACCAGTGTGGAAAATTTCTAGTCAACCCCCCCCCCCACGTTGAAATCTAATTGGACTCCCAAGAGACTGCAATCTACTCACAGTATAAAAAGACTGCCTGTAATCTACCCATTGTCATTGCCTGGAGATGTTGAGCTTTTTTAAGGGAAGGATTGACCAAATTGTTGAGCTTTTTGAGGGATTCCAGAGTTTGGGTCCAGAGTTCCCTCCATCCTCTGCTTGTTTGCTCTCTTGCCTCCTTCTTCGCGTCCTCTCCCTGCTTGCCTCCTCCACCAGCCTGGGAGCACAGGGTGGTCAAAACAAAGGGGGAAGGGGGGAATGCCACAGCTCCCCCCTTCTGCCCTTGGGGTGACTATCCAAACATCTCCATGTCTCCACCCCCATTGTTCTACCCAGACACTGAGATCCAGGGTTGAGGGCCTTCTGGCGGTTCCCTCACTGCGAGAAGCCAAGATACAGCGAACCAGGCAGAGGGCCTTCTCAGTGGTGGCACCTGCCCTGTGGAACGCCCTCCCACCAGATGTCAAAGAGAACAAAAACTACCAGACTTTTAGAAGACATCTGAAGGCAGCCCTCTTTAGGGAAGTTTTTAATGTTTGATGCATTATTGCATTTTGATATTTTGTTGAAAGCCGCCCAGAGTGGCTGGGGAAGCCCAGCCAGATGGGTAGGGTATTATTATTATTAATAATAATAATAATAATAATAATAATAATAATAATAATAGCCCTTGTCCATCATGCATAATGTGCAGACATTCCTTATTACTCAATTGATCACATAACTAAGTGGTTTACTTACACTACCTAATCCACATACCTTATTTGGAACTGATGATAAAGAGGTAAGAAATGTACAAGACGGTGCACAGAATTAAAACACTATAGTCTTAAATCCTTATAGTCATTATGTCAGCATAGTATGAATGAAGTCAGCCTTCATATCAGGTAGAACTTGTTGTGAACTTGGTCCCAGGAACAACTAGGAAGAAAAACTTAAAGGACAGAATGAGCTGTAAGGACCCTAAGAAAAATATTTAACCAAAGCAAAAGTGCAAAGTTCACCTTTTAGGATTTGTTTCAGTTTTCCTCCTTCCTTCCCACTCACTGAGGTGAAACACAGTTACCAGCAAAGGCTATTGTGTGGGCATTTCCATATTAAAGTAAACTGTGTGTTTTCCCTGTGAAATATTTTGTTCCTGCTGTCATCCATCTTGGATTTCTTTGTTATTCAGGGTAACCTTCAATCAGTGTATTCTTTGGAATAAGCTTGAAGTGTTTGTTCTATATTTTATACTGGGCTTGGGCTCCTGTCTCTTTCTGACAAATGACTTGTTAACATATTGTTTCTGAAGTGCAATTTGCATTTCTGTGAACCAGGGATTAGGCATTGTGTATAGATTAGGAATAATTTATATCTAATTAATAATGGACAGCCTTTTCCTTCCCTCCCGACGGAGATTTTCTTTTGCATAATATGAGAAGAGCCAACTATTCCCGGATGATGACAAGAGAGAGCAAATAACACGGAAACATTTTAAATTGGTGCCAATTGGTGCTTTAACTAATTCAGTGCTGAGTTATCTCTCTGTTATGGCCAACCAAGTGCATTTTTTTTTTTAAAAAAAGATTTTCTCGGAGACACTGTTATATGATCCAGACAACAATGCTGTCTTATAAAAGAGCTACTTCTGGATCTAGAAGCAAAGCTGGCCGATTCAGAGATATTCAGGCACAGCCCAAAGTGAATCATCATCATTTTATTTGTATTCCGCCTTACCATAGCTGAAACTATGCTCAAGGCGGTTTACAACATGACAAGATTTACATAATAATTACAAACATAACAGAAGTCGTAAGCAATAAATAAAACACATCAAAAAGTACACAACCCAATGGAAACAATTTCCACATAAATCATAAGATCTAAAACTAAAGATACAACAATAATATCAGTAACAGCAACAGCTCTCTCAACCCCCCAGTAACCAATACTCCAGCCTAAGAATCTGTTCAACAGCTTTGGCTTTTGGAGCTGGAGTCAGTCAATACTTCACTTTCCCAGGCCAGCAAGGGAAAGGGCCAACAAGGCAGGGTGCAGGTCTTCCAGGGCTCACAGGAAGATGGTCTCATTTAAAACAACACAGATAAAAATTAAAAACAGTTTAAAAGCAGCTGCAGTCCTTGTGAGGCCTGTCAAGCCCCGCTCCAAGCCAGGTGGAAAGAGGCAAGAGCAGGGTCCTTCAGGCCCTCAGCAGGAAGTCCTCCTCTAAAGTAGCACAGAACTAATCTGGGTCCTTCCAGAGCAGGGGTAGGCAACCTAAGGCCCGGGGCCCAGATCCGGCCAAATCACCTTCTCAATCTGGCCCGTGGACAGTCCAGGAATCAACGTGTTTTTACATGAGCAGAATGTGTCCTTTTATTTAAAATGCATCTCTGGGTTATTTGTGGGGGATAGGAATTCATTCATCCCCCCCCCCCAAATATATAGTCTGGCCTACCACATGGTCTGAAGGATGGTGGACTGGCCCACGGCTGAAAAAGGTTGCTGACCCCTGTTCCAGAGCTTTGTTTCAGATCTGGAGGTAAATAAGGACACAGAGAGTAAAAACTGATACCACCAAGTCTTCCTTATACAGTGGTACCTCGGGATGCAAACGGGATCCGTTCTGGAGCCCCGTTTGCATCCTGAAGCGAACGCAACCCGCATCTGCGCATGCGTGGGTCTCATTTTGCCACTTCCGTGCCTGCACGTGACATCATTTTGACCGTATGCGCATGTGCACGCAGCGAAACCCAGAAGTAACGTGCTCCATTACTTCCGGGTCGCCGCAGAGCGCAACCCGAAAATACTTAACTTGAAGCATGTTTATCCCAAGGTATGACTGTATGGGAAGTAGGCATGCACTGGGGGGCCCTGTACCCATACAAACAGCACAACCGTATCTACTAACAGTGCCTTTGCATGTACAGCTCTACGCATGAAGGCTTTTAGGTGATCTGGAACCCTGATTGTTTGGAAACCTTCATGCACACAGTTGTACACATGAGGACTCTGGCACTCCTGACTGTCATAATGCTTCTATGGGTTTCTGCCAGGGGCCTACTGAACACATCTCCTCTCTCATGTTGAGTACTACAGGAACGATAGAACCCGAAGGTGGCTTTGATCACCCAACTCAGAAAATTGTACACAAAGCCACACAAGGAGTCAATCCCTTTTAAAAAATTCTCTGGACTTGGAAGTTCACTGTATTAAAAATTGTGCACAAGCACTACATACAGAATACTTCCATATAGTTTCACAATGGAGAATCATCCATCTACTCCACCCAGGATAAAGCGTTTCTGTGACTTTGATGCCCTTTGCACACAAGACAAAAATGCCTAAACATTTTCCATTCATCATAGTTCCCTAGCCCCTAAACCTCTACAATGCCCTTACCAAATACCCTTACCAAGAGGCACCTCTACAAAGTACAATATTTGCATATAAATTATCCACAAAACAATAGAGGTGCTAAAGCAATCCTTGTTAACCCTTGCTCCAAACTGTAAAAACTGCCCTTGCAGGCAAAAAACCTTCTAAAATTTGGTTCCTTCCTTCTGAAGGAGGTATCATGCCTGCAAATTTCATATACTCCTGCCAAAAATAGATAAGTTCTAAACGGCTCATTTAAAAAGCTCAGTCTGTAAATATAACCAGAACAGCTTCTCTCCCCCACTATTGGTATGATATTTAGTAGGCATTATACACTAAGAATGAACCACGGGGTGGGGCTGTGGGTTAAACCACAGGGCCTAGGACTTGCAGATCAGAAGGTCGGTGGTTCGAATCCCCATGATGGGGTGAGCTCCCGTTGCTCGTTCCCTGCTCCTGCCAACCTAGCAGTCCGAAAGCACGTCAAAGTGCAAGTAGGTAAATAGCTACCGCTCCGGCGGGAAGGTAAACGGCGTTTCCGTGTGCTGCTCTGGTTTGCCAGAAGTGGCTTAGTTATGCTGGCCACATGACCTGGAAGCTGTACGCAATAAAGCGAGATGAGCACCGCAACCCCACAGTCGGTCACGACTGGACCCAATGGTCAGGGCTCCCTTTACCTTTATACACTAAGAATGTTCTACCTTGTCTGCAAATTTCATCCAACCCTTTCCAAAAGAAAATGTGTGGTTGATATATATAGCCCAATAAAGAATGGAGAGAACCCAAGCTGAACATCATCTGAAGTGATGTTCAGGTTTGGACTTGAGGTGAAGCAGGTGGCCCCTGAAGCAGTAGAAGTAAATTGTTTCCCATTCCAAATTGTCGGATTGGTGCCTGAACTGAATCTTATATTTGGTGCACACCCATAACTAAATATCAAACCAATTTATCAGTATCTGTCTTTTGACTGATTACTTGACTACCTTACTATATTTAAATACACTTTTGCTTTAATGAACAGGTCCAGGGCTGGCATGGAGCTGAATGATACAGCCTGCAGATAGCAAAATACCTTGGGCCAATGCCGTTACCAAAATACCAGTAAAGACACATTTTGTAATATCAGTTCTTTCTTATTTCTTCTCTTGTAATGAATACATTCAGAAATGCTGGGCTCAACACATGCCCATGAATAATACACTCATAGATTGTTGTTTTAAATTTTTTTTTTTCCTTCTCCAAAAAAACAAAATACTGGTCATCTGTGCCATATACACAATGAAAGCTAAAACAAAAAGAGCACAATTGCCCAAATCAGGCATGAAAGAGAAACTCACTTAAGCAGCCATTTTTGTATAATACTGACTACTTTATAGCCTTAGACAATTTGCTTGCTTGATACCCTGCAGTTGTAAAATATCTTATTTTTCCATGTCGTGGAATGATTTCATTCTTGCAAAAATTACACGCTATTGCTTTCAAAATCTCCAACTTTTTGGCCCCAATCCACAATGTCTATATCAGCAACACCGTAAGTCTGTAATGATAGAAAAAAGAATAATTTATTTCATGGCAACTGTTGATTTCCATCCTCCTCCCTTTACGCTTATAAAGTTGGCAATAAAGAGAACCTTCTACGAGGAGATGATGGTTCCAATAAAATAAGAAAGGGGGCCAGGATGAAATGTTGAACCTAGGTCACTTTTTTCTTATTATTGCTGCCTGTATGTTTAAAATTTAAAGAGTTTGGGGCAAATCCCTGTGGCCTGATAAAGATTCCAGTTCTCATTAAGGTAAAGTCTAATATCTAGTGCTGTGCGAGTGGTTTTGTGAGCATCATGAGTGTGATTCAAAGTTCAGTGAAGCCAATGAATGAATCCCATTTAATGTTCATCACACAGGGCCCTGCATCAACACTGCCCATGGCTGTGCTTTTGTTGAGGGCTCAGTCGCAGTGCTTCCCACCCATGCGTCAGTGTTTATATGTAATATATTATTAAAGGGACGTGGGTGGCGCTGTGGTCTAAATATCTGAGTCTCTTGGGCTTGCTGATAAGAAGGTTGGTGGTTCGAATCCCCGTGACGGTGTGAGCTCCTATTGCCCTATCCCAGCTCCTGCTAACCTAGCAGTTTGAAAGCACGCCAGTGGAAGTAGATAAATAGGTACCGCTGCGGTGGGAAAGTAAATGGTGTTTCTGTGCACTGGTTTCTGTCACGGTGTTCCGTTGTGCCAGAAGCAGTTTAGTCATTCTGGCCACATGACTTGGAAAGCTGTCTGTGGACAAACGCTGGCTCCCTCAGCCAGCGAGATGAGTGCTGCAACCATGTAGTCGCCTTTGACTGGGCTTAACCATCCAGGGGTCTTTTACCTTTACCTTTTATATGATTAATAGCTCTGGCAGACAATGATCTGGATTAAACATGGCCACAACTTTCTTGATTATAGATGTAGGTGGGATATTGGCCCAGCCATTGGGGGTGGGGTATATCCATTACAGCCTCCTGTTAGAGGACTGGAACTGCTGCAAGGTGTTGCCAGGATTAAGGCCTCTCCAAGTTGGCCATCCTAAGCTGTGGCTCATCTGGCGCACGCTTTGCTTCAGGACAGGGACCTCCACTGACACCCCATTAACAGGGTGCCCTGAAAATGCCTCTGGATCAGTACTGGTGAAGGGAGTGGGCAGGGGGGGGTGCATTGACAGTTGGAAGGCAACGCCCGGAGAGCAGGAGGAGAAATGCATCTGGAGCAAATAAGATATGCAGGTTTGACTGATAAGCGAAAGGAGTGCACTGCCAAAATGCTCTGGCAACACCCAATGAGGCCATAAGGCAAAGGGGGGAATATGATATGATACGTTACTGGTGGTGGGGTGGTTGGGAGGTGCTGCTAGGGTATAAAAACTGCTTGCTTACGTGTTTTAGGGGCCCCCAGCCTTTGGAAATAATTCCGCTGGTGGTCTCTGCGCAGATCACAATAAACTTTTTCTCCGAAGGAACTGAATCCCTGGTGCTTCTTTGTCACCTCTGCGTCCTGGGTAAGCGGGCAAATGGATCCCAAGTAATTAAGGCTTCAGATTTGGGGGCTCGTCCGGGATTTGCCCAAACCCATTGGACCGGAGGCCAGGCTCGACCGCGGTGAACAGCTTGGGCTGGTGCTCGCAGCTCCAAGCGCGCACCCTGCCAGTTTGTAGGGGGAGCTAGCCACACCGTCCCAAAGTGGAGACACCCGGTCAAGGGAGAAAAACGACGGCCGAGGAAAGGGACCCACAACGGGAGAAAGGTGAGCTCTAAGGGAAAGGGGCTAGAGGCTTGATCAACCTCACCTGGCCGTGGCAGTAAAAGTGCCGCCAGGAGGGTAGGAGGGGAGGACAGAGGGGAGCCTGTGTTGTGTGTGGTGTGAAAGGATGAATGTATATGTGAGGCCGGGGCTTAGCGTCCCCATGGCCAAGCGTGTGTAGGATTGTGAGTTTCTTGGCAGCGCGAGCTCGCCAAGCCACAGTCTGTAGCAAAACCGGTGTGTTTGAAGAGAAGTCCCGTATAGGAGCAGAGTATTTTGTTAGACATGGGATCTGGAGGCAGTAAATGTACCCCTTTGCAGTGTTTACTGGATAACTGGAGAACAGCTACAAAACATGACTATTGGGGTTTTAAGTTGCAGAAAGAGAGACTTAGAACTTTATGTGAAGTACTGGCTGGCCATCAGAGGGCACTCTCGACCTGCAGTTAATAGACCCCCTGTGGCAAAATATAGTTAATGTTCACCCGGACCAGATTCCTTATATTTCCACCTGGAAAACTAATGTGGGAAAAAATCCCTCGTGGCTGGAATCCTGCCGCAGTAGAATAGACCAGGGCGCCCGCCTGTGTGCGGTCAGAACGAAGCCAAAACCCCAGGTCTTACAGGACCCGGAAGAAGAAGGTGTATTGAGACCTCCTCCCCCATATGCCCCACCAATGGCAGTGCCAGGGGAGGCCAAAGATGATGAATCAGATGAGGAAAAGGGAGAGGATGAGGAGTTTAGACAGACTATTGGAAAGTTGACAAAGGGTGGAAAGAGGTGGACTGAAGAACAAAGGAAAAGAGTTAGAGATTTTGTAAATGACTTTAAGGAAGAAATAGACGTTAGTGGGCACTTAGTGAGTGCCGCAGAGTGTAAAAGGGAGCAATGGAAGAAGAAACAGAGACATTGGGAACAGGCTTGGGATAGAGCTGCCCTGCATAAGGCAGCCAAGAAACAAAAGGAGAGAGCAGAGAAGATAGCCCCCCTGCGCCGGGTTTATGACCCACCGGGACCCCCAGGGGTGAACGGGGCGCCAGCGCCACGAACATATACGGTCCAACATGTGCCTTTCTCAAGTGCAGATGTATGTAATTGGCGCAATCAGAACCCCTTTTTTTTTTTTGAGGAGAACCCAGCGAAAATTATAAAATTGTTTGAATGTATTGACTGGGATAAGGCGGGCCTCCCGGAAGCCTACTAATTTGATAATAATAATAATAATAAATTTTATTTGTATCCCGCCCTCCCCAGCCGAAGCCGGGCTCAGGGCGGCTAACAACAATCAAAACAATCAAACAATCAGATAATTGCACATTCTAAAAAAAAAAAAAGAAAAAAAAATCCTTCCAGTAGCACCTTTTTTTGTTTTTTGTTTTTGTCTTGACTATGGCAGACCAACACGGCTACCTATCTGTAACTATTCTAAAAATATTTCATTATAAAAATCAATTGAAATCAAATTAATGGCAACTGATTAAGCAAGATTCTGTGCAGGTTGCCAGAGGAGGGAGTCAGGCTGTGCCCTGACCAAAGGCCTGGTGGAACAACTCTGTCTTGCAGGCCCTGCGGAAAGATGTCAGGTCCCGCAGGGCCCTAGTCTCTTGTGACAGAGCGTTCCACCAGATTGGAGCCGCAGCCGAGAAGGCCCTGGCTCTAGTTGAGGCCAGCCTGACCTCTCTGAGGCCTGGGACCTTGAGGATGTTATTATTTGCAGACCGTAGGTGATGAGAGTTAGGGAAGTGATTCAGAATCATGAAAGCCACCAAGGACTTGTTAAACCACCTGGCTGAGGCTGGATACCGGGTATCCAAGAAGAAGGCGCAGATATGTCAACCAACTGTAAAATACCTTGGTTTTGACATCTCTCACCAACAGCGAACTCTAAGGGAGGAAAGAAAACAGGCTATTATCCAAATACCAGAGCCAAAAAACCGCAGGGAGCTCCGTGGTTTTCTGGGATCCGCAGGGTTCTGTAGGATATGGATACCTAACTACAGCAGCATTGCTCGGCCCCTGCATGAGTCAACTAGGGGAACAGAGAAGGATCCTTTTATATGGGGCAGGGAACAGCAGCAGGCTTTTCGGGATCTCAAAGTGGCATTACAACAAGCCCCAGCGCTTGGCATCCCAAACCCCGAGAAGCCTTTTACCCTGTTCATAGATGAAGACCAGGGGGTAGCCAAGGGAGTTTTATGCCAGAAACTGGGAAATTGGCAGCAACCCGTTGCATACTTGTCAGAGAGGCTAACCTCAACAGAACAAGGGTTGCCCCCCTGTATGAGAGCAGTTGTGGCAGTGGCCACCCTACTCACAAAGGCAGATAAATTCACGTTCGGACAAGACACCACTTGTGTGACTCCACACGCAGTCCCAGCCTTACTTGACATGAAAGGCACCTATTTCCTATCACAAGCAAAAATGAGGAAGTGCCAGATGTTGTTATTACATCCACGCCTGAAGTTTCAGGTTACCACAGCCCTTAACCCAGCTACCTTATTACCGGTAGGAGAAGGTGAGGGACCGACCCATGATTGTGTAGAGGTCATGGATGAAGTGTATTCCAGCAGGCCTGACCTTAAGGATGAGGCAAACCCACATTGGCCTTCATGGTTTGTGGATGGAAGCAGCTTTGTTGAGGCTGGACAGCGAAAGGCAGGATATGCAGTGGTAGCCCTTGAAAACAACGTGGTTGAGGCCAGTTCACTCCCACTGGGAACCTCAGCCCAACTGGCTGAAATAACGGCACTTACCAGGGCCCTGTGTCTAGCAAAAGGGGAAAAGATCAATATTTATACTGACTCAAAGTACGCTTTCCTCACCCTGCATGCCCACGGGGCACTGTGGAAGGAAAGAGGTCTGCTCACCTCCAGAGGGGGTCAAGTGGCGCACCCTCAGGCGCTCTTAGACCTTCTGGACGCTGTCTGGGAACCTGAAGCAGTGGCAGTGATACACTGTTATGGACACAAAACTGGACCTAGTGAAGAGGCCAGGGGAAACCGCCTGGCTGACCGGGTAGCAAAGGAAGCAGCCCGGGGTTCATCCCCAACACCTTTCATTGGGGCCCTGGTACCAGAAGAAATTCTGGATAGCACCTTGAAACCAAGGTACTCTGCCCATGAGGTGGCTACTGCAGATGCTGAGGATATGGATCCCAGGATCATTGTCCCGGCAAGTAATTCAGCGGTACCATGAGTCCACCCATGTGGGACCTGATGACATGACCAAGCAGCTGGAAAAGTGTTTTTATGTGGCCAACCTTTACCAACTGGCTGCCCAAGCTTCCAGGAAATGCATGTTGTGCCAAAGGAACAACCCTAGAACTGGACACTTGGCTCCACCAGGAGTTCAGCACAGTGGGACGGCACCCATGGAGGACCTTGTTGTGGACTTTACTGAATTACCTCGATGTGGATTGTATCATTATTTGCTTGTGGCAGTATGTACGTACACAGGCGCCCAGCGGACGACCGCTCTGCTGGTATCACTCCGGACCTCTAGGCACGGCTGAAGAAGTGGATGGGAGGAGCGCCCGCCGGCAGCGCTCCCAGCGTGCCTGCAGTTTGAGTAACACCACCTGATAATGTTTTAAATTCCGAAAGAACTCTAGTGTGTATTATTTGGTGTGAGGAAGAGCCCGTGGGTATTTTGACACCAAGTGCCACCTACTCTTGTGGGTGTGTGGTAATCTACCAACCTTGGGCTCCTTCCCCGTGGGGCTTGTGTTTGCCCTCCACCCACCAAGGATATAGTCACCCCGCAGGACTAGAAGGGTTCTATTTGCATACTATAGGATTTGATCCTTGGAGGTTTCCACGACCCCTTTTATCCTGATCGCCCTGAACGCCCAGGCAGGCCAAAACCTTCCCCAGACCCTTATCATGATTAAGGAATGGTGGGAGGAACCTTGGAACCATCGGGCATGGTGGATAGGGGTGACATGTACTGCCTTGATTATATGGATGCTGTTATATTTCTGTTGGCACGAACGCCATAGGTTTTCTGGAAGGAAGCGATCCCCCTCCATCCCCTTGATGATCCTTCTCCTATTTATGGTGGGAGAATCCACTCCCAAGGCCAAATGCTTCCAGGCCTTAAATCGTAATAGCATTTTCCCCACACATGAAATGAGAAGACAGGGGGCTCAGAGTCTCTATAACAAGTGGCTTCAATTGGCAGAAAAAGTAGCCCATGTTCCTGTACAAACTTGGGAAGGAAGGATGGGATATGTCCTACTAGACAATTTCCTCCCAACAGGGTGGCTCCGGGGGCTCTTTGCTATGCTTATGGGACCTTTGCTAATTTTGCTTTTGCTCTGCTTCTGTATTCCCTGCTTTTGCAACAGATGATGCAAAAAAATGATGTCCCGAATGATGGGACCCCGTGTGATTGCCCTCATGCGAGAGTATAGGCCTATCCCTGCGAACGAACCTATGGGTTAGGTTGTTCAGAAGAAGAGGAGGGAAATGAAGGGAGTGGGCAGGGGGGGGTGCATTGACAGTTGGAAGGCAACGCCCGGAGAGCAGGAGGAGAAATGCATCTGGAGCAAATAAGATATGCAGGTTTGACTGATAAGCGAAAGGAGTGCACTGCCAAAATGCTCTGGCAACACCCAATGAGGCCATAAGGCAAAGGGGGGAATATGATATGATACGTTACTGGTGGTGGGGTGGTTGGGAGGTGCTGCTAGGGTATAAAAACTGCTTGCTTACGTGTTTTAGGGGCCCCCAGCCTTTGGAAATAATTCCGCTGGTGGTCTCTGCGCAGATCACAATAAACTTTTTCTCCGAAGGAACTGAATCCCTGGTGCTTCTTTGTCACCTCTGCGTCCTGGGTAAGCGGGCAAATGGATCCCAAGTAATTAAGGCTTCACTGGGTGATCTAGATCAGTCCATTTGCCTACAGGGAAATTCCTTCCTGGCTGTGAATATGGCAGCCATTTGCAACCTTAGCAAGGTCGGGAGATACACGGGAAGCGAAATAATGGTTAAATTGTGAATGAAAGGAATGGAACATTGCTAAAGCAGCAATTTGAAAATGGACCTGGGAAATAAGAAACGTTAACGACAAAGGGAGTGGGGTTTGCTTCTCTGCCAACTGTACTGAGTTAGGACACTGCTCCCAGCTTTTAGGCCTCACTGGCTGTGAGGGCACACTTGCAGCCAATGCCCTCTCAGCCATCAAGGCATGCCCCATCCCCAAGGAGGAACATGTGTCTGAGTTTGCAAGAATTGTGTGTTTGTGTGTGTGTTTGCATATGTCCATACAAGAGTCCTCAGAGGGAAAGTTTCCATCTTTCCCTTCCTTCCTTCCTTCCTTCCTTCCTTCCTTCCTTCCTTCCTTCCTTCCTTCCTTCCTTCCTTCCTTCCTCTCATTAGAATCACAGCATTCTTGCTGCTTAAACTCAACCACCCTGGAACAATATTGTACACAAGGAAGGTTGAAACCCTATGCACATTTATTGGAAATAAATAGACAGGACTTGTTCCTGAGCAATTAGACATAGGATGAGACTGAAAACCTACAGATTTGAGAATAGCGCTGTGCTAGGCATCAGCCAATTTCAAACTTCCGGATAATGCAGGCTAAATCAATTCAAAGTGGGGGGATTTCGAAGCGACCCTAAAAATGTGGTACCAAAATGGCTGTCATTACAAAGTCAACTGAGTCCCCCGTCATCTATTCCATTTAAAAAACTATATGCGAAAGGAATGAATTACACGTTGAAATGGGGAAGACATTTCTTGAATTCTCTGCTCAGAACTGTGTCATTCTATTAAAATAGCATTTTATATAAGGAATTATTATTAATAGCCTTGTAATAACAAGCAATTATAGTTCAGGTATAAAACCATAATATAGAAGCAATCATTTCCCCCAATACAGGAATTGGGTAAGTAATAAAAGCTATGATTACCAGTACAAAATTACCTTGGAATACTTATGTATATTCTTACCATACCTACTGTACAAAGCTTAATAATTAAAAATGATAATTTCCTGTACTTTGTTCTTAGTGCCTTTGTTCACTTGTTGGAACATAGCATAACAGATGATCAGGGATATAAATACAGTATGTGGGCAAAACAATAAATCTTTCGTGGTTTTTTGCTTAAACCATGTGGAAAAATGGGCTTTTGCGTGTTGAGTCCCACAATGCCACCCACCAAAAAATTCACACTTCACACATGATTTTTTGTTTAAGGTTTTTGGCATAATTTTGGCCACAACTTTATTCAAATACAAAAAAATGTGAGTGGTTGCTTAGGCATTGGTTATGACCATCTGTCCTTGCCCCAGGGACAGAGCTGACTTCCGGATTCCAGCGGAAGCCAGCGTGGGAAACAAGTATTGGGTGAGAAAATGAAGCTGGGCAACAGTCCCTCACTTCTCACCCTCATGTTCCCTATAAAAGGGAGGGAGGGCGGGTGATCCGGTGCAAAATGGCCAAGAGGACGTCCTACGTCTGGCCCCTGTATTTAAAGACTCTGACCCCTCCTCCAAATTGGCAACAATCAAAACTCCCCAGCAACCCAATGTTAACCACTTAAAGGCTTTGGTTCCTCACCAAATTTGCCTGCAGGGTGGCCTGTTTCCCCAACCGCAACACGTGCTCTCTGCTATGGAGAACACGCTTTCTCAACGTAACTGGAAAATAACTTTGCATGTAAAATGTACCTGCTAGGTAAACTGTAACAAACTACATTTAATATCAAAGTTACAGTGTCATCAAGGTTTCTTTTAACATTGCATTTGTGTTTATTTGTGCCTGGTGTATGTACTGAATATAATTGTACCACCTTCTGCTTCCATCTTCATCATGCTTCCCCTGCAGGGGCGTAGGAAGGGCGTTGGGGGAGGTGTGGTCCGCCCTGGGTGTCATCCTTGGGGGGGGGGCGGTGACAAAATGGCACACCGCGGGGGTCGGCACTTACCACAGGGCCTGGCCTGCAGCGTGCCAGAGCCATGTGTCTCTTCTGGGAGTGACGCGGTGGTTTGGGGTTCCGCACTGCCCGAAATGGCAGCATGGGGCTTGTGTCTGCCAGGCACCGCATCGCCTCCCTGGTCAGATTGCTGCAACACCCCCTTGTGGTGCCCCTGTGCACAAATCGCCGCGGCGCCCCTGTGGGCGAATCGCCCTACTTCCGCCACTCCGGGTGCCGAAGCAGCTAGCTATACCCTTGTTCCCTTGGACTATCACTGATTAATTTTGTTTATCCAATCAATCTGTTCAAAGGTATTGCTGAAAACCATAGATCATCACAATACAGAGAAGAATCAGGAGATAAATACAATATGTCAAAACAGTATAAAACAAAATGGGTGGGGAACAGCAAAAAAAAAGTAGATTAAGCATTATCACTGGAAAAAAACCACAGCAAACTCTGGTAGCTGACCCTTCAAATGGCATAATTCCCAAGTCCTGTTCAGCCTCTTACTGGTCGAGGTTTTCATTTATATTATATTCTCCTTTGAATTTGTAGGTAACTATGGGTAGTTACCGTATCTATTTTCTATTTACTTTGTAAAAAAAGAAAAGAAAAAGGTGGGTACCACTGATCAATGGCTACAATTTCATTCAATTGTACCATGATTTTTCTTCCTAAAGTAATCCTAAAGCGGCCGACATCGGATAAAAGGAAATGCTGCTATTTCAAGAGACAAAAAATATGAAAAGAAAATGCTACACTGTTCTGATAGAGTTTCCATTCAATATGTAAGAAAATATCGATCCTGTTAAGGGACAATGCAAAGTTCATAGACTGTGTATCAATAAACGGAAAGGAAATATCAAAATACTACCCATAATTTTAGCCAAGAAAGTATGCTTCCGCATATTCGTCTTGTTCAGTGTAGATTTTGCCATGCCTTCTCCAGTGGAAAGATATGTAAGCTTTGAGTGGTTTTTTGAACATCTCCCAGCTGTAAACTGTATGTGTACACACACGTGTGAAAGGTATGTTGAAAAGAATAAAAGTCACCTAAAATATTTACAAATTAATAACTGAAGTGTGACTTACCAGTGGTAAGGGGTTTTGAGGCTATCAAAAGGGATGCGGGTGGCACTGTGGTCTAAACCACTGGCCTCTTCGGCTTGCCCAACAGGAGGTTGGCTGTTTGAACCCCTGCAATGGGGTGTCAGTTGATAGCTTCTTCCTCAGATGAACACTTGCAGATTTTCCCCGAACACAATTCATAATTTCCCTCCTTTTCTCAACTTTCTGTATGTTCTGTCCATGCTAATAAATGAGTTCACGGGTTAGAAGGGTAGAGAAACAGAGAGACTTTCAGGCATGTCTTAAAGAGGTGGTAATGTTTATTCTTGCTTCTTCTTCTTTTTAACAAGTAAGATCAGATGACCAAGAATGCTAAATACCAGCATTTGATTCCATTACTGTGTGCCTTTATCAAATGCCATTAAACATATTTTACAGAACCAATACCTCACAAAAAGGGCTCTCTGTATTAGTGGGGAATAAGAATCAAATAAAATAATATCTCCACTCTGTTCTCTCATAAAAGATAATTTCCTTCTCCAATACTTCAATGTCACCAAAAGTCAATGTAGATTAATGAATCTGAGAGGGAGAAAATTCCTGTTGTGGGAAATATTTCTGCCATCATGTTCTATAGAAGCCCTGATTAAAATGCATGACCCACATAACTTTCATATTTTCTCTGTTTGAACATTGGTTCTTCAGGACAAAGAGAAAGGGGGAAAGGAAGGAAAGAAGGAAGGAAGGAAAAATTGCAAATTAAATCAGGGATAAGCACTGTCATGCTGGCAGAGACAAGTTCAATACAGATGATTTATCTACTTAGACAAATGAAATCAGTGTCAGTTCATCCTTCTGAAATGTTCTGATGCCTTTGCGAAAAAAGAAGAAGAAAAAATTAGTTGTAGGCAAATGAAATTTTGCTTTGGTTTAATTTCCCCAAAAGTTTTGTCTATTTTGAAAAGGACAAGAGTTTTCTTAGGTCAGCCCAGCTAGCTAATCTTTCCAAGCAGCTACATGCTACTCTGGCAGCTAGGCCTACATTTGAAAAGGATGCAAATTTCAAATGTCAGAAAAAATTATCCAGCAATATTACTACCAATGGCCTGTGCAAAACCCTTTGCACTCATAACATGCAATGCTTTTATGAAAGGAACAACAACCATTGAGCTGGTCGATTTATTCCAGAGCAGAACAGCACACATACCTTTCTCTCCCCAATACCCTGATGTTATCTCAGAAGGCCTGTAGCACTGAGAATTGCCAGCAATTTTTTTTATTCCTAAATAAACTCCAAAACAAGGGAGGGGGCGGTGGAAAATGTCCTCTGCCTCCCCCATCCCCAGCCATATAGTTGGCGGGGCACAGCTGGTGGGCATGCAGGGAAAGGGCAGGCTGCTGGGAAAGACGTGCAGCTCCCCCACTCTCTAGGGTGCCCCTGAGAGGTCGGCACCCTGGCGCCACGAACCACGAAGACCAATGGGAAAGAAGGGTCTGCCTTTGCTTTGTGTTTTCTGTGAAGAGCAATGCATTTTGATGTTCTGGACAATACTTTCTGAGCCAAAAAAAGAACACTATGGCCAGTGTCCCCCATTCTGAAAGGCTCAGGAGTTGTACAGAAAATGGATGATTGAGGTATGTCTCTCTCTTCTTTAGTTAGACTGGGTAGTTAACACCTGTCTTAACATCTGCCTCACAAAGACTTCTGCTTAAAGTTGTTTTTTAAAAGGCATTCAAGGTTTCTTCAGAAACAGTAGCATGAGGTGAAAGGAAGTGGTTTAGCATCCTATTGGTAGACGACTCAAATCAGGTACTGTAGAAATTAGCTTACATGCTTTGAGATACAAAGACTGAATGACTGGTTTTATAATAGAAACACAAGTACAGAAGGAAGCTGACTTGCAATTCTATCCACTGAGCTCAGGGAGATGTGGCAAAGGGTTAAATTAGATTGCATTTTCTTTATTTTAAATTCATAAACCAGTGACACTAGTGATAAATAAGCATCCATCAAGTAAAACAGTCTCACGCTGCATAACTGCCTCTTTGGCTCAATACATTAGAAAATGAATAGATGGCATTTGACTGAAAGGTCTGTTTCAAAACTGCAAGAGGCATCTTTTTAAAGCTGCAAAAGGCATCTTTTGTCAATTCATAACTTCTCTAAAAGGGTATATTTACATTCCGTAACACTGTATTCTCACATAATAAATTACATGTGAGTTAGGCGAGAAAGCAAAGCTTTAGAAAGGGGTCATGTGTATAAAGATAGACTCAACATCTGCTTACCCTATTTATTTAAAATATCGAAATGGCATGGGGATATGGGGAAGAGCTGTAGCTCATGCAGTCAGAAGGCCCCAGGTAGTGGTTGGAAATGTCCGCCGTCTGAAATCTTCAACTCCCTTGTACAAGATAAAAACAAAACAAAACAATGAACATAGCAAATTGCGTGGCTATTCCCTCCCCCCCCCACAGGTGGAATAAATAAAGACAATGGACACAGCGATTTAGGTTTAATGGGCGAAATTGGCCACAACTTTATTGATTACAGGAAAGAAGGGTATTGGCTTTAGGCATTGGCCCCTAACCGACTATCCGGTCTAACCGGGAAGGGTTAAACACCAACAGGGGGAGCCACCCGAGATGCGTATCCCTGGGCGCTCCCCGAGGGGTTACCGCTCGGGGGCGCGCTTTAGGCCCTAGCCTCCGTAGGTTTCGGACGAGGCGACGCCCCTCGGAGTCCTTTAACGAACTACCCTTCAAGCATTGGGGGAGGTGATGGCGTTCCTCCCCCCCAACCTCATCTGCATGACAATACCCCGGCCAATGCCTACCGCCAAAACCAAGGGAGTTGTGACGATTTGCTACGAGGTAGGCGAAAAAACCAAGTGGCTCACAAAACCAGCCAATTAGCCAAATGGAAAAACTCCTACCAGGCCCCTTGCGGCGACCAGCCGAAGCCCATAGCAAGATCGGTGGCAAAAACCTAAAGGGCGGGTGGGTGGGAAACCGCGTCGTCTCCCGGGCGAAAAGGGGCGAGCCGAGGGCTGCCCCGACCTTAAGTGGCCTTTCTAAGGCCCGCCCCTGCCGCCAGCCGATTGGCTGGCGCCAAGGGGATGTTAATTGAGGGAATCCCGGCGGCCTCCCGCGAGGCTGGCACCAGCCTCGCGAGGGCGAGTGTGGGTGGTGTCGTGATCCCGCAACCCCCCCTCCTCCTGACGATCGGAAGGGGCATTAAAACACTGCTCTAGCAATCCACAGTGCAGAATAGACTAGCCAGAAGAATGAGGAATAAAAGTTCCCAACGTGTAAGATACGTAGGTTTACAATACATTTGGACAATATGCTATCTCTATACCACCTGGGTCCAATCTCAGACCCTCCAAAGCATCCCTATTTTCCAGGGATGTCCCTGATTTAGAAAAACAGTCCCTGTTTCTGATTTGATCCCAGAATGTCCCGCTTCTCCTTGGGATGTCCTTGTTTTCACTGGAGAAATGTTGGAGGGTATGGAGTTATCCGACCCCTGAGCCCTCTGAAAGCAATCCTGTACAGTGGTACCTCAGGCTAAGAACTTAATTCGTTCTGGAGGTCCATTCTTAACCTGAAACTGTTCTTAACCTGAGGTACCACTTTAGCTAATGGGGCCTCCCGCTGCCGCCACCGCACGATATCTGTTCTCATCCTGAAGCAAAGTTCTTAACCTGAGGTACTATTTCTGGATTAGCGGAGTCTGTAACCTGAGGTACCACTGTATAGTGAAGGCGTCAGGTGAACTTCCCTGGGGAGAGCATTCCACAGGGAGCCACTGCAGAGAAGTCCTGTTTTCGTGTTGCCACCCTGCTGACCTCTTGAGGAGAAGGCCCACAAAGAAGGTCCTCAGAAGATGATCTCAGGGTCCAGGTCAGTTCATAAGGGAAGAGGCGGTCCTTAAGGTATTAAGGTCCTGAGTCGTTTAAGGCTTTATAGGTCAAAACCAGCATTTTGAATTGGGCCCAGAAACTAATCAGTAGCCAGTGCAGTTGGAAATAAAGTGAACATTGTGTCTGTGGTATAATATCTGTAGTGATCCATGCAAGTCAACGAGTGATCTTCACTTTATTAAGTGATGATCATGCATGCAAGAACCAGTCCTTATATTAGGCATGGGGGAAACCTCTGGACTCCATGTGTTGTTGGTCTATGACTCTCATATATCCCTGAACAGTTGCCATGCTTCTGGAGACACTGGCAGAGTCCAAGAACAACTGTAGAACTTAGGGGTCTAAGTCTAAAGGGCGTATCTGGTAGTGTCATGGTAGAAGATTTAAAATGGGTCTTTCCTGCCTGCCCAAAGTTCAATGCATTTCTTGAATGGAGATTTATATTTAGATAGTTGGTCTGCAAACAGGACAATCAAGTCCTTTTATTGCTGAACAACACCTAGCAAATTTAGAGCTTATTTGGCGAGCAGGAACTTAAATAGTATACAAAGTACAGCTGAGACCATTATTGCCTGAATATAAATCCTTGCCCTAAGATCAGAAAGAAAAGTCTTCTCTTCAATGGGACCGCAGCTCTTTGAAAACCTGGAGAGGAATCTTGATCTCAGCACGAGGCTATTGTTATCTCTCATTTTAAAAAAATAATATTTTCTGTTAGTGATTCTGATGGATATTTCAAGCTTTTCTTTGAAGACAATGCTATTCAATAACCTTCATTCACTCTCACATGCACCTTTATAGACACACACATGTTTTCCATGCTTAGGTAAAGGTAAAGGGACCCCTGACTATTAGGTCCAGTCGTGACCGACTCTGGGGTTGTGGTGCTCATCTCACTTTATTGGCTGAGGGAGCCGGCGCACAGCATGTGGCCAGCATGACTAAGCCGCTTCTGGCGAACCAGAGCAGCGCACGGAAACGCTGTTTACGTGCTTTCGAACTGCTAGGTTGGCAGGAGCAGGGACCGAGCAACAGGAGCTCACCCTGTCGTGGGGATTCAAACTGCTGACCTTCTGATTGGCAAGCCCCAGGCTCTGTGGTTTAATCCACAACACCACCCACGTCCCTTCCATGCTTATTTTATGTTAAAGTACAAAAAGAGAGACACAGGTTATATAGTAGTTAAGGTAACTTTCAAATATTCAAACCCTTTGTTTTCAGACCTTAACACATGTCTTAACTGACCTTCCTTTTATTGCCTTTGATACTATTGACTATGGGATCCTCCTATTCAAGGCATAGCCAACATAATGCCATCCAGATGTTGACAGATCACAGTTCTTGACATCTCTGACCATTAACCATGTTGACTAGAGTCCAATAACTGGAACATGTCCCATTTGCTATCCCTGTTCTAGACCATATGAGAGCCAGTGTGGTGTAGTGGTTAAGAGCGGTAGATTCGTAATCTGGGGAACTGGGTTCGCGTCTCCGCTCCTCCACATGCAGCTGCTGGGTGACCTTGGGCCAGTCACACTTCTTTGAAGTCTCTCAGCCCCACTCACCTCACAGAGTGTTTGTTGTGGGGGAGGAAGGGAAAGGAGAATGTTAGCCGCTTTGAGACTCCTGAAGGGGAGTGAAAGGCGGGATATCAAATCCAAATCCAAACCATATGGCAGGGACCAAAGCACCAAAGTGATCAGTTCCTGCTTTATTAGAAGAAAATGTAAAGTTACAAAAGCCTGCAAAGCCTTGCTGACTTGACTCAGGGTGAACACTGAAATAGCCAGTGTTTGCCATTACTGTCTGCACCCAGATAACCATTTTATACATTAAAAGATAAAGGTAAAGGACCCGTGGCAGTTGAGTTCACTCAAAGGTGACTATGGGGTGTGGCACTCATCTCGCTTTCAGGCCAAGGGAGCTGGCATTTGTCCACAGACTGCTTTCCAGGTCATGTGGCCTGCATGACTAAACTGCTTCTGGTGCAACAGGACACCGAGATGAGCGCCAGAGCACACAGAAACACCGTTTACCTTCCCGCCACAGCGGTACCTAGTTATCTACTTGCACTGGTATGCTTTCAAACTGCTAGGTTGGCAGAAGCTGGGACAGAGCAACGGGAGCTCACCCCGCCGTGTGGATTTGAACTGCCGACCTTCTTATCAGGAAGCCCAAGAGGCTCAGTGGTTTAGACCACAGCCCCACACGCTCCCCTTTCTGCATTACTTAGACAGCATACATCAGTTTGGCCAGAACCTCCCATCGTCCACCTGGCTGATGAAGCCATAGGTGGCATACATCCAAACCTTATAAATAGCCCCCTCCCAAGGCCACTAGCCAAGTGTCCCAAGCCCACAGATAGAGCAAGCCAAATGCCATATTTCAAAGCAAGTGGATAGACATATGTGAGTTAATTCTTGCAGCACGTAACTATTAGTCTCGAGGTTATCTTGCCCACCAAGATGGCGCTTACAGGCCTTCCGAAACATTTTTTTTCTTTAATTTTTTATTATTATTAGGAGTTTCAAAATGACAGTCAATCAAAAATACATCATCCTCATTTCCCCCCATCCCCCCTCCCCAAAAAGAAAAAAAGAAAGAAAAAACAACAACAAAAGGTAAAGGGCCCCCTGACCATTAGGTCCAGTCGTGACCGACTCTAGGGTTGCGGCGCTCATCTTGCTCTATAGGCCGAGGGAGCCGGCGTACAGCTTCCGGGTCATGTGACCAGCATGACTAAGCCGCTTCTGGCGAACCAGAGCAGTGCACGGAAACACCGTTTACCTTCCTGCTGGAGTGGTACCTATTTATCTACTTGCACTTTGACGTGCTTTCGAACTGCTAGGTTGGCAGGAGCAGGGACCCTGCTCATCCTGTTGCAGGGATTCGAACCACCGACCTTCTGATTGGCAAGCCCTAGGCTCTGTGGTTTAACCCACAGCGCCAACAGCTCTTAATAAAAAGCTAATTGCATTCTGTGACTCCTGTGTTCTCCTGCCTTGTGGATGACCTGGGCTCACTTGACAGCTCCCTGACACCCCTTGGACTGGTTGTAAGTAAGATGTTGGGCAGGTGGGGCCTGACTGAGGGCAGAGCCCTATTTGTCCTAATGGAGCATCCTTTACCAAGCACAGTCCACTGTGTTATCTTGACATAGAATCTAGGGAGACTGCTTTCAGGCGGAACCCCTGCCCCCCGCTCTCTGTGGCATCCCTGTGTGTGTTCTGCTTTCATCCTAGGACAGGCCAGTTACTTCACGGCACAGCTGTGTTTTGAAATGGGGGCTTCATAAGTCATAGTTCATGCCCTCGACTTTTATGATAAACCAGCTTTATTAGTTTCACAATAAATTATAGTTTTGCACTGGTACGTCCCCTCCCCCAGGAAAAAAAGACTGGTTTGCACTCTTTCACACAAAAGAGTGCCTTTGAAGGTAGTTCAAAGTCCTGATAAAGGTGATCTCCAATGTTTCTAATTGCCAGTTATGATACTACTGTGTAATGTGCTGACTACTGGGGTTCTTTGAAGTCTTTTTCCTATCTGAGACATGAAAAACTCTACAAAACTTTCACTAATTGAATTAGAAGATATTCACCATATCAAAAAAATTCTTTTCTGTTAGCTAAAGTGAAGGTGATAGGAATGGCCAATTTTATTCACTAGAAGCTCCGCAAAAATCGGCTGGAATATAACCCCCACACCCCTAAAAAAAATCCCACCCCTGCTGTTTCCACATATAAGCCTGATTGGCCTTGAATAAAATAATAAGATACAACCTGAAAACTACTATGCTTTATTAAACAGCCCTCCCAAAGTCAGATAATTACAGATCCACTAATGGCCCATCAAGGACCTTGAATGACCCCAAACCCCCTGATACACTTAAGAGGGATATTATTGCTGCTTCTACTGTTATTATTATTATACCACCCTTCATTTGAAGATCACAGGCAGGGAAGATCACAGACCCATACAGAATATTTATTTCTATTTAAAACTGAGACTGATCCAGCAAATAATAATAATGCTATTTTGGGTGTTCTGGATTCCACAATGTTTTAAGAAGACAATGTTGTTCCATTCTGATAGATGATGAAGGTGTATGCTATTGGTGCCTCACTCAGGCACACTGTGTGGGTTTGCCCAGCGAGATTTCCTTTCTGGTCAGAAGTTGTTACCTATATTAATTTTGCATTGGCAAAATCCTTGATATTTGCAGATGTTAATGTACTTCCCGTTGTATGGGGATTATCTACAGACAACAAAAAATGGACTTCATGAGCCCTTATGGTTGCTAAAACTTAGAGTCTGGAAGCATGAATATTCACCAACTTTTATACAATGGACTAAAGACCTTAACAAACTTGTTACATTTAAAAGTACCTTTTTTATATATAAACATCCATTTTGATTGGATACCTATTCAGACATTTGGATGGCGTATATTGATTGGTTTGTGTAAATTGAGTTGGTGAAGTGGGATGGCTATATATTACTTATTTTGTGTATCATATATGCTCGGTTGTGTTTCTAGCACCAATGATACATACAGCTAGCATCAGTTCTGGGGTAGCCACTTAAATGTCACCAAAAAAAAATCACAAAAAAATGAAAAAAGAGGACACAGATTTGTATACAATCTGCGTATGCAATTTTTTAAATAGAAAGGGACATATTTTTTTAAAAAATGAGCAAGCCTACTCAGACATATAATCGACTGATATATGCATCTTTTTAATTATTTCTGGTTTTATCTTTGTTTTATGCATACTGTTTATGGAAATTTTCTAAATAAGCACTGTATGTATTTTTTCTAAGTGAATGAATAGAACAGCACCTTCCCCCCTTTCTTTTTAAACTTTCCTTTGCTACTGTCTCAAGAGCAGCTCCTACGACTGCAAGCATTGGCATTGCTACTCCTAGTAGTTGTCAGCATTGCCCTTGAGCCAGTGCCACTAACTGGACTCATACACTTCAGCCCCGACTGGGCTAGGCGAGCTGGGTAGCACTTCCAGAGACCACCTTCTGCACAGGAACAGGTCAAAGTGCTGTGGACTCACAGCTTAGAGTTGTGAGCACCGGATTCACTCCAACAAGAAGACAGTTGTCACACAGCAGAGTACAGCAGAGTATAGCAGAGCATAAACGACTCGGAGAGCAGCTCTGTAGAATATCTTCTTTATTCTATCTACAACTATTATACAACTATATACAGAGCTTAATGAGGTCCAAGCATAAATGAATGCTGAACCGCACTGAGTGCCTGCAGCTGCTCTTAGCAGCAACCTTATCTCTACACACGATCTCTAACACTCAGTCTCTCTCTCTCTCCGACACTGACTGACTGACTGACTCTTTGATGTGGTGCTGGAGCAGAATAAGTAGAGAGCAGAACACTGCTCCTCCTCTCTGGAGAATCAGCAGACTCATCAGGAGATTCTTGGATATGGGAGGGGTGAAATCTCCTCAGTAGTAGCCTTGGTGGGAATTTCTGCCTTTTCTTCCTGGAGTTAAATAATGGGCTGAAATCATAATGCTTTCATTGGTACACAACAGATCAGAATTGTGGCAGAGTTTCTCCCCCCCCCCCCCCAATAGATGCTATATACACAAGCAGGGTACTTTCAGAAGAATAATGGAATACCGTATTATCTTCAGAATGGCAGTGATTGACTGGAAGGAGGACAGGAGATTTGGCAGTCCCAGTTTATTGGCTTAGTTAAAGGAGACTGCAGCCCACGAAGACATTTGTCATTTAGTAACGGCTTGTATGGTGAAGACAGCATATGGTCAGGTGAGTTGAAATCCCTCAACACCCTCTACCCTTGGAGCTTTACAACAAGTATTGATGTCACACCACCCAATATGCTTTTATTACGAGTCTGCAGTGGCAATTTGAATGCGGCAATCTTTGGTTGGTTGGCAGAGATGGAGAAACGTCCTAAACTCACTGCCCCCGTAAAAGTTGTTTGACAGGGATTTTAAGATGCAGAAATAAACGCACCGGAGGCGACCTTTGGGCTGTCATTTGGCACCCAATAAACCCGCTGTAAATAATTTATGTTTCGGATGTTTATGTCGCGGGAAAGGGGAGTTCAATTTGCAACGTGCATACATCTTTATTACAGAGTGATTCATTGGAAACCGGGGTTTGCGATTACCTGGCTAGTGGAAGGGTCAGTGGCTGTAAAGCCGTCACAGAAGAAAATCCAGCAAAGGGGATTATTTATGCAGCAAAAGTGCATCACTTGTGGCTATATAAGCAGACCAAAGTGTGGAAATAATGACTGCACTGATAATGCAAATAGGTCCCGGCAAAAGGCGAACATCAGCATCTTTGATGTTATGGAGCCTGCATGAAATCATCCTGGTCTGCTGTTGTTGTTTTCATATCTACCAGAGATTCTCAGTATCCCCGCAGGCTTGAATTGTTTTTTTCCTTCTCATTCAGCCAGGACTTCTGGATCTTGTAACTTATTGATAGCAGAGGAATTAGGAAGGCGCAGCAAGGAGCAGCAGGAAGAAAATGTTTGTTTGTTAGCTGAACAAGACTCGGTCCAGCAAAATGATGCTGTTGGCCTTTAATGCCAAGTTAAAACAAACAAGCACACCTCTCTTGTGTTTGTGCCACATATAAGGCATGCATGTGTTTGTGTTGGGCCAGCCCAATGCATGCTGTTGCCTGAAGCAGAGCAGAACACAGTGATTTCCACCCCCTACCGTCTTTTTTGCTCTATAGGGCGCACCCGACCATAGGACGCACCCGACCATAGGACGCACCTTGTTTTAGAGGGGGAGAACAGGGGAAAAAATTCTCCCCCTCTCTGCTCAGTGCCCCTTCAGCGAAGCGGCAGGAGAAATGGAGCCCCTTCCATTTCTCCTCCCGCTTCGCTGAAGGGACGCTGCGCAGAGAGGGAAAACTGAGCAGCGCCTCTCCAGCGAAGCGAAGCCTGGAGAGCAAGAGGGATCGGTGTGCACTGACCCCTCTCACTCTCCAGGCTTCAGTGAAGGCAACCTGAAGCCTTCGGAGCGCAGCAGGAGTTCCCACTGTGCTCTGGAGGCTTTGGTTTCCTTTTGCTGAAGCCAGGAGAGTCCTGCTCTCCTGCTGTGTTCTGAAGGCTTCAGGGATAGCTGCCTGAAGCCTCCGGAGCACAGCAGGAGTTCCTGCTGTGCTCTGGAGGCTTCAGGCGGCTTCAGCGAAAGCAACGCGAAGCCTCTGGAGAGCGGTGGGAGTTCTCCCTCTGCGCTTCGGAGGCTTCGCGTTGCTATCACTGAAGCCAAGGAGCCTGAATTTGCTCCATAAGATGCACACCCATTTCCCCTTAATTTTCGAAGGGGAAAAAGTGCGTCTTATAGAACGAAAAATACGGTAAATAAATTTTCATTTAATATCGAATTCCATGTATGCATCACCTCCCATAAAATACCTCAGAATGATACCACAATTAAAACACACACTTGCAATAAAAGCATTTGCACAATTTCATTGATCAAACCGCTACAGTGATTGAATTTTTTTGGGGGGGAAATCATATAGGATTTTTTTCTCCGTATCCAAGAAAGATACAGACTGGGATAAAGATCTCCACTTAAAAAGGTTTGTTGAAAAAGGAACCTCTTCAATAGGTCCCCCAAAAACAATAGAGATGGCACATGTCTGATCTGTACCAGCCCAGAGTTCCCAAGGTGCATAGTGCCCAAGGTGTGGTAATTTGACATTTGGGGCAAAAAAGAGAGTGTCCAACCAGCACCTCTCTCCCTGTGGCTGATGCAAACAGCCTTGTATGTTTGATTGATCCTTGCAAGTGGAACTTGTTGATTGGTACAGACAGCAAGCACAAGGCAGAAACTAGGGGAGGAATTCAAGGTCACACGAAGGTGATCATTCTATCAGGGTAAGCATTTTGGCTTGCTAGATGGAATGGTCTATCCAGCTCCCTCCATGCTGTTCTGGGGATTCTCCTGACCTTTTGGGAGGTGCAGTGGGTTTATGGGAGGGGGAGCTAGGGTACAGATCCATTGGAGAAATGCAAGACCTTGTTCAGGGCTTCATCTGATGGAACTCATCAGTTGAATCCTGCCCATTGAAATCAGTGGTCCCCAAATGATAGAATATCTGCAGTTGGCTATGATGACAGGGAAAGTCGGAGGATATCCGAAAGAGAAAGTACAGAAAGAATGGAAAATCTTTAAAGAATACTTGGGAAACTATTGTAATAATAAACATCTACTGGCAGACCTAGAATGATTCTTGTAAAATAAGAAACATAATGTTTTCATTATCTGATAAAAACAAAGAAAACAATACAGTAATTTGGAACTGTGAGGCTAATCGGAAGCTAAATGTATTTATTTATTTATTAAAATTCTTTTCTTTACTAATTTCTTTCTTCTTCTTTTTCCTCCCTTTCTTAGTTTTCTTCTCTTCTCACTTTCTCCTTTCAGTTTCTTTTCTCCCTGATCTGCTAAGAAAGAGATAAAGTTAAATATGAAATGTTGACTAACTCGAAGTGACGTTTTGCAGTTTGTTAACTATTGTTAAAGATAGTCAACTGTAGCAAATAGTGAATTGATGTATTAGTTATTGTTGATTTATTGTTATTGTCAAATCTTAAATAAAAAACTTACTTAAAAAAAGAAAAAAGAAATCAATGGTCCCCACAAAGGTCCATTGATTTTAGTGGGTCTGGGTAGAATTCAGTTGGACAAGTCTTTTTTGTGGGAAAGTGGGTCAAGGTACACCAAGATCACTAACTATTGCTCCTACTGTGATGCCCCTGGACTTGTGTGGCAGCCATTTACCTATCTGAATAGCTGTTTTTTTTTGTGGTTGTGGGATTTCCAAGCCAGTTTCCCCATACTCCTTGATGAATATATGAAGGTTTAGAAGATCTCTCATGACTGGTCTTTGCTTAGTCTCACTTTGCCTTTTGGTCTCTCCTGGGGTATTTTAATACTGGATGTTTGTAGGACCATTATATGAGACTGGCAAGCTGTCATGTTTGGTGCGCTTTACATACAGAAAAAAGTTTATTATTTGCTGTTGAAGACTACCCAAGTTCTCATAGACAATGTTTGGACTTGCACAAACGTCTATGTGAACTAGGCAACCACATCATTTTGTGCCAGGAACTCTGGAATTATTTCATGGGGGAAATTATATTGCCCACTTTTCTGGAAGCAGCAAAACTGCTATTTAATCATTTTGAACCACGTTATAATCAGCCACTCAGTTTCTTGCACTGAGTAGCCAATAAAGTGTTTTGCATTAGTGAGATCCACTTGCTTGAATAAAAATGAGAAAATTCCAGGCTATTGATCTGGCTGCCTTCAAATTAGGTTGTCAACCACTGTATATATGAGGACCACACTGGCTTCAGCTAACTCTTGTTACAATTAATTGGCAACAGCACAGAGATCACTAATAATACCCCTGCTATCACATGCAATTTGTTTTATAATAACTCTGTGATCCAAGTCAGTTAGTTCTTTGTACAGCTGACCAAATTGCTTTGCAGAGTTCATGTTTTCATTTCAATAGTTAATACCCTTAAGCTCCCAGCAATTACTCCATAGGATGATACATTTGTCATGCTGCATTAAAACTACACATCTGCGACTTCTCAGTAACTCTCAAGCATGCACCCTTAAAAACAGGTCTCAATGAGTTGGCTGCCTTCCAAAGAGCTGCTACTTATCCCCAAAGATCCCCACAGATTTATGTTAATATGTTTTGTCAGTGGTCAGTCTCGCAGAGTTGGAAAAAGAAAGGGAGGAGGAAGATAGAAAAATCAAAATGTGTGGACACTTTTAAACTACTACCGAGAAGAAGTGGTTTGCAAAAGCTTTCTGGCAGCAGTGGCAGACCCGGGATCTCAAATTTCAGTGGCACCCTTGCGACACCAAAATTCAGTGCTCTCCATCTCTTGCTTCCCATTCTGCATCATAGTTGTGGTGCGTCCTGGGGCAAACCCGAGGCTCCATGTCCAGTGCAACCAAACTGATCGTGCTCCCTTAAATCCATCTCTGCTGCCAGCAGCAGCACTGCTGCTTATTGGGAGCCAGATGGGTGAAGTGACAGTGAGGTTGGGGCCATGTAGGCACACCAGAGAGAAGACCAGATTAGCTCTGCCAGTACTACCCAGGACAGGATGGGGTTGTGCAGAGTTGTTAAGGTAGCAGAGAGCATTGTTGGCTGCCCACTCTCCACCTTAGAGCAGATTTATGCCACAAGGTGCCATAGGAAGGCACTGGACATAGTAAAAGATCCATCACATCCTGGTCACTGTCTCTTCGAGCTCCTGCCGTCGGGACGGAGATACAGGACGATGAAGACAAGAACGAGCCGTCTTAAGAACAGCTTCTTCTCCAGAGCGATCTCGGCCCTGAATGGGAAGCCTGGACTTTGAAAGTCATCTAATCTTCCTTGCTGTATTATACTGTATTGTTTTAATTAGTGTTTTTATAGTTGTTTTGATTTTGTGTGGAGTGCCCTACCTGGGTGGATGGAGCAGCCAAGTAATTTCATTGTCCCCGAGAGGGGGCAATGACAATAAAGATATTATTATTATTATTATTATTATTATTATTATTATTATTATTATTATTATTATTCCTGCACAGCTCTGGCCTCACTGCCTGGCCCCTCCAGGTAAGTGGCAGTGATGCCTTTGGCGGGAGGCTATTACTGCAGCTCTGCCACCCTGGGTGAGCCACTTTTGCTATGGAGCTGTTGGTTAAACCACTGAGCCTAGGGCTTGCTGATCAGAAGGTCGGCGGTTCGAATCCCCAAGACAGGGTGCTCAGTCCCTGCTCCTGCCAACCTAGCAGTTTGAAAGCATGAAGTGCAAATAGATAAATTGGTAGCACTTCGGCGGGAAGGTAAACGGCATTTCCGTGCACTGCTCTGGTTCTCCAGAAGTGGCTTAGTCAAGCTGGCCACATGACCCGGAAGCTGTATGCCGGCTCCCTCGGCCAATAAAGCAAGATGAGCGCTGCAACCCCCGAGTTGTCCACTACTGGACCTAATGGTCATGGGTCCCTTTACCTTTAATCCTATTAGCATCAATTGAAAATGGTGGTGACTATAGAGCTTTCTAGCAAATACAATCCTCCATCTATTGTTGCTGCTTTGCTAATTAGTAGGAACATTTGCAAGATTTGCGATGAGTATTGAGCCAGGCATTGAACTCAACTAATACCACGTGATTTTAGCCCTAAGAAGAAGAAGCTTGACTGTGATAAATATTTATATGTGGAAAGGACCAGAGTTCAGGGATAGAGCTTTGGCTATAGATGGGCCCAAGTTCAATCCCCAGCACATCTTGGTAGTCCTGGAAGCAGTGGCAAAGCGTGCGGGGCCACAGGGGTGGTTGCACCAGAAACAAAATGTTTAGGGGCACAAAATGTCAACACCCAGTGCTGCCTCAATACAGCTGTGTGCTTCCTTTGCTGGGCTCTCCATGCGATCCAGGAAGTGACACAATAACTCTTCTTCTCTTATCTCTGCAGCTGCACAGCCCCAGGCACTGGCAAACCACGCTACACCACTGCCTGGAAGAGAAACCTGTCTGAAATCATGGAGAGTCACTGCCAGTCAGTGTAGAAAATTGACCAATGGTCTGGCTTTCTGTGGCAGCTTTCTGTGTTCTTATATGAATATGCATATCCAGTCGGTCCAGTCACCAGGACCAGCTGTACTTCTTTCCTGAGTGTAGTCTCAGAGGCAGACCTAGGATTGGTGATGCAAAACATGTGAGATGGCCCTTGTCTGACCAATCCTGGGTGATGTAGTTCATATGTAAGTATTTTAAAAACAAATGCTCGGATGAATCAGAATAACTGATGTGTGCAAAGGGATCACTGTGGCCCTATTGGTATTCTGAGAGCTGAGACATAGGTTGAACTCATCTGATAAATTATGTATCGTGAGCAATTTTCTTGGGTCTATGGCTGGAATATTGAAATAATAACAAAAACGTCTACATCTGTACCTGGGCTAGTATAAGTCACATGTAGGGGGATATTCAGAGAATAAAACAACAAAGCACCTTATGCAAGAGAAAATGCTGAAGTTACCTGCATCACCAATATATTACCAACATTTTGGCCTATCAAAATGTCACTTTGTCTTTTGGATGCAACGAATATATAGAATGCTGCATTTATTTATCTTTATCTACCAGTAGAGATTCCTCATGTTAATTGAGAATTCTGTGCAAATGCATACAAGTGCTATAAATTTACACTTATTATCTACATTGCAAATATTATTAAAATGGTTGTTTGTTATTTAAAGAAATATAGTAGGCCAACTAAGTATATGGCATTATGCAAAACGGACAACTCTGTATTGTTTAAGGGCTCTGGGATCTGAACTTTATTATCAATCAGTAAGCTCTCTAATTCTGGTCTGTGTCATTTTTGCATGTTTTTGCCCCCCAAAATCCACTTTATTTATTTATTTACTTAAAAAACCAATTTCAGTGCATATTTGGAAACATTTCTGCTTCTGAGAACTGTGTCAGAACATTTGGAAAAGTGTAAAATCGAGTGGAGAGCTGAGTTGTGATCCAAACATTAGATAGAGAGCTGCAGATCAGGTCATTCTGTATATTAATTTGCAATGGTTGAAATCCTCACACATTCCTATTCCTCAGCAGGTCCTTCAGACTAAGTAGTTTTGAGAGCTGTTGAACAGCTGACAGTCTACATGATTTGTCCCCATTCTGGTGTTGTAATGCAACACTCAGCCAGAAATATCCAAGGATAGATACTTCATGAGCCATGTGTCATTTGCCCTGAAAGTTCTGCACTGTTTGCCAGTGAATTACTAGACCTAGCTCATGGTGTCAGTTCTAGGTGGACTGTCACATGGGTGATGAAGGAAGCTTTTTCCTGCTGCTCTAGAGGTGTCAGGGGCCATGCTGCAGAGCACTGCACTAAGGAGGAATGGTGGGAGCCACACCCTCCCTCTGATCCTGAATTTTCCCAACAGCAGGAGGACAGTATAGATTTGGAACAGTGGTTTGCAGAGGGACATAGTTCAGAAGGCAGAAGCTGGGAAATACTGGATGGGAACAGCTAGCTGAGGCATAGGCAAACTCGGCCCTCCAGATGTTTTGGGACTACAATTCCCATCATTCCTAGCTAACAGGACCAGTGGTCAGGGATGATGGGAGTTGTAGTCCCAAAACATCTGGAGGGCCAAGTTTGCCTATGCCTGAGCTAGGTGAAGAAACACTGGAAGAGACAGGGTTAACAGATTCACAGTCGTTGGACAGCCTTCCTCCACCGCCCTCCCCAAGGTCGAGAAGAGCTCAGAAAGTCTCAGAACAGAAAGCACAGAGGTTACAAGCTTAGATTACTTAGGCGTTGGAGTGACGTAGATTAATAGGGATGGAAGGGAGTGTGATCCTTAATTGGGAGCGCCGCCATTTCTAGGAGATGTGTTCTTTGTTCTTGCACTGTGATTATTAAAGTTTCTAACTGGTAAGGCGTTCCTTTTTTATTTCTATTATTTCTATTTCAAAACCAACAAAAATTTACAAACATCAAATTCAAAATGCATATTCATTTTCTAACATAAGCTTATTACATAGATTACCTAAATTAAAATATATCTAATTGCTCTAGGCTTCCCTTTGCTATATGTAAATACAACACAATTAACAAATTATATTATAAATGATATTATAGGTTCTCATATACCCCCCCACTCCCCTTCACCCATATGTGATATCAGTATTTTACTTCTTCCATCTTGTTGTGTTGTTATAATTTAATATTTATTCAATTGATTCTATTATTATTTTCTTGCTTACCCCTGCACGTTTTACACATTCTCTATTACTACTTCAATTCCAGAACCATATTTTTTCATGTATTCCTTCACTCCATCCCGCTCTCTAATTATTCTCTGATTTGAGTGGCCTCTAATAATTGCCATCAATTTTGCCATTTCTACAAATCCCATCACTATTAGAATGGCAAAACAAACTCTGTGAGTTTGTAGATATGAGTAATAGAAAAGAAGTGTGAAGACGTTCCTTTCTTTGATCATTTTATCTACTCCCAGTGGTGGGTGGGGAGGAAGCCGATTGTCCGAAGCCTGACAAGAGAGTAGGGCCCCAACCAATGGATTCAAATTAAAAGAAAGGAGATACTGATTAGATATTAGGAAGAATTTTCTGACAGTAAGAGCTGTTCGACAGTGGGCCGGTCTACCTTGGAAGGTGATGGATTCTCCATCATTGGAGGTCTTTGAGGAGATGTTGGATGGCCATCTGTCAGAGATTCTTTAGCTGTGACTCCTGCATTGTAGGCGTTGGAGTGGACGGCCCTCGGGGTCCTTTCCAACTCCACAAGTCTATGATTGTGAAAGATCGCCTGCACCAATATCAACCATCAACCAATATCAATGTTAATATGACGTCCATTCTGCAAAAAGCACTTGCCAAGCTTCTCATCGTATTGCTGGCCCTGTGCATTCCCATGCTGGCATTCTATTGTAGGAACCATTGATTTCATGGATCACTGGCACACTAAGATAGTACATTAGAGAACAGCACCTCAATTACATTGAAAGCCAGCCACATGGAACACAACATGGATGGGTGTTTTCTTATTCGTGGCCAGCTTTGAGCTGCTCCTCATACAAATGCCAGGGTCTTCCCCATGATTTGCTCCTTATGAATCAGGGTCTCTGCAGCAGATGCTTGTGCAAATAGGCTCTCACTTGTGGTATTTGTCATGCAATCCATGAATTTAGAAGATGGGGTTGGGGAGAGATATGAGGAAATTTGTACAAACTGATGCTGGTTTCACATTCAGTTTCAACTGGCATTAAAAATATGTCCTTAACTTATGTCTCTTGATGGTACCTTGTATGACAGACCATGGTTATACGGATTGGGAAATTAGGTTGAGAACGAATTACTTGCCCAGTGCTATCTATTAAGTCCATGGCTAGCTCAGAGTCCAGAACCGCATAGACCCCAGTCATGGATGTAGCAATGAGCTGTTGCTGCAATGTAGCATGTTAATATCCCACAGCCCAAATCTGCTATCAGCTTTCACAAAGCCAATCGCCCTTTGGATAAACTATGGGCCTCAAATGTCCTTCCTCACTCCACAAATAGATCAGCACCAACTGATACACAGCCTCAACTGCTATATACAGGGGCATCCCCTTCTTCCTATTTCAACACTTTGCACAGAAGGGTGATCTGTAGATCACTCAGTTCACTTTGTTTACAATATTCTGACAGTGATTAGCAAATCCATACTCAGATAGGATTATTATAGTAAAACTTACATATCTCTTCCTAAAGTCTTCAGAATTACTGGCTTATCCTATGGTTTCTTCTCCAGATTCTCCCTTGCACATTATAATCTCCCATGGGAAGAATCTGACAAAGATGTTTTGTTTACATTATTTCATTTTCTCATTTTGACTCTACCTGTCTTCCCACAATGTGAGTGTTTATCCCTCAAATTCAAACCACTGGCTTTAAGAAATAATAATTCTAGGCCTTCTGTATACTTATTTGCGTGTTTGTTCTGTGAACATTTAAATATCTGATTGCTTGAAAAGCAAATCCTGTCTTTTTTCTGTTTAAAGGGGTGCTTTTACGTTTTCTTGCTCATCAGTGCTAATCAGATAAAAAGATTAAAAACAATGCCTAGATTACAGATGTCAATTTAGGATTTCTGCTGGATGAATTTTAATTCCTCTCTTGGAATTCCTGTTTGCTCAGAATGCAAATGTGGAAACCAAATTCTTACATTCCCCATGCTTAGTTGCTTCAACTCAGCAAGTTGCCAAGAATACATAAATTTAAAAGTATGAAACAAAAAGTTCAGTGATTTGTAGGAGGAGTTGGATCAGAATTTTTTTTTGCCCCCATATGCAAAAAGTTGATTTGTGACACTCAATATTGGAACTGAGATTATATTTATTAACTATGGGATCCTCTTTTTGAATTATGGTGCTGGAGGAGACTCTTGAGAGTCCCATGGACTGCAAGAAGAACAAACCTATCCATTCTGAAGGAAATCAGCCCTGAGTGCTCACTGGAAGGACAGATCGTGAAGCTGAGGCTCCAATACTTTGGCCACCTCATGAGAAGAGAAGACACCCTGGAAAAGACCCTGATGTTGGGAAAGATGGAGGGCACAAGAAGAAGGGGACGACAGAGGATGAGATGGTTGGATAGTGTTCTCGAAGCTACCAGCATGAGTTTGACCAAACTGCGGGAGGCAGGGGAAGACAGAAGTGCCTGGCATGCTCTGGTCCATGGGGTCACGAAGAGTCGGACATGACTAAATGACTAAACAACAACATGGGATCCTCCTCAGCTTGCTTCACTCATAAACTCTGCCTATCTCTTTGGCAACTGTTCTCCCTCCACATCTGACCAACCCCACTTCCTTTATAACTCGCCTACATCTTTTCTGATCCCCTCACAGCTCACCCCAAGCTGCCCCCTCTCTCAGGTAGCTCCAACCTCCATCCCCTTTTACAGGAGAGAGGAGGAATTTCAGAGAATACTTTGCTAAACTGCTCTGAAAATTGCCTCCCCTTCCTCCTTGCCTCGGCACCCAATTGATGGCATTAGTACTCATCATTTCCCCACTCTCTATGGTGGAGCAGAGTGGGAAACACTAACTATTTTTTTAAAAAATGTCGCTATTGCTGTTAAATGAAAACAATCAATACCATTAAAATCATGACCGGATTTAGGTTTGATGAGGCCCTAGGTTACTGAAGGTAATGGGGCTCTTTATGTATCCAGCTGTCCTTTCTCAACAACAAATTGTTGCTGTTTTTTGTGTTGAATATATGCTATATGGTAATTTATAGACCTAATAGGTATCTAGAGCCATTTGCACATAACAAGTAGGAACCTACACAACACAAAACACTGTTGCTGTATGTAGGTTTTATTTTATTTGTTTTTTTATCTTATATTTTGGAAATGCCCATCCAGTTTTCTTTCCCCTTTAATTTTTTCAGGGGTCCCTGTGGGGCCCTAAGCTATAGCTTGCTTAGCTTATACGTAAATCCAGCACTGTGTTAAATAACAGTCAACATATAACACAATGCCAGCCATGATCATAAAATTGTAGAGTTGGAAGGGACTCTAAGGGTAATCTAAGACAAACCTCTGCAATGCAGGAATCACAGATAAAGAATCTTTAACAGATGGCTATATAGCCTCTGTTTAAAAACCGCCAATGTCACACCATGCATCTCCTTTCACTAGGGATGGCCAGGGTGATTGAGGGAGGAGATGCCCGTAAGGTATAGTCATTCTTACAGAACTAGTTAGGCCAGTGCCGGATTTACGTATAAGCTAAACAAGCTCTAGCTTAGGGCCCCACTCTCTTGGCCCCCCCAAAAAAAATTAATTGAAAAAAATCTGGATGTACATTTCCGAAATATAAGATAAAAAACAAATAAAATAAAACCTACATACAGCAATAGTGTTTGTGTGTTGTGTAGGCTCCTATGATGTAAGTAATGGGCTCCATCTGCTAGCCTGTTCCCTAAAATATCACTGGTTTGCTCATTTCTATATCAATTACTTTGATAAAATGCATGTTTTGTTATGTGCAAATGGCTTTAGATACCTATTATGTCCATAAATTGCCATATAGCATATACAGTGGTGCCTCGCAAGACGAAATTAATTCGTTCCGCAAGTCTCTTCGTCTTGCGAGTTTTTCGTCTTGCGATGCACGGTTTTCCATAGGAATGCATTGAAAATCAATTAATGCGTTCCTATGGAAACCGCCTTCCCCCGACCTCTTCTGGCAGGCGGCATTTTAAAATCGCCTGGGACAGCGGAGGACTTCTCCGCTGTCCGGGGCGATTTAAAAGCCCCTGGGAAGGCAGGCAGGGGGGACAAAGACTTTTGCCCCCCGCCTGCCTTCAGAAGAGGTCCAGGACAGGCTTCGCGGACCTCTCCGCAAGCAGCGGGAGCGCTCCTTGCGGAGAGTTGCCAGCGCGCCCAGGCTTCGCGGCCCCGCCGCTCGGCTTCGGGACATCGTTCTGATGCCGGGCGGCGGGGGGAGGCTTTCTCGCCCCGCCGCCCGGCATCGGGATGATGCCCCGAAGCCGGGCGGCGGGGGGAGGCTTTCTCGCCCCGCCGCCCGGCATCGGGATGATGCCCCGAAGCCGGGCGGCGGGGGGAGTCTTTCTCGCCCCGCCGCTCGGCTTCGGGACATCGTTCCGATGCCGGGCGGCGGGGGGAGGCTTCAAAAGCCGTCCGGGGGCTTTTAAATCGCCCGGACAGTCCCGGGGCGATTTAAAAGCCCCCGGTTAGGCAGGCAGGGGGGGCAAAGACTTTTGCCCCCCGCCGGCCTTGGGAAGAGGTCCTGGACCTCTTCCGAAGGCGGGCGGGGGGCAAAAGTCTTTGCTCCCCCCTGCCTGCCTTTCCGGGAGAGCGGGAAGGCAGCGCTGCCTTTTCCGCTCTCCCGGAAAGGCAGGCAGGGGGGAGCAAAGACTTTTGCCCCCCGCCCGCCTTCGGAAGAGGTCCAGGACCTCTTCCCAAGGCCGGCGGGGGGCAAAAGTCTTTGCCCCCCCTTGCCTGCCTTCAAAGGCCGTCCGGGATAGCGGGAAGCGCTTCCCTGCTGTCCCAGACCGCTTTTAAAATGCTGGCGGTGGGGAGCAAAGCCTTTCGCCCCCGCCGGCCTTCCTGGACCTCTTCTGAAGTCCGGAGGGGGGGGAAAGGCTTTGCTCCCCACCGCCAGCATTTAAAAAAAGGTCCCCGAGATTTCCCTATGGGCTTTAGTCTTGCGATGCAAGCCCATAGGGAAAATCGTCTAGCGAAGCGTCGCAAAAACTGAAAAACCCTTTCGTCTTGCGGGTTTTTCGTCTTGCAAGGCATTCGTCTTACGGGGCACCACTGTATTCAACACAAAAACAGTGACAATTTGTTGTTGACAGCTGGACATAGAAAGAGCCCCATTACCTTCAGTAGCTTAGGGCCTCATCAAACCTAAATCCAGCCCTGAGTTAGGCCCTAGTAGCATTAACAGGTGCTCATAACCATGAGCAACATGGATAATAGACCACTGTCGTGCTTTCCCTGAAGTACAGTGCAATATCTATTTGTTTACTTTGAACTGATGGAAGTTGAGGATATGCCAATAAAACCTCGGGAGAAGAAAACAAAAGAACTTGAGACCCGAGGCTGTGAATAACTCAAAACCCACACAGCTGTCCACCCACAAGTCATCTTCTTGTCTTCAATCAACTTCCACCCCACAAAAGACCGTTACTTGTAAAAGGTCTAGCTTGACTAGCTGAAGAATGTCCTGTTCACAATGCCAGGCCGGGGGCTACAGAAGTGTTGTGAGTTAACTACGAGAGAGTTCCCTTGCCCAATCATTTAATATTTCCGAGCTTCTGAGGCCTTAAGACCCAAATTGAGGCAGAGGGCCAAGTTCTTTTCTCAGCAAGCAACTCAGAAATAATATTGCACAAAAAAATGTAGATTCGACTTCAATTTGATGAACATCAGTTCCCCAGATGTTTCCTGAACACCACCAGGTATTGGAGTCTCAGGCAAAGAGGTACTGCAAGTGCAAGGGAAAAGGAAGGCTTTGAGATAGAATCCACAACCACAGCTAGTCTTTGCCTGCTTCGTCTACCCAGAAGTTGACCTTGAGTGTTAGGAATTTAGGAAGCTGCTTTATAATGAGCCGGGCCATTGGTCAATCAAGCTCAGTATTCTCTATAATGATTGGAAGCAGCTCTCCAAGGTTTCAGAAAGAGTTGGAAGGTCATTTAGTCCAACCCCCTGCAATGCAGGAATCTCAGCTAAAGCATCCATGTCAGATAACCATCCAACCTCTGTTTAAAAACCTCCATGGAAGGAGAGTTCATCACCTCTCATGGGAGTCTGTTCCACTGCTGAACAGCTCTTACTGTTAGGAAGATTTTCTGAATATTTAGTTGGAATCTGCTTTCTTGTAACTTGAAGCCATTGGTTCGAGTCCTACCCTCCAGAGCAGGAGAAAGCAAGCATGTTTTCCATCTTTTCCATCCGTACCAGGGTTCAAACATGGAATGTCCTGTATGCAAGGCATGGTCTCTACAGCTGAATGATGGTCCTTGCCTGTGGAGAGAAGCTGGGACCATTTCATCAAAGGTCTTATTTGTGAAGAAATGGAATAGCCTGGCAGTTGTAACTTCTTGACTCTGAAAATGAATGAGCCGTGTGGGCTTTGGTACAGAATTGTGAGACACATTGGGGACCCCCTGTCCTGATAGCCCTATTGCTTGCCAACAAATTAGAAGCATGAGAAATGAAACAGTCTGTTTCTGGGTAATTAGAAGTGCGGCTTTATAGATTTTTTTGTTTGTTTGCTTGTTGCTATATTCTAAAAGTCTACATGAATATTTACACCACTTTGACAAAACAGAAAGCCCCAGATAGATAGGGAAGGGGGGGGAAATACATTTGCAACGTGTGTTCTTTTAAAGTTCAGCTCTCGGATTGTGAACAGCCAAAGAAATTAGGTGTGTGTGTGTCTATGTTTGTGTAGACATTGAATGCTGAACACAGGGGAAAGGAGAAGGTTCCTATTTATCATGCACCTTGCAATCACGGCTGAATGATGTATAATGATTACATTTTTTTTTAATTGGCAGGTTTCGGAAACTGCTATGGGAATTGGTGACAAGATGATGGATCAGTTTCACTGTATTGGCTTGTTGATCCAACAACCCTTAAAGTAGATATTGGCATTTGTCATTCAGCTTTGGAGCCCTCCAGACTCCTGCTGCTGATTAGTCAAATATTTCACCTCTTCGTAATTAATGTCTTAACTGCAGAGCCTCTCGGGGGAGCAAACTTTTACAACACAACCAGAAAGAAGTGTTACTTGGTACCAGTTGAGTGAGAAGGAGGAGAGAGCATGTGGGAGAAGGCGGAGGGATCAATGGCAATGTTTGAACAGCTTAACCCCGATGGCCCTTGCATGTTAATAGATTACTGATGCATCCCTTCTCCGGCAGGAGGAAATTAGTATGATTAGCATTTTCTCTTTATTGACCGGCGAATCACAAATTGGAAAAATGTTTACATCCATTTTTGTTTATTCCTTTGAAAAATATTGACAGCAGCGGTGGGAGCAGGATAACCTTTCCTACCCTTTTGTACTTAACTGCCAATGTTTGTTTCCTGGGAGAAGTTTTCATAATAGATTTATACTGCTTAGAGCTTAGCACACCCCCCCACCCCCATCTCTCGTAAGGTATTAAAGCATACACTTTAAATAAAATCACCGTTCAGAGAGGAAAAAGAGCTAGCAAACTTAAAAGGGGATTAGACACATTTGTGGAAGGTAGGTCGATTGACGGCTATTAGCAATAATAGCTGAATGTTGAGAGGCACTCTCATGTCCCTTTATCAGGGCTGGCCCAAGAAATTTTGCTGCCTGAAGCAAAATACAAGATGGTGATGCAGCCGCCCACACCATATACTGTAGTGTGGGTGAACCGATGAATTGAAGGTGGCAGCCTTCTCGCTGAAGAATGTTTCCAGGCTGACTCCATCCACCCAGGCTGATTATTAGATTTTTCTGGGTAGGAAGAAGTATACAGGGTTTCTTTTTCTAGCTGAGCAAGAATCCACAGCCCTTTTCAGTTCTGTAATTTGGTTTGCTCTACAGTCCTGACTCCTGGCTTGCCCTATGGACTTGACTTGCTCTTTGTTTTTTACTCTTGGCCTGTTTCTTGCTGTGGCCTAGCTACTTGGTTGTGATCACTGACGTCCCATAGCTTGTACAGCAGAACCTCGGGTTACAGACACTTCAGGTTACCAACGCTTCAGGTTACAGACTCCACTAACCCAGAAATAATACCTCAGGTTAAGAACTTTGCTTCAGGATGAGAATAGAAATCGTGTTCTGGTGGCACAGCAGCAGCAGGAGGCCCCATTAGCTAAAGTGATACCTCAGGTTAAGAACAGTTTCAGGTTAAGAACAGACCTCCAGAACGAATTAAGTTCTTAACCCGAGGTACCACTGTAGTTCACATCTCCTGCCTAATCTCAGATTGCTGCCCACTGCCCAGCCCTGATACATAAAGATGATTGCCCTGGCCTCTGAATCTTGCTTCAGCACTGGTAATGGGACCCTAGGCTAGCGCAGAAGGTGCAGACACCGATTGTCCTCTAACACCATACCACCTTCTCTGTCCCCTAGCACCAACCACCTGAGTTTTTCCTCTCACTTTGCCAAGTGGAGGGCTGGCATTACCGCTTGTGAGCTTCCCTGAAAGAGATAGCTGGGCACTTTTTGAATTCAGATACCAGACCAGGTGGATCTTTGGTCTGATTTTATAGGACTCCCCTTTCTTCTGTTCTCGAAAGGCAAGATTTGGCAAAAAGATTTAATAATGGCATTTCTTTATTTTAGAGCTCTGGGTCTTGTTCTCTGCTCAGTTCTGCTTATATCAAATGTTGTTTTGCCAGGATACCAAGACAAATAGATAGACAAAAATCCCCCTTGAAGGTTACCTCAAATATTTGCATCCACATCATCTTCTGCAGTGCTTGGCAACTATGAAATTAAATGTTAAAACCTGTCAATGTGAAGTCATGTGACCAGCAAACTACGAACAGCAATGCACAATTATCTGGATTCCCCATCCCCCTAAAAAATTTTAACAGCACCTACACAGGCTGAACTGTGACAGGGTTGGTTTTGTTTTTTTTGGTAAACTCAGGGAAGTGTAAAAAGCACTTTGCTTAGAAAATCAAATAGTGGAAAAACACATAGCCACAGGAAACAAGGTGTACTTGTGAATCACATGTTTATGGACCTGTGAATCACAGCCTGATGATGTATCGTTGCTCTGACATCAGGGCCTACATGCTACCTTCTTAAGCATTAGTTTCAGTGAATTGAGAAGTTTGGGAACAACCTGAATCTCATCAGGTGAAAGTCATGTGAACTAAGGAAGGATCCTGCACAAATTCCTCCACACACCCTTGCATAACACCCACATAATTCAGAGCACCATGTCCTTCAAGGAAAGATCAGATGCAAATAAGGCCTGTTGCACTAAGCTGCATTTTTCCATCCTAGCTGACTCAAAGAAATGGGCTCTTCCCAAAGGGGTGACTACATGAAATCAATGCAGAGCCACATCTTCAGAAATGTTGGTGGTGAATAGCCATAAAGCAGGGTTGACACAGGGACAATTTCATGTGCAATACAGTTGTGTATAAAAGATGGATTTTCGGCAGCTGTTGTTTGGAAGCTATAGCAGCTGAAATCCCTTCTTCTGCACAACTATTCAAGGTGATCACGCTCCTCTTTTTCATTTGGTCACCCTATAACGCATCCATTGCTTGCCCTAGAATATATTTCTCGGTCACTTTTTCCCATGAGTGTTTTATGGTAATAAGTCAACACAGGAGAAAATCAGCTGGAAGGAGGAAGGAGAGGGAGAGTTAGCAGGGAGAGAACTCAGGAATCCCCTCTGTTTGATGTTGCATGATACCGCCCCCCCATTATAAATGTTTAGCAGAGACCCATGATTGAAGACATGGATCTACTGCAGGTGTGGGGAATATGGGATGGTGCTGTGGGTTAAACCACAGAGCCTAGGGCTTGCTGATCAGAAGGTTGGTAGTTCGAATCCCCGAAATGGGTTGAGCTCCCGTTGCTTGGTCCCAGCTCCTGCCAACCTAGCAGTTTGAAAGCACGAAGTGCAAGTAGATAAATAGATACCACTCCGGTGGGAAGGTAAACGGCATTTCCGTGCACTGCTCTGGTTTGCAAGAGGCGGCTTAGTCATGCTGGCCACATGACCTGGAAGCTGTATGCCAGCTCCCTTGGTCAATAAAGTGAGATGAGCACCACAACCCTAGAGTCGTCTGCCACTGGACCTAATGGTCAGGGGTCCCTTTACCTTTTTATCACCATTTGCTATGGCAGATCAGGGTATTTTTGAGCTTCTCTGTTCTGTCCTGCTCCCAGAAAAGTTTAGAAAAACTTTGGAGTGCTTCTGCAGACCCTCCAAATGTCCCAATTTTCCAGGCATAGTCCTGGATCTACAGAAGCCATCCCAGTTTCCGATTTGAACCTGGAATGCCCTGCTTTTTCTTAGGATGCCCCTCTTTTAATCAGAGAAATGTTGGAGGCTATGGAGTTGAGCGACTCCTGAGCCAAGGTGACAAGAAGGAATCTGAAGGCAGCCTTGTATAGGGAAGTTTTTTAATGTTTAATGTTTTGTTATGTTTTTATATATATTGGAAGCTGCCAAGAGTGACTGGGGCAACCCAGTCCGATGGGTGGGTTAATAGTCGTTGTTCTCCTCCTCCTCCTCCTCCTCCTCCTCCTCCTCCTCCTCCTCCTCCTTTGTAGTATTGAATAGGACACCCCTCTTTTCATTGGGGGAATATTGGTGGGTTTGCTGCTGCCATCTAGAATTTAAATCGGCAGTTGGAGTACCTTTGCACTTTGCTAGAAATGCCAACACTCAAATATCATTTGGGGGAACAAACCAAATATTTGTGTTACCCAGAGCAGTCATAGGTATGCAGAATGGGACTCAGTGATCATGATGATAAAATAAATTAATTAAAGTAAAATAAATTTAAATTGAATAAAAATCAAAATATACATATACAATGTTAATATTATATATACATATATTTAAAAAATTAAATTGGCAAAAAACATAAATAGTGAAGCAGCAAATGTTCTTTAAGACAAAATGTCCTTCATCACCACCTGACTAATATGCTAGTGCCAGACAGGTTGCTTCCAAATTTATGGGGTCCTTTGACGAAGTCATTTAAAAACAGATACTTCTATATCATATTACCCAAGTTCAGAGTAGACTTAAACAGCAATGGGTTTCCTGTCTGCATTACAAAGAGAAATGACTGTCAACCTACAATAACTGAATTGAGAATGTATATGTGATTGAATGGTTCAGTGGGAAAAAGTTTCTTCAATCAATGAGACAAAGACCTGGCGATCCAGCCAATCACCACTGGAAAGTAGGCATATAAGGTTATTAAATCTCTTGTAAATGTGGGAAGGAGATGACTTTACCTTCAGACGACAAAGAAAACCCATCTCTGATACAGGTAGGAGATATTATTCTTACACAGGAAACTGAATATACACAACCCAACCCAACATGAAACTGATATGTGGGAGGTGGAAATTTGGGGTTTTTGGAAAAGATGGAACTGGAGGGGTTAAGCTGACCACACTTTAATAAATCCAGCCAATTTCCCTTACGTGAAGGATAAGGTTCTTGATAGGTACAAGGCACGATGGCTTTGCTCTGCCTCCAATGTTTGGAGGCAGCAAGGCTCTGAATACCAGATGTTGTAAACTAGAGTGCTCTTCTAATCTTGCTTGTGGGTTTCCCAACAAGCAGTGCTCCATGTGTGTTTATATGTAAATAAAGTAGATTAGCCAAAATGCTGAGTTGCTGAGGTCTGTCACACATGATGCACAAACTCTGTGGATCTCTAAGTGTGCTGGTGTCGGTTGGCATCGGTCGCTACGATGTTCGGGCTGAAGAAAGCTTTTGAAGCTCCCGAACGATCGACCAGTCGGGCATGTGTCTCTGCCAGGGTCCTACTCGAGTGTAGGCCGAGCTCCTGACAGAAAGACCCCTTGGCCAATGGATGGGCTATTGACTTGATCCAGTAGGTTCTTCCTATGTTCTTATGTACTGTTTTCAGGCGTCACGGAATCTGATCCCTGCACAGTAGACTGCCAGGAATAGATAAGCAGGGAAAGTTCTTACCAATGTCTTTTATTCAGTGTTCACAGAGAGAGGCTTAGAAATGCTGCCTAATGGCATTGCTCCGAGTAATCTCCACCCCCTCTTCTCTCCTCAATCGTCAATAGCACCACCCACGGTGGCTGCTTAGGGCCATGCCTCCAAGCCTTTTGCTCTCCGACTTTTAATGCTTGCCGGGTTCTGGGAGAAGGGGGCAGGGTCTGGAATGCTTTCTAGTCAGAATATGTCAGCCAGCTGCTCCAGTTCTGCTTCCCCCCTCTTCCTCTCCCATTATTTCCCAACTTTGTCCTTCATCTGCCTCTGAGCCGTGACCTTCCGCAAACCACCGCTCTAAATCTATACTGTCTTCCTCTTCTCTGGAAGGTTCAGAAGGAGGGGAAAGCTGTCTCCACCATTCTTTCTCTGTCCAGCCCCTGACAACTGTTCCACCCTGACTCAGGCATTAATTCTGCATTATTAGTAAAAGCGTGTATTCAAGAGCCATAGCAGTAAGGAGAATACTGTCCCTGGGATTGTGCCAAAATACACAGGGTGTCTAGTTCAATGGTTTCTTGCATGTACATGAGATGTCCCTCTAAAGCTCCTGCTGAGTGCCAGGGTACAGGTCAGTACCTTCTCCTTTCTACATCTTGTGCGAACCATCACATAGGAGCCGATGGTGAAGCAAACCTGCTGGTTAATAATGTGATCACTGGGTCACACATAGTGTTTTGGACCAGATCCAGAAACAGCGCCACAAATCTTTCTATCCCTTTCACATTGTTGGCTTTCGGAATGATTGTAAGAGAGGCACCTGCGGGTATTTTAGTCCATTTGCATCAAATAAGTCTTTATTGGGTAAACAGCAAACACCAACAATGCATCTTTCTAATGGGTATGAATAGAATTTTTATAAGAGGATTATAAGGAATTAGACTATTTGTAGGGAAATGTACAAGAAGTCTGCCTTTACAGGCATACGTTTCTGTGAAGGGGATTTAAGTAATTTGTCCTCATTATTTATAAGTTATTAAAAGCTTCAAGATAGCAACACAGCACAGCAATAATGGTCTGTTTCAAAGCATGCTGGGAAGTGGCTCCAGGTAGGGGACTTGAATACTGCTAAGGACTGTGCCACAGTCACTATGTAATTGAATCAACTCCTCCCAAGGCTTTATTTCATATGATCTACTTAGAAGCTCTTTGTGGGTTTTTCAACAGTTTCAATTAACTAGACAACAGATTGGAACAGTTCTTTACAATTCTTTTGTGTGTACACAGGACGTAAGAGCGGTAGTACAATTAGTAGGCCATTCACTTTAATATCTCAGAAGATCGGTGGGGGCGGGGAAGGAAGTTATTTTTTAAGTTAACTAATTTTTTTATATATAATTTTTTTATTGGGTTTTTGATAATTTTATACATATGAAACATAACCATTTCAAACATTAAAATACCAGATTCTTTTGAACCTTCGTACCTCCTTCCTTCCCTCCCTCCATGGCTTCCATGTTTAAGTTTAAATTTGCTGCATCTTTTACCATTATCCATCTATTATATGATCATAATTACCATAAATAATTCCACATTACAAGTGTCATTACATCCCTGCCAAAGATTTCAACTGTTTAAGTGGTCTTTTAAATAAATTATAAATTTACTCCAGTCATGAGAACATATTTGATCTTCCTGGTTTTGGATCTTCCCCATAAATTTTGCCATTTCTGCATATTCCATCAATTTAATCTGCCATTCTTCTTTTGTTAGTATTTCTCCTTCCTTCCATCTCTGGGCTAGTAGCATTCTCCCTGCTGTTGTTGCATACATAAAATGTATTTTATCTTCTCTTGGTAACTCTTCACCCATTACAGCTAGTAAAAAGGCTTCTGGTTTTACTAACAAATGAATTTTTAAACATTTTCTTTAATTCATTATATATCATTTCCCAGAAAGCCTTTACCGATGTACATGTCCATCACATATAGTAGAAAGTAGCCTTCTTCTCTTTACATTTCCAACTCAATTTTGAATAAAGTTAACTATTTTATGTGACCAAGCACCAGTCAGGAGCTCGTCCTACACTCGAGTAGGACCCTGGCAGAGACACATGCCTGGCTGGCATGTTCTCTCCCTCCTGGTCGATCGTTTGGGAGCTTCAAAAGCTTTCTTCTGCCCGAACATCACAGCAACCAATGCCAACCGACACCGGCACACTTAGGGATCCACAGAGTTTGCACATCTTGTGTAACAGACCTCAGCAACTCAGCATTTTGGCTAATCTACTTTATTTACATATAAACACACAGAGCACTGAAACATGGCTCCCTCTCTCTCTAGCATCAGACAGCAGAGAGAAAAAGAACAAAGGACAATAGTCCCACTTCACAGAACACAGAACACAAACATCCTGTCTCCGTCACTTCCCACTCTGTGGAGTCAAAACATACACCGTCATGTGACACACAAAAATCCCATGACTGCAATCATGGAGCAGGAATTGTAACAGCCCTATCTGTTTAATTATTGAGGAAGCAGAAAAAAAATTAGGAATGAACCAAAAGGAGGAATTCTTTACACACACCCCCCCAATGGTAATGAAAAATGCCCTCCTATTTGGAAGTTATTTGAGGTGTTACTCCAAAGGAGGGTCAAAATCTCCACCTATTCAGAGTGAAGTTAATGGTGATGCACGGAATCATTGCCCTCATTCTTAACTGGTTTCCCATGACAAGATGACATACAGTGGTACCTCGGGTTAAGTACTTAATTCGTTCCGGAGGTCCGTTCTTAACCTGAAACTGTTCTTAACCTGAAGCACCACTTTAGCTAATGAGGCCTCCTGCTGCTGCCGCACCGCCGGAGCCCGATTTCTGTTCTTATCCTGAAGCAAAGTTCTTAACCTGAAGCACTTTTTCTGGGTTAGCGGAGTCTGTAACCTGAAGCGTATGTAACCTGAAGCATTTGTAACCTGAAGCGTATGTAACCCAAGGTACCACTGTAATCATATTTGCTATGATCCTTGACTGGCTGGGGTCATTTTGGAAAGAAAAAAAAAAGTCTTTATCCAGGAAAAATGGCATCAAAGCAGTAGTGGATCAAAGAAAAAATGAGCAAGCCCCCCCCCCAAGGGGGCTAACATTGCAAAAGATATTGTTTGTTTTTCCAGAAGTGGAATATACATGACTAAAACAAAACAGTACAATGCAATACGGGACACATTCAACCATGCTTTCACTCTCCCACACCCGCCATCAGCAGATGGTTAGATAATATTGAACACCCTCCAAAGCAACTTGTATAAACACAAATTAGAGATTTAGAGGTTGTAGGAGCTAATTAGATAGAGTCGGTTCACAAAATGACTGTGCATGTCTGATGCACCTAAATTAATCTTCCGAAAAAGCAAAACCTCCAGTATCAAATCACTTTGATTATTTGAAGCTCAACATTATCAAAATTCACTATCCCCACATGATCAGCGTAGGCTTATAAATAGCACTTCTAATTATTTAATCCTGCAGGCCATTTTGATAAATGAAGTTCCATCACAAGATGAAAATTGCAGGCATGCAGCATTTAATGGCAATTGCCCTTTGTTTAAAATGTGATTTTTTTACCCCCCCAAAATTAAAGTATTTGAGTAAACATACCGATGAAATGTTAACTTCTAAACATGCAAAATTCAAATTCAAATATTGAGCAAGATAAAGCCTTTTGCTATTTTTATTTTTAAAAGAAAAAACCACACAGAAGTATTTCTCTATTCTGGCATCAATCCTCATGTTGCTTGCTAAGGATTAATTGAAGGCGACAGGACTGATCTCCATGTAGTATTTTGAGGACTTCAGCACAATAACCCAACCACATGCATTTCCTTAATATACCATCACCACAAATGTTGGATGTAATTATTGTTATTGCAAAAAAAAAATACCTTAGGAAATAATATATTGTGAACATTAATCACACCAGCCATATGATGTGCTTCTTATTTCAAAGCGTTGCCAGAATATCATTAATTCTAAACTGTCTATAAATCACGCCTTTGCCCTAAGTGACTTTAAGTGCTGTTTCACTCATGTTTTCTAAATAGCACTAAACTAATAATGTATTCTTAGTGGGGCCTATCTTCCCTAAAAGTTATTAACAGTGGATGCACATCCTTTTGTCATATCTTCATGGAGAAGCAGCAAAAAACAAACCCTTAGTAGCTGTCTATTTGTGCTTCTGCAGCACATATGGATCCTATTCCTTGAATCCATTGCGCTTTCAAAACCCTCACCCAATTTTTATCTGTTTGGTATGTCCATGTGTGCTTAATCTGTTGGGAACCATGCCTGTTCATGCAGTGCAGGGCTGCAGCTGATGGATCACATCAAATAAGGGAACTGGAATATACCGTATTTTTCGCTCTATAAGACGCACCAGACCATAAGATGCACCTAGTTTTTGGAGGAGGAAAACAAGAAAAAAAATATTCTGAATCCCAGAAGTCAGAACAGCAAGAGGGATCGCTGCCCAGTGAAAGCAGAGATCCCTCTTGCTGTTCTGGCTTCTGGGATAGCTGCGCAGCCTGTATTCGCTCCATAAGATGTACACACATTTCCCCTTACTTTTTAGGAGGAAAAAAGTGAGTCTTATAGAGCAAAAAATACGGTACTTCAGAGTTTATCAAATCCATCCTTTTGTCCAGCTGAGCAACTGCAGTATAGGCATTTCTGACAGATGGCTCTTCAACTCTTTGCAGATACCAAGGAAGGAGAATTCAACATCTCCCACTCTCTTTGACTGTAGAACATTGTGCATTGTGATGAAGTTTCTCCCCACTTTTAGTCGCAATCTGCTACCCTGAAGATTTTGCATAGCACTGACCAGGGGTGCCAACTTGAATAAAATATTTTTGGGGTTCCCCCATCCCGCATAATCAGTCACAGGAGGTGACACACACCAAGTGCCGGATTTACGTATGAGCTAAACAAGCTATAGTTTAGGGACCCACTCTTTTGGGGTTCCCCAAAAAATTTAAAGGAAAAAACCAACCACTGGATGTACATTTCCAAAATGTAAGATAAGAAACAAATAAAATAAAACTTACATCATTTTAAGTTAGAGCTTAATAATTATTTCACCATTCATATACTTCTTCTTAATTGTATTTCACTATTAATATACTTCTTCTTAATTGTATTTCAGTTCAACAATTACTTTGATAAAATACATGTTTTGTTATGTGAAAATGGCTTTAGATATATAAACAGAACGCGGGGGGCGCTGTGGTGTAAACCACTGAGCCTGGGGCTTGCCGATTGCAAGGTTGGCGGTTTGAATCCCTACAACGGGGTGAGATCCCGTTGTTCGGTCCCTGCTCCTGCCAACCTAGCAGTTCGAAAGCACATCAAAGTGCAAGTAGATGAATAGGTACCTCTGGCGGGAAGGTAAATGGTGTTTCCGTGAGCTGCTCTGGTTTTGCCAGAAGTGGCTTAGTCATGCTGGCCACATGACCCAGAAGCTGTACACCAGCTTCCCCGGCCAATAAAAGCGAGATGAGTGCCGCAACCCCAGAGTCGTTCGCGACTGGACTTAACTGTCAGGGGTCCTTTACCTTTACCTTTTTTTAGGTCCATAGATTACCATATAGCATATATTCAACACAAAAACACAGCGACAATTTGTTGTTGACAAAGGACAGCTGGACATATTAAGTGCCCCATTACCTTCAATAGCTTAGGGCCTCATCAAACCTAATCCGACCCTGCACACACCATTTGAATGGCAATGCCCAGTGCTATTTTTCTAGAAAAAGAGGTGCTAGAACTCGCCATGTACACCTCACTTGTTCTCTGAGAGGTGCTGGAACTGAGTTCCATTGGGTTCTGGCTGAAAAAAAAAGACCTGGAAAGTTCCATTAACGTTGGGGGAGACCCAGCCTCTCAAATATTTTATTGGGGTGCCAAAGAACCCTCGGCCCCTAGGATTTGGCCCCTATGGTACTGTCCTCCCTGTCCTGTTGCCCCTCCCATTCTTCCTTCTGGTAATCGGCGATGGCACTGCTGACAGGTCAGATAAGCACTGCTTCCCAGCCCTGATTAAGGGCTGGTTGAAGCAGAACGTTTTTGCCCGGTGCCTAAAAATATATACTGAAGTTGCCCTGAGGAGTTCATCCTACAAACGGGGAACAGAAAAGGCCCATTCTCGTGTTGCCACCTTCCAGACCTCATGTGGAGGAGGCACACAAAGAATGGCCTCAGATGTTGAACGCAGAGTCTGGGCCAGTTAATATGGGGAGAGACGGTCCATGAGGTATTGCGGACCTGAGCTGTTTAAGGCTTTATGGGTCAAAACCAGCACTTTGAATTGGGTCCAGAAGCTAATTGAGAGCCAGTTGGACCAGGATCGGTGTACAGTAGTACCTTGGTTCTCAAATGCCTTGGTTCTCAAACACTTTGGTTCTCAAACTCCGAAAACCCAGAAGTAAGTTTTCCGGTTTTCAAACGTTTTTCGGAAGCCGAACATCCGATGCAGCGGTCAGCTATTGTTTCCAGGGTGCCTGCACCAGTCAGAAGCTGTGCCTTGGTTTTTGAACGTTACAGAAGTCAAATGGACTTCAGGAACTGATGAAGTTTGGTGCTTTTGTTTTTGCTATTTATTTTGCATTTTTGTTTTTGAGGCTTTTTCGATTAATTTGTTTTTGTGACTGTGTGGAACCCAGTTCAGCTATTGATTGATTGATTGATTGATTGATTGTGAGATTGCAGAAATGGATAAAAGCCTCCCCTCCAAACAATGACTATCATCAGTGCAGGTAAGAATTTATCTACAAAACTGTCTTATTTTATAGTACAGTACATTGATTATTGCTTTCATTTTATGGACCAATGGTCTCGTTTGATAATAAAATTCATGTTGAATTGCTGTTTTAGGGTTGTTTTTAAAAGTCTGGAATGGATTAATTCATTTTGCGTTACTTTCTATGGCAAAGCATGCCTTGGTTTTGGAACATTTTGGTTTTGGAACGGACTTCTGGAACAGATTAAGTTTGAGAACCAAGGTACCACTGTAATATACTCAAACTGTCTTGTCCCAGTGAGGAAACCAGCTGCTGAATTCTGCACTAGCTGAAGTTTCCGAAGCATCTTCTGAGGCCCCGCTATGCATAACACATTGCAGTCATCCAGCCTAAAAATTACTAGTGTTTAATATGTGTTGTACCAGTGTGCACCTGATATTGGGCAATTCCCTTTGTCACTATTGTTTAGCTGGGTTCACCCACCCTTAGAAGAGGCTTTTCAGAGGCTCAGCAGAATGCAGAGGGGGAGAAAGGATGGGAAAAGTCTCTTCCATGAGCTACCTTCTGCCCCTATAAACTTTGGCACCAAGCCATGTTTATTTCCACCTCCAATGTTCAGCCATGAAATATTAAGGGAGCCATCCAGTCTGAGAGGAAAGTGTGTCCTTCAAAGAAAGGAATATAATCCTGTTACTCTCGTCTTTATCTAGCTGACATTTCTCATCTCCCTGGAATTCTGCAATGATTATAATGATTCATTTAATTGGATTGAAAGAAATGCTACCGCGAGGTGTCACAACTGAAATACAAATATAAAATGTTAAAATGAGAGCAGAGAAACAGACATGGATATTATGTAAACCCCAAATGACCTACTTGCCTACATGGGGACACACTTAAATTTTGCCACCCATTTTCTTTTTTCTTTTTACTCTCCAGTAGTGACATTTGCTTCATGTTGAGCGCTAGGCACACAAAACCTTCAGGCTTAAAAAGCGTCTTCCTCTTGTTGTCACATTAAAATTTTAAGCGTGGTTCATAAAAAAAAAAGCCAAAAGGAGCCACCTAACAATTGTTCCCTTCCCTAGAGGGAATCTGAACAAAACAAAACTCAGTTGATCTTCTAACATTGCTAGTTACAGTTATATAAAATGAAGTGTTGGATAGTAATCGCCTTAATGTGCGTACTTTTAGCAAGTTTTAATGACCTAGTTTCAGAAGTTTCTAGGGGTTTTTTTATATAAAGGCTGTTAGGAGAATGCAAAGTTATGTGGCATGTTGAAAACTGTAATATGTGAAAGAATGATAGAAGATAATTTGTAGTTTTATGTGACTAAGATTTGCCTCATTATCTTCTCACAACTTAAAGGAGGACATTCTTAGATTTGCAGTCTAATCCGCTCTTTTTCTCTCTGTCAGCCTTGACATTTCTCGGTCTCACAGAGTTTGTAAGCGGGATCATTGTTATGATGTATACACAGACAGTCATTCCACTTCTGCATTATTTCAGGCCCTGTTCAAAGAGTCTTTATTTATTTACCAATAAAGCCCTGCTTGACTTGAAACCTCAACAATTATGATAACGTAACTAATATAGTAGAACAAATGGATTGGTCAAACTCAGGAAAGGAAAGAAAATCTATGTGAGTCAGTGCCGTGTAGTGGTTAGAGCAGCAGTCGTCAAGGTGAGGCTATCCAGGTGTTTCAGATAGCCCCAGCCAGTATGACCAATATTCAGGAATTATTAGAGTTATCCAATAACATATGGGGCCCCCCATCAATTTGGCTATCGCTGGGTTAGTGGTTGACTAGTGCTGAAGAGACTCGGCTTCAATTTCCCTAATTTTTTTTGTATGCTATTTTCATGAATAAAAGCATTTTTTCCCTGCATAGTTTCTCCTATTAAACAGGTTTTCATGCATGCCATGTGGCTGAAGGACTTCACCACAAAATCTGGAGTGCAAATTTCAAAAGATCTCTGTGGTGCAGTTCACAACCTGTGTGTATTAGGTAGGTTGCCATTAGAATTCAAACTGTATCAAATATCTCCCCCCAGTTATTGGATTCCATTCTGCTTTTGGTGGTATGTCAGCAAGATATGTTCCAACGATCAAACTAAATACTGTAATCATTTTAACTGGTTTGAGCACTGTATTTTTATGGAGTCACATTTGTACATGACTATATACTGCATTGAGAAGCAACAATGACTCTCTGAAGGCTTTCCAAATACCTCAGGAATAGCCCCCATCCCTCACTGTGAGGTTTTGTTACCATGTCTTCTTCTTCTTTGGCGATCACTTGTAGCTGAGTAAGATTGTCTTCCATAAACACAGTTTTAACAATGAGTCCATAAGTGACTGTGGAGGCCAATTCTGGATCCACTTGTCCTTCCACAGTGGGGACATTGGTTTCTGGGCAGGTGTTGATCACGGTGAAGGTTTACCAAGTGTGCCTTCCTCTTTGCACGTTTCTCCCTTGCGTCCTGAGTTCAGGTGTCTTCAAAGCCCATGACACCTTTGGTAAAGGATGTTCTCCGATTGGAGTGTTCCCAAGCAAGTGTTTCCCAGTGTGAGGACAGGACAGAAAGCAATGATTCCTTCTCTTATTCCACTTCATGATTGTTCCCATGTGGGTCCATCATCACTGGAGTCCATACCTTGTTTCCTATAATCTGAGGAGGCATATTGGCCACCTGCCTCGAGTGTCTAGACTGTACACTCCTCAGGAGAGACCTGAGGAGCTTTCTGCAAAAAAGTCTCTTTAGCTTGAGCCCAGTTGCTCAGAAGAAGGCAAAATCTATGGAAAAGGCACCAGCATAACGAGTGAGATTTGGCACTAAAACAACTACATTTTAGGGCAAAGGAGGAAACGCTGATTCCCATACCGTCCATGGGCCGGATTTAGAAAGCAATTGGGCCGGATCCGGCCCCCGGGCCTTAGTTTGCCTACCCATGCTCCAGGACACTGCAGAAACTACAGTGATACCTCAGGTTACATACGCTTCAGGTTACAAACTCCGCTAACCCAGAAATAGTGCTTCAGGTTAAGAACTTTGCTTCAGGATGAGAACAGAAATCACGCTCCGGCGGCACGGCGGCAGCGGGAGGCCCCATTAGCTAAAGTGGTGCTTCAGATTAAGAAAAGTTTCATGTTAAGTACGGACCTCCGGAGCGAATTAAGTACTTAACCCGAGGTACCACTGTATTTGCTTTTTCATTTGCCTTAGCTACAGGATTGCTCTCCATGGTCCTGAACAATCCCTGTTCTCCTTCCTTGTCCAAGGTCCTGATCTTGCGTTACCCTTTCAACTGGTTATTCCAGTTCCACCATGCTTATCTTGCTTAGGCCACCAGCTCCCCTTGGTGGTGGACTTCACAATGGATCACGACAATCCCCTATCAGGTCAAGGTGCTCAAATACCCAAGGCTAGCAAATGTAATTTTGCCACCTGAGGCAGAAAATCCAATCGTGTCTCTCCCCCACCCTGGCAATAAAAAAATAAATAAAATGAGCATTTTGTTTTGCTTCATGGCAACTACCTGAGGTGGTTGCCTCACTCTGCCTAATTGTAGGGCTTGTCTACATACCCAACATGACTGAGAGTGGAATTGCTGGAGGCATGTGCTATGAAAAAGTGATAAAGCACTGTTTCATGAAACTCCACCTCCCAACACAACACAATCCAGGATTCTGGCTTTATATGACTCTTGACTTACCTGTAGTACAAACATACTTTAAACCCTGAGGTATTTATGTTTGGAATACTTCAGTCTGAAGTTCCTAGTTGTCAGAAAAAATTATATATGTATGATAGAATTCATGGAAACAACAGGTTTAAGAATAAGAGAGCAATAAGATTCTTTATTCAAAGAGGAGTGGATTTTTTTTGCTGAATATCTAGAAAATAATTGTGTACAATTGAAAATGCTGGTAGCATTTAGATAAATTCAACAATATGGCAAATATTGGAAAGATGTAAAATGGAAAAGCGATTAGATTGGCTATACAGTCGTACCTCGGCTCCTGAACGCCTTGGGAATCGAACGTTCCGGCTCCCGAATGGTCGAAAACCGGAAGTGAGTGTTCTGGTTTTTAAACATTCTTTTGGAAGCCGAACATCCGATGGGACTTCCCGCAGCCAATCAGAAGCAACACTTCGGAAGGCGAATGTTTCGGAAGTCAAACGGACTTCTGGAATGGATTCTGTTTGACTTCCAAGGTACGACTATAGTAAAACATGCAGGGATGATAGATAAGGAAAATGAACCATGAAAGGAGAAGGAGGGAAGTCAATTGTTACATGGTATTATGTGAAATGTTATTTTGAGATGTGTAAACTGAAAATTAAAAAAAAAACTGTTATGAAGAAAAGAAAAGAAATATTTTCCCTGGCATCCCTGTTTACCTCTTTGCCCCAATTTTATCTTGCTGGTTTTTTTAAAAAAATATTTTTTATTGGATTTTCCATGTATACATCCTCTAACAATATTTCTCTAACAATTTTCCATATTTCCCCCCCTCAACCCCTGGACTTCCCTCCTATTCCCATTTTGTTTTACCTCCATATTACTCACCCTGCGTGTTGTTTCCCAAAATTTCCCCAATACATATAGTCTTACTTTTTCTTATATACAACTGTGTTTGTTTATTCAAACCCTGCCAATGAGTCCAATTCTTTATGTTGCCTCTTCATATATGTTGTAAATGGCTCCCATTCTCTTTTAAAGTCTTTGTTGTCCTTTTCATGTAATTTTTCTGTTAATTTTGCCAGTTCTGCCTATTCCATACTCAATTTTGTTGCCTCAGTGCACGCCTCTCTTCGGACCATATTCGAAGGCCAAAGCTCATTGCCTCCTCTTGAAATGACTGGCGCTCCCAGTGTCTGTCTGAGAGCAGGAGCTCCTGTTTGGATAGGCCTGCGGATTTTGTACATTTAGCAGATTTGTGATCTCTGGTTGCCCGCGGACATAAACATTTGTCCTCTCCTCCCCTTCGCTTTCCTCTCACAACCCTGCCTGAGTCTGTTATTTTGTTGTTCATTTATGTAGCCTGCTCACTGGCCTCCCTCTCTGACCAAGCTCCATTTACCCCACTATTTTGTGTCTCCCCTCCCCAAACTGCTTTGCTATTGACCTGTCAAGCGCTGATGGAAATCTCACATGCGCTCCTCGCTCGCCTCCAATGCGCTCGTCTGTCAGAGGTGCTGCTTAAACAACAGCGCAGCTACGGAAATCATGCATTGTTTATTTAAAAGGCCCCTCAGCTCCCTCGCGGCAATTGCAGAACGGTGGCGGCTCGAGCAGCCAGTACCTCTGTTGTTTTCTTGTTGAATAATACAGCGAGATGCAATTGCACCTGTACTCTGCGCTTCGCAAGCCGGTGTGTCCCACAGCACTTTGCGCCGCAGTAAGGTGGCTTTAAAAAGAAAAGGGAAAAAAGGAAAAACACCGAAGGACTTGTCAGATCAGTTGAAAATCAGGCCGGAGAGAAGGGCTATTAGCAGTGACTTGAACTTGAAAAGCCTGCTCTGGAGGGAGAGAATTTCCCAGACTTCCTGCACGTAGTGCAGAAATGCCTAAGTAGCTGTGAAAGAGGACTTGGGAAGGAGGCAATTAGATGTCTCCCCCTAGCTCAAGAATGCATCTTTTATGGCATGGCAGTCAGGAGAATAGCTAACTGCTTGGGACACACAATTCCCAGCTCCGAACATCTGCAGCGTTGATCAAAGAACCATCTCATAGGCCTGAATGTGTTTCATCTGTTAACATACCCTGACCAGGCAAGATTCTGCACCCACTCTTCTTTATCCCATTGTGTAATAATCTGGACCAGGAGATGCATGTGCTCCAGCAACAGTGAAACACATGAGTTACCGTACTTTTCCGTGTATAAGACTAGGTTATTTTCTTTAAAAAGTATGCTCAAAAGTGGGGGTCATCTTATACATGGATAGTACATAGGATGGGCATTTGATTGGTTGCTGCCATGGCTGTCAGTGGCTATTGAGCATGTTATAGGTGGCTGCATCAAGGGCTGGTGTTGATTGGCTGTTGCTGTGGCAATTGGGGGCAGGGGCGGTTGGCAGCTTTGGTTGGCGAGGGGACAGACGACAGGCGGATTTTGCGATGTGTATGGGTGAGCGATTTTTGACAAGCTCAACAACCCTGTGTCATCTTCCCCCTATTTTCTTAAGGGGGTGTCTAATACATGGAAAAATACGGTATGTTTGCAACGAGAGTTTGCACAGCACTCTGACATAGAAATGCATGAATTCTTTCTATCCCACACACCACAAGAGGACAGCACAGGTGTGAAAAGTGCCTGTGCAAACCTCGTATGTCCACCCAAGTCGCTCTAAATAGGGTTGCCATATGTCCTCTTTTTCTAGGACATGTCCTCTTTTTCAGGGGTAAAATTTTTGTCTGGGCGGATTTTTTTTGAATTTGCCAAAATGCCTGGGAGTGCAGGAACAGGGTACTTTTTATGTTGCATACGCAATACTAGATGACCGAGTGCAAAATGTATACATACTGTGTGAGTTTTGCAGGATGCAGGAAAGGACCAGGTCCTTATTTTGAAGGGGCATTGATTTGTTTGAATCTCTCCTATTTGTATGTTTTTAAAATAGTTTAAAATCAGCTCCAGGGGCTTGTGATGACCATGCCATGGGTGCAAGCCAAGAACCTCCCTGAATAGCTAGCTTTTCCTTTATTTGAACTGAAGTATGCTCCAAAGATAGCTTTAAAAATTGCTCCATGGAGGTGTGATGGCAACGTCAAGGGTACTAGCCAATTAACTCCCACAACTGCCCTGTTTTCCATTATTTGAATCATGCTACACACATGATTGTGTAGACTGCAAGAAGGTCAAACCTATCCACTCTGAAAGAAATCAGCCCTGAGTTCTCACTGGAAGGACAGATCCTGAAGCTGAGCCTCCAAGACTTTGGCCACCTCATGAGAAGAGAAGACTCCATGGAAAAGACCCTGATGTTGGGAAAATGGAGGGCACAAGGAGAAGGGGACGGCAGAGGATGAGATGGCTGGACAGTGTTCTTAAAGCAACTAACATGAGTTTGACCAAACTGTGGGTGGCAGTGGAAGACAGAAGTGCCTGGCGTGCTCTGGTCCATGGGGTCACAAAGAGTCAGACACAACTAAATGACTAAACAACAACAACAACAACAACAACAACACACATACAGGACTATCTCTTCACCCCTCACTCTAGAAGTGGGAAAGGTATGTTTGTATTTAACACAGAGTGCTTCCAAACTAGGCCTGTGGTTCTAGGAATGTCCCACCAACATTAACCAGAAAATGCAACATTTCCTCTTCCAGAAATCATTTCTTTCTTTCTTTTGATTAAATTTGTATACAGCCCTTCATCTGAAAATCACAGGGCAGTTCACAACATAAAAAAATAACAAAATGAAAGCATTAAACAAAAAAGCAATAACCCACTCCCACAAATACATTTAAAGGTCCATAAAATGTTAATCAGCCGAAGACCCAATTGTAGAGAAACATTTTCACCTAGCATCTAAATATAAGTAATGAAGGTACCAGGTGAGCCTTCCTGGGGAGACCATTCCATGACAGAAAAGGTCTGTTCTTGTGTTGCCACCCTCAGGACCTCTCATGGAGGAGGGACACAAAGAAGATTATGATTGCAGGATCCGGGTCAGTTCATAAGGAGAGGGGTGCTTCTTGATGTATTGTGGTCCTGATCTGTTTAAAGCTTTGTAGTTTAAAACCAATGCCTTGAATTGGGCCCAGAAACTATTTGGCAGCCAGTGTAGTTGTGCCATAATTGGAATACCTTATGAAGAGAGACTCTATCTGTGTAGGGAACCATGTGTAGAGGACATTTGCCATTACTTACTACAATGCCCACTGTATGCAGACCCAAGAGATCGATTTATGAAATCCCTTTTCACGATAGAAACAAATCGGAGAAACAGGGCGGAGAGGATGAAATGGCTGAGTGATACTGGTGACTCTGTGACTTATGCTGGTGGCTCTCTATGCCCTGGCAGCTAGGAAGATTAAAAAGAACTGGATGGACTAGTGGTTAATTGCAAAGGGGATTCTGAGATCTAATTTGCACATTTTGTTTATGAATGACTTTTTATTCTGTGTAATAAGAACCTTTGGTGGGTTTGACCATGGTTTTTACTGCATATGTAGAGAATGCAGTCTTCTTCTTCTTCTTCTTCTTCTTCTTCTTCCTCCTCCTCCTCCTCCTCCTCCTTTGGATGTTGCCATGGCCTTTGGCTAGCACTTAAAAAATAATAATTAAAAAATGGCATAATATACTCAAACTGTCTTGTCCCAGTGAGCAACCTGGCCGCCAGATTCTGCACCAGCTAAAGTTTCCAAACTGGCTTCAGAGGCAGGCCTATGTATAATGCATTGCAGTAATCTAATCCAGAGGTTACCAGAAAATAGCAGGCAGAAATTAGGCTATCCCTGTTCATATAGGGATGTACCTGGAACACCAGCCAAAGCTGATGGAATGCACTCCATGCCACCAAGTTCACCTGAGCCTCAAGTGACAGCAAAGGATTCAGCAGTACCCTCAAGCTCCTTCAGAGGAAGTGTAACCCTATCAAGAGCAGGCAACGTCCCAGCCATCCAGTCTAGGGAATCACCCGCTAATAATAATAATAATAATAATAATAATAATAATAATAATAATATATTAATACCCCGCCCAGGGGGCGGCTTCCAGCAAAATATCAAAATACAATAATTCATCAGATATTAAAAGCTTCCCCAAACAGGACTGACTTCAGATATCTTCTAAAAGTCAAATAGTTGTTTATTTCTTTGATGCCTGATGGGAGGGAGTTCCACAGGGCTGGTGCCACTACTGAGAAGCCCTCTGCCTGGTTCCCTGTAACCTCACTTCTTGCAGGGAGGGAACCACCAGAAGGCCCTTGAAGCTTGACCTCAGCTGAGCGATGGAGGTGCAGATGCTCCTTTAGGTATACTGGGGCCAAGGCTGTTTAGGGCTTTAAAGGTCAGCACCAACACTTGGATTGTGCCTGGAAATGTACTGGGAGCCAGTGTAGGTCTTCCAGTGCCACAGTCTTATCTGGATTGAGTTTGAGTTTGTTGGCTCTCATCCAGTCCATTACCGAGGCATGACAATGGTCCAGCACACTGCAGCAAAAAAAGAATAAGGTTATTATGTCTACAGGCACACATGCATTTAACAGCTTCATTGTTGCAAATTTAAAACTCAAATCATTCCCCAATGGGGTGGGTGGGGAAAATAATTTCTGTGTATTTGCTAGGCTGCCTCATGACCTATGTATGACTTGCATAGCAGTTAATCAGGAAGGCTCTATTTGTGTCAAGTAATCGGAATCCATTTCATAATCAGTATCTCATCAAGCAGCATGGGCTGTGCGAGAGATCAGAGAGAATAGGTATGAATACATGTTTAGTAAGGTGGGAAGGTGCGGGAACCTGAAGTCAGCAGCACTTTGAAATCAATAACAATCAATTCAGAAGCCATTTGGAAGGCGGCAGCTTCTGACAGAGCAGGCAAAGTGTCAAATTTTGTAAAAAGCCAGCTCCCTGATGCCTCAGCAGCTGCCTTTGAATGTGTTTCTTGAAAAAAAGATCCATCAGATCAGAAATGAAGGAACAGGCCAGGGCAGTGGAGAGAAAAGACACCGTATGAAAAGGGAAGAAAGGGAAGAAGAGTTTCAGGATCAATGGGAGGATGGCGATCAGAGCGAGTAATGAAGATGGTCCTCCTAATGCAATGGTGACACAACAGAGCGGAGCATGTGTGGAATAGCTTAAGATTTAGGATTAGTAATTGTTTAAGGGACGCAGGTGGCGCTGTGGTCTAAACCAGTGAGCCTCTTGGGCTTGCCGATCAGAAGGTCAGTGGTTCAAATACCTGCAACGGATTGAGTTCCCATTGCTCTGTCCCAGCTCCTGCCAACCTAGCCGTTCAAAAGCATGCCAGTGCTGTATTTTTTGCTCTATAAGAAGCACCTGACCATAAGACGCACCTAGTTTTTAGAGAGGAAAACAAGGGGGAAAAAATTCTGAATCAAATGTTATTGAAGAGGCTTTGCGTGGCCATCGCTGAAGCCAGAACAGCAAGAGGGAATGCTCCCACTGCTCTGAAGAGGCTTCGTGCGGCTATCCCTGAAGATAGATAAATAGGTACCACTGCAGTGGGAAGGTAAATGGCGTTTCTGTGCACTCTGGTTTCTGTCACAGTATTCTGTGCACCAGAAGTGGTTTAGTCATGCTGGCCACATGACTTGGAAAGCTGTCTGTGGACAAACGCCAGCTCCTTTGGCCTGAAAGTGAGATGAGCAGTGCAATCCCATAGTCGCCTTTGACTGGACCTAACTGTCCAGGGGTCCTTCACCATGTTGTTTTTTTAAAAAAATAACTGTTTGGGAGACTATGACCAGGCTATCCCTAAACAGGAACTATAGTTGCTGGTGAACCACCTAAAGTTAGCCATTGAGGTCACATGGGTCTTGACCAAGAATGCCAAATCCAGGAGTAGTCCAAAACCACACAACTTTTCCTTCAACATGAGTGCAACTCCACCCAGAGCAAGATGCACACCCAATTCCAGGACACAGGAGCCTGCTACCCTATCTTTCCAAGACCCAGTCTGAGTTTATCAGCCTTCGCCCATTCATTACTGGATCTACGCCAGTAGATCACCACACAGTTGGTGTTGAAACAAGGAAACACAGAATCCCAGCTAAACTAGCCAGATATAGTATATGCACGAGAAATACTTTGTGGAAGTGGAGAAGGGAGAGAAGAAGGTATTTAGCTTTTTTATTTATTTATGGGTGGATCAGTCTACATGTACTAATTGGGTTTTTATAGACAATTCCTGAATATTTTTGCTGATTAATTTCTGTAAATGTTGCTACCCAAATATATCATGGCTTGAGCATCCTGACCTTTTTAATAGACTATATAACTCCCTGAAAATCTTTATCTAATCAGGTAAAAACTAATATATGAACAAGTTCACGTTTACAAGAGAAACCCAAGGCCAGAACAGCCTATAAACTGAAACCACTTAACCTGAGTGCTAAAATACAGAGCAAGCAGGCTTATATTGTCCATCTGTTTTCCTTCCTTCCTTCCTTCCTTCCTTCCTTCCTTCCTTCCTTCCTTCCTTCCTTCCTTCCTTCCTTCCTTCCTTCCTTCCTTTCTTTCTGTCTATCTATGAAAGCCTGAAATATAGTGAATGTCAGCATACACATGTGAATGTTGACAATCTCAGATGCATTTTTGTGAACGATCAAGAACTCAAGAGATAAATCAGGGAATGATGTCAGTCACCTAAATGAGATTGTCGGCATTCCCTGGTGTATGTCCAATGTGTAGGGGCACGCAGAGTAGATGCTGACATTCCCAACATTCATCTGGGATTGTTAGCATTCCCACATGAATGTGGCATTGCTCCCCCCTTTTCTTACATTCCTATTATGGGTGTGTATTACATTGGAAATGAGGAGAAGCATGTTAATATCACAACCAGCCTTCCTTTCCTTCTTTGTTAACATTTTAATTTCCTATTCCTTTTTTAGTAAAACAAAAAATGAGTTGTTTTTTCACTGCAATCTGTAGTTTTATATGACTGTATAAAAACATAATAAAACATTAAACATTTAGAAACTTCCCTGTACAGGTCTGCCTTCAGATGTCTTCTAAAGATAATTTATCTCTCTTGTTCGGGGGAGTCACATAACTCCATACTCTCCAACATTTCTCTGATGAAAATAGGGATGTCCTTAGGAAAATAGGGACACTTTGGGATCAAATCAGAAACTGGGATGACTTCTGTAAATCCAAGACTGTCCCTGGAAAATAGGGACACTTGCCCCAGCCAGGTGAAGGCTGCTCTACTCAGATTGCGTACATGACTCAGATTGGAGCCTACTGCTCCAATTTCTCCTGTCTCCCAATACTATGAGGCCATATTCTCCACCTACACTGCTTCCATTAATTATTAGTTTTGTTTCCTATGATTAACACAGTCATTAGGGACAGTGAACAAGACTTGAGGGATGTGTTTTCATTTCTAGCTCCCTTATATCAATCAGCGTAGGCCTGTTTCACTCATCCATCATATTTCCCTGCTCACTTCTGCATTAATCATGCCAATCTACCAGTCTGGCTCACCACTATCTTTACAAATATGATTTAGTACACAAAGGGTGGAATTCAACACCACGCCATTGCAATCAATCCGCTTATGCAAGCATTTTAGCTTGCCAGATAGAGCTATACTTCCTTTTGTGGAAGTTCTCCAGATCCAGAGCCGATTATTTTTGGCCACGTCGGGGGGGGGGTGAGCAGGGAGATGAGAGTGGGGGGAGGTCCTGTGGTCCTGTTGCACCAGTGGGACTCATTGTGGCTCCCATTAGAGCAGGGGTCAGCAACCTTTCTCAGCCGTGGGCTGGTCCACCGTCCCTCAGACCTTGTATTGGGCCAGACTATATTTTGAAGAAGAAGATGAAGAAGAAGAAGAAGAAGAAAAGAAGAAGAAGAAGAAGAAGAAGAAGAAGAAGAAGAAGAAGAAGAGGAGGAGGAGGAGGAGGAGGAGGAGGAAGAAGAAGAAGAAGAAGAAGAAGAAGAAGAAGAAGAAGAAGAAGAAGAAGAAGAAGAGGAAGAAGAGGAAGAAAAGAACGATTTCCTTGCTGTTGTTGTTTAGTCGTTTAGTCGTGTCTGTCTCTTTGTGACCCCATGGAACAGAGCACGCCAGGCACTCCTGTCTTCCACTGCCTCCTGCAGTTTGGTCAAACTCATGCTGGTAGCTTCGAGAACACTGTCCAGCCATCTCATCCTCTATCGTCCCCTTCTCCTTGTGCCCTCAGTCTTTCCCAATATCAGGGTCTTTTCCAGGGAGTCTTCTCTTCTCATGAATATTGGAGTCTCGGCTTCAGGATCTGTCCTTCCAGTGAGCACACAGGGCTGATTTCCTTCAGAATGGATAGGTTTGATCTTCTTGCAGTCCATGGACTCTCAAGAGTCTCCTCCAGCACCATAATTCAAAAGCATCAATTATTCAGCGATCAGCCTTCTTTATGGTCCAGCCCTCACTTCCATACATCACTAAATGAATTCCTATGCTCCACAAATAACCCAGAGATGCATTCTAAATGAAAGGACACATTTTACTCATGTAAAAACACGTTGATTCCTGGACTATTTGCAGGCCAGATTTAGAAGGTGATTGGGCCGGATCTGGCCCCCAGGCCTTAGGTTCAGCACCGAGGGCCTTCTGGCCGTTCCCTCATTGTGAGAAGCAAAACTATAGGGTACCAGGCAGAGGGCCTTCTCAGTAGTGGCGCCCGCCCTGTGGAACGCCCTCCCATCAGAGAAATGTTGGAGAGGAGCCCAGGGTTTACAAGATTGTTTTTCCTGGAGACTTACAACACCACTTTATTTTACACACACACACATTTCTTTATCCTTTCCCTTGAATGCATTTGTTTGTTTGTTTGTTTGTTTGTTTGTTTGTTTGTTTGCTTGCTTGCTTGCTTCTCTTACCCGGTTTGACTTAAAGCTCACAGTATGGGATTTCTCAGTAATGTAGCTGTGTGCATATGAATTATGGCACAGATTTAGAAATTGTAATAGCGGAGTATCTATGTCTCTTACCTGCTATATAATTCCATGACAAGGATATAAACCTCTAGTCAATTTCGGGGTGTCGGTGGTGGCGAAAATTATTATTAAAAGCCAGCATTTAGCTTCGTGACAAATGAAGATGTAGAGGGGCCTTGTTGGAATTGAATGAGGCCAAGTACTCATGAAGCCTTAAGTTGTGGCAATGAAATTGCCAGATCTGCAGGACAGGAAAGCATCGTTGCCCACTGCCCCAGCTTGTTGAAATTGAAATACTTTATTGTCACTTGTACAACCTGTATACAGTGAGATTACACGAGCACCCCCCACTCAGCTCTCTTAGTCTTAATTCCCCTCGTTTACTGACGCACACCCACCAAACCCAAAAGTCAGTTGCCCTGTTGTTATCTTTTCATTCAGCAGCCTAACAGCCCACGGATAGAAGCTATTCTTTACCCTGTTGGTGCAACTAATCATGCTTCTATATCTTCTGCCCGAGGTCAGGAGATCAAGAAAGCGCCGGTCAGGGTGTGAATTATCCCTGAGAATTTTCCTCACTCTCCTGAGGCAACGTTCTTCCGCAATTTCATCCAGCGGATTCACAGAACAGCCCATAATATCTTGTGCTGTATTCACTACCCTCTGCAGGCACTTCCTATCAGTTGATGTCAAACCAGCGTACCACACCGTGATGCTGTATGAAAGGACACTTTCTATTGTGGACCGGTAGAAGGAGATCATCAAATGTTGATTGACATCGTTCTTTTGCAATACTCTGAGGAGATGGAGTCTCTGTTGGGCTTTCTTAAACGCCTGGGCTGTATTGATTTTCCAAGTAAGGTCTTCACTGAGATAAACTCTTAGGAATTTAAAGGAAGAGACTCTCTCCACACAGCCCTCCCCGATGTACAGCGGGGCTAGTTCTTCTCTCTTGCTCTGAATCCTGCTAAATCCCAATAGTGGCCCTGTTCTCTCTGCCTGTCAACCTCTGTAGGACCTTCACAAAAAGCCACTGAGCTAAAGTCTCATTCACACCATGAAATCAGCCCTGAGTGCTCATTGGAAGGACAGATCCTGAAGCTGAGGCTCCAATACTTTGGCCACCTCATGAGAAGAGAAGACTCCCTGGCAAAAGACCCTGATGTTGGGAAAGATGGAAGGCACAAGGAGAAGGGGATGACAGAGGACGAGATGGTTGGATAGTGTTCTCGAAGCTACTAACATGAGTTTGACCAAACTGCTGGAGGCAGTGGAAGACTGTAATGCCTGGTGTGCTCTGGTCCATGGGGTCACAAAGTGTCGGACACAACTAAACGACTAAACAACAACATATAAAGCACTGTGATATCCCTCCCAACATCATGGCTTCCCCCCAAAATTCTGGGAGCTATAGTTTCTTAAGGGTACTGAGAATTGTTAGGAGGTCCCTATTCCCCTCATACGGGGCTTTTTTGGGGGGGGGAACTTATAGCAACTCAGTTTGGGCACCTCTTAGGTGGGCACCATCAGAGGCGGAACTAGCTTTTCCTGCACCCGGATCAACGCACATACTGTGCACCTGGGGGCGGGGCTAGCTGCACACGGGGGCAGGGCAAGCTTCCCAGGGGGGTGCTGCCTGCGGCGAGCGTCCTGAGGGGGGCGCTGATGATGGCGAGTATCCCAGTGAGTGTCCCGGGGGCACTGCCTGCAGTGAGCGTCCCACGGGGCAGGGCGGACCAGCAATGTCACCCCCCCAGGAATGACACCAGGGGCGAATTGCACCCATGTTCCTCTGCCAGTGGGCACCATTGCTATTCAAAGAGAACAAGGGAGGTGTTGCTGTGGCACCTTTTCCCCTAGAAAAATAGCTCTGCCTCCACAGAACGACAATCCCCAGAGTTTCCTGCAGAGAGGGATTTGCGGTTAAACCGCTCCAGAAATTGTAACTGTGAGGGGAATGGGGGTCTCTTGACAACTTCCTCACTTCTTGCTCCTTTAGCATACCTTCCAACATTCATCAGATGAACATAGGGACATTTCTCATCCCCCCCCCATCTGACCCTCCTCGACCATGCAGGGCAGGTCCAGCTGGCTGGGAAGGAGACAGACAGGAAAGGTTGGCAACCGATGCCCACTGGGCAAGCAGTCAGCATCCATTGTGATGTAATTGGCAAATGAAGAACGGCTAGATCTTGGACAGCCAACATGGTGCACTCCAGATGTTCTTGACAGGTGTCAAGACACTTTTGGTTTCTCTCAGTTTCTTTTTAAAAAATAATAATATTTTTTATTAGTTTTACATACAATCACTTTACGTAACATCATATCTTACTGAAATTTCATTGGCTCAACTGAGCCTCATGACTTCCCTCCATCCCAAGTTTTGCATCTTTGCATTTCACTTTCTTTCCTATTCTTGTTATATCTTTATCTACAGAGCCTAGGACTTGCTGATCAGAAGGTCGGCGGTTCGAATCCCTGCGACGGGGTGAGCTCCCATTGCTCGGTCCAGCTCCTGCCAACCTAGCAGTTCGAAAAATGTCAAAGTGCAAGTAGATAAATAGGCAGGAAACGGCGTTTCCGTGTGCTGCTCTGGTTCACCAGAAGTGGCTTAGTCATGCTGGCCACATGACCCGGAAGCTGTATGCCGGCTCCCTCGGCCAATAAAGCGAGATGAGCGCCGCAACCCCAGAGTCAGCCACGACTGGACCTAATGGTCAGGGGTCCCTTTTAAAAAAATTGCATTTCTCAACCTGAGTAGGTAGTAGTTTCATCTTGCAGATCTTCAGATAACCCTGCTAGTGATGTTAATTGCTTACAGTTGTCTTTCAAATATCATATAAATCTGTTCCAGTCTTTTTGGAATGCTTGATCTCACTGGTTCCGGATTCTTCCCTTCTCTCAGTCCCTCTCTCTCTTACAATCTTAAGTTCAGTTCTCAAAGGTTTGTTATTTATTTGATCTATATCTCTGCTTTCCTCCAAGAAACTCAGAGCGGTGTACATAGTTCCCCCTCTCCCCATTTAATCCTCATAACAGCCCTGTGAGGTAGGGTGGATTGAGAGACTAACCCAAGGCATCACCCAATGAGCTTTATGGCAGTGTGGGGATTTGAACCCTGGTCTCCCAGCTCCTAGTCCGACACTCTAACCACTACACCACACTGACATCTGCATCAGTTTGCAATTTTCTTTTTTAAAATAAAGTCCTGCTGAAAATCCACCAGCGTTTCAGTGCAAATTTCTCCTAAAAGATACATGTTTGTGTGCAATTTTGTCCAATGTGCACATTTGTGCAAAGCAATTTCTCCATATACCATACATTATTTTACACATTATTTCCTCTAAACATATGCATTTCCATGTGCACTTTACTGTACATTTTTGTACATATTCACTGGCTGAAGCAAAAGTCAAGGAATGATGAAGATGGCCTCTTCTTTGCGACCAGCCTTACAAATGCCTGAAGGTGCTAGCCAAGCCTTGATATAGCGAGCTTTGCCAGCATTTCTCATTTTTATATCAATATTAAAAGGTTTTGCCTTAAAAAAAACAGCACTAACCCAAACAGAACCCTGCTGCTGAATAATCTCACAGCTGCATCATTTATATACTGTTAATGAGAATGAAAAGCAATAAACATTTAATTTCCACCAACACTAGAAAGCAGCTTTTAATAACGCACATGAGAAAATGGCCAGTCAGGGAACACAGTGTAGCTTCAGTATTCGACTATAAAGCCGTGATGCAAAAGAATACAGATATCAGCTTACTGAAATCCTTTTTGTTAAAAAATTAAACTGCATCCATTTGGCTAACACTTTTCAAGCTTTTTTTTTTTTACATTTGTTTCAAATTAATGTGTACTGAAGCATGCCAAATATTTGCAAAACTGATTATCAACAATACACAGATACCAGCAATGTCAGAGACTGGCTGGATGAAAAGGAGTGGTGGGTGTCTCCATCCCAGGAGCATCCTCCCCCCACGGACAGCACAGAAGCACGAGACTTGGACCCAGGACAGTGGTGGTGGGATTCTGGCCACGCCTCATAATAATAATAATAATAATAATAATAATAATAATAATAATAATAATAATAATTTATTTATACCCCGCCCATCTGGCTGGGTTTCCCCATCCACTCTGGGCGGCTTCCAACTGAATATTAAAAACAATACAGCATTAGACATTAACAACTTCCCTAAAGAGGGCTGCCTTCACTTGTCTTTTAAAAGTAAAATAGTTGTTTATTGCCTTGACATCTGCTGAGAGGGTTTCCACAGGGCAGGCGCCACTACCGAGAAGGCCCTCTGCCTTGTTCCCTGTAACCTTACTTCTCGCAATGAGGAAACCACCAGAAGGCCCTCGGCACTGGATCTCAGTGTCCGGGCTGAACGATGGGGGTGGAGACGCTCCTTCAGGTATACAGGACCAAGGCCGTTTAGGGCTTTAAAGGTCAGCACCAACACTTTGAATTGTGCTCAGAAACGTACTGGGAGCCAAAGCAGATCTCTCAGAACCGGTGTTATGTGGTCCCGGTGGCCACTCCCAGTCACCAGTCTAACCTCAGAGGAAGGTACAAGCTGGGAAATTCTTGGAAGCAGGGAGCATGAGGGATGATGAGGTTTCCAGTTTGGATGCAGGCTCCAACAGAAGATGGAGGGGAGCCAGACAGGACTTCTCCTCCCCTTCTCTGCCAGCAGCTCGCTGGCCCCACTCCCTCCCAAAACACAGACACTGCTGCATGTTGCCAAACAGTGTGCCAGGCAGTTAGAGAAGGAAATGCCTGTGGCTCACCATAGCAATCGACTATGGGTGGAGTCCAGGCAGAGAAGGCTAAAGAATGGAGGGGCTGTTTAGCAGTCGAGCAACTTCTTTATTCAGGAGGGGTTTGCCTTTTCTAGCCTCCTTGTGTTGTTTTCCCTTCCTTCTGTAATAAAGAAATTAAATGCTTGTTAGCTTCACATTTTGCTCTCTCTCTCACCTGCGAATGACCCGACAGCCCTTGTGACAATACTTACAGACTCACCCCAGTGCTAGGAATTGAAGGCAGATTAGAAATTGCACAGAATAGACTTCCTGATAATGTGTTATCTGCTGGAGGCCCTCAGCTGCAGAGTGTAGTGATCGACTGGGCATATAAGGGGTGATGCAATCTTTTGGGAATTCTAGTCCTAAGTTGCGTAGGGCTAGGTTGCATACAACAAAACGAGCACCTTGAACTTAGCGTGGTAGCTAATTGGCAGCCAGTGCAAATTTTCTTTGCACAGCGGCAAGCAGTTGAGTGTCAGGGACTATGTTGAGGAGGGTTGCACTGTGGAGGAATGTTGGGAGCCATATCCTCCCCCTGATCCTTATCCTGAATCTTCCCAGGAGCAGGAGGACAGTATAGATTTGGAACAGTGGTTTGCAAAGGGGCATAGTTCAGAAGGCAGAAGCTGGGAAATACTGGATGGGAACAGCTAGGTCAGGCATAGGCAAACTCGGCCCTCCAGATGTTTTGGGACTACAACTCCCATCATCTCTAGCTAACAGGACCAGTGGTCAGGGATGATGGGCGTTGTAGTCCCAAAACATCTGGAGGGCCGAGTTTGCCTATGCCTGAGTTAGGTGAAGAAACACTGGAAGAGAGAGGATTAACAGATTCACAGTCGTTGGACAGCCTTCCTCCACCACCCTCCCCAAGTTCAAGAAGAGCACAGAAAGTCTCAGAACAGAAAGCACAGAGGGTACAAACTCAGATTACAAGATATGGGAATGACGTAGATTAATAGGGACGGAGGGGTGCAAGCCTTAATTGGGAGCACCGCCATTCTGGGTTGACGCTTTCTTTTGTCCCTCACTGTGTTTATTAAAGAAACTACGTAACTGGTAAGAATTTCCTTTCGCTTGATCTGCTTATTTACAGCCACAGGGGAGAAAGCTGATTCCCCAAAGCCTGACATTGAGTCGCCACATTTTGCACCAGCTCTAGCTTCCAGAGAAACATCAAGGGCAGCCCTACATAGAGCACATTGCAGCAATCTAGACTGGAGGTTACCAGCACATGGACGACAGAGCTCAGGCTATCCTGAAAGGCTGCAGCTATCTTGCAGACCGAAGCTGGTGGAAGGCATTCCTAGCCTGATCAGCTGGTTGAACAGGCTTGCTATATCGCTCCTTTCATTTCTTGTTCACACAGAAGACTGTTTTTGTTCATGTTATATAATTAATAAGATCTGAAGGGCAAAATTCTTGTGGAACCCTCAATCATTTAAAACTAATTCACAGGGTATCATTAAGGCTCAGGCACTAGAAAATAAAATCTGTGATAAAAATGAGAAGTACAACTTAATTTACACTCATTACATTATGATTTTAAACATATCATTACGTTTAACGTAAGATAACCTTGCAGCAGTGCCGTTATGTAGTAAATACAACATTGCTATTAGTCTGTACAATAAAATTTTATTAGCAAACAAATCAAGATAATAAATAGGCAAGAGCAAAAAAAGGGGAGAGAGAGAGTCTGAATGAGACTTTTGTTTTGGCTAAGCATTGCAAATTGTTGTCATTGGCTGTCCCCATTCCTAAGAACAGTGGTATCTGTGAGCAGGTCATTTAGATCTTATGTGTCGAGTTCATTTAATTGTAAATGACTGGGAAGCATTAAAGCATTATGATTCATTTGTGGAAAAGGAATGCAAGTGAAACTATTTTGCAGTAATACAGTTTTCTAGGGGATAACAGCTACATTAAGCAAGGGCGTTTCCCTTCCGTTGCTACTGCAATCTATGCTATTATTTGCAATCCCACACCATATAATTTACACATTAAGGGCGTCATTATTACAAGTTAAATTTGTATTAACAGAGTTGATGGCAGACTGCAGTGCTTTGTTGTGAAATGAGAAAAACTTGCTTCTCTATCTACACAGGACAATTGTTTGAAATCATTGGCTATTATGGCTGAGGCCCAAGGGAGCTGGACTCTAACAACTTCAGTACTTGCCTGCTGATACAAAGGGCATTTCAGTCACAAATGGTAGACATCCTCTAAGATACATATGAGACATTTTGTGTAACGTAGATATGGCTAAACAGATATGTAGTGCCCAGATCAAGGGAAAGAATGGCACCACTCTATTATGCCTTGGTCGGACCACACCTGGAATACGGTGTCCAAAATTCTGGGCACCACAATTTAAGAAGGATGTTGACAAACTGGAAGGTGTGCAGAGGAGGGCAACCTGGATGATTAAGGGTCTGGCAACCGAGCCATATGAGGAACGGTTGAAGGAGCTGGGAATGTTTAGTCTGAAAAAGAGGAGACTGAGAGAAGATTTGAGAGCCATCTTCAAATATCTCAAGGGCTGTCACCCTCATCCTCCTCTGTCACCTGGTGAGGATTGTCTACAACAACCTCTCCTCCCTCATCCCCAGCTTGCTCCCATGTGACCCACTCCCAGGATCCTCTTCCACTTCCCCAAAATCCTGCCAGTTTATGACACCTTGTTAAACCCTCAATGGATCTGGAAGAACAAGAAGGTCTTCATCCAGAAGACCACCCCATAGGCATCAGGTAAGCCTCTGGGGAGGGCATCCCGTATCGCTAAATGTAACTTCTTCACATGTAGCAAGTAAATGACAGCTTAAAAAAAGTGATGCCATACAACTGCTTTTGGAGCCTAGTTACTGGAAATGGAATGAAATGTGGGTTCCACTATTCCTGCGAGGTGCACGATTGCTGAATGCCATAATCAGGGAACGTGCCACTTTTTACCCCCCAAAAAGAGAGGGGAAAATACTGTTTCCCAAGTCTGAATAAAAAGTTGGCCTTTTAAAAAGCAAATGTTTGCTTCTTGTCTAAAACATTAACTCTTAGAAAAATTGTTCCATCCCCATTTCTATCAATAAGATTGCTAAAAATGGATTTGGAGAAATCTCACCAGAAAGATAAACAACTTGCATTAAACTCCCTTACAGAGCCATGAGAAAAATCTGTATAAAAGAAGACAGAGACAAATGAAAGTTGATGATAAAACATATTGGAAATTATTCCAGACTCTGCACAGAGATGTTACTCATAGCTACAACAGTTACAGACACAGACATGATGAGTGCAGGAAATGGAAAAGGCCACTTCCCTGCCTCACCCCCCCCGAAAAAAAACAAAACAAATAAATAAACAATAAAAAACCTGTTTGTGGGGGCATTGAAGGCCTCTGGTTTCTTTTTGCACATTGACTACCACAAAGTGCTGTTGAGCATGGTATTGAGATAAGTGATCAGTAAGTTACTCCTAATTGGTACAGTCCTCTATTTCCTAGACTTAACACCAGCATAACAAACCAACACGAGGGATCATTGTAATTTTTGCTGCAATGGTGAAAGCATAATCACCACCATTATTGATATTATTATTAATGTGAGATGTGAGATACATAGCAGTCAAGTACAACATTCTTAGAATGGACATGCTAGGAGATGCTTTGCACCAGCCAGGAGAAAACTTCCTGTTTTCTCCTGAGCTGGGGCAAACTTCCTCTGCCTGCCCACAGTCACTTGGGACTAACTCCCTTATGGGATAGTTCCACATGTATATATACTTTTGTAACCTAAGTCTGCCTTCAGGGATCCAACTGTGAACTGAATGAATGTGAGTAAACTACTTTTATATTCACTTTAATAAGATTGTTGTGTATATTCTTTTTAAGAGGGACAAGAAGGGATCTTACCAGGAATCTTATACAGAGAGGCTCAGACGAGCCTGCAACCAGCAAAACACTGTGCGTTTAAAGGGGAATGTTTAAACTCTGCTAAGACATAGAACTTGCTAATGCAAGTTAGGAAGGATATCATTAAACAATATATGCTCTCCTGCATCCCTGCTGAACATTCACACAATTAACTCCAGGAGATGCAGCTTATGGTGGGGCTGAAGTGTGCTGAAGTTCCCCAAAACAACCTTGCTGCCACTTACTGTGGGAATGTTAAGGATAGTAGGAAAGGATATATTGAATAAGTATTATTCTTTCTTCACTCATGCTAGTAAGTGATGTACCAGAGCAGATTTCCCTCAATATAGATGGAAGCTAGTTTGCAGATTTGTTTGAATCTCTTAGTTAAGATTATTTCCTGGTGCCCCCTTTAATCCCTCTTAAAAGAATAAAGACACAAGAGTCTTTCTGAGTAAAGTAACAAAAAGTTTACTCACATTTCAGTTCACGATTTGATCCCGAAAAGCAAGCTTTACTTGGTGCTTACACAAAGAAACTGTGAGTTCATCTCATATCAAGACGGAACTCATGTGCTGCTGGCTGAGAGCCAGCGGACAGCAAAAATACATTAAGACAGCAAAATGGCTGCAGGAGAGCAGCATGGCAGCAAACCCAGCCAAATGGGTGGGGTAGAAATAATAATAATAATAATAATAATAATAATAATAATAATAATTATTATTATTATTATTATTATTATTAAATAAATAAATAAATAAATAAATTATACTCTGGGCAGCTTCCAACAAAAGATTCAAAATACATTAAAATACCAGTCATTAAAAACTTCCCTAAACAGGGCTGCCTTCAGATGTCTTCTAAACGTTAGATAGTTGTTCATTTCTTTGACATCTGATACAGTATAAAATATACACTATAAAATATAGAACAAGATAACAAAAGTCTGGACTAGACTGGTCAAGATTGTACTGCAACTGAGAAAATGGCTGCATGACTCAACTCTTTTATGGAATCAGTCAAAGCCACGGTCATCTCCCAGGTCACATGAAGGGGGAGGATGCTCCAGACCAGTGGAACAGGAAGTTACACTGACTGGATGTCCCCCTGCCTGTACCCACTCTAGGAAAATAAGGAATGTTGCATTTGACTGCACCAATGGATTACATCCTACACTTACTAGGGTGGGGCAGGACACTGGCAAGGTCAGGAAGTCGAGACCTTAGGCCTGCCCTGTCCTGGTATTGTGGGGGTGGCTCCATGCCCCCACCACTGTGGCTGGTCCTGGAGTCAGTGGAAGACTGTAAAAACAGACCAAAAGCAGACGAGCATTTGCCAAATGCTTGCCAAGAAATGCTGAGTGAGAGGATTCCAAATCAAGCTGAGGGAAACTGGCTGGTCACTTTTTGAAATGCTTCAAAACAGAAGACCTGCAGTATCAACTCGTTTCATATCATTCTATTGCAAGAAACTTGGGAGGAGGGTGAAATTGTCATAAACGGATTCGACCTACTATCCCTTCCAGCTTGCCCCTCCCAGAAAGGAGGACGGCCGAAAGGTGGTCTTGTAATTGGTATCTCACTGAAGCTGCATTTCAAATTTTCATTAGTTTTGACTGCTCCCCCTTATGCTTTATCCGGGTTGATGTCGGGGGGGAAAGTATCACTGCTAATCTCCAATGCAGGGTAAAGTTCAAGCTCAGAGTGCAGCAAACGGATTTTTTATTTGTTTATTTCTGTATTTGTATACATTGCAGGGAGCCTGTGGTGGTAATATTCCCCATACTCATAGTGGTGGAAAGCAAATGGCAAAGATGGATGTGGCTTTTGACCCTTCGCCACCACATAAACTCCACTTTTAAAATCAAGCTTCACGTATGCCCATGGAGGTAAAGATAAAGGGACCCCTGACCATTAGGTCCAGTCGTGACCGACTCTGGGGTTGCGGCGCTCATCTCGCTTTATTGGTCGAAGGAGCCGGCCTACAGCTTCCGGGTCATGTGGCCAGCATGACTAGGCTGCTTCTGGCGAACCAGAGCAGCACACGGAAACGCCGTTTACCTTCCCGCCGGAGCGGTACCTATTTATCTGCTTGCACTTTGACGTGCTTTCGAACTGCTAGGTTGGCAGGAGCTGGGACCGAGCAACGGGAGCTCACCCCGCCGTGGGGATTCGAACCGCCGACCTTCTGATCGGCTAATCCTAGGCTCTGTGGTTTAACCCACAGCGCCACCCGCGTCCATTTTAGTGGAGCTTTGGCTATGTACCACTCCTGACATTTTTTAATGCAATGATTCCAGAAAATAATGGGGATTTCTAAAGTCTGAGCCTGCTTTCCAAAATGCACGCACGACTCTCGGTAAATTTCAGGAGGAGCCGCATGCTTGAAAATCTACAGAAGGAATTAAAAGCCCAGAGGCATATGGGTGGAACAGGACTTAAAATACAATGTTTTCTCCAACGGTATTCAAAGATGTTTCTTCTGGTCACCGCATGACCATAACCATTAAAGTTGATCCTCAGTCTAGCTTGAAAAGTTGCTACTTTAAAGTGAGCAGAAGTAACAGAGCAAATCTTCATCTGACCTTTAATAACGTAGCCTGCAGTTATATCACAGAGAATACTAATTTCGACCGGGGAGCGGGGTGGAGCAGAGAAACCCTTTCAGGCTAACGTAAAAGTCAATCGGCTCGTGGTATTTTCATTAGGATATGTACTATTGCATGAAAACACAGAGTACAAAGAAAGAGCAAAATAAGTGTTCCTGTCAAGCTCTCCTTCCTGGACTTATAATGCCATGAATCCGAGGAAGGCAGGAGGCAGCGGCGGTCAAAGATTGAGGAGAAGGAAATAAATTGGCATCAAATTGCATGTCTGGAGGGCAGTTGGGATTGGGTGGTTTTGACCTGGTCTGAGCCTGGAATGGGTGACACAATATATATGAATGTGTGAAGCTGCCATTTTGAGGGAGCTACATGTGTACAAATCAGCCTTAAAATCTGAGGTCAAGTTGCAGTCCAAAGCCATTGAGCCATATCACAGCTCTGTGGTGGAAGTACAATGTTTGCCCTTTTCAACTTAACAGCTTGGGCTTAACCCCAGACAGTTCTACAAAAATGTGTGTTTTCCTTCACTCAAACCAGCTTTCAGTTTGGGTGGGTCTACTCTTCTACTCTTACGTTTATGCTGTAAAATGTAATGTAATTTATAGAAGTATTATTATTATTATTATTTAAATATGTTTGTGCAAACAGCACATCGCTGTGTTCAGGGTCTTGATTTTCCTACTACAACTGCTACGACTGGATGGACTCTTCAAGAAATCTCAATGCTGATCCTATTTGCACCAATTCCACCCATACCCACCCAAATTCCTTTTGTATTCGTTGATCTTGATGGTTGTACTAAAATACAAACCATCCTCACAAATATACATCATTATATGTATATTAGATGCACGTAACATGTATATACACCCCAGGTTTCTGCAAGAAAGTAGTGCATAAACACATACATACATACAATGAATGAGTCCCATCAGTGAAAAAGGTGGAGTATAAATAAATAAAATGATGATGATATAATAATAATAATTTATTATTTATACTCCGCCCATCTGGCTGGGTTTCCCCAGCCACTCTGGGCAGCTTGCAACAAAATATCGTAATACAATAGTCTGTCAAACATTAAAAGCTTCCCTAAACAGGGCTGCCTTCAGATGTCTTCTAAAATGATGGTAATAATAATAATAATAATAATAATAATAATAATAATAATAATAAATAATAATAATAATGCAACTCTATAAAATACTTAGGCATTGAATACTTTTAGAACTATACTGCAGAAACATAATATCACATGGGGTCTGACTTCTTAATATGTATCTTACTTACATGTTTGTATTTTTGTGTATAATTTTGCAAATAATTAGTAGGGTTTTTTTCTTTAAAAAAAGTACAATTGCAAGAGGAAAACTTGATCGTGTTGGAACCACCAAAGCCCATTCAAAATGGATTATTCTTCCATCCCTATTACTAACATACAAACAGGGAACACAGAACTTTACTGAGTAACTTAATCAAAGAGCCTGTGAGACTTACAGTGTAAATTTAGATCGGGGCAGGGAAGAAAGAAAGAAAGAAAGAAAGAAAGAAAGAAAGAAAGAAAGAAAGAAAGAAAGAAAGAAAGAAAGAAAGAAAGAAAGAAAGAAACCATCAAGGAAGTGGAAGGAGACAGGGGAAAGGGTAACAAAGAACGAATCTAAGAAATGTTGTTTGTTTCAGACACTGAATTTCTCTCTAGATCACATAAGACGATTGCACCATCATGTAAGGAAATGTTGGGGAAACTAAATGAAGTGCTGCCTCAATGCAGCCTAAATGCACCATACACTAATCAGAGATAAGCAAACTTGTGAACACTTGCTTGAGTGAACATTTGAACAATTTGGAAAATGTGAGTTGCTGCTGACTTCCCCGTCCTGGTAATTTGCAGCACTGTTGCTTTTGCAGTACAGAAGTGGGGGCCTGGGGGCCTCCAGATTCTATTTTACTACAACACTCATCATTTCCAACCACAGTAGCTGGGAATGATGGGAGCTGGAGTCCAGCAACTTATACACTGCCCTATACCTGGAGGTCTCAGGATGGTTCACAGCAAGACCACAACATATAAAATCAAACCAAAAGCAACAACCCAATAAAAAACCCCAAAAGAACCACATTCTAAAACAATGCAGAATCAAACATTTCTGAAGAAAGTCAAATATAAAGTACACAGTCAAAGCAACACAATTAACAGGAAACCAAAATACCATCTCAAAGATTTCAGAATAAAACATTACAAAGGAGGTCAACTCCAGAATACATATTTAACACAAAGTTGACAAAAAACAAAATCTTAAACATTTCAAAAGAAAACATTGCTAAGTGAAGTCAGATACAAAATGCACATTTAAAACAGCATAATTAACAAGAGAAGAAAATATTATAAGCATGACATGACTGTTTGGCAGGCACAAAAAGATGGGGCAAAAGATTCCAATGATTCGGATTTGTTGTCAGGCATAGCGATGTCCCTCCGGTCTGCTATGTTTTTATAACTAGGAAAGGTAAAGGTAAAGGACCCCTGGATGGTTAAGTCCAGTCAAACTTGACTCTGGGGTCGCAGCACTCATCTCGCTTTCAGGCCGAGGGAACTGGCATTTGTCCGCAGACAGCTTTCTGGGTCATGTGGCCAGCAGGACTAAACCATTTCTGGCACAACAGGACACCGTGGCGAAAACCAGAGTGCACGGAAACACCGTTTCCCTTCCTGCCGCAACGGTACCTATTTATCTACTTGCACTGGTGTGCTTTCGAACTGCTAGGTTGGCAGAAGCTGCGACAGAGCAATGGGAACTCACCCCGTTGCGGGGATTCGAACCGCTGACCTTCTGCAGGAAGCCTAAGAAGAGTTTGGATTTGATATCCCGCTTTATCACTACCCGAAGGAGTCTCAAAGTGGCTAACATTCTCCTTTCCCTTCCTCCCCCACAACAAACACTCTGTGAGGTGAGTGGGGCTGAGAGACTTCAGAGAAGTGTGACAAGCCCAAGGTCACCCAGCAGCTGCATGTGGAGGAGTGAAGACGCGAACCCAGTTCCCCAGATTACGAGTTGACTGCTCTTAACCACTACACCACAGTAGCTCTCTGTGGTTTAGACCACAGTGCCACCCGCGTCCCTTCTTTTATATCTATGGCCAATCAACTGGACTGCAAGGAAGAACATAGGCGAGGAAAATCTGTTGCCTTCATGGGGTGACCACCTGGGTTCCTGCTCCCCTGGCTGCTAAGTGAACAAACTGCAGATAATGATTTGACTCCTTAAATCCTGCTACTTTCAGTTGCAAGTTGCTGATTACACACAAACACACACACACACATATGCATGGGACTGAGTCCAGTCCATCGCAAGCAGAGAGGGGTTTTATAGCTTATGCAAAACAAGGTAACTAACCTCTACCCGATGCTTCCTGAACAAGGTTCCCCAGAGAGATCTGTGCTCTTTACCATTGATTTGTGATGCTGATATATGCCCTGGGAGCACATATAATCATTTCTTTTCTCCTTCTCCCCCAATTGTTTTTGTTTTCAAACAACATTTGAAAGGGCAGGAGCTAGAGCGCCTGTCCCCTGGAGTATTAATAGGCGAGTGGCACCTTCTGGCTTTAGCTCAGCCACCTGCTAAGAAGGATAATGTAATGGAAGAGAAAGCAATAGGCTGAGAATTACCTGTAGAGGCAGATGACAGTTAAAAGTAATTGTGTTTTACATGCCACAGAGCAGCAATTGGTAGACTCCTTGCCACAGGTCCAAAGTGAAACGCAAAACCCCCCCTAATTCCAGAGACACTTTATCTTTAAATAGCAATTTCAGGTGTTCTGACCTGGGACTGAGAAGGGGTGGGAGAGAAATTCAATTCAGTTTCAAATATGTGACATTCGCACTTTCCATGATGATGTAGGAACTGAAACGCAGCTGTCCTTCGAAATTTGCACTTATCCAAACTACGATGCAGTTCTCCAACTACTGAGATGCTAACTCAGCCAGACTACTCACCAATTATATTTATTATTCTTATTAAAATCTCATATACACTGCAAAACACAATAATGTTTTCTTCGTTTTATTTTGACTTCCCCTCCTGTTTTCCAAGGTGTTTTTAATTTCTTCCCCTTGCCACTCCTTATAGTCTCTCTTTTATAACCACCATACAACAATATCTAATTCCTTCTGTTGCTCATACTTCAAATCCTGCTCGTGAATTCATCATACTATGATATTTCTTTAAAGATTCCAAAAAAAGTTTCCATTCTTCCACAAGAGACCTCATCAGGTTCTCTAATATTTGCTGTTAGCTTTGCCAATTCTGCATAGCCCATCACTTATCCATTTTTCTTTTGCGGGAACTTCTTCTTCCCCAGAATTTTTAAACAAATCTTTTTGTTAACTTGATTTATTTAAACTACTGGTATAGACTGCTGTCAGGGGCTCAGGAGCAGAGGCACAGGGGAGAGAGGAAATGGAGAGCGAAGGGGAAGAATCTGAGGGCAGCGTAGGGGAGTATGACAGTGACCCGAGAGATTCCATGAGCTTCTCCAGCGAATCAGAAGATTCCCAGAGGGGGGCGCCGATGGCCAGGGCAAGGGGGGTCCCAGGGGGGACGCACCAGAAGCAAGGAGCCAGCGGGGACTCCCAAAGCAGCAGCGGGAGATCAGGACCAGCTTCCCCACCAGAGCGTAGTGGGGGGGGGGGAAGAGTCCCATGTATCAGGGCCAGCGTCTCCTCCAGCAGGGAGAGAAGATGAGTCAGGGCTGACCACGCCTCTATCGGAGAGTGGGGGAACGGAGGGGAGGTCAGGTCCAGCTAGCCTCCCCGAAGGGGGAAGCAGTGACAGGAGCAGTGTAACAGTCAGGAGGAAGGTTGCCGGCTGGGCGCGCACGCCAAGTTCGAATGTACAGGCGCGCGGGACAGCAGAAAACCCGGATTGGGAACCAGGCCCTAAAGCCCACCGGAGGCAGGGGGAAGACTCAGGGGACTCAGCGTCAGAAGAGTCTAGAAAGGGCAAGACCCCAGCGGACAGGCGGAACCAGAGGAGGAAAGAGCAATGGAAGAGGTGGAGCAAGGCTAGAGTCTTAAACTGGTGTCTGGGGGGAGGAGATTCAGACGGAGCTTCAGCGGTCTAGAGTTTGAGACGTAGAGCTGCGCGCTGCGGCTTTGAAAGCGAAACTGAACTTCAATAAAGACTTTTGTATATAACAACGAACTGGCGTTGGTCCTTTGTGAGCTGGGACCTCGGGCAGCTCTGACAACTGCCATGCGAAGCCATTGTGGTGCCAACTCTCATTATTCCTGATCTTTGGCCATGATGGCTGAGACTACGGGGAGTTGTAGTCCAACAAAATCCGAAGGTCACTGTGTTGGCTTCACCTTGACTACTATGTACATTAAGGTAAAGGTACCCCTGACCGTTAGGCCAGTCATGGATGACTCTGGGGTTATGTGTTCATATCGCTTTATAGGCCGAGGGAGCTGACATTTGTCCTCAGACAGCTTCCAGGTCATGTGGCCAGCATGACTGAGCCACTTCTGGTGAACCAGAGCAGTGCACAGAAATGCCGTTTACCTTCCTGCCGGAGCGATACCTATTTATCTACTTGCACTTGACATGCTTTTGAACTGCTAGGTGGGAAGGAGCTGGGACCGAACAAGAGGAGCTCACCCCCGTTGCAGGGATTCAAACCACCAACCTTCCGATCAGCAAGCCCTAGGCTCTGTGGTTTAGATCACAGCACCACCCGTGTCCCTATACTATATACATTAGTATGCAAACTCTTCATTTGCATTCATACTAATTTCATTTAGCATTCAGAGGCTGCCTTGTTTTTGCTCCTGGTATTGAATTTATATGCACCTGCCCCATTTTTTAAAGCTTCTGATTTTAGCATGGTTTTTGAACATCTGTTTTACTGGTGGTTTAGTGTTACCTTTGCCAACCTGCCGAACATTTCATAAAATTATAGAATTGTGGAGTTGCAAGGGACTCTGAGGGTCATCTTGTCTATCTTCCTGCCATGCAGGAATTTCAGCTAAAGCATCCATGAAACATGGCCACCCAACTGTTCCTCATAAGGCTTGGTTTCCAGACCCTTGATCATCTTGATTGCCCTCCTTTGCACACGTTCCAGCTTGTTAATCTTCTTCTTGAATTGTAGTGCCCAGGACTGGACACAAGATTCCAGGTGTGATCTGACCAAGGCATAATAGAGTGGTACTATGATTTCCCTTGGTCTGGACACTAAACTTTTGTTGATGCACCCTAGAATAGCATTAGCTTTTTTTGGCTGCTGCATCACACTGGTGACTCGTCAACTGTTGACTCACATCAAACTTGTGATCTACTAAGACCCCTAGCTCCTTTTCACATGTACTTCTTGTATGTGCCGCCATCTTATATTTGTGCAGCTGGTTATTCCTGTCCAAGTGTAGAACCTTACATTTGTCATTGCTGAAATTCATTTTGTTAGATTTGACCTAGTTCTCCAATCTGCTAAGGTCGTATTGAATCCCAAGTCTGTCTTCTGCTGCATTAGGTACGGCTCCCAGTTTGATGTCATCTGCAAATCTGATGAGCATCCCCTCAATTTGAAAGGGTGAGATATACACTGAGGAAAGAAATGATGAATAAAGCAATAATTGTCCAAGCCAGCCCGATATGGAACATGTTATTTTCCCTTGAGACATTAAGCTTTCATGCAAAAACATGACCTCGTTCAAAGTACAGTTCTATGCATGTCTACTCAGAAGTTAGTGGTGTTGAGCTTAATGGGACTTACTCCCAGGTAAATGTATATGGGATTGCAGCCATACCTGTACACACCTGTATTTCCTTCCCCTAATATTACAGAAGGTAGGATTCATAGAAATAATTCCCTTAAAAAAACAGTTAAAAGTCAGATACATTTTATAGATACAGTATCCTTGTTTCTTAAAATTTATTTAAAAATTAGATTTCCATTGTGTTCTCAAGAGAGACATGCAAAAGGCATATATATATATATATACACACATGCCTGTTAGAATGCAGATTGAAAACACAGAAAACAATAAAAAGCACGAGGGAATAAGGGAATATTTTTTTCCAAGTTGGCTTAATTTGAGGATCTGTCAAAGTTCTTTTAGTTGCCGGCCTGTTCATGAGGAATACAAATAAGGTGTCTTACATGAAGCATTTAAAATGGTAATTTCAAAGATGCAAGCTGGTGTGTTTCAAAAATTAAAAGAACAATTTATATTACATTGAAGATCAACATGAAATGCCAGCTGATTAAGATTCAGTGACTCCAAATAAATCTCTCTCTCCCTCTCTCTCTCTCCCTGTTCCCTGTGATATGCTTAATGTTAGTCTAGGTAACCCTTTCTTCTGCAAAGAAAACCTCAGCAATACCAAGCAGACTTTTAAATATTTATTAAATGATGTATTTTGGATTTTTCTTGAATTAGAAAAACAACCCAGTTTGTCATAAAGCATTACCAACTTTCCTTGAGAAGCGTGACCGCTTAAATGGTGAACTAGCATTTCCTTGCAGTGACATATGCTCTTCAGGGGATACTAAGTTCTTTCTGATAGGCCTGTGGAATGCAAGCCCCCAAACACCATTTTTTTAGGAGAAGTGGTTCTGGACTTTCCAATGAAGTATGAGTGGGCACCAATTCTATGGGAAAGACCCATCTCAGTTTCCTCACTCAGAGTGGCACCAGTGAGAGCTTTCCTCCCAGTGCTACTTGCAAACAGGGGGCGCTTCATCCAGATTGGGACGGCAGCAGGGGGCAAAGTCCCTCTCCTCTTCTTCTGAGTACTGATTTAGACTGGTGCCCCTACACCTGCAATTTCAACTGCATGCATGATTTGACCTCTCTCTTGCATGCATGAGATGACCCTTCCCCTGGGATGTAGGTTGGGATAAGACATCCTCCCCCAGCTAGGGTCTGCAGAAGCTGGACTGGAACATCCACCATTCCTTACCATTGGCAGTGATGGCTGGGGATGATAGTTAAGCAACATCTAAGGTTGGGGAATGTAGGGACGCAGGTGGCGCTGTGGGTTAAAGCCTCAGCGCCTAGGACTTGCCGATCGAAAGGTCGGCGGTTCGAATCCCTGCGGCGGGGTGCGCTCCCGCTGCTCGGTCCCAGCGCCTGCCAACCTAGCAGTTCGAAAGCACCTCCGGGTGCAAGTAGATAAATAGGGACCGCTTACCAGCGGGAAGGTAAACGGCGTTTCCGTGTGCGGCTCTGGCTCGCCAGAGCAGCGATGTCACGCTGGCCACGTGACCCGGAAGTGTCTCCGGACAGCGCTGGCCCCTGGCCTCTTAAGTGAGATGGGCGCACAACCCCAGAGTCTGTCAAGACTGGCCCGTACGGGCAGGGGTACCTTTACCTTTACCTTTAAGGTTGGGGAAAGATGGGCTAAGAGAGAGTGAATGGCACAAAGTCAAACAATGAATTTTAGTGGTATGAATAGTGTCATGCTTAGCCTGGCCCTGCATTTATTGGAATACAATGGAACCTTGGTTCTCAAACTTAATCCATTCCAAAACCAAAGCGTTCCAAAACCAAGGCACACCTTCCTATAAGAAAGTATTGCAAAATGGATTCATCCATTACAGACTTTTATAAACAACCCCTAAAAAAGCAATTTAACATGAATTTTACTCTCTAACGAGACCATTGATCCATAAAAGGAAAGCAATAATCAATGTACTGTACAGTGGTACCTTGGGATGTGAACGGGATCCATTCCGCAGCCCCGTTCGCATCTAGAAGCAAACGTAACTCACAACAGCACATCTGCGCATGCATCACTTTTCGCCGCATGTGCACATGTGCGTGGTGTCATTTTGAGCGTCCGCGCATGCGCGAATGGTGAAAACCGAAAGTAACGCACTCCGTTACTTCTGGGTTGCCGCGGAGCGCAACTCAAACGTGCTCAACATGAAGCATATTCAACCTGAGGTATGACAGTACTATAAAATAAATAAGACAGTACTGTAGATGATAAAAATTAAAATCAATTTCTTTTCTTACCCGCGCTGATAATAGTCATTGTTTGGATGGGGGGCTTTTATCCATTTCCTCAGTCACCAGTCGGTCAATCAGTAGTTGAACTGGGTTCCACACAGTCACAAAAACAAATTGACCAAAAAAGCCTCAAAAATAAAAATGCAAAATAAATAGCAAAAACAAAAGCACCAAACTCAATCCATTCCGGAAGTCCGTTTGACTTCCGAAATGTTTGAAAACCAAGGCGCAGATTCTGATTGGTGCAGACACCCCAGAAATAGTAGCCGACAGCTTCATCGGACATTCGGCTTCTGAAAACGATTGAAAACCAGAACACTTACTTCTGGTTTTTCGTGTTTGGAAACCAAGGTGTTTCAGTACCAAGGCGTTTGAGAACACAAGGTACCACTGTATATGGGTGAACTTTGGGGTTCTTTGAAGTGATGAAATTCACTGCAAGCAATATATACAGACAATTTTTCTGCTTTGTTTATTTGCAACTGAATCCCAAGCAAGTGATTCTGAAAGCTTCATAATGCAGATATTGAAAAAGTAGACTTACATCCAGTTGTTGTTGTTTTAAATGCAAAGACTGAAATTCCAGATCAAAATGACAAACATTGACTGCTTAGCAGTGCAGTCGTACCTGTTCCATTGAGTTCAGCTGGGTGTACTTTCAGGGACACGGGTGGTGCTGTGGTCTAAACCACTGAGCCTCTTGGGCTTGTCAATCAGAAGGTTGATGGTTCGAATCCCAGTGATGGGCTGAGTTCCCGTTGCTCTGTCCCAGCTCGTGCCAACCTAGCAGTTTGAAAGCACACCAGTGCAAGTAGATAAATAGGTACCGCTGTGGAGGGAAAGTAAATGGCGTTTCCGTGTGCTCTGGTTTCCGTCATGGTGTTCTGTTGCACCAGAAGCAGTTTAGTCATGCTGGCCACATGACCCGGAAAACTGTCTGTGGACAAACACTGGCTCCCTCGGCCTGAAAGCGAGATGAATGCTGCAACCCCATAGTCGCCTTTGAATGGACTCAGCCATCCAGGGGTCCTTTGCCTTTACCATTTACTTTCAGGTGTGTATAGTATTGCAGCCTCACAAACCTTCAAAATCTGATAATTACACCTGAATGCAAAACCTTTGTTTTCTACCTTTTGTATATTTTTGAAAAGCAATTTTTTCCTGATTTTGAATTAATTGCATTTTCTCTGAAACCAAATAAAATCCTCATTGTATAAGGATTTGAGAATAGAATCCATGAACTCATCAAGTATAGAAACCCTAACATAGCTAAAAGGTTATCTCAATACTAAAGCCCAATTAGATATAATGAAAATCTATTCCCATTCAACTAATTTCTGTCCTTTCCAAACATAACCTCTTCCTCAAGAAATTTCAAGTAAGAATACCTTTAATAATAACATAGCCAATCTCACCGACTTGATAAGCAAACGCTGAGAGGTTTGCAACCTCAGAGAAATATTCCTTTCAAAAGCAAATTAAGTGTACCATTTCTGGAGACTCATACATCTGTGTACTTGGCAGCCTGCAACTTCCCATCACAAAAGTAACATCAAACTATGTCAAACAGTTATAAACACTGTCAGCAACAAAAGCATTTACACAGATTGATTTCATACGTTTTTGTCAAAAGTCATTTTCTCTAGAGATTCCAATTAATATAGACAGATGGTTTAAATCTCTGACAGAGAGGTGAAAAATAAAGCCCATGGTTTATCAATGGCATTTCAAGTACAATTTGAGAGTTACAGCTCAAAACAGTCAACCTACACCAGACGTGAAAGACATGGAGAAGATGTATGCACACGGTACACTTTGATCCATTCCAGATTTGGTACCTGTTACTAGATGAAGTGGAGAGGGAAGTTGCTATTGAGGGCTTGCTGTCAAAAATGGCATTCCTTTATTGAGCTTTCCCTACGCATTCTGGTACTGTAACAAGTGGTAACAGACTTTTTTGAAGTTATGATTACATTTCTCCGTCTTTCAAGAAGCTCAGTGTGGTATACACCATCCTCCCAATATCCCCCCAGCTTTTATCCAAACAACATCCTTGTGATGGTAGGTGATTGGACTATGGACACCCAGTGACCTCCCTGGCCAGGTGGTGATTTATCCCACTTCAACAATGGCTGTGTTGTGAGATGTCATCACATTTTGCATTTCCTCATTCCCAGCGCTAGCTAATCCTTCCTGAAATAATGCAAATAGAAAGGGCAAACTCCTGATTTATGGGAATGAGCTTTTTACCCAGTCAACACTGTACCCAGAAACCTGAGTAAAAGAGCCATCTTACGATCAACCAAAGAAACCCTTCTATTTACAGTGGGCATTGCTTGGCCACCAACATTTCCATGTATATTCCCGGATGGGAGACTTGGGCTCATTGGAAGTATAGTTCCCAAGGCTCCTGACATCTGTGGGATGTCATGCATTCTGGGAACAACTGCGGCTATACTTCTCATGACTGCCCAGTTTTCCAGCGACTGCTGCAAGCAGGTTCAGCAGCATCCAGGCCCTCTGTGGAATTCAGGGGGGAATAGAGCCTCCCCCATGATCTTCCAAGCTCTAGTAAGTTGCAAAAATGGTGGTTGTGAGGAAGGTTGCATTCATCATGTGATTGCCACAGCAGGAACCAATATGGATTCATCTTGAATTCAGCTAGTGCCCAGATGGCTTGAGGTCTAAAATGAGAAGGATCTGGTGAGGCAGCCTATCTAAAATATGGCATCCAATCTACCCATCTACCAGTGATGTAAAAAATGGGTATGCTTTTGGAAATAAATACAGTGGTACCTCTGGTTACGTACTTAATTCGTTCCGGAGGTCTGTTCTTAACCTGAAACTGTTCTTAACTTGAAGCATCACTTTAGGTAATGGGGCCTCCCGCAGTGGCCGAACGATATCTGTTCTCATCCTGAAGCAAAGTTCTTAACCCGAGGTACTATATCTGGGTTAGCAGAGTCTGTAACCTGAAGTGTCTGTAACCGGAGGTACCATTGTATGTGCCTTACAAGTATATTTTGCATTGTTGACCTCCACATCTATGATTTCATTTATACAAAACCAACCAAAACAAAACAAAACAAAACACATGAGTATCAGTGCTGTTTTTCTTCGAGATGGACATGATATCAACTCTTTATATGTCATTTTATTTTCCTTGTCATAGAACACTTTTCACCTTTAACTTACTCATCCCACGAAGCTGAGTTTTATTTACAGCGTTGCCATGTGAGACTGCACGCAGAAGGGGCAGCCGTGTGTCTCACTCAACATTATTAATGTATAGCCGTTATATTACAGAGCTGAGACTAAGATGCTATGGATATAATTTAAGCAGAATACACACAGCTGCTAAATGAGAACGTAAATTACATTCAGCGTTCATATTGGGGCTTGATACTATTACAACAAACAATATAAATTTCACACGCAGAGAAAACTGTCCGTGGTAATGAGACCAGCTCTTTGAACTGATACTGCTACAAAGTGAAACCATGGTAATTAAGGTATTTCTTGTCTGTGTGTGTGCGTGCATTTTTTTTTTTTATAAAAAATACTTTTACTGCTTGGTGAACTGACACCAAAGCAGTTTTCTAGTTTCAATAATATCACAATGAAACTCATATCAACTGAAATGTGAATTCCAGCTTGACAGATAATATTCCCAAACACATTCTCTTGACCAAGGAGTCAGAGGGAACATCACAGAAGTGGTGACATGCAAGTGTGCATTGTGTCTTGCAAATGGCTTCTTACTTGCCCTGCCATTTATGACCCTATTCCAGCTTTGGTAATTTCTGACTGCTACTGACCCCATAAAGAGATGGACATCACCAGCTACATGGGAGCTGGATGAACATCATGTGGCAGATCTGGCTGGATATCCAGATATCCATGGGTTTCTGCATTGGTAGTATAGCCAAAAGACTACAGTGGTACCTCGGGTTACATACACTTCAGGTTACATATGCTTCAGGTTACAGACTCCTCTAACCCAGAAATAGTACCTTGGGTTAAGAACTTTGCTTCAGGATAAGAACAGAAATCGTGCTCTGGCTGCACGGCGGCAGCAGGAGGCCGCATTAGCTAAAGTGGTGCTTCAGGTTAAGAACAGTTTCAGGTTAAGAACAGACCTCCAGAACGAATTAAGTACTTAACCTGAGGTACCACTGTACCTGCCTCCAATGAGTTAAAGAAAATGGTTAAAAACACTTTTGTTAAAAAAACCAGAAGCATTTTTACTAGGCATAGTGGGGCAGGAGATACCAAAAGGAGATAAAAAATTATTTATGTACGGAACAACTGCAGCAATAATTCTTTTAGCCCCCAAAATGGAAACAACAAGAAATACCAACGAAAGAAGAGGGGCAGATGAAGATGATGGACTTTGCAGAACTGGCGAAGGTGACGGGAAAAATCCAAAATCAGCGTGATCAAGCATTCCAAAAAGACTGGAGTAAATTTATACAATATCTGAAAGATCACTGTAAGCAATTAACAACACTAGCAGGTTTGTAAGAGGACTTGTAATGATGCTTGTTCGTACCTTTTTATAGCTTTTAAAAAATTGTGATATTCTGAACGAGTGAAACATAAATTGGAAATTGTATAAATGTTATGCTATAAAGACTAATATTGAAAACCAAGACGCAGGAGAGAGGGAAGTCGACAAGCTCTTAAGAGCAAATGAAGAAAAGTGGATAATGAAGATGTGTTTAAATATTTTAAAATGGAAACTCAATAAAAATTATTTTTAAAAAGACTATCTGCCTCCACACTTCGTTGTTGTTGTTTAGTCGTTTAGTCGTGTCCGACTCTTCGTGACCCCATGGACCAGAGCACGCCAGGCACTTCTGTCTTCCACTGCCTCCTACAGTTTGGTCAAACTCATGCTGGTAGATTCGAGAACACTGTCCAACCATCTCGCCCTCCGTCGTCCCCTTCTCCTTGTGCCCTCCATCTTTCCCAACATCAGGGTCTTTTCAAGGGAGTCTTCTCTTCTCATGAGGTGGCCAAAGTATTGGAGTCTCAGCTTCAGGATCTGTCCTTCCAGTGAGCACTCAGGGCTGATTTCCTTCAGAATGGATAGGTTTGATCTTCTTGCAGTTCATGGGACTCTCAAGAGTCTCCTCCAGCACCATAATTCAAAAGCATCAATTCTTCGGCGATCAGCCTTCTTTATGGTCCAGCTCTCACTTCCTCCACACTAGGGTTCCCTAAAGCTCTAAGCATGGATTTCCCTTGCTAAAACAGGACAAATCTGGATGTAACTCTTCAATGTAGTATTGGCAAAGATGGTCGCAACTTCACCTTCAGTGAAATCTCAAATCTGCCCAGCCCCTCCCATTTTCTTTAGAGAACAGTGTGATGAGCATGGCACTGTTAAATATTAAAATGTCTTCTGAAACAGGGATAACAAAATGAATATCAACAGAATGGCATCACATTCCAAACAGGTTTCTTTCTTTCTAGTTCTTGTCCCCTCTGCTTCCCAGGGACTTTTTCACAGTATCTGGGAAGCTTCAGAAATTATGTTCATTACTTGTAATCAAAAGAGACAAGCCCATATACAAAAGACCTCCCTGGGTGGCAGGAAATGAACAAATGCTTTCAAATAATGGAAAGTAAGGAGAGAAGTGACTCTTTGTTTAAAGCCTTGGTCCTCCTACAAACTTCTTTTTAAAAAATAAATAAATTGATTTTTTTTTAAAAAAAACTATAAACATACAACAAACAACAATTCAAAATCCAAATACTGAGATTACTCTGAATCTTCTGACTTCCTTCCATGGGTCCTAATGAAAATAATTACAACTGCATATCAATATTTAGCCAAATATTTTTTCCTTCTGAATTACCCATAGTTTCTGCTACTTTACAAGTGTGATTAAAATCCTGCCAATGTTTCAATATGCTTGCAATGGTCTCGTATATAATTTACAAGCTTTTCCCATTCTTTTTTTAAAGTTCTCGTCTTCTTGATTTCTGAGCTTCCCAGTTAATTTTGCTATTTTGGCTTAGTCCATCATCTTGATTTGCCATTCTTCTCTTATCGGGGTTGACTCTTCCTTTCATCTCTGGGCCAGTAGTATCCGTGTGGCTGTTGTTGGATACATAAACCATCTTTTCTGAGCCATTGGGGTCTCGGTACCGCTCCTTCTACAAACTTCCAGGCACTCTAGCATCAGGGTATTGCCATTTTTTCCCAGGCCAATGAAACTAATAAATATTGTATTTTTCTGTGCATAAGATGCCCCCATGTATTTTGGGGGACTAAATTTAAAGAAAAAAATCCCACCCCGAACCGTCCCGTCCTGTCCTTTATTTTGCCAGAAGAAAAGTGGCAACTAAGTGGGATATACATACAAAATAACATACAGAATGCATTATATTAGATGAAATTCTCTCTCTCTCTCTCTCTCTCTCTCTCTCTCTCTCTCTCTCTCTCTCTCTGTGTGTGTGTGTGTGTGTAGAAAGAGATGCACACTAAAATACTGTTGATTTTTTGTGAGGGCTTTTCTTAAAAATAAGCAAACTGATGCAGAAGTATGAAGAACTGAACTTAATATTGGGAAATTGTGTTAAATGGAAACATGACAGGTTTATACAATTATGCAAGTTGCCATAGCTGGAGAGAAGTTCTTCTTTCACAGTGCTAGAAGTAGGGCTGGCTGATGGTTAATTTAGCATAGCCAAATCAAAGTTATTCTTCCCACAACTTAGGAATTCACTGCCACCAGATGCCTCGATGGCTACTCACTTGGCTTGCCTTTATAACGGATTTAGATAAATTAATGGCTGACATTGAATTGTATTCAATATTAAAATTATGTTTCTGACACTTGTAATTTTTATGGCAGAAAAGGAGAGCAAATAAAATACTCATTTCACAAATTACTGGCCCAGCTTTGCAATAAGATATTTATCTTGCTGGTAAAATCAGTACAGATTTTTTGCATCTTACCATGTAAACCTCTCATGGGTTCCCATGTTGACCTCTCCCCTGAATTTAATAAATGGCTGTTGATGTTCATTATTACTCCCTGGAAGGAGAAAAAAGTTCAGAAAGGTTAGGTATATATATATATATATATATATATATATATATATATATGCCTGAGGTAACATCATAACTGAGTTAACAGTACACAGAACCCATTAATAACTGTGGTGTCTTGGCTCTTTAAGGAGTTTTATTCCTTCCCCAGTCAGTCCTTTGACCAACTAATTTATGCAAGAAATCAATACAGATATATTCCTATTATCCGACACTTTCCAATGGATTGCCATAAATTAATTAAAACCCAGGTACAATAAGTTTGGACATTGACAGGAAGGTCACTTTGAAAGCCACTATTGACTACAAATAAAAAGTCATTTTGAAGTAGGTTATTGACAAAATAAACCAGAGGAAATGTTAATATCGCACAAATTGGGGGGGGGGAGCTAGTGCCTGCATCAGAATAAGAGAGGACAGATGGCATCATTGCTGCTGCTACAATTATCTCAACCTTCTATTATTAATTATATAATAATAATAATAATAATAATAATAATAATAATAATAATAAACAAACAAACAAATAAACAAACTTCTACCATGCTCTTCTATTCAGAAGACTATTCAGAGCAGCTTAGAAAAGAAACAGAAACACAACACACAATTTTAGAAGCACAAATAAACATAAGAATCACAAAAAGCAGCAGTCAAACCAGTGTGGCATAGTGGGTAGGGTTTTGGGTTAGGACCTTGGAGACTAGAGTTCATATCTCCACTCAGCCATGAAGCTCACTGGGTGTCCTTGGGCCAGTCAACATCTAGCTAAAACATTTACATGCTGAGAGTCACTCAGTTAATGTAAAAACATGCAACCAGTTGTATCTGGTTAGTTAATGCATTTGGGTTTGGCATGCCACTCTTCGAGGTTGTGTTCTTGATTTCCTCTGCATCTCTGGAATAATCTGAATAAGCAGGAATATATGCAGGGATACTGCATGAATAGGTTCGTTCATTCAAAAATGATTGGTAATTCAAGGACAATAGAGCCAGTTCCATGCCATTCACGAGAGCAGCAAGGAGTAGATTATGGAACAAATTTGGCCAAAGCTTCAGCAATGTGGTTTCAAAACGAATATGGGGAGAGTTTTAGAAGAGGTGGTGATGGCCATCAACATGGATAGATTTAAAATAAATTTAGACAAATTCATGGAGCATGAGGGTATCAATGGCTACTAAACCTGATGGAGATGTTCCACCTTCACGATCAGAAGCAGTCATAGCTGTCAACTTACAGATTTGAAAATAAGGGACCAGCAGCTTCGAAAATAAGGGATCAGCAGCCAAAATAAGGGATTTTGCGAGCACAGGTATGTTCAGCTTCTGAGCCCCTCCGAGCCAAAGGCAGAAAGCCCAGCCAGCAGCCAAACGAAGCCTCAAGTGGTGGTTCCCACAGCGCAGCAACCCGGCAAAGGGGATGCAGCAAGGAAAACCACCATCACCTCTCCGCTGGGAAGCGCTGAGCAAAGGCGAGTCCCCAGGCAACGCAGCCGATTTGATCGGCACAAGGCATGCAAGCTCCACCCCCAGTCGTTCTTAGACTCCTTATTGGGTGAGCAATGCAGTTGGAACCTCCCTCCTCCCTGGTTGGCAGGGAGGGAGAGAGAGGAGCTGCTTCCTTTGAAACCCGGGAAATTTAAGGGACATCATCAATAAGGGACAGCAGCGGGACACGGCACTGGGATAAGGGACTTTCCCACCAAATAAGGGATGGTTGACAGCTATGGAGGCAGTAAGCTTTTGAATACCAGTTTCTGGAAACTGCAAGAGGAGAGAGGGTTCTTGTACCCAGGTCTTGTACCCAGGATTCCCACATGCATCTGGTTGGGCACTGTGAGAAGAGAATGCTAGACTAGCTGGGGAACTGACCAGATCTAACAGGATCTTCTTATGTTCTTAAAGCGGAAGAAAATGTTGCGCAGCGAAGTCAAAACCCAGAGTCTTCACAGTAAATGAATAAAACTTTACTGAGGCAAAAAACATACTTCTTTACAAACACGTAATGTAGGAGAGCAAGGTAAAACAGAAGAAGATTAGACTAGGCTAGAGATCACACAGAGCCCATTGTATCCTGTAAAAGATACAATATTTGTACAAGGAATGAGTCAGAGTGAGTCAGCTAGCTGACTGAGTCTGCACTTTTCAGCACTTTTCAGCACTTTCTACACTTTACTGCTTCTGCTTTCAGAGACCTTTGTCACATGACAGAAAAAGCCACAAATCTCACTGGGTATGCCCATATTTCTGAGTAATTTCCAAGTATTTCTTTCTTTCTTTTTTCCCAGATTCTAGCCATTGGCTGCTTCAATGCAAATTCAGTATATGCCAACTCTTCTTCATCTGCCACGAAACAAATAATAAAGCCAAGCACCGTGTTTCCCAAACGTGGGTCTCCAGGTGTTTTTGGACTACAACTCCCATCATCCATAGCTAGCAGGACCTGTGGTCAGGGATGATGGGAACTGTAGTCCCAAAACGGCTGGAGACCCAAGTTTGGAAAACAGTGGCCCGGCAGAAAGCCATGTGATGTTCTCATCCCTACGCAGGGGGTTGAGCATTTAACTATGTGAGCAAGTTTTGACGTGGCAAATTGTGTGCAAAAAGTTGGCTTCCTAGTGAGATCATCCAGGAGCATCAAACTGGGGCTTACGGTATGGTGGCTTTGGCGATAGTGTTCCTATTGGATACACTGCTGAGCCCTGAAAGACCAGCCAATGCTGCAGAATTCAATGTACCTTGAGCTTGTTTGGAGGTTCTAGCAGGGGAGCGCAGCTATCATATACCTTGGGACTTCCGGGTTGGCACCATAGCCAAATGGCGGATTCCCTCCGAGCTCCGGAGGGAATCTGCTAGACAGGGGTTGGGTCCTGCCGCGCCGGCGACGCGGGGACCCTCAAAAACCACAGGCACGGAAGCCCGTGGACCTGGTGACTCGGCGGGCACCGTTTGCGCCCCCGACCTGCGAAGAAGCCTTTTTAAAGGCTGCGGAGCGGGGGACGGGGAGCGGGGCGGTGCTGTGAGTCTTCTGCTTCCCCTGCCAAGCGAAGCCGCATGCCATTCGACTGAGAGCGCTGACTTCTTCTTTTGAAAATTGGGACTAAAACTCAAAGATAACAACCCGTGAGTAATTTTGAAATTGGACTTAAAGTTTTCTTGGATTTGGTACGAGCGGGGGAGATGCAAAAAGGAAGTCTGTCTCCCCCCCATTAAAGCAAGGATTTGACAACTAAGGTCGAAGAAGAATCTTTTCTTAATTGGATAAAAGTTATTAATTGCACGGATTGATAGTATAAGTAATTGTGGAGGATGAAAGTTAATTTTTTGAATTAAAGTGCCACCCTTCCCGGGACCAGGAGTGATCCACGAGAGGAGCCTGCTGAGGAGACATAAAAGATTTTGACAGCTGTCAAATTAGCTGTCAAAGTCGGAAAAAATAGATAACTTTGTTTCTGATGTTCCTGCTGGTGATAATAGATACAATATAGTTACAAATCGCTGAAAATAAAGAAGAACTGAAACAATTTAACTTGGCTTTTGGGTTGGAAGTGAAAGGAATACTGAATAACCAGAATCCCTCTAGTGGGGGTTCAGGGACATTACAAAAATGGAAATAGGTCGAAAAATACTAGCTGCCCTGGAGGAGGTTATTTTTCTCGTGAGAAAGTTGCGTGAGTCGCAGGAGTAAGGTTTTGTTTTGTCTACAAATGCCATAACTGTGAAGTCAACAGCAAAGGAATTTACTGAGTTGGAAAAGGATTTGATGTATAAAACCCAGGCAGCTGAACAAGAAAAGAAACTTGAGAAAATTGAAGAAGTGGAGAAAGAGATATATGTTGAACAGGAGGAGCAGGAAGGAGGGGTTGCAATGCTGCAGAAGGCAAAGGAGAGCCGGAGGCCTGTCAAGATGGATATAAAAGAAAATAAGAACTGGATAATAAGAACTGGGTTCGAACTGGAAAATGAGGAGTGGAAAGATCTCCTTTTGTGGAGATCTGAAGACCTATGGTCTATAAATCTGATCAAGGTGGAAGTTGGAGCCTTTGGGCTATTTGGACTTAAAAGGATTGAGAAACAAGACTTGAGCTCCACCTTTAAATATGGAGGTCTGGCTGGAAGGAACATGGACATTATAGGGGTAGTGCCCCTCCGAGATTTGGTGTTTAATATAAAGGACTTTCAAAGAAACCGGCAGAGAGGGACTGAAAGAGATTTAAGGGCCTCAGACATGAGGCTGCCAGGCTGATAAAAGATGGACAAATGAACAATGGTTTGGGGATTCAAACCGGGGAAGGGAGGGTGGGGTTTGGAAATCCAAAGGATGTACAAAAATACTCTGATTTTTTCTATCTTTTTTTCTTTTTGTGTTGCTACTAGTAGTAAAATGGGGAATTCGTGGAAGGGAAACTGGGACGATCTTAAAAAAAGTCTTTAAGTATAATGATTGATGTATATAAGCTAAAAGGTGATATATAAATTGAATTTAACATAACAATAAATTAAGGTTAAAATTTAGGGATAAGAACTTGCTGAACAAACTTTTGGATATGGAATACAAGAAGGGGAGGTGAGGGGAAGTTGCGGAAAAAAGGTACTGAAAATATGGATTGTAAACGTTGAATTTTTTCTTTTTCTTTTTTCTTTTACTTTTTTATGTATTATTTGAAACTCCAATAAATATCTTTTTTTAAAAAAAAAGAATTCAATGTACCTTGTATAATATGCATTGCTGAATATTATTTCCGCTCCACAATTGTACTGCTTCCATCTTGCATGAGGTTGCTGGGTTTTTCTTCCCAGGCAGGGTATAATGTCTTCACTGCACTACGAATCCTAATTAACACTTTGGTTCATAATTCCTTTATTTATCTCTCAATTCTATAGCAACACATGTTTGAGATTAAACGATGTCGTCAAATAGCAATGCCAGTGGTTGATGGCTTTTAATATTGTGGCACATCGCAGAGGCATAAATAAAGCACAAGTGATATTACCTATTCTTAACTCGATAGTAATTATTTCAAAAAAGGAGAATTCATGCTGTCAAGTATCAATAAGGGACCTTGATAGCAGCTCATAACTGTTTTCTGGTAATCAAAAAAGCTTCATATTGGGCTTTGGAAGGAAGCCTTAGGAGCAGCATCTGCAACAATAGCTCAGAATGTAAATTACGACATCTTTTGATGTGCAGCCATATAAAATTGTAATTATTATTTTTTTTACTTTCAAAAAAGAAGCAGCTCAGATTCGGTGGGAAATCCTGTCAGCGTTCTGACAAACAACAGTGATGTATATGTAGAGGTTGCTCAGGAGAAACTAGCTACCTCAGCTCCAGCGTCCTTCAACCAACAATGGATTCAGAACACTGAAAAATCCACAGAGTAGAACATCTGCTTTGCATGTAGAAGGTCTCAGATTCAATCTTCAGCATCTCCAGGTAGTAATAATAATAATTTAATATAATAATATTTTTAAATTATTTATTATGATTTATATAGGGTTGTGAGAAACCCCCTGTCTGAAATCCTGTCCGTGTAGACAATACTGAGGTAGATGGACTAATGGACACACTCAGTATAAGGCAGCTTAAAGTGTTCAATGGCCAGTCACATAATAATAATAATAATAATAATAATAATAATAATAATAATAATAATAATAATACAGTGGTACCTCGGGTTGGGATGCAGGTGGTGCTGTGGGTTAAATCACAGAGTCTAGGACTTGCCGATCAGAAGGTCGGTGGTTCGAATCCCCGTGACAGGGTGAGCTCCCGTTGCTCGGCCCCTGCTCCTGCCAACCTAGCAGTTCAAAAGCACGTCAAAGTGCAAGTAGATAAATAGGTACCGCTCCGGTGGGAATGTAAACGGCATTTCTGTGCGCTGCTCTGGTTCGCCAGAAGCGGCTTAGTCATGCTGCCCACATGACCCGGAAGCTGTACACCGGCTCCTTTGGCCAATAAAGCAAGATGAGCGCCGCAACCCCAGAGTCGGCCATGACTGGACCTAATGGTCAGGGGTCCCTTTATCTTTACCTTACCTTGGGTTAATAACTTAATTCGTTCCAGAGGTCCGTTCTTAACCTGAAACTGTTCTTAACCTGAAGCACCACTTTAGCTAATGGGGCCTCCCGCTGCCGCCGCGCCCCCGGAGCACGATTTCTGTTCCAAACCCCTCTTCCCACATCTCCGCAATATAGCATACTTACCCAGTTTCAGTACCAAATCATTTTGCTGATGTAAGGCTACCATTGGCACAACATTATGTTTTTAATTGAGTAGTTTGTCATTTATACCCATGGGGGATAGAGTATTTCATATAATCAGGTCCTCATTATTCACAGTTGTACTCTTCTGTATGCAGGGCCACAGAGAAGAGATTTTTCTGTGATTTCCTCAATTCTGGCTCATGCGCAGTGATACTGTAGGTAACATTATAAGCTTTATCAAACTATCACTCTTTTCATAGGAATCAGCAGTTCCCAACGCTGATTGCATTTCATACTGATTGCATAAAACATTTAAGAAGCCCAATTAAAGGGGTCAAGAGTGCAAGGCTGCTAGGACCATATCCATCATGTTGTCACAAGGCCTTCTATCTAAATGACAGCTATGTTTATCCTTGTTCTAAAGGAGATGTGATTAATATTTTCTTACGAAGAACAGTATCATTTGTAAAAGGATAAACCGATTAATCTGCTCCACTCAAAGCAAGTGACCAAGAGCAGCAGAACTCCCAACGCATCGTCCCCCAAAGGCAAACAAAGGTCAAAATGGGACACTGTAGGTCACGGTACAAATAAAAACAAGGTGACCCTTGCAAATGAGATATAATTGATGCTTAGGAGAGCACTGCAAAGTTCAGCTTTGCTCACCATGCTCAATTAAATGTGTTTCCAAGTAAGCATGCACAGGACTGTACTGCAGATAAGCAGGGTGCAAGCCAGAGAAGGTAGAATATTCTCTGCCTCCTCTCTCTTGCTGTCAGGAACTGGGCAGAGGAGGGGGAGGAATGGTGGATACCGCCTCCTCAGCCTGAACCTTCCAGAGAAGAGGAAGACAGTATAGATTTACAGCAGTGGTTTGCGTGAGGTCACAGCTCAGAGGCTGCAGAGGGGAGAAGCTGGGAAATATTGGGAGAGGAGCAGCAGGAAGAAGAAGCACCAGGGGAGAGGCAGTTGACAGACTCAGCGTCTCTTGAAAGCATTCCTGACCAGCCCCCTCCCAGGACCTGGCGTGCACTGAGAGTAGTAGAACATAAAGCTCAGAGGCAGAAAGCTCAGATTAGCCAACGTAGGGATGGTGTATAACAGGAGAGATGGAGGGGGTGGGCCTTTACTCGGAGCAACACCATTAACCTGAGAGGCAACGTTTCTAAACCGCTCTCTGTGAACATTGAATAAAATACATTGGTAAGAACTTCTTGTCTATCTATTACTGGCAGCCTGCTGGGGGGTGGGGCAGGGATCGGGTTCCCTGAAGTCTGGCACTTGCTCACCTCCTCTCTCTCCAGGCTTGTCTTCCAGTTCTTCCAACACTACTAGCAGTTGTTTCTTTTTGTTTTCCAATGTGTTTCTTATGAATAATAATAATAATACTACAGTGGTGCCTCGCAAGACGAAATTACAGTGGTGCCCCGCAAGACGAATGCCTCGCTAAATGAAAAACCCGCAAGACGAAAGGGTTTTCCGATTTTTAGCGGCTTCGCAAGACGAATTTTTCTATGGGCTTGCTTCGCAAGACGAAAGCCCATAGGGAAATCTCCGGGGACAGCGGGGAAGCGCAGCGCGCCTTCTCCTCTGTTCCCGGACCTGTCCTAAGGCTTGCGGTAGGAGATCCGGGAACAGAGGACAAGGCGCGAAGGGCTTCTCCTCTGTTCCCGGGGCTTGTGGTGGGAGGAGGGTTTTTCCTCCCCACCGCCAACATTCAGAACAGCATTCTGAATGTTGGTGGTGGGGAGGAAAGCCCTCCTCCCACCGCAAGCCTTCAGGACAGATCCGGGAACAGAGGGGAAGGTGCGCAGCGCTTCTCCAGAAAAGCGCTGCGTTTCTCCGCTCTCCCGGGAAGGCAGGCAGGGGGAAGCAAAGACTTTTGCCCCCCGCCGGCCTTCAGAAGAGGTCCCGGGAAGGCAGGCAGAGGTACCCCCTGCCTGCCTTCCCGGGGGCTTTTAAATCGCCCCGGGACAGCGGAGAATTCTGGATGGCTTTTGAAGGCAGGCGGGGGGGAGCAAAGACTTTTGCCCCCCGCCCGGGCGGGCGGGGGGGGCAAAACTCTTTGTCCCCCCTGCCTGCCTTTCCAGGGGCTTTTAAATCGCCCTGGGACAGCGGAGAATTCCGCCCGCCAGCATTTTAAGATCGCCCCGGACAGCGGAGAAGTTTCCGCTCTCCCGGGGCTTTTAAAATGCTGGGGGACGGCAGCGAAGCCTTCGCTGCTGCCTGCCAGCATTTTAAGATCGACCCGGGAAGGCAGGCGGGGGGGAAGCAAAGACTTTCGCCCCCCGCCGGCCTTCAGAAGAGGTCGGGGGACAGACTGTCCCCAGACCTGGTCTGAAGGCGGTTTCCATAGGAACACATTGATTGATTTTCAATGCATTCCTATGGGAAACCGTGCTTCGCAAGACGAAAAACTCGCAAGACGAAAAGACTTGCGGAACGAATTAATTTCGTCTTGCGAGGCACCACTGTAATCCGTTCCATGAGGCTCTTCGTATAGCGGTTTTTTCGTCTTGTGAAGCAAGCCCATTGACAGTTTAGCAGATTAGCGCTATTAGCGGTTTAGCAGCTTTTAGCGGCTTATCAGCTTAGCAGATCAGCTGATAAGCAGCTTAGCTGCTTAGAAAAAGGGGGGAGGGAAAAACCCCCGCAGGAACTCGCAAGACATTTTTGTCTTGCGAAGCAAGCCCATAGGGAAATTCGTTTTGCGAAGCGCCTCCAAAATGGAAAACCCTTTTGTCTAGCGGGTTTTCCGTCTTGCGAGGCGTTCGTCTTGCGGGGCACCACTGTAAGTCAGTGTGCCGGGAGCAAATTTTTATTCTGAAAGCATGGTCCAGAGGAAAAAGCTGGAGAACCACTATTTTAGAATGATATTTGTGCAGCGTGATCCTAAACACATTTACTTGGAAAGTAAAACCACTGTGTTGCGGGGAGAGGAGTAATTCCTAGCAAATTACTAGCAGCATTGGAGTCTTAGGGTGTACATCCCAAAGGCACGCTGGTTTAGGCAAGCATTCCCCCAAACTTTACTTGTGATTTTAAACTCTTTTCATTGTTTGTTCAATAAATATATACAATAAAACAAACAATTAAAAAGCATAGCAATTGAAATAGATTAAAATAGCTACATGGCAGTACATCCAATGTTAATTAAATGTTTTAATATTTTTTCTGTCTTTTAATTATGCATTGAATTCATAGTTGTAAACCGCTTAGAAGCCATTTTGGCGTAGAGGCAGTATAAATAAATAAATAAATAAATAAATAAATAAATAAATACCAGTGATTAGTATCTAAATGACCACTAGCCCTTTGGACACCACTACAACTCCCACCTGTTGCCAACCCCAGTTATAATGGCCAAAGGTCAGAGATTATGAGAGATCACGGTCTAGATTTTGAAGAGACAATAGACTACCCCAAAAAATGTGGGGGGAAAGGTAAGGGTAATGGGATGAATCGTATGCACAAATACTTAAGCTTTGGTTCTGTAAATTACATGCACATATAAATAATATTACTCTTTTCCATTATCACTAATGTGAGAAAATGCACTCTCACAAATCTTGCCTGTGAAATTCTGACACTTGCTTATAATTCTTTATTCATCTGCAGCCGGCTCCCCAGTCATGCTGTGGATAATACAGTTTTGCACGTGTGTGTTAGAAATCTCTTCTTCTCCAACCCATGCAGATGAGCAGAGGAGCATAGTGTTGAGGCAATATTTAATACACTCTCTATTGCTCTTCTGAGACCTAATTTGAGTTTTATTAAATATTGCATTGTCTGCTCTGCTTGTCTTACTGGGTCTGGAAAGGCATTGGGGGCCTTTAACAGCCCGCGGGGTCTAATGAAACGAATTAAGTGCCCTGGCATGATAAACTAATACAGTTCATTCAGAGGAATTTAGTTCTGCTGTTCGGCCAGAGACGCCATCTTGCACTCAGCTCATAGAACTCATTGAGTTCTGCTGTGGACCATAGAGTTCAGAGCTAAAAGTTTCTTCCTGTGCAACAAGTCTCCTGCATATGGAATGGGCTTGCACCAAAAGAATGCTTTTTGAACAAAGTCTGGCTTTTCAGCTGGATTTGGATGGAGCTGGCAGTTCTTCCAGCCAGTGTTTTCTGAAACTCAGGTGTGGTTTTGAGGAAACAACATAAACTGCTCTTCGGGAAACTGATGCAGAGCTTAGTGGATATGTGGCCTGCTGTAGGAGTGCCTATTTGCTTCCACTATGCTCTGTATTCATAAAGAAAGGGAAAATGACAAATGAGACGTCTCCACCGTTCATTCAAAGGAAACTAAGTTTTGCAGTGTTGTGTCAAGCTTGGGGAAGTGGGGAGTGAGAAACAATGCTGAAACTAATATTTGGGTGGATCTAGACACCGGGGGGGGGGGACACACACACTATAAATAAGTCAGAAATTAAATCATTATAACAAAATAAAAAAAATCTCTATGGAAAATCGTGTTTTAAAATTCCCTGCTCTCTGGCGCCATCTAGGCTGGATCTAGAAGAAGCATTTCAGTTAAACGCATTGCAAACTTTGTATGAGAAATTGGGTTGGCAAAGACGGAACTCCACGGCGCCATCTGGTGTCACAGTATTATAATGAATATACAACACATATAAAGTGCTTTTTCCTTGCCAGTGTAGCTGAGTCCCTGGTCTTGCATGTTTATAGCACATTCCAATTGCTATTTCGTTACTAATGTAGCTGAGTCCTTTTTCATAGCAACGTTTGAATATGGTGGCTATGCATTACCTGAGGCTCGATAGCCTGTGGTCCTCCAGAACTTGTAGGATACCAGCTCCCATAAGCTCCAGTTAATAGGGTCAATGTTGGGTGTTTCGGTCCAATAACACCTGGAAAGCCTGACTCCCCTAGATCAACTGAGTAAGTGAATAATTGAATTTATCATTAATAACTACTTGCTGACAAAATGGGTCATAAGTGCAACTCAATCACAAAAACATTCTTCCATACACCACAATGTTGAATTCTGGCATGTTTAGCCTAGAAAAGAGGAGACTGGGAGGAGTTCTGATAGCCAGTGTTATGTACTGAGTTGAATAGGATCCAAAATTCAGCAGTCTGATTGGTCCTAGAACAATAGGATTCAGAATGCAGCAGTCTGATTGGTCCTAGAACAATGCAGCAGTATGATTGATCCACAGGAGCCACCCAATCCAGCTCCAGATAGAAGTGAATCCACAACCTGATTGGCCTACAGGAGAATCCCGGAATTAGCCAATCACATGCAGCCCATTGTGTAAATAATGTATATAAAGCAGATATTGTGGGGGGACTTCCATTCCTCCTCACCACTATGAGCTGAATAAAGAGCATGAAATCCAATCTCGACTCCGAGTATATTTCAGCCAGGTTCAAATATCTCAAGGGGCGTCACATGGAAGATAATTTTCTCCTGCTCTGGAAGGCAAGACTCGATCCAATGGATTGAAGTTGCAAGAAAGGAGATTCCGACTCAACATCAGGAAGAACTTTCTGACAGCAAGAGCTGTTCGACAGTGGAATGGTCTCCCTCGGAAGGTAGTGGACTCTCCTTCCTTGGAGGTTTTTAAGCAGAGGTTGAATGGCCATCTGTCATGGGTACTTTCGTTGAGATTCTTGCATTGCAGGGGGTTGGACTAATGATCCTTGAGAGTCCCTTCGAACTCTACGATTCTAGGAATAATTAAAGATGAGATTGGGAAGTGATGACGATGATTATTTTCACTGATCCTGAAAACTGAAGATCACATACCGATTTTGCAAAATGTCTTGTGAGCCCCATTGTGTTATTTATCCTCCATAACACTCGTTTTTATTTAATACCTCATTAATATAAAAGAAACACTTCTTGAGTCCCCAGTGTTGAAAGAAATGTACCAGTTGTTAATGACTGAACAAGGTATCCTTTTTAATGTGCGAGGGTAAATTAGCAGCATAAATACTGTAGGTCATGGGAGGTGGAAAACTGTTCTGTATTTATCCTTTTCAGGAAACATATGGAGAGCTTTTCAGATCCTTCATTCCATTCAAATATAATTCACACACCACGTTCCAAGGTTAGCAATAAGCAGAACTGGTGACTGTGTTCGCAGTGCTGGCCTCACCTCTAGACTGTAAGCATTAAATAGCACAAAATTATCAATTATTTCGTTTATTATTATATCTTACCACCTTGTGGGGAGGGAGAGAGCATCGCCTGTCTTTTCTGCCCCAGGCACCAAACTTTCATTGGCTGTCTCTTGCATGGCTAAACCTTGAAATGATGGCATTATGAAAATCTGACATTTAACATTGCATCACTTCCATGAAGGGCCTTGACACAAAAGAACCCACCCGTAGGATTTAACATCTTCCACTGGAAAGAAACAAATAAATCCTGGGTTGCCAAATGTTTCTTATTTTAAGGCAGACGTGAACTTCAACCCTTAATCCCAAGCAAATGTGCAACAAGCGATGAGGCATGAAGCTTACATTGATGAGCAGCTTACAAAACAACAAGCTATGAAATACAACGTAAATCCGAAGTCGATAAACTAAATATTTGTATTACACTAGCACTGGAGATAGCTCAGTCGGTATAGCAGGAGACCAAGAGAAGTCAGACCCTTTCCCACAGTCTTTCTTTGCCTGGTTGGGATCTGGATTGATAGACTAAAGGGGAAAGGAAGGGCCAATGGTTGTTCCAGCAACATCCTCAGCTAGGTGAGACGAGCCAGAGGAACCCTGCTGTGTTGTTTGCTTTCTGTGATTAAAAGCTACAGTAGTACCTCGAGTTACAAACGCCTCAGGTTACAAACGCTTCAGGTTACAAACTCCGCTAACCTGGAAGAGTTATAGAAGACATCTGAAGGCAGCCTTGTTTAGGGAAGCTTTTAATGTTTGATGCATTACTGTATTTTAATATTTTGTTGGAAGCTGCCCAGAGTGGCTGGGGAAGCCCAGCCAGATGGGCGGGGTATAAATTTATTATTATTATTATTATTATTATTATTATTATTATTATTATTATACCTCAAGTTACAAACGCTTCAGGTTACAAACACTTCAGGTTACAAACTCTGCTAACCTGGAAGAGTTACCTCGAGTTGAGAACTTTGTACCAGGATGAGAAAGGAAATCATGTGCCGGCATTGCAGCGGCAGCAAGAGGCCCCATTAGCAAAAGCACGCCTCTAGTTAAGAACAGTTTCAGGTTAAGAATGGACCTCCGGAATGAATTAAGTTTGTAACTTGAGATACCACCATATTTGCAGTCTGTGTCACAAGTACTTTCCTGACCTGTGGATGACCTGCACTCGCAGACAGCTCCTTGACAACTGGGGAGGCATCAAATATTGCGATGGGGTGCCAAAAAAAGGGTCGCACATTGGACCACCCTATCCTAGAAGGCGGAAGAAGCAACAACGGCATCATCTGTTTTGGTCTGGTCCTCACCAACAGGCAGGACCAAAGTGGATGCACTAGGAACCTCAGGAGGAAGTGACTGTGTCCTCTTGGACTATATGAACCTCGAGGTCCCTCCCAATTCCACCATTCTATGAATCTATGAAAGGAAATGAATGAATGAATGAATGCTCTCTTCCTCTCTGAACAGGCATGAGATCTTTGGTCCTGTTAAGAGTGTACATACTTTGCATATACACAAGCTCCGGGTTCTATCCTTGGCATCTCCTCAGTAGCAGGGCAGGGAAAGACTTGCATAACTACAAGCACTGAACTGGCCCAAGGCATTGTGATGCCTGAGGCAAAGGGCAAGATGGCGCCCTCCTCCACAACATACACAGAAGTCAACCAGCAGTTGAGTTTTAATTCAGCATGAGTGAATTAAACAGGACCTGAGGGTGGCAGGCTGGGAGCAAGACAGCTCACATGACACACAGTGTTGTCATCAAACACCTCACTGTCACTCTGCCCTCCTAGGTGTGCCTGATGGAAGAACTGGCCCTTGTACCCATGCTGGGTATGTCCATAGAACCATAGAACTGTAGAGCTGGAAAGGTCCTGAGGGTTTTCTAGTTCAACCCCCTGCAATGCAGTAATCTTTTGCACAACATGGAGCTTGAACCCACAACAGTGAGATTAAGAGCCTCATGCTCTACCAACCAGGGGCAGAGGAGGGGGGGTACGGTGGGGGCGTACTGCCCCAGATGTCTTCACCTGGGGGTGACATTCGGCGCGCCACCTGCCCACGACTCCTGAGCCTACCCCGAGCCGTCGGGGGAAGCTGTACCGCTTTGCCGGCAGCAGTACCCCACTTCCCCCCTCATTTTGACAACTTAGGGGAGGCTTGGGAGTCACAGGCAGGCAGAATGCTGAATGTCTGCCATTGGCGGCTCACTCCGCCTCTGTGGGCAGTTTGCTCTGCCCCTGGCTGCAGGGTGTTCACGCCGCTCCATGCACCCAAGTGGCTATCCCGCGCCTGAGAGGGCACCCTCTGTGCCCCACCACCCTCGGGAGCACGCTCTCCCCCATTCGGTGTGGGAATGTTCAGGGATTCAGGAGAGGATATATCGTTTGGTTATAGCCTTTCCAACTTGTGTAAACAAGTTCACAATTTAGCAGAGTAACATTCCCCTTTTTAAACTCACAGCAGATGCGTTTGCTCAGGCTCGCTAAAGCCTCTATAATAACAGTTCTGGTATTTTCCCTTTATTCCCTCATAAAAGATAAGACACAACAGTCTTCTATAAAAGTATAAAAAGAGTTTACTCACATTCTGTTCACAATCAGATCCCAGAAGGCAGACATAAGTAACATACACCTGGAAACTATCTCATAAGGAGACAGTCCATTTGTCCTCTCTTGGCTAGAGGCCAAGAGAGCATCTTTGGCTAAGCAGATGTTGCTTCTTTGATGAAAGTAGTCATACACAGAGAGAGATGGCGGCCCCTTCCTATGCTTTTGTTACCTGCACAGGTGAGGCCACACCCACCTCTAGTCACATGCAGAGGAAGTCTGTCCCAGGCCAGAAGGAAACAGGAAGTTTACCTGCTGGCTAGACAAATATTCCTCCCCATGTGTAATCATGTTCACTCTAGGAATTTTGTACTTGACTGCTCTTGTGTTTCACATCCTACACTCGGGAGTGTGCCCCCCCCTTGGGAGTGTGCCCGTCCTGGGCAGCACTGGCATATGTTTCACCGCTGCTACCGACTGAGCTATTCCAGCAGGCTTATATAACAGTAGACTCAGTGACTGATTGCAGGTTCTTCTTACTCTGCTATCTTTGGCCACGAAGACAACTGCAAATACTAATTATGTCCAGCCCACCCCCTGCATCTTTGTGGAAACATCCAAGATCCACCCTAGCTCTTTGAAAGGGCACCATGTCTGCATCATGACATTTGTTTTAAGTTCAATGCAGTACAGATAACGTCCCGTCCCAAACCCTTATTTGCTGCCACAGTGGCTCATCTAGTACTGGGATGTTAGAGACCATTAATTTTCAATTTTAAGTTTGTTGTCCAAATGTCTCGCTAAAATCTACAACTTAACGGAACATTACCGCTGGTGGGTTTTATATAAGGAACATTATCCTATAGAGGATTAGAGATGCAACAGTTGCCCCATTATAGCACAGACACACTGAGTGACTGTACATGCAAAAAGTTCAAAAATAATGAGTCAGGCATTGTGAGTAGGGGTGGGGATGGGGTCTGCCACTTAAGAACGGTGGAGAACATTTGGGGAAAAATATGCACAGTGGATTTTGCTAGGAGGTGCAGGCGACAAGAAAAATTGGCTCTGGAATGCTTACGAGGGAAGACTGTTCAGAAATGGTAGCGATTTCAGACTACAGCTGCTCGGTTGTTTACTGGGACCAGACATTATTATTATATTTTGTTGGAAGAATTCAAATTATAAAGAAATAAAGTGATACAGAGAAAATGAGAAAATAAAAATGAGAAAGGAACAAAAAGAACAAAAATGTGTAGAAAGAAGCATTATACAAAAATGCAATGTAATATAATCCCATACATTCTCATATACGATGTGATTATCCTAATACATATGTAGATATTAATAGCCTACTGCATTTTGTATAAACTCATTCCAAATGTCTTATTTATCCAAGCAATGATTCTTCCAACATCAACTTCATTGGACTGGTTCAGATGCCTGATTATTGTCTTCCAAAGCAACTACTCTATTCCCAACTTAAGAATGGAAAGTGAAATGCTGGTGGACAACAAAAGAGGTTTAAAGAAGCTCTCAAGGCAAATCTTTAAAAATGTAGTATAAGTACACATAACTGGGAAGCACTGGCCTGCGAGTGCTCCAATTGGAAAAGAGCCTTTACCAAAGGTGTTGTGGGTTTTGAAGATGCTCGAACTCAGGATGAAAGGGAGCAACGTGCTAAGCGGAAGGCACACTTGGCAAACCCTCACCATGATCAACTCCTGCTCGGAAACCTATGACCCCACTGTGGAAGGATATGTGGATCCAGAATTGGCCACCACAGTCACTTATAGACTCACTGTTAGGACCGTGTTCATGGAAGACAATCTTGCTTGGCTATGAGTGATTGCCAAAGAAGATTTATCCAAACAAAGTCTACATCTGTAAGCAGTCCGTTCATAAGTTGTCAATCCATTGATTAAAGGGGGTCATATATTTATTCTTCCAATTCATCAGTATTGTCTGCCATTAGGGCACGTAAGTCTTGTGTTATTTTTATTATTTGTGATTATGAGTGTGAATGAATTTGTAAAACCAAATAAAAACAAAACGAAAACGAAAGTTGGGTGCCGCCACCCCCACTCTGCAAGATTCCTGGGGGTTCCAGGGTCTGTGTTCTTTTGGAGACTTTAGGCATATGGAGGGGGTCCAGATATTACAACATAATTATTTCAAGAGCGGCTTGTACCCCACAGTGTTGCAGCCCTGGAGTAGAAGCATCTCTCCCAGCCAGCCTTCAGCCACCCTGCCCAGTCTTTTTTCTTCCCTCTTCTCTCTTACCTGTGACAATGCAGCAGAAAAGACTGCTTTTGTCTGACAGACAGACAGAAAGATAGATAGATGATAGATAGATAGATGATAGATAGATGATAGATAGATAGATAGATAGATAGATAGATATAGATAGATGATAGATACAGTGGATGCTTGGGTTGCGAAAGTGATCCGTGCAGGATGCATGTTCGCAATCCATAGCATTCCCAACCCGCAGTGGCACGTCTGCCCATGCATGGGTTGTGATTCGGCACTTCTGCGCATGCGCAAAGTGTGATTTAGCACTTCTGCACATGCGTGGCTGCCAAAACCCAGAAGTAACCTGCGGTACTTCCGGGTTTCGGCGCATCTGTAACCTGAAAAAGCGCAACCTGAAGCGTCTGTAACCTGAGGTATGACTGTAGATAGATGATATAGATAGATGATAGATAGATAGATATAGATATAGATAGATAGATGATAGATAGATAGATAGATAGATAGATAGATGATAGATAGATAGATAGATAGATATAGATAGATGATAGATAGATAGATGATCGATAGATGGATGATAGATATAGAAAGATAGATGATCGATAGATGATCAATAGATAGATAGATGATAGATGATAAATGATAGATAGATGAGAGAGAGAGAGATACAGATACAGGGCCATCTTTAGCATATGCACTGCCGGGGTGCAAAGATCTGCCCAGCACCCCCAAATTTAGTTTAGCCGCCCTTTAAGGAGGGGGCAAATTCTTTTGGGGGGAATTGCTCACCTGTAACAATGATGCGGGTGGCGCTGTGGGTAAAAGCCTCAGCGCCTAGGGCTTGCCGATCGAAAGGTCGGCGGTTCGAATCCCCGCGGCGGGGTGCGCTCCCGTCTTTCGGTCCCAGCGCCTGCCAACCTAGCAGTTCGAAAGCACCTCCGGGTGCAAGTAGATAAATAGGGACCGCTTTCTAGCGGGAAGGTAAACGGCGTTTCCGTGTGCAGCTCTGGCTCGCCAGAGCAGCAATGTCACGCTGGCCACGTGACCCGGAAGTGTCTTCAGACAGCGCTGGCCCCTGGCCTCTTGAGTGAGATGGGCGCACAACCCCAGAGTCTGGCAAGACTGGCCCGTACGGGCAGGGGTACCTTTACCTTTACCTTTAACAATGATGCAGCGGGGGGAAACTGCTTTTGTTTCCTGACTTGTCGGGAATATTTGACGCCACAGAGTAACAGAGCGACTGGGTGGGAGGGGCAAGGACTTTTGCTCCATTGCTTTTCACTGCCACCAATCGAGAGGGACCAGTATGCAGCAGGTATACATCCCCCCAAAAAATTTGGCCCTGCAAGGACTTCATCTGTTAGGTATTTGCTACGAAAACATCATAGAAACTTCATTCAGAGAGACAATGGAATGCCACATGGATATCTTGTGAACACCCCCACTCCCCCCCCCATGAAAAGCTAAATACTAAAGCAGAGGTTGGAGGGAAGAACAAATATGCTTGTTAAAATGTTATTTATTTATTGAGTGTGACAAACCCTTCCTTTTGCATTTGGCACTCACATTTTTTACACGAAAGGTCATTTTCATTAACCTTCGATTCGCGCCACATGGCCTCATTGCCCAAAGGCATGTGGTTATTTACAATTTCCCTTCATCCTATGCAAAGCTAAACAACCCTGAGTACGAGGCTAATATATGTTAAGTGCCCGAGGCACATTCCAATTAAGTATTAACGTGGGTTGGAAAATGTCCAAAACATTCAGCGAATATCATTTTCAATCATTTTCATTAAAATTAATAGCAAACGTTAAAAAGCAATATACCCAGAGAGTGGGAGAGTAGATCGAAACGGCCACCAGTGTTGCCAAGGCAAGGATTTCGAGATGCTGCCATCTCCTGTGGGCTTAGGAAGCTGGGAAATTAATGGGTGGAGATGATTGGAATTGCAAAGGCATATAGGACAATTGGACAACAGTGTTGGGGTACTGGACGCCTCTCTGCTATATATCAATATCCTAATCTTTTTGGGATGGGTGATCACCTTCCTATTCACCTCAAATGGGGAAGAGGCTTTCTGGCACTCCTCAAGAGGCCTCAGCAGTGTCTGTTGTTGTGATACACGAAGCAGTAAATAGAACAACTTTGGGCATGCTGCAGACTCTCCAAATGTCCCTATTTTCCAGGGACAGTCCTGGATTTACAGAAGCCATCACGGTTTCTGTTTTGATCCTGGAATGTCCCTTAGGTAAAGGTAAAGGGACACCTGACCATTAGGTCCAGTCGTGACCGACTCTGGGGTTGCGGCACTCATCTTGCTTTATTGGCCAAAGGAGCCGGCGTACAGCTTCTGCATCATGTGGCCAGCATGACTAAGCCACTTCTGGTGAACCAGAGCAGTGCACAGAAACGCTGTTTACCTTCCCACCGGAGCGGTACCTGTTTATCTACTTGCACTTTGACGTGCTTTCGAACTGCTAGGTTGGCAGGAGCAGGGATCAAGCAATGGGAGCTCACCCCGTCACGGGGATTCGAACTGCCAACCTTCTGATCAGCAAGTCCTAGGCTCTGTGGTTTAACCCACAGCACCACCTGCATCCCTTTGCCACCCACATCCCTTTCGCTTTCCCTTAGGACGTCCCTATTTTCATCGGAGAAATGTTGGAGCCTATGGAGTTATGCAACCCCCCAAGCCAAGGAGATAAGTAACTAGACAACCTTTCAAAGACATCTGAAGGCAGACCTGTATAGGGAAGTTTTCTGATGTGTAATGTTTTATTATGCTTTAACATATGTTGGAAACCTCCCAGAGTGGCTGGGGTATTATTATTATTATTATTATTATTATTATTATTATTATTATTATTATAACAGGATGTCCCTATTTTCATTGACGAAATGTTGGAGGGTATGATGTGGCCATATTAGTCACCTGTTGGTGAAGCAGAAGTCAAATGTCTTATTAAAAGACTTGGGCCACATCTGCACATTTCTATACCCATTTATTCATATGACTTCATACAGTTATGGCTTTCCCCAAATAATTCTGGGAAGTGTACTTTAAGGGTGTTGAGAGTTGTTAGAAGGCCCCTGTTCATCTCACAACAATTCTCAGAGTCCTTTAGCAGTCAATCCCTCTTTCCTTTTTTAGAATAGGGGCCTCCTAACATCTCTGATCCCCTTCATGGATCACTGCCTTGTCGTGGTGAAGGGGCTTGAATAACTCAGAGAAGCTGTGAGCTATGCCGTGCAGGGCCACCCAAGACGGACAGGTCATAGCCGAGAGTTTAGACTAAATGTGATCCACCTGGAGAAGGAACTGCCAAACCACTCCAGTATTCCTGAAGGAGCGTCTCCACCCTCATTGTTCTGCCCGGAAACTGAGGTCCAGCGCCAAGGGCCTTCTGGTGGTTCCCTCGCTGTGAGAAGCCAAGTTACAGGGAACCAGGCAGAGGGCCTTCTGGGTAGTGGCAGCCACCCTGCGGAACGCCCTCCCACCAGATGTCAAAGAGAAAAACAACTACCAGACTTTTAGAAGACATCTGAAGGCAGCCCTGTTTAGGGAAGCTTTTAATGTTTGACAGACTATTGTATTTTAATATTTTGTTGGATGCCAGATGGGCAGGGTATTATTATTATTATTATTATTATTATTATTATTATTATTATTTCAAGAAAAGTCCATGGACATAAAAAAGGAGAAGCTTTGAGAAGAAAGTAAGAGTTTCCAAGGCATGCTCTGGTTCATGGGGTCACGGAGAGTCGGACGTGACTAAGATGACTAAACAACAACAACAACATCTCTGAAAGTGGTGTGCAGTCAGTGGACTGGGGGGACTAGCCTAGTGCCCTAAATGTTCCAGGTAAATTAAAGTATGAAAGCCTAATGCTTCCTTCCCAAAGCCTGGGAAGCTTCTGCCTGACTTAGGGAGGGACATGCGATGGTCACACATTCAACATCAGGACGTCAAGACGTCACATGTGCAATGTTGCCCTTGCTAGCTGGTCCCTCTGCCTCTATGAAAAGTTTCACTGCACACCACTGATCTCTAAGCACCCTTAACAAGCTACAGCCACAAAAATGTGCAAGGTTTTGTTTTGGTGTTTTAAATGAGAAAGCATGCAAACATGAGTTATCTCACCTGCAAATGATTGCAAATTGACATAGCCCAGCAATAGGTTTGCCATGTTGAACCAGCTGCTGAACAGGAGCTTCATCTATAAAATGGAGATTATATCTTCCCCAGTAACTTTTGGTATAGTAAGAGGTCTTGTTGCAAGGCAAGGGTGGAATATTAAACTTCAAGTCATGCACAGTATATGTTCCCACTGGCAATGCTTCTTCCTTGCCTGGCCCAAATATTCATTATTTTAGAGCACATCAAAGGAACTCCTGCAAATGCCATGCCACTAACCTTATAGCTTCATAAACCTTTAACAATATGTGAGATGACAATATTAGAATTGTGCCTGTTAAAAATTTAATATGTGCTGGAGCTTACTTTATTTTTTTTATTTTTTTACCATATGTGCGACACTGTTTGTTCAAATAAATTATGTTACAGACTAAATGTTCAAATGCCATTACATTATCATTAAAGTCAACATTCTCAGCAATATGCATTTATGAAGGCAATGAGACTTAATATGAACTCTTAATAATGATGGAGATTGTTTTAGTGGCATACAGTCCATTAAAAAAGAAACACTTAGAAATGTCTAAAAGAGCTAGAGAAGGTTTCTTCCCCCCCCCCCCCCCAATGTGCAAAGAAAGGTTATCTTTCTTACCTGGCAGTTCTGAATTTCTGTGGAATTTGTCTCATTTCAGGTCAGGTCAGGACTTACATAGCAGCAAGTGAAAAGTCTTGTCCATTGGATGGGTTTCTTGTTGCCCTCATAATTTGTGCAAACCACAGATATCTGGATAGCACAGATCATGTGGCTATTTCCCAAGCCAGCACTGCATTGCCATTGTGGGCCAATGGTACTGGTCTAGGAATCAAACCCCCAAATCGATTTACCCCAATTGTCACTGTTTATATCCATTACATGACTATAGAGGCACATTTCTTTGTGCTTCTAAGTAGCCTAGGACTTGCTGATCAAAAGGTCAGCGGTTCGAATCCCCGCAACGGGGTGAGCTCCCGTTGCTCAGTCCCTGCTCCTGCCAATCTAGCAGTTCGAAAGCACGTCAAAGTGCAAGTAGATAAACAGGTACCACTCCAGCGGGAAGCTAAGCGGGATTTCTGTGTGCTGCTCTGGTTCGCCAGAAGCGGCTTAGTCATGCTGGCCACATGACCAGGAAGCTCCCTCGGCCAATAAAGCAAGATGAGTGCCGCAACCCCAGAGTCGGTCACGACTGGACCTAACGGTCAGGGATCCCTTTACCTTTACCTTAAGCAGTCCGCATTGGGTCACATAAAGGGAAAGAACTGTAAACTCCCACCATACTTTAGAGCAAAACACCAAATGTGAATCAAAGCCAATTATCTATCCATTTACAGTGGTACCTCAGGTTACATTATTGAAATGAGCCTGGTTGTGGAGTGGTAAAAAGGTAAAGGACCTCTGGACGGTTAAGTCCAGTCAAAGGTGACTATGGGGTTGCTGAGCTTATCTTATTTTCAAGCTGAGGGAGCCAGCGTTTGTTCACAGACAGCTTTCCGGGTCATGTGGCCAGAGGACTAAACTGCTTCTGGCGCAACAAGACACCGTGACGGAGCGCATGGAAATGCCATTCACCTTACCGTCACAGCAGTACCTATTTATCTACTTGCACTGGCATGCTTGTATTGCGATATACTGGTGCATCTCACTCAGTTTTGTCTACACCAGGCTTTCCCAACCTTGGGTCTCCAGCTGCTTTTGGACTACAATTTCCAACATCCCTAACAACTGGTCCTGCTAGCTAGGGATTGTGGGAGTTGTAGTCCAAAAACAGCGGGAGACCCCCATAGTATATCAACGCTGAGAAGCCAAAGCTGTTAGGTGTAGCTTCCCAGTGATTTACATGTACGCTGAAGAAAAATCCGGAAGGATCATTTCATATGACAATCCACACAATAGCATGTACCTACGTGGCAGAATCATATAGGCCTATTGCAGCTGGTGCTCCAGGGCTGCTGGATTATGTCTTTATTTTTGATTTGCATGGATACTTACAAATGGTCTGTGATTATAAGGTGTTGTGTGTGTTTTGAGACAGTGAGAGCCTGTAGGATCACCGTTACAAAAGGCTTAAATTAAATACGGAATTAAATATCTCAGGAATTTTCTCCCAAAAAAAGCCTTAGAAATTTTGGCCCAGCTCTGTTGAGTAGACATCACAATGCTGAACTAGTTGGACTAGTTGGTGCAATGCAGTACATTTTGGGGGGAGGGGGGGTTAAAAATAAAAAATAGCCTAACCTGTTATACATTCTATTGATTCAGCAATGGCCTGGACACAATTTTTCCCAGACGTATGGCAGCCCTAAGGTAAAGGTAAAGGGACCCCTGACCATTAGGTCCAGTCGTGACCGACTCTGGGGTTGCGGCGCTCATCTCGCTTTATTGGCCGAGGGAGCGGGCGTACAGCTTGCGGGTCATGTGGCCAGCATGACTAAGCCACTTCTGGCGAACCAGAGCAGCGCACAGAAACGCCATTTACCCTCCCGCCGGAGCGGTACCTATTTATCTACTTGCACTTTTTGGTGCTTTCGAACTGCTAGGTTGGCAGGAGCAAGGACTGAGCAACGGGAGCTCACCCTGTCGCGGGGATTCGAACCGCTGACCTTCTGATCAGCAAGTCCTAGGCTCTGTGGTTTAACCCACAGCACCACCCGCATCCCATGGCAGCCCTACCTTGTTATAAATGCATCAAGTTCCGGGTCATTATTGTCCAAAGGGAGTCACCAAAAACTTGCCTCTCTCTCTTTTCAGCATCTCTTAAGATTTGCCAGTTTGCTAAAACCCTTCTCCGTGCTTTGAATATCCTGTAATCTAGAATAAATTCCCTCCCTCCTTTCCTTCCTTCCTTCCCTCTCACATCCTGCTTCTCCTCTCTTCAGCTGGTACAAAACACCTCTGCTAAAGCCATCTTTCCAAAGAATGTTATACGCAAAGCTGCTGAGTTCTGTGCTAGGCAGAAATTGCTTCCGATGTTTCTTCCTTCACAGAACTGCTTTCTCAAGAAAGCCCAGGGTGTTCCTCATGGAGCCTTTTCCAAAATCTGAACTGTTCCCAAGTGTGGACAATGATGCAATGAGTTATGTACACATTATGGGTTTACGTATTTCGTAGCAACTACCTAATGGATGATATGTGTGAATTGCATTCGCACACTGTGGTGTGTGTGTGTGTGTGGAATGAGCAAACATTTGTTCATTTCTCCTTTGCATATAATTAAAATGGCTGGATTTTTGTTTCTTTATTTCCTTTTTAAAGAGAGGATTAGTTTCTGAGCTTATTCACAAAAAAATGTACTGTAAAATGCACCATAAAATGTTCTTAGTATTTTTTTTTTCATGCTGAGCTTCTAGGAAGCTTAAGTCAACAATGGTTTGTGCTGCAAGCAAAATTCAACAGATTTGGAGTGGTGTTTGCATTAAACATTTTAGGCTCAAACATGTGTCTCGCTCTCTTCCCATATTAGCTTTCTGGATTACTGACAAAGGCCGGATAAAGCTCTGAGGCATCCTGTTGTTGTGTGAGACCGAGGCCCCCATCCGTACTTCCGCTCATGATGCCTACCTAGGGCATGATGACAATCTGCGCGGCTCCATGTACTGTGTCAGGATTTTGCACAGTGCTTCCAATTACCTTTCGGTGGGACTAGACTCACAACATCACCAGCTGGTCCTGCAATAAATTTCCTCACATTTCCCTGAGCTAAATCGCCCTCATATTGGCTTACTCTGCATAAGCGTTTGCACTTGTCGAATTGTAATGGTCGGTAGGTGAAATGACATTCAGCTCTCCCTTTGGGCTATTCTGTTTTAGAAGGAACTTCAGTCCCACCTCAGGGGTCTTTCTTTTGTTCTGTTTAGGTGCCAAATCTGAAAACTGGGAACAAGAATGGATGGTAAAAGAGGAACGATTGAATTCCAGGCTGAAATTTCCTTTAGCTGTGTTGTCAAAAGTGCCTTCCCTTCCCTTATAGTTACTAGTATCTGGCTGTTTTTCCTGTGAGGCCATTAAACAAAGTGTTGTTGTCTCATATGCCTGAATTTACCAGAACATTATCAACTCATCAAACACAATGGCGGACACTTTTCTGTAAGGAGGAAGCTCCAAATTAACTTAAATTTTCTTTTCCTAAGATAAAGGTGTATGAGACAACCATGGGATGTGAAGAACACCTCTGAGAAATTATGGCAGAATTATCTAAACTCCACTGAATTACCCTAGGGGGAGGGTGGTTATTGATCATTTCGTCTTGGTCATTGTTTTTTAATCATGTATTTTGTGTTTTTATATTGTATTTTTATGTTGTGGACTGCCTTGAGATGTGTGGATGAATGGCAGTATACAAATTTAATAAATAAGAAAATAAATAATACTAGAAACTTCCCAGATGTTTCACCTCAGAGCAGAAATCTGTGCATCTTACTCCCATCAGCTCCCAGCCAGCATGGTGAATGGACAGGGAGGACTGGAGTTGTATTTTAGCAACATCTAGGGGACCACAAATTCCCCACAAATTTATTCCGTATTTTACTTTACATAAAAAGTTTGGTTTCACTTTTCATGCTTCCACAGAACATCTGGAATATATCATAACCCGCAGTTCAAAAATAACCATGAATTTTTTAGCTAACAATCCTAATTAGATAATTTCTGTATTGGAGAACCAGGGAAATTAGATACACTGATGTGATTCAAGAAGCCAATTCATAATAATTAGGGCCATAATCAGCATGATCAGTAGATTAATAAATTGATACTTTAGTTGATTAAGGTATATTTGCTTATTCTTTGAGGTATTATTTTAATAAGGAATGAAAAGGAAAATATTAGTGATTGCATCGCTCTATTAATGAATAATAGTTTTACTCTATTAAATTGTCAGTTATCTTTCACTTCTTTTTGTATTTCAAAAGAACAACTACATGGAGGTTTTGGCAATATCCATATTTACTTAAATGTAAAATCAATAGTAAGATATGCCTCAGATAACAATATTTTGTAGATAGTTCTCCTAATTACAACTCTCCTATTCCCGCCCCCCCCCCGCAGTACTTTTCAATGCATGAAGTGTTCCTCAAGTATTATTTACATAATTTTCCACCCATACACCAATATTCGTTGTCATTATTATAAACTCAGTATATCACAGGGTTTTTCTTCATCATTTCTGTCATCAATATGACGCAGGACAGATTCTGTGGAAATATCTGAGGTGATTGACTTCTCCCCTTCCATAACTACATGTATCTGATAATTTTATTCATTACTGTAATTCATTACCCATATTTTTCTCAATTACGGATCTGTTGCTGATATCTCCTCAGACCTCCAGGCTATCTCAATCCAGGCTGCCGCTAACATATGCTAAACCAAAATTATCTGATCTATCCTTATCCGGTATTCTGCACAGCCCACAAGCATAGTGACAGGATTCATTTGTAGTTCAGATCTAGTGCACAAAGTATTTACAAATATAGTTGTACCTTGGTTTTCGAACAGCTTAGTTCTCGAAAGTTTTGACTCCTGAACGCTGCAAACTTAGAAGTGACTGTTCCCCTTCGCAAACTATTTTGGGAAGCCGAAAGTCCAGTGGGGCTTCTGTGGCTTCTGGTTGGCTGCAGGAGCTTCCTGCAGCCAATCAGAAGCCACGCTTTGGTTTCCAAACATTCTGAAAGTCAAATGGACTTCTGGAGCAGATTCTGTTTGACTTCCAAGGTACGACTGTACTTTGTAAATACAAACCTTATATGAGGGATGGAGCACTGTTGTCCTTCCAGATATTGCTGGCTACAACGCCCATCATCCTTGATCATTGGCCATGCTAGCATGGGATTATGGGAATTGGAATCTAGAACATCTGCAAGGCTCCATGTTCCTCACCCCACCTTATAGTTGGGTTACAGTGAGAGACTATTGGCTGAAGACCACTAAACAGGACAGAGGAGGGAAAGTTGATGCAGTTTCTCTAACATACAAGCACCTTGTCTGGAGAACAATGCAACATTTAGCGTTGCTAACATCCTGGTAGGGTTCATGTGGTTCTAATGTCTTGAAAATGACCTCAAAATGATAAATGAACATATATGAACCTACTTCTCCTGGTTTAATGGTTTCCAAATAAATGGCTGACTCTTTAAGCTCCCTTACATTTTGATCTGCCCCTTCCAAAGCTCTTTTTCATTTTGTTAATCTTCTATTCAGTGACAGACTATGGCATGATGACATATGACCAGACCATAGTGCTAATATTCAGTTGTTCAGGCACATGGTCTTTTGTCCAACTTGGTCAGCCATTTTGTTTGATGCTTATAAAGCCCTTCTAGCTGAAAATTTCCCCAAGGCAGTTCATGTCGACAGGCTTCTATAGGAGCAAATGCGTAAATGCAGATATTTATTTGAAATCATGTTTTATGAGTTTGACAGTGCAAGAGGCAGTTGCTTTAAAAAGGCAGGATTTTGTTTTTAGAAACAATAAACTGATGCAAAATATGCGTTGTTGAGAGAGTGAAAAAGGGACTCTTCATCACAAGCTATCCATAATGGCATTACATATACAACAGAGTCAGAGCCAACATCTGATTAATAAAAATGGGTCACTTGTAAATCAGTGGTGAAGTGTCAGCTCTTTGAATAGGCCGAAGGATTTATTATGATGAAAGAATGGCAATAAAGATGCATTTACAACTGAAATGGGACTGGAAGTAATTAAGAGCTCCTTTTAAAACATAAGGATAAATGAAGAAGTTGAGTATGGCAAGCGTGTTAATAGGAAAAAAATAGGCTGCATACTATTTGTCTTGTTGATTGGCTAACTTTACAGATTTTTTTAAATGAAAGCATTAGGTAGAGACCATTACAGTGCCTGGAAATCAAAACATTAATATCGAAGAGATGACACGATAATGACTCTTGCAATCGAAAAGACATCTCACGCTGGGAAGGTAAGGTCGTACTGAGGCAATAGGAAGGTTGTCCAGAAAGTTTTAATGCAGAGAGAATCATCAAGAAGAAGCGTGTGATCTCCTTTTTAAACAAAAGGCTGAGACCAACTTGTATAATGGGAAAAAGAAAAATATGCTACAGGTTGGGACGTATGAAACTACAGTGGTGCCTCGCAAGATGAAATTAATCCGTTCCGCGAGTCTCTTATTCTTGCGGTTTTTTCGTCTTGCGAAGCACGGCTATTAGCGGCTTAGCGGCTTAGCGGCTATTAATGGTTTAGTGGCTTAGCAGCTTTAAGAAAAAGGAAACAAACTCGCAAGAACTCGCAAGACGTTTCGTCTTGCGAAGCAAGCCCATAGGGAAATTTGTCTTGCGGAACGACTCAAAAAACGGAAAACTCTTTCGTCTTGCGCGTTTTTCGTCTTGCTAGGCATTCGTCTTGCGAGGTACCACTGTACGATCTAGGGGAGGTTACGTTAAATTGCTCCCTTTTCACACAGTCAAATGGAGGTTTGGCATCCAAAACTGGTTATTTGCTCCACAGCAAGTTTCCTTCCCACATTTACTTTTGCTTTTCTTGGGATTTCTGCTGGGAGAAGGAATCAGAGCAGTCTGTGGCTATGTTTGCATGACACAGTAATCCAAATGATGGTTTCAGTGAGTTGTCCGAAGCAGGGTTTGTGGTAAAGCTCTTTTCTTGTTAACCATGAGCTGTAGTCAAGGTTTGCTCTTAGAAGAGCCTTGGCTTAGCTCAGGGTGGAACAGGAATAAAAAGGGCAAGGGTTAGGGTTAGCAGGATTTGAGAACAAGAGCACTTGCCACACTCTGTGGTTTCCAGCAACTAGTATTCAGAAGGCTTGCAGTCTGACCGTGATTTCAAATACAGTGGTAGCTCGGTTTTTGTACAGCATAGTTCATGAACAACTTGGAACCCGAACGCTGCAAACCCGGAAGTAGGTGTTCCAGTTTTTGAATTTTTTTCCAGAAACCGAACATGCTCCATTTTGAGTCCCCCTGTGTTTCCTGTTGCGCTGCTAATTTGTGTCCCCTGCAATGTAATTCAACATTTCCATTTCAGATTGCAGAGTTCTGAGGTGATATTTGGAGCTTATATTTGGTGCTTTTGTTTTTGATATTTATTTTGTTTTGTTTTTTATTTTGAAGCTTTTTCAGTTAATTTGTTTTCGTGACTATGGATCCCAGTTCAGCTACTAATTGATTGACTGATTGACTGATTGATTGATTGACTGCGGAAATGGATAAAAGCCCCCCATCCAAACTATCATCAGTGCAGGTAAGATTCTTTTTTTTAATTTTAAATTTTTATCATCTACAATACTGTTTTATTTATTTTATAGTACAGTACATTGATTATTGCTTTCAAGATATGTATCAATGGTCTCATTAGATAGTAAAATTATGTTAAGTTGCTGTTTTAGGGGTTGTTTTTAAAAGTCTGGAACGGATTAATCCGTTTTGCATTACCTTCTATGGGAAAGTGCACCTTGGTTTTGCAATGGAATTCCGGAACGGATTAAGTTTGAGAACCACGGTACCACTGTACTAGAAATAAATCACAGTCAAGAAAATAGGGCAGCCCCTAAAATATATCTCTCAGGTGTCAAAGGCCACGGTAAAGTAGTGTGTCTTCAGCATAAGATGAAAACCACATTATGTAGTTAAGTTGCCAGACACACTTCTGTGGGGAGTTTGGGCTACCACATAGAATACCCTCTGTCACAATGAATACCGTCCCAGACGACTAGCTCCAAACACCTGAGGATGATGAAACTACCAAAAGGGCTCCTAATGCTGATCTTAAGATGCAAGGGAGTCTGCAGAAAACAACTCAGCTTTACATTATTACATATTTGTACATGCTAACAAGTTGCTGTGGCTTTTTTTTCAGCTGGAACTCAACGGAACTCATTTCTGGCAACTCTCAGGTGGGCGCCATTGCCATTATTAAGAAAACATGGTGAATTCCGGCACCTCTCTTTCTAGAAAAATAGCACCACTAACACCTAATTCTTAAGTAATACCCTAATCTCAAGTCAATGTTGTTGGCCCCACATCTAACATTTTAGCTAAATGAGATCCTGATGGAGGTTGGAAGAAACTACATGTTTTTCCTTTCACTAGAAAAATCCATCACTCACTTTCCTTTCCCTGGGCATATGACCTATATTCATCAGGCCACATAAAACAGAAAGAAAACAAATACAGTGGTACCTCAGGTTAAGTACTTAATTCGTTCCGGAGGTCCGTTCTTAACCTGAAACTGTTCTTAACCTGAAGCACCACTTTAGCTAATGGGGCCTCCTGCTGCCACTGCGCTGCCACTGCACAATTTCTGTTCTCATCCTGAAGCAAAGTTCTTAACCTGAAGCACTATTTCTGGGTTAGTGGAGTCTGTAACCTGAAGCATATGTTACCTGAAGCGTATGTAACCTGAGGTACCACTGTATAAACTTCTGCATCCATCATATCGTTAAATAACTAATATCGTCAGAAGCAAAACATTCTAATAATCGTCTAAAATATCATTATTCACTGTCCATAAGATCTCATCCATTATAGCTCTACCTGAATTAACCAGCAAATCATTACAACTCATGAAGCAGAGGAACCACCATCTATCTTATCTGTTGTTTTAGCTTCTTTCATATAAACAATTAATACCTTTTTTATAAAAAAATGCATCAATTTAAACAGATCATTAATAAGTACAATCTGTAGTTCAGTTGCTGGGGGGGGGGGAGAGAGATAAAAAAGACTAAACTTTCTAATTGGCTCCAAAGATAAAGCCAATGAAAACCTTTTTAATTACTACATTTGGTTTCTTCCAAACTGTTCTCAGAATTGGTTTTTAGTTCATTATTATACATCGTTATACATATCTTGTGTGTGTCTACTAAAAAATTAGTCCCATTGTGTTAAATGGAACTTACAGTTAAATGGTTGTAGCATTGCAGCCTAAGAACATTTAGGATGCACTGAATTCAATTCTTTGGATCAAGGCCATGAACATTAAGAAATAAAACGCTACAAATTAGTAAGGGGGTGAACTGGTGCAAACACAGACTTGGATAATATCTCTTTTATATATATATAATGCAATGCTGCTGTACATAATTGTCCATAGTGAGGACTAATTTAAGCTCTGAGATTCCAAGAATAACAAAAAACCCCAGAGAATAAACAAGACTTCTGCTGCCATCAGTGACTTTTTCCAGTGCTTTGACTCAAAGGAACACCAATTAGTATCTGAAGATAAAATTTTAATGCCCACTAAAATAATATTATAATAGTAATGAGGGTATATGTTACACAGCCTAGGGTATTGGTAGCCCAGTGACCCACAACAAGCTGACTGTCATTACTCCTCTAGTCTCCTCATACAATTAAAGGGAACACCAATTAGCAACCGAACATCACAAAACCAGACACATTTCAGCCTTTGAACATCTAAACGAATGAGACATGACAAGAAATGATGCTAAAGAATGAAGCCACTTTGAGGTTGAATCAGTGTAATTTTACTGATTTAGCAGGAAAAATATGTCCACCCTCAAGAGAGAGAGAGAGAGAGAGAGAGAGAGAGAGAGAGAGAGAGAGAGAGAGAGAGAGAGAGATCATATTGAGCAGAAGGGCCAATGACAGGAATTAGGCCAGGGGTGCCATCTGGGGGGGGGTTGGGGGGCCAAGGGCCCCCAATTTTCAGGGAGGAGGTTGGGCCCCCTCAATATTCCTTTGTGGGAGAGGAAAAACAAGATATTTCCACCCCTCCAAATATCCTCACAATACAGTGAGGAGTCATTATTTTTGACACTCTCAAGTGTTTTATTCCAAACTCTTGCCACACCAAATTTTCATGAGGTTCAATTCTGTTTTGTTTAAATAAAATAAAATATTAATTTTCCAAAAACAGCAATACATATTAAAACATAGAAAAATAGGGTTGACTTCCCCCTATTCCCTTCCCTGGTTCCATTGTTTATCATCACACTGTATGTCCATTTTAAATTATAAAATCATTAAAATTACTTATTGTCCAGTCGTAATGTCGTTACAAGTATTTTTAAAATCCTGCTAATGTATTAACCTGTGTACATTGCTTCTGTATAGATGCAATAAAGTCCTTCCAGACTTCTTTAAATTCTTTGTCATCTGTTCCTCTTAATTTCAAAGTCAATTTTGCCATTTCTGCATATTCCATTAATTTCACTTGCAAATCTTCTTTAGATGGGACACCTTCTTCTTTCCAGTGTTGTGCTAATAATATTCGTGCGGCTGTCGTTGCATACTATAATAAATCATTTTGCGGTCTCGGTATATCCGCTCCTGTAATACCTAGTACATCAGGTTCAATTCTGAATACAAAAGTTTACCTTTCCAGGAAGTCAAAGTGTCCACAGCTGCCCCAAACCTTCTATGACTTCGTGCATTGCTGCTGTTGTCATTGATGGCCATTGCTACTCCAATCTGCTGTTGTTTCTGTACCACTTTTTCTGACTTCAAAGCTCGTTCAGTGCCTGATTTTAATCAATCAGGCATCCTGAAGTGAATGACCTCACATTGTCACATAGCCAGTTGGATTTGGTTATGCGATAATGTTGCTGAAAGCAAAAGAAGTCCTCCCTATGAGCAAAGGTGGAAGGAGCACATTCACATTATATGTGTGTGTGTGTGCGTTTAACATATCATTTTCAACTACTATTAAACATACTTTTATATCTTATACATTTTTTTTACTTCCATCAATCACATTAGAAAATTTTCCAATCTTTTCCACTTAACTTACATTTCTTACTTTCACGATTTCATTTAAGTATCATAACTAATGTCTCTCTTCTTTATCCTCTTTGCAATATTTCATATATTCCTTCTTACAAAACTTCTTGTAGTCCTACTAGCGTAATTTGTTGATTACAGTTGCTCTTCAAATAGTTCATATACAGTGGTAACTCAGGTTACATACGCTTCAGGTTACATACGCTTCAGGTTAAAGACTCCACTAACCCAGAAATAGTACCTCAGGTTAAGAACTTTGCTTCAGGATGAGAACAGAAATCGGGCTCTGGCGGCACAGCAGCAGCAGGAGGCCCCATTAGCTAAAGTGGTGCTTCAGGTTAAGAACAGTTTCAGGTTAAGTACGGACCTCCAGAACGAATTAAGTACTTAACCTGAGGTACCACTGTATTTCTTCCAATCTTCTGTGAATCTCTGGTCCCGCAGGTTTCGAATCCTTCCTGTCATCTTATTCAATTCTGCGTAGTCCATTAATTTCGTCTGCCATTCTTCTTTTGTCGGTATTTCTTCTTGCTTCCATTTCTGGGCCAACAATACTCTTGCTGCTGTTGTTGCGTATAAAAACAGTTTAATGTCCTGTCTATTAATGTCCTCACTTATAATACCAAGTAAAAATGCTTCTGGTTTTTTAAAAAATGTATATTTCAACATATTCACATTCTCACAACAGGAAGGCTGATGCTCTATGTCTTATGATGTGCATGGATAGTGTCATTCTATTTTAATGTGGCAAGACTCTCATACAGTTGTAGTTCTGGTTATGTGCAGTTATATATAGCTGCCTGGGTCAATACCAATATGAATGGGTACATATGATTTTTACATACTGTACTCCTCGCTTGCAGAAGAAAATCTTCCTTTCGAAAGCTGGTCAAAGCTGTTACTGACATTACTTGACACTGACAACGCGAGGAAAACAAACAAATCCTTTCATCCTACATAGGTTTGCTTAGAAGTAAATCTCATTGATTTCCATGGAATTTACGTCCAAGTGGAATGCGATTAAGGCTGGGGGTTTTTGGTACCTTCCATGGATTGAGGGTAGAATACAAGATTAGTCCAACAGCATGAAAAATTATCAATTAAGATTTCTCATTAGCAATATTTGGTGCCTTAATTGTCCTTTTTGATTGTGTAATCTCGAGTGGTAATTATTTGTGGCATTGGCCCATTCCTCTATCACTGTTATCTTTTAATTAATTCAGCCAAATGATTTCATTCTCTGAGTTTCTTGTTCATATCATGGAATACTTTCCAGTCTACCGTTTGCATTGCCCTCTTTACTAAGTTCCTTTAAAATGGTTGTAAAGAAATAGCAAAAGTTCACAATAGCTCTGAAAAGGCTGCCCTTGCCTATGGATATGTAATGATGATTATGGTTATTTCAGTCCTTTTATGCAACTGGGAGTGGCTTAGCCTCCCAGTTTCCTCCCAATAGCCTCCCAACAGCTGTGCCAGATGTGGGAAGGGAAAAGCAGAAGCAAGGACAGTGTGCCAAGCTGCCCTGCTATGCCGCCACTCCCCAACACCAGTGAGGAGCAATGGCATTGCTGCTGGGAGGCTATGGCTATGACTCCACCCCACTGCGTGAGATATTCCTGTACTATGTATCATAGAATCACATAACAGGGATGTGCCCAAAAGCCCACTCATTGGTTTGAGGCTGGGACCAAGCTGTTAAGTATCATTGATTTTATTCACACAGAAATGAAAAAAATGTTTTTTGTTTTTAAAATATTAATGAAGGTTTAAAATGGAGTATGCCTAAAAGTGTATTGATGAAAAGATTTAATATGGGAATTTCCATGGTGCTATATTAAGGAGAGCCAAGGAGAGCATTTTGATCTCTTGCTGAGTTGATAATTAACTAACTGATTGTTGTTCTCTGGTAGCTGAGTGTTGTAACCTTAGATCATCTGAGAGGTATTGGGTTGCAAATCTCCATTTTGAAGGGAGTTGCCATTGAATCTGTGTCTCCCAAATGTCATGCAGTGATTACGCAAATGAAGCTCTTCTGAAGGGAGAGTAAACATCCAAAGGCCAATGGGGGCTGGAATAAAGGCTGTGGGGAGAGACAGGACTCTGCTTCCAGGTCTCTTTGGATTATTTCATAATTTCTTAGATTCTGAACCTGTGTTGGACAGCACAAGACATTATATGAATATTTTGGATGTATCACTTGATATTTCTATTTTATTTTGAAGAGTTCTGCTAGTAAAAAATGAATATTTTTATGGCTCTAGACAATGTTTCATTTCCAAAAGGAGTCAGCTTTCATGCATCTTTAGCTTCAAACTGCACAATATTAATATCTGCAATGCTAGCTACATTGGAAATGTGTTTCCTCTGTGTTTCCTAGAGTCCTCTTCAAGCATAGAAGTGAATCAGGTTGTGCAATAATGAAGCCTCATTACTGCCCAAACCTAGGATAAAAAAGAGGAACCTAATGGTCTCCCATTGCTTGGTCAACAGAGCAGAACTGCCCACCACTCCAGGTTCCAGCTTAGACCTCCAGCTCCAACTCTTAACTTGAAAAACCCTGGGACTTCAAGAAGTAATGTTCTGGGTTTGCTTGCTGGACAATCTACTTTCAGTTTTAGTCCCTTCTTGGCACATACCACTCAAAATCAATTAAATCAATCCAGACTTTAGTGTTTGTGTATCCTGGATCATTGCTGTGTGACCTGGGGTCAGCCCATAGAATTGGGTCAGCCCATATCTGATGTGTAACAGCCACTCAGAGAAGATCACATCACTCTGAGCTCCCCGTTGTCCATGTAGGGCAGAATTGAGGAAGGAAAGAATGAGAACTGAAGTACTCTACAGTGTTGAACAATGAAATATACCATGACAAGATATAGGGGCGCAGAACCACTCACAGGACAATCCAACAGGAATTATTATATTCCTCTAAAGCAATCAAACCTGAGTTAGAATCTCTTAATCAACAGAATCATTGCTTACTTCAACTCGCCTGTGGAAACAACTCAGAGGCCATGAAAGAAGGAAGGTTAACAACAGGAAGATTTAAAGGAACTATTGGAAACTCAAGGCAGCAGAGATATGAGATGATCAGAGCCTCTCCCCACCCCCCGAACTTGAAGCATAGGAAGTCCCAACAAAAAAATTATTTGGCAGAATATTTGGACTATATATGTATTTGTATAATTTGGAATATTCAATGTGATTTGATTAGATTGTTAAAATGGAAAATTATATATATATATATATATATATTTGCTTTCGTAGATTTTCACGGGTACAGGAATGCAGGTTTTGGTGTCCTCGGGTGTCTTCCCGTGTAAAAGTTGGGGTGTCTAGGCGACGTGCAGTACAGCCATCTTCTCAGAAAAACTCTTCACAAAGTTCAAGAGGTCAAGACACAAAGACTTTAGCAACTAATCCACACCTAATGACCCACCTAAGTGGTACTCAGGATATCACTCAAGAAATCACTCAAGATATCCCTCAAGTAATTAAGGAACAAAAGAAGAAAAGGCACACTAGCCTGGGAACTTCCTCTCTGCCCAGAACATTGGAGGCTATACACCACACCCCCTCAACAGTATTTATAGGAACTCAAACACTGAGATCCTGCTCTGTTCCAGTAACAAGAAGCCGAAAGCACCAGCCTGAAGATGACGAGTGAGACCTCGTCGAAACGTCGCCTAGACACCCCAACTTTTACACGGGAAGACACCCGAGGACACCAAAACCTGCATATATATATATCTTTATATATATATATATATATATATATATATAAAGACTCTCTTAATTAACACAATTAAGAGGCCATATGTGGCTGAGAAGCACATCCTGATCCACTAAGGCAAGATAGTGAAAATTGTAGCCTTCCAGTTGTTGTTGGCTACTCTTGCAGCCAAGCTGGTACAAAATATATTGCTCTGCTTTCCTTTGGACCATATTAATGAAACAGAGAGTGGGAGTCTTGTGTCATTGAAATTCTGCTCAATATTGATCCAGAGTAGATTCCAATGTATAGGTAGCAGAGTAAAAATTTAAACCAGTTGCAGGATTCCCCAAAAATAGGCCAGATGCAATTCATATGTCATCTAGCTGAGCTTTACTGCTACTGAAGGCAAATGAGCAAAATGGTCACAAATCCAATACATACAGGATTGGCACTGTCCATATGAAATCCAGTTGCAGCAAACTTAACTTAAACTTACCATAAGTCTAAACCTTAACTCTAAGCATACTATGTACAGAACACCACACCAGAAGGAAAAGAGATAGAAAGTGAAAGTGAAACCCAGGCTCCTTCTGGCCTTACTTTTATAGTCAGCATGACCTTGACAGAAAGAGATAAGATAACCAGTTTAAGCCTGTTGTACTCAGCTTCTCTGAAGGAATAACCCAAACATCATGAACCTTCTGCTTGTTTTTTTTTTCACACAGAGCAGCTTCCAGAACCCTCTTAATTTAATGAGAATAGGAAAGATCTCTACACATCAGATCACTACTTTCTGCACTAAGAAATACAAACTGACATCTTGTATTTTGGGAAGCCCAAGAGCTCCATCCACACTCCCCAGGCTTGCACACTAGGGGAAGCCACCCCAAGGAACACCAATGCTGTACCAATAAACTAAGAGCGTTTACAGTGGGTGGGTGATGCGGGTGGCTCTGTGGTCTAAACCACTGAGCCTCTTGAGCTTGCTGATCAGAAGATTGGTGGTTCAAATCTGCACAATGGGGTGAGCTCCTGTTGCTCTGTCTCAGCTCCTGCCTACCTAGCAGTTTGAAAGCATGCCAGTGCAAGTAGAGAAATAGGTACCACTGCGGTGAGAAGGCAAATGGTGTTTCCGTGTGCTCTGGTTTCCGTTACGGTGTCCCGTTGTGCCAGAAGTGGTTTAGTCATGCTGGCCACATGACCCGGAAAGCTGTCTGTGGACAAACACCGGCTTCCTTGGCCCAAAAGCGAGATGAGCACCGAAACCCCATAGTCGCCTTTGACTGGACTTAATCATCCAAGGGTCCCTTCCCATGTGTGGTACTGTCTATGTCTTAGAACTGAAACAGAATGTCAGACGCTCCATTTGATGTCCCACTTCTCAGCTGCACCATTTCAAAATGAAGTATGGCAGGGGCTGAATGCTACCCTGCAAAAAAAATCCACCTTCCTGAAAAAGCTAGCAGGTTAGCAGAGATGATCATGTCTCTTGGCATCTGGGCTATCACATCCCATTTTGCCACTGCCCTGCCCCTGCTGCCGCCACACTGCCTGCCCTGCCAATTTCCTGGTGTGATCTCACAAATTCCCATTGGGATCCCACCTTGAAATTATTTCTGATCAATTGTATTTTTCTGTGTTTGCCCACACTCATGTGCAAAACTTGTTTCGGGAGACAGGCCCACAAACTTGCGTTGAAATGCCTCCACACTATAGGACATGAAATCATTTCCTTTCCTTTATTCTAATCCCACTTTCTATTACTTTTTGAGTAAGATGTTGGACCCTGTGCTTCTACTTATCTGTGTGTTATGAAATGAGAAGCCTGTGAGCCTTTAAGATTGGCCTGACCACTCTGCTCACCTAATTAGAAATAATTGAATGAAGCTTCACTCTGGCAAAGAGGTAAAATCAATATTATAATTAAAACTGCATTTCTTTACAATTAGATCTTAAAATGAAACCTCTGAGGGGAGGGGGTGGTGGCTCATTGCTGCGAAGTAATTAATGTCTGTATTAAGCTTATATCTTAACAATAATCCTGAAAAATTTACTGCCTTATCTCGCTTCTGTTAATTTCATTACCAGCTTCCCTCAAGTTGTTCATGGTAGTTAGTTCTCTTTCCGTTGCCTGTCAGCTTTGGTGACATCCCTGTATCAAAGGCTTCCATAAGGACTAGTGCAGGGGTGGGGAGCCTTAGTCTCAGGGGCCAATTGTGGCCCTCCAAACCTTTCTATCTGGCCCTCAGAACCTCCTCGCAGACCATTGGTTCTGCTTTGTACCCTGAGTGTTTCTTTGTGGCCAGAAGGTGTCCTCAAGCTCCAATAATGTTTCTTGCAGACCCTCCAAGTGTCCCTGTCTTCCAGGGACAGTCCTGGATTTACAGAAGCCATCCTCGTTTCTGTTTTGACCCTGGAATGCCCGATTTTCCTTAGGCCATCCCTATTTTCATTGGAGAAATGTTGGAGGGCGTGGAGTCATTGAACCCCCAAGCCAAGGAGATAAGTAACTATACAACCTTTAGAGGACATCTGAAGGCAGCCGTGTATAGGGAAATTTTTTATGTTTATTTTTTTGTATTCTGTTTTTATACATGTTGGAAGCTGCCCAGAGTGGCTGTGGCAACCCAGTCAGATGGGCGGGGTATAAATAGGATTCCTGTTGTTGTTATTGTTACGGAATAGGACGTTCCTATTTTCATTGGCGAAATGGTGGAAGGTATGCTGTTGTATACAAAACAGTGCCCTAAATAGACACTGGCAGTTCCACCTCCCTCAGACATTTGGGTGGCCCAGGAGAGGACATTCTCTGTGACAGCCCCTAAGTTGGTGTGCCTGACTTATTCACCATATACCGTATTGGCCCGAATATAAGCCGCACCCGAATATAAGCCGCACCTTTAAAATTGAAGGGGAGGAAAGAAAAAAAGAAAAAATACTTGAATATAAGCCGCTCCATTCCTCTCTACTTCTGGCTGCATACGGGGCGGGGGGGGGGTTGCTGTGTTGCCAGCAGCCTTTTCCCTTCCTCACTCTCTCCCTTCCTGGCCTTGGGGGAGAGGACGGGGGACTATGCATGGGGCGGTGCCGCTTTGCCACGCTCCTGGCACTGTTTGCCCCACGCTCTTGGCTGCATACCGTAAGGTCGCAAATATAAGCCACACTTTAGGTTTTTACTGTTGGAATTTCGGAAAAAAAATGAGGCTTATATTCAGGCCAATACGGTAACTTTCAGTGAATACTAATGACACACATCTTTTTCCTTTGACAACTGAGATGTGTATGTTCAGGGCCCGCCTTACTCTTGTAACTGCAATCTGTTTTACCTGTTTTTAACGCTGAATTAAAAACTTCTGCAGTCTGCCCTGGGATCTGCCGTTGAAGGCTGGGTAAATAAATATAACAACAACAATGCTGGTTTGGTGTTAAGAGAATGTGGTTTCTATTTTCCCAACCCTTGTGTGAGAACTGCTGAACATATCTTTCTGAAATCTAGCAGTCTTCATTCCCTCCGAAAGGCAGCCATGCCTGAAATTTGCATCCAATTCTGGCAAGGGAAAAGATTTTTCTTTCTTTGCAACAAAACAACAACATCAACATTTTCCTGTATGAAAACCCCTGGATGGATTTGCCTGAAATTTGGCAGGCTTTCCTGCTGGGGAGGCAATGTTTCACAAAGGTCACTTCCCCTTGCATTTTAACTTTACATTTCTGGTGTCCGTGGGGGTGAAACTGAACTTTGAATTTAGCAGATCAGAATCAGGCCCAAATCACAAATTGAATCAGAATGACACAGAACAGATCCGAAACAGATCAGGCCACTTCAGAATGTGACAGATACAATGTGATCTAAAATACAGGGCTAAGTGCATAACTAGCCTCGGTATGTGATCCTGTACTCACTTACCTGGGAATAAGTGTCAAGTATAATTGATTTAATTGACACAGAAATGGCACAATGCCTGTGTATTAATGAAGGTTTAAAATGGAAAAATGTTTAAATGTGTATTGCTAACATAGGGTTATTTTCACAATAGTTTTCTAAGTTGTTTCTGAGCTTGTGCTGAGTTGATGATTAACTAATTGCTGTTTTCTGCTAGCTAACGTGTGAGTGTTGTAACCTTAGTTCAGGTGAAATAGGTATTGACTTGCAAATCTTCATTTGAAGGGAGTTGTCTGCTTAGTCTTTCTTTGAACACTACAGAATAAAGCATGTAATAACGACTCTCCAAGAAGCTGCATAGCCTTAGGCAGGCTAAGGCAGGCTGGACTGGGGGAGAGAGGCACCATTTTAATTTTCGGTGTTATCTTTTATTTCTAAGATGCTGAACCTGTGCTAGGGCTGCTATATGTCCAGGCGGAATTTTCAAAAACCGGGAAAGATGTCTGGAAAACCCTGGGTGTATGGCAACCCATGTTGGAAGTGTTGATTTTTTTGTGAACTTCCTTGAAAATAGCTCCAAGACTGCTAATTTTTTTTTGGGGGGGGGGGGAGTTTTTCACTTTTTGAAATATGGCAACGATGACCTGTGCTAGACAGCACAAGACATTGTATGGATATTTTGGATGCATTTTGGATGCTTATGTTCTGTTTTTGAAGAGCTCTGCAAGTAAAAGTTTGAAAGGGCCTGGACAATGATTTTTTCCCCCAAAAGCTCTTTCTCTTCCAATCACTTCAAACTGTGCAATATTAATACAGTGGTACCTCGGGTTACATACTCTTCAGGTTACATACACTTCAGCTTACAGACTCCACTGACCCAGAAATAGTACCTCGGGTTAAGAACTTTGCTTCAGGATGAGAACAGAAATTGTGCTCCAGCGGTGTGGCAGCAGCAAGAGGCGCCATTAGCTAAAGTGGTGCTTCAGGTTAAGAACAGTTTCAGGTTAAGAATGGACCTCTGGAACAAATTAAGTACTTAAGCTGAGGTACCACTGTATCTGCAATAATAAGTCCCACTGGACTCAATGGGCTTATTTTTTGAGAAGATAGGATTCTGATTTTAAAGAGGCTGCTGTAACTGCTTTGAAGGATGGAAAAGTAGTCATTCCAACGTTCTTTGAAAACTACTTTTTCAATAAAGATAAAAGATCTGAGTTTTCACAATGAATAGTGATGCATGTTAGCACTGTAAGCAATAAATTATCTATAGAGATGACCCATATCCTTCATCTCACAATGTTTCAGAGCATTAGAAGGCATGTAGAAAAGTTCTGACATGGCAGTCATTAAAATAGATACTGTATGGAACACATGACATGGGAGGGTAAAGATGGAATATGGTGTACTTTTTAACCAGCACCAAACCAAGCCTTTGAAAGTAGGTCTTCCAAACCAAATGACTCTCATGATGTCCAGTAATCACTAATGCCTCATTATCTGGAAGAAACAAGCAGTTAGCTTCATATGATGTACCCCTTTGCTGGGCACTGGATCTCAGATGTTTGAAGTACGGTCCCTTACATAACCCCCCTCCTCAGCCAGCATGCCAAGCAGCCTTGACCCACCCATGAGGCAGGGTGAAGCCACCACCTCAGACCACCTCCATGTGGACCTCCGCTGCCAGTGGCAGAAAAGAAACGCTAGCATACGGGTCAGTTTCTAGCAGTGGCATAGCGTGGGTTGTCAGCACCCGGGGCAAGGCAAGTAATTTGTGCCCCCTAACCCGTGGATTTGCGCCCCCTAACCCTAACCCCCAGATGTTGCGGCCGGTGCGGCCGGCCCCCCCTGCACCCCCACGCTACGCCATTGGTTTCTAGTGAGTTCTCACTAGAAATTTGTGAGATCACACCAGAAATTGGCACTGCTCCCAGTGCTACTTCTTCACCAGTGGAGGAGGTGGGGGGCAGGCAGTGGTGTAGCAGCAGGGGCAGGGCAGGGCAGCACTCCTCATTCTGCCTCAAGCGGAAAGATGGGATGATATGCCCCTGCTTCAAAGAGAAACGATCTATCCCCCTGACATGCTAGCTTTTTAAGGAATGTTATATGTAAGGTAAGGTAAAAAGGTAAAGGACCCCTGGATGGTTAAGTCCAGTCAAAGGTGACTATGGGGTTGTGGTGCTCATCTCGCTTTCAGGCCAAGGGAGCCGGCATTTGTCCACAAAAGCAAAACAACAACAAACCTAAGGTTACGTGAAACATACTCCATAAACACACAAGACGTAACCAGCTGTACTTTTGAATAAATAAGGTATACTATTCATTATATCAAATTGTAGATTCCAACGGAAGTCTCATAAAGTTCAACAAAAAAAGCAGAAGACCCAGTGGATCAGTTCATTCTCTAATCAGTTCATGCATAAGGTCCACACATCTATTCCACCTGTCTGTTCATAGAGTCCAATAATCCACACAAAGGGTTGTTACAGTTCCACAGAATCCTAGGCTTCATCGGTAGAACAGACTCATACAGGATAGTGGATCTTATAGCATAGTAGTGGTTGCCTCACAAATTTCCAGAGAGAACTCACTAGAAACTGGCTCATATGCTAGCGTTTCTTTTCCGCCACTGGCAGAGGGGGTCCACGTAGAGATGGTCTGAGGTGGTGGCTTCACCCTTATTTATTCAAAAGTACAGCCGGTTACGTCTTGTGTGTTTATGGCGTTTGTCCACAGACAGTTTTCCTAGTCATGTGGACAGCATAACTAAACTGCTTCTGGCACAATGGGACACCGTGACGGAAACCAGAGTGCACAGAAATGCTGTTTACCTTCCCGCTGGAGTGGTACCTATTTATTTACTTGCACCGGTGTGCTTTCAAACTGCTAGGGTGACAGGAGCTGGGACAGAGCAAGGAGAGCTCACTCTGTCGTGGGGATTCGAACCACTGACCTTCCGATCAGCAAGCCTAAGAGGCTCAGTGGTTTAGACCACAGCGCCACCCGCGTGTATGTGAGGAAACATTCAACCCCTCCCCTACTTCAGTTTGGAATGGCGTAGCTGAGCAAACAGGACATCAAAAGGAGCGGCTGATGCTCTATTTCAGGTCTAAGGCATAGATAATACCATACACTGTAAATGTTCTTATTTAATAGTTGCAGTATTGATTTTCCCATTATGAATTCTGTTTGCTACTATGTACTGAAATTTGTGCCTAATACCGGAGCAGTAGTTCTCAGCAAGGAAATTAAGCAAATATCTTCTTTTCCAATAATCAGCCCTTGTCTCCCATTGCCCTTGCATATGTCACCGGCGCTGCTAGCCATGGGATTCTGAGCAGCTTCCAAAGTGGGATTCTTTTCTCACCTATATCACCCTTTTTTTCCTAAACAAAATAAAAAAATCCTTCCAGTAGCACCTTAGAGACCATCTAAGTTTGTTATTGGTATGAGCTTTCGTGTACAGGCACACTTCTTCAGGTTTCATTTATCTTTCCATGCTACCATAGGTTTCATTGTGACTTATTGACATTAAATTGCACCATTTAAATAGGACGACCAACTTTTGATTTCAAAAACACTGGCACACTGGGGTGAGATGGAACTTGGAGAATCGAGAGTGGCGCCAGTTTGGAGTTGAATGGGTCATGGGTGGACTTCGGTAGAATCTGGAATTTAATGTTCTAGTCCTCAGTACTGATTTGCCGGCAGAACACTAGATGGTTGTCAAATGTGTTTATAAATCAGTTCTATACATCAGCTCACTTTATTTTTAAGTAGCTAAATAAATTTATTGAACTATCGAGTCAAATGCCCGAGTCTCCAACTTTTCCTTTTGTCTTTCTCCCTCCATCCTTCCCATTTCCCCGCATCAGGAAATTTTTAATGTCTAATGCTTTACAGTTTTTTATGTCCTGTAAGCTGCCCAGAGTGGCTGGGGAAACCCAGGCAAATGGGTGCGGTATAAATGATAAGATTATTAAAATCATTATTATTGTTGTTCCTTCTCTTACAGTGCAAGCCTATGTGTGTCTACACATAAGTAAGTCCAATTGAATTCTGTAGAACCTAGTGCTATACTGTCAGGTAAGAGTTACATTGCCTGTGTAAGTGGCCAGTAAGAAGCATCTCTATATGGGGTAGGTTAAATGCTAAGCCATGGTCAGTTTCAACGATAACTGTTTCCCCCTGTAATGCTGGTAGAGGAGACTTGGGAAATTGTGTACACACACACACACACACACACACACACACACACAAGTTTTGAGTAACTATTCAGGCAATAACAATCTTGGTAGTTTACAATGTTCAAGAAATAGCAGCTTTTGCAGTGCAAAAATATATATGCAAAAAAAAAAAAAAACCATCAGTTTGTTTGAATCAGAGTTCTGACTGAGAACAGACTTCAAAAGTAGGCCTCCTCTCAGTGAAAGAATACTAATTGATTAACTGATTGATTAACTCAAATAAGAGAGGTGCTTCTAAGAGTGGTGGGGTTTGGTCTAAATTTTATGCTGGACCACATCTCACTAGGACACAATTCTCTTTTGAGTAATACTTTATCAATGTGCCCTTCCTGGTGATTTATTACAGCAATACATCATTGGAATGACAGCTGGTTTTGATGATACATGGTCCAATACATCATCATAGCATGCCCTCATTTGGATTGTATATTGCATAAAAGTAAAATATACTATTTTTTCCTTCTCCTCCCCTTTCCCCCATTTGCAAGCTCAGCTGCTTTGAGGGCTGTAGGGAAAGAGTAATTACAAAGGAGTTAACACTTTCCTTCAAAATAAATGTTTTAAATTGCAGAGGCAGAGATTTGAAAGCTGTATTGAAAGAACATGAAGGTTCTGCCAGAAAACTGCTGTTTTCAAAATGGCATCCATAATGTCCTGCAAATGGATGTTTAATAGATCTCTCTGGGAAGACATTGATGGGAAAAGGTACCAATAACTTACAAGATGGACGTGGCAGTCAACATTGCCCTGAGATAAACATGGCAGACTCAAAACTAATCAGAATTCCTGTGGAGAACTGAATGCATTTTTAAAAATAGCCATCGCAAACATTTCGAAATGGCATCAAACTCAGTAAGACATTTAACGAGAAGTAAAATGCCACTGAAACGGTTTGTAAAGCTTTGTTTTGGAAGTGAAATTCTGAATCCACAAACTTTAAATTCAGGATGAAGAAACACTTAGAATGAATTTTAATTGGGGGTGTGTGTGTTTGAATGCACCCAGAACAGACCCCAAAATTGTTTTGTCAGTTACTCAATTTTGGGGTGCCAGGGAAAGCGGGGTTTTTTGGCACAAAACAGCAGAAAACTAGCACAAAGCTTTGGCACTGGTTTGGAGTCCATTGAAGAAGATTGAATTTTTGGTATTGTGGTCCCAGTTTGAGTGTCAATGGGCACAAAAAGTAGGGTTTACAGCACAAATCTAGCACAAAACGTTGGCATCAGGTTTTTTTTTTTTGGGGGGGGGAATCCTGAATTTCAGGGCCACACATTAATGAAACTCCAGAGTAGTCCTAGCAAAAGCAGAAGCGATTTTCTAGCTGCAAACCTAGATTCACTTACCTGGAAATAAGCCACACTGGAATAGAATTTGAAGTTCGCAGAAGTGTTCCAGTTTTTGAGGTTACTGAAGTGCACTTTAAACCTCAAATTCATTTGCAACCCTGGGACATTTTACAAAAACCCTGTTTTTCATATGAAAATTGCAGCTTGGTTGTGTGATGAAAAGGCTTTTTCAGATCTCTTTATCATGCAGAGAATCTTCTTAGTATCTGTGGGTGTTGAACTGTAACAAAACTGCTGCATTTAAATTCATCATGGTCGATAATTCCAGTCAGCAAATTCCAGAATTTTGATGAGGATATTTCCCCCCCAGCCCCATTTAAAAGAGCAACTGGGTATCTGGCTGTCTAACCGCAAAATATACAGAATCTATGAAAGAATCAACAGGAGCATTCGGTTTCCTGAGCGCATGTCATTTCTTTTGTGCTATGAGAGGGTAAAGTAGAAGAACAGTGCTTCCTTTCTACACTGTTTGTAATAATGGTGATCGTGCCACTGGATTCAAACTCAAGTTTCTTGTGACTGAGGGACATTTCATGACCTTGTTAGAATGGAAAACTGAGCTGAACTAACAAATAATGAGGATGAGGATGACTAGGTTGCCCCAACCATTCTGGGTAGCTTCCAGCAAATTATAAAACCACAGTTTCATAAACCAACAAATTATATAAACCACAGAAAATTAAATTCTACAGAGACAAGTCCAAAGTCATGAACAATTGAATGCATGGGGACAGCATATAGCTTGGTTGTAGTACAATGTGAAAAGGATCTTGAGATTCAAGTCAGTCACATGTGTCAGCAGTGTGATACAGCACCGAAAAAAAAGTGCTAATCTGAATTGAAGCTGCATTAATAGATATATAGGCAGCATATACTAGGGCTGTCATGCGTCCTGATTTCCCAGCACATGTCCTGGAATTCGCCTCCGATAATGGCTTTACTGGATTATTCTCCTGGAAATTGGGCAACTTTCAAGTTTTCCTTAAAAAAGCTCAACATTTGGGGTGTCCGGCTTTTTATTTGTTGAAATATGGCAACCCTAGCAGACACACTTTAGTTTTAAAGCCCGTTCTGTCCTTAAAAGAATCCTGCTCACTGCAGTTTACGCTTCACAGAGTTACGATTCCCAGTAACCTTTTAGAAACTACAGTGCCTGGAATTATTTGAGGCACAGTGTGTAGGTAGCTTTGAGCCACTTTCGCACCATAGACTTAAAGAACTCTCATGTCCCCTAAAGAATTCTGGGAGCTGTAGTTTGTTAAGAGTTCTGTGTGTTGCTAGGAGACCCTATTCCCCTCACCAAACTGCAATTCCCAGAGCGGAAGAAGAAGAAGAAGAAGAGGAGGAGGAGGAGGAGGAGGAGGAGGAGGAGGAGGAGTTTGGATTTGATATCCCGCTTTATCACTACCCCAAGGAGTCTCAAAGCGGCTAACATTCCCCTTTCCCTTCGTCCCCCACAACAAACACTCTGTCAGATGAGTAGGGCTGAGAGACTTCAGAGAAGTGTGACTAGCCCAAGGTCACCCAGCAGCTGCATGCGGAGGAGCGGGGAAGCGAACCCGGTTCACCAGATTACAAGTCCACTGCTTTTAACCACTACACCACACTGGCTCTAACATTCCCTCTTCACAGGGAGCTGTGGGAATTGTAGAATTCCCAGATTTCCTAGCCCTCTGATGAATGCACCTGTATAACACATACAATGCCATTGCATACGTGCTTGACATTTTTAGTAGTACACTTGGGAAATATAATATTTGAAGCAGTTCTAACCTATAAAGCCAAGGATTTAAGTTCTTTAGAAGACAATTGAAACATCCTTGAGAAAGGCCTTCACTTTCCAGGGTGCATGCCTAAAGCTCCTACTGTCACTTCTGGTCAACCAGGTTTGGCAGGAATTTTTAAAATATAAAACCTGTGGAACCTATTTACCAGAGGACAGTGAAGATGCAAACACCATAAGTTATATCCCCCCCCCTTCAAAAGCATTCAACTCTCTAGAAAAAAACCACACGGCTGGCTAAGCCCAATCTCGGCTTTCTTACTTGCCTTCATACTGGTCATGATTTTGAATGGAAAACGGCACCTAGCAGGTTTTTCTCCTTCAGGTTTTTTATTTTATTTTAATGCCACTCTTCTCATTTTTAATCTGTACCTCGCTGTGTTTGCCCTGCCTTTGATGACAGTGGAAGCTCTTTGACAAATAGAACATTTGAGCTATCACAGTCTTATGTGATCGGAGCATAAATGTTTCACACATCTCATCCATTTCGGATGACTCTCACCCAGAGCATTTGTCATTACTGTAATTTGACATCCCTGAGTCAAGGTCTTGGCCAGAAAGCATGTTGAAATATATAAAGCAGGCTTACAGTCTGCGTGGAAGGGGAGTTTTTTTCAAAGTTATTTGAGGCACTGTATATATAAAATAGGGACACTGTTCTTGAATCCTTAATGCTGGATACTACTATTTGGCGGTTCTGCAGATAAATGCTCAGAATGGGGACATATTCACTGGTGCACAGTGCCACGTGCACAGGGCCACAACTCACAACGTGATGTCAGAATGCCATGGTGGATATTAGCCTTCAGTTTCAGGCAGATAACAGTGGCTTAAATGATCATTAGAAAGGTGACAGTTTCCTGTAAGTCCTTCCTTCTGCTTGCTTGACTAGTACAGCAATTGTGTAAAATCACTGACCTATCGTTTTGGTTGGGTGACTGCCAGTAACTCAGAACAAAACTCTATAATAGCATCAAAAACTTTGAGAGCTGAGAAACAAGCCAGGGACTTCCTGTGGAAGAACACAAGCAATGGAGTAGTCCTCCCCTCCCAAACTCTAAAGTTTACAGAGAGAGATTATCATACAGTCTCAGGGTAAAATAAAAGGTAAAGGACCCCTGGGTGGTTAAGTCCAGTCAAAGGCGACAATGGGGTTGCGGCGCTCATCTCTCTTTCAGGCCAAAGGAGCTGGTGTTTGTCCACAGACAGATTTCCGGGTCATGTGGCCAGCAGGACTAAACCATTGCAATGGGTGTAATGGGACACCATGACAGAAACCAGAGTGCACGGAAACGCCGTTTACCTTCCCACCAGAGTGGTACCTATTTATCTACTTGCACTTTTTGGCGTGCTTTCGAACTGCTAGGTTGGCAGGAGCTGGGACAGAGCAACGGGAGCTCACCCCATCATGGGGATTCAAACCGCCGACCTTCTGGTTGGCAAGCCCAAGAGGCTCAGGGATGCGGGTGGTGCTGTAGTCTCAGGGTATTACAGGGCTGGCTGAAGACATTTTGCTGCCTGAAACAAAAGGCAAGATGGTGACCCACCCACCCAAACCAAATACTGTCAGAAGTTAGTGATATCTGTAGTCCCATGTGGTAGCACTTTCTATCCTTCTGTGTACAGAAGACAGCCATCCTGCCAGCTGAATCTTACTTCATCCTCCACCCATCCCAGGGCAGCTGACTAACATAGGTAGGGTTCCCATATTTCTAAAAGTGAAGATCCAGACAGAAAAGTTGTTTAGCTTTTGGGGTGGGGTGGGGGGCAAAGTTGACGAGCCTTTTTGGCAAAAATCTCCAAAAAGAGAGAGAACTTTTTACTTTTTGGGGGGGGGATATGGGCTGTCTTGGGCTGCTCTGTCTTCCATTTTCTAGTTACAACTCATTCACTTCTCTGCCTCTCCAAACTTTGCAGCACTGCACCCAAACGTCATTGATAGGGAAACTAGGAAGGCAATTTTGCTGACTATTCTCTAGGGAATGACTGACTTTCTACAATAGTTCAAGCAAAATGAATGGGCCCATCTGCAGAATATGTTCAAATCCATGTCATACCACTTTAAAACCAGTTGTGTCTCCCCATCCCAAGAATCCTGGGAACTGTAGTTTCTCCTCACAGAGCCAAGCTCTCTGGATTTCCCTAGGAAGAGGGATTGACTGCAAAAACATTCTGGGAACTGAGGGGAATAGGGGTCTCCTAACAACACCCAGAACCCTTAACAAACTACAGTTCCCAGGATTCTTGGCGGGGAAGTCGCCACTGTTTAAAGTGACATGATTCCGTTTCAAAGGTGTACTGCAGATGGGTTCACCATAAGCTCAGCCCCAGCAGAATCTTATCTGGAAACCTAGAGAGCAAAACTGAACAAGACGAACCAACCACCTTACTTGGTCCAAGACAACCTCCTATATGCAGCAAAATATTTCAAGATGTCTCTTTGAATCCATAGGATAAAACCTCAAAAGATTTAAACGTCCAGGACCATAATGTCTGCATTCTTCTGTTCCAAAAAGCATCTCTCCTTGCATTGAGCCAACTGGCAGGAGGATGTAGTAGCATTAATAATAATAATAAAAAGAGAAAGAAGGAGCATGTATATCTGAATTCCTGGCTTGCAGGATGCTTTAACGTGCGTTGCTTAAAGTCAGCAGGAAAATAAATGGTGCAGATTGTGTTTCTTTTTACTGACCATAACTTTAATGGCTGCGTGCCAAATGAATAAGGGTTATTACCCCTCCGAAAGGCCTTCTGGAATTTATTTCAGAGGCTCAGTATGGCCAAACATGCATATTGACCCATTGTTTGCCTTATTTCCTGTTTTAATTGAGTGTCAAAGGTTATACATTGCTATTAGAGTAGGACATGAGTGGCAGCAGAGGTCAGGGACACACTGGCATTCTATTAGAGCTATAAAGACCAAATAGTATGATAATTTCACCCGTGCTCACCCCAATTTTTCCAAGATAGTATAGACACTGACCTTATTGTTTGACTGCCATTGACTCTGTAAACTGCAGCCATCCAGCCTCTGCCTACTAAACAATAAATGTGCCCTCCGCGACCAGGATGGGAAATAAAACAATAAAATACACACAGATGACTCAAAGGAGAGACTAATCCGGGTGACAGAAAATGATAAAATAACATCTCTGTTTCAGGACTGGTCAGACTGGTTTACCACAGAAGCAATTTCTTTTGCCAATCTAAGTTTCGTGTCCCCCCTCCCTCCGAATCTTCGCACTTCCACTGTCAGCTGAGCTAAGGACCATAAATTCAACATGTTACAAAGCCTGGCTTATTTCAGTTTAAGGTTTTTCACAAATCAAAAGTGTTTGTTTGTGTCTCTCCCCCCCCCCACCTCGAAAAAAGGAAACACTTTTGTCTGACACACAGCTACTTATTAACAAAACTTGGCTGGGGTGGCAATCGTTTCGGCCTTGTTGACTGTGGGGATGATGAAGAAATTTGATTCCATTTGCAAGCAAAGTCTCCAATCTCAAACCTTTATTGGCACAGAAGCAAAATTGAATCTACTTAATCCACGCTTTCTGAAAGAATAACTGAGTCAAGTGTCAGCACCTCCAAATTTTGCAATGCAATTCTCCAGCCAAGTAATGTACAATATAGAGGTTGGCACAAAAAGGATTTACAGTGGCGCCCCGCAAGCCGAACGCCTTGCAAGACGAAAAACCCGCTAGACGAAAGGGGTTTCCATTTTGGAGGCGCTTCGCAAAACGAATTTCCCTATGGGGTTGCTTCACAAGACGAAAAAATCTTGCGTCCCCCGGCGGTTTTTTTTTGCTTTTTTCGCCTTTTCCTAAGCAGCTAAGCCGCTTATCAGCTGTTCCGCTGATAAGCCGCTTAACAGCTGATCGCTGGAAGCCGCTTGACAGCTCTAGCACTAATCCGCTAAGCTGTCAATGGGCTTGCTTCGCAAGACGAAAAAACCGCTAGACGAAGAGAATCGCGGAACAGATTCTTTTCGTCTAGCGAGGCACCACTGTATTAGTGGATAATATATTGTTTGCAAAAGGTGTATATTAGGCAAAAGTGCATACAAAAAATGTGATTATCTGGAGAAATTTGCTGGTGGATTTTCACAAGATTTTTTTCAAACCGCAAACTCTTCTGGAAATGTAGAGAAGGGAACTTCAGACTGGAAAATTGAAAGAAAAAGAAATGAGATTTACCCATGCCTAGTTGAGTATCAATATTTGGAAATGGCTATAAAAGCTAGAATGTACCTTTCCCTGTTTATCTGTTTTGTAACACACACAGAAATCCTGAATGAAAACTAATTTGTTTCAAAGCCAGATTGTCCTAGCCAATGTTTTAAATGGACAATTGGAGCAACAAATTGTTTTAATTTTTTTTAAAAACCCTCAATACTTTTCACCTCTCTGAATAATTTAAGTAATATAGATGTAAAGTATTCTTATTTAAGTTGCATTAAGTTATTATTTGAAGCCTTTTCACTGGTTTTATTTGTAGACTCTATTGTTGTATCATGCCCTTTAGGGTGGAGGGCGGCTAAGAAATCCAATAATAGCATGATAAAATAAATAAGTTGTACCTTAAAAGTGCAATTAAACATCAGTTTCAGATCTCTTGGGCTTACACCAAGGTAAGTGTGTGCAGGATTGCAGCCTAAATCACACATAGATTTATGTACCATACAGTTGTTTGCGAAACAGAGAATTAATGAGCAATATTGGAGAGAATATTAAAGACAGGGAAATATCCACCATCTAGGGGAACGAAAAAAGGACAACAACAGCATCTATAAGGTATGTTATTGCTGTCGTTGAGTACTCCAGTGGTCAGAAAAAAATGGATGATCCTCTTTCATCTCCACTGATGTCCGTATCCATGGAAACCTCTTCTAATGGTCTTTACATCAGTCTGGGAAAACAGGTAGGGTCCCCTTCTCTAAAAAGTGAGTGCATTAAAGGAATCCAATCCTCTGCAAAGAAGGTCAGCTCTTGAAAGCCTCCAAGAGCTTTGCTAGCCGAGAAAGCTGGAGGGCTATAAATCCTTAGATTCTTTTGCTAAGGAGTTCAGCTCTTGAGAAGCCCATCAGCCCTCTCTAATATGGGTAGCGGAATGCAGAGCCTTTGTTCCTTGTCTGAGATGTAACACTCTGGAGAACCCTTTCTTGATGGCGAGAATATACTGGGCTAAAGGATTACACGAATCTGGAGATTAATTATGAACAAAAGATGGACACAATGCGTGTTTAAAAGAGGCAAAGAAAGAAAGAAAAAGTCTTTCCCCAACTCCCTTGCCATGCCAAAAAGCCGGAGTGTAAGTTTTTGCAGAAGGAAAATATGCAGAAGGAAAAATTGCTCACGAGGTAACATTTTCAAATAGTTGCAAGTGCAGCACATTTCCTGCGAGAAATATGAAATGTTGTAACAACCAGCTCCATCTTTCTTTCCCCCAATGGGTTATTCGGTAAGCCACACGGTGGTTGTGGGGCCTGTAAATCATCGCGATGGCTAGACGTCTCTCTTCCCAAGCCTTCAGTGAAATTAGTGCCTGGAACAACTTAGAATAATGAAAGGTCACTGCGTTATTGCGGCACAGATATTTGCAAGCGATGACTGCGACACTCTGAATTCCCTCCCTTTGTGCAGCATCGATGTGTCATTTCCTGGGGCTTGTGTGTGTGTGTGTGTGTGTAGAGAAATGCTGCCTTAATTTTAATAAAAGGCAGTCAAGCTATAATTGGGAGTGATCAGAAGCTCATCAGAGAGTTGGCTATGCTGCCCCCACAGATTTCTGTATGCTTTGGAAAAGACCTTGTAAGTATGAGGGAGAACGCCAACGAAAAAGAAAGATGAAGAAATGGGGGGAGCTGATACACTTGTTAGAATTCCTGCTTCGTGATTGCAGTCATGGGATTGTTGTCTTTCACATGACGGTGTATGTTTTGACTCCACAGAGTGGGAAGTGACGAAGACAGGATGTCTGTGTTACTGTGTTCCGTGAAGTGGGACTATTGTCCTTTGTTCTTTTTCTCTTTGCTGTCTGATGCTAGAGAGAGAGGGAGCCATATTGCAGTGCTCCATGTTTGTTTATATGTAAATAAAGTAGATTAGCCAAAATCTACTGAGGTCTGTCACACGCATGATGTGCAATCTCTGTGGATCCCTAAGTGTGCCGATGTTTGTTGGCATCGGTCGCTGTGATGTTCAGGCTGAAGAAAGATTTTGAAGCTCCCGAATGATTGACCAGGAGGGAAAGAACATGCCAGTCGGGCATGTGTCTCTGCCAGGGTCCTACTCGAGTGTAGGACAAGCTCCTGACAATGCTTTCCCCCTAGACAGTGGTGTAGCATGGGAGAGGCCACAGGGATGGTTGCACCAGGTGCAAAATGGTTAGGGGTGCAAAATTTCAACACCTGGTGCTGCCTCAATAAAGCTGACCACTTCCGTTGCTGGGGTCCATTGAAAATGGGTTCTCCATACAAACCAGGAAGGGACCTCTCCAGACAATGGAACAATTCTTCTTATCTCTGCGGCTGCGGTCTCCTGGGTTATGCAGATGCTATCAGGCAGTTGAATGCACCTGCATACTCTGTTTCCCATCTTCCCACCCTTCTCCACATGGCCCCATGTACTGGCAACCCACACTATGCCCCTAAAAAGATCGTGGAATATATATTCACCATTGCTATTGGATGAATATTCCCGAAAATAACCAACCCAAAGTGTTATCCAAAGGGCAACACAGATTCAGCTGATTGACTCTTTTATGTCCTAGCTAGGGTTTGACGCTTTGGAGCCTGGCAGTAGCTGCTCTTTCTTTCTCTCTTGTCTCCCTCCTTCCCTGTCATGATGCTGTAAGAAGCTCCCGGCTGGTTGCCCAGGGAAGTATATAGACAAGGGAAGGTTTCTTACCATCCTTTTTTAATTCAATAATTACAGAGAGGGGCTGTAGAACCCAGCCTCTTGGATAATGGCATCGTCCCAAGTGAATCTCTACCCCTTCCCGTCGCTCCCACTTCCTCATTTGTCACTTCTACTGCTACGTGCCCTCTGTCTTTGAGCTCTTTGCTCTCCTACTTTCAAGGCTCACCGGATTCTGGGAGAGGGGTCTGGAAGGCTTTCCAATAACACCGGGTCTGTCAGCTTTTGCCTCACTTCCTCCTGATCTTCCTCCTACTCCTCCTCTCCCATTATTTCCCAACTTTCCCCCTCATCTGCATCTGAGCTGCAACCTCCCTCAAACCACTGTTGTAAGTCTGTACTGTCTTCCTCTTCCTCCTCCCTGGAAGGGTCAGGGTGGGGAAGCAGTCTCCACCATTCCTCCTCTGCCCTATCCCTGCCCATCTCATGCCTACCATACAGAATTTGGCATACTAGGGTTCAACTGGAAAAACCTAATCTATTGATGTAGCCTGGAAAACTCCCAGCTAGCATGGCTCAGTGCAGCCTTAACAGGTTTGAGTGTTCCTTCCCCTTCTTCTTTCTGTTTAGTTTTGGAGCAAATTTTAACCTTGTTCAGTTTTGGAACAAATTCTAGCCCTATTCCCTCAATCTCTCTAGCCGCTCGGGTTACCACAGCAGAGATGTTCATGGGTTCCTCCACCACCCACGCCCCTCTGTTGCAATTTCTGCAACCAAACCAACAAACCAGCCCACATGTTAGGGGCTAAATATCTGCTTCAGGGAGCCTCCTCTACTCAATCTTTGGGGTGTTAATCCTGCAGGTGAAGCGGAGCAGGCTCTTTGTGCAGATATTTAGAGGTTTGCGGGAAAAGAGATTTGTATAATTGATTCACCCCTGCTCTCCCGCTCATGTGATGCATAAAGGGGGAGGTGAGCAAATAAAGGCTTCTGGATACTATTACATCTACACCAGAGTTCTTGTTAACCATAGTTTGCTTGAACACAGTTTATTACCTGCTCCTAACTGTGGTTGCAAACAACAGTTTTGCACTAACTTTGGTCAGTGGAATCGCCAGCATAGTTGCAATGCAAACCATAGTTTTCTCCCAAAAGGAAAAGAAGGCTGTAGTACTAATACAAGATGTGGGAAGTCTGTGGGGTTAGGTTAGGCAATCAGGCACAGTGAAGTCTACACAGGGCCTAGGCAAATCAGTAAATCTGTAATGATAATTTATAAATAGTTACAATTCATGTTGGTTCCATGAACACACAAAGGAACAAAACTTTTGTTGAACCGAACTCATCTCCCACACTTAATGCAGGCATTTGCAACTGTCTTTGCTGCATCAAAGATTAACTTCTCCCGAAGAACACTAATTAGGATCTTCTAATTTTTGAACTGTATGTAAGAAGGATAGCGCTATGAGCACAATAGTCTGTGACCTCAAATCTGATTAGTGTCATTAATATGAGAGAGGTGCAAAGACTGCTTTGGCATATCTTTGGCCAATATTAAAACCCCTGCCAGAGCCTGATGTGCTAATTAAGGGCATTAAACCAAATGTACCTGTTCACATTTATTAGTGTATGGGAAATACATGGATTTAAAAATAAATCAATCCTGTAATAGTCTGGAATGGTGAGGATTTTTCTTCCCAATGTTTAACTGGGGGTGGGGCAGGGGGAGAGAGGGAGAGAGGGAGTTGGCTGTCATTATGCCAGCCACTATTTTATGTTAGCTATTTAACCTTTTGGGGAGGACAGAATTGATTCAGATTGAAACCCCACCGTTCTTGTTATGGCTCTTGCTAATAACAACAAAATCTGATTTCATAATGTTCCTGCTACCACATTAACCTTACATCAGATTAACAAGTGTTATCAGCAGGAGGAGGGGGGATGGAAATCCCCAAACAATGACTAATACCGCTGAATGTGATAATGCCGTGATATTCAGGGCAGCCGTATAAACAAACGGCAATGGAGCAGAAATCTGTTTTGAGAGCTAATCTCGTTTCCGCGAAACAAATGCTCCCATTATCAGGTTTACTGGTGTAGGTAGGCTTAGTTGATTTTGTATGCATGGATAGATGTAGAAATAAATTATGTATCCTTTAGATCAGGCTTCCTCAAACGCAGCCCTCCGGATCTTTTTGGCCTACAACTCCCATGATCCCTAGCTAGCAAGACCAGTGGTCAGGGATGATGAAAATTTTAGTCTCAAAACATTTGGAGGGCCAAGTTTGAGGAAGCTTGCTTTAGATTGTTGTTGTTGTTTAGTCATTTAGTTGTGTACGACTCTTCGTGACTCCATGGACCAGAGCACGCCAGGCACTCCTGTCTTCCACTGCCTTCCGCAGTCTGGTCAAACTCATGCTGGTAGCTTCGAGAACACTGTCCAACCATCTCGTCCTCTGTCATCCCCTTCTCCTTGTGCCCTCCATCTTTCCCAACATTAGGGTCTTTTCCAGGGAGTCGTCTCTTCTCAGGAGGTGGCCAAAGTATTGGAGCCTCTGCTTCAGGATCTGTCCTTCCAGTGAGCACTCAGGGCTGATTTCCTTAAGAATGGATAGGTTTGATCTTCTTGCAGTCCATGGGACTCTAGATAGAGAGACAGAAAAGCTTCGTGGTCTCTTCCAACTCTACATTTCTGTGGTTCCAGTTGGCAAATCATAAAATGCCATTAAGACATCAACACTAAAACAATTGCATACCCTACAAGTATGCCCTATTTTCCAGGGACAGTCCCAGAATTAGAAAAGCCATCCTGGCTTCTGATTTACCCTGCCAGTGCCATCGCTGCTGAGCTTGGGGAGGAGCCAGCACTTGTCCTACGTGATGGTGGCAGCAAGAGTGGTGGCTGAGAGTGAGCGTCCTGTTGCCTCTCAATGGCTTCTCCATGGTCTCTCCATGGTGTCTGCTGCTGGCCTCCTCCCTTGGGCAGCTCACAGCGGCAGCTGAAGAGCGGGCAAGTTGGAGGAGACTCTGCAACCACCGAGGCCCAGCCTTGCGTGTCGCTCTGACTCTCTGAAGAAAGGGGGAGCAGAGCGCGAGGAGATTGCAAAAGCCTCAGAGATCCATAACGGGGGAAAAAAGTTGACTTGGATTGTTTTCCTAAAGCGTATATATTTTTCATGATGATTCAAAGAAGGGGGAAAAGCTGACTTGGGTGTACAGTGTAAAACAGATCTGAACGCATAAAACTTATTTTTATGGTGCTATTTGGAACCATCAGTAAAATGATCTGCATGTGACATGTTTATTTCTTTATTGGGTACAAGGGACTTTCTGGGTTTCCATTTAGAAAATGGAAAAATGTGTATTTTTAACAACAGCGTGGTTTTTTCTTTTTTTAATTGACGGGATGGGAATTGATACTTCCAATGCCTCATATAAACAACTAATGTTTCATTCCAGCTGCAGTATTACAACCTTCACAGTTTGTCCTTGGCATAGATTCTCCCCCCTCCCCACCTTCTCAGTAGCAATAGGCCCTGCCTGGAAGCTGTTCCATCTTGCATTTCTCTTCATTTTTTAATTTTTTAATTTTTTGCATTCAAATTCTTCCTTATTGGGCCTTTGTCTAGGAAAACTGAAAATAGAAGTGGCATGCATGTACCATGAATGCTGGGGCCCTCAGAAACCTGTGGCCCTCAGAGTCAGAGCCAGATTTAGAGCAGCACGTCTGGTTCTGCCGCTCTGGTCGCACATGCCACAAACCAAGGCGGCCATTTTGTCATAGAATGCCCCCATCCTTTCCAATGGCAGCCATTTTGTGATGCTGATAATTTCTAGTGTGCCCACTGGCCCAAAAAGGTTGACAACACCTGTAGTGACATGTGTCTTTAAAAAAGTGTGTGTGAGAGAGCTTGAAATCTACTGGGTCAGGTTGTCTCACTCATTAAGCAGAAATAAAACACATGCTTGCTGTTGATTGGACACTTGATAGACAAGCTCAGCTGGTCTAGATCTAAGATGAGTACACCTGCAAAATACACATGTTGGTCATATTCACACATTACCTTTTGCAGTGTGTACTACAACAACCTCCCCTATTTATGAAACATGTTTTTGAAGTAGTCTGGCTAATTAGGAGTAAAGGTTTTCACCCTTTACTCTATAGATGTAACTAGACCATGTGTGATGAACTGTTGTGCTGATTTCCACCTATTTGTTTGTGATTTATAGGCTACACACACACACACACACACACACACACGGGGTGTGTTTTTTGTGACTCCTAACATACCAAAAAAGAAATAGTTAAAATTAAATGAACAGCATTTTTATCAGTTCTCTTCAAATCACAGATGCTAAGTTTGATTTTATTTCTAACACTGAGATTGAAATTCTATTTTAATATGCAGAACTACAGTCTGGGGAGCCATAAAATACAGAATGTTTCCATTAGATGATAGCCCTGCTTCTCTTGTTAACAGGACTGCTGATTCATCAAACAGCAGTGATCAAGACACCAAGACCTGAAATGAAAACAGACCTCTGGGGAAAGATGTGGTGGTGACAGTGGCGGCAGCAAGAAGCTGTGTTGCTAAGTATGACTTCCAGCTAAATTCTGTAGTTTTGCTTTGGTGTCTTTGCTTCAAAACCCCATTTGTTAATGATGCGGACGCTTAACTCAGGCAGTAGTAAGGCACGCATTAGCCTTGACATTTCCGAAAGTGATACAAGGTCTAAATAGTGCCTTATCCTCATTTTTTGAAGTTGGGACAGCAGCAAGTAAGTTTGTATGAAGGTCGCTTTATGGCAGGGTTTCCCAAACTTGGCTCTGCAGCTGTTTTTAGACTACAGTCCCCATCATCCCTGACCTCTGGTCCTGCTAGCTAGGGATGATGGAAGTTGTAGTCCAAAAACAGCTGGAGACCCAAGTTTAGGAAACACTGCTTTATTGCACGCTAACAGCAATGTACCTAGTGCTGCTTGGGAGTTCTAAAAATCACCACCCACCCACAAAGAAATCCATGTAGCTTTGAAAGGTTCAGTCTACCATCTTGATTCAAAATAGCATCCAATTATACCCAAAAAATAGATGAAGATCTGCTCCTTGATCACAGGATTCATACAAATTGTGGCTATGACATCTTAAGAGGAGTCTAAACAACTTTCCAAAGTATATAGCAGATGCGCCCTAAAGTCATTATGATTACTTATACATACAGATTGAAAGTTACACTGAACAAAGGTACAAGTGTTTGTACGCTGGTTGATTTGTACAGCCCAGTTATTGTGTACACATATAATTATATGTAACATATATACACATTTTGGAGGTCCAAAAATATCTACACGGTGCCTAGGGAACAACTTGCACCTTACTTAATAACAGCAAGACAAAGGGGATGGTGGTGGACTTTCAGAGGAAGAGAGGAGAACTAGCCTCGCTGTACATCGAGGAGGGCTGTGTGGAGAGAGTCTCTTCCTTAAAATTCCTAGGAGTTTATCTCAGTGAAGACCTTACTTGGAAAATCAATACAACACAGGTGGTTAAGAAAGCCCAACTCCATCTCCTCAGAGTATTGCAAAAGAACGATGTCAATCAACATTTGATGATCTCCTTCTGCCAGTCCACAATAGAAAGTGTCCTTTCATACTGCATCACTGGTTTGACATCAACTGATAGGAAGTGCCTATAGAGGGTGGTGAATACAGCACAAGATATTATGGGCTGTCCCGTGAATCCACTGGATGACATTGTGGAAGAACGTTGCCTCAGGAGAGTGAGGAAAATTCTCAGGGATGATTCACACCCTAGCCAGTAATTTCTTGATCTCCTGCCCTCATGTAATTTCACTGTATACAAGTTGTACAAATGACAATAAAGTATTTCATTTCATTTTATTTCATATATTCAGGTTGTATACACACTGACTGTAATGTGTGAACAGCCCTACTGTGTGGATTCAGTCTACAGAGCAATCAAACCCACCAACTCCATCCCTGACCTAGCATTGGCTAGGCCTTCTGAATAGGACTTATGTACCTATAGGCACTGTGGGTTAAACCATAGAGCCTAGGGCTTGCCGATCAGAAGGTTGGCAGTTTGAATCTCCGCAACGGGGTGAGCTCCAGTTGTTCGGTCCCAGCTCCTGCCCACCTAGCAGTTCGAAAGCACGAAGTGCAAGTAGATAAATAGGTACCACTCTGGCAGGAAGGTAAACAGTGTTTCCATGTGCTGCTCTGGTTCACCAGAAGTGGCTTAGTCATGCTGGCCACATTACCGGAAGCTGTACACCTGCTCCCTCAGCCAGTAAAGCAAGATGAACGCCGCAACCCCAGTCGTCCGTAACTGGACCTAATGGTCACTTATCCCTTTACCTTTACCTATAGGCTATAGGCACATGTATTCCACCAAGTGGCATAGCATGGGTTGCCAATGCCTGGGGCTGCGTGGAGGGGGTTGTGAGAGGAAAATGGACAGAGTATGCATGTACATTCTAGTGCCCAGTGGTGTCGGCATCACCCGGGAGATTGCAACTGCAGAGATAAGAAAACAAGAGCTGTTCCTCTGTCCAGAGATGCCACTTCCTGGTTTGCATGGAAAACCCCTTTTCAGTGGAGGCCAACAATGGAGGCCAGCAACAATGGAGGGCAGCAGCTGTATTGAGGCAGCACTGGGTGCTGAAATTTTGTGCCCCCCTAACAATTTTGTTCCTGGGGAAACCGCCCCTGCGCCCCCCACCTACGCTACGCTACTGATTCCACCCATATTTTACATGCAAGGCTAATGATCTACCCATCTATGTGGTTATATCGCATAGAACAAGGGTGTCAGTACTATGAGAAAGTTCCATGTGATCGACCCCATCCACATGATCATGTCCTTTAAGAGTCAGCCCACAGCCATGCGAAATCTGCTCACTGAAAATTGGCTTCCGTGCATCTTGCAGACATTTAAAGAGATGCTGCCACATTGACCCTTCACTAGAATTTGAGCTCAGTTCCTAGGTTCTGGTAAAGACAGATTGTTGTCTGGTTCCATTAAATTTTGGAGAGTTCTGAGTCCAGTCTGCATTTGGAAACAACAAGTGCTCTGGCCATGGTTGGGGTGAGGTCTACCAATGTTTGGAAACATCCCCAGGCCATTCTGCAAGATGTCTTCATCACACCAAACTGCACAATGCCCTGGATCAAAGCTTCAGCCTCTCAGTTTGTACAGAAGCAGTTCTTGACCTAATACCGTATTGGCCCGAATATAAGCCACACCCGCAAATAAGCCGCACCTTTAAAATTCGGGGTGGGGGGTGGGGGAAAGACACAATACCCGAATGTGAGCCGCTCCCTTAAAATTCCACAGGCGCTCAAACCCATTCCATTTTACTGTGTGTCTGTTTTAGCAGCAATATCCTAAAAGCCAATTTTTGGTAAGGTTGCGAATTTAAGCCGCACTTCAACTTTTCACAGCTGGAATTTTATGGGGGGGGGGGAGTGCCGCTTATATTCAGGCCAATATGGTATCTGATTTTGGTTTTTATATTCCTATGGATCCAGGGAAGTCTCATGGGTAGGCTGGAACCTATGTGTTCTGGGGTCTATCAGAACTTTTAAGATGGTAACTGGGAGGTTTCACCTATCTATAATAGCTTGGATCCTAACTTCCCTTCCAATGAAGAGAAGTGAGTTTCTGTCGCAGAGTAGGACTTTCCCACCCAGCCCATTTCCCTTGCAGACTCCTGTACCCATGAAAATCGGCTCCCAAGATTTGGGGCAGCCTTGGGAATGATGTGGGATATGTTGGGGGTGGCAGCGACAGCTTGGCAGAGCTATCTTGCAATTAATCATGGCATTTCCTTTTTTAAAATAGACATTTCTGTCCTAGTAGACATGACATGATCATGTGGCCAGAAGCTCGCTATGATAAGAATATGTTGTGTGTTGTGAATAAGTACTTTAAAAAAAACACTGTTGCCTATCAATTTTGTTGAATGACTCAATTCTTCTATTAACAAGAATGCTGTTTTAATAGTTTTTTCTTTAATTTTGGATTGCTTTCTTTGATTTTATATCAACCACTTTCATTTATTCTCTGACGTACCATAGTGAGACTAGTCAAAAGTTTGCTTTCTTTTCATTTGCTACATGTACACACGGCCTGAAAAATGTACTAATTGTGCCCATCTGTTTGGCTCTTTTATTTGGAAGATGCATTGAGCTTGATCAGTTGTAACAGACAGCCAAGAGAGTTTGACTTTGGGGATTCTCCGAATCAGATCATTGGATTTTTAAATCTCTTATCAGAGCCTCCGAGTCAGCAAATCTCAGCGAATATGAATGTAAACTCACATGATTATTCAGTCAGCTCCAGGTGCTGCTCTAAGGACATAGGTTATGGCCTTGTAGAATAATCTTCCTTAAGTTCTTGTGGTCTTCTGCTCTTTGGTGGAAGGTCTGATGAATAATGCGTTCCTCTACAGAAAATAATTCCATTAAAATTATGTCACCACCAAAGAAGCATGCCAGTGGATTTCTTGAACCGCCAGTGGGAATGAATTCTTCAGCAACAGAGTACTAGAGCAGAAACCTCATCACTCTCAGTTGCTCTTGAAGTAAGCTGGCAAAATAGTGGTATTATAGCACAGTGCTAGCAGCGTGGAGTGCGTGGCTCATCCTAGGCATCTATAATGAACTCTGGCAGGCAAGCAGCCTGATAAGCAGCAAGGACTCTCCGTCAGTTTTATGTAAGTTTATTTACAAGAAAAACACATCCAGATCTGCTCTCTCATTAACAGTAGTTGATCAGTCTGACTTATCGTCCCTCCCCCAACAGGAAGAACGCCAAAATCCTGCCTTTCTTCTCCTTCCCGTCCGTTGCTCTCTGAGCTTCTCCAGTCTCCTCAAATGGAGACTGAATGGCTGGCCTGTCTCCTCCCCACTCCCAGAACACACAGTCGCAGACTCTGACTAATCATCTGGTTGCCTGGCAACACTTTGGCCAACTTCCAACTCTTCCTCTCCTTGGGAGTTAACAACTTCTTCCCTGGGAAGGAGGGAGCCCAGGCTGCCCTCTCTAAACTCAGACAGCTCTCATCTGCAGTTGGCCCCTTGCTCGCTCAGCTCAATTTCGGAGCCTGATTCTTCCGTTGCGCATGGGGGGAGGGTGGCATGTTCCTGACAACATCCATCATACTGCACAACTGACCCTTTTAAAGCGAGATATCCGGGATTTACAGAAGCCACTCCTGTTTCTGATTGCATTCTGATTGCATTCCCAGATGTCTCATTTTGGCTCCTGTGCTCTGGCCTTGCCAAAAGAAACACATTTTTGGTTCTACATTCTGGCATGAGTCAGTTGGCTCCCACCAGAGTGCAAGACCAAAAGATGAGACCAAAAAATGCATTCTCTCACTCCTCTTCCTCCTTCTAGAAGTGTGGTGCTGGTTTCTGGAAGTATGAGAGCAGAGTCACTGTGGTCCTTGAAGTGGTGGCGGCGGTGGGCAAAGGTGTGTAAGGGCCCATCAGACCTGAGGGAGGGAGGGAGCCAAGAGCTGAGATAGAGGGCGAGTGGAGGCTGAGTGAGATGGAATGGGGCCTCCATTGAGGTCGTGTTCTGATTTGCCTCACTAGGATGTTGGAGGGTATGATGAATTCACTATGGTCTGTCTTAAGGACAATGTTGTGTGATCGCCGCAGTTTCACAGGCGAGTGAAAAGCAAGCACAGAATATGATCTATATAGCAGAATTCTGCTTCTGGAGGATTTCAGACTTCATTGTTTTAAAAGTGCAGGAGCCAAAGTCCTTCATGGCGCATACATAGGGCTAAAGAGGATCATTCATCCCTCCCGTGCCTTGGCATGCATCTGCTGCAACATGCTGAGGCATAAACATGCTTCTTCTTTGTCCTCTATCCCTCCTTGTCAAACTCCAGCTGGGATCACTTGCTCAATCACAAAGCAAATTCTTCCTGAAGTCCTGCGTTGGAAAGTGAATGCTATCTGAGGAAACAGAAAACCTGCTGCCCTAATAGATGAATTGAGAATTGGGAATAGATGAATTGAGGCGACTTATAGTTAAAAGCAAGAATCACTAGAAAATATATAGAAAAAAGACAATCATTAAACAGATTAGATATGATATTGAAATGTAACGACAACAACAACAATTTATTATTTCTACCCAGCCCATTTGGCTGGGTTTTCCCAGCCACTATGGGTGGCTTCCAGCAAAATATTAAAATACAATAATTCATCAAATATTAAAAACTTCCCTAAATAGGGCTGCCTTCAGATGTCTTCTAAAAGTCTGATAGTTGTTCTTCTCTTTGACATCTGATGGGAGGGTGTTCCACAGGGTGGGTGCCACCACGGAGAAGGCCCTCTACCTGGTTTCCTGTACCTTCACTTCTCGCAGGGAGGGAACCGCCAGAAGGCCCTTGGAGCTGGACCTCAGTGTCTGGGCTGAATGATGCGGGTGGAGACGCTCCTTTAGGTATACAGGGCCAAGGCCATTTAGGGCTTTAAAGGTCAGCACCAACACTTTGAATTGTGCCCGGAAATGTACTGGGAGGCAATGTAGGTCTTTCAAGACCAACGTTATATGGTCTCAGTGGCCACTCCCAGTCACCAGTCTGGCTGCCACATTCTGCATTAGTTGTAGTTTCCAGGTCACCTCCAAAGGTAGCCCCACGTAGAGCGCATTGCACACTATGGGGAGAGCAACATGGGGATTCCGCGATTGGGGTACTCCGGCCCTCATCCAACTTATTGTTAAGAGTAAGGGATGTGGGTGGCGCTGTGGGTTAAACCACTGAGCCTAGGGCTTGCCGATCAGAAGGTTGGCGGTTCGAATCCCCACGACGGGGTGAGCTCCCATTGCTCTGTCCCAGCTCCTGCCAACCTAGCAGTTTGAAAGTACATCAAAGTGCAAGTGGATAAATAGGTACTGCTGCAACAGAAAGGTAAACGGCGTTTCCGTGTGCTACTTTGGTTCGCCAGAAGCGGCTTAGTCATGCTGGCCACATGACCCGGAAGCTGTACGCCGGCTCCCTTGGCCAATAAAGTGAGATGAGCGCCGCAACCCCAGAGTCGGTCACGACTGGACCTAATGGTCAGGGACCCCTTTACCTTTACCTAAGGCAATAGACCTAGAAGAAGTTAGTCATGGCTCGCTTAAATCCCATTGCTTTCATTTCGTAGCTAATTAGTCACAGCTAACTTTAGCTGAATTGGGCCTGGCCTTAGCTATGCATCTGTCCCTGTTCAAAAGTGCTGCTTGGATGCGCCAGCGATTCCTGCCCTCGCTGCTTGGGGGCCCCTCCATCGAAAACAACTGGGTTGAAGCGACGTACCAAGGCATATTGGCAATGTCAGTTTCAAGCTGATGCTCCGCCCAAACAAACAAGAACACTGATAAAATATGTGTTTGGAATAACTTCAAATAACCGCTAAACTCAGCATGTACACAATTTCCATTTCCTCTGAGTAAACCAGAAAAGTTCCAGAGGAGGTTAAAAAATAGCTAGCACATGTGGTAGATTGAGGCTACACATGCCCAGGCTTCCAATTTCCCTGCAGCAATTTATCAGTGATTATATTTTAATTGATCCCCAAAGTATAAGCCAATTTAGGATGATATCAGCTTGCTAGATCATTTGAAAATCCTTTGAAGTGAAGAGAACTTGTTTTTGCATCTTCTCCTTCTCTGTGCATTAGTTAATAAATGAAAACAGATAACCAGCTCTCCGCCTGCTTCCCTAAATGGCAATGAATTCTCCACATTTCTTGTAATAGTTTCTAAATATAAGATATATTCAATAATGGTATCCAATCATAAATTCTTCTTAGAACAAACATTGCTACCCATTTCTCACAGCCTAGATTCAGCCCATTCCCTAACATGTATGAGCTGGTAGAAGGAAAGGATACAGCTTGTATTAAACTTGAATCTGATATATTCTATTTTTCTTTAAGGAGGTGCTTGAACTCTTTGCAATAGGTTCAAGTACAAGTGATAATCGATAAAAGGAAAGTGGATTTTTAGGGTGCCTCTGTGTAAGTGTTTATATTTTTGAAGAAAAAACAAAACAAAGGAATTATACAGACTGCAACTTAAAGAGATGGAGAACTTCAGTGTATAAATAGGGATGGTGAAATCTGTTGATTCCAGTTTCTCCCCAATTCTAATTTGTCCAGTTCAGTTCTGCACATTTTCACATCAGTTTGTTGTTGTTTTAAAAAGCCCCAAGTCCTTCACGACAGGTTGTTGTTGTTGTTGTTTAGTCGTTTAGTCGTGTCCGACTCTTCGTGACCCCATGGACCAGAGCATTCCAGACACTCCAGTCCTCCACTGCCTCCCGCAGTTTGGTCAAGACAGGTAAGTGGTTTTTATTAGGAACAGATGTCTCTACAGAACAACAGAATTTATTTCTCTAGGCAACTACGGAAGCCCGAATCATTTATGCTCAGAAATGGGGAGAGAGATTCATACCAACAAAGGAAGAGTGGCAGATGAAATGGATGGAATATATGGAACTAGCAAATTTAACTAACAGAAGAAGAGATCAGGAAGATATTCAGGGAAGAGTGGGAAATATTTGAAGAATATCTGAAGAATCATTTTAAACAGGTTAAAATGTTGGCAGGGGTTGGAGTGAATTCAGCAGTGTTAAGTATTGAAGATTTAGAAAGGAAGGAGAAAAATAAAACATGTGGAATAATTAGAATACAGTGGTACCTCAGGTTAAAAAGTTAATTCGTTCTGGAGGTCTGTTCTTAACCTGAGGTGCCACTTTAGCTAATGGGGCCTCCCGCTGCCGCTGCACTGTCGCCACACAATTTCTGTTCTCATCCTGTAGCAAAGTTCTTGACCTGAGGTACTATTTCTGGGTTAGCGGAGTCTGTAACCTGAAGCATCTGTAACCCAAAGTACCACTGTACAGCCCATCAATGAGGCCAAACTTAGATTCACAAAATGTTTAGGGGTATGCGTACCCCCAGAAAAAAGCACTGGATATGCCTCAACTTTCCTGTGGCAGCTTTTCTCTCTCCAAGGTGTACAGCCATGAGCTGGGTTTCTGCAAGGTATTTTAAACTCTGTTTTTGCTGCCACCACAGATAGAAAATACCTGAATGGTTCCTACCTCTGGGGTAACCAGTGAAGAGCATGTGTGCATGTTGCAATAATTTTATTGGTAACAGAACTTATACAGCTTTTCAGTGCACAGAAGAATATGTTTTCTTTCAGTAACGTACTTTCTTAGACATAACTTCGGTTCATAAGCAGTGCCGGATTTACATATAAGCTAAACAAGCTATAGCTTAGGGCCCCACTTTGTTGCCCCCCCCCCCAAAAAAAAAATTAAGGGAAAAAGAACCTGGATGTACATTTCCAAAATATAAGATAAAAAACAAATAAAATAAAACCTCCATACAGCAACAGTGTTTTATAGGCTCCTATGATGTAAGTCATGGGCCCTGCCTGCTAGCCTGCTCCCTAAAATATCACTGGTTTGCTCATTTCTATATATAGGGTGCCTACATTCTGCATGGACTGGTTGCATGGCAACATGGGCAAATGGCTTTAGATACTTATAAGGTCCATAAATGTATGGAAGTGAGAGCTGGACCATAAAGAAGGCTGATCGCCGAAGAATTGATGCTTTTGAATTATGGTGCTGGAGGAGACTCTTGAGAGTCCCATGGACTGCAAGAAGATCAAACCTCTCCATTCTGAAGGAAATCAGCCCTGAGTGCTCACTGGAAGGACAGATTGTGAAGCTGAGGCTCCAGTACTTTGGCCACCTCATGAGAAGAGAAGACTCCCTGGAGAAGACCCTGATGTTGGGAAAGATGGAGGGCACAAGGAGAAGGGGGCGACAGAGGACGAGATGGTTGGATAGTATTTTCGAGGTTACCAGCATGAGTTTGACCAAACTGCGGGAGGCAGTGGAGGACAGAGGTGCCTGGCGTTCTCTGGTCCATGGGGTCACGAAGAGTCGGACACGACTAAACGACTAAACAACAACAACAAGGTCCATAAATTGCCATATAGCATATATTCAACACAAAAAAGAGCGGCAATTTGTTGTTGACAAAGGACAGCTGGACATGTAAAGGACCCCATTATCTTCAGTAGATTAGGGCCTCTTCAAACCTAAATCCAGCCCTGACCATAACATTTCCCAAAATGCTGGTTGTCATCCCCCCTCCCCCCAGTTGGTTGCTGGCTGCTCTGCCCTGCCCTCTGGTATCACATTTTAACTCTTCCTTTCTCCCTCAAGGTCCTTTGTTATCTGCACATGTCAGCCTTGCAAATTTAAATGAAGCTGTACACCCACCCTTGAATACCATTGGAGGGGGATCTGTAGTAAAATAAAGGTAACATACTACAAACATACTACATAGGGACATATGAGCAGTGTTTCACTGATATAGCAACATACAACCATTAAAAATTAAGCAACAAAAAGGATAAGGTAATAATGCATTATGAATGTAAAAAGAAGGGCCTCATGCGTCCATCTAGGTCAGGGGTCAGCAACCTAAGGTCCATGGGCCAAAGCAGCCCACGGGGGTTGTTTAACTGGCCCACAAGAGGCCCCTGAACCAAGCCACCTGCTTGGCAAGTCCCCGCAAGCTGCGCTAAACTGGCACAGCCTGGGATTCAGACTTGGAGGCTGAACCTGAGAAATCCCAGCCTGCACAGGAGTCCCCACCTCCAGAACCAGGGGGCTGGGGCTTGAGCCTGAAGGGTCCTCACCTGTGCTGGATCCTCAGGTGCAGGAACCAGCTGTCTGCTCTGGCTCCTGAGGTGATGGAGGACCCATTGCCTGCAGGTTCTCCACTCTCAGCCCCGTCAGGGGAAGCTGAGGTTACCTCTGGGTCAGCCTCTCCTGAGCTGCAGGAGGAGTGCTTGCCTCCAGGCCAGGAGAGACGAGTCACCAGAGGACCAGGGCCACCCTATGCCTCGGGGCAGATAAAAGCCAGCCAGCCAGCCCAGTCCCAGGTTGCAGGAGCAACATTGTTGATTGCCTGTTCCTGCCTGCACCCTGTCCTGCTCTTCTGCCAGAGTTCCTGACCACACCTGACTCCCTGCCTAGGACCCCGCTTCAGCTTTCACGGACAGCCTCCATACCATACCCTTGACCTTGGACTGGACTCAGACCTCGCCGCATGGTTAGCCCTTGGGACCAGCCAGCACAGCGTGGCATGGGGACTTGCTTCTGCAGCACTGGAAATCATGGACGCGCGTGATCCAGCCCCCGGAGGGATCTCCGCTGGAGTGAACCGGCCCAGGCGAGGTAAACCTTGCCAACCCCTGATCTAGGTTATCAAAACCATTCCTTAACACCTCATCAACGTTAACAACAATGAGTGTAGACCCACCCCTTGAAAAAAAGTGAGTGCTGCAGGGTTCTGTCCTGGGTCCTTTGTTGTTGAACGACTTGGATGAAGAAATTGAGGGGTAGCTAATGCCACAGAAGACAGATTGCAGCCGAAATAACCTGTTTCGGTATGTGACAAGCAATGGTCCCTGCTAGCTTTCTTTGTAATAACACTGGGTATAGAAATCATCACTACTCTTTGGCTAAGAGAGAGATCCCCAAATTAGTATATATAAAATTGGAACAGCACGTATCAAATCTCTGCCATGGTTGTCACCATTATTTTCTTAAGTTCATTATCTGTCAATGGATTCCAGGCAAGCTGGACTTTCTCCTCTTAACTTATGAAGAGTAATGTTTGTAAGTGCTGAAAGGTGCATCAGGGAAAATACGGAGGGGGGGATTTCAATCAGCAAAGAATGGAGAAGTAGTAATTGCATATTCATAGTTAGACAATGTTATTACAAATTCTGGCTGTTGTAAATCATGGTAACAGAAGAGAAAATGTGATGCTTCTACTTGAGACGCAGTAATGCATTTTAATGATTGGAGAGAATCTACTGTGAATTACTGAGTTTTTACCAATTAGCTGACAATAAAACAAAGACAATAAAGAGTATCAAGGGTAATCTATCACTACATGAATTTTGTTCATTCAGTTGACAAATGTAATTTGGTTTACCTTATTTATGATAACACAAGATATCAGAATGCAATGGCAAAATGTTCCGAAACACAGTTTGTAAAAGGAGTTGGGGCAATATTTGGCATCCCATTCCCGGGGGGGGGGGGGATAGATGGAACAAGAAGATTGCGGCTGGGGAGGCGGGATTGCTAACAATTATGAGGTGTCAATTAATTAAGTCATATGTCCTATGTATGTAGTCAGTGGGTGACATGAGGCCTTTAATGTGTGCTAGGGAACTTTGTACTCTGAAGTGCTGAAACAGGAAGCATGAGTGAGCCACACGCACTCTTGGTCTTTGCAGTGTAAAGTTTGCATCTGGGGAAATGCATAAGCAGGAAAATGTGTGGCCAGAGCATCATGTATGTTACTCATATGGCCAATAAGGAACTCTGCGATTTCTTCATTACGGGCTATGGCGAGAGAAAGCAGAATTCACTCACACTTTCTGTTCTGGTTTTTCCACATCAGCTGAAATTGGTCTCCTTGAGATTTTCAGTTAATAAATCAGAAGCTGGTGAGATCCAGAATCCTTTGGCTGTCCTTAGGGCCAAATGAAACATCACTGTAAGTAGATAGGGCTACCCTTGAGCGCATAGCTGCACATCCCTATACACATATATCAGGGTCAATCAACAACTTTGGTGCTTCCTTCCCCCCAAAAAGATCAACAACTTGTCAATACCAGTGGCATAGCATGGGGGTGCAGGGGGGGCCGGCCGCACCGGGCGCAACATCTGGGGGGGCGCGCTCGCACTCGCAGTGCTAAAATCAGTGCTAAAATTCATGGGTTAGGGGGCGCAAATTACTTGCCTTGCCCCGGGTGCTGACAACCCACGCTACGCCACTGGTCAATACAATGGGTAGATAACTGCTAAGTATTTTTTTGGTTGGAGTAGATCGCATTCTCTTGGAAGTTGGATATCCCTGACATATATGGATCAGAACCCTAGCATTGGGGTCCTTGCCCAATCTGGATCAGGCCCCCATGGCTGCAATTTACATTGCAAAAGAAAGGCCCCTAGTCTTATCTGTTGACCTTCTTGATTTCCCACCCACATTCCTGCCTGATCCATGAGTTCCTTCTTGTCTCCGAATGTGCCTGAGAAAGTACCTCATCTGTCATGTGAATCAGGAGTCTAAAGGACACGTCTTGGCTGTTCTGAACTTCATCCCGCCATCAGTCCTGGTTCCTGCTTCTCTCAAAGAAACAGATGACACTCAACACAGCAGAGGAAGCTAGCGTGGAGCCAAGGTAGAAAGGGATGAAGAGGCTTGTGCAACATGAAAGCGTTATGCTAAAAGGGATCAGAGAAACCCCACTGACTAATTTGGGCCCTTGATCATTTTTCAAAATCAAATTCTGCCAGAGTCACCCTACGGGGCATGAAGCCTTCATTTGCGCTGAAGTAACTGACAATTTGCTTTTGGGGGGAGCTGGAGAGGACAAGGAAACATCTCACAACTGCCTCTATTACTCAGCACATACAGAACTTTGAGAGAGCAAAGCAAGAGACTAAATCAAACACTTAGCTGGAGAGGAGGCGCGGAAAGCAAACAACAAAAAAAGGAATCCAATTACTTTATGTTTGTTTTGTTAAATGGTTTTTTCCCCCCTGCAAAAGAGAGATGGGGGAAAAAAACCTATTTTTAACTTGTTTTCTTCTTTGCTACACTGCTGGGAGCAGGCACCACCATATGACTAACTGTACAATGCGGCTGATCCTTCTGCTAATGCTAATTAACCTCCTGGTACAAATATCAACAATGCACAGCCTGGGTTTTGACTGCGTATGATTTTTCTCCCCTCCCAGGGGCAAAAAGAGAGAGACCCTTTTAATCAGCCATCGTTACTCTTCTTTCTGCTCCTTCTGAAAAACAGGCTATCACTTCCGCAGATGATGAAGCAGAGCGTTTGCGCTCACGCTGCGTTCCAAGGGGATTCCCCCCGAGGCTTATCACGGCTTTCAGCGAGAAGATCTGTAATGGCAGACAACATTCCTGAAAAGGAAAGCTGGTCTCTGCTATTGATGTTCTTCTGCAATGCACAGCGAGTCACAGCAGAGTGTTGGGTTATGTCCTCGGCCAGCGTTTCCCAAGCTTGGGTCTCCAGCAGTTTTTGGACTACAACTCCCATCATCCCTAGCTAGCTGGACCAGTGGTCAGGGATGATGGAAATTGTAGTCCAAAAGCTGCTGGAGACCCCCAGACCAGGGATCAGCAAACGTTTTCAGCAGGGGGCCGGTCCAGTGTCCCTCAGACCTTGTGGGGGGCCGGACTATATTTTGAAGAAAAAAATGAACGAATTCCTATGCCCCACAAATAACCCAGAGATACATTTTAAATAAAAGCGCACATTCTACTCATGTAAAAACACCAGGCAGGCCCCACAAACCCAGAGATGCATTTTAAATAAAAGGACACATTCTACTCATGTAAAAACATGCTGATTCCTGGACTGTCCGTGGGCCGGATTTAGAAGGCGATTGGGCTGGAACCGGCCCCCGGGCCTTAGTTTGCCTACCCATGCCCCAGACCCTCCAAATGTCCCTATTTTCCAGGGATGTCCCTGATTTAGAGAAGCTGAGAAGTTTCTGATTTGACATGGGGAATATTGTACGAGTTTTCCAGATTATAATGCTAGTGCTTCTTCCCCATTTCCTTTCCCAGAGCAGTACCAGTTGTGTTCTGGAACTTTTTGACTGATATACCAGTATGACATGTGAAATATACTCAGAGTCGCAAAGTGATTTCATGCTCTTTATTCAGCTCATAGTGGTGAGGAGGAATGAATGAAAGTCCCCTCAAAGTATCTGCTTTACATACATTATTTACACAATGGGCTGCACATGATTGGCTAATTCCGGAATTCTACTGTAAGCCAATCAGGTTGTGGATTCACTTCTATCTGGAGCATGATTGGGTGGTTCCTGCTAACCAATCATACTGCTGCATTGTTCTAGGACCAATCAGACTGCTGCATTCTGAATCCTATTGTTCTAGGACCAATCAGACTGCTGCCTTTTGGAGCCTATTGTTCTAGGACCAATCAGACTGCTGCCTTTTGGAGCCTATTGTTCTAGGACCAATCAGACTGCTGCAGTTTGGATCCTATTCAACTCAGTACATAACAACATGCTAAATTACATCCACACCAGTGGGTGTGATGTGACTCAACAACAAATGTCACTGGACATCACTAGCCCCCCCCCCCATCTTTTCCACACAGGTGTGCTTCTGTTCCTTCATGATTCCTGCATGAAAAAGGCAGGAAAAACCTAGATGCCCCAAATTCCATCATTTTACTTCCGGGATTTTCTTGGTTAACAGGAAAATCACAAACATCCCCCCCCCCCGAAGCAATTAACATGGAACTGAGCACTGAACTCCTAGATTTCCAGAAGCGGCTTTTATGTCATGTGAAAGCTCAAATATAATGCGGAAATCAACAGGTAGGGAAATGGGAGAAGGAATAAAATGCTGTTTGAAGGCACTCCTCCACTCCTATCAGGCGCAGTCACGGGGAGGGTGTCCTATGGAGTGACAGTCTTTAGTTCAGCAGATTAATACTCTCTATTGTTTTAGCCATCTTGAGTAGCTTTCTAACTTTCAGGCTTCAAGAAACCCTTTCCGTATTAACTTGACTTCGGCTGTGCTCCCACCATGCATATTTGACAAAGGATTCTGGGATTCTTTTCCAGAGGGGGTGTGTGTGTGCTCCCTGTAGAAGCAGGAACCAAAGTTCACAATAGCAAAATTTCCAGGGGGGACTTCAAAAGCCTGTGATTTTTTTCTGTCAGAGGACCTCATAGTGGGAGGGTGCGGAGGCAAAGGTGGACATGGAATGCAGACGAAGGAATCTGAATATTACCTTTGTACAGCAGGCTGATTTCTATGAACACAAATATACCTCTCTGTCCTCCATCTAGGCAGGTGGTCAGGCTGTTTTTTTCCCCAGCTGGAACTCACCAAAACACCAGTTCAGGCACCTTTCAGGCACGCACCAATGGAGGCCCATAGAAACTTCACACAGAAAGCTTTCCCTTAGTGTATTCTACCTGAAAGGTTCAATGCAATTAAAAGTGAAACATTCTTAAACCAACAATATAATCTTTGGGTCTCTAATTCTTATATCAGCAAGAAGCATTGTCATAATTCAGTGACACATTTCAACCAAGGAGTACCGTATTTTTCCGTGTATAACATGCACCTGTGTATAAGAGGCCCCCTATTCTTGGCAACTCAAAATTAAGAAAATGGGGGGAGATTGCACAGAGTTGTTGAGATTTTTGGGGGGAGGAATGCCCATAGTTGTTGACCTTTCTTTTTTTGGGGGGGGGGGGGGTTTACAGAAAATCCCTTACTATACTAACCAACACCTACTGCTCACACATTTTGCAAAAGCCACACACACATCGTCTGTTCCAAGCTCGGCTTATACACAGAAAAGTATGGGGGGCTGGAAAGGGGAATTTTGACTTAGGAGAGTCCCAAGGGCAGCTTTTAAGGCCACATTTGGCCTCTAAAGTAAAGGTAAAGGGACTTCTGGCCATTAGGTCCAGTCGTGGTTGACTCTGGGGTTGCGGCATTCATCTCGCTTTATTGGCCGAGGGAGCCGGCGTACAGCTTCCGGGTCATGTGGCCAGCATGACTAAGCCGCTTCTGGCAAACCAGAGCAGTGCACGGAAACGCCTTTTACCTTCCCACTGGAGCGGTATCGATTTATCTACTTGCACTTTGACGTGCTTTTGAACTGCTAGGTTGGCAGGAACAGGGACTGAGCAACGGGAGCTCACGCCGTCGCAGGGATTCGAACCACCAACTTTCTGATTGGCAAGTCCTAGGCTCTGTGGTTTAACCCACAGCGCCACCCGCGTCCCAATTTGGCCTCTAGGCCACCTATATTTTAAAGGAAACTAGAGTGAGGAAACAGTTCATACCTTCAACACTAAGGCTGCAATCCTAACCCCACTTACATGGGAGGAAGCCCCAGTGAACTCAGAGGAACTTAACTTCTGAGTAGTTAACGGTTACTGTAAATGAGCAAAGATTTCACATTTAAGAATATGGATGCATGAACCATTCCTTAGCTGTAAGAGGAGTTGTGAAAGGATCATAGATTTTGGGTTACGCCACTTGCTTTCTGATGTGTAAGGCTTTCAGGCAACTTCCGCTTCGCTTTCAGGCTTTTCACGAAGGCTTGAAAAGCACCTGTAGAACAGAAATGGGCCAGGAATAATGAAACTTTGCCATCAGAACACAGGTTAGAAGGCATATTTGCCTTCAAAAAATTTGTAGTGGAGTTCACAAGAAAGAAAGGAAAAAAGAGATTCCCACTTTTGTAATGCAACACTCCACAAATTCTAGTTAATTACCCCATACACCAGTTCTCTGAACAAAACCTAATTACTTAGCTTGGGGAGGGAGAGAGATGAATTTAACCCCAATGGATCAAATGGCTAATTAAACTGTTTAAGTTTTATTAATGTTTCTAATTCATTCAATTCTTCGAGTGAAGATGAGGGGGAGAAACTACCTGTGAAAAGCTTGCCCACTACTAAATTTTCAGATAGTAGGATAGCAGGAGAATACAAGTGGGGCCCAGCCACAAACTACTGAAGTGCTCCTGAATGAAAAATAAAAAAATTGTCCAGTAGCACCTTATAGACCAAGACATCACCTTGCCAACAAAGATCCATATAGTTAAAGCTATGGCTTTCCCAGTAGTGATGTATGGAAGTGAGAGCTGGACCATAAAGAAGGCTGATCGCCGAAGAATTGATGCTTTTGAATTATGGTGCTGGAGGAGACTCTTGAGAGTCCCATGGACTGCAAGAAGATCAGACCTATCCATTCTTAAGGAAATCAGCACTGAGTGCTCACTGGAAGGACAGATCCAGAAGCTGAGACTCTAATACTTTGGCCACCTCATGAGAAGAGAAAACTCCCTGGAAAAGACCCTGATGTTGGGAAAGATGGAGGGCACAAGGAGAAGGGGACGACAGAGGACAAGATGGTTGGACAGTGTTCTCGAAGCTACCAGCATGAGTTTGACCAAACTGCGGGAGGCAGTGGAAGACAGGAGTGCCTGGTGTGCTCTGGTCCATGGGGTCACAAAGAGTCGGACATGACTAAACGACTAAACAACAATAAGTTTGTTCTGGTACTAGCTTTCGTGTGCATGCACACTTCTTCAGATCCACGGTGCTACTGGGCAATTTTTTATTTTTATTGCGACTGCATCAGACCAACACGGCTACCTACCTGGATCTAAAATGCTTCTGTTCAAGGTTCCAGCCACTCTGCTCCATTCTCCTTCCCACCAGTTTTCAGCCTTCCTCCCTGCCGACACTCTGCCAATATTTCAAGGGCGCTAAGCAGGCAAAGTCCTCATGAGGGTGTTTTACAAGTTCCATGGATATGCTTCCCAAGCATGGGTGCACCAATACTTTACCCAATGGGTGCTTCCAGGTGGAGAACTCCTAGTGGTGCCCAGGTGTCACCCACTGGGTGCTGACAAATGACAGGGCTTTCTCGATAGCATTCCCCACATTTGTGGAGTGCCTTCCATGGTGAGCTACCTGTCTTCCTCTTTTGATTATTCTGGAGGAACTGAAAAACATTCCTCTTCACTCAGCTTTTTGATGGCTGAAAGGACTGTTCCGGCAACCTTGAAATCATTACCTGTGAGAATACATGACTGTTCTTGAATATTTTGTTGGCTGTTCTTATTGTTTTGATTGTCTTGGGTTTTTGAACTTTGTTAGTCTGGGCAGCTTTGGGAAGAAGGATTAGATAGAACATTTAACAACCACAACAGCAGCAGCAACAACAAATGTTATCCAACTGACTTGCTCTGTCCATGGAAGGTTTTGTTTATTTATTCGCCATTTCATAAAAATTATATGCTGCTTGATTGTAGAAAGCCTACATGTTAAAGATTTTCAACTGCCACCCTAACGGGTGTCTGCGTGTGTGCTTCCAGACAGGTGTTTATTGTAGGATCAATGGTTCTCGTGTATGCAAGGTTTTTTGTTTTTGTTTTGGTGGTGTCCACACAATATCATTGGCATCACATCAACTTCCAATCAGTATTTGTCCCCCATTTAATTTGAATTTACCTGTATGCAAACAATCTAATAAGTATTTTCTAAAAGATCTTTGAACAACCTGTTTGCCATATTAAGCCCCTATTTTGAAGCACTCTCATGGACTAGAAATGATGTCCAGCATCTGAGGTGCTGAAAACTATTCTGATCTTTCTGCAGTCGTCTAGGGCAATGATCTGCTTTCCCACTCAAAGCCCCACTCTCACAGTTGCAAAATAGATAGGGAAATGACTTATTTTGCAACAAGTAATATTTAAAATGCAGGAAGTGAAGTATTTGTGTTGTATAGAAATGGGGAGTGTGAGAAAGCAGGGGAAATGTGCTTCTGTGCCAAGCCACCATCCTATTTATACAAGGGGCATTTTCCCCTACGCACAGAGAACAGCTCCATTATCTTCATGCAATACAGCAGCAATGTATGAATTAATGATGGATACACTTTCAGCTGGAAATTTCAAACCCACTTTAAGCAATTTACTGGGGATTATTTCAAATACAATAACTAAGTGGGATGGAAACAGCTGTTGCCACCATTTACCAAAATAGTACGGTCTGTGTTTAACGAAAACAACAGAGATAATTCCAATGAAATGTTTAGTATCTCTATATGGAAATGACATTTTCAGTGTTTATGTTCTCCTCCTAAGTAGAGAATTATTCGTAGACTGCCTTCCTGCCTTAAATCAGAATGGAATCTGTCCCATTATTGAAGCTAACATTTTACAAGGGGCTGGAGTTTCCTTTTGGGGTTTGTTTGTTTGTTTCCCAGGGGTTTCACCTATTTCTAGAAATTTCAATCAAATGCATTTCAAACACCCCAGCCACCCATGCGTCTTCCTAACATTGGATTAAAAAGAAAGAAAGATCGAAACCCTGGAGTCAAAAGAGAAAATCCCACTTAGTAACACTTATAGGAAGTCTTCCATCCATATGTGCAATAATTGTGATTGGTTTTAAGGGGATATTCAGAGTAATGCTAGAGATAGGTTTTATAATGACAAGAAGAGAAAGCTCCTTCTCCACCCCTGCTCCAAACACACAAACCTCATCTCCAGGTATGCTCAGTTCTGGAAAATGCTAGGCCAAATCTGGACTCAGTTATGCAGTTTCCCAAACCAATTCCCTGTCCATCTCTCCCTTACTTAGTGCCCCTCAAGGCTATAAGTGGGCTATGTAGAGATGGCTGAATCTGTCCATTTCCTATCTTTTTTGCTTTTGTTTTTTCAGTCTTCAGTTTGCTACATTTCTGAACCAGTTCACATTTTTTTTAATATAAAAAAATAAATCCGTTCGACTTCCAAAACATCCGAGTTCTGAGGCGCAGCTTCCGATCGGCTGACAGCTAGGTTTTTGCATAGAGGAAGCAACGTCGGACGTTCGCGTTCTGAGGAATGTTCAAACACTGGAACGCTTACTTCTTGGTTTTCGGTGTTCCGGGAACTGAAACATTCAGCAACGGAGCCGTTCAAGTTCCAAGGTTTGACTGTACTGTGTTATTCCTCCTAATAGGCACATTGTGACTAAGAAACGAACTCTACAATCAATGCACCTCCAGATTTTAATGTTATTTTAAATTTTAGATACATTTCTGTGCACATTTCTGTGCTACACTCCCTCTTTGGTATGCATTCTTGGTTGGAGGATTGCATCACAAAATTCGGAGCAGACATGTGATTTTAAAGAATAGCTGTTTTGATTTGCATAAGGTTTCCAGAAGCACAGATTGGGTAGGTCCACATTAAAATGTGAACTGAATCAAATTTTTCCCCAATCCTTAGGGCCATGCCATCTTGGATAATGCTGGGAATTCTACCAACAGTCTTATCAACATGGTGTTAGCTGGTGATTAATGACTGCCAATTTTCTGTGATCTCCCATTCCCTCCCCCCCCCATCTTAAATTCTCCACATTTCTGCATCAGTTTGTGATTTCTTTTTTTCTTTTTTTTGAAAAAGGCCCAATAAAATGTGAATTTATCCTAAAATAATTTTTTTCCTAAAATGCACATTTGTATGTCACTTTATCCAAAATATACATTTCTGCAAAGCAATTCCCCTACATATAATCCACTGTTGTGTGTTATTTTCATTAATATATGCAATATTTATGCACATTATACCCTAATATATGCATTACTTGGCTGGGAAACAGCACCGCAAAATTCAGAAGGATGTCTGTGTTTCAGTTTACGTATTGTTTCAGGAAGAATGAATTGGGCAGGCTTGCCAATAAATGCCAACTGAACCAAATTTTCCCCTATTCCTAGTGGTATAAACCGTATTATCATGTATACACTGAAATCAAATTACCATGTATACACTGAAATTGCTATTACAGTATATCCCTTTTTAAAGAAAATGAAATGTTGGGATGCTAAAATGAAGCTGACTTTCCTGGTACAAGGCACTAATCTGTGTGTTGTATGGAGAGTTGCCACGTTTGTGCATCAAGGCCCCGGCACACCCCCAGAATAATGAAAACACACAGACACAGAATTTTAGTTTAAAGGTTAATGGGCAAAATTTAGGCCGCAACTTTATTGATTACAGAAATGTAAGTGGTATTGGCTTAGGCATTCGCAATAACTATATCTGACTCCTGCCCACCTTGCTGGAAGTCTAGAAGGGTAAACCACCAAAAGAGAGAGCGCCGTTAATGGTGACCAACTGAAGCTCACCCCGGGTTTCCCGCTGGGTCCTGGCATGGCCCTAGCCTCCCAAGCAGACTTCCAACGAAATCCAGACCCGCGGATTCCTTTAATGGAATACCCTTGTACCCGGAGGGGCAGGTGATGGCCACACCTCCCCTCCCCCACACATCACAAAGCCAATGCCTAACCGCCAAACCTTACAAAGTTGTGACAATTGCTAAGAGGCAGGCGAAAACCAAATGGCCTGTGCCAATCTGCCAAATGGAAAAAATTCCTACCCAGCCCCTGTTCCAAAACAGGTGACCAACCAAAGTCCAGAACAAGGCCAAAGCAAGACCAAAACACTAGGGTGGGTGTTCGGGGGCACGAAGCCAGGAAAACCTTGCTGCACTGTGCTGCACCGCCTCCTTTTAAAGGCCCCCCTCGATCATGCCACCACTCACAATTGGCCAACAGGCTGTGGCGCAATCATGGGGGCCAACTCATGGTTTGGGATCATGCCCCACCTCTCCATGGATGAGTGGGGGGGCACCTATAGCCCGTGTGCAACGCGGATCCTCCATTAAGAGGATCCGATTTGTAGTAAAGACTGCTTTATGTAGGGAAAAGAGCATAGATTGTATTATTGTAAACTGCCCTGGAGATTTGAAAACCTGAGAAGCACACCTTGATATAAGTTTACAATGTTTTCTACAGAGCCTAGGACTTGCCGATCAGAAGGTCGGCGGTTCAAATCCCCGCAACGGGGTGAGCTCCCGTTGCTCTGTCCCAGCTCCTGCCAACCTAGCAGTTCGAAAGCACATCAAAGTGCAAGTAGATAAATAGGTACCACTCCAGTGGGAAGGTAAACGGCGTTTCCGTGCACTGCTCTGGTTTGCCAGAAGCGGCTTAGTCATGCTGGCCACATGACCCGGAAGCTGGATGCCGGTTCCCTTGGCCAATAAAGCGAGATGAGTGCCACAACCCAGAGTCAGCCATGACTGGACCTAATGGTCAGGGGTCCCTTTACCTTTATTGTTTTAAGAATGTGTTTTAATGTGTTACGTTTTAGTACATATCTAACATTTATTAATACTAATTATTAATTATATCTATTTCTAAATAATGAGTAGTGATTTTTTATGGAAGTTCACGTAAATGCTGTTATGTATCTGGTTTAACTTTTGTTATTCTGTTATGTTGCTATGGTCTAAGGACTAATGCAATAAAAGTTATTCATAGCGGTAGCACTGCTGTGATGTAATGTCTTGACTGAGCAAGAGATTTGCTGTGCAAAGTTGAGAGAAATAATTTTAAAAGTTGGGAATAGAAGTTGGAAAATTAACAGATTTAAACCAGAATTCAAGTTGAGCTTCCTCCTTTACTCATAAACCTTCGTCCAAGGAGCAATATATTCTCTAGCAAATAGTTTAATTCATTCCTTTGCGATGCACATCCTCCATCTCTTATATACAATACTAGTTGCTTGTTGCTAGGCAATTAGGAAAGTTGGGCTGCATGTGGCCATTGGGTGTTCATTGTCTGTGTGTTTTGTTGAGAGACCCTTTGTTTAGAAAAAGCAAGGATAATTCAACAGGCTACCTCATAAGGAGCTTTAGACTAATATGTCCGCCAGACAGCCAGTAATTTAAGAAAACAATTTTTGGGAGCAAATAAGAGGAGATTTGCCCACAGTGCTTACAGAAGCCATCACACTCTCCTGGAAAAGGAATACCCAGGCAGTAATGAGTATATACAATTCTGTGAGGCACCTGGCAGCCCATAATAACAATGCTAAGCTACCAGCACATGCTGAGAAATTAATGCTTTCCAAGTTGCAGTGAAATGTGCATTAGAAAAAGATCCAATTCCACACTCAGGGAAAAGTACTAGGAAACTGGGCTATTTGATTTGCTAAAATCTGTGTCTTCCCACCAAAGGGCATCAGAGCTGGTAATGGGTGAACTCCCCTCAGCTCAATTTGGAATTTAGTCAGAAATCTTTGGAGAACACTCCAGAAAGCCATTTCACACCCACATGAATTGCACTGCCCACTGTACTGTGTCATATTGTCTCCAACTTTCAGCTGCCTTAAGTCCAACTGCTAGACAGTGTTTGTTGCTCAGATATCAAGAGGCCTGAAGAACAGGAATGCAGGAAGCTGGCTTTTACTGAGTCAGTAATTTCCATGCAGTAGGAGATGGTGTAGAGACACCACCTTGCCAAGAAAGGTCCGTACAGTGGTACATGGGTTACATACGCTTCAGGTTACATATGCTTCAGGTTACAGACTCCGCTAACCCAGAAATAGTACCTCGGGTTAAGAACTTTGCTTCAGGATGAGAACAGAAATCACGCGGCGGCGGCAGGAGGCCACATTAGCTAAAGGGTTGCTTCAGGTTGAGAACAGTTTCAGGTTAAGAACAGACTTCTGGAACGAATTAAGTACGTAACCAGAGGTACCACTGTATAGTTAAAGCTATGGTTTTCCCAGTAGTGATGTATAGAAGTGAGAGCTGGACCATAAAGAAGGCTGATCACCAAATAATTGGTGCTTTTTTGAATTATGGTGCTGGAGGAGACTCTTGAGAGTCCCATGGACTGCAAGAAGATCAAACCTATCCATTCTTAAGGAAATCAGCCCAGAGTGCTCACTGGAAGGACAGATCCTGAAGTTGAGGCTCCAATACTTTGGCCTCCTCATGAGAAGAGAAGACTCCCTGGAAAAGAGCCTGATGTTGGGAAAGATTGAGGGCACAAGGAGAAGAGGACGACAGAGGACGAGATGGTTGGACAGTGTTCTTGAAGCTACCAGCATGAGTTTGACCAAACTGTGGGAGGCAGTGGAAGACAGGAGTGCCTGGCGTGCTCTGGTCCATGGGGTCATGAAGAGTCGGACACGACTAAACGACTAAACAACAACAACAAGGAGATGGTGTGGTGAGGGCATCTCTGCTCACCTGACCTCCAGTCATGTCTTTTACCGTGAGGTAGATGGGAGGAGCATGGAGGTAGGGAGGGTGGCTTGGTGCAAATTCACTGACTGGAGCTCTATATTGCCTCTGCTACTGTGTTTACACAACACTGACCTCACTTTACCACTCTCTCTCCAATATCCAATAGTGACACCACCAGCTGGAGGTGAGGTGGATTGTGCTGTCTGCTACTGGCAGACTGTCAGCAGATCTTCATCTGGGAACCCGAGGTTCATCCAACCTCCTGCAATGCAGGAATCTCTGCTAAAGCATCCATGACAGATGGCCATCCAACCTCTGCTTATAAACCTCCAAGGAAGAAGAGTCCACAACCTCCCAAGGGAGACCGTCCCACTATTGAATGGATGTTTTGATATGAGAGGCACTCAAAATGGTTCTATAATAGCTCAGTATCCATTTGCTACAGGAAAGGGTAGGAAACACCTTAATTATCACTCTTGATAACAGAGAGCCAGTGTGGTGTTGTGCTTAAGAGTGGTAGACTCATAATCTGGTGAACTGGGTTCGCGTCTCCGCTCCTCCACATGCAGCTGCTGGGTGACCTTGGGCCAGTCACACTTCTCTGAAGTCTCTCAGCCTCACTAACCTCACAGAGTGTTTGTTGTGGGGGAGGAAGGGAAAGGAGACTGTTAGCCGCTTTGAGACTCCTTCAGGTAGTGATAAAGCGGGATATCAAATCCAAACTCTTCTTCTTCTCTTCTTCTTGAGATCCCTTTGTGTGCAGTCACTGCACCTTTGGTGGGACTGGGTCAAGTTCTGAGAACTTTAAATGGATTAAGCACCACAGCCCTCTTCCACTTTTCTGCTCTTAACTGGCCATCCCAACGCAGCTTTTCAAACAAAACGATGCCTTCAGATGGCTATGCAACTACATGTGATGTGTACTTTGGCCCTTATTCCAGCACCTGTTTGAATGCTCAACAACCAAAGCTATCCTCCCGCCCAATTCTTATTTCAAAGCTATTTTTGTCATTGTATCAGAAAGGCACCCAGCGAATTTGGTTACCAATAAATATTGCTGTAGACATTTCTGAGATCATGGTCTTTCCAACGAGTGGCTCCTGTCCAGGTTTATTAATTGTCTTACTCTAAATGTTGTGAGCATCCTATGCCCTTTTAAAATGTGGTTTTTTTGGGGGGGGGTTATTGGGTTGTTGTTTTTATTTTGATTATGTATTTTGTATAAATTCAACCAACCAATCCATCCATCCATCCATCCATCCATCCATCCATCTATAAAAATAATACTGAAGGGTATTTCTATGTACAAATGCTGTTCAATTTCAGTTCTTATGACTATGTACTATTAAGCTCCTGGTAGCCAGAGATATCGATTCACTGAAGTACAGAAACGCAACCCAGATTATTGTCAAAACTGTAATTTTCCCCTTAAATAGTTTTAATGCAGCCGAAACAAAGCTGTATTTAAGGAGGTAGTTTAGAAAAGAAGAGATTTCTGATTGTGTGTCCTCAAGTTGTTAAGCTTTCCCCCTTTTGGAAAATATTTACTGCACAATATTACAGCTACATTAATATGATGAATGGATCTTTCCTAAGGGGATAAACGAAATTAAACCAGAAAGAAACCAAATCTAATTCTATTGCATTTTGCATAATCTACCAGCAGGATTCTTCTGCTTCGATTCTCTTGCTCTGGTAGTGCTTACATTTTAACCAATAAGATTTTTGTTTTGCTTTCTATTGGGGGGAAAAAATTGAAACAAAGAATCCAGAAGAGAGAGGAAAATGCATATCCATTCATTGAGCAAATGAGTCTTTGGCTCTACTTTTCAATAGGTGTAATAGATGCTATCCTAGTCCTGTTGTCCAATTGATTATGTCCAACTGTTAGCTGTATATGAGATATAATAATAATAATTTATTATTATTTATACCTCGCCCATCTGCCTGGGTTTCTCCAGCCACTCTGGGCAACTTTCAACAGAACATTAAAAACAGCACAAAACTGCAAACATTAAAAACTTCCCTAAACAGGGCTGCCTTCAGATGTCTTCTAAAAGTCAGATAGTTGTTTATTTCCTTGACATCTGATGGGAGGGTGTTTCACAGGGCGGGTGCCACTACCGGTGAAGGCCCTCTGCCTGGTTCCCTGTAACCTCACTTCTCTCAGGGAGGGAACCGCCAGAAGGCCCTCGGAACTGGACCTCAGTGTCCAGGCTGAGCGATGGGGGTGGAGATGCTCCTTCAGGAATACTGGGCCGAGGCCGTTCATTCCATTCAGCATGCATTTAAAGGAAAACTGACCTAATTTAATACACAAACGGAATCACAACAACCCTTCAAAATCCACACATCTCTGAATTTTGAAATGCACCTCTTCAGCCGAGAACGGTATACAAAATCACACATGCGAGGGTACATTGTGCAAATATTGCATATTTTAGTGAAAACAGTGTACAAAAATGAATTGCACTGCCTGGAACTGCTTTGGAAAATATGTATTTTTGGAGAAATTCACACTAAAATGCTGAGGAATTTTAATGAGTGCTTAAAAAAATAATCCAAGCTGATGTGGAAATATGGAAGACTGAACTTAAGAGTGCAAAAATGAGAAACTGGGAGAAAACAAAATGGAGAGATTGACTCATGAATGGGTATAGTGTGGAGGGAAGGATGTGAAGAAGGACATTTTCTCTTTCCCTAGGCCACAAAAAATTGGAAAAATTGGAATTGGAAGAGAGAAAAGCAGCAGCATTTATAGGTGATGGAGGCTCCACCATCAACTGGCTCTCAACCAGAATCTGATCTGGACAGGTACTTCCATGTCCTTCTTACACCTCTAAATTTGCCTCTTACACAGCTAATGAGGCCATTCGGTCGAAACAAAATAAAAAAAATTCCTTCCAGTAGCACCTTAGAGACTAACTAAGTTTGTTATTGGTATGAGCTTTCGTGTGCATGCACACTTCTTCAGATACACTTCTTCAGAGGCCATTGGGTGGCAGATGTTGACCTTCTTGCCTGAGTTGTTCTCTCGTCTGCTCTTGTGGCCTTGGGGAAAATTGAAGGTGTGTGTGTGTCTGAGGGTCGGCCAAGAAATCCAGGCAGACCTCCAGTCCTTGGGGGAGGGATATCAAGATTCCCAGGTTCTTCAGGGACAGTCACATTGCATATTTTAAAATACAATTTTTGGGTTTTTTTAAAGAATCCTCAAAAGAATCCACAAAGGGGGGAAAGCAGACAAGGAGGTAGGGCAACAATATTTAAAACCAATTCCTTTTTCTCTTTTCTATTTTTAAAGAAAACATACAGATTATAAATAAAATCGGCCAACCTTCCTCATGTAGTTATTGTGACAACCAGATGGAGAAAAGCCAGCTCCGCATAGTATTTTAAGTGAACCCAAGGGATTTGAACCATAGATTGCTATGCTGTCTTACAAAATGGTTTAAAAATCTCCTCAGTTTCAGGAGCAATTTATCCTATAGCATTGGAGGCTATCGTTTGAGAACCGTGCACCCTAAAAAGGCTCTTAGGATTTGTGGAGGTAATTTTGATTCTGAGATGTGTTGCTATCTTGGGGACCTACACAAAAGCTCATTCTATGTGTATGGCCTATGTCTAATGGGTGTGTAAGAGCCCATCTCCTTGCACTGAGTGGAACTTCAGCAAGGAAGTGGGTATCTATTTGTGCATGCGGATGTTCCAGTCAACATGGAGCAGATCTGGCTTCCATGGTACACTGTTTTCTTGAGTTGTTGCGTAAACATGTTGAAGAGGTTCTTGTGCAGGTAAAGGTAAAAAGGTAAAGGACTCCTGGACGGTTAAGTCCAGTCAAAGGCGACTATGGGGTTGCGGTGCTCATCTCGCTTTCAGGCCAAGGGAGCCGGCATTTGTCCACAGACAGTTTTCCGGCTCATATGGCCAGCATGACTAAACTGCTACTGGCACATGGAGGACCGTGATGAGTACCAGAGCACACAGAAACATTGTTTACCTTCCTGCCACAGTGGTACCTATTTATGTACTTGCACTGGTGTGCTTTCAAACTGCTAGGTTGTCTGGGACAGAGCAACGGGAGCTCACTCCATTGCGGGGATTCGGACCGCCGACCTTCCGATCAACAAGCCCAAGAGGCTCAGTGGTTTAGGCCACAGCACCACCAGCCACCTGATATATATATATATATATATATATATATATATATATATATATGTATGTGTGTGTGTATATATATATATATATGCTTTCGTAGATTTTCACACCAAAACCTGCATATATATATATATATATATATAGCGAGAGAGAGAGAGAAGGCTATTTATCTGCATGCAAGCTGTATGTGTATCAGCAAAACAACAACAAACCTGTGGTTACATGAAACATACTCAATAAACACTGCAACCACTACTATGCTGTAAGATTCACTATCATGTAATATTACATATGAGCCTGTACTACTGATGAAGCCTAGGGTGGTGAAACAAGGCTAATATTCCAGAAATAATTGTCTTAGGCTCTGTGAAACTGTAACAACCCTTCATGTGGATTATTGGACTCTATGAACAAACAGGTGGAATAGACACTTATACATGTATGGGCCTTATATATGAACTGACCAGAGAACGAACTGATCCACTGGGTCTTCTGCTTTTTTCATTGAACTTTATGAGAATTCTGTTGGAATCTACAGTTTGATACAATGAATAGTATACCTTATTTATTCAAAAGAACAGCTGGTTACGTCTTGTGTGTTTACTGAGCTGTATTTGTATCTGCATGCAGAAATTTGTCACTTGCGTACTGGCCATTCCTGCCTCCCTAATGCATACATATCTGATGTAATTATTATTTTTATGATATTCAAGAGAGGTTGGGCACATAAAGGGGGTGTCAAAGCCTGTTGTACCCACATAGAGATTTTTTTAAAAAAAACCACTGAAATTGTGGAGGAGGAAATAGGCAAGGCAAATTGATATCTATTATTTTAAGAATCTAATCAAGATGTCAACAACTGAGATGTCACCATAAATTTGCGTGTGTTTATTAGGTGCTGCACAACCCATGGAACTTTTGATTGCTTGATGAAGTCTAACGTGCCGCAGGGCATGTTACTTGATTGGATCACTGGCGCATTTAAAAGTCCTGAGAGTTGCCAATTCGGTTTGTTTCCATTTTCCTTTCATCTTCAGAAGGAGGAATTAAATGAACTAGATGCATTAAGCACATTCCATAAATTAATTAAGATGGTTTACAAATACACAGGCTAAACAGAGGCAAATCGAATTAAAGCTCGTTAAACGGTTATGAATACGAAAATAAATTCGCTAATCTAACAAATCCTATTCCCTAATCCCTAGGCTAATCATTCACCATCTTGGTGCCTTCCAGGTAATTTGGACCAGAACTCCTATCAGCGCAAAAGTTTATATTAGGGTTTATTAAGAGAAATACAAAAATTATTGTCAAATATCTTCCTTTTTTATTGGTCGAAACTAAAACAGTCATCTAACAGCAAAAGAGAGAGAGAGAGGAGAGGAGAAAGGAAAAGAGTGAGAGATAAAGAAAAGGAAATAAAGAAAGATTTAAAAGAGATAGAGGGAGAAAGAGAAGTTAAGAAGCTAAAGAACTTCCGATTCTTCATCAGAGGTACATATTATTAATGCCTAACCAGATTGGCTTACTGTTCCAGCTAGACACAACTTTCTACGAATATCTGCACATGAGAATGTTGGGAAATCATTTCCTGCAAACTCCCCATGAGGACAACTCAAGATTCAATCCTTCCCCGATTGCCAATAGAGTCCCCTTAGTTAGCACTTTAGAATAAGTAGGCCTTAATTCATAAATTAGCATGGTTTACAAGGCTGTACGCAGAAAAGTGCAAAGTACAGCAAAGACATTTTAAAATTCCCCTGTTACAGTGCCTGCGTTTGCAGATACTGCAGGAAGAGGATATATGGCGAAATTCATTGCAGAAGAGGCCCGAATACATCACCAACAAAGTCATTTGCGGGGGGGATGCAAAACACACAGATTCACAAATGCATCCTAATTAATTTGCCGCGAGTAATCCTAGGTGGTCCGTTTTAGCAGGAAAAAAAGTAGAACAGATAAAAAAAAATGCGATTGAATTTTTATGTAAAAAGAAGACGAAACTATCCAGATGCAAAGGCTCATAAACAATATTAAAAGGTGCAAGAAAAGAACCTGCAGTTTTCTATTTTTTTAAAAAAGGGCTTTTTGCCGTTTGTGCTTTCTGAGATTAATTGCTGCCTTCCAACCCAATCCGTTTAGCTGCAAAGGGGTTTGTAGAGAAATTGTGTTCAGAGTAGGCACACCCCTCTCCATCATAGCAGCAAAGCTCCACCCCCTGACCTGGGGGTAGAGTTGCCATGGCCAGCCTGCCACAGGTGAGAACAGTGGGCAGCAATATTGCCACGACGCTCCTCTCTCTGCCCCCAGGTCAGGCGTGACAGGGAGTGGAGCTGCAACTGGCGACATTGGGCTGATTCGGACTTCAATGCGGGAGCCTGCAGTGGGGGTGCCTAGCTGTGTCCCCTCGATAAAAGGGGGCCCAGGGTCACGCACACCCCAGCACCCATGCTATGCCACCGCTCCATCGTTTACAGTACAATCCTATGCATGTTCGTGCCGAAGTCAGTCCCATTGTGTTCCATGGAGCTTACTCCCAAGTAAGTGTGCATGGAATCATAACCTAAATGTAGCAAGGAGATATTTCTCCCCCAAAAGGGTAGAACCACATATCCCACAATTCCTTGAATCCAGCATATTGTTAGCCTATGTGACAGAGCAAAAACCACCATCCACTTTCTTCCCTTTGTTGCTATGTTGCTCCTTCTACTGGAGGGCATGCGGGTGGCACTGTGGTCTAAACCCCTGAGCCTAGGGCTTGCTGATTGGAAGGTCAATGGTTCAAATCCCCACGATGGAGTGAGCTCCCTTTCCTCAGTCCCAACTCCTGCCAACCAAGCAGTTCAAAAGCACACCAGTGCAAGTGGATAAATAGGTACTGCTGTAGCGGGAAGGTAACAACGTTTCCTTGCGCTCTGGTTTCCTTCATAGTGTCCCATTGCGCCAGAAGCGGTTTAGTCATGCTGGTCACATGACCCGGAAAGCTGTCTGTGGACAATCGCCGGCTCCCTCGGCCTGAAAGTGAGATGAGTGCTGCAACCCCATAGTCAACTTTGACTGGACTTTACCATCCAGGGGTCCTTTACCTTTTTACCTTTATCCTTGTACTGGTTTAAAAGAAGCAAAGGACAGTGAAAGTGAGTTTAGGAAAGGGATGAAGAATAATAGCTTTGAGGAATGGTTGGGTGTTGCCTAAGGGGGGGAATCAGGAATTATTTGGTATACCTTTTAGAGCTCCTCTCTTAATAAAACTATCTAGGTTTTATTTACCCTAAAGTTAAAGGAAAAGGACCCCTGACAGTTAAGTCCAGCCACGAGTGACTCTGGGGTTGTGACACTCATCTCCATTACTGGCTGTAGGAGCCGACATTTGTCTGCTTCCACAGACAGTTTTTCCAGTCATGTGGCCAGCAGGACTAAACCACTTCTGGCCAGAGTAGCATACGGAAACGCCGTTTACCTTCCCGCTTTAGCGATACCTAATTATCTCCTTGCACTTTGACGTGCTTTCGAACTGCTAGGTGGGCAGGAGCAGGGACCGAGCAACAGGAGCTCACCCGTTCGCGGGGATTCGAACCATCGACCTTCTGATCGGCAAGCCCTAGGCTCAGTGGTTTAGACCACAGAACCACCTGCAATTTGCTGATACATGTTATTTGCACTGCGCCTCATTTGCTTCTGGACTGTGACTACCGGTATTTGCACGAGAGCTATTTAAGGGAAACATGTACAGAATCTTTGCCCTCCTGCTGACCTACATCTCCTCTGGAATGCTTTAAATGAGAAATTGCACAAAGGAAAATGTCCCATCTGATTTATTTATTTATTTATTTTGTGGGGATAATAATGTCCAAACAGCCAACAGTATTCCCACAGAACTTTGTACTGGTTCCTGTTTACATGGACAAATTCACTGATATTTTGTTTCAAACAAAAATATAGGGCACCATTATCCACTCTGAATGACTTTTAAGTCCCATTTCTTTCAAAAGAAGAGTGAAGATTGTATCAAAATTCCATGGTAGTTAAAAATGTTTAATTAATCAGTAACTATCCCTATAGGGATGTGGGTGGTGCTGTGGGTTAAACCACAGAGCCTAGGACTTGCCGATCAGAAGGTCAGCGGTTCAAATCCCTGCAACGGGGTCAGCTCCCGTTGCTCCGTCCCTGCTCCTGCCCACCTAGCAGTTTGAAAGCACGTCAAAGTGCAAGTAGATAAATAGGTACCGCTCCGGCGGGAAGGTAAACGGCGTTTCCATGCGCTGCTCTGGTTCACCAGAAGCGGTTTAGTCATGCTGGCCACATGACCCAGAACCTGTACGCCGGCTCCCTTGGCCAATAAAACGAGATGAACGCCGCAACCCCAGAGTTGCTCACGACTGGACCTAATGGTCAGGGGTCCCTTTACCTTTACCTAACTATCCCTATATTTTAAACTAGGGCTGTGCACAACCCCCAGATCCAATTTGGGGTCCAAACTAGTACTTTGGAGCAGCTCTGATCAACCCCGATCCAGAATCAAATCAAATCAAATCAAATCAGGAGCCTTTCACAGTTTACAGTTTGAAACCTGAATTAAACGGGGGGTGGGGGGGAGAGAGACTGTTTGCATGAGTTTCCTTCAGACTAACCCTCTGTAACAATTCCAGAATGTGAACCAGAGTGATCAGGGTCTGCCTCAACTTGCTCAAATTCTATATCAACCTGAATTGGTTTGATATTCAGGCTTTGCCCAGAGTCAGTGCACAGTCCCATTTTAAACCTTTTAATAACAAAGTAGAAAACAGAAATTGTAAGCCCTCCTTTCCGTGCCCCATTGACATATTTGTGATCCTTTGCATCTGCCTTTATTTGGGCTTGTGGAAAAGCTCACCAGAACACATCTTCAGTAAAACGTTCTTTAGAACAACTCTGGTAAAAAAAAAACCACACACACCTTCAGTTAATGTAGCTAAAATGCATCCAGATTGTAATGTGTCTTTGAATGCCTTGTGAGAAAGAGAGGGAGAGAAAAGAGAGTTCCCCGTGAGGGGGAAATCTCTTGCATTATCGGTGAAATGTTGAATGAAATGAAAACGTTTTGTAAGTCTGTTCTTGAAGCACTTGTAAATCGTGTGTCCACAGAGAGACTTTTATTAATGATCTGTGTTACCCAGGCAGTTTGAAAAATGACTAACATGCTTTCATTATTGTTTAGCTTGCTTTATAGCCAGGGGAAGTTACCAGTAAGAAATGTGTGAGCAAAAGTACTGGGAAATGGCTATGAAGAACAAAGGTTAGGCTGATCCTGCAGCCTGAGGCAACCGTCCTCGCCTTCCAGAGGAAGATGGTTCTCTCCCCCTGCCCCAAAATTCAGGGCATAGAAGTTGACCGGACTGGCAGATAAATCTTATTTCAGTGCTAGTGAGGGGGACCATTTCTTCCGCTGCACCTGAGGGTAACTCACTACGTGGTGTACACAGCTTTGTTCTCCAGTACCTGCTATTTTATTTTATTAGGGGGAAAGAGGTGCTGGAGCTCACCATCTACCTGCTCTCTTGGAATAGCAATAGCACCCACCTGAGAGGTGTCAGAGCTGAGATCCAGGGAGCTCCTGTTGAAAAAAAGAGCCCTGGCTAGAAGGCACACTAGGTTAGATTGACAGAATGTATCTAGTGCTCACCTGCCGAGGTCTGCAGGTGGGAGATCGCAAGCAAACACTGGAATGGACAAGATAAATGTGCTGGGATAGATATAGATCTAGATGATAGATCTAGATCTATCATCTAGATCTCCTTCATAAATAAAAATATTTGAGCTGCAATGGAATGGCTACATGCTTTATCTGTATCTACTTCCAATCCTCTTAGTGCTAGTAATGATCCTATTGGACCAATTAGTGTGTCCCTATCTTATCCCAGTGTCTGAGTGACCACACTTTGGTTCTGATGTCAGAAGCAATTCCAGCTAAGCTCCTGGTTCTTCACAGCCCACCTAATCCCAAACGTACTAGTGAAGGCCTTGTGAAGCAAATAAACCCTGGGCACAGAAGGCAGACAGAAGCTAAGGCTGGGGATAGGGAACCTGTGTTGGATTCCAGCCACCAGCATGGCCGATTTTCAGTGGTGATGAGAGTTAAGTCCAGGCTTCCAGGTGGAAAAATCAAAATTAGAAACAGAACTGTTAGAACCCAAAACTAAGATTTTGTCAAAGATGTATAACTTGCTGTTGAAATGGAACACTCAGGATGAAATGGTGGAATCTGCTATGATTAAATGGGCACAAGATGTTGGACATAACATTATGTTCGCTGACTGGGAACAGTTATGGACCACAGGTATGAAGTTTATGGCATGTAATGCCTTAAGAGAGAATATTATGAAAATGATTTACAGGTGGTACATGACCCCAGTCAAGCTTGCAAAAATCTATCATTTGCCCGATAATAAATGTTGGAAATGTAAAGAAATGAAGGTACATTCTTTCACCTTTGGTGGACGTGCCCAAGGATTAAGGCTTTCTGGGAAATGATTTACAATGAAATGAAAAAGGTATTTAAATATACCTTCCTGAAGAAACCAGAGGCCTTTCTCCTGGGCATGGTCAGCCAATTGGTGCCAAAGAAGGATAGAACTTTCTTTATGTATGCTACAACATACATAATACAAGAATACTTATTGCAAAGTACTGGAAGACACAAGATCTACCCACTCTGGAAGAATGGCAGATGAAGGTGATGGACTATATGGGATTGGCAGAAATGACTGGCAGAATCCGAGACCAGGGAGAAGAGTTGGCGGAAGAAGATTGGAAGAAATTTAAAGACTATCTACAGAAATATTGCAAAATTAATGAATGTTAGAATGATGTTGGATAGAAATTAAGTGGTTTCCAGCTGTAATGTTTTAAGGGAATATGAGAAATCGGCTTAGAAACAGGTTAAAACTTAATGGCAAGGATTTGCTGAACTAACAATTTGAATTGGAATACAAAAAAGGGAGGTATGAGGAGGTCCGGGAAACATGTTAAAGGAAAATGAGAAATGGAAAATCTGCATGTTTTATTTTTTTCTTTTTAATTATTTTTACTTCTGTATTTTTGTTACAATTTTTTACTCTTTTTCTTTTTTTCTTTATTGTATTATTATTAAAAACCTTAATAAATATTCTATAAAAAAGAGAGAGTTAAGTCCAACATCTGAGTCCAACATCTGGAGAGCAACAGGTTCTCCACCCCTGAAATTGTTTGGTGTGTGCTTGTCGGCAGGGAAGAGAACAGTGAGAAGCAGCTTGCTAGGTGGAACAACAGCAATGCTATACTTCTGGCAGGTGACTCACTGTTGCTTAAGCAGGAAGGCTGAGGCAGCATGGTGCAAAAGCACTGGCAGGAGTGATGGATTGGCTCCAGTGGTACATTTCTCCATGCCAATAGGACACTTAACTATTGGCTTTGCCTAAACTCAAATCCCCCCGGTCTAATATCCCTAGTGCTGCAAGATTGTCACAAGAGCACCTGGACTAAAAATGTCTATCAAAACCTTCACACTTGTGGTTTATCACCACAACAGCTACCCACTTTGGGTTTTAGTAAAGCAAACAGTCTAATTTGTCAGTGCCTAAATGATATCGGGCATCAGAACAACTTGGCCACAATAAGGAAATTTGGCACATGGTATAACAATTTTGCACCTACCCATTTCGACCCTCTGGAACCCTATCTGCATAACCTATCAATTCTAAAATATAGATTGAATGTCTTGCCCTTGGCTGTACTTGAGGGACAATTCCAACAGATTCCACACAAAAAACACTTATGTTCCTGTGGAGATGGCAGTACCGAATCAGTGGCACATGCCCTTCTGGCTTGCATTCTTTATAAAGACTTGAGGAATGAGATTATCACCCCTCTTTTATTGTCCATTAAAGGTCGCCCAACCACTGCCACGGTGTCCTTTCTCTTGGCAGATGAAGATGAGCAGGTGACAGCAAAGGTTGCAAGGTTTTTAGCTGGGGCAATCGGAATAAGATCCACTATTTGACTATTGATTCAAAACCCTGAAATGTATATTATATATTTGACTTTTTATTTTTATTCTTTGTACTGTATATCGTATTGTTGTTTTATTGCTATGGCTGATGGCTGACGCAAGTAAAGATTCATTCATGCCAATTTCTCTGGTTGGCAGCTCCATCTCACCTGGCAACTACTTCTGCTAACAGCGCAATGCTATAACATGTCTCCTCAGAAGTTCAGTTAGGCTTCCTCTCAGGTAGGTAGGTATAGGATTACATCCTCAACGAATCCCATTGGAAGGCTTCCCATCCTCACTGACTCATTTAGGTCACATTCACGCCATATGCTTAAAGCACTGTGATACCACTGATACCACTTTAAACTGTCATGGTGTCCCGTAAAGAATTATGGGAGGTGTAGTTTGTTAAGGGTAGAGGGAGATGTTGGGAGGCCTCTATTCTTCTCCCCACAGAGCAACATTTCCCATAATTCTCTGGGAAGAGGCTTTGATTCTTAAACCACTCAGAAGTGTAGCTCTTAACAAACCACAGCTCCCAGAATTCTTTGAGACAAGCCATGACTGTTTAAAGTAGTCTAACAGTGTTTTAAAAGTATGGTGTGGAAATGTGGCCTTTCTCTCTCTTGTCTATATTTTGGATTCTGGCTGCTCTTCCTAGCAGTGCCTTGCATTTCTGAGGCACAATTTTAAGACCATCTCTAGAACTGACTCCCCCTCCCTCTCTTTCTCCTGTTGCAAAGGTTTTGTGTGGGTTGCAATCCTATTCATTTTTATTTTAAATGCGTTGTGCTTACCATTACGCTTGTCTGGCTGTTGAGACCGATGGGTAATGCTCTACATTTGTCAACAGGGGTTCTCATTTGCTAACTGTCAGCCTCATCCCCCAAAGAGAACCATTTCGAATCTGCTGGCTGCTCGTTGTGTGTTTCCTTATTGCGTTGAGGGTTCTACCTTTCCCCCTCTCTTTCTCCCCCTCTCATTTTCAGTCATCAGCAACTTTTAATTAATTTACTGTCACACCATTATTTGCCATTATTTTATAACTGTGAGTCTGATGACCAGATCCCCGTAGGAAAAAAGAGAGTTTAAAATAGTTGTTCTTAATGCGTGGGTGGCTGACGCCCAACAACATACTCTTAAAAAGAAAAACAACAACAGTCAAATGCTGATTTAATTTCATCACTGCTCTGTCACTGCTAATGACCTCTTAGCCCAATATATAGGAGGAATGTTTGCTAAAATGTGCTGTTTTGATACTCCCAACTCACCCCTTACCTCTTTTGTGCTAATTTAAGGCAGAAGAAGAAATATATTCGGTGTTGTTGCTTAGATTGATGACAGTCGCAAGGAAGGATCTTTTGAGCTTTATGCATTCCATCTCTGAAATAAGGTGTTCCTCGAGGGAGGGTTTTGGTACTTGACTACTCCGCCAATCACTCAATTCTGAAAGAAGATCACAGGAAGCAAATTCAAACGTACATGTAAGACGGACTAAGATGCATTTTTGTAAGTTTGGAGTTTCAATCTGCATGTTTAGCACGGAGGTCTTTTATGTTTTGATTTGTTTTCTTGGCAAAACAGACATGCACATTATGCAAACATTACACCTGCCAAATAATTCTCACTCTACATTTGTAGGAAATCGATATTTTAGTGTGACAGCACCTAAACGTTGGAACTCCCTGCCTGTTGATCCCAGGAAGGCACCTTCATTGTATTTTTTTCAGTGCCTGATAAAAACGTTTCTGTTTAGGCAGACCTACCTAGATCATGACATCATGTCTGCCCCCCCCACGCTGGGCGCCATGCCCCCAGGATGCATGCCAGCCATGCCCACGCCTGCTCTCCACCCCTGGAGCATGAAGCTCCACCACTGTACATGCCCTGTTTGTCTCCCGTTGGACTATTGCAATGCGCTCTACATGGAGCTGCCTTTGAAGGTGAACTGGAAACTACAACTAATCCAGAATGTGGCAGCCAGACTGGTGACTGTGAGTGGCTTCCGAGACCGTATAACACTGTTCCCGAAAGACCTACATTGGCTCCCAGTACGTTTCCAAGCACTGTTCAAAGTGTTGGTACTGACCTTTAAAACCTTATACGGCATTGGCCCAGTAGACCTGAAGGAGCCTCTCCGCTCCCATTGCTCAGCGCAGACACTGAGGTCCTCCTCCGAGGTCCTTCTGGCAGTTCCCTCACTGCGAGAAGTGAAGCTACAGGGAACCAGACAGAGGGCCTTCTCAGTAGTGGCGCCCACCCTGTGGAACATCCTCCCATCAGATGTCAAGGAAATAAACAACTATCTGACTTTTAGAAGACATTTGAAGGCAGCCCTGTTTAGGGAAGTTTTTAATGTTTGGTGTTTTATCGCTTTATTATTATTAATATTCTGTTGGGAGCCACCCAGAGTGGCTGGGGAAACCCTGTCAGATGGGCGGGGTATAAATAATATTTTTTATTTCTTATTATTGTTATATTTTTGTTTAAGAAGGCTTTCCCTGAGGTGTAGCATGATCATTTAAGGAATGCCAGTTATATATCTGATGAGATGTTTTTGCTGGAGTTTGGGGGGGTGTAGTTTTGTTTTCAAAGTTTGCTGGAATTGTTTTTATTATTTTTAGAGCTGGGGTTTCTGTCCTTTATTCTGCTTTTATCTTGTATACCGTTTCAGTGGCTTTATCCCGTAATGCAACAAAAGCAGCAAGTGGACTGTGGAGAGCCAAGAGCTTACCTGGAACTGCTTCAGAGATCAGAACCAAAGTGCAGTCACTCAGTCACTGGGGGAAGGTAGAACGATGATTATTGTTTAAAGAGAATCAGTACCAGCAAGAAGGGGGGTGGAATTAGAAAGAGTCAGCCTTCTTGGGCAACAGCAGAGGCTCACACCCCCATCAACTAACTGTTTCTGCCTGTTCTAGGACTGGGGTTGGTTGGAAGTTATTGCAAACTTACGTAGTGCTCATTGGTGTAAGCCTACATTAAGTTTTGCCCTGTTGCTTCTAAGCTGGTTTAGCATGTCGTTCATTGTACTTTTCTTCAATACAAAAAGCTTCCATTTCTAAGCATGCAAATAGGTCTGGGATGAGTGTGGGAATTGGAGTGCTGGCTGATGATGTCACACCTTTCTTTAATATGATGCATGTTAAATGTCAGGGACTGGGCAGAGGAGGAATGGTGGAGACCGTCTTCCCATCCTGAGGAGGAATTGGATGACAGTATAGATTTACAACAGGGGTTTGAGGGAGGTCACAGCTCAGAGGCAGATGAGGGGGAAAGTTGGGAAATCATAGGAGAGGAGGCAGAACTGGAGCGGCAGCTGGCTGACATGGTGTCATTAGAAAGCATTCCAGACCCTCCATCTCCCAGAACCTGGCGAGCCTTAAAAGTAGGAGAGCAAAGAGCTCAAAGACAGAGGGAATGTAGCAGCACCCATAGAAGTGACAAATGAGAAAGTGGGAGAGACGGGGTGGTGGTGGGCAACGCCATTATCCAATAGGCTGGGTTCTATAGCCCCTCTCTGTAAATATTGAAATAAAAAAGGATGGTAAGAAATTTTCCCTTGTCTTTATACTTTCCTGGACAACCAGCTGGGAGCCACTGACAGTATCCCGACATTTATTGGCATGCATGCAAACAAGTTGGGATGAGTGTGGGAACTGGAGCACTGGCTGCTTGGAGACACTTGGGAAAAAAGCGACATGTTTTTAAGCTACATAAATAAATGAAGAAGTCACACCTGAGGTGCCTTGACTGCTAGGTCTGGGATGAGTGTTGGGACTGGAGCGTTGGCTGATGGTGTGTCACTGACACACGGATAATTCCTTAATGAAAGGGAGAACGGGGTTACTCCCCTTTGAAATTGCTCCGTCTCAGGGGCATTTTGCGAGTGCTTGGGTGAAAGCAGTGTCTTCTGTCATCTGAAAAATCACAGGTTTCCCAGCACCCTTCCTCTCAGCTGTAATGTGGCACTTCTCCTGTCCATTCTGGAAAAGTGATGGTAGAAGTGGATAGATAGACTAGCAAAATATATTCTTAGAAGAGCTTGCATCTTGCATTGCGAATATTGCACTGCCCTAAAAAAAAAGCTATTATTTTACTGATACAATAACTTTTTATATTCGAGCTTTGAGACATAAAAGAAATTAAGAAACAGAGAAGAAGTATAAAATAATAAGGTGCTCTCGTTCACTATGAAGTCCTTAGCAGAAAGCAGGAGGGACAAGATGAGGTTAGAATCAATTTTCTTTTAAAGCAGAAGAGAGCGAGGGCTCGTTTTTAGTGTTCTAATTTATGCACACAACTTTATTACCTAAGCAGGCCACCCAGTGCACAGACGAAATTGAGCACAGGTCTTCATTAAAAGGGTGATGACCACAGCAGGGGGAATGTTTTAGAAGCTCATTGTGGGGAGAAGAAAAAGACAGAGAGGGAAAAGCGGGGTTCTAATCCGCAGCCGTTCTAAATTCCAACAGCATTGCTCAAACATTTTAGTGCCTTATTAATCTGCTGGCTTTATGCTGTCTTTAAATGCACACAGGGGAAAGGAGATGTGTGATAGATTTGCTGAAGAATCTGTTTCCCCTCCCTCTTCCTTTTGCATTTCTGTTAACTATAAAACATGCACTGTTTTAATTAAGTTGCTTCCAACTAATTCAGGTGCTCTATAAAAATATAATGAAGCAATTAAGATGTGTTCCACGTGACTGAGGCACCTCTTTCCCCCTGAAAAATGCAAAAGGGGAGAGGAAAGATGCTCCTTCTTACCCGCCTGCTTTTAAGAGAGCTGTCATACAGAGCAAGTCCAGTGAAGAATGGGAGAGACGTCCATGGGAGGTAAATTACATCTGATTATACGAGTTTCTAATTCCTTTAGTAAAAGGCAACAACAAGTGAGTCATTGGGGGTATGGCTGTTCAAAGAAATGCAGGCAGTGACCCAAAGAGAAGGTAGAATATTCCCTGTATCCATCACAATTGGACCCATCCTTAAGGGTTGAGGTAGCATTCCCAAGGTAGCACAGCTTTAGGTGTGTGATCCAGGAAGACTCGAATGGGGTCTTCTACCTACATGAGGAGGGGAGATGGGGGAACAATTCAATTCAGTTCACACCCAAAAGCGAATTTTCACTTTCCGAAGAAGTATGCGAACCAAAGCACAGTCAGTCTTTCCAATTCACACTCCTCCTAATGCAGTTCTCCATATGAGCAATTATGTATGAAAATGCATACATTAAGGTAAATGTGCACCGAAATGCATATATCAGTGAACATGACATATGAACAGCATTGTACGAGGGAAGATATATGTATTACGGAAAATATGCTTAGCAAAAATGCATTACACAAGGGGAAATTGCTTGAGGAAAATGTAGGTTAGGAGAAATTCTCACTAAGGTACTGGAATATTCTTTTTTGTTAGGGATTTTAAAAGAATACGTAAATAAATAATGAACCTGTGTGGAAATGTGCAGAACTGGACAGCAGAAAAATCAGAAACCGAAATCAACAAATTCACTCATCTCTACCCAATCACCATGCAGGACCCTCAGGGATATTATTAACAACAACAACAAATTTATACCCTACCTATCTGGCTGGCTTTCCCCAGCCATTCTGGGTGGCTTCCAGCAAAATATAAAAATATAATAAAATGTCAAACATTAAAAATTTCCCGATACAGAGCTAACTACCTTCACATGTCTTCTAAAAGTTGTGTAGTTCTCCTTGACATCTGATGAGAGGGTTTTCCATAGGGGCGCCACTGCTGAGACGGCCCTCTGTCTGGTGATTCTTGCTGTTTTTCCTTTCCCCACACTGCCTTGTCAATTGTGACCAACCTATGTAAACTGATTCCATTGCAGCTGACATCCCGTTTTCCAGTCAGGTCCCCAGAAAAAATTACTACTTGGCCTCCAAGCAACTGGTCTTACCTATATTGCCATATATAGGGCTAGAAGGTGGATTCTGTGATTGCAGAGCATGAGATAGAGAGGGAGAGGGAGAGGGAGAATGACAGGGCAGAAAATAGGTAGTGCTGGGGGATTAGATAGTCCTTTTTTGCCCACACCTGATGGCCAGTTTGCAGGTGTGCATCTTTCTTCTGGGGTGTACACCATGACATATCCCCACCTCACAAGTCCCTTCAGGCTGCCGGTGAAATAAAGAATGCTTTCTGCATCTTATTGTCCACTCACATTTAATATTTGTCTGCAAACCAATTTAGACACTATCAGTTGGAAAGGCAGAATAGAAATCTTCTATGTAGCAGCACACACACACACACACACACAATTCTATTTAAAAAATCTAATAATATTAAACTTCTAAAAGTTGTCCTCTTTTTTAAAAAAATGCACAACATGTAAATAAGAGAAAGAGTTTCTAAAATGCAGCATATGGGATTCTCCTCAGTGCCCACAGAAGGTCCAAAATGCTCACTACAGCTGCTCATAAGGTTGGCTTCATCCACAACGTCAAACTACATGTTACACAACAATCCATATGTTAAAAAAACAACCCATGAAGAAGAAGGTAGAGGGGTAATTCTCAGTAGTAGAATGCTGCATAACACTTCCCCATTCAATTTTTCCTGGCACCCCAACAGATGCACAAGCACAACATGAAAACTTCTCTGGATCTCTACATAGGGAAAGAAGCTCAGAAAAGGAAAGACATAATACAAATGTGATCAGGGCCGTCTTTACCCGGGTGTGCAAGGGGTACAGGGCACCCGGGTGCCGAATTTTTTGGGGGAGGGCGCCAGGAGCCCACCACTGAAGCTGCCTAAGTTCTTAACTGCCCACCTGTTATGAAATAGTACATAATTTTGATCAAGCTAGAAAAACAAAATATATACATACCTAGGTATTACCGAAATATATGCCTACTGTTTCACTAAAGGACTGTTGACTTTGTGTGCTCATTTACCAAAGGCGCACCGCACTAGCGGCAGCGCTTGTCATTTGCAACAAGAGATAAGGTGTAAGCGTGGTGTCTGACATAAGCATAATAAAAGTTAATTTGGGGGCTAAACTAAATTTGGGGGCGCTGCACCTTGGTGGTACATATGCTAAAGACAGGGCTGAATGTGACATGCAGTGGAAGCGCTAAGCGCTGTTGCAGCTCCAAATCAGATCTCCCTTGAAACTGCCTTTCTCTAGAAACAGCACCCGCTGCATTTAGATGCACACGATTAAATGATCTGTAGATACAGCCCCGAGATGCAGCTATAAAAAAATATGATCTTCTGCACGATTTATCTAGCACCTTGTGGGATTGTAGTGCCCCATTCTGTTTTGCAAACATTCACGCAAGTGGAGAGTAATACAGATTTAAAGGAGCGTGCAAACATCTTCCGCAGCTGCTTGCAAAATAAGGAACGTATTTACCAGAAAGTGTCTGGCTGCATTAAGCTTTGCTGTAACTTTTGAATTCCATCTATTGTGAAATATATCTAATTTGTTTAACATATTGTTAGTTGGTTAGGGATGCTAATTGCAGGTGGAAACCCTGCTGCTGTGCCCCCCCCTCCCCACCACTGCCACATTTTTATCAGCCAGAGGAAATATAAATTGTAGGATTGTTCTTCCCCCACTGCTTTGGAACTGCAACTTTAGAAGTCGTGCCAACTGCCCTCTGAAGTTCTTGACTCCCTGACAACGCTTCTGTCGTGTCAGCAACCTCAGTGAACACAGCTACTGTACCGTACAAAATAATTGTATTATATGGCAGATAGAACTAGGATATATGCATCAGATTATAAATAACTTAATTTTCCAAAGGAATTTTACATCTTAATCTGCTGGACTATCACTTTCACTTAAGCTCTGAAACGAAATTATGTTACTGTATTCCTGGGTATAATTCAATAACTCACCCATAAGGAAATGTCAGGTCGTATTTACCACAATTCAGGGGCCATTAAGTGAGATCGGAAGGTCATTCTGTTTGAGCATTGTAAATGAACCTGTCCAAGAAAGTTTTGGTTAGGGACAACCAAGGACTCATTAAATAATCAGTTTGCCCAACCATCCACAACAGCAACATGAGGGCTGTTGCCAGGAGTCCTTTGAAGTTTGAATTGGAATTGAGCATGCAAGCAAGAACTTACTTCCTTTTGATCACATCTGAGAAGAAATAGCATTTTAAAACATCCTCTCTTTCCACCAGCCTAAGAGTGTCACACAGCTTTATGGAAAATCGATGCTAGAATGGGAAGGGACTTTGACAACTACACATGGTAATAATTTGCACACACCAGTTATGTGTACTATAGTGTACTCTAATTACAACATAGTACAGTTGTATCTTGAAAGCTGAACGGAATCTGTTCTGGAAGTCCTTTCGACTTACAGAATGTTTGGAACCCAAAGCACGGCTTCTGATTGGCTGCAGAAAGCTCCTGCAGCCAATCGGAAGCTGCAGAAGCCCCGTCGGACGTTTGGGATCCAAAGTACATTCGCAAACTGGAACACCCACTTCCGGGTTTGGGGCATTCGGGAGCCAAACCATCTAAGTACCAAGGCCCTTGGGAGCCAAGGTATGACTGTATATATGTGCTGAGTGCTGGCCTTACTCCAAAGGAAAGGTGGCTTGTTATTCATAGATATTGAAAGCCAAATCATGAATACTCACAAGAGGCATTCTTTTTCACTTTAATTTCCTGAAGCCAAAGATTGGATTTTTAATGTATTAATGTATTTTTAATCTTGTGTTGGAAGCTGCCCGTAGTAGTAGTAGTAGTAGTAGTTGGAAATGTTTCTGTCTGCTGCCATTTCTTCCACGGTCATGAAAAACCATGGTTTTACTGCATATGTAGTGACTGTTTTGTTTTGTCTTTCCTTTCCTTTCCTCTCCTCTCCTCTCTTTTCTCCTTTCTCCTTCTCCTTCTTTGCATGCTGCCATGGCCTTTGGCTAGCGCACCACAATGCATGTGTTTTCTACCCACTGGTACAATGTATGATGTGCGGTCTCATGGCTGCATAAACATTTAGTCTCTGTTTTGGCTCTAGGCTACACTCTTTCATGGGTCCTGTACCTTTAAATGTTAAATGCTTTGGGGATCAACTATTTCTACTGCAGATGCTGCTCCCATGAGTGGAAGATTGGCACAGAGCTCTTTGCTTTCGCCCTTTACTTCCATAATGACAGCCTTCGCTACAATAACAGCCATTATGGAGAATTAGTGATCTGTGTATGTGTACCTCCTTCATCTCCACCCATCTCTCTTGTACTTCCTGTGTGCACAACTGTGGAGAAATCAGGAAGCTATGTGCAAAAGCTGCCCTCAGAGATAGAACGGGACCAGGGTCAGATTTAGGTTTGATTAGGCCCCAAGCTACTGAAGGTAATGGGACCCTTTATATGTCCAGCTGTCCTTTGTCAACAACAAATTGCTGCTGTTTTTTGTGTTGAATATATGCTATATGGTGATTTATGGACCTAATAGGTATCTAAAGCCATTTGCGCATGCAGAATGTAGGCACCCTATATATAGAAATGAGCAAACCAGTGATATTTCAGGGAGCAGGCTAGCAGGTGGGGCCCATGGCTTACATCATAGGAGCCTACACAACACAAAACACTGTTGCTGTGTGTAGGTTTTATTTTATTTGTTTTTTTCTTATATTTTGGAAATGTACATCCATTTTTGTTTTCCTTTAAATTTTTTTGGGGCCCCCAAGAGAGTGGGTCCCTAAGCTATAGCTTATTTAGCTTATATGTAAATCTGGCACGACAGCTGAGGGGGAGGTGGCGGGCAGACCGTTTGGGGCAGTGTGGAGCCTACGGGTGCCCAAGCCACCATGTCACTCCCAGGAGAGACGCGTGGCTCGGGCACACTGCAGGCCCCGTGGTGAGTGCCGGCATTTTGTCACCCCCCCCCCAGTGGTGACACCCAGGGTGGACTGCCCCCACCACACAACCCTTCCTCTGCCCCTGAGGACAGGAGAAGACGGAGGAGATACCCCCATACCTCTACCTTTTGATTCCTGTCCCTGACAATTCAGGACTCAGCTTGGCACAATCCCAATTCATTGAAAAATGGGGAGGGGACCAAAATTATGAGCTGGTTGGTTAGATGGAAAACCCAAGAATGCAGGGATAGGATTGCCTCCTCCCATACCAGCCTGTCCAGTCCCCAATGAGAGGCACAACTAATGGCAATGAAAGATAAGACCCCAGTGGCTGGATCAAGATTGTGGAATACCTCCTTTGAAGGTATTTGCCAGTTAATAAGAGAATAACCCGCTCCCACTTAGTAGTGGAAATGGTGACAGGCTAATCCTACACTGTCAATTAAAACAATGGCGGTGGGGTTGCCAATCTGGAAAAGCAGTGTGAGGACTGACAACAGGAACAGCAAGCTAGTCGTTTAAGGCTAACAGCATCCTTCTTCCAGCTGGCTGGTGTCTCTCGCTGGTTTCTCCTGCTCATAGCATCTTGAGCTTCATCCCAAGAAAGGGTGCAGGCAAATTCCTCCTTCACATCTGACACACAGTGGGGAGGGGCACCAATCTTGACTTCAGACCTGAGATCAATATGCTATAATGAACTTTCAGTGTGCTGGAGCAATAACTAGGTCCCATAGACAAAGTGCTGTGCCACATCAACTTGAGGCCACATTTCAGAATGCATCCCAGAATGCCGTTCTCTTCTGGACCCTCATGGGCTCCTCAGTAGACCAATCAAGCTGGAAAAGGTTCCCTGAACACAGAATACAGTATAAACCCTATACCATCCTACTGAACACAGCTACAGTATAAACTCTATACCATCCTACTGATTTGAAAAAGATAATGTAAAACCCAGATGGTGCACTGTTGCTTTAAAAAAAGAGCCCACCTTGTATCTTCTTGTCCACCCCTTGGCAAATCCAATTGTTCTTCAAACGTTCTGTCCTTTTTCTAAAAATGCTGTGATGAAATTCTTTACTCCGTTTTATTACATTGTAGGGTTTTTTTATTTTTGGTAAATCAATCTTTTCCTTTGACATTTATAAATGAAAACATAAAGCAGGCTGAATCCCTGGTTAGTACCCGTGTATTAAGGATGATCTTTCATGTATAGCAGTATTTGGTCTGATTTAATGCACTAACATTTCCAACTGGGCCCCAGTTTGGAAGCTGTGTTGGTAACATTGCACCCTGTGGTTAAATAGTGGCTAATCAGTATTTATGAATAGGGTTTTGGAAGTCCCTAAAGAGAAGCACTTTTACAATGAAGTTAGAGAAGTGTTCCCCACCTTTATGAAACAGCACAAATGCTAAGCACCAAGATTCGGTGTGGTTACGTTAGGGTGGAATGTTACTATTTCTTTTCCACTACCACCCCCCAGCTGCATTTCAAAAAATGTGTAATAAAAATGCTGACAGTAATTTAAATGGAATATACATTCCTTATAGACATTAAAGCTATTTGTTAAGCTTTGTAATTACTATGCAAATCAAGTGTCATAGCTAAAAAATGGCAGCGAAGTGAGCAAATTGGTGTGTGTGTATGTGTGTGTGTGTGTCGCTCAGCTTAAAATACAACCAACAAGAAGGATGAGGGATGCTTTTTAACTTGCAAGCCCCTAGCTCCCCTGCTCTCAAGCTATAGTTCAGCAAACTTTTGTTTGGGACTTATCTGAAATAGGACTGCCCCTTAAGTAGTCCAAAATAAGGAAAACCTGGGAAGAATGTAACAAAAGGATGTGATTACACGTTTCAGAATACTAGCAGTACTTTATTAGAATATGCTCTCCTTATGATGTGTGAAAATTAAGTTGCATTTTGCAGTTACAGTGCATCTCAGGATTCATGGGGGGGGGAAAGTGTGGTCCCCTGAAAAGGCTGTAAGTTGGATCTACACCAAAATAATTAGTAATAATCAAGTTATGTCTGATAATAGTAAAAAGGATACAAAGGCAGCACTAATGAGCCCGACTTATGATCAGGGCACCGTGTTTGCACTCTGTGTTGTTTTTAAATTAAACTTTTGTGCCGAAGTAATTCAAATTATATGACACCCTTAATTTGGCATTTGTGTTTTTTTCTTTTTTCTTGCTGTATCAATAAAAATCTTTAAATAATATTTTTTTTAAAAAATAAAAAATTATATGACCCCCCCAAAAATAACAAAATTCTGAAACCAAACTTTTATTATACATATAATATAGTTTGTTTTGCATCTGCTGGGAGCTATAGGCATCATTGAAATCTCATGCCCTTCCTATTATAAACCTCATTCACCAATTACTTCTAGCCAATTATATTTACCAGGCATCACCAAAGCGCTTCCTACCATTGCTTCCCATGCATGGGGCCTAGAAATGCGCTTGCTTGTTTAAATTATTAGAGCACTAAATTTTATATTCTAGGCCTTTTCCACCTTTCCACCCAATTGATGCTTACGCACAATCTTACCAGAGATTCATGTAGCCTAATGCCGTGTCCCCATAGCTACCATCACGTCAACACCCAAGTTCTAATTACCCACAGCAAGCTTCTTGGAAAAAAGGGAGGATATTGCTACCATAGAAAAACATGACACACACACTTAAGAAGACCACACATTTTTTATACAACCTTTACCAGTAAGTCGCTGAAATGGCTTTCTCATGTTGTGGGTTCCCTATGTCAGCCTTAATGTTCTCAAGTACTCAACATGTGAATCATTTTCATTGTGCCATGCTGAAGAGCCATCAGTTAGTAGTAGTGATGTGTTGGCTTGCTGAAGGTCTCAGACTGAAGCCCCAGTACCTGAGTCCAGTAGGTCTAAGAAAAACTCTTCTCTGAAACCTTGGAGGGTGGCTTCTAGTCAGCATAGATAATACAGAGTTAAATGGGACAACAGTCTGACTTTGGCCACCAAAAAGTTGAAGCTTCCATTGTGATATGTACTGGGGTCAGTGCTTAGAAATCTTTCTTCCAGGATGGCGGTCATCTGAGCCCAAGAATAGTGGTCTTCTGCTGCATTGTGTTATGGAAAGATTGCAGGGTGCAGGTGTGTTCCAAGCTGCAGGCTGGCAGAAAACAGAGCAAGAGCTGTTGGTAGATAGCCTGATGATTTGCAGTAGAGCAATAAAGATTCCTGACACCAAACTGTTTATAGCAACAGAAATGAAAAGGCTTGGCATATTATTTTCATTTAAAATTATGCCCTTAGAAAATCATGCTTTGTAGTCATTCAGATGGTGATTTAGATTTAGATTTATAGGTAATCCTAGTGTATGGATCATCTATCTACTGTACAGTCTGGAATTATTACTGAATCTCTTGGGTCAGTACAATGGATACTTCACCATCTAGGATACCTATTCTGTATCCACCTCAAACTCTCATGAACCACCAGTTTGTACCTAACTCTCATTGGTGGGACTTAAACTGTTGTTGTTTTAGTAAGATCTCCATGTCTCTTTCAGGTCACACTCTCAGTTGATTGGAGGAAACCATAAGGCTAAACAATCCTGACTAATGCGTCATTGTGAATGGAGAACATGGCCTAGAACATGCTCCAGAACCCTCTGAGATTAGGGATCCATCAAGAAGGATATAAGACCAAAGATTGATGTTGTCCAACATCCTGTTCCCCACCAGGGCCAACCGGATGCCTTTAGGCGGTGCTCCTAAGCAGGACACGAACACAGTCATGCTCTCTTGCTATTATTCACCAGAGAGTGGTATTCAGAGGTGCCTTTGATCCTGGAGGTCTTCTTCCAGTTGCAAAAAGCAAAGGGATCTCAAGAAGAAGAAGAGAAGAAGAAGAGTTTGGATTTAATATCCCGCCTTTCACTCCCTTTAAGGAGTCTCAAAGCGGCTAACATTCTCCTTTCCCTTCCACCCCCACAACAAACACTCTGTGAGGTGAGTGAGGCTGAGACACTTCAGAGAGGTATGACTAGCCCAAGGTCACCCAGCAGCTGCATGTGGAGGAGTGGGGAAGCGAACCCGGTTCACCAGATTACGAGTCCACCGCTCTTAACCACTACACCATGCTGGCTCTCAGCAGCTTTCTCCTTTGTCAGGCACCTGGCTGTTGGGCACCTTCTCCAGATGAAGGAGATCCACAGTAGTGACGGAGGAAGACGACACACAGACAGAGTGATGCCTGAACCAGTATTATATTTGTTGGCCTGCTCAGCCTGTCAGTCTCGTTGCAAAGTCAGAAGAACCTGCTGTGAGTCTTCTTTAATTTTCAGTCTGTCCTCATCCTATATTCTTCTGAGATATGACAGTTCTATTCATAGAATACCCAGGACAATGCTTTTGTCATTTATAATTGTTTCCAGAGCAGCTTAACAACAGCTATAAAAAGCCTGCAACAGTGTCTTTTATTACACTCCACAAGCACGCTGTTTAGCAAACAAGGGTGGACCAATGTGGTCATAAGAAGCTCACATGGTCTCATTTCTTTACACAGCTTTGTTCTTTTGCAGAGTTAGAACTCCACCATATGTCTAATGGAAACTGAGATGAGCGTCACAGAGCTCTTACATACTTAAAAAAAAATAATAGTCAAGTATTTTCGTCACTGTATCTTGAAAAATCGCAAGGCTGAGGTAGAGGCCCAACAATGTACAGTAGCACCTAGGCTTACCTTACTCTTGGGTAAAGTAAACTTTGGGTTGCAAAAAAGGTAAACCCAGAAGTGTTTTGCCCCACGCGCATGCGTAGAAGCACTCTACTGCGCCGCACCCATGCACAGAAGCGGTCCCTCGAATTGTGGAAACCCCAACGGATCCTGTCTTCAACTGGAAGTACCACTGTATTCCTTTCCAAAATAAATCAGAATGAGATTTACTCACAGTCAAGTGAATTTAAGGACTGCAACCTCACAGTGTACCTGTCTACTCAGAAGTAAGCCCAATTGTGCTAAGTGGGATTTACTGCCAGTTAGGAATGGGGAAGAACTTCAATTCAGAAGACACTCATTTAAAAGCAAACCTATCAGCCACCTTTGGTCAAATAAATAAAATATGTGCTTGAAGCTTGCCAAGAATGGAATAATGTCTCTGGTTTGAAAATAAGGCAGCCAACCTTGGCTTAAGTATTGACTTTGATTTTGTTTTTAATGCACCTATGTTACTTTCATCAGTTCTCAGTCAAATTGTTTTAAAATTACTGTTTTCTCCCCAGAGTCCCAGAATCCTAGACCCCTCAGGTCTTAGAAAGCTTTCCTTAAACAGTTGCTCTGCCCACCAAAGTCCATTGGTCAAGTATCTGCTTTGCATGAAGAAGATCACAGGTAGGGTTGGGCTTGACCACTTCATTTTCCTTACATGACTAGTTAAAACCCACATGAATTTCTGTAGTCGACCTCTGCAGCCTGACTAATAGTGGTCCCAAGGAACATGGGTAGCCTATGGTATAGTTGGCTAGCAAGCATCACAAATATATTTCATGATGGAAATATAGCAATCGAGATTCACAAATATGTCACAAATGATAGAAAACCCATGACAATCTTCTTATTCCCTTTGTTGGAGCAATTCATTAATTCAATATGAAATTCTGCAGGAGAAAATAGAGTCATTCTAACCTTTATATTACTTTTTCTGTTTTGTGTTAATTTTCTTTCATGAACAAGAAGGCAAGGGGGATGAGAAATGTTATTATTTTAATTATCATCACAGAGGCTCTTCACCACAGAGTTCAACAATAATTTTATTCCCTGCAGAGTTCATTTGCTTAAATACGTGGAAGGGAATTCCAGAGGAGAAAAATGTCATTAAAATATGCTTTGCGGTTTATTACTGGGGAAGGATTCAACCAACCCCTGAAAACAAACAAACCAAATATTATATTAGAAAGTATGCCTTGCAATCTCACCTATGCCTTTATATTATTATGATGAAATTAACTGTATGCATGAATAAAGCACCCTGCTCCCCTTGCAGACATTCAGGGTGTACACACATGGACACTAAGGGTGTGGTTAAGAAGATGCCAAAGGAGGGGTCACTAGCAACATTCAGCAAGCAAATTATGTTGCCTAAATAGGATTATTTCATCCTCACAGCAACCGTGTGAGGTAGGCTAGGTTGAGAGATTGAGACCCAAAGTTTGTCAGTCTATACCACAGTTAATCTGGGCAGGAACAAATATCTAACAAATAAAGCTAGAATTCATAAGCAATCATACTTGAGTGAGTAACATTGCACCAAAACTGTTTGAAATATACTGTTATTCGCTCAGTTTGTAGATCCGCCAGGCACACAAAAATTCTAGTCATTATATGCCCATCCTGTACCCATTTACTTAGAGGTTTTGATGATTAGGCGGTATATCAATCCTGTCAAAATAAATTTATTTTGCATTTGGCCCCATTGGTGCTAGTGCAACGTCCAGTCTTCAGAAAGAACAATGCAGATTTTAAAAGATTCTAAATAATAATAGAAAGGATAATATTATTGCTATATGGGCAGACATGGGACCTTTCTGAAATATTGCCAGTTCAGTACCCGAATGACAGCTACTCTTCTGTACATATTTTGGTGGCCATCAAGCTATTGAGGTCTAAGTTCCACTGACCAATTCTTTAAGTCAAATTTGTGGGAGTACAAACACTGGGGAAGGGCCATAGCCCAGCGTTCGAGCATCTGCTTTGTATCCAGAATGTTCCAGGTCCAATTCCCAGCATCTTTAGGTAGGGCTAGTCACAGATTCCTGTCTAAAACCTGGGAGAACCAGTAGTGGAGAGCATGGTGGCATGGAGATAATTGCCTGACCTCTGAGCAAGTGAATCATGGCTGCTTACTGCGTGGATCAAGGTTGTCATGAGGTTAGGGCAGGGCAAACACAGCGGCTTGGCGTTCCTACTGGTGTGTTTGCACCATGCCACCCTCCCCACTGCCTTCTGTCCTTCTCCCTCCTGGTAAGTGGCAGTGACTCACCTGTTGGGAGGTCAGGTAAGTATGATCAGGGCAGCTCCAGGTTTACTTCCTGTGCTTAGTAAGAGCTTAGATGACTTTCAGAAGTTATGTACTGCCAATCCAGCCAGCCCCTTGGCTGATCTGGTAAAGCGTGTTCTCATTAAAGAGAGAGCACGTGTTGCGGATGGGGCCAGCCAAAAGCATCCTCAGTTGCTAGCCAGGCTGTGCAAGGGAATTAAATTGATTGGTGATTGCCGTTACTGGGGAAATTTTGATGTTGCCAATTAAGGGGTGGAGTTAGAGGTTACTTATACTGGACCCACAGCTTGGTTCTTTCTCTTTCGCTGTGGACACCGGATCGATCAGGCCCGGAGTGAATTCAGCGAGAGATTGGTTTTATAACATTTACTTGTCTTTATTTATTCCTATCTTTCCCTTCCAATTTTGTTCCCCTTTTCTCTTCCCTAGTTAGAGTAATTTCCCCTTAGTCGGGGTTTTGTCTTTTGTTTTCCTTTTAATTTAGTTTCCCCCCCCCTGACTCATAGTGCTTCATTTTGGGCTAAGTGGGTAGAGCAGGCTCCCGGGGGGGGCGCCCCGGTCCCGGGTAGCTTACGGCCCGTTTCTCGGCCGAGCTTTATTAGGGCCAGGGGTTTGCCCTCCTACCTGCCCTCGTGCAGGCCTTGCTGGCCTGGCTGGCCTTCCCCTTCCCGTTTCGAGGCCTTGTAGGCCGGTCGGAGCCGGGGGACTCCCCTGAGTTGTTCCCCACCCGACGGGCCATAGCGATCGGCCTCCGCGGGCCCGCCTGCTCGCCTGCTGGGTCCGGTTTCGGGTCGCGTGGCTGTAGCGACGCGCCGGCCCGCCCGGCGGCGGCCCAGCGGCCCAGCGGCCCAGCGGCGGCGGCCTAACCGCCGAGGCTTCTTCCTCCGTGGGGGAGGGCGGCTAGGTGAGGGTCGGTGGGGCCTACCTGGCTCCGCGGCCTTGGCCGCTGTTTCGGCGCTCCGGTGGGCGCCTGTAGGCCCGCGAGGTTTTCCGCCGCTGCCGCGATCGTCAAGGAGGGCGTGAGGCGCGGAGCGGGCCCGCTGCTGAGCCGGTGGCGCTCTAGCGCTCCCCGGCTCTTGCTGACCCGGTGACTCTGCTTGGGCGCGGGGGAAGGGCGGCTGGAGGCGGGAGCGCCATTTTGCCGGCCTTCTTTCTGCCTTGGCGACCTCCTGTGGCCAGCCTGCGTAATTGCAGGGTTGCCTGCTTGAGTGTGAGCCCCTAGTGGCCGTGCTGGTAACTGCAGGCATACTTTAAGGGCTGAAGCAGTGACCTCTAGTGGCTGTTCAGGCCAATTGCAGATAATAGCTGCCTGCCTTATCATATAGGTGGCTATCTTTCGCCGTCTTTTTGTGGCTGAACCACTGTGAATTGGGGTTCAGGTCCCCGGCCTTTGAATTGTTCAAATTTATTTTATTCTAATCCATCTTATCCGTATTTTATTTAATTTTTCCTTAATTTAATTTTGATTTTAATTGTATAATTTCATTTCTTGTTTTAATTAATATTTTATTTTCTTGCAAATAGTAGGGATGGCTCCAAAGAAGGCGGCTAGGAGACCTGGACCTGCCCCTTCCACGAAGCGGCGTATTAAAGGCCCGTCCCAGGCCTTACGTTCACCTGAGCCCTCCCAGTCGCTGCAACGCCTCCAATCCTTGGTGTCGGGTTTCGAGGGTGACCCAGTGGCTCTGGCACGGGTCACAGCTGAGATGGAGGGCGTGATGCAACGGTGCTCTACACCTTCAACTTCAGCTGCACGACCAGCTTCTTTGGTGGTTGCTCCTTCTTCGGCGTCATCGTCTAGTGAAGAAGAGAGAGAACCATTATCAGCCGGTTTTTCCTTACCTGACATGCGGCTGGCCCAGTCCCCAGCCTCACCTTTGTCGCAGGTTGCTGCGCCTAGGGGTCGGGGTTCTGCCAGGGGTGGGGCCAGGAGGAGGGCATCAGCTCGGGCGCGAGCTGTGCGGGCGCCTACCGCGCAGTCGCCAGGAGCTGGCTGTTCAACTCCAGTTAATTCACAGGTTGTCTCCTCTCAGTCAGTTCCAGGTCATGTCCAGCAGGGCGATAATTCAGAGTCTTCAGTTGAGGACAGCCTTCCTCCACCACCAAAGGCTTCGTCTGGTGGGCATCGCCGTCATAAACGGAGCTCCAGGAGGCGTGCCAAGAGGAGGCGGAGGGACACTTCGTCTTCTTCGTCAGGTAATTCTTCTCAAAGCTCTAGCAGCGACGAGGAAGCTTCTCTCAAGCTTTACTGGGGTTTTGGTGAGACCTCAGGGCTCCCTAAGTGGGTTTGGGAGCGCAGGGCGAATTCACATCGCGCTAAGTATGGGGCAGTCCAAGACTGTCAGGATGGGGTTTTGGTGCCTGACATTAAAGTCTCCACCAATTCAGCCAGGGACCTTATTCCTGGTGCCCATTTGCCTACCAGACTACGGTCCAGGATCCTGAATGGCCGTTATGTGGACATTTTTAGCTTAGCCCCTCCACCTGATGGCCAGGAGCATTTGGATACGGGCTATGCTGTTTCTAAAAAGAGAGTGACGGTAGCCAAAGCTGACAGGACTTTTGAGCGTTGGTTGGACAGCTTTCAAGTTTTTGCTGGTATTGTCTCCGCTGCCTATCCTAGGAGGTCTTTGCACTTATGGGTTTATCTGTCCATAGTCCGCTCGGCCTTTACAATGGCCGGCGAGACCGCTGCATTGGCTTATGATCAGCATTTCAGGCGTAGAGCGGCTAAGATCCCTACGGCACGCTGGGATCGTAAAGACTTGGATGTTTGGACCACATACGTTGCTCCTCGCATCGACAAGAAGGCCCCTGATCAGCCGAAGTTTAAGGCCCCCCCTCAAAGGGCGGGTCGCCGTTCATATTGTTGGGATTTCAACAAGGGTGCCTGCCAGCGACAACCCTGCAGGTACTCACACCTTTGTGATAAGTGCTCAGGGAGCCACTCGGCGTCTGTGTGTACAGGGGCACGGCGACCCTTTCGCAAGGGTGGGGGCTCTCAGCAGCCCCCAAAAGCCACTCCCCAGGTGCCAGCCACCGGAGCCGGAAAATAGTACCCTGTCCTCCTTAGCCTACACCCCGGTGAGGCTGCAGCCGCTGTCAACTTTGTTGGAATCATATCCTGATAAGGTAGCGGCGGCCTATTTGCGTGAGGGTTTCTCTTTAGGGTTTAGGATCCCGGTGGCATCGACCCCAGTAGCTGGGAAAATGGTTAACCAGAAGTCTGTTCAAGACATGCCAGAGGTGGCACGGAGAAAGATCAGTAAAGAACTGGCCTTACATCGTATGGCTGGTCCTTTTTTGGCCCCCCCCTTTTCCAATTTGCATGTGTCACCCTTGGGTATTGTTCCCAAGAAAGCCCCGGGGGAATTTCGCCTCATTCATAATCTTTCACACCCTAAGGGCACGTCGGTAAACGATGTAATTCCCCCGGAGCTTTGTTCGGTGCGTTATGCCTCTCTTGATCAAGCGATCAAGATGATACGGAAGTTTGGGCCTGGTGCCCTTTTAGCGAAATGCGATATTGAATCAGCATTTAGGCTACTTCCGATCCACCCGGATGATTTCTGGTTGCTAGGTTTTCATTTTGAGGGAGGATTCTATTTTGATAAGGCCATGCCTATGGGCTGCTCTGTAGCCTGCGCAGCTTTTGAGTGTTTCAGTACATTCCTTGATTGGGCCTTGCGTGATAGGACTGGCCTGGAGGGGGTCACTCATTATCTCGATGATTTTTTAGTGGCTTCAGCTAGTGATACAGGGGACTGCGTGGTTCTGCTGCAGGCATTTGCTTCTTTAACGGAAGAGCTGGGGGTCCCGTTGGCTGCGGAGAAGACCGAGGGTCCCTCCACGCAGCTTACTTATTTGGGTATCTTATTGGATACCGTGGCCCAAACCTCTAGTTTGCCGGAAGATAACATACTTGCTTTGAAGCAGGTCATAGAGGAGTTAATTCCCTTAAAAAAGGTCACCCTTCGTCAGCTGCAGTCGTTGCTGGGCCATTTGAATTTTGCCTGTAGGGTGGTCGCCCCTGGGCGACCATTCTGCTCCCGCCTGGCCAGGCTCACAGCGGGCTTGCAGGCCCCACAGCATAGGGTGCGTTTGTCTGGCCATGTACGTGCTGATCTGGGTATCTGGTTGGAATTCCTGAAGGAATTCAATGGTGTGTCTTTGTGGCAGGATGTTTTGAACCTCCACAATGACTTTCAGGTGCACTCGGACGCAGCAGGGTCCCTGGGTTTTGGTTTATTCTGGGATGGTAGATGGTGTGCAGAGCGGTGGCCTCCAGCTTGGCATGGGGAAGCCATAACTAGGGATTTAACTTTTCTTGAGTTTTTTCCCATTGTAGTGGCTGTGCACTTGTGGGTTGAACAATTCAAAGACCATCGAGTCTGTTTTTGGTCAGATAACCAAGCGGTGGTGAAGATACTAGCCAAGCAGTCTTCACGTTCGGCTAGAGTATCGGCCCTGCTACGGGTTTTTGTTCTACACTGTTTGCGTTTTAATATTGTATTTTCTGCCCGTTTTGTTCCGGGCGTATCTAATGAGATTGCTGATGCTCTGTCCCGTTTTCAGATGGAGCGATTCAGATCCCTGGCGCCAGTGGCTCGAGACCGTCCGGAAATTTTCCCGGATCATCTCTGGAACCTTGGCAGCAATTAGTTTTACAGGGAGTAGCTGCATCTGTTGCCCCTTCTACCTTGAGGTCTTATAAAAAGGCCTGGGCGGATTTCTTATTATTTAATGGACAGGCAGTTGGGGAGGTTACTGCCCCCCAATCTTCCTCTCAGGTGCTCAAGTATTTGGCACACCTATTCAAGATGGGCCGGGCGGCTAGGACGCTGCGGCTTCATTCGGCAGCAATTTCCTTTTTTAGCAGGGCATTTTTTGATAAGGATCCGTGTGGGAAGTTCGTAGTGCGCAGAGCTTTGGAAGGTTGGGGGCGCCTTACTCCCTCTAAGCCTATTCCTAGACGCCCCATCACCTTTCAGTTACTGACGCAGATGCATACTATCTTGCGTAGCATCTGTTGGTCCAAATTCGAGGCTCGTTTGTTTTCTGCGGCTTTCTCATTGGCTTTCTTTGGGGCCCTGAGAGTAGGTGAGGTGGTCCTTGAGCCTAAGCGGGATGGAGGTTCCAGGGGCTTGTTGTTGCAGGACGTGAGTTTGTCTCCGTCCGACTTGCAAATTAATATCAGGAGCTCAAAGACTGATCAGCTGGGTAGGGGAGCAGTTATTAGGCTCCCGGCGTCTGGGGAAGGTGGCCCTTGTCCGGTTAAGGACCTTAAGCGGTACCTGGCCTTGCGACCGGTGGGTGATGGGCCCCTATTGATTCATGAGAATGGGCGCCCATTAGTACGGCATCAATTCACTGCGGTGATGCGAAAAGCTATTGTAGCGTGTGGGCTTGAGGCTTCAGGGTTCGCCCCCCACTCTTTTCGGATAGGTGCTGCGACGACAGCCGCTCATTGGGGTTTATCCGTAAAGAGGATAAAGAACTTGGGTCGGTGGAGTTCCAACGCTTTCAAAACGTATGTGAGGAAATAATGAGGTTGTGTACTTACAATTTTGTTTTAACCCTAGGTCCGGGTGCTATCCGTATTTGGATAGTGGGTCACAGTATTGTACACTGGGCCGCTGACAGAGCACGTCAGTCTGGATTGGGAGATGGCCTGGGCCTTCCACAGCATGTGCAGGTGTCCTGGATCTTCAGAAGGGGGATGCGCTGGAGGGAATTCTTGCCACTCATGAAGAGGCGTGTCCTTCTGCTTGGCCCACCTTCAGCAATTGTGGTGCAGCTAGGGGAAAATGATTTGGTATCTTTTCCTTGCTTTACGCTGCGTACTGTTATTTTGCGGGATCTGAGGGAGCTGGCGGCTATGGTGCCTAATGCTACATTGATTTGGTCACAACTGCTTCAGCGCCGTATTTGGCGTGGCAGTCCTTGCTCAGCGTCCACTGAGAAAGTTAGGAAGCGGATCAATTCCGCGGTGGGCAAGTTGGTGGTGAGCTTGGGCGGCTTGGTGATTCCTCACCCTCATATTTCCTTTAAGGAGGAGGTCTTATACAGGGCTGATGGGGTTCATCTTTCCTCGTCTGGGAATGATGCCTGGTTGGATGCGGTAGTGTCCAAATTGAGGGTGTGGATTGCTTTATGAGTGGTTGGCGGCGAGCTTAGGGCTCGGGTGGCGGTTAGGCATTGGTTAAATTGGTTGGAGGAGGGGTATGGATAGGCTGGGCCTACCCCTCCATTGCTGCTGCAAAATGGGAATTCCGTTAAAGGAATTCTGGGGCTTACCATCCCCTTGTCCAAACCCCTGGAATCGGGTGCGGGCCGAGTAAGACCCCAAGGCGCAGGCAGGGAGGAACTGAAGGGTCTGTTTCGCAGCCCCAGTTGCCCTGCTTGTTCCTCCACACTGACTTACGCTGGAATCCGGGAGTCAGTGCTATCCCCCAAGGCGGGGGGGGATAGCTAGTCATAACCAATGCCTACGCAACCACTCACTATTTTGTATGATAATAAAAGTTGTGGCCAAATTATGCCAAAAACCTTAAACAAAAATTATGCGTGATGTGTGAGTTATTGGGTTAGGGATGTTTTGGGGGACTTCAGCACGCAAAGCGTGTTCTCATTAAAGAGAGAGCACGTGTTGCGGATGGGGCCAGCCAAAAGCATCCTCAGTTGCTAGCCAGGCTGTGCAAGGGAATTAAATTGATTGGTGATTGCCGTTACTGGGGAAATTTTGATGTTGCCAATTAAGGGGTGGAGTTAGAGGTTACTTATACTGGACCCACAGCTTGGTTCTTTCTCTTTCGCTGTGGACACCGGATCACCCGCCCGCCCTCCCTTGTTTTGGGCTTCGCTATGACCTTGCTATTGCCTGTCATGGGGTCGTCCGCCTTGGTGCGGGGGCCTAGTAGGAATTTTTCCTTTTGGCTGATTAGTGTGTGCCAATTGGGTTTTGCCTACTACGTAGCAAATCGTCACAACTTGTAAGGTTGGCGGTTAGGCATTGGTTAAATTGGTTGGAGGAGGGGTATGGATAGGCTGGGCCTACCCCTCCATTGCTGCTGCAAAATGGGAATTCCGTTAAAGGAATTCTGGGGCTTACCATCCCCTTGTCCAAACCCCTGGAATCGGGTGCGGGCCGAGTAAGACCCCAAGGCGCAGGCAGGGAGGAACTGAAGGGTCTGTTTCGCAGCCCCAGTTGCCCTGCTTGTTCCTCCACACTGACTTACGCTGGAATCCGGGAGTCAGTGCTATCCCCCAAGGCGGGGGGGGATAGCTAGTCATAACCAATGCCTACGCAACCACTCACTATTTTGTATGATAATAAAAGTTGTGGCCAAATTATGCCAAAAACCTTAAACAAAAATTATGCGTGATGTGTGAGTTATTGGGTTAGGGATGTTTTGGGGGACTTCAGCACGCAACTTCCATAGCTGTCAACGTTTCCCTTTTTTAAAGGGAAATTCCCTTATTCCTAATAGGATTCCTCACAAGAAAAGGGAAAAGTTGACAGCTATGATAACTTCTCCAAGCACAAATTTTGCCATCTCTGGTTGCAGACAGTTCCCGAGACCTCCAAAGGAGGAGTATAACAAACTGCGGCACTCATGGAACTCCACAATGCAATTTCTTCCGAGCCATCTTGTGGTGAAAAGTTTTCACAAGATGGAAGCTTTCAGGAAGACTGATGCAAGACCGAAATTGTAGCTAGAAATTTCTCATAGCTATGCCAGACTCACAAAGTTGAAAAACAAGTATTGGTGGAGGCGTACATAAAATGTCCTCATGCATGTCTTACACTGGTCTCAGCAATAGGAAGTGGAATCCTATTTCATTAACAAAACACACAGCAAGAAGAGGCCCTCCTCAGTAGTAAACCTGAGAGGTTTACAAGAGGTATGATTCATCTGCTTAATTTCAGCATTCTTGGTTGCTCAAAGACACAGGAGCCCAGCCAATTAACAAGGTGCCAGGCCCATTTCCTAGCTTTGTGCAGAGTGGTAAGAAAATGCAGGAGTTCTGGAGAACTAGTCAAAACTAATGTACAGTCTTCTGAAATCTCCCTAGTCCAGAGGACTCTGGGCTTGCATTATTAGATTCTCCTATCCTGCCATATTGCAGAAAATCATACCCACTCACTGCTGGAAGAGTTATACTTGCAACGATTATAAATGTAAGAGATTCCCGAAAAGATGGCCAGTGAAGGATAGGACGTTTTCCTTTTTTTAATGAAGTTAACACAACCAAAGAGAAATAGCCTTGGATAAAGGCAAATGGACAATGTCATGCCAATCTGGGTTCCGTTTTATCACTCACATCAAAGATAAGAGATTTGTACTGCTAAACTGATTAGATTAAATTCATTTTCCTCGTTTTAAGAAAAAAGGGACGGTCCATTCCTACTTTATAAAATAAGAGAGAGGGAGAGAGAGAGAGAGAGAGAGGCTTAAAAATATTAGAATAAAGCTTCAGCAATAGTGCTTTAATGATAGCTAACTGATTATATGTTTTCAAATTGCTCATTTCCCCCTTTACCCTTTCCTCTCTTTCTGTTTCTCTTTGCAACAGATGGTCTCCTTTGAATGTTTTTTTACGATCCGTCTCCAAACTTGTAAAGCATATATAAACACACACACACCACCAAGAAAAGCTGAATCTTGATACATGTATAATTTATGCAAATGAAACTTTTTTAATTTTAATTTTTGCATTTTTAGCATAACTGATTCTGCTGATGTTGGGGAGGTATGCCATGCAGGGCGCACAAAACAAGTCCCACCTCCAGTGGCTATTAAGCATATTCAGTTATCCTGCTGGCCTTGTGTTTACCTTTTGCCAGAATCCTGTGCAGGACCTGGTAGTCAGGGTGAGTATGGCAGGGTCAAGAGTGATGTGGCAATAAGAGCCCACTGCTTTTCAAAATAACTTTTATTTGGTTTTGCAAATTTAAAATTATAATCATACCACAACAGATCCACAGTTAAAAGATTCTCTGGACCCACCTTCCCCCTCCATGGGTTCTGTTGTTACCCCTTTTCTACAGCATCTTTTTTCAATAATCCAAGTTTTTATTTATTTATGACTCCATTATATCCCTAGTTCTTGTTACATTTCAAGTGTTATTGCAGTCCTGCTAGTGTTTTCAACTGCTTACAGTGGTCTTCTAGGTAAATTGTATTTTTCCCCTGTTCCTCATTGAAGTTTAGTCTTCCAGGTTTCTGAACTTTCCAGTCAGCTTTGCCATTTCGGCATAGTCCAACAACTTAATTTGCCATTCTTCTCTGGTAGGGACTTTATCTTCTTTCCATCTCTGGGCTAACAACATCCATGCAGCTGTCGTCGCATACATAAAAAGTCTTTCCTGCTCCTTGGGAATTTCAGCACGTACCATTCCTACTCAAAAAGCCTCTGTTTTTGTTTTGTTTTTAAACAAAAGTTATTTCAAGCATTTCTTTTCAATTCATTGTACTGTATATCATTTCCCAGAAAGCGTGTTCTCATTGAAAAGAGAGCACGTGTTGCGGTTGGGGCCAGCAAAAGCATTCCTAGTTGCCAGCCGGGCTGTGGCAAGGTAATTGATTGATTGGTGGTTGTTGTTACTAGGCTAAAATTGATGTTGCCAGTTAAGGGGTGGGATCAGAGGTTATTTATACCAGGTCCACAGAATGTTCCTTTCTCTTTCGCTGTGGACACCGGATCACCCGCTCGCCCTCCCTTGAAAGGGCTTTTGCTTGGCCTTGCTATGCCTGTCATGGGGTCGTCCGCCTTGGTGCGGGGGCCTGGTAGGAATTTACCTTTTGGCTGATTAGTGTGTGCCAATTGGGTTTTGCCTACTGCGTAGCAAATCGTCACAACTTGTAAGGTTGGCGGTTAGGCATTGGTTAAATTGGTTGGGAGGGGTATGGATTGGCTGTGCCTACCCCTCCAATGCTGCTGCGGAATGGGAATTCCGTTAAAGGAATTCTGGGGCTTACCATCCCCCTTGTCCAAACCCCTGGAATCGGGTGCGGGCCGTGTAAGACCCCAAGGCGCACGCAGGGAGGAACTGAAGGGTCTGAGTCGCAGCCCCAGTTGCCCTGCCTGTTCCTCCACACTGACTTACGCTGGAATCCGGGAGTCAGTGCTATCCCCAAGGCGGGGGGGATAGCTAGTCATAACCAATGCCTAAGCAACCATTCACAATCTTGTATGATAATAAAGTTGTGGCCAAAATTATGCCAAAAACCTTAAACAAAAATTATGTGTGATGTGTGAGTTATTTGGGGAAGGGATGTTTTGGGGACCTCAGCACGCAATGCTTTTATTACCTTACATTTCCACCACATATGATAAAAGGCACCTTCTTTTTCTTTACACTAAGAGTCCACTGCTGATTTCTGCAATCTCCTGGCACAGTTGCTCTTTTCTCCTCACTATTGACTGAGGAAGGGGAATAACAAGGAGTAGATGCAGCAATTCTTGCACCCTTTCAACTTTTGTGGATTGGGTCCACAAGGGAGCAGGCAAGTGAATGGGCAGTGATAAGAGTGGCAACACAAAGAGGTGGGTGGACTCAGGGAAACTGAGGCAAACTGAGATATCTTGCCCATTGGCACCCTAAAACTAAGTTGTCTATTAATTATATTTTCTCCTAAGCTAAGGAGCTAAGAGCAGGGATATAATTGCTCTCCTGCTCACTCTGAAAGTCTTTGGGGCTACGCAAGTGCTCAACTCAATGACTTGGAAAGCCTCATACAACGCTCGCTACTGCCTCAACCTTATACTGTCCCTTCCCCAAGGCAAAACACAGACCCTGAAGAAATGGAAGGGGTCCGCCTTTAGTTTGTGTGAAGGGTGGTCAGAAGAAGCTGTGTGGGTGGGAGAAAGGCACTCTTCCATGGAGGACCTCTGAGAGTGTGGCATTTCTATGGAAACCTTGGGTTTTCCCTTCCCCCCCACAGTGCCATAATAATAATAATAATAGTTTATTTCTACCCCACCCATCCGGCTGGGTTTCCCCAGCCACTCTGGGCAGCTTCCAACAGAAGGATAAAAATACATTAAGACATCAGTCATTAAAAACTTCCCTAAACAGGGCTGCCTTCAAATGTCTTCTAAACGTCAGGTACAGAGGTACCTCGGGTTACAGACACTTCAGGTTACATACGCTTCAGGTTACAGACTCCGCTAACCCAGAAATAGTACCTCAGGTTAAGAACTTTGCTTCAGGATGAGAAATAGTGCAGTGGCGGAACAACAGCAGCAAGAGGCCCCATTCGCTAAAGTGGTACCTCAGGTTAAGAACAGTTTCAGGTTAAAAACGGACCTCTGGAACGAACTAAGTTCTTAACCCGAGGTACCACTGTAGTAGTTTATTTCTTTTACATCTGATGGGAGGGTGTTCCTCAGGGCGGGCACCACCACCGAGAAGGCCCTCTGCCTGGTTCCCTGTAGCCTCACTTCTTGCAGGGAGGGAACCCCCAGAAGGCCCTCGGCACTGGACCTCAGTGTCCGGGTAGAACGATGGGGGTGCAGATGCTCCTTCAGGTATACTGGACCGAGGCCATTTAAGGCTTTAAAGGTCAGCACCAACACCTTGAATTGAACCTTTCCATCTGCACCCACAGAAACCGACATAGGAAGCCCCACCTTGCCTTGTGTCTTCATTATATTAGACCCCCCAAGTGTCCCTATTATCCAGGGACGTCCTTGATTTAGAGAAGCCATCCCAGTTTCCAATTTGATCCCTGAATGCCCCACTTTTCCTTAGGACGTCCTCATTTTCATCGGAGAAATGTTGGAGGGTATGTTATATTCAATAAGGGGAATCCAAGGAGCTGAGGAGGCTGACAATTTTTCTACTTGGAATTTAATCCGAGGGGAAGAAGGACTTTCTCCCTCATGGAGGTCTTAATGAGCTTTCAAATTCTTTTCCAAGCCCAGTGTAGGGAAAATGCACCAATATCTCTAGATCTGCATGTTTTTTTCAGAAGACATGGTCCCAGGTCGAATAGAAAAGGGATATATATCTATATATATCTATATACCAGTTCCACAAACATTCCCATTCCCTGGAGTGTCATTTTGAGATGTACGCATCTAAATTACTACTTCCCCCCTTCTCCTCCTTTGCTTGCTTTTCACCTGCACAAACAGCTAACCGTTAGTTCAACTGTGGAATGTTTCTTTTGCCTAGCATTTAATTAACATTCCCCTTAGGTTTGTTAATTGGTTGGGTCACACCATTGTTGAAACAAGTCTCTTTAACATACTAATCATAAAGGTCATTCAAGGGGGGGGAGCCCAATATTCTGCCAGCAGATGCAGCGGAAAGCAAACAGTATGCTTCACAGTTATAGGAGAATGTGGGGTTTCAATGTTTGTGGGCTAAAATCAGCTCAAAGATTTATACGACCTGAAGAGAAACCGGAGTATATTATGGCTAAAATCAGCTTATACATCCTCTTATGTCAGAGAAATCCACTGGCACTGATCTAGCTGTAGTTGCGGGTATGTATTGTGTGAAGAAATGCTTTCCTTTGTGTACCTGAATCTACTGTCTTTTTTGGTTGATCCTCTCCACCAAGATTTAGCTTACAAGAGAGGGAGAAAATATTGATCTGTATCTACATATAATTCACAACGCCCTACAAGTTTCTGTCATAGTCTTTACCCTCCACCTGCACTTTTTTTGTTCCCTGTCTAGCTCTACAACATGCTTTGTAAATTAAATATAAATTGTGTCCTCCCTAAAAGAGGGCACGTGTTGCAGTGAGACCTGGAGACTGACCCCCTGTATTGTGGGTGGGTTTGATTGGTTAGCCACAACACCCGATTGGTGGGTCCCTCGATGTTGGGTTCAATCTGACCAATGGAGCGCAGTCCAAATGGATTGAGGGACCTATATCTACCCATGCACATGACCCAGAGCTTCCTCTTTCGGCTCTTGCATTTGGAACAAGCTAACAGCGTGTCCTCTGTGCAGCCGAGAGACTTACCTTCGACGGATTGTCTGGGTAATTTATTTCTGTTTTTTATTCCCCCTTTTTCGTTATTACTTTTATTCTTCCATTTGAGTTGTCCTCTCCCCCTTCCCTTCCCTTCCCCTTCCTCTTAATGGGGCTCCAGCCCCTGGGCGCTCACGTTGCAGAGCTTGCTGCTGCTCTCCCCTTTCATTTTGGCAGCTGGTTTTTTTCAGCTGCGGCAGCAGCCTTGAGCTTAATATGTGACTTTGGGCAAGTGCGTTTGTCGCTCCTATAGTCCTGTCGTTAAGTCCTTTGATTGGTTTCATAGCAGCGAGAGTTCCCTCTCCTTGCCTTTATTGTGCTCCCTTCATTTTAGCCAGATCGTGTATTTGTTTAGGGTGGGAAAACCCCCTGTCTCGTTCCAACCGCCATTTTAGGTCGCAGAGTCTGGTTCTTCCTGATTAGTTTTGGTGGGAGCGCCATTTTGCAGTGGTGGGAGTGCCATTTTTTTGAAGCAGGAGACCATTTTAAAGGCCTGGGTCTTTTGTGTACTTGTAAAGCCTCTTCCGACCTCGGGAGGAGGTGGTGTTGCGAGCTTCACGCCCCCAAAACGTGCACAGGGGCAGGCTCCCAGCCCCCACAAGATCTGGGGAATCCTCGGCCGCGTCATCCCCTGGCCAGCCAGTCGGCTGGCCCAAGGGGTGTAGCCTGCCTCATTTAAGGCAGGTGTGGCCAGTATGGGTATTGTTATGTAGATGGATGGGGGGAGAGCGTCATCACCTCCCCCGGATATTGAAGGATAGTCCGGTAAAGGATTCTGGGGGGAGTGGCCCCGTCCGAAGCCTATGGAGGTCAGGGCCTAAGGCACGCCCCCGAGCGGTGACCCCGGGGGAGTTTCTAGTTGATGTGCATCAGCAGGCCTCCCCCATCTGGTGTTAACCCTCCCCGGTCTTCAAGTAAGCAGGCTGAAGCTGGCTGAAGTCGAATAGGACCAATGCCTAAGCCAATACCGCTCATCACCTGTAACCAATCAAAGTTGTGGCCAATATTGGCTCAGACCCTGCTGCCATGACTCGCTTTAATACAGAATATGAGTCACTGGCCCAGCAGTTTGGGAGGCAGCCCGATGCTCAGCCTGGCCCTTCCATGTCCTCTACTGTTTTTGAGGTTCATGGTCCTTCGGATGTGAGCAAAGGGAGTGAGGTTTATGATCCAGGGGCTTTGATGTCTCAATTTCAGCCTTCCAGAATACCAGTCCCAGTTAGTCCTAGGGGTGATCCTAGGAGCATGGTGCAGCGGGCCTTTCGGTCAGGGCTGATTGCAGTCCGCACAGCATGTGGGAAGGGGAATTTTCTCCCAACCAAGCTCCTCACGTGTTTTTAGTTCTGCGCAGGATCGGTCTGTTCCTTCGAGGGAGGCGCTCAGTGTCTAGTCTTCAGAAGAGGCTCTTCCAGTGCCTGGAGTCCCTTCAACTGGTGGCAAGTGGTAGAGGAATCGTCGCTCCAAATGCAGGGCCAAGAGGCGCAGAGATGGCAATTCCTCCTCTTCTACTGGTACGTCTTCTCATACCTCTGATGATGATTCAGACACAGTTCTGGGTCTGTATTGGGGTCACAGTGAAGGGGCCTGCTGAAAATTGGCAGCATTTAAGGACACGTTTCTGCAAATAATTTCCCCCAATATAATGCATTTTTTGGGGGGGGGTTCACCAATAAATGCATGTTATGCACACTTTATGCTGATTTGTGCATTTTTGTGTACATTACTTTAGTTGAAGAATTGCATTGCAAAATTAAGCAAAAGTGGATTTTGAAGGATAGCTACATTGTAGTTCACAAGTAATTTTGGACATGCATATTCACACCAACATTTTATGAACCGACATTCAGTCTCTCATTTCATTCTGTCACAAGAGTGCTTATTTTTTTACTTTGTGTACTTAGAATCTCCATCTCAGAAGCCTCCAATGTTACCAAATAGAAAAGGATGTGTGCTTTGCTACAGATGAGTAATATGTAGTTCTTATTTCTGTATGAATGATTACCATGCAAATTTTGAAATTTCACTTCAACCCAATGCAGGCTATGAAAGGACATGGGAGAGTGTGGGAACAATTCTTACTAAATGCGGTAGCCCACAATATGACTGAAGTCTAATGGCTAAAGGATGCTGGCAGCTAATTCCTGTTCAGTGATCTGCATATGCAATGTATGACAAAATCTAAGGACTCCTATGCTCTGTTCTAGAGAGCTAGTGTGGTGGAGTGGATAGAATGCTATTTAAGCATTTGGTAAGGAAGAGTAGACAGTAGGTGTTTGATTTTTATTTTATTTTTTTAAAATATTTTTATTGGTTTTTACACATAATAAGAACAAACAAAACAAACATAAACATTAAAAACAAACAACAAAAATTGACTTCCCCATGCCTTCCCTTCGCCACATCCTTGTTTTACCATTTTTTCGAGCAACTCATCGATCAGTCTTTAGTCAGGTCCCTTTTGAGTTTTCTTAGAGTTTAAGATTTACAGCTGTAATTCTTTGTTTCCTACCCCTTAACATCTTATCAGTCCACAATTTTACAGTAGTTTTTTAAATATGTTTTAAATTTCCCCCAGTCCTCTTCCACTGTCTCTTTCCTCTGGTCACGGATTCTGCCGGTCATCTCTGCCAGTCCCATATATTCCATCACCTTCGATTGCCATTCTTCCAGAGTAGGTAATTCTTGCATCTTCCAATACTTTGCCAACAGGATTCTTGCTGCTGTGGTTGCATACATAAAGAATGTCTTATCCTTCTTTGATACCAATTGGCCGACCATGCCCAAGAGAAAAGCCTCCGGTTTCTTGACAAATGTCCTCTTAAGGACTTTCTTAATTTCATTATAGATCATTTCCCAGTAGGCCTTAACCTTTGGGCAGGTCCACCAAAGATGGTAAAAAGTACCTTCAGCCTCATTACATTTCCAACATTTGTTATTGGGCAGATGGTAGATCTTTGCAAGTTTGACTGGGGTCATGTACCACCTATAGATCATTTTCATTATATTCTCTTTCAGGGCATTACATGCCGTAAATTTAACACCGGTGGTCCATAACTGTTCCCAGTCGTCAAACATAATATCATGACCAATATCCTGTGCCCATTTAATCATAGCTGATTTCACTGTTTCATCCTGTGTATTCCATTTCAGCAGCAAATTATACATTTTAGATAGATTTTTAGTATTGGATTCTAACAATTCTGTTTCTAACTTTGACCTCTCCTTCTGAAAACCAAGTTTCCTGTCCTGCTTAAACATCTCATTTATCTGACGGTAGTGTAACCAATCTCGAACTTTATGCTTTAGCTTCTCAAAACTTTGTAGCTTCAGTTTTTCGCCATCATATTCTAAAATTTCACAATACTTAGGCCAATTAGAGTCCATGTTAATTTTTTTCACTGCTTTCGCTTCCATTGGTGACAACCACCTAGGGGTTTTACTTTCCAGTAAATCCTTATATCTATTCCAAACATTGTACAATGCTTTCCTGACAATATGGTTTTTAAAACTTTTATAAACCTTTACCTTGTCATACCACAGATATGCATGCCAACCAAAACTATTGTCATATCCTTCCAGATCAAGAATGTCTGTGTCTTCAAGAAGTAGCCATTGCTTCAACCAGCAAAAGGCTGCTGATTCATAATAAAGTCTTAAGTCTGGCAGGGCGAAGCCCCCTCTATCTTTTGCATCAGTTAAGATCTTAAATTTTATTCTGGGCTTTTTGCCCTGCCAGACAAATTTAGATATGTCTTTCTGCCACTTCTTGAAACAGTCCATTTTGTCTAGAATCTGCAACGTCTGGAATAAAAACAACATTCTTGGCAATACATTCATCTTGATAACAGCAATTCGGCCTAACAAGGAAAGTTTCAGCCTAGACCATATGTCTAGATCTTTTTTAACTTCTGTCCAGCATTTTTCATAGTTGTCTTTAAATAGATTCACATTTTTTGATGTCAGATTTACCCCCAGGTACTTAACCTTTTTTTCTATTTCCAACCCAGTTTCACTTTGAAACCTATCTTTCTCCTCTTTTGTTAGATTTTTTTCCAGCACCTTTGTTTTCTGTTTGTTCAGTTTAAATCCTGCGACCTGGCCGAATATCTCCATTAATTCTAAAACTCTTTTGGTACTAGCTTCTGGCTGTTGCAAAGTTAGCACTAAGTCATCTGCAAATGCCCTTAACTTATATTGTTTGGATCCGACCTGTATTCCTTTTACCAGCTGGTCCTTCCTAATCATGTTTAATAAAACCTCCAGGACAAATATAAACAGTAAAGGGGATATAGGGCATCCCTGTCGTGTACCTTTCTCTATTGATATTTCATCCATTACCACATTGTTCACAATTAGTTTCGCTCTTTGTTCAGAATATATTGCACCTATACCGTTTTCAAACCCTTGGCCTACCCCCATCCCATGGAGATTCTTCTTCATAAATTTCCAAGAAATATTGTCAAAGGCCTTCTCCGCGTCCACAAAGACCAAAACTGCCTTCCTATTAATGTCTACCTCTAGCATCTCCAGAATGTCTATAATGTTCCTCACATTTTCTGACATATGTCTCCCTGGGAGAAAGCCTGTTTGGTTCTTATGAATCTCCTCCACCAAAACTCTCTTAAATCTTTTTGCCAAAACGTCTGCAAAAATTTTATAATCCACATTCAAGAGTGATATAGGGCGGTAGTTTTTAACTTGATGTTTCTCAGTTTCTGTCTTCGGTATAAGTGAGATGAATGCTTCTCTCCACGATTCGGGAGCCTTTTTCCCCTCTAATATCTGATTGCATACTTCCTTCAATGGCTGTATTAGCCATTCTTTAAGATCTTTGTAGTATTTCGCAGTCAAACCATCTGGTCCTGGTGATTTCCCCAATTTCATATTCTGAATGGCACCCTCTATTTCTTGTTCTGTAATTTTTTCATTCAAAATCCTTTTATTTTGTTCTGAAACCTTTGATAGTCCATATTTTTTAACAAATTCCTCTATTTCTTGTTCGTTTATAGGCCCTTGTGCATAAAGTTTTTTGAAGAAACTTTGAAAACAGTTACTTATTTCATTTGGTTTGTTGATAATTTTCCCATCTATTTCCAGGGATGTCACAGTGTTTAACTTTTGCCTCTTTTTCAGTTGCCATGACAGCAGTTTCCCACATTTATCTGCCGATTCAAATGTCCTTTGTCTCATTTGCTTTATCTTCCATTCTATTTCCTGATTCATCAATTCCATGTATTGCGTCTGATGATACTTTATTTCTCTTAAAATCTCATGAGACTTCGGTTTAGATCTCAGTTTCTTTTCTCCTTCCTTTATCTGATTCAAAATCTTTTCCTTCCTCTCATTTTGTTTCTTCCTTTTTATAGAATTTTGCTGAATTAGGTATCCACGCATCACGGCCTTGCTTGCGTCCCATACTATTCTTTTTTCCACCTCCGTTCTCAAATTTATCTCAAAGTAATCCTTCAATATTTTTTGGGCCTTTTGATAAATTTCTTCATCTCTAAATAGGGTGTCATTCATTCTCCATCTGAAGGTTCCAGCCGTTGTTAATTTCATTTCCATCTTGACTGCGTTATGGTCGGAGCAGGTTTTTGTGCAGATTTCTGTTTTTTTCACTCTTGGTGCCAGGCTGCTAGAAATCCAAATTTGATCAATTCTAGTCCAGGTCATTTTTGCTTCCGAGAAAAAGGTTCCCTCTCTTTCCAGAGGGTTCCTAGTTCTCCAAATGTCGATCAAGTCCATGGTGTCAGTGAGTTCAAAGAAGGTCTTTGGTAGTCTCCCGTCCTTAGATATTACTTGTCTTTGTGCCTTGTCCATGTTTGTGGAGACAACTCCGTTGAAATCTCCCATCATTATAATTTTAAAGTCCATAAAGTCCATTAAAGTCTCATGCAACTTCTTGAAGAACTCTGCCTTCCCCTCATTTGGTGCGTAAACTCCAACAATTAAGATCTTTTCTCCTTGAATTTGAATTTCTACTGCCAGGTATCTTCCTTCATCATCTTTGAAGATCATTTTTGGTTCCCATTTTTCCTTGGCATAAATCACCACCCCTCTTTTCTTAACTTTGTCTGAGGAAACAAATTCCAGCCCTAATCTCTTATTTATCAAAAGTTTCCTGTGTATCCTGGCAATATGGGTTTCTTGCAAGCAGATTATATCTAGCTGTTCTTTCTTTAATATGTGAAAAACTTGATCTCTTTTTCGGGGATGGTTTAGACCATTACAGTTCCAGCTCAGAAGTTGCAGGGACATTTTTGTTATTGGGTATTTTTCCCACCCACTGCTCCAAGTTCTTGTTCCTCGTCAGTCGGTGCTGGGTTCAATCCAAACGATAGGTTTGTAATATCCAGTGTTTCCCTCTCTAGAGTTCCTTTCTGAAAGTCCTCAGAGTTCTTTGTCTTGAATTGTTTTTATTTTGATTTTCTTCCCTTTGAAGTTGAAGGACAACCCTTGTGGGATTTTTAAGAGAGAGATTAATGAAGACTGCAGCTGGCATGGATCATCTTAGCCACTGCCTATGCTTTATACATAGCAGAGCATCCCTTCTAAGATGATGGCTGCCATGGCAAACAACAACAAATAAACTATTCTTCTTGATTTGGATATACTGGTTATATACTGGTTATACCACATCTTATGCACATTTCATTAGTAGATTAATCAACTAAAACTAATAGATTAATCAACTAAAACTCATTAAGCATTTGGATAATATAAATTCGTGCAAGTTAGGCTTAATACATACAATGTGCTCAGACAAGTGCACGTACGCACATACTCCCTTGGTTTGAAGGTTGTTAAATGCCCTTGTCGTTGATTCTTAAATTTGGAAAGAAGAACAGCACAGAAGTGACAGTGAAGCAATATTAGGAGTACTAATTAGATTGTCAATCAAGCGTGTTGAGAGGTGACGCTGTCCTTTTATCCTCAGCTGACCCACTTCTGCTTGAATATTCTAACGCATTAAATACCAGCAATATGAAACATTGCAGAGTACGTTGGAATCTTTACAAGACCGGAAGCCTGACATGATAGGGGATTTTCATAGGTAGGTTTTGCATAGGCAGCTTCCATCAAGTTTTCCTTTCTCTGACGTGTTTAAAAAGAGTGTCAAGCGATTCATTAAAAAATCATGGTCCTGGTATATTTCCTTTTTTATGTCAGTGGTGTTGCCCCAGAAGTAATCCATGTCCCATTGCTCTTAAAATAGATTGCATTTTATGTGTAAAAAATAAATAAAGCAGATGTAAATATTTAATATACACATCCTGAGCCAATAGTATATCAAGGTGTAATTTGTTGTAGTTCATGTACATAATAAAACATTAAGCAGATCCTGCTGAGATGTACATACAGGGCACTCTCAGAAGGGAATGAAATATAGCAAATCAAAGTTCACAAATGAAAGATGGAATGTAGTGGGGTCACCCTCCCCACTCTAATAAATTCTAATAACTGAAGTCAGCATTTCTGGAAACGGGCCACCTTCCTACCTGACACATTGGTATTGATTATCTCTGCATCATCTGTTCGTACTTAAGGATCCAGGACTTTTCTAAAGATGCTTCGTCCAAGGAGTCTCATGCTATTGTGGATTGACAACAGCAACGTTATTACAGCACCATCAACATACATTATGCTTTCTACAATTTCCTTTTACAGTGGTACCTCGGGTTACATACGCTTCAGGTTACATATGCTTCAGGTTACAGACTCCGCTAACCCAGAAATAGTGCTTCAGGTTAAGAACTTTGCTTCAGGATGAGAACAGAAATCGTGTTCTGGCAGCGTGGCGGCAGCAGGAGGCCCCATTAGCTAAAGTGGTGCTTCAGGTTAAGAACAGTTTCAGGTTAAGTACGGACCTCCAGAACGAATTAAGTACTTTACCTGATGTACCACTGTATTTAACATGCATCTCTGGGTTATTTATGGGTCATAGGAATTCGTTCATCCCCCTCCAAATATTATATATATATGTATGTATAGTCCAGCCCCCCACAAGGTCTGAGGGACAGTGGACCGGCCCCCTGCTGAAAAAGTTTGCTGACCCCTGATCTAGCAGTTCGAAAGCAAGTGGTGGGAAGATAAACGGCATTTCCATGTTCTCTGGTTTCCGTCACGGTGTTCCGTTGTGCCAGAAGCAGTTTAGTCCTGCTGGCCACATGACCCAGAAAGCTGTCTGTGGACAAACACCGGCTCCCTCGGCCTGAAAGTGAGATGAGCGCCGCAACCCCATAGTCGGCTTTGACTGGACTTAACCATCCAGGGGCAATAGGCAACATTCAAGAGTGACTAATGATTTCCCCCAAATAACAAGAGGTGTCTACTCTGAATTATTATCTTGAACTAAATCAGCCAGGAGAGAAATATGTTCAATAATTAGTCTTCCTATGATGGTAGGCAGCCACAGGAGGAAGGCATTAATGCAAACTCAAAGAAGTGGAACTCCCGAAAACTCATTTTTTAAACAAAACGAAACAAAAGAAGTAATAGTCAAAGTAGACATGATACAAAACATTCAGCTTCAAGACTGCGGGGTGTGTTCCAAACTTCATCAAGGGGTACAGGTTTGCCTCTGTGTTTGTGCTCCCCCTGAAGAGGGCTAAGATCAATAGTGGCAACCAGTTTTCCTGAACAGTCAGCCTAATGACTCTTAATTCCTGCATAAAGATCGTCATGCCCAGCTGACATGTATAACATTAACTGGCAGTCTGCAAAGCAACTTGCTAAAAAGTGAAAATAATTTTCCACAGGCTTACTCAGTAAGTGAAAAATTCCAGTTTTTGAAAAGTTTTTATGTTGCCATTTACCTCCTTTGTGGAAGCTCTACCAGCTCCTGACTTCATTGCAATAAAATACGTGTGTGTGTGTGAATATATATTTGGAAATTTGAAAAATGCAATTTTCTTCCCCCTGAGAAATGAAGCCATGCTGACTGTGGTGGAAGGAATATTTTGTTTTGGGGCAGCTAGCATTTAATCACAGTAATTTGGTGGACGGATTAAAAATTGTGCTTGCTTTTCACATGAATCTATGCTGATCAATGGAGAGATCCCTAATATTTCCCCAAAAAACCATGGGGAGAAGAAGCCCCTTTGCACCAGAAAGCCTTGCAGTAACAGGGTCTTTGCTGGGTACATGTGACATTTTCCTTGTCCCCCCCCCCATTCTTCCCCCACGCAACTCAAGGTAAAGATCTCTCTTTTTCATTGAGAAGCTATATTCCCCAAAAGCAAGTAACCTACCACCCACCAACAAACCTTTGTGTAGCAGGGTTGTTGTTGCTTTTTAGATTTCTTTCCCACCTTCCATTCATGCTCCTTGTTCTGCATTTTCCTCACCCGGGGCTTTCCTAGTGATCCATGCTTATTTCCCCGTTTGCCACCCTTCCCCTCTGTATGGTTTCCTATTGTATTCATTCCAAAATGGCAAACTCTTCACTTTTGTCAGAACCACAGCAGCTGTCAGATGAAATTTGGGCAGACTTCATTTTCTCAGAAGGGATGCACCCACAAATTGCATCCAGGTAAAGGTAAAGATAAAGGCACCCCTGACCATTAGGTCCAGTCATGACCGACTCTGGGGTTGCGGCACTCATCTTGCTTTATTGGCCAAGGGAACCGGCGTAGAGCTTCCGGGTCATGTGGCCAGCATGACCAAGCTGCTTCTGGCGAACCAGAGCAGTGCACGGAAACACCGTTTACCTTCCCGCTGGAGCGGTACCTATTTATCTACTTGCACTTTGACGTGCTTTTGAACTGCTAGGTTGGCAGGAGCAGGGACTGAGCAATGGGAGCTCACCCCATTGCGGAGATTTGAACCGCCGACCTTCTGATCGGCAAGTCCTAGGCTCTGTGGTTTAACCCACAGTGCCACCCGCGTCCCAATTGCATCCAAGGAAATGGGAAAAAAAAAGTTATAGACTTTTCCTTTGTTTATCTTTAAATAAAAATGTTAAGGTGCTCTGGACAGAAATCCCAGACAATATCTACCTATAGTTTGGCAGGTTTTATCTACTCTAGATGGGCTTATATGCCTGCAAAAAGGGAGGTTATAGCCATTGTTTATTTATTTCATTTTTTAAAAAAAATCTCATTATAATAGTGAACGGGGGAGGAGGGGAGGAACACTGCTTCATTTTTAATAGATGTAATTCGGTTCCAAATAACAAGAGAAAGTGACTCTGCTTCCCCACGCTACAGACACAAATATTGTGGCTGGTGCCCACCTCCAGTAGATATATTTCTGACTATGCTTGCATAAGTTAGACATTCATACTCTCTCAAAATTTGGTGGGCTTCTCCTTAGTTTCCTTTTCTTCTTAATTAGTGATCGTGTTGCATTGGTATAAGATGTTCTCTCTCTCTTTATTGCCTGTATTTTTAACTTTACTTGAAAATCAAATTCCAGTTTTTAAAAATAAAAAAGACAACTTCTTCTACTTATATTCCCTTGTGTGTGCAGCTGCAGAGGAGTGTGGGCTGGGTTCAGCAGCAGCAGCAGCACAGATTGCAATAGCTTAGGTCAGATCCTGTCAGGGACTGGACTGACGAGGAATGGTGGAAACCACCTCTCCTCTCTCCACACCTTCCTAAGAAGAGGAGGACAGTATAGATTTAGAACAGTGGTTTGCAGAAGGGCATAGTTCAGAGGCTGCAGAGGGGAGAAGCTGGGGAAAATTGAGAGAGGAACAGTTGGAAGAAGAAGCAACAGGGGAGAGACAGCTGACAGACTCAGTATCTTTGGAAAACATTCCTGACCCCCCCTCCCACCCACCCAGGACAAAGGCAGGCATTGAGAGTAGTAGAACAGAAAGCTCAGAGGTAGAAAGCACAGAATAGGTGCAGAATAGGAGGAACGGAGAGGGTGGGACTTTACTTGGAGCAGCGCCATTATTCTAAGAGAGACCAAAATCCTTCGTTTCTCTCTGTGAATATTGAATAAACTACTTGCTAAGAATATTGAATGGGACGCAGGTGGCACTGTGGGTTAAACCACAGGGTCTAGGACTTGTTGATCAGAAGGTCGGTGGTTCGAATCCCCGTGACGGGGTGAGCTCCCCTTGCTCGGTCCCTGCTCCTGCCAACCTAGCAGTTTGAAAGCACATCAAAGTGCAAGTAGATAAATAGGTACCGCTCCGGCGGGAAGGTAAACGGCGTTTCTGTGCGCTGCTCTGGTTCACCAGAAGCGGCTTAGTCATGCTGGCCACATGACCCGGAAGCTGTACGCTGGCTCCCTCAGCGAATAAAGCGAGATGAGCGCCGCAACCCCAGAGTCAGCCGCAACTGGACCTAATGGTCAGGGGTCCCTTTACCTTTACTAAGAATATTGAATAAATTACTTGCTAAGAACTCTTCTTCTTTTTCTGCTTCTTGGCTTCCCACCATGGGAGGGATAGGATTCCCTGAAGTTTGACAGATCCACACCTTGGGAGGTCTTCAACTACAGTAAGTTTTAGTCCTATTGGAATTAACAAGCATGACTCGGTCAGGGCCATGAATTTCAATAGGCCTAGTCTAAGTAAAACTTAGTTGAATAGCAACCAATGCATTTGAAGCGTAAAGACTCCTGAGAATAGGAGTTTGCTAAAGTTGCTGAGAATTGCAGCTCTGTGAGAGGAAAACTACAATTCCCAGGATTCTTGGCGACACGGGGCAGATGTGCTTTAAATGTGTGTTGAATGTGCTTTGAATGTGTGGATCTGCCCCGAGTATGTGCCATCGAATATCCTCCAGAACAAAGGATGTTGATTTCTGGTAACTATTTGTCTACTTGTGAATTCAGAGTGGTTTGGGACTCTAGAATATGGAAGGGAAAAGGAAACAGGTACATCATATGGCCCGAAAGCATTAGAGAGAAAGGGAACATATTTTTATCAGTTGCAAGCACAGTTTTCAAAAATTAGCATTTTGCTTTAGCGTTTTCACCAAGGCTGCCTCATGTCGTACTGCAGACAGGGCTCACACAATTGCAAACAAAATAAAACCATTTCCTGCAAAGAGAAATGTAGCATGTCAAGGAGGTATTTCAGCCATCACTTTTCCCAAGCACGTAGTTTTATCTATAGAATTAAAAATAAAAATAAAAATGACCACCCCCCCACAAGGGATTGAAATGCAACAAAGCTTGCATTTTGTCACCAAAATATCATTTCTTCCAGTCATTTGGTAAAGTGATCTCTGCAGTCTGCGGAAGCTTATGCCGTAATACAACAGTTAGTCCTTAATTCGCTGCAAAACTTTGCTGATGTTGTCTTCATTGGAGGAGCAATCTGTTAACTGGGTTCTGAAGTGGTGCAAGCAGGATAAAGTTGGCCACCCCTGTGAGAACCAGGCCTTTGGACTTTCCCATGCAGTACAGCACAGCTGGTTTCCCAGATGTGTAACTGTCACTGAGAACCTACAGTAGATGCCATTGGCTGTATTCGATTTGAAACAGCTAGATTTCTAGAAAAGTAATTTCAGACCCAGCAGGTGTGCTGGCTCAACTTCTCGTCCCATCAGTTTTAAATTAGTAAAACTTTATAAGCAGGAAAGGTTTGTAATGGGTAACATGAAGAATTATATCCCCCTCCGGTGCTTGCCAGAGGTAGATACGGTTCATCCTGTCCATTCGGTTTCCTTGCCGTTCGGCAAGAATGATTGGCGCAGATTATTTTCTCAGGGGCATCTCATAACTACTTCACAGCATAGATGTTGAGGTGCATCTGTGAAACATCTTCTGTGCAGGCATCATCGACGTGTAAATGTGATACTTGCAAGCACACAGAGTGCATCACCAAGGAAGGAGGAATGGCTGCAGATTCAGCATGAGGGTGAATTTTCTTAAATGCGCACACATCCAAATATGAATGTGCACATGCATATTTGTATGTGCATTTTGTCTCTCAAAATGCATATTTAAACCTGCATTTTTGCAGATAGACATTGCCAAGAGCTAACATGACTTTGATAGAGGTGAGCTGTTGACAGCTAAGGTTCAGTATGCATGTTGACCTGACAGATGTGGACCTGACAGATGTGGACCTGACAGATGTGGATCTGGCTTTTTTAAAAAAACAACAAATCAGGAAAAATAAATACAGTAAATGGACAAAAGTACTAAGTTTCACAAAACTTTTAGGAGTATGCATACCCCTACATCCCCCCAGAAAAAAAGCACTGTATGTACCTATATGAATGTATGTATTTCATATGGGAATTTGCAATGAGTAAATATGTCAAGCAACCCTTCCCCCCCTGAGTTACTAATATTTCCAAGGGATGCAGGTGGTGCTGTGGTCTAAACCACTGAGCCTCTTGGGCTTGCCAATCAGAAGGTTGGTGGTTCGAATCCCCGGGGCAGAGTGAGCTCCCCTTGCTCTGTCTCCCAGCTCCTGCCAACCTAGCAGTTTGAAAGCATGCCAGTGTGAGTAGATAAATAGGTACCACTGTGGCAGGAAGGTAAATGGCATTTCTGTGCGCTCTGGTTTCCATCCCAGTGTTCTGTTGCGCCAGCAGCAGTTTAGTCCTGCTGGCCACATGACCCGGAAAGCTGTCTGTGGACAAATGCTGGCTACCTCGCCTGAAAGCGAGATGAGCACCACACCAGATAATAATAATAATAATAATAATAATAATAATAATAATAATAATAATTTATTATTTATACCCTGCCCATCTGGCTGGGCTTCCCCAGCCACTCTGTGCAGCTTCCAACAAAATATTAAAATACAGTAATATACAGTAAAGGATAGTCACCTTTGACTGGACTTAACCATCCAGGGGTCCTTTTACCTTTTTACCTTACTAATATTTCCACCCTGGTGAGAGTATAAAAGGGAATAACTTTTGCAGGGAGGGTGAAAGGAGGGGAAAGGGCCACCAAGCACCTTTCCCAGGCGCCATTTTTTTCATTTCAACCTGCAGCCCCAGTGGCTGCATCGTGGAACAATCCTACCCTACTCCTTTAAAGCAATCGTCCCCCAAAGAATTCTGGGAATAGTTGTTTGCTAAGGGTGCTGGGAACAATCTCTCTTTAGAGAGATAGATAGTTAGAGTCTGGGATATGGCCCTATCTGAAAAGTTAATGTAACACTCTCTCGCCATGACAAGTTTGGAATTATGTGGTACTCTCTATCACAATGCATCAGTAAATCTATTCTATTGCTTTCTTCCCCTCTTACCCAAGTATCTTCCTGACGCAGCTCAATAAGACCCAGGAACATAAGAGGATTGGGGTCTAATATTCCATTATTATTATTATTAAAAAATTAAGCAATAATCAAGTTATTACTACGATTACAGTGGTTCTCAGACTTAATCCGTTCCGGAAGTCCATTCCAAAACCAAAGTGTTCCAAAACCAAGGCATGCTTTCCCATAGAAAGTAATGCAAAATGGATTAATCCGTTCCAAACTTTTAGAAGCAACCCCTAAAACAGCAAGTTAACATGCATTTTACTATCTAACTAGACCATTGAGCCATAAAATGAAAGCAATAAACAATGTACTGCAGTCACACACACAATCAATCAATCAATCAATCAGTAGCTGAACTGGGTTCCACACAGTCTCAAAAAAACAAAACAAAAAAGCCGCAAAAACAAAAACGCAAAATAAATAGCAAAAACAGACAGACCTCTGCATAACACTCAAAACAGAAGTGTGGCACTCAAAACTGAGCATTTACTTCCAGGTTTGCAGTGTTTGGGTTCCAAATTGTTTGAGTACCAAGGCGTTTGAGAACCAAGGGACCACTGTATTGTGTTTACATATGCTACATATTGTGCTCTGTTTTTGTTGAATTCTGTTATATCATTTGTTACTTTAAATGGAAAATCAATTAAAATATTTACCCAAAAGATGCTTGGAGTTGCTGTTTTTTTTTGGGGGGGGGGGAATTTCAGTTCCCACAATTATTGTGCTGGTGGGTGGGAGAGAGGTGCTTTTAATGTGCCTTAAATGAATGGTGTATGCACAGCCCTAGTTTTATCCTTGGGAAACTAGTTCAGCAATATAAAATAAAACACAACGTCCACACTTGCAGTGGCTGCCCTAATGCAGCCAGTGTCATGCTGCGGCCAAAGTGATCCTTTTATTTCTCTGGGTTAAACCCTAAACTTCATCTTTGCATTTTCCTGAATTGGTTTCCCCCCACCGTCGTTTGCCGGAGTTTCCCTCTCCCGTCCCAGCGCAGCTCCTTCTTCCTGACTTGCAAACCGTAATGGATCTCTATATCATACCGAGTTTGGAGGACTTATTCATTTTTTCTTGCAAAAGTTAAATAAAGTGCAAAACTTTCAGCCCATCAATCCTTTAGCAAGCTGTCCAAGGTGACATTTCATTAGCACATTTTGTCAGTGGATAAATTGTACAGCATGCTCGGAAGGGAAGGTGGAAAACATCCAGTCCTTTTTCATTAGATCCATCTGAAGCTGAACCACTGGAGATTACATACAAAAAGCACACAAGACAGAGGAAGCGCTACCCTGTCTATAAAGTGCATTAATCATTCATTCCTTTCCGAGTGCCTTAAGTCAGTGCCATGTCTCTGCTTAGGCCCAAAACCGGCTATTCAATTTTGAGCTGGGTGACAGATGCATTTCAAGGAAAATCACAGACATAACGACTCCTGCCAGGCTTGATAAAGTCCTCATTCATCAATTAAGAAGTTTCCAATAAGGCAAGAAGGATGTAGCAAAATGAGCCCATGCACACAATAATATGTTCTGCTTTCCCCTCTCTTTCTCCCCTTTTTTGCTGATCTCGGTGGTTATCCTTGTTATTCATTTTTCACCCCTCTCTTTCTCCATGAAGCTCAGCGTGGAAGAGTGGAGGGTTTTCCACTAGGGCTTGTGGGCCACAGCACTCCTAAGGAGAATGTCAAGTATTTTCTTTTTAGCCCCAAATCCCAAATCTCAAAGTCACGCACCCCCCTTCCCACCTCACACACGTTTTATGCTTCCATTCAAACTCCAAGAAGCTCTGCAGGCAAGTCTGTCATTCTGCTCTTCTCTGGTTTAGCAGCTCTCTACACCACTCAGCTAATCCTAATCCAAAAGTTACAGGTATAGAAGAGAGACCCTTCTGGTGTGTCTCTAAGCAGGGTGATATATACTAAGCTGGGATCCTAGATCAATAGGCAAGTAGGATCCTAGAATGCAACAACTGATTGGCTTGCAGGAAAAGACCAATCAGGCTCCAGGAGGAAGTTAATCGGCCTGTTAGGCTGGTAGGATCCTAGAATGCAACAACTGATTGGCCTGCAGGAAAAGACCAATCAGGCTCCAGGAGGGAAGTAGAATCAGCCAATCAGCTGGGACTCATTGTGTAAATAATGTATATAAAAGCCTGAGGTTTGGGGGGCAATTCAATCACTGTTTTACAAGCTGCAACAAAGAGCATGAAATCACTACAGGACTCCGAGTATATTTCACAGGGGAAAGTATCCAGCAAAATTTTAATATTAAGATATTCAGCTTTCCAGTCCCTGTCGTTAAGGCTCCATCTCCCTCTGCTTGTTCTGAGGGCAATTTCACCCTCTGTGCAGAGTGAGGTGTTAGGTATAATAGTTTAATTGACACAGAAATGAAAAATGTACTTGTATTCATGAAGTCTTATGAGGAACAGTTGAGGGAACTGGGTTTCTTTAGCCTGGAAAACAAGAGACTGGAAGAAGATATGCTTGCCATCTTCAAATATCCAAAGGGCTGCCACGTGGAGAATGAAGCTTGTTTTCTGCTGCCTTGGAGGGCAGGACCCAAACCAATGGATTCAAGTTACAAGAAAGGTGATTCCAAATAAATATCAGGAAGAACTTTCTGACAAGGAACAGACTTCCTCAGAAGGTAGTGGACTCTCCTTCCTAGGAGATTTTTAAACAGAGGTTGGATGGCCATCTGCCATGGATGCTTTAGCTGAGATTAGCTGCACTATAGAGGGTTGGACAGAATGACCCTAAGAGTCCATTCCAACTCCACAATTCAATTGTTCTTTTTCTCTTCACTTATAATCACCCTTCCCATCCTTGAGGGTCTTTGTTACCTAGGGCTAAGTAAAGGTAAAGGGACCCCTGACCATTAGGTCCAGTTGTGGCCGAATCTGGGGTTGTGGCACTCATCTCGCTTTATTGGCTGAGGGAGCCGGCATACAGATTCCGGGTCATGTGGCCAGCATGACTAAGTCGCTTCTGGCGAACCAGAGCAGCACACGGAAATGCTGTTTACCTTCCCGCCGGAGCGGAACCTATTTATCTACTTGCACTTTGAGGTGCTTTCAAACTGCTAGGTTGGCAGGAGCAGGGACTGAGCAACGGGAGCTCACCCCATCACGGGGATTCAAACCGCCGACCTTCTGATCAGCAAGTCCTAGCCTCTGTGGTTTAACCCACAGCGCCACCCACGTCCCACCTATCTAGGGCTATCATAGTTTTTAAAACCTTATGAAAATTTCCAGAGGATGTATTGCTGGGATAAACTCAACCTGACTGATTCTGGAGCTCCCAGCTTTGAGCATCCTTCTTTGCAGCCCCTCATCATGTGATCCCTGTCCAGTAACACCTTGCCAAAGCTGAGAAAAGCCTTCTTCACCATAACAGTATTTATTGTGTTTCAGAACATAAGGGGGAAAGAAACCACTCTCTTTCTCTTTCCAGCTTTCCACCCAGCAGGAGATGAATGGCCATCTGTCATGGATGCTTTAGTTGGGATTCCTGCCTTGCAAGGGGTTGGACTAGATGACACTCAGAGTTCCCTCCCCACTCTACCATTCTATGATTCTAGGAAACCGTGCAAAGCTTCTGCTGGTCAATGTAGACAATATTGATCTTGCTGGTCTAAAGCGGCTTCATCCATTTTTTTTGTAGCCTTCTGCCTAGGAGCTCAAGGTGTGCAAGGAGCTAGTGCGTTAACCAGCCGAAGTATTTAGATGAATGAAGATGTCTCTCAATAATAAAACTGCCTTGCATAAAATTGAATTTTACTGAAGGATTAGCTGGACAGGTAAGAGGGGTGAAAAAAATGCTCCAATTACTATAAAGTCATTGAAGTGACAATTTCAGGACCAAGCATTTTCGTTTTTGCAAAAGAAGTGGCCTTAAAGGTAATGGCTGCACAACCCTGGTGCCTTTCATCAATAAGCATTTGAGGAGCAGTCCTTGGCAGATTGCTTGAGCTGCTAACTGGGCTTCATCCATCATGGGAAGTGTTGCATTTTTCAGCACGGCTCACTCTGCTCCAACCTCCCCGCCCCCCGCCCTTTCCAAACAGTAAAATTATATTTGGATTATGCATGCTGTTGTAAAACTGTGGTAACTATACAAGTGATAATATAAAATTATTATCCAGCATGTTTTACTTCAATGGGATCTTTGTTTCAGTGGTTACCAACACTGCTTTATTATGGTTATAAATATAAATAAAATATACTGTCGGTTGTTTTATAGTAGCATCTCTATTATTTCTCTAATTTGCTCGGGAAAGCTGTTGCTCTTGTCTTTGTGGCTTTTATTTATTTATTCAGATGCTGAAAGGTGTTTTTGAGGGGGGCATTTTTTTTTCTTTTTTTAAAAAAACACCTGGTTGGCCGGTTTTGGTTAAATTTGATGTTTTTGTTAATTCTGTGCCTAGTTTACGCCAGATGAAACCCCACCTGCCTGTGCCCTGTCTCAGCAGAGTGCTCCATGCTCTGGTTATGTCCTGCTTAAACTACTGCAATGTGCTCTATGTGGGGCTACCTTTGAAGATGACTCGGAAACTACAACTAATCCAGAATGTGGCAGCTAGACTGGTGACTGGGAGTGGCCACCAAGACCATATAACACCAGTCCTGAAAGACCTACACTGGCTGAGCACAATTCAGTGTGTTGATGCTGACCTTTAAACAACCTCAGTCCTGTATACCTGAAGGAGCGTCTCCACCTCCATAGTACAGCCCGGACATTGAGGTCTAGCTGCAAGGGCCTTCTGGCTGTTCCCTCACTATGAGACCTGAAGCTACTGGCAACCAGGTAGAGAGCCTTCTCGGCAGTGGTGCCTGCCCTGTGGAATGGCCTTCCATCAGAGGTCAGACAGATAAACAACTTTAAGAAGACATCAGAAGGCAACCCTGTGCAGGGAAGTTTTTAATGGTTGATCTTTTATTGTGTTTTTAATATTTTGTTGGGAGCTGCCCAGAATGGGTGGCATATAAATCATGAAATCATGAAATCATCATCATCCTTATATCTGCAATGGAAGCAGTTGAATGATTGAAACAGGACCAAGCATTTTCATTTTTGCAAAAGAAGTGGCCTTAAAGGTAATGGCTGTGCAACCCCCAGTGCCTTTCATCAATAAGCATTTGAGGAGTAGATTATGTTTTCTGCTAAGAATTTCTTTCCTTCCTTCCTTCCTTCTTCTTTTCCAGTGTTCACATCAGACAATTCTGTTAACCTTTTACCCCACTATGGCCCTTGTAAGCTGGTACTCAGAATAGCTTTGTCTGCAAGGAGTGATAAATCTTAAATTCCTTTGTTCTTTCAACCAGACGCCATTGATCAGGTGCTGGTTGGCAAAGGGATGGACAGCTGCCCAGTCCACCTACATTATGCCCCTACACAAGAGGACTCTTTATTTATTTATTTGGCCAATTTACTTCCCATGGTACATAAAGAGCTCACTGTTACAGCAGGCAGTTTGGGTATCATTGACACGCAGCCCAATCTGTTGCAACTAAGTGCCACTGTGTTCAGTGAGACGTATTCCATAGCAAACGTTCATAGGATTTCATCCTTAGCTTATCTGTTTTGGGGTCATCAGCATGCTCACATCCCCATGGATTATCTCAGAGGTTGCATGCAGATTGAGAGCAGGCACATTACCTTAATATATCTTAACAGAGAATCACAGGGACTAGTCCCATCTTCAAATTTGAAACCAAATTTATGAGAACTTTGCTGGGTTGCATTTAGATGTTTTAAAGCCCCCTTCATCCCCTCCTACATCTGGGAGAGCCTTTTTATTTTTTGGCTTATGAATATATTACTAGTTCCCCCTATGGCACCATCGCTTTGTTTTTACAATATTTTATATTACCATCCAATTAGTTCCACTGCACACAGCACCATTTGGTAAGTGAGAATTTTGCCTTCATTACATTTTCATTACATTTCCAATAGTCTCTTATGCAATGGAGAGGTGGTTTATAGTATGATCAAAAGCCTTAATGTACCACCTGTTCCGGGCTGTAATACTTGCCCTCTTCAATGGAATAAAGGTCACAGAGGGAATTCCTTTAAGCATCCAAGGGACAGAATTCATAAAGACAGTACCATGTACTGTAGATGATGTGAGGCGCCCCTCCCATCAAATATCTCCTTTTCTCCTTTCCCATTTTTTCTTTTCTTTTTTTTTTAGCCTCTATTTAGATCTCTGCAAGGTAGCAGTAATGACGTATTTAAACATGGTATTGTAGGAAAAGAATCTGCTGTGTTGAAAGGTTCTCCCCCAACAAGGCTGTTACAAAACGCTCCCTTAGCAGAGGATCAACCTTGGAAATTTTGGTACAATGGGGACGACTTTATAACGTTTCTCTTTCTTGGAACATTGAAGCATCCCAGCTACGCAGCTTCATTTTTTACTCTGTGATTGTCTCATCTCCTTAAATTTCTGCTGTGGAAAACAAATTCAGAAATAATAATAATAATAATAATAATAATAATAATAATAATAATAATAATAATAATAATTTATACCCTGCCCATCTGGCTGAGTTTCCTCAGCCACTCTGGGTGACTCCCAACAGAATATGAATAATAAAGAAGCAACAACATCGAAAATAAAAAAACTTCCCTAAAATGGAAAAGCGTTTTTCTTTTAATAATAAAAAAAAAGAACTTGTGACCCAAGTTTTGTGTTGGGGTTAGGCTGAGACACTGTACAAGTGAAATGTAATCCAATGGCTATGAGAAGTTTATGAAACACTACCTTAACCTCACCATCAGACCTTGAGTTTTCAGTCAATGGTCACAGAAATGCAAACAGAGGCATTATTTAAAATTAAGCTATGTTTAAAAGCCTCTTTGGCTAGTGGTAAGTACACACACACAATGAGAATGTCTCCATTGACAAACATTTTGGTTTTCAAACGCCGTAAACCCACAAGTAAGTGCTTGTTTCTGAACGCGCCTCGGAAGTCGAACCAGAAACGCGGCTTCCATATTGAGTTTTTCGTATTGACTTTTCCATTTTGAGGCTTCCATACTGAGTTTTCAGTTTTTGAATGTTTTGGAACTCAAACGGTCTTCCGGAACCACACTTGTGTGTGTGTGTGTATAATCATAAATTTCAGCTACTAAATATACTCAAACTCTCCACTCATAAAAATGCACTCATTTGCATGCACCAGTTCAGATTCAGAATTTAAATAACAGAGCAATGCAATTTTTATTATTCTTTTTAGTCGTGTTGTATAAATAAATAGCTCATTTAGGCAGCAATCCTACATACATTTAATTGAAATTAAGTCCCCCTGAACTGAATGGGACCTACTTCAGACTGGACATGTATAGACTTCAAACATGACAGAAGCAGTACTTGGTCACGTCCACACTGCTAGATCACTTTGTTCTTTGGGAACAGCAAGGTAGGTGCTTAGATCACAAAGGATGTTAACTGTGCCAGAAGCGATATCTGGTTGATGTAATCCCCAGGGATGATAGCATGGAATCCCTTCATTCTCACTTAGCGACCTTGCCCTCACTCAGAAAAGCCAAACCACACAGAAGCAGTTTCTACACATGGGTCAGTCTCACTACCAGCACAGATTGATGGCATATGGATTCATGAAAGTAGGGTGTGGACAAATTATAATTATTTGAATCTCTTGTGGTAAGAAGAAGAAGAAGAAGAAGAGGAAGAAGAAGAAGAAGAAGAGTAGTTTGGATTTGACATCCCGCTTTATCACTACCCTAAGGAGTCTCAAAGCGGCTAACATTCTCTTTCCCCTTCCTCCCTCGCAACAAACACTCTGTGAGGTGAGTGAGGCTGAGAGACTTCAGAGAAGTGTGACTAGCCCAAGGTCACCCAGAAGCTTCATGTGGAGGAGCGGAGATGTGAACCCAGTTCACCAGATTACAAGTCACCACATTACAAAGAGAAAGCTGGAAGAAGGCTGATTGCCAAAGAATTGATGCTTTTGAATTATGGTGCTGGAGGAGACTCTTGAGAGTCCCGTGGACTGCAAGAAGATCAAACCTCTCCATTCTGAAGGAAATCAGCCCTGAGTGCTCACTGGAAGGGCAGATCCTGAAGCTGAGGCTCCAATACTTTGGCCACCTCGTGAGAAGAGAAGACTCCCTGGAAAAGACCCTGGTGTTGGGAAAGATGAAGGGCACAAGGAGAAGGGGACGACAGAGGACGAGATGGTTGGACAGTGTTCCTGAAGCTACTAACATGAGTTTGACCAAGCTGTGGGAGGCAGTGGAAGATAGGAGTGCCTGGCCTGCTCTGGTCCATGGGGTCACGAAGAGTTGGACACAACTACATGACTAAACAACAACAAAATGTGGCAGATACAGTCTGGATGCCCCCTTTGTCTATCTACATATTTATTGAGCTTGGGAAGAAAATAACAATCTTCTGATGTGTCTATTTTCCTTTGGAAGAATGAAATCCCCCCCCTCCACGCCCCCCCCCAAAGAAAGACTGATGGGAGTTATATTACTAGTGTATCTAATTCTAGGTAAATCATATATACAAAGTACAATATGAAGACAGGGACTTACACTATATTGTGGCACTTCAGAAAATAAGTGGCACTTAAGTACCTGAAAATTTATTTGGCTTAGACAAGGTATCTGAAACCTGCTATGATGTTTTCAGTTACTATTAAGAATTTATGGCAGGTTTGCAAACAGCAATAGACTCTTGGGTGAACTGCTGTTGTTGATTTAAAGCTCTGAGGGACCTTTCTGCATTATGACTGTCTTTTCCACTGACACATTTTAACCTCAAAGCATCAGCGCACTCAATGTTTCATTCATCTTTTGGGGATTAATATTGGAGATTACCTATCTCAAGTGGTTCAGCTCACTGCACTGTAAAGTTCTCTCAACTCACCTAAAACTCTGCAGATCAAAAGTTTGTGGCTAAAAAAAAAAAATCAACCATCTCCCACCCTCCTCAAAGCAGTACAGTGGTACCTCAGTTTAAGAACAGCCCGGTTTATGAAATATTCGGTTTACGAACTCCGCAAAACCAGAAGTAGTGTTGCTGTTAGCAAACTTTACCTCAGTCTAAGAACAGAAGCGGAATGGTGGAAGAGCACCGGCGGTGGGAGGCCTCATTAGGGAAAGCGTGCCTCGGTTTAAGAACAGTTTCGGTTTAAGAACAGACTTCCAGAATGGATTAAGTTCTTAAACAGATCTACCACTGTACTAAAGGTAGGTAAATGTAAGGTAAAGTCTTGCTTCAGGCTGAGAGCACCTGTATTTGTACGCAGAAAGCATTTCTGGGTCATGTGGCCAGCATGACTAAACCGCTTCTGGTGCAACAGAACATCGTGGTTTCTAAAATGTGTAGTTTCAGCTACACAGTGGCAGAGCTTCATGCTCCAGCACCGGGGGGCAGAGAGCAGGCGGGGGTGTGGCTGGTGTGTGTCCCGCGGGTGTAGCACAATGCCCACAGGGGCATGGCACGCATCCTGGGGGGATGGTGTGCCTTCGGGGGCATGGTGCCCAGTGCGGGGGCATGATGCCCACTATGGCACTCCACCGGGCTCGCGCTGTCGGGGGAAGTGCACCCCCCCTGCCCTCCTCTTCCTCAGCCAGTGCATCTATATACTAGATATGACATCTTGGTGTCTTCGTTTTGTCTTGGGTTTTTTTTGCATCAGATGTCAAGGAGATAAAGAACTACACAACTTTTAGAAGACATCTGAAGGCAGCCCTGCATCAGGAAGTTTTTGATTTTTGATATTTTATTTTGTTTTATTTTTTTAGAAACTGCACAGAGTGGCTGGGACAACCCAGCCAGATGGGTGGGGTATAAATATTATTACTATTACTATTACTACTACTATTACTACTACTACTACTACAAGTGGTATTGCAGTACCTGCTGGTGATATGTTCTTCCCATCTGGTCCTTTTAATGCAAGAAGTTAATTCTTTATTGCATCACATCTGCCTTTATAATTAGATACTCATAGCTTTGTTATTTAAAGCTGGGCATTTCCTACAAGTTTATAAGGAAACTGAGCTAATATTCTCCAAAAAGAAAGCAAGTAATGCAATGGTAATAGTCTTACTCCCTTACACTTTCTTTTTTTCCTTCCCAAAAGCTGAAAATCTAAACTGAACAATTGTAAAAGCTTTCAAGCTAATCTGGTTACTTGCCTTGATCTGCTAAAGAATTTGTGTTAATCTGTCTATATTTAGGACAATTTAGCGGTCTTTGATCCTTTACTTAATGAGGGAACATTTCAGAGTCTGAGTGCTCTGCTGCTTGTGCCACTTGATGTCAATGAGGCAGAGCTGAGAGGCATTTGGGGGATGTATTGTCAGTCAAATCTTTCCAGCCACTGATCATCCATCAATGAAGACACTGAGATTGTTCAAAGATCCACATTTGCTGCATTGGGAAAGTGAAACGGATGCCTGCAATTGAATTTCTTGCTTACTTAGGTGTTTGAGCACGAAAAGGGCTATGGATTTTGTAGGCTGTGTCCTCTCTTTTAAACGAGAGAAGCTCAACATTTGCCTGGAAGTACCGCACTAAAGAAACTGACCAAGTCAATGTGAGTTTCATGTCCCACTGCCAGGACCTGCCAATTCCCAACACAGTCATACCTTGGGTTGCAGACGCTTCAGGTTAAATGTTTTCAGGTTGAGCACTGCACCAAACCTGGAAGTACTGGAACGGGTTACTTCTGGGTTTCGGCACTTGCACATGCGCAGAAGTGCCAAATCATGACCAGTGCGTGCGCAGACCCAGCACTGCGGGTTGCGAACCCCGGGCGGTTGCAAACGTGCCTTCCGCACAGATCACATTCATAAACTGAGCTTCCACTGTATTCTAATAGGAGGATCCTTCTTGAATCATCATTCTTCCATGGTTCTCAGCATGGATCAAAATCAGCAAGAGACATGGCACCTGGGCAGAATCCTGAGACCATATCCCAGGAGCCTGCCCAGTCAGGGGTGGCTGGATTCCCTCCTCCTGCTGGACCCCTCAATTACCACCATTGATTATTACAATGATAATTATTACAATTATTTTGGATCCAGTTTACAAGTCTGGCTTACAAGGAGAGAAAAAAATGTGTCAAGATCAGGCCCCCAATACTTTACCATGAAGGATGAGCAAACCCTAAACCTGGCCTAGTAGCATGTTGACAGCTAGTGCAGCTCTTTTAAAAGTGGCATTAGGAGATCAAAGTAAGCTGCCACAGTCAGCCACTGAACCACTGTGTTGTGTGCTGGCTGCAGCTTCTTAACGGCAACCAGGGAAGCTGGTAAAAGGCACTCCTAGGCACTGTAGTCACCTGGGCCTCCGGCAACAATGATGTACTACCAAACTTACTGTACGCTTGTCAGACATGGACCTGACATGTCAGACACATGGTGTCTCTGAAAATTTTTACACATCACTTGGGAAGAGAGGCGAACTAATATCAGTGTACTGGAAGAAGCAAAGATCACCAGTGTCGAAGCAATGATTCTTCAACATCAACTTCATTGGACTGGTCATGTTGTGCGGATGCCTGATTATCATCTTCCAAAGCAACTACTCTATTCCAAACTTTAAAATGGAAAGCGCCATGCTGGTGGTCAACAAAAGAGGTTTAAAGACTGTCTCAAGGCAAATTTTAAAAATGTAGCATAAACACTGACAACTGGGAAACACTGGCCTGTGAGCACTCCAGTTGGAGAACAGCCTTTACCCAAGGTGTCATGGGCTTTGAAGACACTAAAACTCAGGACGCAAGGGTGAAACATGCTAAGAGGAAGGAACGCTTGGCAAATCCACATGGGATCAACTCCTGCCCGGAAAACATGCCCTCACTGTGGAAGGACTTGTAGATCCAGAATTGGCCTCCACAGTCACTTATGGACTCATTGTTAAAACTGTGTTTATGGAAGACAATCTTACTGGGCTATGAGTGATCGCCACAGAAGAAGAAGAAGTGCTACCTGCAGCTTCTTAAGGGCAGCCAGGGACGGTCATGGAAGCTGCACCAACTGAAGATGGTAAAAGGCACTCTTAGGAACTGTGGTCACCTGGACCTCCAGCAACAATGATGGATCAAGGAGCACCCCCCCACACACAGAGAGAGAGATTATGCACCTGCTCCTTCAGGGAAAATATTAACTCATTGTGTAACTAGGTGGTCTTTTCCTTCAATATCAGGGTGGTCCTTTTCAGGAGCAGCTGTATTCTTTGATTGCTGCTGGCACTACCCACACGTGCAGTAACACATATAACACACCCTGGATCTCCCTGTTGGTCAGCTCAAATCATCCATGATTGGCAAGGGTCAAGAGGGTATTTGAAAGATCTTGTCCCCAGCCTCAAACTGGGGAACTGTGGGAAACTGGTCCCACAAATCTGCACCAGACAGTGTGTTGGGGATCTTCTTGGACCTTGGGTGAGTCACACTTCTCTGAAGTCTCTCAGCCCCACTCACCTCACAGAGTGTTTGTTGTGGGGGAGGAAGGGAAAGGAGAATGTTAGCCACTTTGAGACTCCTTCGGGTAGTGATAAAGTGGGATATCAAATCCAAACTCTTCTTCTTCTTTGGACCTGAGTCACTGAGTCACTTTCCCCCAAGGTGGCTGAGGCACTTCCTTTTTCCTTTCCCTTTCAGTTGAGGGTGTCACTGAGAACTGCAAAGGCATTCTGTCCTAGACTTTGGCAGCTATCCCTTCAAGACAAAACGGTGACCTTGAGGCCAAGGGCATCCTGTATGGACTCAGAATTGAGGAGTTCTGCTATCTGGCAACAAGGCTGAGTACATAAACCCTGTTACCGCTGGAAGTCACTTATTTAACATCCTCTAGGAACCTGCTGCTATCTTCTGGACAGCTCCTCTGCTGCCCAGCAAGCTACCTTCTGATGGCTGACACTGCTGGACAGCTTGCTTTCATTTCCTGGAAGGTTGAATTGAGACACCCCTTGAGTACCTGATTAACACATCGATCCAGCTCCCTGTTCAGCCATGGAGTTTATTGGATACCCTCAGGCAAATCACTGTCTCTCAGCCAAACGTATCTCATAGGAATATTGAGATGAGAAAATTGGCTATCCAGAATATGTTGCCCTGATCTCCTTGCAAGAAGACAGGGCTGCAGTGATGGCCAGGCACTCCTTCCTGTCTTCACAGTCTGATCTACCAAATGTCTGATAAATAATCCATTTCTTTCCAGATTAATTACAAATGGGACTGGCTTCTTGGCTGTTTTGCATGTCCAGTGACTGTGGGAGACAAAAGAGTTGGCCTGGATTGAGCTTTGCATGTGTTCCATCAAGGCAGTTGTTATCGCAGAATTGTTGAATTGTAGAATTGGAAGAGGCCACAAGGGTCATCAAGTCCAACTGGCTGCAATGCAGGAATCTTTTGCCCACCGTGGGTCTTGAACTCTTGACACTGAGATTAAGAGTCTCATGCACTACCGAGTGAGCTATCCCAGACATCATTGATAAAAACCACAGCCAATGGGATTAAGCCACAGCATGAGCAAAATGAGTCTTCTGAGGACAGGGAGGGCAAAGAAAAAGGGAATCAGTGCTGGGGAAAATAGCACTGAGACAACACAAACATTGTTTTGACACAGACAAAGATGAGCACAAAACGAGGTAAGTAGTTTTGACTCATCCCTTCTTTAGCACACAAAGGCACTGTTGGAAGAAGAAGAAAAAGCACCAGATGCTAAATTACTGGAATTATGGCTGCTGTCTTTCTAAATCTGCCTTTTTAATGGGAAAAAGCAGCCTCGATTTGCATTTTGCGCAGATTTCTGATATTCACTCCCTCTCTCACACAAACTCCTTTGCTCCCGCTTAAGATGCATGCTGGAAAAAGGTAATCAGAGGAGCAACCAAGCATCGTTTTTCAAATGCTGAGGCAGTGAGGCGGGCAACACCTCCTGCACTGAAGTGGAGCCAGGATCAGGGAAATTAACAGTGCCATCTCACAGCTCTGAATGCACATGTAAAAACCCTCTGTGTGCTTTATGGCAGATGCAGCATTATCCAGCAGTACAATAATAACAATAATAATCACTATTAAGCTAGCCGTAGCGAAGTGCATAATCTAGAAAATTAGAACGTCAAGAGAAGGTAAAGCATACTTGAAGGTGCATGGAGGGTTGACCAGCTCTGATTTGTTATTGAAGATCATTACAGATTCCCCAGTTTACCTCCTTGCTTTTTCGCTGTGCCTTGCCATCTTTTGTCTCCTGTCCAAAACAGCTTCAGCAGTAATAGTAATAGCAATAATAATAATAATAATAATAATAATAATAATAATAATAATTTAAAAGCATTGGTTTAGCTGCTTCCATGGACTGACCAGTTGGCCCTAAGCAAGCCACCATGTCAGGCTTCGCAGAATCAGATCTCTCCCACGGTGGCAGTGTAGCCTTTCAGACCTTTCCCATTGGTGGGGTCTGCGTTGCCCCTGGGAAGGAGGAAGGGAGTCAAGAGACACCGAGGTTGGTTCAGAGAAAGAGTTTATTATTTCTGCTCTCCGGAACAGCAGAAAGGCACTGCGTGATCGGTTCACAGCAAGCACAAAGAAAGAGAAATTTCATACAGTATATATCCCCTCCAGGTACCCTTCCCCCCCTTCCCCAGGAATCCGGCCTCGTGAGCTTGTACACGTAAGTTGACATCCTTGAGCATCCTTGAGCATAAACAGATATTCCTGTTCCTGTGTGCTTATCTTGGGTCAAGAAGGTCACCCAACTATAGAGGTACTCCTGGTGCCATCTCCGGGAGCGGGGCCTGACAGGCCTGACAGGCAAGGTCTGTAGTCAGGATATTTGCAACCTACAAGATAAGACCCAGATCTTCCATCCCATCTCCACTTGGAACTGACAAGGCCATCCATCATTAAGCTGATAAGGGATTTTAGCTAATGGATCCTTGAAGAAGGAATTTGGGAGTTATTGGGGCCAGATTTGGGTAGCTCTGCGTTCAGGCTTGGGTAGCCTGTCCCTTCATTAGTAATTAAGCAGATCAAACGAAAGGCATGTCCTTACCAGAGAAGTTCTTTAATAATCACAGTGAGAGACAAAGGAAGGCATAGCATGCAAAAAATGGTGTTGCTCCCAGTAAAGGTTAACCCCTCTCCGTCCCCATTAATCTACATCACTCCTGTCAGTATTTCATTTTCCATTGTTGGATCATATGATCCTGTGTTTACTTTTCTGTACTGTTGTGAGTATGGGAACGGAAGTAAGTCTGTGAGAACTTCTGCTCTTTGTTCTCTCACTCTCTTCTGAGAGACTGTCTGTGTGAGAAGACGCAGCTTCCAGCTTGTCGTGATGCTTTTGTTTTATTTTGCTGTAAATAAAGACTCCAATGCTTTATTTCTGACACAACCACATGTTTTGCTGAACTCTGCTATGTGTGCTCTCATCTCAGGATGTGTGTCACAGTGTTTCACAGGACTACGGCTGAAGAATGTCCTGTGAATGGCTACGGAGCCCAGATTGTGCTCTCAACTCCTGCGTCAGTTAATCTGAGCTTGTTGCCATTACGCTTTCTACGCCAGTGTGGTGTAGTAATTAAGAGCAGTGGACTTGTAATCTGGCAAACCGGGTTTGATTCCCCGCTCCTCCACATGCAACTGCTGGGTGACCTTGGGCTAGTCACACGTCTTTCAGCCCCACTCACCTCACAGAGTGTTTGTTGTGGGGGAGGAAGGGAAAAGGAGATTGTTAGCCGCTTTGAGACTCCTTAGGGTAGGATAAAGCAGGATATCAAATCCAAACTCCTCTTCTTCTTCCATCACTTTCCAAGCCCACCTAGTCTTAGGGGGAGGGATGGGGGCTTCAGGAATGATGTCCAAGGACACTGAATCAGCCAGCTCTCTCTCTCTTAGTGTATGATTTTCTAGCTGCTCCCCACCCAGTATTTCTCAGCTTTCCTCCTCTGGACTATGCCCTTCTGCAAACCACTGTTCTAAATCAATACTGTCCTCCTGTCCTTGGGAAAGTTCGGAGGAAAAAGTGGGGAGGGCTCCCACCATTTCTCCTTAGTCCACCCCTGACACACCATCTCTTTGGCTCAGTCCCACATCATTGCCCCCCCTGTCTACAGTGAGGTTGCCAATGCACCACACAAGCTTTTTGCAAGACTTTCTGAGCCACCCCACCCCCCACATTTGGGAACTGCAAATGGTTCAAAATGCTGCAGCCGGACTGCTGATGGGTGTGTGTTACAGTGGACATGGGATTCGCTTGTAGCAACAATGGTTTATGAGTGCAATTCAAAATTCTGGTTCTGACCTTAAAATAATATTAGTCTAATAATAATAGTAGTAGTAGTAGTAGTAATAATAATTTTATTTGTGCCTCACCCATCTGACCGGGTTGCCCCAGCCACTCTGGGCAGCTCCCAACAAATAGAAAAGCATAATAAAACATCAAACATTAACATCTCCCCTATGCAGGGCTGCCTTCAGATGTCTTCTAAAAGTCGTGTAGTTCTTTATCTCCCTGGCATCTGATGGGAGGGCATTCCACAAGGTGGGCACCACCGCTGAGAAGGCCCTCTGCCTGATTCCCTGTAACCTCACTTCTCGTAGGGAGGGAACTGCCAGAAGGCCCTTGGAGGTGGACCTCAGTGTCCAGGCTGACTGATGGGGGTGGAGATGAACCTGCCCAAGCATTAAAAATCTGAAAATGGGTCATCCTGTTAATGTACTTATTCATTTGTATTTACATTTATATCCCTATAAAGAGCCCAAGGTAGGATACATGGTTCTTCTCCTCTCCACTTTATCTTCACAACCACCCTGCAAAGTAGGTTAGGCTGAGAGAATGGGAATGGCCCTAGTTCACCCAAAAAGCTTCATAGCTGAGTGGAAATTTGAACCCTGGTTTCTCAGGTCACAGTCTGGCACTCAAACCACTACACTACACTGCCTCTCGGTGGCACTACCTTTTCAGTGGCTGCAGAAAGACTTTTGGAATTCCCTTCTCAGGAGGTTCACATTATCCCCTCTGTGGTGACTTTTCTTTAGGTTGGCTGATTTTAAAGGCATACATTACGCTTCTGGTAGATGTAATTATCTCTGATTTTTGTGTGTGCTGTTTACTTTGGTGTGTGTGTGTGTGTTTTTATGGTACATCTCTAGTTTGATCTGTTTTCCTTTTATTTCCAGACAACTGAGAAACGCTCTGTTGGAAAGGCAGGATCTAAATATTCTTAATAGCTAACTAATTAGATAGCTAAATAACTCATTGGAGTGCTCTGAACATTCAAGGAAAGTGCACTATAAATAGTGGGCACTGTTGCCATTATTTCTTTCTTAGGGCAATCTTGGTTGGATGTTCTTTCTCCTAACATGTTGGGGAAAGTCGCTACAAAGCACTAAAATATTCATAGTTTCTCAGATTTTGTGAATATAACAGCCAAGGTTGATGACAGGCAGACAGGTTTAAATAGAAATAGTCTTCAGTCCTGACAAACTGGCACATAGCAGTTTAATTTTCGACCGATTCAGGAAGGGAATTCCACGTAACTTCATACAAGGTGCTTCCCCATCCTGACTTTGGGCTTTTGAAGCACCTTGCACTTGGTGTTATTGTGATGTCAGTTGATTGACAGGTGGGTGGCCTCAACCATCTGTCAAATTGTGCTTGCCGGACAAATCTTGGTAAGGATCTGGTCTATGGTGTACAAGGAGATTATCATTCTTTAAAGCTGTAGATAGTCATGCATAAAAATCTTTATACTGCATATTTTGGGTAAGTAAAACTCTGCATTAAGAAGCATTTCATTTGTTCCAAATGTTCACCATTTCTCTTGGGGGTGGGAGTTATTAGAGAAATAAACGGAAAAAGTGGATCTTCCTTCCTTCCTCCCTCCCGCTCGCGCTCTCTCTCTCTGTGGTCTTTCATGCAAGGTCTTCATATCTCCAGTTGCAACAAATTTAGCACAAGGTCATCAAAATCATGGAAACTTTCCTCATTTACATTAGTTCCTTTTGCACACTCTTTATTTAGTACTCCTATCAAGTCACTGCAAAAAAAATATATCTGCTGGTAGTTAATGAAAATAACCAGCTCCTCCTTTCCTATTACTTATTTTTACAGTGCTTTCCATTTTTCTCCTTACCAGATTGCTTATGCTGTTAAAAGCTTTCTACTTATCACCGACACAGTTATTTATGTTGCCACTTAGCCATGGTGGCCTCTGATGCCTTTTTTTGTTTGTTTTTACATGGCTGAACTTTCCTAAGATCTATTTGAATACGTACTCTTCTTTTTCTTTCACTTCCTCGACTGCCAGGGCAGTAGGCAACCTGGAAGTTGCCTCGTACCTGTTCAAAAATAAACAATCTACTATAACGTAAACCCAAATGGACTCTGAAGAGCAAGTTGCCAAGGAGATTTTCTCCTCAACTATAGTTCAGTAACAGGGCACAGGGCACAGACCCCCAAATATCTGAAAGGTGGCACATACAGACCTTCCCTTCCTATAGAACTTCTTGGCAGGAGTGGATGGTGCCAGTCACTTGACCTCTGGTCAGTTGCATTGGTGCTATTTATCTGATCCAGATGAGGAAGGAGTGAAGAGATAAGAAGCTTGCAAGAGCACCAGATTGAGTCTGCCACTGCGCTTGCACTGCCTTTCGTCGGTGATCCCTCATAGCTGAGTAAGATTGTCTTCCATAAACAAGGTTTTAACAAAGTAAGTGACTGTGGAGGCCAATTCTGGATCCACACGTCCTGCAACAGTGGGGACATTGGTTTCTGGGTGCAAGTTGATCATGGTGAGGGTTTGCCAAGCGTGCCTTCCTCTTAGCACGTTTCTCCCTTTCGTCCTGAGTTCAAGCATCTTCAAAGTCCTTGACACTTTTGGTAAAAGCTGTTCTCCAACTGGAGCGCTTGCAGGCCAGTGTTTCCCAGTTGCCAGTGTTTATACTACATTTTATTAGATTTGCCTTGAGAAAGTCTTTAAACCTCTTTTGTTGACCACCGGCATGACACTTTCCATTTTTAACTTTGGAGTAGAGTAGTTGCTTTGGAAGACGTTCATCAGGCATCCGCACAACATGACCATTCCAACGAAGTTGATGTTGAAGAATCATTGCTTTGACACTGGTGATCTTTGCTTCTTCCAGTACACTGATATTAGTTTGCCTGTCTTCCCAAGTGATGTGTAAAAATTTTTGGAGACACTGTTGATGGAATCTTTCGAGGAATTGGAGATGGTGTTTATAAGTGGTCCATGTTTCACAAGCATATAATAAGGTTAGTAGTACAATAGCTTTCTAAACAAGCATTTTGGTTTCCCTGCAAATGGCTGCCTCACTCCTCTCCTTCTGTCTCCTGCCAAGCAGCAGCACCACACCAAACCTCTGAGGAGATGGAACTACCAAGAGGGTCCTCTCTGCTGATATTAACGCCTGGGAGGGCATGTAGGGAAGGAAGCAGTTTTTCAGATATCTGTGGCCTAAGTCATTTAGGGCTTTAGACACTATTAATTTTCACTTATCGTAAGCTGCCTGGTTATCTGGCAGGAATGCATTTAAATAAGCAAATGGATAAATAAATGTTATCATGGGACATTTTTCAGGGTTTGGACACAGTCACAGTGCCTATAACTATGAGTGAACACCAGTAATGCGAGCTGAGAATGGACTACTCATGTATATAGAGCCACTGTCTTTTTGAGAACTGCCCACCAACATTTCTTGCCTCGTTCAAAGTGTTATTCTCCAATGGTTGGGAATCTGAGGTGAGATACCCATGCAGTGGAAGCTGTCCCCAGTTCCAGTCACCACACAAAAGCTTTGCAGTTACAAATATAGATATATACAAATAGAAAGCATTCCTAACCCACCAACAGCATATGAATCAATCTGGCTAACCTGATCGAAAAACACACACACAACCCACTCACATACAAAACCCAAATTTCACTACAGTCATTCAAAGACAACCAACCACACCCTAGGCCACTCCCAACCTTTCTCACCACCAAAGGAATACAAGCGAAGAGTAAAGAGAACCCACACATGACGCTGACACAAAACCCCACGCATACACTAGGTAGAATAGAAGCATTGCCACCCGATCCCACCCAACTCACCATTCCCCCCACCTCTCTCCCCTTTTCTTCCTAATGTAACACTAATGTCTCACAACAAATGAAACTGATCTGTAGAAAACACAACTGGGGGGGGGATAGAGACATTGCACATACTTTTGTAAACAAAGAAATCTTTAATAAAAAATAAAAAATTAGAAAGCATTTCTGTTGCTCCAGCAATTCAAGGTGTAACACAGACTCTGGTGTGCAAAACGTGGATGGACAGTGGTTGTTTTCCCCTGTCTTATAATCCTAGCACCTGGGTTATCCAAATGTGTTGAATAGTGGAAGCTTCAGAACATGGAAACATTTGCTTGCACAGTCTGTCATTAAAAGGCCAGGGAATTTTCTTCCACAAGATGAGGTGATGGCCACCAATTTGTTGTTGTTGTTGTTTAGTCATTTAGTCGTGTCCGACTCTTCGTGACCCCATGGACCAGAGCACGCCAGGCACTTCTGTCTTCCACTGCCTCCCACAGTTTGGCCAAACACATGCTGGTAGCTTCAAGAACACTGTCCAACCATCTCGCCCTCCGTCGTCCCCTTCTCCTTGTGCCCTTCATCTTTCCCAACATCAGGGTCTTTTCCGGGGAGTCTTCTCTTCTCATGAGGTGGCCAAAGTATTGGAGCCTCAGCTTCACGATCTGTCCTTCCAGCGAGCACTCAGGGCTGATTTCCTTCAGAATGGATAGGTTTGATCTTCTTGCAATCCATGGGACTCTCAAGAGTCTTCTCCAGCACCATAATTCAAAAGCATCAATTCTTCGGCGATTTAGATGGCTTCAAATGGGGATTCGATAAATTCATGGGCGATAAGGTTCCTAATGGCTGCTCTCATGATGCTTCTATGGGCTTCCCAGTGGGCTTCCCAGTGGGCTTCCCAGAAGGCCACTGAGGAAAATGGGCTGCTCAACACGACAGGCCTTTGCTCTGATTCTTCAGGGCTCTCCTTAGACCTATTAATGAAATAAATTAAGACTGGACCCACCTCAGAGTTTTTTTATCTGATCCAGGAACATTCTTTGACTCACCCCTTTGTTGTTCTTCATTAAAAAACAAAAGAAAACCTTAGTTTGAGTTTAGCTGCTTCATCAGTGGCAAATCTTTTTAACCTCTCCAAGAGAGGGGGGTGGGGACTATTAAAACAAAGTGGGGAAAATGAAACAACAGGTTCCATAGTACTTACCGCTCCATTAACTTGTGTGTAGTTTTGCTCAAAACACTGTAGGAAACCACCAAATCCTATCAAGGGGTGGATTGCATATTTTGTGCTGGGGGCAAGGGAGCAGGGGGGCGATTCAAAGAATCCGGGGGAGATTGTTTTAAGGGAAAAAACCCATAGGGGTTGTGAATCTGCACAGTGTTCCCTGAGTTCCTGATACATTCTTTAAAAAGTATTTGATCAAATGCTAGAATTCCGTAATCTGTCTCCTAATGCTCATAAGCTTTGCAGCAATAAACTTTCCTAAATGCTAAGTTTCAGAAAATGCTGTGCAGGCAGATGGCAAATATGTGCCTAAAGTCTATCCCAAAGCTGCAAACATTGCCATCTGCTCCGGCACTGATCTCCCCATTGCTAGTCCATTGACAATCTTTAGACTGCTTTGGAAATTTGATCCCATGTTATAGTTTCATGCCCGTGCCTCCGATTGCGCACAAAAACACCAGCAGACTGAATCTTTCTCTACCCCTTTCTCGAGGCATCAGTGGCTAGATTGGCTGTTTTGTAACACAGGGGATTGGCTTCTGCTCCAGATGGAGCAAATGTGCTGCAGCGAAAGGAGCTTCATTGCTGTTCTCTGGGAAAAACCACCCAAATAACTCCATTGTTGTTGATACCCATTCTGCAGACAGCCGGACTGAGGCTGGAACTAGCCATTATGCCTTCCAGTACCAAAATCTGGTGGTGAGTGCTACCAGAAATTGAGTCACAGTAGGTTCCACTAAAAAAACAATAAATCAAGCAGACATGGGGATTTTCAAGGTTAGCAGAAATAATAATAATAATAATAATAATAATAATAATAATAATAATATATTGTTGTTGCTATTGTTGCTGTTTTGGGGCTGGAGTATTGTTTACGGGGGTTGAGAGATCTGTTGCTGCTATTGATATTATTGTTATATCTTTATTATTAGATCTTGTGATTTACAGTGGTACATTGGGTTACAGACGCTTCAGGTTATAGACTCTGCTAACCCAGAAATAGTACCTGGGGTTAAGAACTTTGCTTCAGGATGAGAACAGAAATCGTGCTCCGGCAGTGCAGTGGCAGCAGGAGGCCCCATTAGGTAAAGTGGTGCTTCAGGTTAAGAACAGTTTCAGTTTAAGAACGGACCTCCGGAACGAATTAAGAACTTAACCTGAGGTACCACTGTATGTGGAAATTGTTTCCATTAGGTTGGAAAGGTGGCATACAAATAAAATGATGATGATGATGATGATGATGATGATGATGATGATGATGATGATGCTGATAAGGGCCACTTCCATGCCTTGGCAACCACATGTAAATCAGCAATGAAGGACAACTTGTTCTAATTATGGGCTGAAATGTTGATCTTTTTGTCCAAGGAAAATCAACGCGCTGCATAAGAACCTCTATTTTTAAATGCTTTGTAAACCAAGTTGGGTGTGTGTGAATTTTTGTTAACAACTGTTTGGGGGGAACCTATCGGGTGCAAGTAAAAGTCAATCCCGTGAACGTCTTATTCTTAAACCCTCAAGTTGGTTGTTTTTCTTGGTAGAACCCATTTTATCACAACAAAAGGTAAGAAGGAGGAAGAGACCTTCTGTTCGGGAGAATCTGTTCAATGAAGGATTGGTCCTCTGTGTCTTAACAGACTTGAACTGAAGTCAGTTAGCAGATGGTGGGTTGGAGGGGGAGCACAGGCACAACTCAATAAAAGTTTGTGTCTTTGTCCTTATTTTTAAATCAGGGTAGGAGATGGGAGGAGCAGATATGGAAAGAGTTGAACTGTGCAAATAGAAAAAAGTTTTGCATATTTCATCGCTATTGGAAGTTATTCTTTTGCAGAGTCCGCCATATAACTTATTTTCTTTACTTAGATTTATTTCCCACCAGTCATCCAGGTGCATGGTTCAGATCCTAGTGGCTGGGGAGACAAAATCGCCATACCTGTGTGATGATATTTCAAGAAGAGAATATAGAAATCTGTATATTCTTGTATGTATGCAAACCACACACACACATACAATTCAGAGGTTTTATTGAAATCAAGTGGTGTATACATTTTTGTTAGACACAAACAAAAACAAACAAACAAACAAACGATCAGTACTGTCCACCATAACATATTGGTAAGGACCCCTGACCATTAGGTCCAGTCGTGGTCGACTCTGGGGTTGTGGCGCTCATCTAGCTTTATTGGCCGAGGGTGCCGGCGTACAGCTTCTGGGTCATGTGGCCAGCATGACTAAGCCACTTCTGGCAAACCAGAGCAGGACACGAAAATGCTGTTTACCTTCCCGCTGGAGCGGTACCTATTTATCTACTTGCACTTTGACGTGCTTTCGAACTGCTAGGTTGGCAGGAGCTGGGACCGAGCAACGGAAGCTCACCCAGTCGCAGGGATTCGAACCGCCAATCTTCTGATGGGCAAGTCCTAGGCTCTGTGGTTTAACCCACAGTGCCACCTGCATCTGAACATATTGGTAGTGATACCAAGAAACAATGTGGCATAGAAGTTACAATGTATAACTAGGATGTGGCAGTCGAAACCATTGACATAGAGGGAACCTCAAGAATCACAGTGCATGCCATGATCCATGATATCACTTTTTTGATACACGGATGGCTGAATTAATTAAAAGTTCATTCCAGGGAGCAAGGGAATCGCCTTTGAGTTCTCCAAGCATAATGCAACTTTTGTGCAGATGAGTTTTCTCATACGCCTATTATTTCTGCAGAATGCTACTTACAACTGTCCTGGGCCTATTCAAGCCAATGAACTAGAATTAAAAGGTTCATTATCTGTTTGCTTAATCCCCAGTTCCAGTCATTTCCCTCAAATTAAGTCCTGCTTCATGCATGATTTGCTTTTACAGATATACGACAACAGGAAGACATCTAGATCTTCTTTAGAATAGGACTGATGCTAGGAGGACAGGCTGTTTTATTACAGCTGATTAGCTGTGAGGTATGGCAAAAATTATGGTGTAAAATATGTAGATTTATATTTTAAATATTTTGATGAATGGTTAATGGATTTTAATATAGGTGTTTACCCACTAGGCACTGTGTGGTCTAACCAGAAAAGGGGAGGTAGAGTTATCACAAAAACAAACTTCTAAGCAAAAAAAAAATTCAAATAATATTAATTATTACAGCAGGCAAGGCCATTTTATGCAAAATATGTGGCAATGTAACATGTTATGTGCTTTTAGTTAATAGTAGTGTTTTATATTTATGATGTTTTGAATTTTGCGTTCTCTCAGTTTTTGCAAATGCAAGTTGCTTTGAGACATTTTATGCACTGAGAGAAGACTAAATGCAATAAATAATGATAAAGAAATAAATGTAGAACACTATAAATATGAGGGGTGAGGAATTCCAACCTGTTTGAGAACTGCCTCTCCTTTTTTTGTTTTCAGGAAGGCCATGACACGATCCAAAGAAAAGCAATTTTGACACTATTCGGTTCCCCCCAACTCCATTTTTCTTCCAGTAATTAAGTAAGCATTAGCAAAATTGCATTTGCATTTCATTTAGGGACCCACTTTTCCCACAAAGGAAATTGGACTCAAGACAGCTCACAGTATACAAGGTAAGCAGCTAAAGGAAATAAATCAATAGCCTTTCGATAGCAATGTCTGTGAAAGTGGAAGGCAGATCGCACAGCTAGTTTTCCCCCTTCCCCTCCTCTCTCCTACACAACCTCCTGTAGCTTCTCACTCAAAACCTGCTCCAGATGGTCAGTCAGTAAGATGGTGGAAAGTTCAACCTTTGAAACCGGGCAAAGGGATCTTCTCCCTGTATAGCTGGCTTCCACACATACTTCTTGTGATCCAGTATGAAAAACAATAGAAGGGAGAACTGAGGGGAGAAAAACTATCTGCAGGCAATGGCTTTTCCACCTGCCTTGCTGCCCCGCCCCCCCACCCCCCACCCCGTCCCAGGAGACTTTCCCATACCATGACTTTGAGAAGAAGCTGGGAAGAGAGGAGTTCAGGGATAGTTTTTTTAAAAAAAATAAATAAATTATAAGTTGTTTGGCCTTGTTTCTCAATTTTTACATGGTTTGTATGCTTTGTGGTATAATAATAATAATAATAATAATAATAATAATAATAATAATAACAACAATAATAATAATTTATTATTTATACCCTGCTCATCCGGCTGTGTTTCCCTAGCCACTCTGGGTGGCTTCCAACTGAATAAAGTGGTACCTCGGGTTAAGAACTTAATTTGTTGAGGTCTGTTCTTAACCTGAAACTGTTCTTAACCTGAAGCACCACTTTAGCTAATGGGGTGCATGATTTCTGTTCTCATCCTGAAGCAATGTTCTGAACCTGAGGTACTATTTCTGGTTTAGCGGAGTCTGTAACCTGAAGCGTTTGTAACCTGAAGCATATTTAACCCAAGGTACCACTGTATTAAAAACAATACAGCATCAGACATTAAAAACTTCCCTAAACAGGGCCGCCTTCAGTTGTCTTTTAAAAGTAAATAGTTGCTTATTGCCTTGACATCTGATGGGAGGGTGTTCCACAGGGTGGGCGCCACTACCAAGAAGGCCCTCTGCCTGGTTCCCTGTAACTTCACTTCTCGCAGTGAGGGAGCTGCCAGAAAGCGCTCAGAGCTGGACCTCAGTGTCTGGGCGGAACGATGGGGGTGGAGATGCTTCTTCAGGACCAAGGCTGTTTAGGGCTTTAAAGGTCAGCAGCAACACTTTGAATTGTGCTCAGAAACATACTGGGAGCCAATGAAGATCTTGGCGGCCGCCCCCTGTCACCAGTCTAGCTGCTGCATTCTGGATTAATTGCAGTTTCCAAGTCACCTTCAAAGGTGGCATTGTGGTTTGCTGTTATTTTATTGATTATAATTCTTCCTTGTGTTCTGCCAAGGGCAGGGTTCTTTCTGGATCTGGTGCCAATAAGTACACCAGTGGATGAAGAATGTAAACTGCTTAATTATTATTTGCTGATATTTAATTTTATTGTTTACTATTCTTTATTTGATATAAGTTGTTTATTTTTTAAGTCATTGTGACTTTTTGTATAGGATCTGTTTGTTACTATTAATGTTCGATTTATTATTATTATTGTGTATTGGAAGCTGCCCAGAGTGGCTGGGCCAACCCAGCCAGATGGGCGGGTTATTAGTAACATCATTATTATTATTATTATTATTATTATTATTATTATTATTATTATTATTATTATTATTGATATAACCTATTTGGCCCTTCTGGCAAGAAGCTTAGTCCCAAATTGTCTAGATTTGGTTGGGTGCAGTTGAACCATGACTGGAAACTGTTGATAAGGTTGATTGACTCACCGATTGATTTCTAAACCACTTAATGTATTGACAATATCTATAAGCAGTGTACAAAAATAAGCAATGACAGACAACTTAAATATTGCAGAAGCACACAATTACATATAAAAATGTTACATTAATACAAAGCTACTTATATATAAGGGACGCGGGTAGCGCTGTGGGTTAAACCACAGAGGCTAGGACTTGCCGATCAGAAGGTCAGAGGTTCGAATCCCTGCGATGGGGTGAGCTCCCGTTGCTCGGTCCCAGGTCCTGCCAACCTAGCAGTTCAAAAGCACGTCAAAGTGCAAGTAGATAACTAGGTACCGCTCCAGCGGGAAGGTAAACGGCATTTCCATGCGCTGCTCTGCTTCACCAGAAGCAGCTTTGTCATGCTGGCCACATGACCCGGAAGCTGTACGCTGGCTCCCTTGGCCAATAAAGCGAGATGAGAGCCGCAACCCCAGAGTCGGTCACGACTGGACCTAATGGTCAGGGGTCCCTTTACCTTTACTTATATATGTCAGTATGAACCCTTTTTTCTTCCTCTCAGCCTCTGAGTTCTCACCCAGGGTCTAAACAAATTCTCAGCTCACCCACAAAAGTATCACAACTAGAAGAGTTAATGAAAACAGTGGACATCACTCTAGTCTCTTACTCTAGGCCCAGGTACAGTAGGTTTGTTCAGTTTCCCAGGGGGTCCAAAGGGGAAAGTCCACTCACAGCTCTTTCTTCACCCTCTGTCCTTTCCACCTCGTCCTCCAGCTGCTTAAGGTAAGACATAGCCCTCCTTATGCAAATTAATCCAGTGTTTCACAAACTCGAGTGTCCAGCTGTTTTGGGACTACAATTCCCAACAACCCTGACCACTGGTTTTGCTAGCTATGGATGCTGGGAGTTGTAGTCCCAAAACAGCTGGAGACTTGAATTTGGGAAAATCTGGATTAATCCATGCTCATCAGTTGTCTGAAGCAAGACACAGCAGCAAGTTCAAAAGTGAGGAACCTGTGACTCTCTAGATGTTGTTGGACTTCAAATCCCACAGCTGGCATGGCTAATGCACCCATATGGAAAATCAAAAAAGTTAGGGTTGTTTTTGTTTCCCATGCTAATCTTCTCTGAATCGTTCCAGTTTTATTATATTTGCTGCCGAAGCAAGCATGGTTGGTTTTGTTTCCCAATGCCAGTCAACGGAAGGAGTCAAGATCCAGATTTCTATATTTTGATTTGGAGTCCAATTCACATTGGACCAGGTCCATACTGATTCAAGGCAAACTGGGGCCCACTCCAAATTGCTGAATTGGGCCACAAACCAAATTTGGGGTGGGGTTGCATAGCACCCCTCCCTTTCCCATCCACTGCAGATGAGGAGAACGATTCAGCACATGGGTGACTCCTAACATATTTGTATGTCCCCTAATTGAATCTGGGCAATTTGTGTTTCATAATATATATATTTATTGGGCAGTTTAATCTACTTAGGATATGGAAAGGTTGGCATTTTTTTTTAAAGCCCTCGTATACTTCTCTCAGTGCTTGTTTTGTGAGCAACTTTGAAAGGTTCACCCAGAAAACAAATAAGTTACACTGATTTTGAATAATTGCCTCTTTTGAACAATAGGCAATTTTACTACCTCATTTGCAGAATAGTGAGCAGCTTCTGTCCACTATGGGAAAACAATCAGAAACTTGGCTGCTGTATCAAATAGGCAATAAAATAGCGTATTTAGCAAATGAAATTAGAAAATTTCATTTACTCGCTTTGCAGAGTCAGCAGCAGTGGGCTTGCTTAAAGATGTGCTTAAAATATTTTGATGGAGATGTTATAAATCTCTAGGAAAATATCCTAAAGGAAACATAGGGTCATTCCTGTTAAATTGTCTTCAAAATATTCATCCTTCTTAAAGTAATATGCATGATTTATTTCACTCTCCTCTTCCATATAATGACCTTTAAGGAAATGTTGGCAATCCATATTTTTTTTTTAGTGATTTTAATTTCAATGGTCTATCTGCTCACATTATTTCAGACATAATACAGGTATTTGCATAGTGATATTACCATTCTTGTTGTACAGAACACAGAGATGTAAGGGAAATAGCAGGGATTACCAAGATTTCATCAATATATGTTGAATGTAGCTCTTCTAGTCCTTCATTGTACAGGGCCTGGAGTCATAGTAAAGCTGTATCTTTACTAAAAAACGTCAAATGCACTATTGTAGTCTGTTTCTGGGCATATTAATGGTGGGTATTAACCTTTAAAGTTCTAAATGGCTTAGAGCCAAGTTACCCAAAGAATCATTTCCTCCCACATATACCTACCCATATCTTAAGAGCATCTCCTGAAATCTTTCTCTGGATTTGCCCTTCAAATGAGGGGAGGTGAGTGACCACTAGGGAGGGTCATTGTTCCATCTCAGGGATGCAGGTGGTACTGTGGTCTAGACCACTGAGCCTCTTGGGCTTGCCGATCAGAAGGTCAGTGGTTTGAATCCCCACGACGGATTGAGCTCCCATTGCTCTGTCTCCCAGCTCCTGCCTACCTAGCAGTTTGAAAGCACACCAGTGTAAGTAGATAAATTGGTACCACTGTAGCAGGAAGGTAAACTGGTGTTTCCATGCACTCTGGTTTCCATCACAGTGTTCTGTTGTGCCAGAAGCGGTTTAGTCACGCCGGCCACATGACGCAGAAAGCTGTCTGTAGACAAACACCAGCTCCCTTGGCTTGAAAGCGAGATGAGCACCGCAACCCCATAGTCGCTTTTGGCTGGACTTAACCATCCAGGGGTCCTTTACCTTTACCTTGATCCATCTAGCTCAATATTGTCCACACCAATGTGCAGTGTTTCAGATAAGGGTTTCTCCTAGGCCTACCTAGAGCTGCTGGGGATCGAACCTGGTCTTTTCTGCATGCCCAGCAGATGATCTGCTACTGAGCTATAGCCCTTCCTTCTGAATATGTGGGGACCGAAACTTCCCTATGTGCTTGATAGCTTCATCATGCAAATGTTTTGCTACTGAATTACTTCCCCTAAGGGAAATCCCTTGTAGTGCTGGTCCTGAAAAATGGATTCTGACTAGTTGCTTCCAATGATATCACCAGCAGCAAAGCAAAAGCAATTACAAACCTGAGTTCATGGAGAATGTTTTCCCCCCTGTGGACGTGAAGGCATCACACCATCGGCCCTTGCCAGACGGTATCCCATTTAAGCACAGACCAGACCTAGGCCTGCTTAGCTTCAGAAACACTGTTGTGTCATGTGTTTTGGAATAGCATTATGCTTATGCCATTATTTTGACATAGAGCGAATTATATTTCTTATGTTGGGATGAAAAGCAGAACAAGTTATGTAAGTCAAGGAGGAGTTTAAAAAAAGCATCTGGGTAGATAGTTCATAGATGTCAGGATTCATCTCTATCTTATTTCATATGCTGGTGGCTTTCAAAATAGCCTTAAAAATAGAATGGGATTGCTCTGAGGTGGCAGAGTTCTCAAGGGAATAGGAAGAGCTGCAAAATTATGGCTTCTCTTTCTGTCTACCACAAAGCCTATACATTTCTCTTTGTGATCTCTCAGCCCCGGATTTAAATATGCCATGCTTCCTATCTTAAATATTATGGTTAATCATAGATGTAACATTTGCTTTCCTGGTATGGGGCAGTGAAATAATTTGCTTCCCTTCATTACTCAAAATTTCTGCTACCTCCCCCACAAACGTGATTTCACCATTTCAGATGTGGGAAGCTGCTAATGAAGGCCAAATTTAAATGTTAGTCCTCATCTGGAGGTCAGCAAAAGAACCTCATGCTGACTGGTAATGACATGGATTTTCTGTCTATTACTGAGCTGATACATATATCAAGGTGCTTTCAAATGTTAGGCAGGCATGTAGGAGCTGTAATATTCATTGACTATGACTTCCTTCTCAGTTCACAAAATTGTCTTCTCTTCCTCAAGTTGAAATGCATTTAGGTTTTCTTTCCTTGCAATAAAGAGGAGGGAGGGGAACTGGCAAAAGTGAAATTTAATGTGAGAAGAGCGCAACTACTTGTACATGAGTGCAGATCATGTTCTTCAGTGTGCCTCAGGGCCATCACCTTCTGATGCAGGGTTGAAGCAGCAGCACCCAGAATTCTCAAGTTGGGTGCCAGAGATCTAGCACTCCATCAGGGTCTACCACCGTTGCTGCCCAGCATTTAAAAGCCCTGGAGAATTACAGATAATAAGCCTGATGAGCAGCTCCCAGCTGCCCCGTGGCCACCACAACACTGTTTCAGCCTGTCATGGCCAAGTAAGCCAACCAGGGAGACTGTACCCTCCTCTTGTTAATTGTTCCCTTGTTTTAATTTTTCTTCTTCTTCTTTCTTCTTCTTCTTTGGCGATCACTCGTAGCCAAGTAAGATTGTCTTCCATGAACATGGTCTTAACAGTGAGTCCATAAGTGACTGTGGAGGCCAATTCTGGATCCACAAATCCTTCCACAGTGGGAACATAGGTTTCTGGGTGGGAGTTGATCACGGTGAGGGTTTGCCAAATGTGCCTTCCTCTTAGCACGTTTCCCCCTTTTGTCCTAAATTCAAGTATCGTCAAAGCCCATGACAGCTTTAGTAAAGGCTGTTCTCCAATTCAAGCACTTGCAGGCCAGTGTTTCCCAGTTGTCGGTGTTTATACTACTTTTAAAAAAAGAAAGAAAAAGATTTGCCTTGAGAGAGTCTTTAAACCTCTTTTGTTGACTACCAGCATTCTTAAGTTCGGAATAGAGCAGTTGCTTTGGAAAACGATAATCACGCATCTGAACAACAGTCCCCTTGACTCCACTCTAATAATTCTAGATAGGTTAACCATTTCTCTTTACCTGTTGCCTCTTTTCTGTGAAATGCTTCTTGTGTTGAGATGCATAAGGGTAGGTATGTTTATGTCTCTTCCAGACTCTCAATATAGTACATCTAACAAAATGATTTTTTAACTCCACATTAATTTTAACCTTGTCATACCATGCCGACCAAACCTTAAATTGTGACCTTCTCATTCCAAACCTCTCCTATTTCTCAAGGTCACCCACACCTTCATCCAAACCAGGCAACAGGCTGCAGAGTAGAATTTCAAGTCAGGCCGTCGCAATCCTAAGGTGTGGAGGTTAGTTTCTGATACTTTCTGTTGGGCTAAAAACTTCCATATTGACTTCTTTGGGGGCAAAAAGGAATCACACCTAGAGAGAGAGAAGGGGAATCCCATACCACCAGCATGACCCAAGATGTTACTGGGTCTGCTGAAACCATGGGAATGATTTGCTGTAGCTGAAAGGCATCAAAATATGGTGGTAAATGAGGGACTTTCCAGCCTCCCAAGCTGGATTGATAATACAACTATGAGCAGTGCTATTTTTCTAGAAAGAAATGTTCTGGAACTCACCATGGATGCCTCCTTCTTTCTCTTAGAATGGAAATGGAACCCACCTGAGAGGTTCCGGAAGATTCTAAGCAGGGCTACCATGTTTACAGTGGCCATCCTCCACAAAATGAAAAAAAAATCAAAGCCCGCTAAACCTTCAACTCTTCCACAATACACTGGAGTACTGGGTTGGGGTCAGAATTTAAATGACTCAGTTTGTTCAGATTCCTAGGAATCTGAACCCCCAAATACCACAGTGAGGTAGGACATGTCTTAATGCCAGTGGACCATCTAAGTAGGGGGGTTCCTATTCCGAATAAGGACTCACAGTTTAGCATCTCTAGAACTTAAAGAAAATCAGGATAATGTGTAATTTGGACCTAAACTTGAACTTCTGGAGTTTATGAGAGTGGGGGACAGAACTCTGAAGAATGACAACTCACTTTTTTGTTTGTTAAAGGCACCCTCAAAAACAAAAAAAACAAAAACACGAGCACAAAAATTGTGATTTACTAAGAATGGAGGCCGAACGACAAATAATTCCCCTGATGCGTTCCAGCTGTTTTGGACAACAACACCCATCAGCTCCAGTCAGCATGGCTGAAACATCTGGAGAGCAGAAGGCTCAGTGAAGGCCACCTTATGCTCTGTCGCTCTGCAATTACTTCATCAGTGTTGATCTGAGTGGAGAGCTTGAGGTTTTATTGAGGAGGAGGAGCGAAGAAGAAGCCCGAGCTGGTGATTTAAATATAAGTAGATAGCAAACGAGGGTGACAAAGCAAAGTGACTGACTGTGCCCTACCTTTGGTGCAGTCACTTCAAATCTACATGATGGAGATCCACGGTCTGCTTGAACAGTGCCTGCGACATGACAGGTAGACAGTGAGGGAAGGAGGGCTGGCGCCATCAGGAACACTTAAAGAGCGCAAACTACCAATGCACTGTCAACGACTGGAAGCAATTACAGTCTAGTACTAAGTAGATCTCAGATTGTGAGTGATTAAACATTCGAGCATTCTCCCTGGCCCAAACAGCCCTGCAGGGATTGTTTTGGCTAATGCCAAAATGTTGGTGTCTTAGAGGACCCAGGTCACATATTTTAACCTCAACACACTAGAACGTCTAACTGCAGCACGGTAGTGTATCAAGTTGTTCTTGGTAAATGGTAGCTCTCATTTCAAACAGCTGAAAAGTTGCTAGTCAGATAGGACTGCCTTATGTCTGGATTTTCCCAGACATGACTGGGATTTCAAATGTGGAATTGATGTCTGGGGGGAGTTTCCAAAAGGCAGTGCTTTGTCTTGGATCTTAGACAAGTCAATCGAAAAATTGCATTTTTGTAGAAACAAGCTCCAAAACTGGGGGGGGGCGCCCTGGTTTTTGCTTTTTTAAATATGGCAATGCTAAATCAGAAGAATCTCTAGCTAGCTTAAAAAGGTAAAGGACCCCTGACAGTTAAGTCCAGTCGCAGACGACTCTGGGATTGTGGTGCTCATCTCGCTTTAGTGACCAAGGGAGCTGGCGTTTGTCCACAGACAGTTTTTCTGGGTTGTGTGGCCAGTAGGACTAAGCTGCTTCTGGCGCAATGGAACACCGAAACTAGAGCAGTGCATGGAAACGCCGTTTACCTTCCTGACAGAGCGGTACCTCTTTATCTACTTGCACTTTTGGCGTGCTTTCGAACTGCTAGGTTGGCAGGAGCTGGGACTGAGCAACGGGAACTCACCCCGTAGCAGGGATTCAAACCGCTGACCTTCTGATCGGCAAGCCCAAGAGGCTCAGTGGTTTAGACCACAGCACCACCCACGTCCCTTACACAAGCTTATAGCTAGCTTAAATATTGTCGGTAGTTAAGCACAGCGTGAGACGTAGGAAAGAATTTTGATTTGCGTGCTGTCACTTTCACTTGATTACCCTTAGCTTCAGCACCATGTTTAGGCCTTTCAGAATTAGCATGAAACTATTGTTGAATAAGGCAATTCACCTTGCTCAGGGATGTGTGATTACCAGTTGCTTTTCTATTAAAGGCTTCCCTTTTGACGTGGGACTGATGGTTCCCTATTCTTGCCTCAGTACTTCTTCTGTTGTGCTGGTAATGTTTTCCGACATGTCACCTCTCTTCTAAACAATCAGGCTCCTTCCCACCACCCCTCCTTCAATCCATCTGTTTTGACTCTTGACAAAGGCAAATATTCCTTGGAGGAGGTGGGTGGCGCTGGTGGAAGAGAGCGAGCCACTTAGAACCGGCAAAAACTTTGTTTAAATCGCATGAATTAATCCCAGAGCGAACCCAGTAAGTGACACAAAATTACTTGTTGTTATCGTCAGCCATTAAACCTTGAAGGCAATTGCATGAGAGAGAGAAGAGACAGACAGAGAGAGAGGAGGAAAGCACATTAAGGAACAGAAGGAGGCTCCAAAATGCTGTGTGTATGTTTGCAAACCTATTCTGAGTCCTCCCCTGGTGAATCTAAAGAGCTACCTTGCCCCATCCATTATTCTTCTGTACAACTGGTACTAGAGCTTGTGTTCTGCATGCATACAGGAATTCATTTCCTACCATCAGTATTGGGTTGAATGTCCACCTCCTACATATATGGGGCTGTTTGTGCCTTGTGAAAGTGGCAGGGGTAACTTTGGGGAATTAGGCAGAATCTTCTGTCTCTTCTTCTTTCTTTGGTGATCACTCATAGTCGAGTAAGATTGTCTTCCATGAATATGGGCCTAATGGTGTGTCCGTAAGTGACTGTGAAGGCCAATTCTGGATCTGCACATCCTTCCACAGTGAGGACATGGGTTTCAGGGAGTTGATCACGGTGAGGCTTTGCCAAATGTGCCTTCCTCTTAGCTCATTTTCCCCTTTCGTTCTGAGTTTGTGTTTCTTGAAAGTCCATGGCACCTTTGGTAGAGAATTGATGCTTTTGAATTATGGTGCTGGAGGAGACTCTTGAGAGTCCCATGGACTGCAAGAAGATCAAACCTATCCATTCTTAAGGAAATCAGCCCTGAGTGCTCACTGGAAGGGGCAGATCCTGAAGCTGAGGCTCCAATACTTTGGCCACCTCATGAGAAGAGAAGACTCCCTGGAAAAGACCCTGATGTTGGGAAAGATGGAGGGCACAAGGAATAGGGGACGACAGAGGATGAGATGGTTGGACAGTGTTCTTGAAGCTACCAGCATGAATTTGACCAAACTGTGGGAGGCAGTGGAAGACAGAAGTGCCTGGTGTGCTCTGGTCCATGGGGTCATGAAGAGTCGGACACGACTATAACGTCTAAACAACAACAAAATTCTCTAACTGGAGCGCTTGCAGGCCAGTGTTTTCCAATTATCTGTGCTTATGCACAGATAATTGTGGTGGTGGGACACTGAAGAGCAGTCTGCAGAAGGAACTGCCTGGGAGGTGCTAGAAGCAGAGGGTTTGAGTGATCAAGGTGGGTCAGGAGAAGAAGGGCCTTCCAGGACCGGGTTAGAGGCTGAGAGTCACAGTGTGAGCGCAGACTCAGAGAGGAGTCAGAAGTTGCCCTTGTTACCCATCAGGCCTGCTGGCTCTCCTCCCCCCTCTGATGTCCTGCTTGTGGAGAGTCCAGAAAGGCCCAGAGGAGGAACCCACCCACATGATACAGCCAGTGTGGTGTTGTGGTTAAGAGTGGTGGTCTCGTAATCTGGGGAACCGGGTTTGCGTCTCCGCTCCTCCACATGCAGCTGCTGGGTGACCTTGGGCTAGTCACACTTCTCTGAAGTCTCTCAGCTCCATGCACCTCACAGAGTGTTTGTTGTGGGGGAGGAAGGGAAAGGAAAATGTTGACCGCTTTGAGACTCCTTAGGGTAGTGATAAAGCGGGATATCAAATCCAAACTCTTCTTCTTCTTCTTCTTCTTTGTCTGCTTGGGAAGGATGCAGAGTGAAAGGCTAGAGAGGAGGGTGGAGCTAGTGGTCAGTTTCAGCAATGTCTCAGAGGACTCTGCTGTGTTGCTATTTTCTGTTAATAAACTAATAGCATTCTCTGCCTCCCATGCTTTCCTACCCTGTGGATGACCTGGACTCACTTGACAGCTCCTTGACAATTGTCCGCACCGACTTTCAGCAGTTCTCCAGGGTTTCAGACCAGGAATCTTTCTCAGACCTACCTGGAAAAGCCAGTGATTGAACCTGTAACCTTCTGCATGTCACTAAACCACTGAACCAAGTGGGAAAGATCACACAAGGGTAGTGAGGGCATGGAAGGGGAAGAGAGTGTGGCTTGGGAAGAATCTCCAAGGGCCAGATAAAGAAGTCTGGAGGGCCTGAGGTTTTCCCCCATTGTGATACTGCAACAGCGGCTTCCACTCCCAATAATATTCAAACGAAGCCCTGCATTTTATTTTGCTTTAAAACAAATAGATTCTGGTGTTCTTTAAAACCAGAAAGTAATAATGCTGTAGTTTAAAATGAGAGGAAAAAACCCTGACCTTTAATCTTTTATGAAGTATAATTGATCCAACTTACATTTTTAACAGCCAGTGGGCATTTTCAGTGTCATTTGTAGCTTTCCTTTAGAAAAAAAGAACAAAACAACAACAAAGTGTGTCCCTTGATTTTTTTTTAAGATGGTGATATTCCTGCTATGGGATTTGAAGGCAGAGAAGACAAGCTTGTGGACTGATGGTTATTTGTTCCTCTGCTCCTGCCTGCAGCCATACAGGCTCTACATACAAACTCTATAATGCATCTGAAAGATTATTAGCGCACATTTAAGTGGAGTCTTTTCTCTGCTGAATTATGCCCTGAGAAATATGAGTACAACTTTCTATCAAAGTCAGCGAGCTGTTGCTCATCCATATCCAAAGGCAGAGCTGAATCCTCCAATTTTAATTCATGCATTCCTCATATAAAGGTCGTTAATGCTTAAGTATTCCTTTTTTGATGAAAAAAATTGCAGTGATCAGGGTTGTACAGTGACCAGAGTGGTTTGATCTGCAAACAAACCCTATTGCAAATATTTGCTAAGATTCAGAGAAATGCATATCGATGACCATGACACACTTTGGTTCCTAGAGTCTCTTGAGAAAATTCCTTCACAGAAGCTCTTTTCACATGGAATGGTTCTTGCTCACCACCACCACCAAAGCTGCAGCAGTACAGAAGTTCCACCTTCTGAGAAAGTTGAATTGAGAGTCAGTGTCTGCAAAAGGAACCCCTCCCTGCAAATAGTTGCCCATGCAGAACAGCTCCTTTGGAGACATTAGTGTTTGCGTGTCTCACTCAAAATGAACATGTTGCCCAAGCAGGTGGAACCTCTAAAATTTGCTTGCTTGCTTATTTATTTATTTGCTGTATCCCCATGATAATAAAGGGATGTCCTTTGATGCTCAAGCGGTGGCCTACAAATTCACCTCCGTCAAATCATCCGTCTTCTTTTTGTCTTGCTTTGGAAGTTCACAAATTATGCTCTAGGTCAGGGACGTCCATGCTGGATCCTCCTAACAGATGGTCCATGTTGTGCTCGGCTCTGAAACTCTTCTCTAACTGGCTTGTGGGTGGGGCTTGCCCCACTCCAAGCCGGTGGTGCCACAGTTATGCCAATGGTCTTTAGCCAATCAGCAGCATGGCAAGGTTGGGGGTATTTATTTGGCAACGCGACGTAGGGACCTCCTTTTGCTTCACGCTGCTGATCACCCAACACTGGTTAATTATGCTGTGTTTGGCCTTGCTTTGGACTTCAGTTGGTCGCCGGTTTTGGAATGGGGGCCAGGTAGGAATTTTTTCCAATGTGACAGATTGGCTGTGGCCACTTGGTTTTTCCCTACCTCTTAGCAATCGTCACAACTTTGTAAGGTTTGGCGGTTAGGCATTGGTTTGGGGGAATGTGGGGAGGGGAGGTGCAGCCATGACCTGCCCCTCCAATGAACACGGCATTCCGTTAAAGGAATCCAGGGGTCTGGATCTCATCTGAAGCCCAGAGAGGGGCAAGGGCCATGCGAGGACCCCCGGGAACCCCAGGGGTGAGCACCAGTCTATATACATTGATGGAGCCCCCCTGCTGGTTATTTACCCTTTCCAGGCTTCCTGCAGGGTGGGGCAGGAGCCAGATATACCATATTTTTCGCCCTATATGACGCACTTTTTCCCCTCCAAAAATGAAGGAGAAATGTGTGTGCATCCTATGGGGCGAATGCAGGCTTTCGCTGAAGCCTGGAGAGTGAGAGGGGTCGGTGCACACAGACCCCTCTCACTCTCCAGGCTTCAGGAAGCTCTGTGCAACCCTCGGGAGACTGGCGCGACTTTGTGCTGGTCTCCTGAGAGCTGCACAGAGCCGCCTGCAGTCCCGGGCTTCACGCAGCTCTGCGCAGCCCTAGGGAGCCCGGTGCCAAGTCGTGCCGGTCTCCCAAGGGTTGCGCAGAGCTGCCTGCATTCTGAAGCCTGGGGCACGCTGAAGAGCACACCCGGGCTTTGCGCAGCTCTCCGCAAGCCTGGGGAGACCGGTGCGACTTCCCGCCGGGCTCCCTAGGCTTGCGGATAGCAGGCTGTTCTCAGGGCTGGGGTCGGGGGAAGCTCGGGAAATATTTTTTCCCCTTTTATTTCCCCCCAAAAAAACTAGGTGCGTCCTATGGGGCGGTAGGTCCTATGGGGCAAAAAATATGGTAGTTTGATACCAATGCCTACGTCAATACCAGTCACATTTGTGTATTTTAATAAAGTTGTGGCCAAAATTTGCCCATTAACATTTAAACGAAATTCTGTCTCCACTGTGTCTTTATTTTCATAGGGGATGGGTTTGGGGGCTCGAAGCACAACTCCCAAGAGGGAGTTTCTCTCCTGGAGGGGGGAAACTGGCACCTTTTTTGGGGGGGAGTTCAGAGTAGTTAAGCTTTTTTAGGGGGACAGGTCAAAGTGGTTGAGCATTTTTAGGGCAGCTTCCCAAAACTTTTGACCTTTTTTTAAACAGTAAGTGTGCAGAACTAAAATAAATTGCTCACCAACAGCACAGATGGACAACAGACAACAAGGGAACGCTCACTAAACATGACACAGGGAAAGACCAAGGGGGGAGTGGGCGGAGACATGATTCTTAACAACGCAAGTGAAAAGGATCCCATGATCGACCACGATCATCCAGGGATCGACCAGTTGATCGCGGTCAACCACTTGGACACCCCTGCTCTAGGTGAAGTCTTTGGTCAGATCATGACCTGATAATGGTGTTTGAAAGCCAAAAGAAACGATAATTTGCACCAGGCACCATTAGTAAGCTAATCATCTATGTACTATGCACCAGAAACTGACATCCCATGAACTGATTGCTTTTCATTCTTTTATATGGTGCTGTATATCAGTTCTAGCTGTAAATATCTACATCAAAACTGCATCATTAACTTGACTGCGGGTGAGTGCTAGACACACCCATTAAAAAACTGGCCAAAATTTTCTGTGAAATGCAGGATCCGTTAGTAACATTTCACACTGCCGCAGGGAATTTGCCTCTTTCTGCATAATTCGTCTATAAAACGTCATAACCTTTTAATCAATGCCATTTCCATCAACATAACCCTAATTTTACATTAATCATTTTGGGTAATTTGTCCATTTCATCCTCGGATGACATTTTAAACGACAACGTTTTCCGAGTCTGCAAAAGATTAGATTGTGTAAAATGTTGTCTTAATTCTCCAAGTACTTTTTACCTGTAAGTGAGGTCAGGTCACAATGCGGTTTTTCAGCACCCAGAGCCAGTGGTTAATTACAAACGAAACCAAAACAGCTTTTGATAAGCACATGTTTTGTGTCAATACAAGGTGCTTTTCCGTTCTCTCAAACAGAGCGTGTGGGACCAAGTTCTCCTCAGGATTCCCATCAAACTGCTGCAGTTGTTTGAAATGTAAACTCTTTGCCAAAGCATCACAGGAAATTTGCACCATCTGAGCTATTGCAAGATTTGACGATGTTGGACTTTTAAAGAAAAAATGTAAGGATTGCAAAGTGCCATGTCTGTCAGAATTCTTTCTGAACTCTGGGTATCTGTAAAACACAAAAGGCACAGTAACTCTGTGTCTTGCTATCAGCTTCCCCCCCTGAGAGATATTAAGATCCTTTTAAGGGTTCTCCTTCATCTAATATATAACACCCTTGAGGCATTTTAGCAATTAAAATGAGGAAGTAGATGCTTTCATGCTTTAATTTATACACTATTCAAACATTGCTTCGGCAATGCTTTCATTTGGCTAAATTTGCTTGAACATAATGAAAACTTCCAAGTTTTCCAGTTCAAAATTGCAAATGGCTTTTGACAGCCATGTTTTCCTTCCCTCTGATTCCCCCGCTCTTCCCAACTTGAGCTAGCTGGGGAGTTGCAATACGCAGAAAAACTCATGTCCAAAGGCAGAACGATAACAGAACCAGAGTTGGGGACATCTCTCTTTTCTTGGTCTTGCCCTTTGGGCTCCCTTCATCATCTCGTCCTCATTCTCTGTCCCATTGCTTTGGAATGACTTGCAACAGACACACATTTTCATCTGACCCCGTTCCAGTGGCTGGCACCCAGTTCTTTCCTCTGAGTGCCGTTCCTTAATCGCTTCTTACACCACCTCCCTTCTGTTGTGCTCGACAGTTTCCTCTTCCCCAATTTCTATTTAGATTATGTGGAGCAGGCGTGGGTAGCACCTGACTTTCCTATGCAAAGCACTTGTCATGTTCCTCATTAGAGCGAGCATCTACGTGAAGCAAAAGGGGTGCAAAAGATTGCTATGATTCAGTGGTGTTGCACCAGCTCAGTCCTTAATGCTGAGATGCCACCAGGTGGGCACGGGGCACAGAGGGTTCACGGGGCCGCACTGCACTTCCTGTTGGTGCAGAGGGGAGTCCGCCTGGCTGACACGGCCCTTGGTGGATGCATCTCCCCAACACTGGCTTGGCAGCTATTTAGCGAGGGAACTGGGGGCACGGCAGCAAAGCCAGGCTGGGCTCTGGGACCCAGAGACCCCCAGTGGCAGGCAGGGCAGGACGGGGATCCTTGTATGGGGGGACCTGGTTCACACCCCCTCAAAATCATGCACTGGGGCTACAGCCCTCCTGGCCCACCCCATATTATGCCCCTTGTATGTATTGAAAGCCAAAGTGGGGTTCGGGGGGGGGGGAGTAAATTAAAAACAAAACCCAGTTGCAGATAGCAGGAGCAAATCAAATTGTGCAACCTACAAAACACCTCAGAGGAAGGCAAATTGTTTTAAGAAGTGCTGAATCCAGATCAAATCTGAATCTTGTGATCAGTGCACACCACTACGGACAGTGTTCTACTCAATAGGTGTGCTGGTGCAAAAATTGTGGGAATGTTCCGGGAGGCAGGAGAGGATATATTGTTTATTAATATCCTTCCTAATTTGCGCTAGCAAGTTCCTTTACTTAGCAGAGTTTACATTTCCCTTTTTACATGTACAGCAGATAGCTGGTTGCAGGCTCATTTAAGCCTCTCAATACTAGATTCTTGGTAAATCCCCTTATATCCCTCCTAAAAGAATATGCACGCCACAATCTTGTGTAAACTCAATAGAAGAAGTTTACTCACATCATCATCAGTTCACAGTTGGATCCCTGAAGGCAGACTTAGTTACAAAGTATGTAGATGTGGAACTATCCCATATGAGGATAATCCCAGTGTCCTCTGTTGGCTGGAAGCCAACAGAGCATCTCTAGCTAAAAAGCTGCTCCAATTTTGGAGGAAGTCAAAGAGAGAGAGTGCTGTGTGCCTTGTGCTTTTGTTACCTGAACAGGAAAGGTCACGCCCACCTCTAGTCACATGCAAAGGAAGCATGTCCCAGCCAGGAGGGAAAAATGAAGTTTTTGACTGGCTGGACCAAACATCCCCTTGCACTCTTGTCCACTCTAGGAAAACAAGGAATGTTGTACTTGACTGCTATTTATGTATCATATCCCACAAAAATCAGGGCTAGTGTAATGGAATCTCACCCCATTTCCTCCTGCACACATCCTGCACCATCTCAAAATATGCTGTGAAAGGTTGAGGGAACCCCCAAAACAGCTTTAGCAGGTATGGTGGGGGAGGAGAGGAAAAGTTTGTTCCATCATGCTAGGAGAAATCCTCGTGCTGGTAGAATGTCTGCTTCACATTGCATGGATACAACCCTAAATATGGAAGACCAACAGCATCAATAGAGGAAATGTATTTTGCTAAAGGAGGGTATTTGTTAAATATAGAAGACCAACAGCAACCACAGGCAGAATATACTGTGCATGTTTCTTTTTTCTCCACACCTGACCACACTTTTAATAGATCCTCATTACTGTTTGACCTTAATGTTTGCAAACCTGCTGAGTGCAGCTGCTCTATTGCTAGCCAGAGGCTGGCTGTGATCTAATGGCAGCTGCTTCCAGTTGCTCTGGCATGGTTCCTCCTTAAGTGCTGACACCTCAGTAAACAGGTACCCCATTCCAGCAATGAGTACAGGGGTAGGAAGCATGCACACATGCTCACTCCAAGAGAGCAAGAAAAGAAAAGGCAACAGCAAAACCAGAACCAGAACCTGTTAGTGATTGTGTTAGGAGGGTGACCAAACAAATTGAGAATTACTTCTCAAGTGTGATAAACGCAGAAGTTCCCAAGCATGGCAAACCTACACGACCATCAAAGGCAAGGCTGAAGTACAGGCATTAGATACACACCCAACCAAAATCACATCCAAATAGGATTTCATTCAGAGAAGACATTTCTTTCTTGCTTTCCATCCTCATCTACCGACTTACAGACGGCTGCTGGTTTCGATATAATGGAAACAATGTCTTCCTGCTATGTGAGAAAGACAGGCACATGCGCTCAGCCCTTCCCTCTTGTCTTTTCTGTGCACAAGAAGATAGGAAACTATTTTAATGGGGAGCTTTTTGGTTCAGAGTTGAGTAAACCTAACCATGTTTAAGGTAAAGGTAAAGGGACCCCTCACCATTAGGCCCAGCCGTGACCGACTCCGGGGTTGCGGCGCTCATCTCGCTTTATTGGCCAAGGGAGCCAACGTACAGCTTCCGGGTCATGTGGCCAGCATGACTAAGCCGCTTATGGTGAACCAGAGCAGCGCACAGAAACGTCGTTTACCTTCCCACTGGAGTGGTACCTATTTATCTACTTGCACTTCAACATGCTTTTGAACTGCTAGGTTGGCAGGAGCTGGGACTGAGCAATGGGAGCTCACCTCATCACGGGGATTCGAACTGCCGACCTTCTGATCGGCAAGTCCTAGGCTCTGTGGTTTGTCCCACAGCACCACCCGCGTCCATGAGTAAACCATGTTTACTCAGACGTAATTCCTACTGAATTCAACGGGGCTTACCCTCAGGTAAGAGGGGTAAGGATTGCAGCCTCTTTGTCATAGGCTACGCTACCTCCCTTCACAGATTGTATAATTCTTAAAGGTGGCCAATGTTGACCAATAAAACAATAGTCAATGCCATTCACCAAAAATCACTGTCCACCTGTGAAAGAATATTTTGTAATTGTGAAACACATGGCAATAGCCAATCCCCAGGATAGCTTCCTCACCTCTTTGCACTGTGTTTGATTAGCTTGTCCCACAGCACTAGTACAAGGGAGCTAAAAGGATTGTGGTGCATGCATTTTATTTTTGAAGTTCATTGCGACCTTTTCCTGAAACACCCTTCCTAAGTGGAAGGGCAAGTGGCTATGTTTCATCTTGGAATGTTTCGGGGATGTGTGTGGTGTGAGAGGGAGAGAGCTATAGGGAGCCATTTACCTGGTACTACAGAGGTTTTCCTTGGGCTAAAACCATATTTTTCCATGTCAGCAAACTGACCTTTAGTCATTCCAAAGTGGGGAAAGATTTCATGATGAACATTTTACTGGAGGATGGATTTGCTTGTGTTACAGGGAATGGGACAATCATTTGCAGATGGTCAGAAGGCAATGTTGCCTTGCCCAGCACCATCCTGCCAAATGGTAGGGTAGTTCAAATTTGATTTGCCTATTGTTTTTGGCCATAACTGGGGAAAAGTATGGGCAGTCAGAGTCTTCATACTTCAGTGCCTCCTGCTCTGAATCTGAAGGCTCAGAGGAAACCATAACACCAAAAAATATCCTGAGACACAGAAAGAGAAGGGTGGCTCCAGACCTGTCTGTTACTGCCAGTAAGCCTAAAATGAATTTGTATCGGAGCTTCCCATAGCTCTAAAGGATATAGCCTAGTGGTGAGGAACCTGTGGCCCTTCAGACGTTGCTGGACGTCAACTCTCATCAGACCCAACCTGCATGACCAACGGTGATGGAGGATGACAGCTGGAGTCCAATAACATTTCCCAACCCCTATCTAGCCCAGTGAAGCATTGTCCAGACCTATTGGATATTATTCAAAAGCCTTACTTGCAGAACTTCAAAACAGAGCAAAAACATCAAAGATACATCCAAATAATTTCGTACAATATCTTGTGCAAGTCTAGCACAGGTTTGTCTTCTTAGAAATAAAATAACTTATAATTAGAGCTAACAAACGTAGCTCTCTCTCACACAGGCTCCATTAGCCTTCCTTCCAGCCCCACAAAGCCTGGGGATAAAGACTCAAGGCAACTCCCTTTCAAAATGGAGATTTGCAACCAAATACCTTTGTCACCTGATCTAAGGTTAAACATTCATGTGTTAGCTAGCAGAAAACAACAATAGTTAATTATCAGCCCATCAAGGAGTTCAGAGACCACTTAGTATACTTTAATGGAATTTCCCCACATTTAAGTGTACAGGAATACACACTCCTCATTTCAGTGTCAATTATACAATTATACTCATAGGTGCCTGCACTGAAATATCTATGCTGCCTTTTTGTTCACAGTGGAGTTGGAAGCAATGGCATTTAATCCAATATGCTGACTATCCTCTTCATTCCAGTGGCAGTGGGGCTAGTTTTGCATTCATAATGAAATTCTGCCATGGTTTCATATTTTCTCCGTCCATTTTTTGTCTTCTTCTAGCTCCTGAAAAATGACACAGGTCCCCTTCACATGCCCCTCCAGTGGCATGGATGGTTGTCCGCCATACTGGCAGGGATGTGTATTGCATGAAACTACCATATGTTTAGAGCAAATTGAACAATTTTTCCTGCCCAGACATCAGCCAGCCAGAAGGGAAAGCAGTGACTGGCGGGAAATTTTTCACTTGATGGAGCCATTTTCACAAATGGTATCTGTATTCATCCATGCTTCCAAGGTTGGGGTTAAACCATACAGTCGCAGCTGCGTTGCCTGTGAGTGTGTGTTTAGTGAGAGGTCACAGAAAGAACAGTGTACTTTTGATGACCTTCAATCATTCCCTTGAAAGCCCACAGAACATTTCTCTGATTCAAACTGAAATGCCAACCGTGTCATAATTTTTCTGCCAAGATAATGATGCCATTTCAGGTATCTTCAGTTAATCTTGGAGAAAATTATTCATTACCAAGTCACTATTAGTTATCTTTCTCCCCCTACATGAGTGCAATCATTAAAAAGAGGAGGAAAATCTAATGAGCTGATTTTTTTTATCAACAATAAATAACTTGAACTAATTACCTTTTAATTTAATTTTCCCTGCTCATGCAGATTAGGGAGCAGAGAGGTGGACATTTTCTTTGCTTCGTGAAATTAAGAACTCCCTTGTGCAAGCATGTTCATTCCTGCTTTGTTGTTTTTTGTTTGTTTGTTTGTTTTTAAAAACCAAACATTGCAGGTTGCTTCCCCCCCCCTGATTAATAGTGGTAAAACTTTCATTTAAATGAGGTTCAAGTGGCAAGGGGGATACTTCAGTGAAATGACGCTCTTCTTCATAACTGCTGTGCATAAAAGAAAACACAATCTATTGCTAATTTAAGCCCTTTCTATTTATTTCATAAAATTTATACATCACTTAATTTGTGCAAAAAGATAAAATGTGGGGCTGCCTAAAAGTTCAGAACCCCATGTTTGCTTGCATGCAAAATAAGGAACACATGATGCCTGCAATTATTAAAATATCATATGCCAGTATATGTATTTAAATGGTTTATATACCACTCAACTGCAGTAATTGCTAAACAGGTGCAATACAAAAAAATTAAAAATCAGTTAAAACTATATCATCACAATGTTTGCACACTGTGCCTTTTCATTTTTACATACTAGACCTTCTGCTTCTCTGTTTACATATCCATGAGAAGTGTGGTGCAGTTTTGAAGTTCCTTTGAAGTCAGCTGAAAAAATTAGCATTTTTAAAGGTTATTTTTCAAGCAGCCATGAAAAGCCAAAAAAAAAAAAGGGGGGGTGAGGGGGAAGGGAACGATTAGCACCAGACCTGGCTGGAAAGGAAATGACATCTGTCTTATTCAGCACAGCATTTGGAAAGGTAACATAGGGAGGGAGAGAAAACTTTCTACCACGTATATTGCTTCCTTATTATGACTGAACATATGGTATGGAAGATCACATACTGCTCTATGACTCCTGAAGCGTCTGGGAACAGCAGGGTGAATTGTGGAGCGGGGGAAAGTATTACTTCCAAAGTTAAAATCAAACCCTAAGGATATTGGCACACAGTACTCAACATATTTACTTGGAAGTAAGTCCCATTGATTTTAGCAGAACTTGCATCTAAGGAAGTGTTTTTAAGATTGCAACCTTGGGGTGTATTCACACGCTCCATGCATTCGTCTAATCTTTCACGTTGTAAAGTTATACAGTACACACTTCTGGCATGAAGGCAAACCACCTGAGGAGGAATTAAGAACAGGAAAGCAATACTTGTCATGGAAACTTGCACAACTTGTGTTGGTGAAAGTGAGAGGCCATGCGCTTCTCACTTCTATGAACTCTGTGCTCTGATTGTCCAGTCAGCTATCCCATGATGCCCCACAAGACAACAACCCACTGATGGCAGTTTCCTCCTTCATTCCTTCAGCTTGTCTTCTGCCTTTGTTCTATAAAACATTGAAGTCACTTAGATCCAGGTTGCACTGACTTCCAGTACGTTTCTGAGTACAATTCAAAGTGTTGGTGCTGACCTTGAAAGCCCTAAACAGCCTCAGCCCAGTATATCTGAAGGAGCATCTCCACCCCCATTGCTCAGCCCAGACACTGAGGACCAGCGCCAAGGGCCTTCTACTGGTTCCCTCACTGCGAGACGTGAGGTTACAGAGAATAAGGCAGAGGGCCTTCTCGGTGGAATGCCCTCCCACCAGATGTCAAGGAAATAAACAATTATCTGACTTTTAGAAGATATCTGAAGCTTCTTGGTGACTCGGGCGATGGAGGACTTCATCACTTGGACCGACTCCTCTCGTATCCGCCAGCATGTGCTCAACTACAATCACGAATGGGATGATTTTGATTTGGCTTGCTAATTATAATTTTTTTAAGTGGGGGACCTTTTCCCAATTTGTTAACCTTACTTATTTATTAAATTTGTACACTGCCCTTCATCCGAAGATCACAGGGCGGTTCATAACATAAGAATGCCAAATTCATACAGAATAAAACAAAAACATCTATTAAAAAAATATATCTGAAGGCAGCCCTGTTTAGGGAAGTTTTTAATGTTTGATCTTTTATCGCTTTTATTATTATTATTATTTTAATATTCTGTTGGGAGCCATCCAGAGTGGCTGGGGAAACCCAGCCAGTTGTCTGGGATATAAATAATAAATATTATTATTATTATTATTAGCTACCTTGCCTACAGGTAAGAGGCTTAGGACCCCCCCGCACTGAGTCTTTTGAGGCTGTATTCGGCAACATGCCATTGATGCAATCATAGTGCGTTAGTGGTGATTTATACTGGATTGTTCACACATCATGGAATCATAGAAACTTAAGAGTTGTAAGGGACCCAGGGGTCATCTAGTCCAACCCCCTGCAATGCCGGAATCTCAGCTAAAGCATCCCCAAAAGATGGCCATCCAACTTCTGCTTAAAAACCTCCAAGGAAGGAGAATCCACCACCTCTTGTAGGAGTCGGTTCCACTGTTGAACAGCTCTTACTGTCAGAACGTTTTTCCTAATGTTGAGCTGGAATCCTCTTTCTTGTAACTTGAAGCCATTGGTTTGAGTCCGACCCTCCAGAGCAGGAGAAAACAAGCATGCTCCCTTCTCCATGTGACAGCCCTTGAGATATCTGAAGATGGCTGTTAAATCTCCTCTCAGTCTCCTCTTTTCCAGGCTAAACATACCCAACTCCTTCAAGTGCTCCTCTTAAGGCTTTGTTTCCTGCATTATTCTGCCCCAGTGGAGAGCCTTCGGCTCCCCTCACCTCGTTTGGATGGCCAAAGTCATTTACTGGGGGATGGCCGCTGTCAAATGCTGACAGCTTGTAGGAGCCACAGGTGAGAGCTGACTGCAGCAGTTTACAACAATGTAAAAACATAAAACAAAACAATAAAACCCTAAAAGGTTAAAAAACCCCAGTTAAGAACAAAAAAAGATTAAAAATAAACATCAATATATAGAAAATATTGCATACATGGGGATAGCCAAGGGGGTGGGCACACAGCTTGTCAGGGAACTGCCATCGGAGAGTCAGGTGGTGGAAGGGCTCAAGGAGGCTAGGAGACCTTCGGATGCGGAGGAAGGAACCAGTAGGGGGAGAGGGAGAGTTCCTGCAGAAACTCAATCGGAGGAATGGCTCCAAGATGTTTCCAGTGAGAACAGCGGGGAGGGCTCAGGACCTCCGCCGGGGACGCCCACTCCGCGCAGGAAACTGTCACGCAGAGAATCCAGAAGGACAGTTTCCGTCAAGGAACTCTTATGTTGGCGTAAATTCCGGAAGCGCCCACTGACGGATTCTGCCAGTGATTGAGGTAGCCATGCACCCATGGCTCCGCGGACTGGGAGAGTTTAGGAACTGATGGCAAAGCTTGGAGGGCTTAAACGCTTACGCACGAGCAGCCCCTTTTTCCCATTACACAGCTGTTTCCCCTAATTCAAGTATATAAATAAAAATACTTAACTAAAAGTAGAAATAATCAGAGCATTTGAAATGGAAATACTTGCTAAGGTCACTTGGATGAAGTTGTGGCGCATTCTAGTGACACAACTGGCAACCCAACTGAGCATCAGGCATGGCTTCCAGGAACTCACCCATCCAATCACAGGTAGCTCAGTTGTGGGAAAGGATGCGTGTCCCTGCCCCCCGAAATAAATCCTTGCTATGCTCATATTCACATTTTGATATGGAAATGTAGAGAACTGAACTTAAGACCCATCCCTGAGGCTCAAATAAGTGTTAGACGTGTAAAGAGAAAGAAGGTACATTTAACCATATGTGGCGGAAGTGTAAAGTTATAAAAAAAATTATTGGGAAACGATTTATAATGAAATGAAAAAAGTTTAAAGTAATGTTTGTTAGAAAACCAAAAGTTATTACAGGACAAGAATTGCCAAAAGAGCTGAATAACTTATTTATGTATGTCACAACAGCCACCAGGATTCAACTAGCTCAAAAGTGGAAAGACGGCAAGACACCAGCGAAAGAAGACTGGCAAGCTAAAATTACGGAATATGCTGAAATGGTTAAATTAACAGGGGAACTAAGACACAAAGACAATGGAGACTTCAAAAAGGACTGGGAACTGTTTATGTTGTATTTGCAGAAATATTGTAAAGAAATAGACTCACTAGCAGGGTTTGAGTAAACACTTACAACCAAGAAAATGAGTGCAAAAGATAAAAAACAATAATGAGGGGATTAATTAAGCATAAGAAATAGTATGAATGATATGTAGAAATGCATTTAGAGAAAGTATTTTGAAATTAAGGTAAAACAATAGAAGCAGAAATAGTGAATATTTAAAGAACCAGAAAGGGGAAGTTGAGAGGAGTCACTGGGTGGGGGGGAGAAAGAGATTCATTTATTTTTATGTTGTATGTTTATGATGAATATGTTGATTATAAAACTGTGAAACCCAATAAAATTCTTATTTAAAAAAAGAGCCATCCCTGATCCCAGTCTAATTGCCTGACTTGGTACGGTGGACGGTCAGGTTGTGAACATGATTTGTGCGGGATGCACGTTCTCAACCCGTTCGCACCCCGCATCTGCATGTCTGAGCACACGCGGGTTGCGATTCGGTGCTTCTGCGCATGCGCAAAGCGTGATTTAGTGCTTCTGCACATGCGCGACCACCAAAACCCGGAAGTAACCCGTTCTGGTACTTCTGGGTTTTGGCAGTCCGCAACCTAAAAAACTACAACCTGAAGCGGCTGTAAGCCAAGGTATGACTGTATAGGAAAGGTATACACAGCGTTTTTGTTTGGGTTGATATTTGGGACACATGGATGCCTTGATTTTTTTATTTCCTTTGTTTCTGGCCAAGTGCCATTCCTGGGAACGACTGCTAGCATGCCTCATGTTTACCCACCCTGACACGTGACTTCGCACCAACTCCGGGTTCTTGTGAAATGGGGCAGAGGTGGGCATTACTTGAGATATCAAAGTATTAGCTCCCTTTCTGTAAAGTGATAAATGACGCCATATCATTTGTATTCACCGAGGGCAGACACTGAGCCTCTGCTCATTTCATCAAAGAACTATTTATGAGGCTGTAAAAAAGATGAGTTTCTCCGAATAGTCTCCAAATTAAACTTTTTAAAGTTTAATGTTGGCACACAAGAATAATTACAGTTATAAACCATTAAACATTTAGAGGAAATTTATAGGATTGGAGGGAGAAAATTTACAGCTGTGGCCTAATACAATAAATTTCTTCTGCAAAAGCAGCTCCACATAACATTTCTACCAGGGATTCCACATTTTTATTTTTATTTCATTTTTGGGGGGATTATCAACAAAATGTTTGGAAATCATTTATTCACAAAGATAAATAGTTTTCTTAAGATGCTGGTGGAAATAGTCAATACAGGTTTTTTTTAAAAAATAAATAGAACAACAACCAATGTTGTTCTTTGAGCTCATTTTGTGAGATCCAGCTATATATCCTGTAAAATCCTAGAAAGCATTGCAGTAGCTGCTTATTCCCTCCAGAGTTATAAGCTAACAATCACCATATGTTCTGCAGAGGCATGAACCTGAGTCAGGGATTTATGTCTCTATAGCAGAGGTGGACCAACTTCAGTCTTGCATGATGTGTTTGTGTATGTATCCCCTTGGTTTAACCACTTAAAAATGAAGGGGAAATGCATACTTTGATCTTTCTTACAGCTGTTAAGCAAACTGTCAACCAAAGCAACTTCAGTAACAATGAAACAGGCTTGCATGCTAAGGATTTATGACCGTAAGAAAAATTGTTGGATTACACCAAAGGCTCATCTAGTCTAGCAACCAGTTTCATACCCTCCAACATTTCTCCATTGAAAATTGTTGTTGTTATTTAGTCGTTTACTCGTGTCCACCTCTTCATGACCCCATGGACCAGACCATGCCAGGCACTCCTGTCTTCCACTGCCTCCCGCAGTTTGGTCAACCTCATGTTGGTAACTTCGAGTACACTGTCCAACCATCTCATCCTCTGTCGTCCCCTTCTCCTTGTGCCCTCTATCTTTCCCAACATCAGGGTCTTTTACGGGGAGTCTTCTCTTCTCATGAGGTGGCCAAAGTATTGGAGCCTCAGCTTTAGGATCTGTCCTTCCAGTGAGCACTCAGGGCTGATTTCCTTCAGAATGGAGAGGTTTGATCTTCTTGCAGTCCATGGGACTCTCAAGAGTCTCCCCCAGCACCATAATTCAAAAGCATCAATTCTTTGGCAATCAGCCTTCTTTATGGTCCAGCTCTCACTTCCATACATCACTACTGGGAAAACCATAGCTTTAACTATACAGACCTTTGTCGGCAAGGTGAGGTCTCTGCTCTTGAAGATGCTGTCTAGGTTTGTCATTGCTTTTCTCCCAAGTAGCAAGCGTCTTTTAATTTCGTGACTGCTGTCACCATCTGCAGTGATCATGGAGCCCAAGAAAGTAAAATCTCCCACTGCCTCCATTTCTTCCCCTTCTATTTGCCAGGAGGTGATGGGACCAGTGGCCATGATCTTCGTTTTTTTGATGTTGAGCTTCAGACCATATTTTGCGCTCTCTCTTTCACCCTCATTAAGAGGTTCTTTAATTCCTCCTCACTTTCTTCCATCAAAGTTGTGTCTTCTGCATACCTGAGGTTGCTGATATTTCTTCCAGCAATCTTAATTTCGGCTTGGGATTCATCCAGTTCAGCCTTTCACATGATGAATTTTGCATATCAGTTCAATAAGCAGGGAGACAATATACAGCCTTGTCGTACTCCTTTCCCAATTTTGAACCAATCAGTTGTTCCATATCCAGTTCAAACTGTAGCTTCTTGTCCCACATAGAGATTTCTCAGGAGACAGATCAGGCACTCCATTGAAAATAGAGATCTCCTATTCCATAATTTTATTATTTATACCCTGCCCACCTGATTTGGTTGCCCCAGCCACTCTGGGTGGCTTCCAACATACAGTATATAAAAACATAATAAAACATTAAACATTTTAGAAACTTCCCAATACAGAGCTGCCTTTTGATGTATTCTAAAGGTTTTGTAATTACTTATCTCCTCAGCTTGGGGGTTGCATAATTCCATACCCTCCAACATTTCTCTGATGAAAATAGGGTCATCCTAAGGAAAAGTGGAACATTCTGGGATCATATCAGAAACCGGGATGGCTTCTGTAAATCTGGGACTGCCCCTGGAAAATAGGGAAATGTTGAAGGGTATGCTTTTATTTTTTAAAAATTCAGCAAAGTAAAATACTCCATGCAAAATTACAGTATGAGCAATAAACACATCAATGACAACATCAGTAAAAAAATACCCCAGCAAACCCAGGGCAGCTCACAACAACTTAAAATTAAAAATAGCTAAGACGAATAGAGTCACAGGAATAGGATGGGCCTTGAAAACACATATCTCAGTTGTCGGAGTCCTATGTACAAATGTCTATGTTCAGCATTCACCAAAAGTTGTATATTAAAGGTGCCAAATGCACTTCTGTTAGAAAGGAATTGCACTCCTTAGTGGCTGCCACAGAGAATGATTTCTTTTAGGCCATCGCCACCCCAAACCTCTGAAGAAGGTGGAATTGCCAAGAGGATAGTTGCTAGAAAGAATTTCACATTGCAAAGGCTGTCTAAATCACAATATTTGGGGGAGACATCTAAAAACAGGCAGGAACAAAGCCTGGTACTAGAGTTGTCCCTGAACTTTGCCTAAAGGGAAATTTCAAGATGAGAGTTGGAAGTTCTTGTTAGGTGGGAGTGATAAAAATAAACCCAGGAAGCAAAATGAGAAGACTAGCAGAATTTATCAATGAGATTCTGCACATCCAAGAAAATATGGAGAGAGCGAGAGCACGTGTGTTTTGCTATAGTATACAGCAAGGAAGCAGAAGAACAAATGTGGGTTTCTCTTTCTCTTTCTGGACTTGCTGACTGGTAGATTGGGCTGAGTTAATAATGATAATTACAGCTTTTGTCTTCAGGCAGCTAAAAGCTTCCGCAAAAATCCATGTTCAGGAAAAGTAAGTTTTGACTTTCATGAGCTTGATACATAGTAGTCAGCATCAGAGTCTAATAACCCTAATTTCTTTCTCTTTGCTTATTTATTCCAGATACCCTTCGTGTAGTAGATGATTATACTCTTTAACATACCGGGGGTGGGGGTGGAAATAGTGCTTTGTTTCCTCATTTATACATTACATTAGTGCATGCCTCTCTTAAATAATCATTCATGTGGTAGGAAAGCAGCCTATATATCGTGGCCTTTGCATAGCAATCTTTTTTAAATGCATAATTTAAGTCCTTTCTTTATTGGGTTTTGTTTTGAACTGCTAATTTTCTCCCTCTAATTAAACAAGTTTAGAGTATATTATAGTAGGAGTTATCAGAAGGGTCTGAAGATGAAGTCAGGCAACCAGTATTTTGAGGCATCTGATGCCCTGTCCCAGAGGGCACACAGGGTACTTGGGTCGCTGAAGATGCATACCCCTCAACCGCCCAGATTAAATGAGGACATCCTGTTTTGGGGCACTGAGGCCATGCATGGGTCACATGACTTGTGCAGGGCATGTCCTGGTTTTGCAGGGTGATGTGTTGGATGATATAGAGCCCATAGACTCCCTCTGCTCATCTCCTGCCCCGTAACAGTGTCAACCATCCTCGCGGCTCTACAACCTCTCACACCACCAATGAAAGCAAACAAACACACCACCAATGAAAGCAAACAAACATCTTCACCATCATGAAGATGATAGAATGCTTGGAACCTGCAAAAATGACTGGGAGAATAAGAGGAAACTCAAACCAGAAAGTGTGTAAAGAATGGAAAACATTTAAAGCCTATCTAAAACAATATTGTGGAAATGCAAATCTCCTGACAGGTCTAGATTGAATCTTGAATATTAAGGAAGACTATAAATGTAGAATAATTTCTGGATATGTAATAGATGTAACGGGACGCGGGTGGTGCTGTGGGTTAAACCACAGAGCCTAGGACTTGCCAATCAGAAGGTCAGCGGTTCGAATCCCCACGACGGGGTGAGCTCCCGTTGCTCGGTCCCTGCTCCTGCCAACCTCGCAGTTCGAAAGCATGTCAAAGTGCAAGTAGATAAATAGGCACCGCTCCAGTGGGAAGGTAAACAGTGTTTCCGTGCGCTGCTCTGGTTCGCCAGAAGCAGCTTAGTCATGCTGGCCATATGACCCAGAAGCTGTACACCGGCTCCCTCAGCCAAAAGCGAGATGAGCGCCGCAACCCCAGAGTTGGCCACGACTGAACCTAATGGTCAGGGGTCCCTTTACCTTTACCTAACAGATGTAACAGGAAATGCGTAACAGATAAGAATATGTGGAAAGCACAATGAGGTGAATCGGAAGTCAAAAGTGTGTGTGATGTTAGATGACGTGTTGTTAGTTAATGTTTAGTTGTCATTGAGGTATTGTCTTCGTAAAAAACAAACAAATGACAAAAAAACAAACAAAAGCAAACAAGCAAACAAACAAACAGGTAAAGAAAGAACCTATCCTTGCAATGCTGACACAAAAACTCTGCACATACACTAAGCAACAACGAAAGATCACTACCCACTCTCCAATTCTCTCTCCCGACCAACCTCGCAATGTCAATAATAATAATAATAATAATAATAATAATAAATTTTATTTATATCCTGCCCTCCCCAGCCGAAGCTGGGCTCAGGGCGGCTAACAACAATCAAAATAGTCCAACATTCTAAAAACATTCATTATAAAATCAATTAAAATCAAATTAAGATCAAATTAATGGCAACCATCAAGCAGAATTCTGTGCAGATTGCCAGAGGAGGGGGTCAGGCTGCGCCCTGACCAAAGGCCTGGTGGAACAGCTCTGTCTTGCAGGCCCTGCGGAAAGATGTCAGGTCCCGCAGGGCCCTAGTCTCTTGTGACAGAGCGTTCCACCAGATTGGAGTCGAGAAAGCCTATGACAGCAGCGTCTCACAATGAAAGTAACAGATCTGTAGAAAGGACACTATGAATTGAAAACAGAGACGTTGTATGTACCCTTGTTGACTATGACAGTCCTTTAATAAAAATAACTTTTAAAAAACATGGAAGCAGAGATGAGCTAAAGAATCAACCAATGCCGAGAAGCAGTGTTTTTTTTCTCTGAGGGGATGCAGTGGGATGCATACCCCTAAACATTTTGTGAATCTTTGACCTTTTGTCTATTTATTGTATTTATTTTTCCCAATTTGAACTATAAAATGGTGGTTTTCTTGAGTCAAAATGAGAGTACCCCTAAACATTTTCCTAGAAAAAAAGCACTGCCGAGGACTAAGAAGTCCAAACATGAGCGAAACCCTTCCATTTCTATTTTTAAGACATATTATTCACATTCTCCGGTGTCCCAGAGTTGAAGCAACATGCAACTTAAAAAAAAAAATCATACCATGGCAACAAAATAAATTAATCAGGAATCATATTATAATAAGAGAAGCCAAGGTCAACCACAAAATGTAGGTGTTAATTTCTGAAACGGAACTTGCTTCACAGTGCAGAAATATTGTGGTTTGGGCCCATTGCGTGCTTTCAGTATCCATGGGCACCAAAAACTCAAAAGGGCTAAAGTTGCCACTTGGTTCTGTGTACATGTACTCAAAAGTACATTTACTTTAAAGTGCTCTTTAAAGTGCAGTTCTCCACAATTCTGCATAAGTTTGTGTTGGTTTTTTTAAAGTTCTCATGAAAATTCATCAGTGTTTTAATGTGAATTTCTCCAGATAACACACATACCTCCAATCAATCTGCAATATAATTCATTTCTGTGTGTATTTTTTCCTAATATGTGCATTTCTTTGCACATTTCCCATTAATATACATATTTTGTATCCTTTATTTGGTTATCACATTGAATCACAAAAAACCAGAATAGTTACAATTTCAAAGGTTTGTTTCAGTCTGCGGGAACTGCCAATTGAAGAGCTCTGCATTTAAAAACCAAACCAAATTTCTGCACCATCCCTCACCAACCTTGTCAAAATGAAGTCCAAATTCTCACCTTCGTTGAGAACTGGAAGATGTCAGACTATACTGCAGAGTTTATATATTAGATATGAGACTTGGAACTTACCACCTGCGGAATATTGTAACAAACCATTCTGACAACAGTGGTGATGTGTTCATAGCAGGGGGGAAGAAATATCAGCAGAAGTTCTTTCTAGGTACTATTGGGGAGGGAAAGATGGGGTCATCTCTACATCAACTGCAGAGATATTTGCAGCAAAGAGGTGATAAGGAAAAGTACAAGGTGTTCAAAAAAAAAAAAAGTCAGCAGGAAAGTGGGATAAATCACTAATCTGATTAAAATGCCTTTGTACAAGTGACTTCCCATCTTGGCTTGCAATAAATGCATCTCGTCCATTGCTGACCTCATAGAAAGAGTCCTCTTTCGAAGTATGTTTGCTCCAGACCAACAAACTTTCTCAAATTAGTTGAGGAATTTAAATCTAATGTTCTAGAAGTACAGGGAGGAACTGGTCTATTGAGATCATGCAGACTACGCCAGATTAATAATCTTATCCTATTCAGAGAACACAGGCTCAGCTAGCTTGTAGTTTGGAATACAGTTCTACCTTGGTTGCTGAATGCCTTGGAACTCATACGTTTCGGCTCCCGAACAAAGGAAAACCAGAAGTGAATGTTCTGGTTTTTGAACAATTTTCAGAAGCCGGTGATCCGGCACGACTTCCACGGCTTCCGATTGGTTTCAGGAGCTTCCTGCAGCCAATCAGAAGCTGCGCTTTGGTTTCTGAATGTTTTGGAAGTCGAACAAACTTCTGGAACAGATTCCATTTGACTTCCAAGGTACAACTGTATTAACTTCTCCAGTTTAGAAACAGCCACCACATGATGAGCTGGGCCAAAATCCCATTTGTCACTCAAGGAAAGTATTTTTAGGACACACCTTATTTTTATGATTGAAAGTTGTTTTCAACTGTTTTCAATGTTGTGTTTTAATATTGTAAGCTTCCTTGGAACCATAGGCTGAAGAGTAAAGGTAAAGGGACCCCTGACTATTATGTCCAGTCATGGCCGACTCTGGGGTTGCGGCGCTCATCTCGCTTATTGGCCGAGGGAGCCGGTGTACAGCTTCCAGGTCATGTGGCCAGCATGACTAAGCTGCTTCTGGAAAACCAGAGCAGCGCACGGAAACACCGTATACCTTCCCGCCAGAGTGGTACCTATTTATCTACTTGCACTTTGAGGTGCTTTTGAACTGCTAGGTTGGCAGGAGCAGGGACCGAGCAACGGGAGCTCACCCCATCGCGGGGATTCGAACCGCCGACCTTCTGATGGGCAACCCTAGGTTCTGTGGTTTAACCCACAGTGCCACCCGCGTCCCCTAGGGTGAAGAGTAGGTGATATTTTATTATTACTGCTATTGCTTTGCTATTACCACCTGTGATCCTTCAGTTGTCCATCTAGTTGGGAATTCCCAGCTTTGTCTATGTTTTCTGATTAATGCATGGAACTACATTCTAACATGACAAAAGAGGGCCTGGCTCAAATCTCATTGTATCAAATGAGGAACTGTTTTGTGAATGATGGTTTCGGTACTTCTCAAGCAGTGCATGTCTTGCTTACACTCTGCTTTTGTAGCAAATAAGCAAGTGAGCTTAAAAAAAAAAGAAAGTTAGCTTATTGACCTGTAAAAAAAGGGGGGGAAGCATCTCCTATTGAGCATTTAGTAAAAGGGAGAGTGAATCTGGTTGCTGCGTAATTAACTCACAATTATGTGGGCAATAAAGACATAATTTAGGATTATTAATATGTTAAAATTGTAAGGAATTTTCTGGCATTTAATTAACATTTGCCAAGGCAGTCTATGGCAAATTAAATATCAATTAATAAAATAACTGACATTTAGATAGATACTCTATTAGTTGTCACAATTATTAACTTGATATTGCTGGCTTTTTAAATTCTAATTAAGTGTCTAAATATTCCTTACAATTTTTATGTGTTGAAAATCTAATTATATTTGTGTCTTATAAATTTAAACTTGATTACACATCATCTTTCCTATTAAATTTCAATAAATGCACTTTTAACTGTCAATTGATGCTTAATTGACATAACCCTCTTATATAATGGTAGGCATTTCTCTTCTCAAGCACAGAGAAGGGAGAGATAGAGTTTAGTATATTTCTGGTTTGTGGGGTTTTTTCCTCCTTAATAAATAAAAACACCCATTTGTTATATGTGAGTCCCACAACTTGCAAGAATCATGAAGCCTCATACACACTGGAAGCTCTTTGTAAACCTAAATTCATACACAAAATAGCTTCTCATGTTCCTCACTACTAAATTACAATGCAAACACTGGAAGTTTTCCTGAAGAGTGCTGTCGCCGGACATAATTTGCTTCCAGTTCCACATGTACATAGGAAACTGCCTTATGCAATACAGTGGTACCTTGGTTCTCAAACTTAATCTGTTCCAGAAGTCCGTTCCAAAACCAAAGCATTCCAAAACCAAGGCGCGCTTTCCAATAGAAAGTAATGCAAAACACATTAATCTGTTCCAGACTTTTAAAAACAACCCCAAAAACAGCAATTTAACATGAATTTTACTATCTAATGAGACCATTGATGCATAAAATGAAAGCAATAAGCAATGTACTGCAGTATAAAATAAATAAGACAGTATAGTAAATGATAAAAATTAAAATTACTTTTTTTTCTTACCTGCATTAATGATAGACAGTCAGTCAGTCAAGTTTATTGCTTATAGCCAAAGGCTGCTGCAATGTATACAATGTCATTCAATAAAATATATACTAGTTCGATGCAAAAACATAAAACATTTACATTGCACTGATGATAGTCATTGTTTGGATGGGGGACTTTTATCCATTTCCACAGTCACACAATCCATCATTCAGTAGCTGAACTGGGTTCCACACAGTCACAAAAACAAATTAACCGGAAAAGCCTCAAAAACAAAAATGCAAAATAAATAGCAAAAGCGCCAAACTTAATCCGTTCCGGATTTGACTTCTGAAATGTTCAAAAACCAAGGCGCAGCTTCTGATTGGTGCAGGTGCCCTGGAAACAACAGCCGACAGCTGCATCAGACGTTCAGCTTCCAGAAAATGTTTGAAAACTGGAACACTTACTTCCAGGTTTTCAGCATTTAAGAACCAAGGTGTTTGAGAACCGAGGTACCACTGTAGACCCTTCGTCCATCTAGCTCAGTATTCTTAAACCTAGCATAGCTAGTATAGCAGTCAAAAATGTTCTCTTTCACCAATACATTGTTACAGATAAACCCTAGAAATTAATAAATGGTAGGATTTTGATGAATTGGGATATGGATGGAGGTACAAGCTGTGGAGCTGTGCCAGACGAGGAATCCCTAGACTGACTTATGTAAACCAGCCTGGCTGGCCTAGCAAAGAGCAAATCTGTTAACATGACAAAAGGGGTCGATGGACCACCTGAGAGGAATCCTTTGGCCTGGGGAGACAGGTGTTGCCAAAGTGTTGGGGTGTGTGTTTGAGGTGACAGAAAAAAGAGAGCTTTTGAGCAAGATGTTCTGGGGAGAAAAAAGGAAGGAAGGAAGGAAGGAAGGAAGGAAGGAAGGAAGGAAGGAAGGAAGGAAGGAAGGAAGGAAGGAAGGAAGGAAGACTGGTCTCCATCTTGGGCAGGATGGCTGAAGGCTGGTTGGGAGAGATGCCTTGGATTCCAAGGCTGCACTGCTGTGAGGGACAAGCCCCTCTTGAAATGACCATACTGTAAGGTCTGGACTCCCTCAGTGCTGACTGAAGGTGTAAATAGGTGAATAAACCACATTTCATAAAGCTAAGACAGACTGTACCGTGTCTCAATTCTCCAAAGGAACACAGACCCTGGGTGAGTGCCTGGAACCCCCTGGGTTCTTGCCACTGCTCAGCAAAAAGAGGGGGAGGCATCTAACTTTTCCAACAATATAGAAAATAATTCCTCGCTTCATAACAAGCATTCTAATATTCAAGCTCATATTTGAACACAGGAGTTTCAGGTAGCAGAATATTCACCCAGCACTTCTTTTCTGTGAAGAGATATTTACTTGAATGTGTTTACATGTCAAAATTACATCCTTTTAAAAAGCAAAACAAAAACAGAACTCCCCAAAGACAAAGAAACTCGCTGAGGAGACAGGGAGTCACTGTTTGTTTGTTTGTTTGTTTGTTTGTTTGTTTGTTTGATATTCCACCCAAAGGAACCCGGGATGGCATTATAATCAGCTATGATAAAGGGTTGTTATACTTGAAATGTGTTAGGCACAACAGAAAATTGGACTGCTTTTATTCCTTTATACTATTCCTTTCAATACTTTGTGATGTTTGTCTCTTTTCATTTCCCTCCACTAGAAACTCAGTATTGCTACAATAGATCCACAGTCCCAAGGAAATATATGTGCAATGAATTTAGCAATAAATGCACATTTGGGACACGGTGGTGGTGGGGACATTACTGAGTGGGAAAGCACAGGATACCTATTTCAAAAATGATCTTTTTCTTTGGTGATCCCTCGTATCCGAGTAAGACTGTCTTCCTTGAACACGGTTTTAACAGTGACTGTGGAAGCCAATTCTGGATCTATACATCCTTCCACAGTGAGGACATAGGTTTCCAGGCAGGAGTTGATCTGAGGGTTTGCCAAGTGTGCCTTCCTCTTAGTACATTTCTCCCTTTTGTCCTGAGTTTGAGTTTCTTCAAAGTTCATGACACCTTTGGTAAAGTTTGTTCTCCAATTGGAGTACTCACAGGTCAGCATTTCCCAGTTGTTGGTGTATATACTACTTTAAAAAAAATGCCTTGAGAGAGTCAGGGGTCAGCAACCTTTTTCAGCAGGGGGCCGGTCCACTGTCCTTCAGACCATGTGGTGGGCCGGACTATATATATTTTTTTTTTGGGGGGGGGGAATGAACGAATTCATATGCCCCACAAATAACCCAGAGATGCATTTTTATTAAAAACACACACTTTGCTCATGTAAAAACACCAGGCAGGCCCCACAAATAACCCAGAAATGCATTTTAACTAAAACATTCTACTCATGTAAAAACATTCCCGGACCATCCATAGGCCAGATTGAGAAGGCGATTGGCCTATGGATGGTCCGGGAATCAGCATGTTGTCTACCCCTGGAGAGAGTCTTTAAAACTCTTTTGTTGACCAACAGCATTACGCTTTCTATTTTTAAGTTTGGAATAGAGTAGTTGCTTTGGAAGACGACAAACAAGCATTCACACATGACCAGTCCAACAAAGTTGATGTTGAAGAATTGTTGCTTTGACACTGGTGATCTTTGCTTCTTCCGGTACACTGACATCAGTTTGCCTGTCTTCTCAAGTGATGTGTAAAATTCTGCAGAGACACCATTGATGGAATCTTTCAAGGAGTTGGAGATGGCGTTTATAAGTGGTCCATGTTTCAAAAGCATACACTAAGGTTGGTAGTACAATAGCTTTGTAAACAAGCATTTTGGTTTCCCTGCAAACGTCCCAGTCCTCAAACACAATGCATTTCAGTCAGGAGAAAGCTGCATTTGCAGAGCTCAGGCAATGCTGGATTTTGGCATCAATGTCAGCCCTTGTGGAAAGGTAACTGCCCAGGTAGGAGAAGTGATCAACATTTCCCAACTGTGATGGCCTGGGAATCCGATTCAGAGGCTGAACCGGAGGAATCCCAGCCTGCACAGGAGTCCCTGCCTCCAGGGCCGGCTGAACTGGGGCAGGGCCTTGATTCTGAAGTGCCTACACCTGTGCCGGATCCTCAGGAGCAGGCACCAGGTGAATCCACTCTGGCTCCGGAGGTGGTTGAGGACTCAGTGCCTACAGGTGAGTCTCCCCCTGGGCCCAGTAACCCTTCAGCCTCTCCTGAACTGCAGAGGCTCAGGGCAGAGAGGCGAAGGGAACTGGTTTCTCCCAGGAGGAGTGCTCGCCTTAAGGCCAGGAGAGGTGGGTCTCCTGGGGGGCCAGGACCGCCCCTGGCCTCAGAGAAGATAAAGGCCAGCCAGCCCGGTCCCAGGTTGCGGGAGCAACATCGTTGTTGAGTACCTGTTCCTGCCCGGACCCAGACCTGACCCTCCAGTGTTCCTGTCCCCGCCCGGCTTCCGGCTTCAGACCTCACCTTGTGAACTGTTTCCAGGCTAGTGACCCAGGACCAGACTTTGACTACGCCAATGGTAACCTTCCCCCCGGGACCAGCACACCAACATTACACCATTCAGTTGGATTTGTGGTGCTGCAGAGGGGTTGTTTTGTGCTTGTTGGTGCAGCACTTTGGTTTTTTGGACGTTGAGCGACAGGCCAAGCTTTACGTAAGCTTATGCGAAGATATTTAGGATGGTTTGGAGGGCATCCTCTGAGTGCACACACTACATTGTCACCAGCATATCAATACCAATTTCCAAAATGATCCAGTGGTTTTAGGATCCAGAGGGCACTCCTGAGCCAAATTCAGCCCTCTTAACTGCATAAGTTCTATCCTAAGTGTTTATTTGTCTGTACAGGATTTGGCTCAGTGGGAGATCTTCTGTTTTGTGAGTAGAAAGTCCCAAATTCAATCCCTGGAAGTTAGCTTAAAAAAAAAATAGTGGTTCTAAATGTTTTAGATGGTTTGTAACAATTTGTAAAGTGTTTTGGTTTTATTTAAAGTCATGCTGTTTTGACGTGTTGACATTGCTGCCCTGGACTCGTTTGGGATGAAGGACAGGAAACAAATTTGATCAATAAATAAGCAGTGCTGGGAATGTCCGATGTCAAATGCCAGAGAGACTTTGCCAATCACTGTATACAATACTGAGCAAGTTGGGCCAATAGTCTGAAAAGGATGGCGGAGGTTTCCTGTGGAGCCAATGAAAGAGATGTAAGGGTTGGAGTCCTACCTGAGCAAATGGAGGGGGCGTAATGCCCCTTCCACCTATCAGGCGCTGGATCCAAGCCTGGCTGCCTGATTGGCCAATGGCAGGCAGGCTTGGACACAGGACTGACCTTGGGGCGGGACTGACAGAGCAGGTAGACTTCCCTCAGGTGTGCTCCTGGTGCATTTAATCATCCTGCACCTGGACCCTTCACCTGTTTCCCCCTCTTTTTCAAATTTGCGGTAAGCAGGGTATAGCATTTGGACTCGACATACTTTCTGCCAGGTAGGCCAGGAGTTCAGGACACTCAGGAGGGTTATAAAGAAGATAAAAAGTGGAAAAGAGCCGCATGTACTCTGCCATGAACTTCTTGGAGGTAGGCATGTATGACCTGCCTCTAGCTCTGAAAAACACTAGGCATTTGGAAGTGTTTGCACACAAGAGGTGGGTGGCGCTGTGGTCTAAACCACTGACTCTTTTGGGCTTGCTGATCAGAAGGTTGGCAGTTTGAATCCCCAGGACGGGGTGAGTTCCCATTGCGCTGTCCCAACTCCTGCCAACCTAGCAGGTCGAAAGCACACCAGTGCAAGCAGATAAATAGGTACCGCTGTGGCAGGAAGGTAAATGGCATTTCTGTGCACTCTGGTTTCTGTCACAGTATTCTGTTGCACCAGAAGCGGTTTAGTCCTGCTGGCCACATGACCTGGAAAGCTGTCTGAGGACAAACGCCGGCTCCCTCAGCCTGAAAGCGAGATGAGCGCTGCAACCCCATAGTCGCCTTTGACTGGACTTAACCGTCCTTTACCTTCACCTTTACACAACAGCTCTATAAATGAAACAACATTCCTGTAAGGAAGTTCATTACTATTATTCCAAATGAGATGAGGCTCAGATGTGGTGGCTTGCCTAAGACTACTGAGGGGATGATGCAGGGACTTCTTGGCTCATAATTCACATTCTTAGCTACTGCACAGGAACTATGAGTCATCCCCAGCATCTGTTAGTCAGAGGTGTGTGTGTGTGTGTGTGTGTATATATATATATATATATATATATATATATATATATATATATATACTGAAACCTGCCTACTGCTGATCTATTTCTAATGTGCTGAAAAAAGGCACCCACCCCTGATTTAGTAAGAGCCAGATTGATTTAGCTTCCGACACTCTCAGCTCACAGCTGGATATGTAAGTGATCCCAATGACTTTAGCATGAATAAGATGTCAAAAAAATCAAGCCATGTGTATGAGGCAGACTATCATATTTCTAAAATTCTGAGGGCGATTTTATGCAGTCCAAGCAGAGGAGACATATCTGCAATAGCTTCCATTGCAGTAAACACACACGCACACACACATCTAAATTTGTCCTGACTCAACCAATTTGAGCTAATATCTGCCAGAGGAAAGCAAGTTGCCAACGAATAGGGCATCAGAAATTGCTCAGATAACAAACCCACATAAGTTTTGAATGCTTATCAGAGCTACTGGAACTCTGAAAAATATACGAGGCCTTTTGATTTCTTTTCTTTTTTTAAAATGCATTTTAGTATTTAGTTGCATTTAATCTCTGCTTATCTCTACCATGCAACTCAACAGGAATTGAAAGTTTGGCCAATTGTTTTAAAAATATGGTCAAGGGAAAGGATAGTTTTAAGGGATGATAGTGAAGGTTGGGGTAAGTAAAAAAGAGAGAATGTTAAAATACTTTGTCAGGGACTGGGCAGAGGAGGAATAGTGGAGACCGTCTCCCCATCCTGACCCTTCCAGAGGAGGAGGAGGAGGAGAAGAAGAAGACAATTCAGAATTACAACAGAGGTTTGAGGGAGGTCACAGTTCAGAAGAAAATGAAAGGGAAAGTTGGGGGGAAAAGGGAGAGGAGGAGGCAGAGGCGGAGCAGCTGGCTGACACATTATCACTAGAAAGCATTCCAGACACACTATCTCCCAGAATCCAGTGAGCCTTAAAAGCAGGATAGCAAAGGACTCAGAAGCAAAAGGCCCTCAGCGTCACCCATAAAAGGGATGATGAATGAGGAAGTGGGAGAAAAGGGGAGGGGAGATTTACTCGGGCAATGCCATTACTCCAAGAGGCTGCATTTCCAAGCCTCTCTCTGTAAATATTGAATAAAAGCAGATGGTAAGGACTTTCCCTTGTCTTATGTGTTCCTGCCGTGGGGTTTGGTTCCTCTGCCTCCTGACACTTTAAGTCAACCCACACTATCCCAAAGGTTCAGGGTACAATGAAAAAATATGGATAAACTCAGCTTGTTTGGCCAAAATATTTCTTAAGACTTTCTTTGGGCAGGGCATGGGTGTGATTTTAGTCTGAGAGCTGCACCCTCTCAGAGTCAACCTTCCAAGGCCTGCATATCAGTGGTGGTGGGTGGCGCCAGACAGAAATGTGGGTGGAGCAACAGATGTGACTCCAGCTTTTGTAGTCTACATTCCACCTCTGCAAAAGTCAGAGGTTTCTACACTCCCACCCACCCCATTCCTCCTTGCAGGCAAGCAAGAGGCACTGTCACCTTCAAGGACACGATCCAGCTTGGCACAGAGCAGGGCTGGTGATGGATGTGGTCTGTGGTGGAGGAGGAATCAGGATAGAATCCCAAGGGCTGCATAGAGAGGCTTGGAAAGTCACTTTCAATCCACAGGCCTGAGGGTTGCCCACAATGACAGAGGGCATTAACCTATTTTAAGGTCCTTAATTATTCCATTTCTTTAGCTTTCTTTTCTGTTCGAATGAAAGCCACTGGCTATGGCTTTTTGCTTTTTTTTATTTCTACGGCATCTTGTGGTGGCATCCAGGACTTGTGACTCACTGAGCTACACACAGCCCACCAACCACACATTGTAACCAGTCCGAAATAAGCAGCAAAAATGGAAGGCTGATTGAGCTGCTCATCGTCTACTGTTCATGATTCAAGGGTGTAAGATCTCATTTTGTGCAATATTCAGTACAATGATTATATCATTATTATTAGTAGTAGTATTCCTAATATTGCACTAGGCCAGGACTGCAGAACGTGTGGCCTTGAACCATGTCTCATTACTGTTTAAGAATAATTATGTCCAATAATCAGATTGGATTTCCATTTTTATTTTTATTTTTGTTGTTGCCAATAGTATGTTAGCAGCCATCGTCTTTGTGTGTATATTTCAGATGAGAGTGGAGACATTTCAGATGAGAGTGGAGACATTTTGAGCAAAACCTGAAGGACTAAGGGCTCAATCCTTACACAACCTATGTTGGCCTGAGCAGTCTAAAATGGGGAAATGGAAAGCATATTTATCTCTTCTTATATACAGTATAACTGATTAGGCACAACCAAGTGAGAAAGAGTTAGACTTTGGATGCAAGACAGACCAAAGATGAGAAGTGGATGTAAGGACATCTTAAACAGCATTATTATTATCATTCTAATTTTTGATTATTATTTTTTATGACTACTATAGCTCAGCAACATCAATAAAGAAAGCCCTCCCTTTTGCTTCTATGCTGCACAGATATCAGATTTCTAGAAAGTTTTCCTTTATTGGCTCCATTACACAAAGGGATAGTGCACAAACAGCAGGGCTCAAAAATAAAACACTTTATTGAATAATAGAAGAAGGATGGTATCAATATGTTTTTATCTGGTCAAGAAATTTCTCCATAACAGCCTTTTGGTGCTTAGTGCTCCAATACTCATAGAGCTACTAATGGCTTTCTAATCTCATTGACTGTAATACTAGCGTTTTAAATCTATTTAGCTCAATTTTCTGACATGCATTGGAGACGAAAGGGCATATTTACTGGCTTTGTGTTATTTTTTTATTAGATTAAAAAATGACCAGGCTTTTGCATCAGGAACTTAACTTGGGTTTCTTTTTTTTCTTTTTAATTTTAGGCTATGAAGGTGGGATAATGAAAGGTCACTATGCCAATTAAGATTAGAGATGGAGTTCACAAACCATTTGTAAGATTTGGGGAGCAATCCCTATTGCTGTGTTGCATTTCCATACATAGAGAGTGTGGTGTAGTGGTTAAGAGTGGTGGATTCGTAATCTGGTGAACCAGGTTCGCGTGTCCGCTCCTCCACATGCAGCTGCTGGGTGACCTTGGGTTAGTCACACTTCTTTGAAGTCTCTCAGCCCCACTCACCCCACAGAGTGTTGTGGGGGAGGAAGGGAAAGGAGAATGTTAGCCGCTTTGAGACTCCTTCGGGTAGTGATAAAGCGGGATATCAAATCCGAACTTTTCTTCTTCTTCTTCTTCTTCTTCTTCTTCTTCTTCTTCTTCTTCTTCTTCTTCTTCTTCTTCTTCTTCTTCTTTTTCCAAATACAAACATGGGTATTGCGTAAAATGGTCATGGCTACGCCGGCATTGCTGGTAGCTTTGATCAAGTCGATGTTTCTCAGTTTAGCTCACTTCAACTTTATTCAAATGTCCAGAAACAAAGTGGTACCTCGGTTTTCTAACGCAATCTGTTCCGGAAGACCGTTCGAGTTCTGAAACGTTCAAAAACCGAAAACTCAGTATGGAATCATCAAAATGGAAAACTTCATTTCATGTTTGACTTCCGAGGTGCGTTCAAAAACTGAAGCATTTACTTCCAGGTTTATGGTGTTCGAAAACTGAAATGTTCATCAATGGAGGTGTTCAAAAACTGAGGTACCACTTTAGATAGAAAGGCTCACTAGAAGTAGGTTTTTCATTATTAAACAAGAATAATACAACCAGCACCCATCACAACATTGCAAGTGCTGCTAACAAAACCTAAGAGCTTGGAATACAAATTTAGCAGTGAAAACAGTTATTAAAAAATTCATATGCATGACCGGGAAGGCTGTATCCCAGCCTCTTCTGAGAAGAGATAAGGGACAAATCAGTCTGGTCTCTCTCTCTATATATAAAACATGGAATAGTATCATATGGAGTCCAGCTTGTAACTCTTCACCACATGGATTCCCACGTAAAACGCTGTTAAATCTTCCTTCCAATAGCAGAGGGTCGATTCATTTACATTAGCTGAAGTTAACTAATGTATGTCTTCCTATATTTTGGGACAAATAACAACCTTAAATAATTAGTGCAGCCTCCTTGTGGGACCATAGCAACCTCCAAAATATAGTGGAGAACAAATATTTGTCTCAAAGCTCCTATAACCAGCATGAGTAGACCCTCCAGGTGTCCCTATTTTCAAGGGACAGTCCCAGATTTACAGAAGCCATCCCCTTTTCTGATTTGATCCCAGAATATCCTGGTTTTCCTAAGGATGTCCGTCTTTTCATCAGAGAAATGTTGGAGGCTATAGAGTGATGCGACGCCCGAGCCAAGGAAATATATGCAACCTTTAGAAGGCATTTGAAGGCAGAAGTGTTTTTTTTTAATGTTTAATGCTTTTATGGTTGGAAGCCATCCAGACTGGCTGGGGCAAGTCAGTCAGGTGGGTGGGTGGGGTATATAATAATAATAATAATAATAATAATAATAATAATAATAATGGAATAGAACATCCTTATTTTCATCGGAGAAATGTTGGAGGTTTGCAAGAGTCATTTTGACATGCCTTTGTGATATAAAATAGCTGTAGAAATCCCCTCTGCTTTATGGTTTGTCCATGCTGTGATGTTTCATTTTTAGCATTGTCTTTGGTTTTTATTGCTTTCCTTCCGTTTTATGTAAGCTACATTGTGACCCCACTATCAGGAGATAAATATGAGCTACACGTCTCCAGCTAATAGCATGTCTTTCCCCGACAGCGACTTCCTGAGACAGAGGGAACAATGGGACTTTGGTTCAAACTGCAATAGAGTAGGGACGGGAGATAATAATGCCAGGGCACCAAAACACTGTGCCAGGCATGCCTCCAGCCCACAAGCCATCATGTTTCCTAAAAATGGGAGAGAGGAGAATCAGTGGGCAACTAAATAGGACAGAACAATCAGAAACTCACATTTATTTAACAGGAAGGAGAAAAGAGCAGAGCAAGATGGTTTGCAATGTAAAGTCTCTCTCTTTCTCTGTCTCTCTCGTTAATAACAAATCCAATAAAAATTAACATGCATATCTCTTGGAGCATATAAAAGCCTTAAATACAGCTGAAATGTAATATAAATACAAATATATCCAACATGTTCTGTCTCCAACTGCATACTTTCCCCATGCCTTCCAAGCTGTTTGGTGCCACTGTGTACTCATTTTTGAAGTGAAGTTCTTTACATCAAGCTGCCGACTGTATAGAAATCTTCGTCTCTTCTCTGGGATTTCTACTTAAAAGAACAGAGGGGCAAAAGGAAGGAAGGAAGGAAGGGGGGAGAGGGAGAGGGAGAGGGAGAGGGAGAGGGAGAGGGAGAGGGAGAGAGAGAGAGAGAGAGAGAGAGAGAGAGAGAGAGAGAGAGAGAGAGAGAGGAAGGAAGGAAGGAAGGAAGGAAGGAAGGAAGGAAGGAAGGAAGGAAGGAAGGAAGGAAGGAAGGAAACAGCTTCCAAGTTTTATTTAACAGGGAAATGAGGGAAGGAATAAAGAGGAACAATTCAGATAGGTAGACATTGTTTAAGGTAATCTAGTTATCTACAGGTGAGTGATTAGATTCTCTCAGTGCAACAGCAATTCCCCCTCTGCCTTAGGTGACACTAAGGATGGAGGGAGATTTCATTTTGTTTGTATTTTAATGAGAAACTACTAATTTGAGCTTCTCAAACCAATAAGTGAACCAAAACACAGAGTAGAATTCAATGTAGCGCTAAGGAGATTGTTCCATTAACACAAGCATTTCTGCCTGCCCAACAGAACAATTTCCTCTCTCCTCCTCCCACATGCTGTTCTGGGGGGGGGGGATTCCCCAGAGTGAATAGGGGGAGGAGAGGAGGGGAAGCCCTGTTGTGATAGAGGGAATCCTTGCACTGGCTTCTGCTAGCCAAGATGGGTTGGTTGAACCTTGTCTACTGTTATCCTTCAGAATTCACGCTTCCCTGAATTTTGCAATGCAGTTCTCCAACCAAAAATCGTGCACAATTTTTAGCGGAACGTGTGCATTGAAGTACATTTACGTGCATTGCATCGGAGGAAAGGGCTTGCAAAAATAAAAAAAAGGGATCATTAGTCAAAACTGTATATATAATGTTTTTCTAGGAGGAATTCACACAAAAACGCTGACAGTCGCACAATGTTGTTTTTTGTAACACAGATTGTCATGGAAAATTGGAGAACTGCTTTTAAGATTGGAAACTGAGAGAAAGCGAAATAGACAGATTCATCAATCTCTATGTGACACAGTCCTTGGCTGGAAAAGCAAAGTAGGCCTTGGTTTTTGTTGCTCCCTGGCTGTGGGACTACTCTGTGTGAAGGCAAATGGCTGTCTCCATTCTCTTCACGCCATCTCTCTGTGTGGTCTTTCCAGTTTCTTTCACTCAGATTGCCCATTCTCCTTTTTCTAATCTTTTCCTTTTTTTTATACAATTGTTATTAAATTTTCTGTTTTACAATTCAGAATATTCATTTAGACCACCTTGAAATATCAGCGACTTCCCTTCCTCTCTTTCCATGGTTGATTTTGCATAACCTAAATCCCTGCATATTTTACATAAACTAAACCATTCAGCATTCCATTATTACTTCCATCAAAACTTATTTACACTGTTGAATTTATTTGCCAATGTTTTCAAGTGTACACAATTTCCCCCCATATATTCAATAAACATTTTCCAATCTTCTTGAAACAAATGTTCTTCTTGTTCTCTTATTCTTTAATTTAGATCTGCAACCTCACTCGTTTTCTATTTTTGGGCTAACAAAACATGGGCCACCATAGCGCCATACATAAATAACCTTTTTTGACGCCTGGGAATTTCCATCTGAATTATTCCCTATTATTATTGGTGTGTGTGTGTGTGTGCTTTTAATTTTTTTCTTCAGTTTATTATAAATTATTTCCCAATACACTTTTACCCTTTAAGAGGTCCACCACATATGAAAAAACATACCCTCGACCTCATTGCATTGAAGATGCTTTTTCTAAACTTTCCCACCAACTCTCCTCTGACTCTCTTCAGAACACTCCTACTGTGCCCTTAGACAGATCCCTCAGTTCCATATGATGGCTTCTCAGATTCCAAAAAGGGCTTTGCTCCAAGCATTTTGCTGCAGGGGACTACAGCTCACATAACTAATTAAACAAGGGATTGGAAAGCTTTAAAAAAAAATTAACAATTTCAACAAAACAAAATATCAAAACAAATCATCTTCCTTATTTCCCCCCCATTCCCCCACCTCCCCAATGAACCCTTCCCTCAGCTCCTTTCTCTGATTTCTCAACACATATTGTTCTCTGCATACTGTAAAATTGTACAAATCCTTACATTATCTACTGTTTCTACTATATTAGCCATCAATAAATTTGTGTATGTTTATTCAAAACCTGCCAAGGAGTCCAGTTCATTTTGCTGTCCTTTTAAGTAGTTTGTAAAAAGTTTCCATTCTTTTTTGAAGTCACAGTTCACCTTTTCTCGCAGTTTGTATGTCAGTTTAGCCAGTTCATCAATTTCTCTCGCCACTGTTCTTTTGTCGGGGTTTCCTCATTCTTCCATCCTTGTGCTATCAAGACTCTTGCCGCTGTTGTAGCATTCATAAATAAATTCTTTATTTTCCTTGGCAGGTCTTGTCCTACAAAGGGATTGGAAAGCTTTAATCCTCTGATTGTTCTCCTACCATGCCAAGCCAGGGAGACAAGGAGTCATAGTTTGACAGTATCCCAATGGTTATAGCCTCCCAAGGGCTGGAACTCACCAGAACTCAGTTCCGGCACCTCTCAAGTGGGCACCATTGCCATTCTAAGAGAACAAGGGAGGTGTTCTTTTTCTAGAAAAATAGCACTGAGCCTCCCTATCCCTGAACTCACTAACTAAATAATTGCATCAACACAACAGTTTCAGACCTTTATCTGTGGGTACTCTGTGGACTCCTTCTTTCAGCAGGATGAGAAGTACGGAGGGACTCTGAAAAGGCAGCATTTATGGTATCCTTACCTATTAAAAGCCAGGTATCCATTTGGTTTATGGTGCCAAGCTGACACTGAGTGGGTAGATAGTGCCAAAAGAGAAGCGAGCTAGTGACTTTATAATTAGGCAAGAGTACCCGAGGAACTGGTTTACAGTTCCCTGGTGCCAGGCTTTGACATGACATTCCAGTTATTTCCCCTTTTCCTATCAGGTTAAGTAGCATTTTGTGCTCCTCTCCTTCATTCATCCTGCTAGAGGCACCTGCCACCTATTAGTGTAGGAGACTCTCATGAAAGCTTCAGCATTTTAACCTCTGGCCAAAACAGGAACTGCAGAGGTATCAGGGGAAGAAATATAAGCAACCCTTTTCTAACCTCATAAAAAGTTTAGTTATAGAGATTTACTTCAAGGTGAAAAACTGAAGGGTTATTATTGTATCCCTATTGAAGAACACAGAGAGGAAATGCGTAATAAAATGAGAAGGGAGGTTTCTTTCTTTCTTCTGTTTCTGCCTTTCCTTTTCGAATGCTTTAAGTCAGGCATAGGCAAACTCGGCCCTCCAGATGTTTTGGGACTACAACTCCCATGATCCCTAGCTAACAGGACCAGTGGTCAGGGATGATGGGAATTGTAGCCTCAAAACATCTGGAGGGCCGAGTTTGCCTATGCCAGCTAAGTCCAGCAGTTCTTACATCTTCTGAACTCCACATTGGCTGTGAAGCTGCCTTGGATAGCGGAAGGGCTGGACAAACCAGGGTGGTTACATCCAATGTAAAATTAAGCTGATTTCAGTGCAACCTTTTCTATGCTAGAAGCTCATTGTTGCATTCTGTTTAAGAAGCTTGCCCCTGGAGAAGAAGTTGGGAGGGGCACAGCAAAAAAAGAGAGACGGAAAATTAGGTTGAGAATAATGACTGGATGCATTAACAAAGATCTCCTTAAGAATTACTGAAATCTATTTCTCATAGCCTTGCCCCTTTGGAAATCTTTTCCATTTCATCTCAGAAAGGCTCTATTGTCTTTTTGGCTCCTAGTCAAGACCTTCATTTTTCAACACAGCCTTTTAAGTAGATACTTTTTCTTCTTATCCCAGCATGTTATCTGCATTGGATTTGAAATGGTTTTAATCATTTACATATATATATATATCTTCCGTTGTTGATATTTTCATTGTAAAATCTCTCTGAGATGTTTTATGGGAAGCAACTCTGAAATGGAATTAAAAAGTTTGCCAAGAAGAAGAAGAAGAGTTTGGATTTGATATCCCGCTTTATCACTACCCGAAGGAGTCTCAAAGCGGCTAACATTCTCCTTTCCCTTCCTCCCCCACAACAAACACCCTGTGAGGTGAGTGAGGCTGAGAGACTTCAAAGAAATGTGACTAGCCCAAGGTCACCCAGCAGCTGTGTGTGGAGGAGTGGAGACGCGAACCCGGTTCCCCAGATTACGAGACTACCGCTCTTAACCACTACACCACACTCCCACGATCCCTAGCTAACAGGACCAATGGTCAGGGATTATGGGAATTGTAGCCTCAAAACATCTGGAGGGCCGAGTTTGCCTATGCCTGCTAAGTCCAGCAGTTCTTACATTTTCTGAACTCCACACTGGCTGTGAAGCTGCCTTGGATAGCGGATTACGAGTCTACCGCTCTTAACCACTACACCACACTGGCTCTGCCTGTGCTTCTAAATAAGTGAGCATATTCACACCACTGTGTCCTTTTGCCATTGTCGGGGGGGGGGGGACGACAAGGGCACACAAATATTGCAGAGCAGAACACACACTTGAAATGAACCCTCCACAAGGTCCACACTTGAGTTTGCTGGTTTCTATTTAAAAAGCCGAGTTTTGAGCTGCCGTGTACAATGGTTAGTTTTTGTGCATTGCAGTGCTCTTTTTTTCATTTGCTCTTTATGTTTCCACCCTTGCATCAAGTATTTTGTTTCACAGGAGGCTGACTGTACATTTAATCTCCTGTCGTTCAGATTGCCTACTGAACGGGAGACCTTCGGGGAAACATTGGGGATGGCTAGTCGATATGAGGCCCATTTTATAGCATCCTTAGGAAAACAATAGGATGGAAAGTTGGGATGATTTAGCTTTAATTAGGCTAAGTATAAATTGCTGAGAGGTTTAGAGGTGATGTATCCCCACATATAACTCAATCCTCTTCTGTCAGCATCAGTTTTCCAGCTCATTAACTTTATTTAGCCACAGGGGCTCGAGGAAGCCGTTTCATGCACTTATGCACCCAGAATTCATTCATGTCAAGCAGTGTGGAAAATGGCAGGGAAGTGTCACCAATTTGGAGCAGGGGCCTTCGGGCAGAGCAGGCACTCTGCTTGTCCTTCAGCCGCACAAACCTCTTGCTGACTTTGGCACCAGTGCAGCAAGAACGAATCATTCAAAAATGGGGGTGGGGGCAGAGTGGCAGCATTAGTTTCTCCACTCCCTGCTGTACAGCAAGGAGCTGGCCAGGTTCTCATTTATAACTCCAATGCCAGTCATGCTGGGGCATCATTCAGGGCAGGGATGGGGACTTTTGGCTCTCCATATGTGGCTGGTCATGTGTCCATCAGGCTTTATCATTGGCTACTTATAACCGCCATCTCCAACTCCTTGAAAGATTCCATCAACGGTGTCTCTGAAAATTTTTACACTTGGGAAGACAGGTGAACTAATGCCAGTGTACTGTAAGAAGCAAAGATCACACGTGTTGAAGCAATGATTCTTCAACATCAGCTTTGTTGGACTGGTCATGTTGTGCAGATGCCTGATTATTATCTTCCAAAGCAACTACTCTATACCCAACTTAAAAATGGAAAGCATCATGCTGGTGGTCAACAAAACAGGTTTAAAGAATTTATCAAGGCAAATCTTTAAAAATGTTGTATAAACACAGACAATTGGGAAACACTGGCCTGCAAGCACTCCCATTGGAGAGCAGCGTTTAGCAAAGGTCTCATGGGCTTTGAAGACACTCGAACTCAGGATGAAAGAGAGAAATGTGCTAAGAGGAAGGCACACTTGGCAAACCCTCACCGTGATCAACTCCCAGCCGGAAACCAATGTCCCCACTGTGGAAGAACGTGTGGATCCAGAATTTGCCTCACTGTTAAAACCGTGTTCATGGAAGACAATCTTACTTGGCTACGAGAAATCACCAAAGAAGATCATTGGCTTTGCTGTCTGGAGCTGATGGAAGTTGGAGTCCAAACGTGCCAGCGATATAAAATCCAGAGGTTTCTATACAGCCACCTTTTGAAACACACACACACCCTCCGCCATTTCTCTGATGACAATAGGGATGTTCTGTTCCATGATTTTATTCTTTGTAACCTCCCCACCTGATTTGGTTGCCCCAGCCACCCTGGGTGGCTTCCAACACATATAAAAACATAACAAAACATTTAACTTTTTTAAAAAAACAAACACCCAAAACCCTTCCCTATACAGAGCTGTTTGCAGGAGTCTTCTAAAGGTTGCATCACTACTTATCTCCTTGGCTCACGTGTCAAATAACTCCATATCCTACAACATTTATCCGATGCACAGAGTGACATCCTAAGGAAAACCAGGACATTCTGGGATCAAATCAGAAACTGGGGCGGCTTCTGTAAATCCAGGACTGTCCCTGGAAAATAGGGGCACTTAGAGGGTCTGTGATGGGAGCTGGAGTCCAAACACACCAGCAATGCAAAACCCAGAGGTTTCTATGCAGACATCTTTTGAATGTATTTAAGATATTGGGGATCACTGCAGATGGTGACAGCAGCCACAAAATTAAAAGACACCTGCTTCTTGGGAGAAAAGAAATGACAAACGTAGACAGCATCTTAAAAAGTAGAGACATCACCTTGCCAACAAAGGTCCGTATAGTTAAAGCTATGGTTTTCCCAGTAGTGATGTATGGAAGTGAAAGCTGGACTATAAAGAAGGCTGATCACTGAAGAATTGATGGTTTTGAATTATGATGCTGGAGGAGACTCTTGAGAGTCCCATGGACTGCAAGAAGATCAAACCTCTCCATTCTGAAGAAAATCAGCCCCGAGTGCTCACTGGAAGGACAGATCCTGAAGCTGAGGCTCCAATACTTTGGCCACCTCATGAGAAGAGAAGACTCCCTGGAAAAGACCCTGATGTTGGGAAAGATAGAGGGCACAAGAGGAAGGGGACGACAGACGACGAGATGGTTGGATAGTGTTCTTGAAGCTACCAGCATGATATTGGGGCAGTCATTCTTTGTCCTGGCACAATCCTTCTGCTTCAGCATTGCTCTAAGACTGACCACTCATATTTAAATCCAGAAAGGTGTTAAATCCCACTGTTGCACATACACATTGTAGTTAAAATATATTGCATGCTGTACAAAACCAGCTTAATCATGGGCAGGCTTTTAATCAAGCTTGCCCCTCAATCTCAACCATAATCACCTTCCAGGTGGACACAGACCAGAGGCAGGGGGGTAGCAGATAGTGGTGATTTCTCAGGTCAGGTTTATTGGGAAATGATTCAGACATTTCCTGAGGGTTTAGGTAACACCACAATATACACACCCACATCTGCCTGCCTACCCAGAAACCAAAGTTTGAGATCGAAGGTGATCTCCTATCCTTGCAGAATATATTTAATAGAAAAAGATGGGAAAGGAACCACCTTTTTCTGTCTGCAGTTTTAATAACTGGAATACTGCTTTAGAGAGCAAAAGGGGATTTTTCTCCCCCAAGCAATGCTCTTCCAAATTTCACACTGTATTGATACGTGCATGGAAAGAACATAAGTAGAGGTTAGCAGTGGGGAATGAGATTTACACATGGTTGCTGAGCAAATACAATATCTTCAGAACGGTGCATTTCATAAACTAGCCTTTATTTTTTGCAAAGGAGCAAGTGTGAAGCTTGAATAAAACAAATGTCCGCATTAGTGCTGTCAAATTTTCACTTTTGAGGAGTCTCTCCCACCTACTCCGTGAGCAGGGAGAGTTGGGTGCTGAGAGTTGCTAGGAGGCCTCTATTCCCTTCACAGAGAGACAATTCTCAGAGCATTTTAATGATCAATCCTTCTTTGCAGGGAACTCTGGAATTGTAGATCTGAGAAGGGAATACACGTCTCCTAACAACTCTCAGCATCTTTAACAAACTATAGTTCCCAGGATAGTGCTTTAAATGTATGGTGCAGATGTGCTCTGAGTAGGTAATTTTAAGCAGTAAAGAATATGAAAGACCACTTCCTTCCCTTCAGACTCTCTCTGCTGTAAAGATCAGCAGAACAGTGTTTCCGGATAACAACTACTGTATCTTGGCTGTTACTTTGTACAGTGGTACCTCGGGTTAAGTACTTAATTCGTTCCGGAGGTCCGTTCTTAACCTGAAACTGTTCTTAACCTGAAGCACCACTTTAGCTAATGGGGCCTCCTGCTGCCACTGCGCCGCCGGAGCACGATTTCTGTTCTCATCCTGAAGCAAAGTTCTTAACCTGAGGTACTATTTCTGGTTTAGCAGAGTCTGTAACCTGAAGCGTTTGTAACCTGAAGCATATTTAACCCGAGGTACCACTGTAATAATAATAATAATAATAATAATAATAATAATAATAATATCTTAAAATATTAAAAACAATACAGCATCAAACATTAACAACTTCCCTAAACAGGGCCGCCTTCAGTTGTCTTTTAAAAGTAAATAGTTGCTTATTGCCTTGACATCTGATGGGAGGGTGTTCCGCAGGGTGGGTGCCACTATCGAGAAGGCCCTCTGCCTGGTTCCCTGTAACCTCACTTCTCGCAGCGAAGGAACCACAAGAAGGCCCTCAGAGCTGGACCTCAGTGTCTGGGCAGAATGATGGCAGTGGAGATGCTCCTTCAGGTATCCTGGACTGAGGCCATTTAGGGCTTTAAAGGTCAGCACCAACACTTTGAATTGTGCTCAGAAACGTACTGGGAGGCAATGAAGATCTTATCGGCTATTTCTGGGTTAACGGAGTCTGTAACCTGAAACATATGTAACCTGAAGCGTATGTAATCTGAAGTACCACTGTATTGTGTCTTTAAACTCAGTCTCCTTGTTATTCGTATCACCTGGGGTTGGCTATATATATTTTTCAAATAATGTCGTTAGTAACAGTGACTACATAATCACATGAGCACTGTTCCAGAGTATTTTTCATTCTCACGTATATTATATCTATTCAAAAAAAGATTGGGTATGTAACTTTTTTATGTTACAGTTTATAATTTCTACGCTATTTGAAGTTGTTATGCATGCGCAGGTCATTGTCTGAATATTGCATTTCCAGTTAATGAAGAAATTACATATCTTTCTACTTACGAGTGTTGAACTAATTGGCTGATGAAGAATTAATGAAACAGTAGTTGTTATCCGGAAACAGTGTTCAGCAGAGTTCAGGGTTGGACATCAGAATTGAACATTTACTGATTATACAAAGCGTCACAGCTTGCTCTCCGCCGGGTAAAGATCAGCAGAGCAAACCATCTCATGCAAAAGTCCTGGGAGAGTGCGTTCTCTGGGGCCATACTTAAGTTGTTGAATTCTCTCCCCACAGAAGCATCTGGTTTCTTCACTCTACAGCTTTTGGCAAATGCTGATTGCTGAACTAAAAATAGCAAAATCACAGCCAAGAAGCTCAAATCATATCTATGACTGACATCTTTCTTTGGAAATTATACCGATGTGTAAACTTTGCCTGCAGAAACTTATAGATGAATTAAAACGTGATGTTTTCATGTTATAAATAAGATATTAAGGTAGTGCAATATTAAGTAAGAAATGTGGAAGAAGTAAACAGAACGGAGAATCATCAGAAAGGCTGAGTGAAGTCAAAAAAGAGGATGTTGGTGATATATAAGATGTTTGTTTTGTATGTTTTTTTTTATATTGGAAAATTAATAAAAATATTTATTTAAAAAAAAAACGTGATATTTTCAGTCACGTGCTTATGCAAGCATGGGCACACAGTCTTTTCTTCTAACTTCCAAACAGCTGTGTTTTCCTCCCTTTCCAGAGATCAGCACTCAGTTTTCTGCATCTCAGTTAGGCCATGCCTTGCAGCTCCCAGGAGAGATATCCACCTTTACCTTCTCCTGCAGCTTTGCTTTCTTTCTTTCAAGCAGAGAAGAAGCACTCCAGCACTCCATTCAACTTAGCAGTGTTCACAGTGGATTCTAAAACACAGTCATCTTGCTTCACATAAGATGGGGACGAATCAAATTTAAATACACAGTAATCCATATAAGCATTTACATTTTCAGTGAGTTAGATTACTATAACTTAACACTGAAGAGGCACCTATTTACCCTAGTGCTTGACACTTGGGGGGGGGGTGTTTTTAGGGCCCATTTCTATAATCTAGTTTTGAATTCTGATTTTTAAATTGTTGTAACATGCCCTCAGACCTGCTAGTGAAGGGAGGGGGGATAATAACAATATGCACAAAAACTCCAATAGGAAAATACAGAGATGTGCTATAGTAGGGCACCCTTAAAAAGGTGAGGTAGACTTCCGGTTGGTCGCCCAATTAATGGTGGATGGGAGCTCTTTCGGCTGAAAGAGCTCCGGCGCTTTGAAGATTGGGGTGACCGCGAGAGCATCACGGAACCCCCCAAAAACCTCAGATTGAGCATACTGAGGACCTGGTATTCTGGCGGGTACCCTGAGCAACTCCCATGCTCCCCGGTAAGCTCTAATAAGAGCCCCAAGAGCGAGTGGGGTTGGAGACGTGGGTACTGTGGGTATTACTTCATTGCACGAAGCTCCAAGTCAGCGATCGTGAGCGACCAATTTCTCTGAAAAATTAAGATTGGGAATGAAAGTTAAACAGGGTTTTAGAAGTAATGTGTTTATATTTTTGTTTCTCTCCCCCCCACCACTATTGTAATGTGTTTTCTTTTGTGTGTTTTATATGTTATGTCTGTTATAAATGTGGAAAATTAATTGAAAAAAATAAAAATAAAAATAAAAAGGTGAAGTAAAGGTAAAGGAGCCCTGGATCATCAAGTCCAGTTTAATTTGACTATGGGGTGTGGCCCTCATCTCCACTTTTAGGCTGAGGGAGCTGGCATTTGTCTACAGTCACCTTTCCTGGGTCATGTGGCCAGCATGACTAAACCGCTTCTGGCACAATGGAACACTGTGACGGAAACCAGAGCACATGGAAACGCCATTTACCTTCCTGCCGCAACGGCACCTATTCATCTACTTGCACTAGTGTGCTTTTGAACTGCTAGGTTGGCAGGAGCTGGGACAGAGCAACGGGAGCTCACCCCTTCGCTGGGATTTGAACCGCCGACCTTCCAATCGGTAAGCCCAAGAGGCTCAGTGGTTTAGACCACAGCACCACCCATGTCCCCAGGGCACTCTTAATGCATGAATTGCAACATGTTTCTTAGCTGTGTGCTGCTTACATGAGAATTACAATGCGCTGCAGCAGAATTTCTGGGGCCCCATAAATACTTTCCCCTGCTCAGGATAAATCCCTGCTGGATAGGTTTCTGTTTTTGATTTCTGAAGATCTACAACAAATAATATATTTTGCATGCTTAAAACCATTGAAGCATTTGCCCCAAGCACAAGCTGTGACTGAGGGGAATCTTTTTCATTTTTCAGATAAACTAAGCCACAAATAAACAGACCACACAGTGCGTTTTGTTTTCAGTCTGCCTCTTCTCTTCATAGATACTTAATAGCTCATGGTATTTCCCACCCTATCTTTAATTCAAGCTTACCCATAACATTAAGTTGCCATGCAACAATAACAGCATAAATAGAATTAAACAAGCTCACTTTAGTCACGTAGCCCCAAGTTTCGGAGAAATACCACAAACTGGAAAGGAAAGGAAATTCTACAGTTGCCAGGCAAGATACAGGACTGAAAGAAGCCACTTTTGATATGGAACCTACAAACAATTTCAACTTAGGAATGATTCCTTGTGTGGAAGAAGACAATGGTTGGAGGTTTGAGAAAATTAAAGCTCCAGATTTTAAAAGAATATACCATGGTAATTCTATATTCCAGTCAGATCAGTTATATTCCAATCTGAAATATTCCAGCCATATCAGCCAAGAACTGTAGTACAGTGGTACCTTGGGTTAAGTACTTAATTCGTTCCGGAGGTCCGTACTTAACCTGAAACTGTTCTTAACCTGAAGCACCACTTTAGCTAATGGGGCCTCCCGCTGCCACTGCACTGCCAGAGCACAATTTCTGTTCTCAACCTGAAGCAAAGTTCTTAACCTGAAGCACTATTTCTGGGTTAGTGGAGTATGTAACCTGAAGCGTATGTAGCCTGAGGTACCACTGTAACTCTTTGGTCCACCATTTATCACCAATATTATAATTAAAATCCAAACAAGTATTACTACAACTGCTATCATCACTATTGCCATTTATTTCCTGCACTTTGCCATAAGGCCCCAAGGGTGGGTTACAACAATTAAATCGCAACATCAATATATATCAATACAATATTGCACAGTATTAAAAGCAGTCTAAAACAACTTAAGCATGCAAAAATGAGGTGGGTCTTTAAAAATATACATCTCTAGTGTCAAAAGCATCCAAAGGAAGACCATCAACAAAATGTTGCACTCTGTCCTAACCATCTAACAGGAAAGACCCTGTTCAGCCAGTTGTAACCTCCTCCCAGATGCTATAATAGGTAAAGGTAAAGGACCCCTGGATAGTTAAGTCCAGTCAAAGGCAACTATGGGGTTGCGGCGCTCATCTTGCTTTCAGGCTGAGGGAACCAGCTTTCCAGGTCACCTGGCCAGCATGACAAAACTGCTTCTGGCACAACGGGACACTGTGACGGAAACCAGAGTGCACGGAAATGCCGTTTACCTTCCCACTACACTGGTACCTATTTATCTACTTGCACTAACGTGCTTTCAAACTACTAGGTTGGCAGGAGCTGGGACAGAGTAACGGGAGCTCACCCCATCAAGGGGATTCGAACCGCCAACCTTCTGATCGGCAAGCCCAAGAGGCTCAGTGGTTTAGTCAACAGCGCCACCCATTCCTATACTATAATAGGTAAAGGTAAAGGACCCCTGGACAGTTACATCCAGTCATAGGCAACTATGGGGTTGCAGTGCTCATCTCGATTCAGATGACGTTTGTCCACAGACAGCTTTCCAGGTCATGTGGCCAGGCAGGACTAAACCGCTTGTGGTGCAACGGAACACCATGGCGGAAACCAGAGTAGCGCATAGAAACACCATTTTCCTTCCTGCCACAGCAGTACCTATTTATCTACTTGCACTGGTGTGCTTTCAAACTGCTAGGTTGGCAGGAGTATATGTAATATGGCACCAGCAGTACACATATGCTCACCAAGGCCTTTCCTGAGGCCCACAAGGATCTATTCCCACCACTGAAATAGGCATTCAATTATAGCTAATAAATAGCTTGTGGTATACTCTGAAGTGGTAAAAGCCAATAACCAATTTACCACCTCTTGAGATGTCGTGGGCACAAGGCTCCAGCTTCTCTCGTGTAATGACAGTTTTGTAGAAGAAGAATGAGGAGCGACTGCAGTAAGTCTTATAAAGACTTAGAATTTCAGGAACTAATTGGAGGAAGGTTGAATAACTGATCACAGTTTTGTGCAAGTTGAGGGAGGGGGAGAGACACTCCTCTGGGAACAGTTTCAATTCTGCCCTGAAATTAACATACATCAACATTTTTTATTACTATTATTTTTCTAAAGGAAGGTTTCAGCCAGTGGAGAGGAACAGAAAAAGGAAAGCACATTAGGCTATTTTTATGTGCTATTAAAATTCAGAACCATGTAACGCTTTGATGCAGCCATGTCAGATACAGAGCAAGTGCTGTCAGGATTCTGTTCAGTTTTCAAAAGGTTTCAAATTGAATTTCCGGCTGGGTTGGAAAACCTTTAATCATGTGTGTGTTTAATCTGCAATGGATTTGTAGCCGAGCAAATATTATGGAACAGTTGTGCAAAAGAAGTAAGGTGTCTTATTCGACGGAAGAAGGGACTCAGGAAATATCTGCACATCTTTGAGATCTTGCTCTGCTGGTTGTGAAAAGAGAAATCCGCCCCCCTCCACTTTGTTTTTAAATGGAGGAGAAAAGCAGACTGGAGATCAAACTTCTTTTTTTGCAAACGTATCACAACAGCTTATGGAATGTATCTGTTAGTATGTTGGGATTTGTGGGATGAGGAAAACCAGGTCCACATCTGTGGCGATCACACAGGGTCACCGGACGTTTAATGGTCTATTGATCCCTGTGCCACCACTGTGCTCGCTTCCCCAATGCCACCAGCCCGTTACTCTCGGGTAAAACACTGAGTCCAGACAGTTGTTAAAACTGAACCAAATAAACAAGTTTATTTTATAAGCATTAACAAGTTTATGGTTTCTCAGATAATATTCCTGTCAGTATCTTAACTTTAGTTTCTTTGCTGGCCTATACCTTCCTAATACCTTCTGACTGATTATCTCAACTGTTTGACTGACTCCTCTTAACAAATTGTCTCACTCTCTCACATCAGACTAGCCCAACCCACAGACTTATCCACTCTGTCTCTTCTCTAACTCCAGACTGACTCCTCAACCACCCTAACTAACTCTAACTCCTCCCCTTGGGTTCCCATTGGTTAGTCATTTTACAATTAGTTAACCCTTTCTTTATGAACCCAGTATGATGTCACAAACCTAGGAGGGCAAACGCCACATAATCACACCTCAGTTATGAAGGCCAATAATGAAGACTCAGGGTCGCACATTACCTTGAGTGGTCTGGCTGCCCCTACATCCATGGTTAGCTCCACATCGTTCTGAGTAACGGGTCTTCCTTTTGCCCTTTTGACCGGGAGTGGCCGCCGAGACCATATAACACCGGTCCTGAAAGACCTACATTGGCTCCCAGTACATTTCCGAGCACAATTCAAAGTATTGGTGCTGACCTTTAGAGCCCCAAATGGCCTTGGCCCAGTAGACCTGAAGGAGCGTCTCCACCCCGTCATTCAGCCTGGACACTGAGGTCCAGTGACAAGGGCCTTCTGGTGGTTCCCTCACTGCGAGAAGTGAAGCTACAGGGAACCAGGCAGAGGGCCTTCTTGGTGGTGGCACCCGCCCTGTGGAATGCCCTCCCATCAGATGTGAAGGAAATAACCAACTATCTGACTTTTAGAAGACCTTTGAAGTCAGCCCGGTTTAGGGAAGTTTATAATGTTTGATGTTTTATCTCTTTAATAATAATAATAATAATAATAATAATAATAATAATAATAATACAGTCATACCTCATGTTACGCCCGCTTCATGTTTCATTCTTTCAGGTTACGTCCTGCGGTGACCCGGAAGTACTGGAAAGGGTTACTTTTGGGTTTCACTGCTCACGCATGTGCAGAAGCACAAAATGACGTCACACACATGTGCAGAAGCGGCGAATCGCAACCCGCGCGTGCACAGACATGCCGCTGCGGGTTGTGCTCTTTTCATGTTGCAAACAGGCGTCCGGTACGGATCCCGTTTGCAACTAGAGGTACCACTGTAATAATATTAATACTATTCTGTTGGGAGCCGCCCAGAGTGGCTGGGGAAACCCAGACAGATGGGTGGGGTATAAATAAATTATTATTACAGTGGACCCTCCGGAGGCGAATTTAATTAGTTCCGGGGGTCCGTGCATACCCCAAAAATTACGTAAGTAGAAAATGCTTCTCCACATGCACGCGCGGTGAAACCCGGAAGAATACACTTCCGGGTTTGCCGTGTTCACAACCCAAAAGTTACGTTACCCGAAGGTAACATAACCCAAGGGTCCACTGTATTATTATTATTATTAGCAGATAAAGATGAGCAAACAGACTCCAGATCAGCTCTTCCAGCTGGGCCTAACTTGGCCTTCTGGTAGCATGAAACAAGGGTTATGCATTGGATTCCACAGTGTTCTCAGCCATATCAGCCCTACTCTGTGAGATTCAGGTGTTGGTTGAGTCAGACTGAGACAACGCTGTCGGGCAGCCTGGAGTAACCTGGGACTGTCAGGGGACAGGAAATGGAAGCAGGGAAGAAGAAACCGTGAAATAAATAACTGTATGGGCTCGGCTACATTGGCAAAGGAAAAGCACTTTATATGTGTTATTTATGCATTCTAACACTGTGATACCAGGTGACGCTGTGGAGTTCTGTTTTTGTCAACCCGATTTCTCACACAAAGTTTGCAATGCATTTAACTGAAACACTTCCTTGATGTGTCTAGATCCAGCCTATATTTATATTTTAAAAACTTTGTACAGTGGAAAGTGCCCCAGTTTGAGTGCCTGAAGTATTCTTTTCTACTAGGATAAAGGTAAATGGTAAAGGGACCCCTGACCATCAGGTCCAGTCGTGACTGACTCTGGGGTTGCGGCACTCATCTCACTTTATTGCCCGAGGGAGCCGGCGTACAGCTTCCGGGTCATGTGGCCAGCATGACCAAGCCGCTTCTGGCAAACCAGAACAGCGCACAGAAACGCCGTTTACCTTCCCGCCGAAGTGGTACCTATTTATCTACTTGCACTTTGAAATGCTTTCAAACTGCTAGGTTGGCAGGAGCAGGGACCGAGCAACAGGAGCTCACCCCGTTGCGGTGATTCGAACCACCGACCTTCTGATCGGCAAGTCCTAGGCTCTGTGGTTTAACCCACAGCACCACACCTCAAATTTTGACTTCCTAATTTGCTTCCCCAGTATTCGGTGGCTGCCTAAGAAGAAAAATCAGTGGACCTAGGTTGCTTGACGAGATTTTCACACCACACAGACTTGCCACCACAATTTCAGCAGCTTTCATTTTATTTTGCAGCTTGCTCAGAGTATAAGGCCCTGGAAACTAGGGCACATTGGACCCGTTCAGACAATGCACTCACATTTCCTTTCACCTGTTGAAATCACTGCTCATTGGAGGAAAATAAATACGAGTTGTTTGAATACACTCACTCCAATCTTCTTCCACAGTGTCTGGCGTTTCTTCCAGTTCTGCTGAAAGCAATGCCAGCTTGCTATCGCTGAAAAAAAAGCCACCGTATTATTATTTTTTTTTAAAGGCTTCTTTTAGTTTTTACAGTAGGCTCTGTTTATGTGCAAGCCAGCGACCCATTCAAACCTTAAAAATTCTACATTGGCCATAAATATGGTAATTTTAACATTTGCCACCTCTTTCTTTCCCAGAAGTGATGCTCTCAGCAGGCCTACCATTTTGACATTTTCTTTCGTTTTACAGAGATAAGCTTCTTCCCATAGGCCCCAAGCTATTAGCATTCATAATATTAATTGCCAAAAATTACCAGCTTCAAGAAGTTTTTATCTAACAAAACTGCTCTGTGGCTACCTCAAGACAATTTAGTGCCATTTATGTCTCAAGCAAACACTTAAGAATGTAAATAGGAAGAAGCCCACAGGATAATTAATATTTAAAAAGCAAAATGTCATGCTCAGCTAAGCAGTCTCCCCCCCCCCACCAGCCCCCAACATCCGTCTTTTTCTTCCCTGGTCTCTCCCTACCCTAAGTAATGTGTTCTTCTCAGAAATCTGTTTGGAGACTTCACAGAGTACATTACAATTGATTGGAGCAAGGTGGTTTTACTATAAAATACTAACAGCTATCCAACTGTGTGGGATTTGCCTATAGGGACGAACAATGCAGAACTCTGACGCTGCAATCCTATATGTAATACAGTGCAGTGGGTAAAAATAAGGGAAAACAACAATCATACCCTCCAACATTTCTCCGATGAAAATAGGGATGTCCATCGTATTCATCATTTTATTCTTTATACCATGGGTAGGCAAACTAAGGCTCGGGGGGGCGGATCTGGCCCACTGACGGTCTGGGAATCAGTGTGGTTTTTACATGAGTAGAATGCGTGCTTTTATTAAAAATGCATCTCTGGGTTATTTGTGGGGCATAGGAATTCATTCATTTCCCCCCTCCAAAATATAGTTTGGCCCCCCACAAGGTTTGAGGGACAGTGGACTGTCCCCCTGCTGAAAAAGTTTGCTGACCCCTGCTTTATATTCCACCCATCTGAATGGGAAGCTCCAACTACTCTGGGCAGCTTCCAACATGTAAATAAAACATTAAACATTTTTTAAAAAACAACTTCCCTATATAGGGCTGCCTTCAGATGTCTTCTAAAGGTTGCATAGTGACTTATCTCCTTGGCTCAGAGGTAACGAAATTCCATACCCTCCAACATTTCTCTGATGAAAATAGGAGCGTCCTAAGGAAAAGTGGGATATTCTGGGATCAAATAAGAAACTGGGATGGCTTCTCTAAATCTGTAAATCAGGGACGTCCCTGGAAAATAGGGGCACTTGGAATTTTTTTTACTTTAACTGGGAAGTAGCAAGGTTTTTTTTTTTTTAATGTAACCAAGTAAACAACATGTGTAACTGGCTCCCAAAGAGTGGCCCTTTGACAGCCAGTGGTCCACAGTGACGACTCTGCAGAGCTACATGCGTGTGAAGAAATTGTGTCCATGTGAGAGACGTCTGGAAACAACAGCTGTGTGTGTGATGAATGCAGACTCTCCAGGTGTCCCTATTTTACAAGGACAGTCCCAGATTTACAGAAGCCATTCCGGTTTCTGATCTGTCCCTGGAATGTCTCTTACTCTCAGAAAATTCTTCCTGATGTTTGGTCAGAATCTCCTTTCTTGTAACTTGAAGCCATTGAACCAATGGTTCAATTCCTACCCTCCAGAGCAAGAGAAAACAAACTTGTTCCACCTTCCATATGAATGCCCTTTAGATATTTGAAGATGGCTATAATAATGGTTTTATTATTTTTATGCTGCCCATCTCGCAACATAACTTTCTGGGCATGGTCCAGGATGAAGGAGTGGAACCACTGCATAACAATGCCCCCCCCCGATCCCAACTCCTCTAGACAGTCCTGAAGGGTACCATGGTCTATGGAAACCTGGACCACTTATAAATGCCACCTCCAACTCCTTGAAAGATTCCATCAACAGTGTCTCTGAAAATTTTTACATATCACTTGGGAAGACAGGAGAACTAATGCCAGTGTACTGGAAGAAGCAAAGATCACCAGTGTCGAAGCAACGATTCTTCAACATCAACTTCGTTGACTGGTCATGTTGTGTGAATGCTTGATTATCATCTTCCAAAGCAACTACTCTATTCTGAACTTAAAAATGGAAAGCATAATGCTGGTGGTCAACAAAAGAGGTTTAAAGACTGTCTCAAAGCAAATTTTAAAAATAGTAGTAGAAACACCAACAATTGGGAAACACTGGCCTGCGAGTGCTCCAATTGGAGAACAGCCTTGAACAAAGGTGTCATGGGCTTTGAAGACACTCAAACTCAGAACGCAAGGGAGAAACGTGCTATGCTAAGAGGAAGGCATGCTTGGCAAATCCACACAGTGATCAACTCCTGCCCGGAAACTAACGTCCCCACTATGGAAGGATGTGTGGATCCAGAATTGACCTCCACAGTCACTTACAGACTCATTGTTAAAACCGTGTTTATGGAAGACAATCTTACTCGGCTATGAGGGATCACCAAAGAAGAGAAGAAGAATCAAAAGCTGATGACAATGCACCACAACCAGGAAACAGCTTTCACCTCTGTCCTTAGCCCAACCAATGCAACCAGGGCAGTTTAAGTCCAATGGTAGGGCCTGAAACCCGACTGGAAGGGATCCAAATGGCCTACACCATCCAGACTTGCTTGGAGTTGTTCCGCAACCACCACAAAGCCCCTGTAAGGTTTCCCACAAGGAATATAGCTCTCAAACGATAAAGCTTTGCCACTGCTGCTTTATAATGTACTCTCCTTAGGCCCAGATCTTTTCCCACTTGTGTTTTATGCTGCAAATGTATATACTGCTCAGCGTGCCCCAGGCTTCGGGATGCAGGCTGCTATCTGCAAGCCTAGGGAGACCGGTGGGAACTCCTGCGGGCTCCCAAGGCTGGCGGATAGCTTCCTGAAGCCTGGAGAGCAAGAGGGGTCGGTGCGCACTGACCCCTCTCGCTCTCCAGTCTTCAGTGAAAGCCTGCATTCACCCCATAGGTCGCACACATATTTCCCCTTCATTTTTGGAGGGGGAAAAGTGTGTCCTATAGGGCGAAAAATACGGTAGGTGGTGTTTGATAAATAAATTAAAGCTAGGAGCAATAATATCTACAGAAAAACAGCTTAATGAGGGGCAGAGGAGAGTGAAACAGCTGAAAAAGCAGAAACAGAATCAAAGTTTTCTATCTATATTGTTAGAGAATGAGAAAAAAGGGGGTGAGCAGCATGTCATTGCAAAGACATAATACTCTTTTTGCAAAGTGTGTGAAATACTAAACTAACCATCAGCGGTAATTTGAGAGGGGCCCAAGAGTTTCCGTTCAGTTTATGCCTCTGCTAAGACGTATCCCCTTCACAGTTTCAATCTTTTGCCCTTTGACATTATAAAGAAAGAAGTCTGTGTCATTTACCTGCCTTAATTGTTTTTGAAATGTGCACATGCATTAAGGATGTGTTTTAAGGCTCAAGGACCTCCGTGCCACCAAGAATATTAATCACAATGCACTAGAGGATAATAACCGGGGGGGGGGGAGCGAGAGAGAAAGAAAACGGCTGCTCTATAATACTGAATACAGCCATTCGTGTTTAAAATACAACAATGTAAGGTAAGGTACTAAAATGTGTGCTGGGATGCAGCACAGGTCTGGCTGAGGGGAGCTGGCTTACTTTTAAAAAGCGTAGGTATGCCCAACAAGCTCTTTTTATTCAGGTTATAAAGATTAGGGTGTTGTAGGTCAGGGGTGTCAAACTCAAATTCATCTCAGCAATTTGGTCACCCTCAAAGGGCCAGTTGTATCTGTAGGACTTTATCAAAGTTATTTTTCCTCAAGCACTGGTGTGTGTTGTCTTGAACCTATACACTATTTAATATACCTATTCCAGTACGATTTTAAATAAGAATAGAAGAAGAAATAATAATATTTTTTTTTTAAGCTGACGAGATGGGCTTCCAGGCAGACTGGAGCTCCAACGGGGAGGAGACAGGAGCCTGTCCCAACAAAGCAGAGCAGAAGCAAATGTTGCCTCCCCCCGCCTTGCCGGCGCACTCAGGAGTCGGAGGATACGGAGCTGCAGTTTGGACAGCAGCAGTTTCTTCCTTGCAAGGGAGCCCCAGCGGCACTGCGGGCGCGGGTGGCCAGGATGTCCTGCTGGGGCCCCGAGCTGCTGCAGTTGCTCCCGGGGAGGGGGCTATCCGCCAAGTCCTCCGGCCCGGAGAAAGCCGATGTGTTGGCGTGGGAAGGGGGGCGGTGTTTTGTAGCCAGGCTCCCGCAGCCAAGTTGCTGGCAGGCTCCCACTTTGCTCCAGCCACCCAGATGCCGGCGCGGTCCTCTTCGGGGTGGGAGGCGCCCCTGCTTTGTAGTGTGGCACACCGCCCACCCGCCCGGCTCCCTCCACCCCACTCTGCGCAGCTGAACCGGCAGCAGCTTCGCCTCTCCCAGCCCAGCCGGGGCGTGCCGCCTGCGGCAGGACCTGCACCGTGTCCCTGCTCTCCACTCGCCTCCACCGTTCCCTTCCCCGCCTGCTGGCCCCGCTATTTACCCACCAGGGCGAACCCCAGCCAGCCCCTGGCCCCGCCGCCCGCGCCCCCGGCCATCTCCTCGCCAGCTGCAGCGCTGCAGTGGCCTCTTCTTGCGGCCCGAGCGAGTGAGCGAGTGGCGTCCCAAGCGTGGCTCTCGCTCCCTGCCCTTGTTGCCAGCCTCTGCGGCTCTCTCAGGCTCCAAAACTTGCCGCGCGCGCGACCCGCCCCCTCGAGCAGCCGCGCCTGGGAGGCTCCGAGGGGCGGAGGCAGCCGGCTCCGAGCTTGGCTTCGGGGGACCGCCTCCTCCGCAGTGAGCCCCGGACTGGAGCGAGCGAGCAGAAAGCCTCTTTGCCCGGTCCGCGAGGCAGGTGAAAGTTGCGGGACCAGCCGGTAGGCAGCGCCGACGGGGCGCGTCGGTTGGAGCCCTGTCTGCAAGCAGGCAGGGAAGGCTGTTCGCGTGGGTCACTTTTTAGAAAGGCAGAGAGCCTCCGCCGGACTGTGGACCCTAAAATCTGGGTCGGGACCAGTAAAAAGGACGAGAAGCTCGCTTCCTCACCCTTGATGTCATGGGCCACATGAGGAGGTCTGGCGGGCCGGATTTGGCCCGCGGGCCTTGTGTTTGACACCCGTGTTGTAGGTGAAAAAGAATCAGTAGAATGTTCCAGCTGTCCATGCAGATGAACACCAGCTAAAATTTACTCTAGCCTATCAAAGCTGGAATACAAGGTACCAGTTAGGGCTGGGCGATGTCTGGTTTTCAACATCATGATCCATCACCAGCTAAATATTGTGACATACCGATATAGCACGATGTCTGAAATAAGGATAAGGCATAGGGGCTTCTCGGCAGTGGTGCCCACCCTGTGGAACGCCCTTCCACCAGATGTCAAGGAAATAAACAATTATCTGACTTTTAAAAGACATCTAAAGGCAGCCCTGTTTAGGGAAGTTTTTAATGACTGATGTTTTAATGTATTTTTAATCTTTTGTTGGAAGCCTCCTAGAGTGGCTGGGGAAACCCAACCAGATGGGTGGGGTATAAATTATTATTATTATTATTATTATTATTATTATTATTATTATTATTATTATTAAAGTCCACTAACCTTTCATTGAACCTCCCCCGATGATTTTTTATTGTGTTTTTAATATCCTGTTGGGAGCCACCAAGAGTGGCTGGGGAGGCCCAGTCAGATGCGCAGGGTAGAAATAATAAATTATTCTTATCATTCTTATTCTATGCAGAGGCATTGCCTGTTTACACAGTTTTCCCCACATCATGATTTTTGCTCTTGTGATTCGCTGCCCCCTGTATGAAGCAGGGGAGAACTGAGCTGGTAGAATTAATAGGGGCTGCAGGAATCGAGAGAAGCATTGGCAGATTTCACAGTCGTCCCCCCCCCCCCATTGTGAGTTTTACATAGCGCGCGCGCACACACACACACACACACACACACACACAGGCTGGGTAATGTATTGATAAACCATCCAACATTGGTTTGAAGTCCACATCATGGTAACAGTTTCATAATATTCAACATGCTATATATCACAAATCATGTTGTGTGTGTTTGTGGTTTGTAAAAAATTGTGATTTGGGGAAAACTGTGAAGTCGGTCGTTGCTTCTCCCATGATTCCTACTGACCCTGTTGCTCTGTACTATAAAATGTCACTTGTAACAATATGTTAAAGGTAAGTAAACATTTATCCATTTTAAAACCCTAAGTAGTATCAGTTTCTAGGACATTACTCTACATAGTTACATCCTTGTTTCAGACATTGCGATATATTGGTATATTGCGATGTTAGGCTGGTAATATACCACGATGTTGAAAGCCAGACATCACTCAGCCCTAACACTCATATGATTCATGATATATTGCCAGGTCAAAAATTATGAAACTGGTATCACGATAGGGACTTCAAATTAGTTTTGGGTGATATATCAATAGATCACACAGCCCTAGTTCCAATTAAACTACAGAGTAACTGGCACCCCTCCCATTAAATTGCTCACTTCGCCCCCTGCCAACTTGTTGGAGGTGGCCGTGTGAGCTGCATTGTGACAATAACCTTACATTTTTATGTACATATATAGAAATATATTTTCCTTTGAAGAGAAAAAAGACTGGCTCTGTTGAAAGTTGCAGGAATGCAAATATTTCATGATCCAAGAGCTACACCTCCTATGATCAGGGGATGGTTCTGAGAATGATGTCTGGGTGTGAAAATTGCTCCCCCCCCCCGACAAGGAATTCCAGAAGACACTGCTCTGTCAGGACCCTCCATGCAAATGAAATCCACAGAACCTACAAAGTTCACTGTAGGCATATCAACTCTTCTCCCAAATCCTTAGCAGAACCACAGGCCTACCTTTTTTGCCAGAGTAAGTGTGAGGAACTTTTGGCCATCCAGATGCTGTTGGACCACAACTCCCATCATCCCCTGGCCATTGGCCCTGCTTCATAGGGTTGATGGGAGTTGTAGTTCAGCAAAAGCTGGAGAGCCAAGGATCCCAGTACCTGTGCTAGAACCAACACCTGCAGAACTGAAAAGAACCTCTTTAAGAACTGGTATCTTCCTCACTGCAGGTGGAGCTAGAAATAATGACCTGACTTTAGCCTATTTAAACCTGCAGTTGGCTCCAGACTTTTACTAGAGTGATGTCTTGTGTCTGATGGTATCCAGACTGATTCTTGCTTAGCTTCACTTGGTTCTCCCTGTGGTTCTGTTTCCTTGCTTGAATATTGGGTTTTCCTTCCCATTTTTCTCTGTAGCCTCTGCCTCTTACAGAGCAAAAGTCAAATGATTTTTCTTCTTCACCTTTTCCCCCTAAGTTCTTAAGAAATTCACATACAGCCCCCACTGCCCAATCAATCTTTTTTTCCCTGTTTGAATTATACAGTTATGCTATATACGCACACAAGTAAGTATTTAATACAGTATACTGAAACTTCCTTCGGTATTTGTTGGCATTAAATACTACACATGCAGGAACACCAGGAGAGGAAACAAGTTAATTTGCGGCTGAGGCTATCAAAATGGCTGCTCACCAGGGATGTCTGAGACAAATGCTAGAGGCACTGCTCCCAGCTAAATACCTCTGACAGAAGGACTCTGTGACCGTAGAGCCTGAACGAACACCTTGAGGAATGTCTGGGAACAGTGAATGCCATTTTTGTTTCTATTCCAGGAGCTATGAAATATTGGGACTGTTTTGGACAGAGCTGCTATCCATTTTTTGGATTGAGCTGCAGTAAGACATCTATGGGAGCCTCTATCTGTAATATTCTACATTGTGCCAAAGAGGAAGGCAGTAGATTGGGTTAAAATAATAACAAGCTAAGGCTGGGAATTTCAAAGAAATGAAGAAATTTCTCAGGACTGAAGGAGCATCTCCACCCCCATCCTTCAGCCTGGACACTGAGGTCTAGTGCCAAGGCCTTCTGGCGGTTCCTTCACTGTGAGAAGCGAAGTTACAGGGAACCAGGCGGAGGGTCTTCTTGGTAGTGGAGCCCACCCTGTGGAACACCCTCCCATCAGATGTCAAAGAGATAAGCAACTATCTGACTTTTAGAAGACATCTGAAGGCAGCCCTGTTTAGGGAAGTTTTTAATGACTGATGTTTTAATGTATTTTTAATTTTTTGTTGGAAGCCTCCTAGAGTGGCTGGGGAAACCCAGCCAGATGGGCAGGGTATATATTATTATTATTATTATTATTATTAAAGTCCGTTACCTTTCATTGGACCTCCCCCAACAACCAACAACTAGAGGGAGGGATTTTAGTGACACACAGAGGTGAGGATGATGATGATGATGATAATAATAATAATAATAATAATAATAATAATAATAATAATAATAATAATAATTCTACCCCGCCCATCTGGCTGAGTTTCCCCAGCCACTCTGGGCAGCTCCTTACAGAATATTAAAAACCCGGTAAAACATCAAACATTAAAAACTTCCCTAAACAGGGATGGAGTGGGGAAGAAAGTTATTTGACATTTGTAGTAGCGAGAAAGTACCGCACATAAAATTAAGAGGGCTTCTTTCCTTTAATTTTATTTCCAGCTTTTAAAAAGGCGAAGCCTGGTCCAAAGTGTGTGCTTTTAAAATGGAGGCACATTCATAGGAATTATGCCACATGGTTATGTGCCATCGTTTTCAGCAGCACTGATCAAGTGGGAGAAAACACTCTCCTTCATCTTCACAACAACCCTGTGAGGTTGGTTAGTGCAATTGCGCCCATTCCAAGGTCACCCAATGAGCTTTCCACTAAGGGATTCTATTGACCTAAATATGCACACCCTCTAAGCATCCTACTGGTTCTCAAAACACTAATGCTGAATGAAAGGGTAAGAGGAGCAATTGTGACATATCCGGGGAGTCCTTTCACATACATGTAACCACTGATTTGAGCTAAACTAAAATGGAAAGGAAACTTCAAAGGTGATATATGTGCACAAACTTTGTGGGAAGTTAAAGGCATTTTAATAAGAATCGTGAGAACAGTTTCATATTGTGGTTTGATTATACCTAGCTGCACATCCCTATCTATGGAGGTGAATTTTTCAGCTGCAGAAAACTTGTGTATGCAGGCACCACAATCTTTCTATCTAAGTCCTCAGCTTTAAATTCTTTGTGGGGCTAAACTGAGGCTGCTTTGCAGAAACTTGATCAATGCTTGTCCTACATACTTCCCCTCCCCTTTAACTCTATTGGAACACACCTCCTGTCCTGATTTAGACATTTTGACACAATCTGGAGGCATTTTTATACTTTGAAAACGAAAGGTCAACTGACTGTGTTCACACTGTCACTGATCTAATAAAATGCCTATCAATATGAGGAAATTGTGTTTGATTTACAACCATAATGATGATATCACACTGCAGTTAATTATGCTTTGGCGTTCTGTATGCAATAGTGGATTACTGAATTGTGAATGTCTACCAGAGAGGAACCAGCCAGAAACTGGCGACCACTTAGCTATGATTTGAAGCAAAACTGATGATTCACTAGCTTGGCCAGAGTCCATAAGAATGTGTCCCTGCAGCCTCACTGCTATCTACTGCATGGGGAAATGGCAGAATGGGAAAATATGCATTCAAAGCAAAAATAAGTTGATATACTTGAGAACAGAGTGGTTCAGGATTCATTAGCAAAGTTTTGTGGCATTGGTAGCGACTAACTGACCCCGCACAGGGACAGCTGTGACATTCGCACCCCCCGCGAAGTCAGAAAGGGTAAGTCACCTGGGGAGAGAGACGGGACTGGGAACCATGCCTCACCTCTCCCCAGAATGCCCCCAGGGGCTCTTGCGTGGCCCTAGCCCCTTGCCAGGGGGTTCGGACAAAAGCATGGCGAGCCCCTGGGTTCCTTTAATGGAAAACCCTTGTAGCAGCAGCATTTTGGAGGGGCAGGCACAGACAAATCCATACCCCTCCACTAACCAATTCCCAAACCAATGCCTAACCGCAACCTTACAAGTTGTGACGATTTGCTACGCAGTAGGCAAAAACCAAATGGCACCAGCCAATCAGCCAAATGGACAAAATTCCTACCAGGTCCCTGCCCCAAAGCAGATGACCTCATGACAGGCATAGCAAGGTCAAGCAAACAGCCTAACATTAGGGAGGGAGGGAGGGTGATCCGAAGCACACAGCAAAAGAGGAAGCTCATCACTGCGTGCAGTGTATTTAACAAATAGGGCTGTCAATCAAGAAATGGCAACATATAAATCTCCCCAGTAACAGCCCGCCCTTGCTTAAAGATGGCAAACTCTTTTGCCCAGCAACAGTAAGGTGTCTTGTCAGCCCCCACCTCAACACGTGCTCTCCATGAGGTAGAACACGTTTTCTCATTTTGTATTTTTTTTTTCCTGTTGTGAACTGGCCTGGGATCTTTGGATGAAGGGTAACATACAATTTTAAATAATAAGCATAAGAATTAATCCTAGTAGGCTCCTGAAAAGCTAAGGTTAATGAGGACTTATGGAGCAATCCTGCCTTCTTTTCGGACCCAGCAGAGCCACATAACCGCACCCAAACACAAGAACTTCTACCACTTGACTCCCATGTATACAACAGCTCCTACAACTTGGAAGGTATTGGAAAATGTAAGGTAAAGTAAGCTATCTTAACATGGTGGTTTGCCACTGGAAATGATCGCTTTGTGGAGTCTGAATTCCACTTAGAGCCCCGGAAAGCACAGCAAGCAAGGACAATGCCCAGAGAGAAATGCCTTTCTTTGAAAGATCCCAGCCCTATTGAGAGAGAAACAATTTGACTTGAGCATTGTCATTAACATCAGACACAGCCTTTGATGATATCTGAGCAACTGCTAGAGCTTTGAAGTTGAATGGTAGGATAGATGTATATGAATTGATCTCGGAGTGTGCTGTGACTGCACCATTATTGCCAGCAATTATTTAAAGAACTGACCTTCAGAGCGGGTGGGGGGAGGGTGAAGAGGTCCCCCCCCCGCCTTGTTTCAGGAAGCATTCTCAGCAGCAACACATGGCAAGCCAATGAATTTGGCAGGCCCATGAGAAGCTCATTATCCATGTCCTTATTTATCCTCCTTTTAAAAAGTCTACGCTGGTCTGAAGTTTAATGAGTTTAATGCATCAAGTCTGGACATTTGCAATAGATGGGTGCACAGGTGCATTTATGAAAAACAGCATTCTGCAGAAAAAGGTCAGCACAGCCAATGGCTTATTAATTATGCCCTGTGCTTTGAGAGAGCATGGGAAATTAAATAACTCCTATGACACTTACAGTGATCAACTTAATGAGTGCCAATACTCTTAGCAGCAAATAATCAATGATAGGAGGTGTTTTGTTTTTTTAAAAAGTGGGGTACCAGCTTGTTTCTGAGCCCAATTCAAAATGCTGCCATGATTGTCAAAGCCAGGGGTCAGCAACCTGCAGCCCATGGGCCACAAGCGGCCCACAGGGGTCGTTTAAATGGCCCCCGAGCCACCCCTGAAACAAGCCGTCTGCTGGCGAATCTCCGTGCGCTGCACTGAATTGGCACAGCGCAGAGTGGGGACTCACTTCCGCGGCACCGGAAATTGCATCTGCGCAGAGACAGACACCAGAAATCACATCTGTGCATGTGCAGACGTGATCTGGCCCACAGAGCCATCTCTGTGGGAGTGAAGGTAAACCTTGCCGACCCCTGGTCAAAGCCATGAATGGCTGGGGTCTCTGGTCTTTGAAGCAATACCTTCTCCTATGTGCCTGAAGATGAAACAGATAAAGCTCTGATTTGTGGACTCTTATGAGATCAGCAATGGCTCTTAGGTCTGGGACCTATCCCAGAGCTCTCTATGTAGAAGAGCAGGCCCTCCAGGTGTCCCTATTTTCCAGGGACTGTCCTGGATTTACAGAAGCTGTCCCAGTTTATTATTTGGTCCCAGAATGGCCCAGTTTTCCTTAGAATATCTCTATATTCATTGGAGAAATGTTGGAGGGTATGGAGCTATGCAACCCTGGAGCCAACTACGCAACCTTTAGAAGACATCTGAAGGCAGGCCTGTACAAGGAAGTTTTTCTAATGTTTTATTATGTTTTTATATGTTGGAAGCTGCCCAGAGTGACTGGGGCCACCCAGTAAGACAGCTGGAGTATAAATAATAAAATTAATATTGTTGTAGTTGTTGAATCGGACACCCGTCTTTTCATCAGAGAAACGTTGGAGGGATGGATGGGGAAGACCACTGTAGACTGAGCATCTCCAAGTAAGACTGGGAGAGGCTCCTGTCTGAAACCCTGGAGAACAGCTACCAGCCAGTGGAGACAGCAGTGAGCAAGATGAACCATTGATTTGACTCAGTAAACGGCACTTTTCTAGATTCCTGCTTGCCAGCACAAATTGAGTGGCCAGGCAGAGACCCCCTCTAACCCCAGGTGACCCCCAGGAGGAATAATGACTCATGACAACATGTTATGAGATTAAAATTGGCCACAACTTTATTGAAAGCCAGTGTGGTGTAGTGGTTAAGAGCGGTAGTCTTGTAATCTGGTGAACCCGGTTCGCATCTCCGCTCCTCCACATGCAGCTGCTGGGTGACCTTGGGCTAGTCACACTTCTCTGAAGTCTCTCAGCCCCAGTCACCTCACAGAGTGTTTGTTGTGGGGGAGGAAGGGAAAGGAGAATGTTAGCCGCTTTGAGACTCCTCCGGGTAGTGATAAAGAGGGATATCAAATCCAAACTCCTCCTCTTCTTCTTCTTAACTTTCAGATATAGGAAGACCTTGGCTTAGTCATTGGGCGTTTATCCATCCCAGACCCCAGCCGGGCATCTGGGGAACATCAGGGTTATCCAAACTGTGTGGGGTTTGGGCTGGCTCTGGAAAACGTATGTTTAAGCAGAGATCCTGCTCCCCATTTCGCCGCAATGCAGGGAGAGTACTGACGACCTGATGCCCTATGGCCAGTGACTCTCAACACAACCCCTTTAATGGGGAACTCTGTGATCGCCACCACAGGGGTGGGCATGGGTCACCACTTCATGCCCCCCCCCCATTTAGGGAAGATAAAGGATTCCTCCCAAGGCCTGAAACCGCCAAAGTTGTGACATTTTGCTACGGGGAAGGCAAAACCTGCCAATGCAGGGAAATACCTTCCCAGTCCTTCAACAGCAACCATCAATGACCGTAGCAGTGCCCACATACCTGTAAAGAAGAGGTTAACTTGCAAAAGGAACCTTCAGGTATCCAGCTTGGGGAGGCGAAGCCAGTCTGACTTGCCAGGAATCACGTAGGGTCAGGGGCTGCGCACAACCACAAAGAAACCGCCCCCCATTTGAAGTGGGGAGCGGTCATTTCTTGTCCCGCTTTCAAAAACAACAGATTGTTGGAGTTGCCTAGATCATCGTTGCTTGTAGCTCTGGAAGGCTTTTTGCCTCCTCTTGGATTATGTTTGCTTCAGCTGTATGGTGGCATTTGTTGCTCATGTAACTTCTGCAGGGTATTTCTGCTGTCCGGTGTACACAGGTTAATTGAATGAGAAGTCTAGTGAGTAAGTGGCATGAAGGGAGAAGTTTGGGTTGGGTGGCTTTCTTGTTTCTTTCCAACTCTTATCAGCTTAACACCTAAGGGTAATCAGCTTTACACCTAAGGAACTACACATAAGGTAATACCTGATGGATCTACAATACATTTACAAGCAACAAACCTTTAACATTTAGATCAAGTAAGCAAATTCACTCACAAGCGCCTTTAAACTAGTCCCAGTCAACAAGCCGAAGCTCCATGAATCTGCTGTAGACCAACAAAGCCGCTTGAAATTATTTCAGATCATAATGAGCTATGATCAATTACAATTATTCATCGCTGGACATCTTGGTCTATTATTCAGTCCGGTGTAAGTGTAATTGTCTTATTATAATGATGTGAGTCGAGAGAGGTTCATAGAGATAAGAAGCCTAATGTATCTCTCTGAGACAATTATGCCCTATTGTCCATTAGCCCAAATGAAGTCAGCTCAGTTTTCATTAGTCACAACCTCAGACTTAAGCTTGAGAGGGGAAGTGGAAGATGGCTCGATGCTGGATTCATTGTATTTGCCCCTCGCTTTTGGCTGAGCTCCAACCCTTAACAGCCATGAAACCTTATCGCTTCAGAAGGCCCGCTTGCCTCTTCCCATCCAAAAAATCAATTACATGCAACCAATAATAACTATGTTGCCTTGCCTTTCCCTGACTTGAGCACTGTCTGGTTGCTATCTAGATACATTTTCTTCTTTGACTACAGTCGTCTGTATTGGGAATCTAATTTGCTTTGTGCAACGCACAAAAAGAGTAACCTAATAGGGTTCGTGCTTTGTTCTTCATTTAAAAACATACACATGCATACTTCTATGTCTTTGAAATCTGCAGTTACAGTGCGGGTCCTTTCCTATTATTGAAAAGAGTCATTACATATCTGGAATATTTAGATAGGGATACAATTCACCTTCATTAAAAAGAAGAGGACTTTAGTCTATGACTTCTCTTTTCATTCCACTTCTTGTTTCTGGGGCAGAAGTGCCTATAGACCCAAGCAACATGGGAAAATCCATAAACACTGGTGATAACAAGATAGCCCAACCCTTTTAAAGTATCAGTACACAGGTTGTAAAACTGAAAGCCAGATTTACTGATGGGAAACTGGCTTATGGCTAAGGCAACCACAATGTGAGGACAGTTCACCCTTTTTTCGTTTTTCTGCCCATGAAAACTAGTGCTTAGTGCAATGGAGGTCTTAGTGATCATAGCCACACACACACACATCCTGGTTCTTAGAATAATTGTTCATTCCTTTAAAAAGAATGAGCTTTTACATTTTACTAGCGTGCATTTCAAGGTAACAGTTCGATATGGTGAAAACTATTTTATCCCATCTTTGAAGCAAACATAATGAAATTAACTAACACTGTTAACACTGACAGCAAGAACTATGGATTCCTGCCCAACTGCAGTTGTTAGCAGTGTTATGTTGTTTTGGGGCATTTCATTACTTGAATTTTAGTTTACCTTAGCATAAGGTGGGTGGGAATGTATATGAAAAAAGATGTTATACTGTACTTGATGGCAGAGAAAGGCATACCAACCACTAGGGAATATTATCACCAGAGTCCTCTATTTGGGGAATGGAATTAATATTTGTTTGTTTTGCTCAACAGTTAAAATGATGATTCAATCATAGCTCAACATTTACAAATTTATTCAGATTAAGAATTTCTGCTTGCCAGATGGAGTGATCTGCCTTCTCCCCTCCACCCCAAAAGCTATTCTGGGGTTCTATTGCTACCCCAAGCCAATATTCTTTTGCAGGCTCATATAGGGAGCAAGGTGGGAACAGGATCTGACATCTTTCATAATATGGTGCCCTGTGTGGGGTCAATTGTAATTTCTCAATTCTGGAACATCTCAATTTTGTGCTCCCTCAGCTTGTTGCCCTGTGTGGGGGAACTACCTGCACCGTGCCCAATTTCCAGTGCTGGCAGGAAGCCCCATTTTGCTAGTGGAAGTTTTTGTGCCAGCTTCCACTGACGGGACTCATTAGTTGAACCCCACCAAATATTTACATTTGTCAACCCTCTGATACCTATTTGGCTTTTGAACTTTTACCTGCATCCCTAAATGTGGAGGTTATACAGTGGTACCTCAGGTTACATATGCTTCAGGTTACATACGCTTCAGTTTACAGACTCCACTAACCCAGAAATAGTGCTTCAGGTTAAGAACTTTGCTTCAGGATGAGAACAGAAATCGTGCTCCGGTGGCGCATTGGCAGCAAGAGGCCCCTTAGTTAAAGTGGTGCTTCAGGTTAAGAACAGTTTCAGGTTAAGTACAGACCTCTGGAACGAATTAAGTACTTTACCCGAGGTTCCACTGTATACCATATTTATTTCTCTATAAGACAGACTTTTTTCCTTCTGTCCCCTTCCTGCCTTGCTGTAAAGCAACAAAGCACCTGTCCCAGTGTCTCCTCCTCCTCTTCTTGCTCCGGCGTTGTCTCACTTTACAGCGAGGCGGGAGGAAGGATGGGCAAGCAAAGTGAGAGCTGCGCAAATCGGGACAGAAGCTGTGCTTGCTTTAAAGCAAGAAAAGCGAGAGCTGCTTACACGCTCTGTGCAGAATATTTTTTCCTTGTTTTCCTCCTCTAAAAACTAGGTGCGGCAATTTACTTCTGGCTAAAAATATAGATAAATAAATCCTCCATTAATTTATGGAAAAAAGAAATTGCATTTGAACATTATTGCCAAATTGCAGTTTGGTGAAATTCTCACGAGTGGTCTGCAAAGCCTGCTTGCCCTACTTAGTGCTAAGGGATGTTTGTGAGTTCTCTGTATCATTTTGCAAATCACCTCCCCGCCTTATTTACAAACCATCTCACCAGTGGTCTCACCCTTCTCCAGTGTCCGTACTTCAATTAAAGTCCAGGGAGAAGACATTCAAGGGGTAATTTCCCCCATGGTTCCCCCACTCCTTCCAAATTAGGAAGCATAGACAGCCAGAGAGGCTACTGAGTGCTAGAAAGACATTTACTGGCAAGAAAAATGGACAAAGCACCCTCTTCCACTTTGCAACAGTAAGAGAAGACCAAAACCCCATAGGCATTGGAATAAAGAAATACTAAAGTGCCTTGAGAAAGAAACGGAGAAATGGAAGCTAATACAGAAGGGACCTCTTATATATAAAAAGGGAGCACATTCTACAGCAGAGCGGTACTACTTGCCTCCATCATCAATTCGTCTGAAGACTAACCTATCTGAGTTTAAACAAAACAAAAAAATTCCTTCCAGTAGCACCTTAAAGACCAACTAAGTTAGTTCTTGGTATGAGCTTTCGTGTGCATGCACACTTCTTCAGATACAACATGCATGCACACGAAAGCTCATACCAAGAACTAACTTAGTTGGTCTTTAAGGTGCTACTGGAAGGAATTTTTTTTGTTTTGTTTTGACTATGGCAGACCAACACAGCTACCTATCACTATCTGAGTTTATATGCAAATGATTCAGCTGTAGCATTTATCTGACAATATCTTGCTTTCCCTCCCCCCCCCCCAAAAAAAAGCAGCTTAGACTGTGAGCATGGCCCAGAGATATCAGTCTGACTGCTTGCATGTAATGGGAATAGCATGTGCTTTTTGGTCCCTAGTTAGTGAAATGCTCTAGTTTGCATGGAACAAATCACACACACACACCCCAGAACTACTGGAGTTTCTACCAGCCCAGAAAGGCACAAAAGTTTTGATCTATTACTTGCTCACGGCCCTTTTTATTGTGTGAACTGGCTTCTCATCTCAGGTTTACACTGAAAAGCTGCGCTTTGAGAGATGGGAGGAGCACACTGTAAATACTGAACAGTATTCACAATCAACAAGCATCTAAGGCAAACCGTGAAAGGAGAAGGCCAGGAATAAGGAGGATGAATAGTGGAGTGTGAACAATTCTGCATACTACAAGAAACTGGGGGAGGGAGGCTTTGATCTGAAATCATGCTTGTAAGTCACCACTAGGGAGAAATAAAACATCCACTGCAGGAAGCAGATGATAACTGATGGGATATGTAGATTTACTGTTTGCTTGGCAAGGAATAACAAATAAACAGCAAATTATGCCAGCTGGACGTGGTGCTTTTGGTGGCTGAAGTGCAATAGAATTTAGAACCTGGTTGCTGTACCAGTTGCAAATTATTAGGTTTTATGGATACGCAAAGAACTTGGTTACAATCTCAGCAGGATGAATTCCCCAATGATAGCACCTTGGAATCCTCTCAATGAAGGGCGTTGTAGAAATGAATAAAATAAATGACATGGCCGTTGAGTTCAAGCCCAAAACTTTGGACATTTTCTCCAGCTAATTTGTCAAAGGCATCAGTGGGAACTTTACTGTTTCCTGCAGTAAACTTCTTTCCACACTGATGTCACCACAGAACACATAAAAAGCCATCCTCAGACACTTCTCTGAGACCCCTTTGCCTGTCTCTCCCTCCTAGGGGCCAACTCCTAGCGGCCGAGGGGGATTCAGCTTTGACAATAAAATATTTGCGGTGGCCAGGCCCCCCCCCCAAGTTGATAGGCATTACCATTCAAATGATGTGTGTGCACCACATCATGCGATTGATCATGCGATGTGGGGCTTACCTGCCCCCTCTCAACATTTTATTCAAGTTGGCATTCCTGCTCTCCCTACTCCTATAGGTATCAAGACCAGTTACAGCAGTGGTGAAGTGTGCTAGGTATTGCCTCCCATTTGTGTCTTGATTCTGCCAAGAAGAAGAAGAAGAAGAAGAAGAAGAAGAAGAAGAAGAAGAAGAAGAAGAAGAAGAAGAAGAAGAAGAAGAAGAATAGTAGTAGTAGTAGTAGTAGTTTGGATTTGATATCCCGCTTTATCACTACCCGAAGAAGTCCCAAAGCGGCTAACATTCTCCTTTCCCTTCCTCCCCCACAACAAACACTCTGTGAGGTGAGTAGGGCTGAGAGACTTCAAAGAAGTGTGACTCACCCAAGGTCACCAAACAGCTGCATGTGGAGGAGCGGAGGCGCGAACCCGGTTCCCCAGATTACGAATCTATCGCTCTTAACCACTACACCACACTGGCCAAGAACTCACTAGCTATGCATGTCATTCTCAGTCTCTCTCCCCACAATCCCAGACACCCACACCCATTCTCAAGATGGATGTAATAATACTTTCCTGCCGGCAGGCTTGTTGTGCAGACATTAAAAAGGTAAAGGACCCCTGACAGTTCAGTCCAGTTGTGAATGACTCTGGGGTTGCGGCGCTCATCTCCCTTTACTGGCCGAGGGAACAGACATTTGTTCGTAGACAGTTTTTATGGGTCATGTGGCCAGCATGACTAAGCCGCTTCTGGTGAAACCAGAGCAGCCCACGGAAATGCCGTTTACCTTCCCTCTGGAGTGGTACCTAATTATCTACTTGCACTTTGACGTGCTTTCGAGATGCTAGGTTGGCAGGAGCAGGGACCGAACAACGGGAGCTCACCCCCTCGCGGGGATTCAAACCGCCAACGATTCATACCTTCCAATCGGCAAGCCCAAGGCTCAGTGGTTTACACCACAGCGCCACCCATGTCCCTTTGTGCAGACATTAAGGATGGGCAAATCTCTCCATTTTTGGCTTCTCTCAGTTCTGAATTTTTGCAGTCTTCAGTTCTGCTTGCCACATTTCCCATCTATCTATCCATCCATCTATTTAACTATCTATTTTGGCAATTTATTTAATTAAGAGGTCCCTGTGGAAAATCAATCCATATTTTAGTGCGGATTTCTCCTAATTTATTTTAAGCATAGTTTCCCTTGATATGCACATTTCCCCCCAAAGCAAATTCCACATACTTAATACATTTTAATACTAATACTAATACTACAGTGGTACCTTGGTTGAAGAACAACCCTGTTTACAAATGATTTGGTATACGAACTCCGCAAAACTGGAAGTAGTGTCCCGGTTTGTGAACTTTACCTCGGTCTATGAATGGAAGCCGAACGGTGGAAGGGCACCAGCAGCGGGAGGCCTCATTAGGGAAAACCACTGAGCCTAGGATTTGCCGATCAGAAGGTCGGCGGTTCGAATCCCCATGATGGGGCGAGGTCCCGTTGCTTGGTCCCTGCTCCTGCCAACCTCGCAGTTCGAAAGCATGTCAAAGTGCAAGTAGATAAATAGGTACCACTCCAGCGGAAAGGTAAACAGCGTTTCCGTGCGCTGCTGTGGTTCACCAGAAGTGGCTTGGTCATGCTGGCCACATGACCCGGAAGCTGTACACTGGCTCCCTCGGCCAATAAAGCGAGATGAGCGTCGCAACCCCAGAGTTGGTCCCGACTGGACCTAATGGTCAGGGGTCCCTTTACTTTTACCTTTTATTTTCACCAGAGAAATATTGGAGGTTATGTGCTATGAACACACTGGACTGGGTGGAGTTGGGGATTGGTACAATGGCCAACCATCATACCCATAAGGAAGGAACTAGATCCATCTTCCTCCACTGATGTAGCTGTGAGTCACTTCAGAAGCAGAATAAGAAAGCCATCATGGGAATCTTTCATTAACAAAATGCTATTCTGTTCAGGATAATTTTATATTGTATTCTCAGAATATATCCAACCCATTGCCCCTTCTCTTGCTTTATGACAGGTTAAAGGTCATTAAGGGACATGGGTGGTGCTGTGATCTAAACCAGTGTTCCCCAACCTTGGGCCTCCAGCTGTTTTTGGACTACAATTCCCATCATCCTTGACCACTGGTCTTGCTAGCGAGGGATGATGGGAGTTGTAGTCCAAAAACAGTTGGAGGCCCAAGGTTGGGGAACACTGATCTAAACCACTGAGCCTCTTGGGCTTGCCGATCAGAAGGTTGGCAGTTCAAATCCCCGCTACGGGGTGAGCTCCCGTTGCTCAGTCCCAGCTCCTGCCAACCTATCAGTTCGAAAGCACGGCAAAAAGTGCAAGTAGATAAATAGGTACTGCTCCGCCGGGAAGGTAAACGGTGTTTTCATGCGCTGCTCTGGTTTCGGTGTTCCATTGCATCAGAAGCGGCTTAGTCATGCTGGCCACATGACCCGGAAAAACTGTCTGCGGACCTGTAAAGCGAGATGAGTCCCACAATCCCAGAGTCATCTGCAACTGGACTTAACTCTCAGGGGTCCTTTACCTTTTAAAGGTCATTAAAACACACACACACACACACCTGGTCATTAAAAAATCTTAAACTAATGTTGCTGCTAAATCTAATATGAGATTTTCTTTTTCCTACAGAGCATCTTTCCCTTTATGCGTAAAAACTGATATTCGGGCTCCAGATATTCGGAATAATGTAATCAGGGGAAGGCCTGCTTTACGGACTCATTGGTATAATGGTAGCGTTTCTTGAATCGTTCAGGGCCTTCTTCTGCCCTCAGAGTGGTCAAGGTACTCCTGTCAATATTTAATTTGTATTGACCCAAGGCTTGATTACAATGCATAATGCTGATTACTCCCATCTTCCAATAAAGCTTGCATGCCGGTTGCAAAAAAACCCTCTATTGATACATTTGATTTGCCCTGACAGGGAGAAACAAGGAAAATGCTGACTTCCCAGCTTCCTGCTGCGTACCTTGTATATTATTATCCAGAAAGGGAACATGGCAACATCCCTAAAAGTTAACCACTTCCTCTGTGGTTATGCTCCATGTAGGCTGAAAGTAAAAAAAACAAAAACCACATTTACTAAAGAGGAGTTGTAGTAAAATCTAGACTTAGAAAAGTTATGCAGTCTGAAATACACTCAGATAGAAGCCGTCAGTTTCATCCAGTTTATTTCAGATTAGTCAGATAAAAACAGTCAGTCATCGGGTGTGTACTGGCCTGCTGGTCCCTCCCAGACCCAGGCTATATATCCTGTAACCACACCCTAGGTCACACCTGATAGTCTAGTTCAAACTTCCCTTCTGGAGCTGGATTGGATAGTTCCACTGTCAATCAGATGCTACCTTCTAGAATCCTCCTTGCCTATTATTTTAGGATCCCAACTCCAGACACAACACAGTCGTACCTTGGTTCTCGAACAGAATGCATTCTGGGAGTCCATTCAACTCCCGGAACCTTTCGAAAACCAAGGCACGGCATCTGGTTGGCTGCAGAAGCCTCCTGCAGCCAATTGGAAGCTGCGGAAGCCGTGCCAGATGTTCAGCTTCCAAAAAACATTTGAAAGCCAGAACATTCACTTCCAGGTTTCGATTGTTCAGGGTCCGATTTCTTCGGGAGCCAAGGCATTTGCGATCCAATGTATGGCTGTAATTGTTTACCTTTTGTGCTACAGGAAGACGGCAAGCTATCTTACACTGAATCAGACCATTGCATACCCTGCAAGTGTCCCTATTTTCCAGGGACAGTCCCAGAATTACAATTACCCTTGACCACTGGTCTTTACCACTATACTCTGTGCTTTTATAACCCCCAGATGGTGCCTTTTCATGCACTCTGTTATAGGGCTTCCCTTAAATATGTCAGGAGCCATATAAGTATACCTTCCTTTGAATAATCATTAGAAACAATTCTTGAAATTAACTTCTAGGAAAGGGAGTATTTTTCAACTGTTTTGCTATTCAGGGTTTGGGAGCTGGGGAAGGAAATCGCCTTTCCCTTTTCTATCAAAATGCTGCAGTGAATTTGATACTCGTGAAAATTGAAGGACTAAAACACTTGCTTCAGGGTGACCTGGAGCTATGCAACCTTTCGGTAACAGCAGACTGACATTGACTTATCATTTCTGAACTGCAAAACTCCTCTGTCTCAAAGTATGAGCAGTCTCTAAGCATCTTGTGTCAATTACACATCAAAACCAGGGGACCTTTCTTGTGATACAGGCAAGAAAGCTTGACGAAAGGCAACTTTTGGCTAGACTCGGGGCAAACTGGTCCAAGGATCGTATAGAGGTGATGTTCTGTGGGGAATCTGGCAAATAAAAATGTGTACGAGAGTGATCACAGATTTGATAGATCATATCCCTTGAAGGATGTCTTAAGCGCCAAGGGAAATGGTACAGTGGTAGCTGCATCAATCATAAATGCACTAACAAGACTGCCTCGATGACTTTTTCCCGAATGGTTGGATTGGGAAAGGTTTGTTGGCACTGTATTTAAATCAAATCAAATATCTTTAATACGGTCAATGACCAGAAAGCAATTTATAAAAATATGACATTATAAGTAGTATTGTGCTACAAATAACGGTGGTAAAGGTAAAGGGGCCCCTGACCATTAGGTCCAGTCGTGACCGACTCTGGGGTTGCGGCGCTCATCTCGCTTTATTGGCCGAGGGAGCCGGCGTTTGTCCGCAGACAGCTTCCGGGTCATGTGGCCAGCATGACTAAGCCGCTTCTGGCGAACCAGAGCAGCGCACGGAAACGCCGTTTATCTTCCCGCTGGAGCGGTACCTATTTATCTACTTGCACTTTGTGCTTTCAAACTGCTAGGTTGGCAGGAGCTGGGACCGAGCAACGGGAGCTCACCCCGTTGCAGGGATTTGAACTGCCGACCTTCTGATCAGCAAGTCCTAGGCTCTGTGGTTTAACCCACAGCGCCACCTGGGTCCCCACATATAACAGTGGAAATATGGCCAATTCACAGAATTGGTGCTTATATTTATGACCAGGTTTCAACTGTATTTAAATCTTAGGATGGAGAGTGAGCATTCTAATGCCTGATCAATTGCTGGAACTGAAGTTAGGTAGAATGAATTATAGCATTCAGAAAGTAGTCCTCTGTTGAGGGTCATCAGGTCTTGAGCTAAGACATGGAACCTGCAAAGTATATTACTACCTCTCTGAAGCACAGCACTGGCACCCCATAGAGATGTGTGCTGAGTCCCTACCTGTAGTCATTGTAAACATATGACTGTATTTCATCTGATCCATCCACTGCAATTATTAAGTTTGCAGATGACCTTAATGGGTCTAATTACAGGTGGAGATGAATCAGCATATAGGGAGGAGGTTCAAAAAGTCTCTACATAGTGCCTAGAGAACAACTTGCACCTAAATATCAGTAAGACAAAGGAGATGGTGTTGGACTTTAGGAGGAAGAGAGGGGAACTAGCCCCATAGTATTTCGGGGGGCTGTGTGGAGAGAGTCTCTTCCTATAAATTTCTGGGAGTTTACCTTAGTGAAGACCTCACTTGGAAAATCAATACAGCCCAGGTTGTTAGGAAGGCCCAACAGAGACTCCATTTCCTTAGGGCTTGTGAAAGAACAATGTCAAACAAAAAATGCTGATCTCCTTCTACTGGTCCACAACAGAAAGTGTTCTTTCATATTGTATTGTCTTCCATGAACACGCTTTTAACAGTGAGTCCGCAAGTGACTGCGGAGGCCAATTCTGGATCCACACGTCCTTCCACAGTGGGGACATAGGTTTCTGGGCAGGAGTTGATCATGGTGAGGGTTTGCCAAACATGCCTTCTCCTTGGCTCATTTCTCCCTTTTGTCCTGAGTTTGAGAGTCCATGAGATGGCATAGTAACAAACCAAAACAATACTCCCCTCTCAGAGTTTAAAAGGCTATTTGTTGTTGTTGTTTAGTTGTTTAGTCGTGTCCAACTCTTCGTGACCCCATGGACCAGAGTACACCAGGCACTCCTGTCTTCCACTGCCTCCCACAGTTTGGTCAAACTCATGTTTGTAGCTTCAAGAACACTGTCCAACCATCTCGTCCTTTCTCATCCCCTTCTCCTTGTGCCCTTCAGCTTTCCCAACATCAGGGTCTTTTCCAGGAAGTCTTCTCTTCTCATGAGGTGGCCAAAGTATTGGAGCCTCAGCTTCAGGATCTGTCCTTCCAGTGAGCACTCAGGGCTGATTTCCTTCAGAATGGATAGGTTTGGTCTTCTTGCAGTCCATGGGACTCTCAAGAGTCTCCTCCAGTACTATAATTCAAAAGCATCAATTCTTCGGTGATCAGCCTTCTTTATGGTCTAGCTCTCACTTCCATACAAAAAAGGCCATAGATTGTTTAATTAGCCAGGGGAGGAAGAATGTTTCTGCCTAGTGCCTAAAGATATGTAACGAAGGTGTGAGATGAGCCTTGCTGGTGGGGGGGGGGAGCATTCCACAAGCATGGAGCCATCACAGAAAAGGCCTGCTCTCATGTTCCCACCCTCATGGAGGAGGTACACAAAGAAGGTATTCAGATGACGATTGCAGGATCCAGGTCAATTCATATGGGGAGAGGTGGTCCTTGATGAGAAGGAAAAATTATGCTTGAACCAGCATGGGTGGTGATGGGGGGCCATTACACTGGGCACAGTTTTCTTTGGGGGGGGTGCATTTCTCATTATGCCCTTTGCAAGTCTTGCAAAGCAGCTCGGGGCTTGCAGTGCACCATGAGTGGGCTCCTCACTGGGCAGATGGGTAGGCGGTGATGCATGGCCCTCTTGGCTCCAGTTGTCGGGGGTCGCTCCGGCAGCATACCCCACTCCCACAGGTCACCCAGTGTGCTGGTCCCATGGGTTAACCATGAGGCGAGGTCCAGTCCGAGATCGAGGGTGCAGTATGGAGGCAGTCCGTCAAAGCTGAAGCTGGGTCCAAGGCAGAGAGTTGGGTGAGGTCAGGAGCTTCGGCAGAAAAGCAGGACACGGTGCAGGCAGGAACTGGCTACCAACAATGTTGCTCCCGCAACCTGGGACTGGGGCTGGCTGGCTTTTATCTGACCCGAAGCATAGGGCGGCCCCAGTCCACAGGTGACTCGCCTCTCCTGGCCTAGAGGTGAGCACTCCTCTTGCAGGAACTTAGTTCCTTTCGCCTCTCTGCCCTGAGCTTCTGCAGCTCAGGAGAGGCTGGAGGGTTACCGGACCCAGAGGCAACCTCAGCTTCCCCTGACGGGGCTGCAAGTGGAGCACCTGCTGACAATGGGTCCTCCATCACCTCAGGAGCCAGAGCAGACTCAGCTGGTGCCTGCACCTGAGAATCCAGAACAGGTGAGGACCCTTCAGGCTCATGCCCCAGCCCCGGCTCAGCTGGTTCTGGAGGCAGGGAATCCTGTACAGGCTGGGATTCCTCAGGTTCAGCCTCTGAGTCCGAAGCCCAGGCCATCACACCCAGCCCCCAAACTCACCATGCGTAGGCCTTGTCTTGGGCACCAGCAAGAAATGTTTTGCCACTGGCTTGAACATTTCAAAGCCCTTGTTGCACATTACATGTGTATGTGTGTGGGGGACTTGCACAAGTTGTGGGGGGATGCATGGCCTTAGCTCCTCAAGATTTACCTGTTTAGTGTGGACACTTGCTAGGGGCTTCTATATATCCATAGCTACTCATGCATAGGCAATCCATGAGTTTAATCCCCCCCAACCCCCCACAGGGATCTTGATAATGAGGATAAGCCTACATGTGGCTTTGGGCACCTGAGAGTTCCAGACAAAGAGGGAAGATCGCTTCACTTCTACTTTGATTAAATTTTAAAAGACTGTTGTGATACGGAAAAGCTCAAAATTGCCTTAAAAATAACTCAGCGACTTAACATTAAACCAACAGAAGACAAGCAAATGTAATCAAAATGACACATTCCATACTTACCAGTGGGAAGCTATTTATCTCCAGAATGACTTTAAGCAAGCGGAAGGATATAAGTTGTACTACTTCTGGTAATCTATTACAGTGCTAACTAGCTTTGTATACCAATAATTCATGGAATAAGGAACCATAGAGGATACCCTAACTTGTTTTATAGTGTTTGGGGTTTGCTGCTGTAGAAGATGTATTGCAATAGCTGCTCACAATGGGACTCGGTTATCTCCAGAACAAAATTGTGCAAGTGTCATAGTTTCCTCTGTGTTCTTTAGCTGACCCAAATATTGATATTCTCAACCCTTTGAGCTTCTCTTCATTTAGTTTTATCAACTTCCTAGCAAATCACAAGAAGTGGCCACATGGTGTGGTAACCAATTAATAAAGGCATCAGTCCTGTGAATGCTTTAGTCTTGTTTAGGTAGCAAAACTAAGCACAATTATTTGTGAACAAATTCCATTGACGAACCAATGACATTTGCTTTCAAATAATGCGCTTAAAGCCAGCACTGGCATTCAACTTTTTTATTTTTATTTTTAAAGATTCTATAGATAAAGCTTCGGGAATAACAGGGGATATTGGGGCTAAATTCAAGTTTTATTTGCTCAGTTATGTAATATTTTAGATTCTCTCTCCATAATATGGGGATATCGTATGCATAAAAACTAGAATTCTGAACTGTTTGTCTATATTTTCTCGTAGCAAATGAAATCCCAGCATAGCCAACTTTTCACATGTCCCATAGGACAATATAATGGATCAGTTCCAGCTCAAGCTGTCAAACTAGTCAGAAGAACTAGTGTCCCCATATGTGGATGGCATCCTTCATCTGCATCAAAAGACACCACTGGCTGGGTCAGCGGAGTTCAGACAGGCCTTGTGAAGCCAATGCACACAGACAATTTGCAATGGTTAATCTGCACAGTTAATTGCATTAACAATGTGCAGGGAAGTTTGCCTCCACACTTAGCTCCCTCCTGCTGGATCAAGGTAATGAAGTGAAATGATCTACATCACCATCTCCAGATCTTTGCAGGTGGATGGAGAAATATCCCTTAATGCAGAGGAATCTGAAGCTGAGTTTTACAAAGGAAAATGTGGGTTGGTGATCCAGGCAATAATCACAAAAGCAACAACTGGGGGAAATCAGAGGAAATAATTTTTCTATCCCATTCTTCAGCTAAGGGGGTGGGGGGGAGAAGGTGGCTCCCAGAGCAGCTTACAAGCGTCACTGACTGTTGCAGATATTAATATTGAGTAGTTTGAAGTGACCAGGTACATGAAAACTGACTACTTTTGGAAATGAAGCATTATCCAAACCCATAAAAAATATTATTCAGATTTTACTAGCAGTACTCTTCCTAAACAAAACAGAATACAGTAAATTATACATCTAAAATATCCATACAATGTGCTGTTCAGCACAGGCTCAGCATGTTACAAAAAAATGAAATGATTGCAACAGACCTAGAAGCAGAAGTCTGTCTCTTCCCACATCATCCATTTTTAGCCTGGAGCTGTTTTCTCTCTCTCAGTTCTTACTTCACAGAGCCTTGGGACAAAAGACACAAAGGCAACTCCTTTCAACGTGGAGATTTGTACCCTAATACCTCTCACATGATCTAAAGTTACAATAGTCTCATGTTAACTACCAGAGAACAACAGCCAGTTAATTATCAACTCAGCAAGGGCTCAGAGTGCTCTCCTTGGCTTTAAATATAGCCCAAAGGAAAATCCCCATGTTAAACCTTTTCACCAATATACATTTGGGGTATTGTCATTTCATTAAACCATTACACTTAACAGTGATGTCAGCCCCTTTCCTCAAGCTTGCAAGCTAAAATAAACTATACAAAAGAAAAATGGACTTGTAGGGAAAAGAAAAGAAAACCTCAGACACTGTTCCTTAGCCCCCAATTTATTACAATGACCAGCTAAAATGTGAACTGCCCTGAGACCTCCAGGTATAGGGCGGTATATAAATTCAATGAAGAAGAAGAAGAAGAAGAAGAAGAAGAAGAAGAAGAAGAAGAAGAAGAAGAAGAAGAAGAAGAAGGGGAGGTGTGTGGAGTATAACAAGTGGCTATTTTTCCAATGAACATCATTCGGAGTGGGGCAATTCATTTTTGAAACTGCATGTTTGCAATATTGTGCCTGTTGCATAGTTATCCATGGTGTGGCATTTGAACCTAGCCTAATAAGTGCCAGTGCAGTTTATTGGAATTGGCTCTTCAAGGCTGCCTTCTGGAGTCCAGCCTGCTATCACCCTATGTTGCTTCACCTCCCCAAAGAAAGAGAAATGGAGCTGTGAGTTAATGAAATGTCCATAGAGAATAATGTAAATCTGAATTTTTGTTGCTTGGAAGTGTCAAGTAAAGTCATCATGCAGGGGAATGCATGCAATTTGGGTTAATTCTCTTCTTTAGCTTAACTCAGTTCTTTACTTAAATGAATGCAGCACAAATGTATTATTTGTCAATATAATTGTGCAATTTATATAATTAACCTAGTCATTGTGAAATCCTTGCTAGTGCTTTTGTTTAAGTAAACAGCCCCAATCAAACTGTTTCTACTTATCAATATGCTGCAGTATACAATTTACATTTAAGAAGCTATTATGCCTGGGCCATTTGGATTGTTAGTCATATACTATTTTCCTGCAAAATATCAATTTGAGTGCTCATCACTTTGGTCTTATGTGCTTATTCATTCCACGCCTCCATCAGCCTGTTGTAAAAAAAAAAAAAAAACTTTCTCACTGCAAAGGGCTTGTTTACTTTTCCACACTGCTCTCCCCAGTTGCCACCCCACCTAATGTCTGATGGCTGTGGCAGAACATCAGAGGCAAACCTCAACATGCAGTCAGGATAGATTCAATTTTGTTTGCATTTTAAGGAGAAATCACCTAATTCCCTGTTCTCCAACGAATACCCAATAGAGGGGCAAAACCTACACGAGAGTTAAAGGGGGGCAGCAGTGTCTGTTGAAGTAAGGGTAGCAAAATCTCAGCGAAGAAGCTCAGATCATATATATGACTGACACCCTTCTTTGGAAATTAAGCCAATGTCCAGACTTCAACATTCAAAAACTTTACTTGCAGAAACTTAAGAGTTATAAATGAATGAAAACAAAATATTTACAATCACAAGCTTTTTCCAAGCATGGGCTTATAGTCTCTTCTTCCAACTTCCAGACAACTTTACATCAGAGAAGAAGCATTCCAACACTCCATTTAACTTACCAGTGTTCACAGTGGATCCTAAAACACAGTCATCTTGCTTCACATATGATAGTCTCTCCTTCACTAGATACCTCCCATGCAACCAACATTAGCCAATCATGCGAGAATTCTCTAGAATACACTTGCCAACCAATCAAATTTAAACACATAGCAATGCATGCAAGCATTTTCAATTTCATTGAATAAAATTACTATACTTAACAGTGACTCCTTCGAAAGTAGGAGAGGCCCAGTGGACCTGCCTGCCTCCCCCATGATACCTGGTGGGAAAAGATGCTATCAGCATAGTTATGCTAGTAGGATCTTCTTCAGATGAGAAACAGGGATGAGGGAACTGCATTCATTTTTGAAGATAATACAGCTGGAGATAAAGTGGTCCTAAAAGGTAAAGGTAAAGGGACCCCTGACCATTAGATCCAGTCGTGGCCAACTCTGGGGTTGCGGCGCTCATCTCGCTTTATTGGCTGAGGAAGCCGGCATACAGCTTCCGGGTCATGTGGCCAGCATGACTAAGCCGCTTTTGGTGAACCATAGCAGCTCACGGAAACAACGTTTACCTTCCCGCTGGAGCGGTACCAATTTATCTACTTGCAGTTTGACGTGCTTTCGAACTGCTAGGTTGGCAGGAGCTGGGACCAAGCAACGGGAGCTCACCCCATCGCAGGGATTCAAACCGCCGACCTTCTAATCAGCAAGTCCTAGGTTCTGTGGTTTAGCCCACAGCGCCACCCGCATCCCTTAAAGTGGTCCTAGAGGTAAGTAATAGATTAATCATCACCAAGACTACATTTTCCCGCGTGCCATTTTCCTGTTTCTATGCCAAAAACAGACTTGTAACCCAATGCCTTAGATAAGGTAGTCATAAGGTAGAGATTTTAGGATATGCATGCATCAGCCATCAGCTCAGGCTAATAGACCAAAGGACGATTCACATAACCTACTCCCCCAAATCATTCTGCCTTCATTAAAAAATGGGTAAGAACTGATTCATATATGCAACCATGCACAGTTGGATCACTATGATTGATTGATTGATTGATTGATTGATTGATTGATTGATTGAATGAATGAATTGGAAGGGCCTTCAAGATTGCAGTGCAGCATTCTTCAACCTGGAACCTTTGGGAGGCTGTTGGCCTCAAACTCCCATCATCTCCAACCAACCGGGCCAAGGCCAATGATGAAGGATGATGGGTGAAGGCTGCAGTCTACTATCATCTAAAGAGCACCAGGTTGGGGAAGTCTATTGTATTGTAATCTCACAATTTGCACTGGCAATTGGATTTGAAACGGTGTTTACATATGAAATAGTTTTATAGTTTTGGGTGTTTTATGTATGTATTTTTTTTTAAGAAATTGTTTTATATATGTTTTTATAGGTAAATTGCATTGAGATGTTTCACAGCAATGAAATGGCATGAAGCCTATAATTAAATGGCTCTGCTGTGAAAACTGGGCTCAGCTTCACTTTGTGTTGTCATTTCGCTGCATCAAACCAAAGCACAAGAGCTGGTTCGCATGTCTAAAAGAAGGCTGCTGGAGTGTAAGGTGAGATCAAATGTGCAAAGACGTGTGTTCAAATATTCCCAAAAATAAGTAAACAGCAATGCAGTTTTGTATTGGTATTGAGGCATTTGAGACGGGCACTCCACGAATTAGACAGGCAAGAGTTGGCAATCGTGATCCCACATCGCAGCAGTATTTTTTAAGTTCCTCGTCCTACATAGAAGAAAACAATGAAGAGAAAAAAGGGTTTCTTTGGATTTCTTCATTGCAATTACTCACACAAATTCATCTCAAAGAGGCAATGCTCTCATAAGTGGAAATTTACCCCCAGGCAAAATATCAGAGTCTGTTGTAATAAAGAGCCCCCTTGGGAAGGCATGGCTGAAGTTCTTGGGTAGATTGCGTGAGAATGTGATGCCAAATGAATTATTTAAAGGTGGGGGGGGAGTTTAGATTCAGTCGCCCATCACAACCGTCTCCTCTCAGTATGTTAGTGACATAACATTCTCATGTGGCTAAGACAGAACAAGGAAATTAACTCTTGTCATTTGGTATCCTGGATTTACCTTGGCTGAACCATGAGAACTGCAAGAGATGCGGCGATGAAGATCACTCTCTTGGAAGTGGAAACAAAGGAATAGTAAACAGTAACTGATTTATGCTTTCAGCTTGTTTACCAGGTTTGTTTTTTTTACCAGGTTTTTTAAATATATATATATATATATATAAATAGTCTGGTTTGGAATATTGAAGAGGGAAGGCATCAGCTGAGGCTTTGTTCAGGTCCAAAATGATTTGCAGGAAGTAAAAACATTTGTCCCTGATGTTTCACAGATATAATAGTATCGTATTACTTCAAGGTTTGACATGGCATGCTCAGAATTGCATCTCCCTGTGGATTCTGGTCAGGGGTTCTGGGGCATGTGCAGAGGGAGTCTAGACAGCATAATAATGACCCCACCTTCGTTATACACATCATATCACCTACACAGCATTTTTGTAAAATAATAATAATAATTGGAAATTCATCTATAGTTAGTTCACCATAACCTTTCTCTACATCAGGGGTCAGCAAACTTTTTCAGCAGGGGGCTGGTCCACTGTCCCTCAGACCTTGTGGGGGGCCGGACTATATTTTGAAGAAAAAAATGAACGAATTCCTATGCCCCACAAATAACCCAGAGATACATTTTAAATAAAAGGACACATTCTACTCATGTAAAAACATGCTGATTCCCAGACCATCTGTGGGCCGGACTGAGAAGGCGACTGGGTCGGATCTGGGCCCCGGGCCTTAGTTTGCCTACCCATGACTTAATAGTTACTTTGGGTTACCCAAGACTTCACTGAAGTGTTTTAGCAAACTATATTCACAACCAGTACAAAAGCACGGCAAGGAAAATAACCTGGTTAACAGAGACCTACATCCTGATTTGATCCCTCATTGTAACGCTGACGTAAAGAAGACACATTGCCAAAGAGATCACAGTAATTCTCAACTGTATGCTGACACCAAGCTATTTAGCCCAGGTGTTCTCGTAAGTATGATGCATGGAGACATTTCAGAGTTCATCAGCCTCTTTCAACCTGAGTAGGCAGGTGGTCAAATGTTAAAGCTCAACTGCCAACTGTTAGAAACTTTCTGTTGGTACAGGGATCAGAATCTGAAATATTCCTTGTTAGTAGTGCTTCCCCCTCCCAGGGGGTACTCGAGGGCACACAGTACCAGCACCTCTTTGTGTTGTTGTTAAGATGTGTGGGACTTACAGTAACAACTTCTTCTTTTTTTTAATATGATTTTTATTGAAATTTACAATCACCAACCAACCCCCCCACACCAAAACATCACATCTTGTTACATGTATCCTACTTTGTGTTTCATAGATCCATTAGCTTCCGTCCTTCCCTTCCACCAGTTTTCCTATTCCATTCTATAGTTTACAGATTCTTTAATTATAAATTATGCCATGACATGAGAATTATTTCAATCCTGCCAACGTTTTCATATTTGTACAATTCTCACTTATATAAACCATAAATTTACTCCATTCTTTTTGGTACTTTGTCTCCTCCTGATTGCGAATTCTGTGTGTCAATTTAGCCAACAACTTCATGGTGAAGCACCTGTTTTTCTAGAGGAAAAAAAAATGTTGACATCCATTGTCACCCAAAGCCAAACTAGATGGAAGGCAGCTTAAGACAGTTGTCATACTTTTGACAGTATAATTGTGGCCTCTTTAGCGGAGAGTGGTGAATTACTTTATTTATTTACTGTGCAATTAAATGCTAAGACGTGATCATGTGTACCCTTAGATTCACATAACATTCTAAGCAACACCACTCCTATAAATCAGTGGTATTTTTCTAGAAAAAAGGGGTGCCAGAACTCACCATGAAGAACACCTCCCTTGTTCTCTTATAATGGCAATGGGGCTCACCTGAGATGTGCCGGAACTGAGTTCCGGTGAGCTCCGGCTGAAAGAAAAGCCCTTCTGATATATATGTAGAGCCAATATTGTAAGGCATGTAGAGGTCACAGTAGTGGATAGTAAACCTTTTGGACAAGTCAGTTCTACACAATACATACAGCACTAGGTCTAAATATATATTCAGCAACAATAGTAGCTGCAACAGTGATCACAGTCAGGTCATGATCCAAAGTTAAGCGCTATTAGATCCCACTGATTACCAGTGGGGAAAATTTAAGTACATACAGTATATACTGTATAATATATTAATGCCATAAGTTTATGTGTTCTTACCTGGGAGTAAGCCCTGTTAAAGTTATGCTGTTAAAATGCTTAGAATTGGGTGGATTCTGCCCATCAAGTTTTGATGATGATGATGATGATGGCAGTACATGGTACTTTACAGGAAAAGGTAGGAAAAGCCAGCCACTTTCTAAAGAGCTTGCAATCCAGATTTGGGCTGTAGGCAATAACCAGAGGTGGTATGAAATGAAAAAGCTCTTGGGATGAATATGTACAAATGCTATTCATTGTTACATTCAACGAATGTACAGTCTGTGAACACAACATTTGAGCTGTGCAAATCAACAAGTGTACACCCATTCACACAAACACTTGCACTTGTGCAGAGACATCTTGCACCTGTGTTTTATGTAACATGGGAACAAGACTACTAATAGACCATGAAGGCCAAGAAGACTTCAAAGGTTACAGAGGTCGGACTCTGTAGGTGTTATTTTGGGAAGTTTGGGGCATCGGGGATTATAGGAGATAACAGATGAGGTGTTTTTGGTAGTAGGATTATGGCGAAGAATGGGAACGGGATAAGAATCAGAATATTTCTAACCAGGGCCAAGGTTCCACATCCATTTCATGCAGGCTTTGCAAATGTGCCAAACCCCCGACAAATACTTCAGTTAAGCAGCTAAACTAGCTCCTCCCCACCCTGGGCTGATAGGAATAAAATGTGATTATTATGCATCCTGAAGCTATTATTAAAGCAATGTTGAAAACACAGGAAGTATGAAAGATGTTTAATAGTCTTCTAAACAGGCCTTGATTAACCTCCATGCGAGCGATGTTTGGTCAATGAATCAAAAAGAACCGTAGCCTCAAATTACCTGCCAGGATTTCTATAACGCTGTAACAGCTCTCTAACAATGCTCATTTCCTGTTATCTGAGAATGGGTTTTATAAGTCTTTAATTGACATATTTATTGGAGGGGGTCAAGTAAATAACAGCACCGCCTGATAACTATATTTAGCAGCAAATTACCACATAAGCTAAAATGGCCAAAATATCTCATTCCTGCAAAGTCCCATTTCTATCTATTTCCTGAACTGCGTAATGGCTCGCTGACTCACATCATTTAGTTATCATTATGAGAGGGAATTTGCAGTGGCAGATATCTCAAATACCTCCCAGCCGACAAGCCTTTTTAAAAGCCATGCTTTTCTTTCCTCTCTTCCACTGCCGCTGCCACCCCCAGCCCCCGCCATCCTCTGGAGAAATTCAGTGAGTCGTCACAATATGACAAGTATGTGATTTCTTCACCGCCACTGCCTCCTCCTTAAAAACAGCAGATATTGTAAAACACCAAAAATTATAGACTTCGTTTCCTTGAGATTGAGGTCTCCAGAAACATACATACATATTTCATTTGCAGAGAGTTGGGATGGTGAAAATGGAACTGAGTCGGGAAGGGAGTAACAAAGCCACTGGCAGCAACGTGCAGAAGACTAGTTAGGATAAAAGGAACATCTTCAATTGAGGCAGCAAGAACTCACAGGTAGGGTGGAGAACCTGAGGCCTGGGGGCCAAAAGCAACCCACCAAGCAGCTCTGAACAATATCTGGTTCATCTTCAGGTTCATAAAATAATAGAATTGTAGAGTTGGAAGGGACCCAAAGAGTTATCCAGTCTAACCCCCTGCAATGCAGCAGGAGTCTTAACTTTCCCTTTTATTTTTTGGAGAGGGTGCACCTCCACAGGCACATACTTCCACATGTGGTGGGAATGCCCCCAAACCCAACTATTCTGGACAACAGCCATAAAAGAAATATGCAAAATAACTAAGCAAGTCTTAGAAATCACCCCAGAACTGGCCCTACTAAACATCTTCCAAGACAATAATGCCCACTCACATCACAAAGAACTCATAACCCACCTATTCTCAGCAACCAGACACATCATAACCAGACACTGGAGAGACCTGTCAGGAGTAAGCATGGACCAATGGTACCAAATAGTATGGGAAACAGCCTTACTAGAAAAATTAACCAATTAACTGAAACTGACACGGGGACAAATAGAAGAAGATGCCTTCACCCTGGTATGGCTCCCCTTTATCACATACACAGCCCAGCAAGACAACAACAAGAATCCACCAACAGCATACGAATAAATATGGCTTACCTGATCCAAAACATCCACCCACTCCACTCATGCATGAAAACAAAGTTCACCACAGCCAATCACAAACAAGCAACCACACCCTAGGCCAACCCCAACTTCTCTCATCACCAAAGGAACACAAGCGAATAGCAAAGAGAACCCGCACAAGCGACGCTGTCACAAAACTCCACACATACATTAAGTAAAATAGAAACATCGTCACACAACCCCACCCCACACACCATTCCCCCTCCACCTCTTTCCCCCTTTTCTTCCTAATGTAACATGTCTCAACAAAAGTAATGTCTCAGCAAAGGAAACGGATCTGTAGAAAAATGTAACTTGAAAAAAGACACATTGCACATACATTTGTAAACCAAAGGTCTTTAATAAAAAAAAATACATTAAAAAAGTCAATTAGACACCTACAGAGAACATTAGAAGCATTGCATTGACCAAGCAAATTTGTGAATAAGTCCTATCCACACACTGAACGCATTGTCAGACTTCAGAGAATCCGATCCCTCCTGCTCACAGAAGACTGCCAGTAATAGAGAGATGAGAAGCTCTTACCAATGTCTTTTATTTAATGTTCACAGAGAGAGGCGTAGAAATGTGTCCTCTTGGGTAATGGCATTGCTCTGAGTAATCTCCTCTCCCCCTTCCCTCTCAGTCATCAACAGCACCAGCCCCCTTACGGAGGCTGCTTAAGGGCAATTGCCTCTTAGCTCTTTGCTCTCCCACTTTCACTACTCACCGTGTTCTTGGAGAAGGGGGGTCTGGAATGCTTTCTAGTGATAATGTGTCAGTCAGCTGCTCCGGCTCTGCTTCTCTCCCTCCTCTTCTCCCATTACCTCCCAGCTTTGCTCCTCTTCTGTCTCCGAGCCATGACCTTCTGCAAACCACCGTTGTAAATCTATACTGTCTTCCTCTTCTCTTGGAGGTGCAGTTGGAGGGGGCGGTCTCCACCATTCCTCCTCAGTCCAGTCCCTGACACACATTAGCCTCATGTGTGAAGGCTAGCATGAGACCACCCCTTCAGGTCCCGTCCACAACATTGCACACCTCACCAACCCTGATGCCTGCACACAGAAAGCCAAAATCTGCCCAAGGAGCGCATATGTATTGTACTGAGGTGTGTTGGAGTGCAGCCAGGGAGTCATATGATTCCTGGTGGGGCTGGAAGACGCTGCCTCTCTCATGTAGGGATACCATATGGAGGTAAACTGTGAATATCTCTTAAGTTCCCTTGCCATGTCATTGCTCCCAATAGATAGGAATGGCACTGGTGTGGAAAGGAGCCATCTTGTGTGCCAGAGCCATATGGTCCTATCTTACAGATGCTACCAGAACTTCTTCTTGGAATGCATCATTGCCCTCTAGCTAACAATACATACCCTCCAACATTTTTTCCAATCAAAGTAGGGATGTCTCATTCCATAATAATAATTTTACTATTTATACCCCACACATCTTACTGGGTTGCCCCAGCCAGTCTGGGCAGCTTCCAATACACACACACACACACACACACACACACACACACACACTAACAAAACATTAAACATTGGGGGGGGGGACTTCTGTATACAGGATTGCCTTCAGATGGTTTGGGGGATGGATAACTTCATACCCTCCAACATTTCTCCAGTGAAAATAGGGACATCCTAAGGAAAAGTGGGACATTCCAGAATCAAATCAGAAACCGGGACGGCTTCTCTAAATCAGGGACGCCCCTGGAAAATAGGGGCACTTAGAGGGTCTGACAATAACATAACCTAATGGGTAGGAAAGGGAAGAGCTTCTTGATGAAGTGATATCTGGTTGATGTGTTGGTCAAACAAAGGCTGACCAGTGTGATGTCAATAGTGCAACTGTTCCTTGATAATTCCTATCAGCTGTGAACATTAACAAGACTTTTGTGCTATTCCAGCCTTGTGCAGATGAAATTAATTTCCTTTCATTGCTGACTGCTTGCTATAAGGAAATCTTCTGCAGGGCACCATGGAATATTTAAAACTATTTGTTTTTGCAATCTTGCCCTGCATTTGGAATTTTGTCTGGTGGGGGAAAAATTGTTTTCCCTTGTAAGACTCACACCTGCCAGATACTGAAACTGTCCCTATTTTCTTTACGATTCCAATGACTCAGTGAGGAAAGTTCCTTTCCTGAGAAGGTCACCTAAAACTTTATTCAAGGACTGGAGCTTTTCCTTGTGAATATGGAACAAGAATTACCTTTCCTTTATTTAGCTATGCAAAGGCTATCTCTCCCCAATGACCTGACACAGACCCAGCCAACACCATCCATAATGAAAATCAATGGCACCAAGTCACTAAACAATTACTCCATCTTCTTTAAAAATGCACAAGTCTTCAAAAAAAGGAAAGGAAAAAAAAGATCCAGTGACTGATTAATTTGCCACTTGTCTGGGAGATTGCACAAATTGCATATTTTAAAGTGCTGCCCCTTCTTCATGCCCTCGGAAAATGGGTCAAGATCAAAACTGCAATGGTCACCTGAATTTTGGGGAACGGCAAAGCGAGCTACATGCAGTTGCATCTTATATCCGCAATAAGTGCAATAAGGTCTATTTTTAGACTTCATTTATTTTGGTTTCAAAAGGAGAAACAATTGCAAAGATGTACCATTTCCTTTCAATGGTGATGGTGAGCACACCTACATTTCTGTGTTGGGATGTCATGCCACTGTAGTGCTTTATGCGACCAGGGAAATGCCCACTGCTGGGAGGGGAATGGTTGAAATGGGAACAATGCTGGAATGGGCAGATTTTGCACAGCTACTAAGCACAGCTTAGGGAGTCAGCTGAATAGATATGCTTAGATTATTACGTACCAGGGAACACTTGTGCACTGTAATTGCTGCTAATGAATGAGCTATGTGTGCACTCAGTGTTTTCTGACCTCCGAGGCATGGTGATGCTCAGAGTCACCGCATGGAGAAGAATCTGTGGCAGAACAAGCAGGGAAACACATTAGATGCAATGCCAGTAGGTGTGGATAGTAGCAGAGGAAATGGCTCCTAGGACATTTCTGAGCACAATTCAAAGTGTTGGTGTTGACCTTGAAAGCCCTAAAAGGCCTCGGCCCAGTATACCTAAAGGAGCGTCTCCACCCCCATCGTCCTGCCCAGACTCCAAGGTCCAGAGCCGAGGGCCTTCTGGTTGTTCCCTCACTGCAAGAAGCAAAGCTACAGGGAACCAGGCAGAAGGTCTTCTGAGTAGTGGTGCCGGCCCTGTGGAATGCCCTCCCATCAAATGTCAAAGAGATAAACAACTACCTGACATTTAGAAGACATCTGAAGACAGCCCTATTCAGAGAAGGTTTTAAGTATGACATTTTAATGTATTTTTAATCTTTGTTGGAAGCCACCCAGAGTGGCTGAGGAGGGAAACCCAGCCAGATGGGCGGGGTACAAATTAATAATAATAATAATAATAATAATAATAATAATAATAATAATAATAATAATAATGTATCTTTGGCGTGGCAGGGGAGTGAAAAACCTCCTGAATGGCAACATGTATGGAATGTAAGAGCAATGGATGTTACATGGACATTATGGAAAGCATGTTTCCATGTTAGGATGAGAAGCTGCCCCCAAATCACATTCCTTTTACCACCCTTCTGCTTCTTCTGCTTACATATAGCTGACACAGAGGGGCACAGCCTTTCAGCATCACGAGCTCATTAATGACAGTCTTTCTGAACCGAGAAGTATGCCCCCAAAGTGGTCACGTGGAAAAGGAAAAAAAAAGAGACATTGTCCAGCTGCCTGCCAGCAATTAGTAGCCCCTTAAAATGCTGTACAGTTGTACCTCTGGTTAATTACTTAATTCGTTCTGGAGGTCCGTTCTTAACCTGAAACTGTTCTTAACCTGAAGCACCACTTTAGCTAATGGGGCCTCCTGCTGCCGCCATGCTGCCAGAGCACGATTTCTATTCTCATCCTGAAGGAAAGTTCTTAACCCGAGGTAATATTTCTGGGTTAGCAGAGTCTGTAACCTGAAGCGTATGTAACCCAAGGTACCACTGTATCAAGTTTTGACTCCAAAATCTCTCCCTCCCTCTCTCAACCCCTTTGGCATCTTCCCAAAAACGTTGAGCTGGAAATTCAACACCTCACATTTCCCGACAGACATGGACAGGCAACGTCACAGAACTTGAGCATCTACCACAGTCCTTCACCAACCTGGTTGCCCCCAGATGTTGTTGGTCTACAACAGCTGTACTTTCTGGGGCTGACAGGAGCTGTAGTCACACAACATCTAGAGGATACCAGACTAGCAAAGGCTGATTCCCCAAGACTGCTAATTGTGAGTTCTCTGTAGACTGTGATGGCGATATTGTTGACAATTTTGATGACTTGAGTTTGGTCTAAAGTTAGTAAATTCATGCAAATGCATTCCTTGCTGTTAAGATAATCAGCGTCAGGTGAGGCAATGTAAGCAATGATTCAGTGTCTGCCAGCGGTAACAGGCAGAAGGAGAACCAACAAGCTAAATCCTGACAAGGTGGAAGTTTTGTTGGCAGGTGATGTTCAGCCTGGAAATGATCGAGTTCACAGTTTGGAAGTAATGATAGATTTAGCAACTGTGCATCTATCAGCCTGCCCATTTTGGTTCATGGTGCAATGCCCATTGAGCTCCATCCATGGGGAAGAAGTTCATTTGGTACCAATCCTGTTGCTCTTTCAATGCCAGGTAGAGGCATTTTTATTTGCCAAGACATTTCAGCATTTCCTACCACTGATTTTGGTTATAACTTGATCGTGCTGGTTTTCTGGCTGCTGTTTCTGTGCTTTACACTAGTGTGGTGTATTGGTTAAGAACAGTAGTCTCGTAATCTGGGGAACCGGGTTTGTATCTCCGCTCCTCCACATGCAGCTGCTGGGTGACCTTGGGTCAGTCACACTTCTCTGAAGTCTCTCAGCCCCACTCACCTCACAGAGTGATTGTTGTGGGGAAGGACGGGACAGGAGAATGTTAGCCGCTTTGAGACTCCTTCAGGTAGTGATAAAGCGGGATATCAAATCCAAAGTCTTCTTCTTCTTCTTAAAACACATGGATTTTTTTACATGAAAAAGGAATGTAACGTTCGGTGTCATGTGTGCCACCCTGGGGGTCTTATAATATATGTACCAAGCCTTTGTACCCTGTTGGAAAGACTCCCCAGAGTGGCTTACATCTCAATACACAATCCTTGCCCTCAGGATTATAATCTTAAAAAGACATGTCACAAAAAGGAGAAGAGGGATGGAGAAGGAAGAGCTACTTAGCTTCATAAAATATGGGGACTTCCCAAAGATGTTGTGATATCTGGTTCTCAAAGGTTATGTGGAACAAATTCAATGACATTCTAGCTTTCCATGCATGCAGGAACCCTAGACCAGTGGGGGCCAGACTCGGCCCTCCAGATGTTTTGGAATTACAACTTTTGCCCAACGTGGGGCTTGAGCCCACAACCCAGAAATTAAGTTACCTGTTCAATCGACTGAGCTATCCCAGCCATCCCCCCCTCCCTACTACCAAACAATGCATTTTGAGATGAGCTGGCCTGGGTTCTGCTGAATCATGAGCTGGTCTTGCTGCTGTCAGGTAACAGCATTTGGCCTGTTCCAGACATGATCATAGTGATGTATGGAAGTGAGAGTTGGACCATAAAGAAGGCTGATTGCCAAAGAATTGATGCTTTTAAATTATGGTGCTGGAGGAGACTCTTGAGAGTCCCATGGGCTGCAAGAAGAACAAACCTATCCATTCTGAAGGAAATCAGCCCTGAGTGCTCACTGGAAGGATAGATCCTGAAGCTGAGGCTCCAATACTTTGGCCACCTCATGAGAAGAGAAGACTCCCTGGGAAAGACCCTGATGTTGGGAAAGATGGAGGGCACAAGGAGAAGGGGACGACAGAGGATGAGATGGTTGGATGGTGTTCTCGAGGCTACCAGCATGGGTTTGACCAGACTGCGGGAGGCAGTGGAGGACAGGAGTGCCTGGTGTGCTCTGGTCCATGGGGTCACGAAGAGTCAGAAACGACTGAAGAACAACAACAACAGACATGATCAATGTGCCAGTGTGGAGCCGGTGTGGGGATCAGACCCAATCTTCCTCTCTCCTTGCCTACCATTGTGAGCTGCAGAGAGTCCATCACAAAACGCTGGCAAGCAGGGGCCATGGGTTCAGATTGCTCCCTAATTCACAATGCACAGGGGATAGGGAAACCATCTGTATCATGCATGTAGGCCAAAAACAGCAAGAAAGCACCAGAAGTTATATTTTGAAAATGTTAGACCAGAGGATAAAATGTTCCGTGTTCTTTTTTCTTTAAATTACTACAAATTATGCACCGTACCTATTTTCAACATGGAACTCTTGGGTCGCATAGTCAATGTTGTACCAAGACAGAATCCAAAGCAAAATGTTTAAATTCTTTGTTTGCATGACCTGCTGCAGTGTCAAGTTTTTTCCTGGTGGCAAAACATCAATACGGGATTATAGGCATTATCTCAGAAGCCAAAGATCATAATCAATACAATTGGGCAGACAGAGGAAGAGAAATTAAATGAGACAGAGGTGTAAAAAAACAAGTTTTTAGATGCAGAAATGGGGAGTTGTTTGGGCGCAGGCAGTCTAGAAGAAGTTCCCATTGGTTGTAAAGCCATTTCATTTAACTACAGATAAAATGGGCAGCGTGGTTAGGATTGCTTTAAGATGTTGTTGTTGTTTAGTTGTTTAGTCGTGTCCGACTCTTCGTGACCCATGGACCAGAGCACGCCAGTAACTTCTGTCTTCCACTGCCTCCCACAGTTTGGTCAAACTTACGTTGGTAGCTTCGAGAACACTATCCAACCATCTTGTCCTCTGTCGTCCCCTTCTCCTTGTGCCCTCCATCTTTCCCAACATCAGGGTCTTTTCGAGGGAGTCTTCTCTTCTCATGAGGTGGCCAAAGTATTGGAGCCTCAGCTTCACGATCTCTCCTTCCAGTGAGCACTCAGGGCTGATTTCCTTCAGAATGGAGAGGTTTGATCTTCTTGCAGTCCATGGGACTCTTAAGAGTGTCCTCCAGCACCATAATTCAAAAGCATCAATTCTTCGGTGGTCAGCCTTCTTTATGGTCCAGCTCTCACTTCCATACATCACTACTGGGAAAACCATAGCTTTTACTATACGGACCTTTGTTGGCAAGGTTTAGGATACAGCACCCTAATCACCAGTTGTGGATTAGACATATTCAGGGCAACAGCTGCCAGAAACCAGATGCGTACCTCCTTCGTAACATATAGGCAACACATATACATTGTACCTAGGCATATGTACCTCAATATTTAATAATTTTTGTAGACGGTGTGCCTCATTGTGAACTGTTTGTTAGCCATCAAAGATGTAAAGGAGAGTTGTATTATTATTATTATTATTATTATTATTATTATTATTATTATTATTATATACAGCATTTCATATTTTGTTAAACCAAAGGAAATCTTGGTGTGAGCACAACCAGAGTGTGAACTGATCTGTGCATGGGATTCTTATCTGCTCTGAAAACATCTTGTCTTGCATTTACCGTGATAAACCACAGCAGCCGTGGAACAGGGAGTGCATCCATGCGGAAGCGGAGCAGAGATGGGCAGAGATAGGTGAAGGGAAAGAAAGAAGGAAGAGAGAAAGGGCAATGCAGATCTGCAAGGCAGTGACAGTGGCTGGGTATATACTGGAAAACCTCCTGTTCTGTGTTTCCCATCTCCTGTTTTTCAGGTACAAGCATTTGCTTTTACAGCACCGGACAAAGAGTAGAGTTAATCATATTTAATAATAATAATAATAATAATAATAATAATAATAATAATAATAATAATAATAATAATAATTTATTTATACCTCACCTATCCAGTTGGGTTTCCCCAGCCACTCTGGGAGGCTTCCAACAAAAGATTAAAAATACATTAAAACATCAGTCATTAAAATTTTCCTAAACAGGGCTGCCTTCAGATGTCTTCTAAATGGCAGATAGTTGTTGATTTCCTTGACATCTGATGGGAAGGTGTTCCACAGGGCGGGCGCCACCACCTAGAAGGCCCTCTGCCTGGTTCCCTGTAACCTCACCTCTCACAGTGAGGGAACCACCAGAAGGCCCTTGGCGCTGGACCTCAGTGTCCAGGCTGAACGATGGGGGTGGAGACGTTCCTTCAGGTCTACTGGGCTGAGGCCGTTTATGGCTTTCAAGGTCAGCACCAACACTTTGAATGGTGCTCCAAAATGTACTGGGAGCCAATGTAGGTCTTTCAAGACCGTTGTTATGAGGTATGAAAACCACATGGATTCCCTCCCCCCGATTTCCCCCTTCTGCCACCCCAGCCATGATACCTCTCAACCTGTTCTTGATGCCCCTCAATGCCTTGAAGCTGATTGTTTTGGGGCACAGGTGAGTCACCAAAAATTACCTCTCCTATTCTTCTGTTAGTGGAGGTTTCTGTCAAATCCAATATCCTTAGATAGCACAAGGACACCAAGGGGTGGAGTTTTGCACAATATAACAGTATTGCTAGGTTTCCAGCTTGTTTGGTTTTTTTAACAGACATGCATAGAAAGGCTGGGGTTTATGCCACCCAGAGAGGCCAGAAGCAGCTAAATTTCATTTTCAAGCATGTACAGTGGTACCTTGGGTTACAGACACTTCAGGTTACTTCAGACTCCGCTAACCCAGAAATAGTACCTTGGGTTAAGAACTTTGCTCAAGGATGAGAACAGAAATCGTGCTTCGGTGGCGCAGCAGCAGCAGGAGGCCCCATTAGCTAAAGTGGTGCTTCAGTTTAAGAACTGTTTCAGGTTAAGAACAGACCTCCGGAACGAATTAAGTACTTAACCCGAGGTAACACTGTATTGCCTAGTCTGGACCTTCCCAACCTGGTACCCACCATCTATTTTGGGGCTGCAATTCCCATCTGCCACTGCAGACCAAGAACAACTGCATGGCCAATGAAATTCCTTCATGATGTCCACACATCTCTGGTTAACAAACTTAATGCCTGGAGTGACAAACTATCACTCAACGACCTCTGCCTTCTATAAATTGCTTATGATGCTTGCTTTATTCAAGACAGTCACTCTTCATTTTAACAGAGTAACAGGTGAAATTAGTTAAAACCAACAGCTCCATACACAAGATAAGGGGGTTGCCTGGCATATATATATATATATATATATATATATATATATATATATATATTTGCTTTCGTAGATTTTCACGGGTACAGGAATGCAGGTTTTGGTGTCCTCGGGTGTCTTCCCGTGTAAAAGTTGGGGTGTCTAGGCGACGTTTCGACGAGGTCTCACTCGTCATCTTCAGGCTGGTGCTTTCGGCTTCTTGTTACTGGAACAGAGCAGGATCTCAGTGTTTGAGTTCCTATAAATACTGTTGAGGGGGTGTGGTGTATAGCCTCCAATGTTCTGGGCAGAGAGGAAGTTCCCAGGCTAGTGTGCCTTTTCTTCTTTTGTTCCTTAATTACTTGAGGGATATCCTGAGTGATTTCTTGAGTGATATCCTGAGTACCACTTAGGTGGGTCATTAGGTGTGGATTAGTTGCTAAAGTCTTTGTGTCTTGACCTCTTGAACTTTGTGAAGAGTTTTTTCTGAGAAGATGGCTGTACTGCACTTAGTTGTGCTCTGGCTTGGCTTCGTGTATAGGGGCGAGCTGTGGTTTTGTGGCTTGTGTCAGCCAGATCTGTGTAGGGATTGCAGGGGGGTGCAGCATCCGGAGGTGCCTCCATGGTTTGGCTACTGGATGGTGTCTGTAATTTATCTGTGGAGAGGGTCTGGGTTTGGGTCTGGTGTGGTTGATTGGTGATGGCGTTCTGTGTGCCTCTGGATCTGGTGTCAGTTTTTGTGGGGAGGGCTAATTTCCAGATGTCTGGCAAGCGGGATGTGTCGTCACGCTTGTTCATGTTGTGAGGGTGTTTCTCTATCTCGATGGCTTCCATGATTATTCTCTTGTGGTGATGTTCCATGTTAAAGAGCAATTTGGAATCTGCAAAATTAATTTCGTGTCCTGTTTCTTTCATGTGTTGGAAAAGAGAGGAAGTTTTTTTCTTCTTTTTTGACGGCATTCTTGTGTTCTGCGATACGTGCATTTATTCGTCTGTTTGTTTGTCCAATGTACGTGGCTGGGCAGACTTTGCAGGGTATTTCATAGACCCCTTGGTTTTCCAACTGGATTTTATCCTTGGGGTTTCTGAGGATATTGGCTATTTTTTGGTTGGTGCAAAAGGCTGTTTTGATATTGTGTTTATGGAGGATTTTGCTAATTTTATCTGTAGTGCCCTTGATATAAGGAAGGAGGGCCATGCCATTGTTTTCTTCTGTGTCTTGGTTTTTGGGGGGTGTTTCTTTTTGGATTAGCTTCGTAACCCTGTTTTGCTGGTATCCATTGGCAATTAACACATTTGAGAGATTCTGTAACTCAGTTGTCAAGTGGTCTTTGTCAGCCAGGCGTTTGGTTCTGGAGATGAGAGTCTTGGCTACGGAGTTTATTTGTGCAGGGTGGTGGTGTGATTGTGCATGTAAGTAGCGGTTGGTGTGTGGTTTTTTCCGGTAGATAGTGTGTCCTAGGGAGCCATCCGGTTTTTTGTAGATTAGGACGTCAAGGAAGGGAAGTTGGTTGTTGGCTTCTATTTCCATAGTGAATTGTATTTTGGGGTGTAGGCTGTTGAGATGTGTGAGGAAGCTATCCAGTTTTTCCTTCCCGTGTGGCCAAATTACAAAGGTGTCGTCAACATATCTGAGCCAAAGTTTGGGTTTGTGTTCTGACTTGTCTAAAGCATTGGTTTCAAAGTGTTCCATGTACAGGTTTGCGATGACCGGTGAGAGGGGTGATCCCATAGGTGCTCCTTCTATCTGTTTGTATCTTTGTCCATTGTGGATGAAGTACGTGTTGGTTAGGCAGTGGTTGGTCAGGTCCAAGATGTATTCGGGGGGATTGTATTTGTTTTGAATGGCTGTCAAGGCTTCATTAATGGGCACTTGTGTGAAGAGAGATACAACATCGAAGCTCACAAGTAGGTCATTAGGATGTAGGTTTTGCTTCTTTATTGTTTCTATGAACTGGAAGGAGTTTGGAACGTGTGAAGAGATGGATTCTGCATAGGGCTGAAGAAAACACCCCCCAAAAACCAAGACACAGAAGAAAACAATGGCATGGCCCTCCTTCCTTATATCAAGGGCACTACAGATAAAATTAGCAAAATCCTCCATAAACACAATATCAAAACAGCCTTTTGCACCAACCAAAAAATAGCCAATATCCTCAGAAACCCCAAGGATAAAATCCAGTTGGAAAACCAAGGGGTCTATGAAATACCCTGCAAAGTCTGCCCAGCCACGTACATTGGACAAACAAACAGACGAATAAATGCACGTATCGCAGAACACAAGAATGCCGTCAAAAAAGAAGAAAAAACTTCCTCTCTTTTCCAACACATGAAAGAAACAGGACACGAAATTAATTTTGCAGATTCCAAATTGCTCTTTAACATGGAACATCACCACAAGAGAATAATCATGGAAGCCATCGAGATAGAGAAACACCCTCACAACATGAACAAGCGTGACGACACATCCCGCTTGCCAGACATCTGGAAATTAGCCCTCCCCACAAAAACTGACACCAGATCCAGAGGCACACAGAACGCCATCACCAATCAACCACACCAGACCCAAACCCAGACCCTCTCCACAGATAAATTACAGACACCATCCAGTAGCCAAACCATGGAGGCACCTCCGGATGCTGCACCCCCCTGCAATCCCTACACAGATCTGGCTGACACAAGCCACAAAACCACAGCTCGCCCCTATACACGAAGCCAAGCCAGAGCACAACTAAGTGCAGTACAGCCATCTTCTCAGAAAAACTCTTCACAAAGTTCAAGAGGTCAAGACACAAAGACTTTAGCAACTAATCCACACCTAATGACCCACCTAAGTGGTACTCAGGATATCACTCAAGAAATCACTCAGGATATCCCTCAAGTAATTAAGGAACAAAAGAAGAAAAGGCACACTAGCCTGGGAACTTCCTCTCTGCCCAGAACATTGGAGGCTATACACCACACCCCCTCAACAGTATTTATAGGAACTCAAACACTGAGATCCTGCTCTGTTCCAGTAACAAGAAGCCGAAAGCACCAGCCTGAAGATGACGAGTGAGACCTCGTCGAAACGTCGCCTAGACACCCCAACTTTTACACGGGAAGACACCCGAGGACACCAAAACCTGCATATATATATATATATATATATATATATATATATATATATATATAAAATATTCACATTGAATAATTTATAGGCCTCAAAGGGCCTTTATTTCCCTTGCTTGGAATTATATTTTCATACCCAGGGAGATTACAGCCATATTGTATCTATGCAACGCTTTGGGATTACAGTCTAAATCATACAGGGGTAACTGTGTTCAAATTGTCACGATCCATCATACTAATGTACAGGCCTACTGTGTAATGGCATTGTCGGAGTAATCCAATAAAATAAGTAGGTTCTAGAACTGAAACCAAGGTATGGCAGCTTTTGAATCAGTTTAGGAATATTTATTGTGTACATGCTGAGGGGCTTTGTGAGTTTGCCACCATTCAAAGGCTGCGCACGGCTATTCCAGAGGGAGGTATAGGGCCTGTAAAGAACTGATAAAGGGAATGAGAACTGGTTATGTAGAGAGAAAAAGGGAGGTGAAATTTTCAAGAGGGAATAGAGAACGTACAAGAGACACATGCAGCCAATACTATGGGTAGTAAACTCCAGTGTGCACGACTGTTCCCCAACCTCCGGCCTTCAGCTCCTGGAACAGCAGGCTAAGTGGGAGCATCTCTCTTTCTTCCCCTCCACCTGTTGTTCTCATTGAAGGGAAGGGCAGAATAATTCAATTAAATTTGCATTTAAAGGTGACCTTACCTAATTCACTTCTCCAAAATAGCACCTGAAGCAAAACACAGCCACCCATTGAAATTCGCACTTGTCTGAAATTTGCAATTTAGGTTTTCAGTGAAGAATGTGTGCATAAAAATGCATGCAAATAATGTAAAAAACAAAACCTCCCACTTCTATTAATAGCATCCAATTCATCATAGTATTTAAGTATGTGTGTTTGTTTCAATAGGGCTTTGGAAACTGCTTTTTTTCACCAATTCTCGCAGAAGGTATTGCGTTTATTGATCTGGCTGATTGACTAGTGATTAGTGATTTTGACCACAACTGGCAGGTAACAGAGGCATATGTGTAAATGTTATAGGCTACTTTGGTAAGCACCCTGAGGTACACTGGAGCGTGAAAGGTTTTTGTCCCGAAATACACTAACCATCACACCACATTGATTTTCCTAAGTTGTTCTCTGTATCCATTCACATCTAATAATATAACATTTTCAAATACAAGAAGAGCCTTACTGGGCAATGGCACCACCAGAGCAAGGTTTGTGGGGGCAGAAGTCCAGGGCTCTCACTCACAAAGTGAGCAGGAGGTCCCCTAAACAACAGGCTAAATTGCCACGTTTTTTCCCATACAAGTAAACTAATACTCTCATCCAAGGGGCTCCCCAACCATTAGGCCGTTAAAGTCCAGTGTATACAATCATCTAACTCAGTGTTTCCCCAACTTGGGTCTCCAGCTGTTTTTGGACTACAATCCCTGACCACTACTCTTGCTAGCTAGGGATGATGGGAGTTGTAGTCCAAAAACAGCTTGGAGACCCTAGTTTGGGAAACACTGATCTAACAGCACCACTGCTGCTGCATCAAAGCAAGGATCCATTTACTCCAAGGTACTGTTACCCATAAAAAACATGAGTCCTGCTGGATGAGACCAAAAGCCCATCGAATCTAGCTGTCAGGATGCTGTCAGCGGCTCCTTGGTTGACAAGGAAAGTATAAAGACAAGGGAAAGTATCTTACCATCCTTTTTTATTTCAATCCTTAATGGCATTGTCCTAAGTGAATCTCCACCCCCACCAATCTCTCCCACTTCCTCATTTGTCACTTCTACGGTTGCTGCTACGTGCCCTCTATCTTCAAGTTCTTTGCTCTCCTACTTTCAAGGCACGTTGGTTTCTGGGAGAGTCTGGGATGCTTTCTAATGACAATGTGTCAGCTGGGTGTTGTTCTAGCTCTCCCATGATTCCTCAACTTTCCCCCCATCTGCCTCTGAGCTGCTACCAGGCAGAGGGCCTTTTTGGTAGTGGCACCTGCCCTGTGGAACGCTCTCCCATCAGATGTCAAGACAATAAGCAACTATCTTACTTTTAAATGACATCCAAAGGCAGCCCTGTTTAGGGAAGTTTTTAATGTTTAATGCTGTATTGTGTTTTAATATTCGGTTGGGAGCCACCCAGAGTGGCTGGGGAAACCCAGCCAGATGGGTGTGGTATAAATTATTATTATTATTATTATTATTATTATTATTATTATTATTATTATTATACCTCCCTCAAACCCTTGTTGTAAGTCTATATTGTCTTCCTCTTCCTCCTCCCTGGAAGGGTCCATCATTCCTCCTCTGCCCAGTCCCTGAGACTCCCATCCTGTTTTCACAGTGGTCAATCCGATGCCTATGGGGTACTTGTGAGCAGGATCTGAGTGCAAGAGCCCTCTCCCCACTTGATATTCCCAGCAACTAGCATTCAGAGGCACACTGCCTCCCACAGTGGAGGCAGAACATAGCCATTGTAGTTAATATCCTCCATAAAACTGCATAAATAAATAGCAACACCCTAGAGGTCCTGGGCCCTAAGGAAGTCAGATTAGCCTCAACCAGAGCCAGGGCCTTTTCAACACTGGCTCCGGCCTGGTGAAACGCTCTGCCTCATGAGACCAGGGCCCTGCAGGATCTGATTTCTTTCCACAGGGCCTGTAAGACAGAGTTGTTCCGCCTGGTCTTTGGCTTGGAATCAACTGGATCCCCTCCCCCTCTTTCCTTTTTCCTTTCTCCTTCTGTGATGGAACTCCTATTTGGGGACTTCCTGGATAGTTGGCCTTGGTGAAGATTTGATGTTTCCATCCCTGAAAAGGTTTTGATTTGAGTTTCTACTGAAATGAGGCTGCATTTTAATGTTGTATTTTAATCTTGTTTTTAAGTTGTATTTTAATCAATTGTTTTATAGCCCGGTCTTGGCTGTGGAGGACGGGGTATAAATAAATTATTATTATTATTATTATTATTATTATTATTATTATTATTATCTTACACTATGTTGCATGGGGGCAAATTACGGTGGCCAGCAAGAAGCAGAGAGAAACCTCTTCAGAAATTCCAGACAGGGAGTGAAGGCCATTATCCTGCCCAGTGTTTGTTCCCTGCCATTTAGTATTCAGCTGTCTATTGCCTGCACCAGAATCCACAACTTCCAGTCCAAGATTGATGACTGATACCATTTTTAAATGTTCCAGATAGTCTTCAAGGAATCTCATTTTCTTTTAGAAAAGTAGATGCATTGCATTCCTCTCTTTCTTTTGAATTTTGAATCAATCACAAAAGCATTTCTTTTCTCTTCTCCCCCGCCCTCACATTGCCATCCTTTCTCCCTAGTTCCTGCTTGGCCAGAATAGATTGATCTGTCACCTGCCAATTTGTCACATTTGTGCAGCCTGCTTGTGTCAGTCAGTGCCAGAGGACGGCCACTTCATCACTGCCAATGGCATGTTGTCATTAAGACCAGGCGATCACACGTTCGGAGGAGCCTCACTGATCCAAAACTTGGATCAATTCAACCGGTGATACCGAACATAGATGGAGACAAAATGGGAACCACCCTGTCTACCTAGAAAAGTTATTTCTTGCTGCAATATTCTGTGCATATGCTTTTTGTCATTAGGCGGCTGGCTTCCAAGTGAGATGTTTTCTTAAAATTTAATGTGTTCCTGAAATAACAAAGTGAGGGGGCAGAGGCGACGGCACCAGCTGTTTCCCAAGAAATCAGTCATTTTCCTATTTTGTTCTGGGAAATTCTGGTATACCTTAGAAATGTATTGGCAGCGGTGGCAGAGGAAGCTGCTTGGGCGCCTGGGTCGGCGCACCCAGGGGCGGGGCGAGCTGCCCATAGGGGCGTGGTGCACCGTGGGGCCTCTGAAGTATTCCTGCCTCCTCCCACTCAGCTGCCCTACAGCTGGGGGGAAAGGCAGTGGGCGGACTATTTGGGCAGCACAGAGCCTTTGCACACCCAAGCCACCATGTCACCCCCAGGAGAGATGCATGGCTCAGGCGCGCTGCAGGCCACATGGTGATTGGGAGTTCCTCAAGGATATATGGCAGCACTGCAATTTCTTTTTTTACTTGGTAAACCTCTCCGGGTCAGGCTCCTTCACCCTTGTATTCTGTATGTACCCTAATAGCATTACACCAGTAATGACAACAGCCTCTCCCTGCAATGTGCAGCCTCAAGGGAATTTTGAATCTGTTCCAAAGCACAACATCATTGCTTTTCTCTATGTCATGTTGCACATGGGGGGTCATCACTGGAGGATCTCCTCTAGGTGGTCCTACTAATGTGGTATAGTGAACAGAAACTGTAAAGAGAGAAATAATAATAATAATAATAATAATAATAATAATAATAATAATAATGATAATAATAATAATAAATACTTATACCTCTGGCCGGGCCTCCCCAGCCACTCTGGGCGGGTCCCAACAGAATATTAAAAACACGCTAAAACATCAAATATTAAAAACTTCCTTAAACAGGGCTGCCTTCAGACGTTTTCTAAAAGTCAGGTAGTTGCTTATTTCCTTGATGTCTAATGGGAGGGGTTTCCACAGGGCCACCACCGAGAAGGCCCTCTGCCTGGTTACCTGTAACTTCGCTTCTCACAATGAGGGAACCGACAGAAGACCCTCAGAGCTGAACCTCAGTGTCTGGGCTGAACGATGGGGGTAGAGATGCTCCTTCAGGTACACCGGGTCGAGGCCATTTAGGGCTTTGAAGGTCAGCACCAACACTTTAAAGTGTGGTCAGAAATGTACTAGGAGCCAATCAAGATCTTTCAGGACTGGTATTGTATGGTCTCACCTTGCCTATGGAATCTCTCACCCCACGAAAGAGGTTAATCTGGCATCAGTATATTCCAGGTGAATGCCTTTTTTATTTTCCCAGACATTTAAAAAAGCAAATATTTTTTGTTGTTGTTAAAGCAAGGTGGTTTTGATCTTCAATGGAGAAGGCAGCTCTTTGAACACAACCCTTTGAATGCACACAATTGTCACTTCCATTTGAATCAAGTGGCAAGATTTTGTACCTGGCTGAGCTTTGATGCAGTGATTACTTACTGTAGGTCCCACTACTTTAAGCAAGGGGGCATAACTCTTCACCTCTCTTATCCTACGGCAGGTCCAGATGTTACTGGACTACAATGTCCATCATCCCTGATTATTGGCCAAGCTGGCTAGGGTTGATGAGAATTTGGAATCCAACAATATCTGCACGGCCATAATTTCTCTGCTGCTTTCCTAATGGTAAGGTTTTTTTTTATAATTTAGCTAACTTTAGAATGATCACCCGTGGCTTTTGATCAATTCAAGGATGGTTCGGTGGCATATGAACACATCTGAGGATACAGGGATGGAATTTCTCAAGCCAACAACATTTTGCAAGCTTCTCGTAGGTTTTTGGTTGGCCACTGTGAGAACACAATGATGAGCTAGATGGGTCTTTGGTCTGATCCAGGAGGATCTTATTATGTTCTTATGACTCTGAGGCTATTGCCCTAATTAGAAAGCATTAAATGATGACCCACATTCTCATTTTATTCCAAGGTCCATTTCCCAAGCTCTTGCATGTGCGTTCTTTTGATGTTGGAAAAAAATAATAACCAATCTGTATGTTCAAAAATGACAATCCGTTATGCCACTAACTGCAGAGCCCTGAAACCCTGCTGAGTATCTCATTAAAGCCCTCTAAATCAAAGCTGGCTCTGTGCCTGAAATTTGAACAGGAGGTGAGAGGCAAGCATTGCGGAACTCTCTTTGCCTACGGAAAGATGACATTTCTTCTGTGTGTGGCACAACTTGCACACAGTTATAGCAAGCTAAACTCATCTCCCTAATGTAATCAAAGGCCATGGGGAATAATGAAGGTTTTGGGATCCTTTCCAAAGTAGCATCCTTGTGATAGGATGCTGATCAATAACTAGTTTTACTTGAGGACGCAACTTTGAGAAGGGAATGGAAGGTGGTTGCCCAAATCCCTGCCCATTTCCCCAAATGGACTTCCAGCAAGTTCTATTGCCACATCTATCTATATCTATATCATCTATATCTATCTATATCTATCTATCATCTATCTATCTATCTATCATCTATCTATCTATCATCTATCTATCTATCTATCTATCATCTATCATCTATCATCATCTATCTATCTATCATCTATCTATCTATCATCTATCTATCATCTATCTATCAATCATCTATCTATCTATCATCTATCTATCTATCTATCTATCTATCTATCTATCTATCTATCTATCATCTATCTATCTATCATCTATCTATCTATCATCTATCTATCTATCATCTATCTATCATCATCATCTATCATCTATCTATCGTCTATCTATCTATCATCTATCAGATGATATAGATATAGATATAGATATAGATGATATAGATATAGATATAGATATAGATGATATAGATAATCTATATGTATATAAGGGATGTGGGTGGCGCTGTGGGTTAAACCACAGACCCTAGGACTTGCCAATCAGAAGGTCGCGGTTTGAATCCCCGCGACGGGGTGAGCTCCCATTGCTCGGTCCCAGCTCCTGCCAACCTAGCAATTCGAAAGCATGTCAAAGTGCAAGTAAATAAATAGGTATCGCTCCGGCGGGAAGGTAAACAGCGTTTCCGTGCGCTGCTCTGGTTCGCCAGAAGCGGCTTAGTCATGCTGGCCACATGACCCAGAAGCTGTACGCCGGCTCCCTCAGCCAATAAAGCGAGATGAGCGCCGCAACCCCAGAGTCAGCCACGACTGGACTTTACCTTTACTTTAACGGGTTGGTGGCAGCGGGGAAGCGAACACAGTGATGGCACAGGGATCAATAGACCATTAAACGTCCAGGAACTCTGTGTGAGCACCACACTTTCCTTAGCAAGACACAGACAGTTTCCTGGGGAGGGACAGACTTGTCCCCAAGCCCCTGAAAGTGCATTGGGCCAGTGCATGGAATGCCAGCAGATCACAGCCTGAGTGTAAGCAAGAAGTTTTATGTGCTTGTGGTTAGAGCTGAGAAGAAACGCCGTGACATAATTTTTCCTGCGATTGCCCTAAATCCAGCATAGGGTTATACATGCCAAACCCCATTGAAATCATAGCTGGAAGAATCTTGTAGGACAACTAATCCAACTCTCTACATGGTGCCAGAAAATCAATGGCCTTAAGTGCAGTCAATGGGTGTGGTGTGTTTTGCCACGGAATTGCTTTGCATATGTATCGATTTGCGCCGAGTCCCGCTCACGGTACCAAACAGGGTGCTCTTCATGGGAACAAAGTTATTAAGAATCAGGTTCATGCTGCATTTCGTAAAGGGCACTGCTTCAGTTTTCCTGGCACAGTAAGACCATTCCTTGCATAATTCCGCTCATTTCATTCAGCGCTGCAGCAATACATTTTAGTCTGAGCATGACTGTGTAATAATGTGCAAATCACAACGGACTACAGTGCCTATTTCTCTTTTATTAAAAAGGAACTGTCGCCATATCAGGGAGCTTGCTGACAAAATAGTTGCAGTAACGCATCTGGCAGAATAGTTGAGAGAGGAGGTTTGCAAGGCCCGGTGCCTTAACCATTGCTCATAAACAGGGATGGCTTTAATTCACTGTGTGAATAGTGATTTCATGGTCAAGGAAATGCAGCCAGCATTATTTTATATTAGTGCCAAATTAATGTTGCATCAGCACTAAGCAGCACCCTCCCTCCTTAATGTGTGTGTGTGTGTGTGATTTGAAAGTGGCAATGAAAAATTGTTTTATTTTTACTGGCTTCCACCAGCATATTTAAGCATTTTAAATAGCAACCACTGAAGAAGAGCTATTATTTCCAATGAGAGTGCAGATTTGCAGATTTCAACTAAGCCTTAAAAATAAACCCATTTTAGTATCACTGTGAGGTTGGTTCTTTTTCAAGATCTCTCTCTCTCTCTGCCCCCCCCCCACCACTAGAAACATGCAGTTTCAAGTTCCATCGGCCGAGGTTCAGATTTTTAGGGTTGTTTTTTTAAAAAAAGAACCTGTTCCACACCATTTCAAAAATACCCTTGCCACTCATGCACCTTTATGCATAACAACTGTAATTAAGGAAGTGCTAAATATTTATTACCAAGCCTCTAGCACTATTTACTTTTCAAAAAGCTTGCCTGCTTCTCCCCTCTCTTTTTTAATTATCCAAGTAATTTTTCTCCCCAAATAAACTCCCTTAAAAAGATATTTATTCTGCTACTGAAATCTATTTACTTGAATTAGAGGAATGAGAGTCAGTGAAGAGCTTTTCTCTCTGTTACCAGTAAATCCCCCCCTTTTTTTGTATCAGACTTGTATGAAACCCTGTAGTATGCTAAAACATTTTCAGGAAAGATTAATATTAGCCATAGAAATTCATCATTCTAAAAAAAAAAGCATTATTTATTCTCTGACTTTTATTTAATGTCGTTGATTTTGGGTTATGCAACTGGATTCTGATCATCCCCATTCCTATCACCATCTCTAAAATGTTGTTAAGAGGGTCCAAACAGAGTGCATTCATCAACATTCTGCATAAAATCTACAAAGTTCTGTCTGATAAATCAACCCTTTTTGAAAACTGACAAACCTTGCTTCGGGAACAAGGTGTTACAACAGCTTCATACACTTTGGGAACTAAACAGAGCTCTGCTGAATATTCTCCAGTTTTGATTTTCATGCAATTTCTTTAGATTATGCAAATGCCCAACTGCTTCAACAATCCCATCCAGCGCCAACGTTTCTCATGATTGCTATAAAAGCTTTCTAGGCATTTTTCTTGGAGCAGCTCCTATTCCTGGATTCGTCACATGGATGACCCCACCCACATGTGGATCATGCAGTGAACCAAAGGATGCCACAATTTGGGATGCCTGGAGATTTCATTTGATCTGCGTTTTGATGCAGAAGTTATTGCATGGGGCTTCCATTGACATATCTGCTGACGTGAATCCTGCTCACTGATTCCTACATCCCTCCTAAGCGTTATAATCTGATTTGGCTCTATGACAAAATAATTTAACGTAACTCAGAATCATGGCAAGTGATGGCGATGCAAAACAAACAAGTGGATTTTTCGATGAAAACTTCTGAAAAATCAGTGGCCCGTCAAAAATAGTTTTGTCAACTTTTTGTCTTCTACCTTTGGTATGGCATAGGAACATAGGAAACTGCTTTGCACATAATCAGACCAGCAGTTCAGTGCTATCTGCACTAGAGATGGACAACATTGTGTCCCTAGGTGTGCATACGGTCCCAGAGGCCTTTCCCATTTCCCACAAGGCCCCTGACATTTGAATGCTTAAAAGAAGCACTATTTTACAGTGCCCAAAGCAGGTTTGCAAATGGGCCCCAATGGGATTAGCAGCCCCTGATCTACACTAACTGGCAGTGGTTTTAGACAGAGGTCTCTTCCTCTTTTTTTAAAAAAAAATATAATCTTTATTGATTTTATGATTACATACTATACATATAGACATTACTTTACATTTACATTTACTCCTATGAGTTGACCTTCCTTCTTCTGGCTTTTTTATGTCATCTCTAAGTTTTTCGCATTGTCTTTATAGATTTTGTATATTGTTGTTCTTCTTTCAACTTTATCCGTACAGTGTCTATATACAAATAAATCTTTCTGTATATACATGTCTTGTTGTTTCTCTATATTCATTTACAGATACAATTAGTTACCTTGACTGTATTTTACATTTTAATTTATATTGTCATTAATATCCAATAAAGTTTCTTTTAATTTCCGATTATGAGGTTTGTTTCCATTCTACTGATTTCACTATTTCACCTTATCCTATGTATAACATAAATTTTTCCCATTCTTTTTGGAATGTTTCATCGCCCTGTTGTCAAATTTCCCCTGTTAATTTGGCTATTTCCGCATATTCCATCCATGACCTTGTACTGCCACTCTTCTTGTTGTTGTTTAGTCATTTAGTCGTGTCCGACTCTTTGTGACCCCATGGACCAGAGCACGCCAGGCACTCCTGTCTTCCACTGCCTCCCGCAGTTTGGTCAAACTCATGCTGGTAGCTTCAAGAACACTATCCAACCATCTCGTCCTCTGTCGTCCCCTTCTCCTTGTGCCCTCCATCTTTCCCAACATCAGGGTCTTTTCCAGGCAGTCTTCTCTTCTCATGAGGTGGCCAAAGTATTGGAGCCTCAGCTTCAGGATCTGTCCTTCCAGTGAGCACTCAGGGCTGATTTCCTTAAGAATGGATAGGTTTGGTCTTCTTGCAGTCCATGGGAAGCAGTCCATGGGAAGTCCACCGAAGCATCAATTCTTCGGTGATTAGCCTTCTTTATGGTCCAGCTCTCACTTCCATACATCACTACTGGGAAAACCATAGCTTTAACTATACGGACCTTTGTTGTCCCTTTCATGGATCACTGCCTTGCCATGGTGAAGGAGCTTGAATAACTCAGAGAAGCTATGAACTATGCCGTGCAGGGCACCCAAGATGAACAGGTCATGGTGGAGAGTTTTGACCAAATGTGATCCGCCTGGAGCAGGAACCGGCAAGCCACTCCAGTATCCCTGCTAAGAAAACTCCATGGACAAAGACAACAGGCCACTCTTCTACTGTTGGCAATTGTTGTTGTTTCCACACCTGAGCCAGCAGTAACCTCGCTACTGTTGTTGCGTATAGGAACAATTTCTGATCCTTCTTATTAATATCCTCTCCCACCATTCCCAACAAGAATGCCAACAGAGGTCTCTTCCTCTCTGCCTTATCCGGGGATTGAACCTGATATTTGCTGCATGCAAAGCAGATACACTAAGCTACAGCCCTTCCCCACATGAACTAGTTTCATTCTAACCAGGGGAAAAGTAATATAGCTGTCTGCTCAGGTTTTCTTTACTTTTCATTACGATGACATTACAGGAGAGAGTGATATGTATGAGGTGATGTGACAGCTACAGGCTGTGTGTCTAAATGAGTGACGGGATTATAATGTCTGTTTATGAAGTTGGCAAGTGGTACAGAGCACAGACATGAAAGCAAAGGCAAACTCTATGAGCCGCATACGTCTGTACCTAGACTGCGCTATCAGAAGTAATAAAAATAATAAGGCATCTCCTTCATATAGTTACTCCTTTATTTTTAGTCACAGAGCAGGAGACATATTTTTATCCTGCTGCTTACCTTTTTTTTACTGTCCTGATTTAGTTAATGCCTGGATACATTTTAAAAAATCTTTTTATAGGTGTATTTATTTACAAGTGCTTAGGGTGGAAAAATAAACCTTCTTTCAAGGGACATTGGTTTCCTTCTTTTCTGCTAACATACTTGATACTTTCATCATATTATATACCCACTTCCCCCCCCCTTGCATAATTGGAAATATTTATTTAATTGCATTTTTTAATCCAACCAACACAGGGGTTAGTAGTCTCTTGGGTCCACTGGCTTGAAACACTGTCAGGGACACCACACCAGACTGCAGTCACGCACACACTGCAACCTATTATACTGGCAAAAGTAGACTTATTTTAGAAGGGGTGGGAGGAAGGGGACCTGGTGGGCACCAGGGAAGGGCTATGTGACCTTGTGTGCATTGGTGAGTCCTGTATAGCAGCGGTTCTCAACCTGTGGGTCCCCAGATGTTGTTGGACTACAACTCCCATCATCCCTGAGCTCTGGCCTTGCTAGCTAGGGGTAATGGGAGTCCAACAACATCTGGTTTGAGAAAGAAAGGCTGATCTATAGCCTGCATGCATGGGCACCTGCCAAGACTCACAACCCAACAGGGGCCTCACCATTCAGATTGCCTGAACCTCTTCCTACTCCAAACCACTTCCACCTGCTTGCTCAGATGATCTCTCCCTTTGGCCCAGATGACCTGACCATGTGAACAATGGTGGTGGCAAGGGCGGCTGCAGCTATTGTTGCTGCTTCCTTCTCACTGCCACCAATGCTCACAGCAGAATCCCAACAGTGTACCACGAGGAGTCCCACAGAACCCAGAGCTCTTTCAGCACCTTGGAGAGCTACCAGGCTCTTGCTGAGTTGGCTCCACAAGCAGTTGTCTCTGAGACCACCTAGTTCAGGCATAGTCAAACTTGGCCCTCCAGCTGTTTGGGGACTACAACTCCCATCATCCCTAGCTAACAGGACCAGTGGTCAGGGATGATGGGAATTGTAGTCCCCAAACAGCTGGAGGGCCAGGTTTGGCCAGGCCTGACCTATTTACAAATGAAGCAAAGAGAAAACTACAACTTTTAGTGGGTGGAGTAAGTTTTAGTGGTGTAGCCTTATTGGAGTTCACCGAATGGGTCTGCATTGCTCCGGGACAGGAAGAAGGAAGTCAAATGACACCGAGTTGGTTCAAAGAAAGAGTTTATTCTGCTCTCTGGATAGCAGAAGGCATGTGCGTGGTGAGTCCACAGCAGGTCCAAAGAAATGACAAGTTTCATGCAGTATATATACCCTCTCCCTCCTCCCCTAGGAGCCCAACCACGTCAGCCTGTGTACGCAGGTTGACATCACATATGTTCCTGCTCTGGTACTCTCAACCATAAAAGGATCTTCCTTCCTGTACTTCTGACCATAAAAGGATCTTCCTCTTCCTACTCTTATCTTGGGAAGAGGTCATCATCTACGGGAACACGCTTTTGGCGTTTTCCCCAGACATCAGCCTGCGCGTATTTTGTGGTCAGCACATAAGATAAGGTACACACGCATCATCCCTGCTGGACTGGAACTTGGCAAGGTCACTCATTGCCGCCACAGACTGATAAGGGAGAGAGCTTTGTTCTTGTTATGGATTTGCTCAACGGCTCAAGTTTATGCATTTTAGCTCAGGAAAAATAGGGATTTTGGTGCAGTTTAAAACTGCCTGCACAGTCAGTTTTTGGGTTTTGGGAAACCCATTCCTTCAGTGGATGGAGCAGCAGAAGCCATCTGATGAAGAAGCCACCACCTCTTGGGAAAACTTGGATGTGAGCAATTCACTCACAAACTAATTGGGTGAGAACGGCATTCTTTTAAAATCCATGGTAGTGATTGGTACTGAATCCCATAAGCTGCTAAAGTGGAGTGGTGAGAAGCATTGCCCTCCTGGACTTTATAAGTCTGTGAATGGCTACTAATCACAATGGCCATATGCTACCTTTAGGGTCAGAGGCAGTATGCGGAAAAATACCACCTGTCTGGGAGCAAACAATGAGTGTACTATCACCCTCATTTCCTGCATGTGGACTTCCTGGGAGCAGCTAGTTTGCCACTGTGAGAAACAGAATGGTCAGGTGGGTAATCTGATCCAATGGGACTCTTCTGACGTTCTTAACTCATTTATCAGATATTCATAGAATCGTTCAGATGGAAGGAACAACGAGAGTCATCTGGTCCAACCCACAATGCAGGAATCTTTTGTCTAATGTGGGGCTTGAACCCACGACCCTGAGATTAAGACAGGCAGCCCTGTTTAGGGAAGCTTTTTATATCGGATGAATCATTGTATTTTAATATTCTGCTGGAAGCAACCCAGAGTGTCTTGGGAAAGCAGCTAGATGGGCAGGGTATACATATATTATTATTATTATTCTTATTATTATTATTATTATTATTATTATTATATCTCTTGCTCTACCGACTGCTCCCAGCTGATCTGAATTTTTTTTCTCATATTATACAAGCAAGGAAAACATTTCTCTCTCCTTTGTTATTGACTTTGATGAAACGCTCTTATATCAGCTTCCACCCTCCCCAAGCCTCAACCTCTTTTGCTTTAGTTCTTCTTCTCTAGCCCCAACCAGACATTTCCTGCATGTCTATACTAAACAAGGGGTGGGGGGGAGAGGGACAGTGCCCAGCTGCCCTGCTCACCACCATTTGAGCTATCTGAAAGTATCTGGAAACTGAAGGGCCTCAGCTATGAATGCAGAATTTGCTGTACACACATCAATACCATTTTACAGATGTCCTACTGAAAACATGGATATCAAGTGGGCATGGTGCCTTCAGGATGTAGGAATGGTCTCATTTTACCCTCCATGTATTTAGATTATGCATGGAGAGAACAAGTCCCTGGCACTTCTGAGATCTTGCATCTGAGCAGTTTCCCATTATACATAGCTATCATCATCTTCAATTGTAGGACTTTATCCACAGCAGCAGGTCTGAGAATTGCTGCAATACTTCCTCCCTCTTCTACTGATTCTGCCTTTGTCATTATTTATTGGCTTTGTGTGAGCACACCAGCAATATGAAGTCATTATATAAAGCATACAATGGTTTTATAGTACAGTAAGATGGCCTGTAAAAGTGATATCATGTGCTGTCTGTTTATATTAAATGCTCTGAAGGCACAGTCTTAGTAAAACTGCAGTGCAGTACATTGCTTCAAATTACTAAAGAGGTTTGGTTGATGAAGAAGGACGGCAAGCTTGAGAATGTGATGGGCTTGGCTTTCTGACAAGCAAAAGGCACATTTCATACTATAATACAGGCACAGGCAAACTCGGCCCTCCATATGTTTTTGGGACTACAACTCCCATCATCCCTGACCACTGGTTCTGTTAGCTAGGGATGATGGGAGTTGTAGTCGCAAAACATATGGAGGGCCGAGTTTGCCTATGCCTGCTATAATAGCTGAAGCATAAGGGGGCAATAGCATCATAGGGATGGAGAATTTAGGCCTGGTTCCAACATTTCACAGTCCAGGCAAATTGGCCATTGTTACCTACCCTCAAATATTTCTCTAATGAAAACAGGGACATCCTAGGACATGTGGGACATTCTGGGATCAAATCAGAAACCACAACAGCTTCTGTAAATCCAGGACTGTCCCTAGAAAATAGGGACAGTTGGAGGGTCTGCAATGAGACTCTGGCCAGGCTATACCCCTTCCCCAGCCACACCCCACACCCCTTCAGGCACTATTCTTGAGTATTTCTGCCTGGCTGAAAGGTACACTTGAACTCTTATAATATTTCTTGCTTTCCTGGATAGATGGTAGAGGGTTTGTGTGCAGAAACTTGCCTGATGTACAAAGCAAAAAATTCGCATTTGTTCCTCTGCCCATCTTTGCCTTTGACTCCTCCTGCCACTGGTCATGTGGCCCCTGGAAGATTATGTGGTCCTTGGGCTGAAAAATGTTCCCCACCCCATCTTACCCAACGGTAAGCGAACATGGTTAATGATTCGCATTGGGGCTTCTTGGCTGCAAGAGAGCAATAAGGTTACCCATGACATAACTATAGTTCATTGGTAGAACTACTTGCAACTTCAGCAAATGGGAGAAAGAAGAAGTGAGCAGTATTCTGGTTACACTATGACAAGATGGAAGAGTGGCTTAGATATGACAGAAGCCATAAGACTGGCATGAGAAAACAGGAAAATTATAATAATAAAATAATAATATATTGTTCTGGGCGCCTCCCCAAAAATATTAAAAATACAATAAAACATCAGACATTAAAAACTTCCCTAAATAGGGCTGACTTCTGATGTTTTCTAAAAGTCAGGTAGCTGTTTATTTCCTTGACATCTGGTGGGAGGACGTTCCACAGGGCAGGCCCCACTACCAAGAAGGCCCTCTGCTTGGTTCCCTGTAACCTCACTTCTCACAGGGAGGGAACCACCAGAAGGCCCTCAGAGCTGGACCTCAGTGTCCAGAATGAATGATGGGAGTGGAGACACTCCTTCAGGCATACTGGTCTGAGGCTGTTTGAGCTACCAGTAGTTAATTTGGCCTACTGGTACTCAAGAATTTAGTAAATAGCCTTGCTAGAAAAGTTTCCATAAACTGAAAATCTCTAGAAATTTTCTCTAGTAAAAAAGTTAGGGGATTTTGCTGCATGGTCTGATCTCACATTGTTTACAAATAAGGAAGTATATGGACAGATGGTTTCTCCTGCCAATGCTGAAGTATGGGTTATGAAAATACAATCAACAAGATACAACTCATCCATGCCTTTTATTTTTTCATATTTTACTCTGGTTATATTTCTATGCATATGATGCACACATGATTAAAGAAAAGAAAGGGAATTAAGATTAATACTTTTGTTTGAGTCACCTCGTATTCAACGTATTGGTAATTACCGTGGTATTTTATTTTTCAAATACGGTACATAGAAGTATTTGTTAAAACTCAACAATATTCTGCTATACTCGTGTTCCATATCTGCATTTATGTTGCATAATGCTATTTTTGTTTTATTTTCTGGTATCTTCTCTCTTTTCTTTCTTATTTTGTCTTCTGTAATTTTTTCCTTTTCTTATAATTGTACAACTTCTTCAGTAAAAATTATATGGAAAAAGAAAACATGATAATTCCTCAGCAATGGGGCTCCATGTGGAAGTTCCGGCTAACCATTCAACTACACACACACACACACACACACACACACATATTCTACACTCGAGGAACATCACTTCCTTCAAATAGAAGATGAATGTTGCAACATTTTCAGACAAAGAACTAGTGCAGTTCTCTTGCGCTGTATCAGAGGGATCTCGAAAAGACTTAACAAGTCAATTAAATCACCAAGGGCCAAATTATGCAGAAAGAATAAATGGAGTGAAACTTCTCTTTATGTCAGCAAGAGTTTTGCTTGAACAAGAACTGCATACATTGCCTCATGCTCAGCCCATGAGGTATGCAGCACCCAAACATTATTGTGGTTTTATGGATTTGGTACATTGGCAACGCAAGAGAGGAGAAGAACCCAGCCCATAAAATTTAGTGAATTTGAATGTGACTGCCTGGCTACATCTGATAGATACACTTGATAAGATTCTTCATAGAAATATAGCCTTCTAGGCTTCTGGGCCTTCAGAGGCCTCATTGAAGATTAGGGCTTGAGATATGATTGACTTCTGTTTATGTTGTGGACACTGTTCTGAGCTTATCTTGCTCCAGGTTCAGAAGCTTAACTAAAGTAGTTGTCCCCATGAAAGGTGGTGCCATATTACTTAAGAAATCATATATCTACTCAAAAATAAGTCCTATGGTCCCATTGAGTTCCATTGAGTCCTATGATGGCCATTCCCAGTCAAGTGAGCATATGATTAGACCCTTTTAGTGCAATCCACTTAATTCAATGGGACTTGCTTCCAGGTAAATGTGTATGGGAATGCAGTCTTAGTCATATCTACCTTTGGATATGACGGAATGTTTATTTAGATAGATAGATAGATAGAGAGAGAGAGAGAGAGAGAGTGCATAACCTACACTGGTGAGCACTCCTGTAGCACCTATTTACCAGGGTATGCCCCCATTTTCTGAGACCAGTCCCATGAAAACCATGGTTTCTATTTTGTTGCAATTATACCTTTTGGTTGACATTTGAGGATGCATTAAACAAAACAAATTAAAACAATTCTTTAAAAAGATAGTTAAAAAGACTCTTCTGAAAAACATAAAAACTCCCTTAAAAGAATCAAGTCTCCGGAAAAAGTTGTATGATCTAAGAAAGTCTTTAAAAGAATCCTTCCGAATCGATATATACCTGATATCTGAAGAAGTGTGCATGCACACAAAAGCTTATACTTAAAACTACTCAGTTGGTCTCTAAGCTGCTGCATTATAATATTAAAATTCTTTTGGAAGGATTCTTTTAATGATTCTTATTCTTAATGAACCCTCATGGTTTTCCATTTCTTCTCTGACTACATCCCATGTCCTTTGATTGCCTCCAAAAATCAGTTGCTGACTTTAAATGACTCACTGGACGTCTTCTTCTTTCTAAAAAAAAACCCCACCCCAATAAAGCTGTGTTCTAGTAAACTAAAATATTGCATTGGGCTGAAAGAGTCCATAAAAGCATTGAAGAAATTATACTCTACTGCACTTTGAACTACCTGCAGGCCATTCCTTCCAAAAAACAACAACAGAGTGCCAGATTTTGACATCAATATTTCCTTGAACTATGGTGAAATCTCTACTGACAAAGAATCTCAATGGGTGAATGGAAGTAGAAGACTTTATTTTGGATGCATAGCTTTGTTATGATTCGAGGGGAAAATTCATATGTCAAGATGTCAGCATTGCCAGATGAATGTTAGAATAGAAGCAGATGTGTCTTCCAGACTGGATTTTGCACCTTTCTAGAAATTTGGGTTCTCTCTTCTCTGTCATTTGTACCAATGCTTGCATACATCACAGAACAAGCATATTACTAACAGCTTGAGTCGCAAGAGGAGGAAAGTGGAACAGGGGGAACCTTGTGTTTTCTTATGGTGTAGACCATCTTTTTCAACCCAAGGACCACATTCACTTTCAGAGACCACATGCCAGTGGTGGATGGGAAAAACACGTTAAAATGTGAACTAAATCAATTTGTTTCCCCTCCCTATGCCATCCCCCATACTGCCGTCAGTCATGAACCTCCCATTTTAACACACACCCTCCAACATTCATTTGATGAAAATAGGGACACCCTATTCCATTATTATTATTATTATTATTATTATTATTATTATTATTATTATTACCCAGTCCATCAGACTGGGTTGGCCCAACCATTCTGGGCAGCTTCCAACATATATAAAAATGTAATAAAACATTCAACGTTAAAAAAAAAACCTTCCCTACACAGGGGGTGCCTTCAGATGTCTTCTAAAGGTTGTATAGTTACCGTACTTATCTCCTTGCCTCAGAGGTTGCATAACTCCATACCCCCCAACATTTCTCCAATGAAAATAGGGGCGTCCTAAGGAAAAGCAGGACATTCCAGGATCAGACCAGAAACCTGGATGGCTTCTGTAAATCCAGGACTGTCCCTGGAAAATAGGGACACTTGGAGGGTCTGTTTACATTCCTGCAATGCTACTGATACAGCATCACTCAGATGATTTGCAGTGGTGGTGGTAGTGAATTAAATGGTGGCTTAAAGTCTGCAGCCAGCATTGGAGGGCACCTATCCAAGAACACTTTGTTTTGCCAAATCTGGAGGTAGTTATTAGTCCCACTGTATTCAATGGGCCTTATTGTTGTTGTTTAATTGTTTAGTCGTGTCCGACTCTTCGTGACCCCATGGACCAGAGCACGCCAGGCACTTCTGTCTTCCACTGTCTCCTGCAGTTTGGTCAAACTCATGCTGGTAGCTTCGAGAACACTGTCCAACCATCTCGTCCTCTGTCGTCCCCTTCTCCTTGTGCCCTCCATCTTTCCCAACATCAGGGTGTTTTCCAGGGAGTCTTCTCTTCTCATGAGGTGGCCAAAGTATTGGAGCCTCAGCTTCAGGATCTGTCCTTCCAGTGAGCACTCAGGGCTGATTTCCTTCAGAATGGATAGATTTGATCTTCTTGCAGTCCATGGGATTCTCAAGAGTCTCCTCCAGCACCATAATTCAAAAGCATCAATTCTTGGGCCTCAGTGGGCCTTACTCCTAAATAAATGTGTGTAGGATTACAGCCTTATTTATGACTCAGTGTAGCAATGGAGCATCTATGTATCATGATAGCGAAACTACCACAGAAGCCATATCCCTTTACTTTGCTGGGATTCAATTGTGCAGTGCTAACAGTGTCAGCTCTTCTGCCTTTGTATCAGTGTCAGGTGATTTCTCACTGATGAGTTGTAGTGATTTTCTGACCTACTAACAGGCTCAAACTGCAGAGCAGCTATCAGTCAATGTGTTTAAGTGCACAGCTACCATTAACTTTAAATGGGATATTACTCTTGGAATTACTTCCACAAATTAAATAACTCAAAGGCTTAGAGGAATAGTCTACACAGATCACTTAGAATCCTTAGAATGGCCATCATAGCTTGGTACCTTTTAATCTCCCTTAAAGTTACACATTTCGAACCTGGCAAGTTCTTCTTAATGGAAATTGGTTCACACACACAAATACACACAAAGAGAATATTAACTTTTGAGTGTTTTAGGCCATAAATCCCTTTATATGCTTAACGGATTCCTTGAAGATTTACTAATACTAAGTATTTCTAAAAAGACAGAAAAAAGATTATAAATCCACGTGTTTAATGTTTACCATAATGAAATTACTGAATTCAATTGTTTTCAGGTGTAGGCTAAGGGGTTATTTTTCTTTCTTTCTTTCTTTCTTTCTTTCTTTCTTTCTTTCTTTCTTTCTTTCTTTCTTTCTTTCTTTCTTATTTAATATCCCGTGCTTGCTCCCAAAGGAGCCTAGTAATTTGAAAAGAATATAAACACAACAGGTTGCATGCACTCAGAGCAGACACGTTTAAATTAATGGGCATAAGTGAGCCATGTCCATTAATTCCAATAGGTCTACTCTGAATACAAACATTGAACACAAATCAGTAATCTGGTTCATGGGGTACCGTATGTTTATTTTGCTTTGTTTTTAATTTTTGGAGCAAAATGTCATACCACCTGCCTATGCAGTGGATGTAGGTAGGACCGGATTTAGGTTTGATGAGGCCCTAAACTACTGAAGGTAATGGGGCCCTTTATATGTCCAGCTGTCCTTTGTCAACAACAAATTGTCGTTGGTTTTGTGTGTGTTGAATATACACTACATGGTAATTTATGGACCTAATGGATATCTAAAGCCATTTGCACATGTTGCCATGCAACCAGTCCATGCAGAATGTAGGCACCCTATATATAGAAATGAGCAAACCAGTGATATTTTAGGGAGCAGGCTAGCAGGCGGGGCCCATTCCTTACATCATAGGAGCCTACACAACACAAAACACTGTTGCTGTATGTAGGTTTTATTTTATTTCTTTTTTTATCTTACATTTTGAAAATGTACATCCAGTTGTTTTTCCTTGAATTTTTTTTGCCCGTCCCCCAAGAGAGTGGGGCTCTAAGCTATGGCTTGTTTAGCTTATGCGTAAATCCGGCACTGGGTGTGGGGACAGCCAACTCCCACTGACTGGCTGCAGTGGTCCATACGATTTCATCGTGGTGCTATTTCTGATGTGATCATGTCACAGGAAAAGGACACTGAGAGCAAAAGAAGAATGCAGGATGCTGTGGATACAGAAGAAGAAGAAGAAGAAGAAGAAGAAGAAGAAGAAGAAGAAGAAGAAGAAGAAGAAGAAGAAGAAGAAGAAGAATGATGCCTAAAAACTAGGTGCCAAGGAACATTAAGACAATACAAACATTCAGCCAGGTGAGCATTGCTCAGAGAGCTTTGGTGGCTACGTTGAATACACTAATCATGGAGCACATGTCAAAATTAAATAATGCTCAACACAGGTCTACTCCCAAACCGGATGCATGTGTGAAACAGATAATGTCATCTGGAAACAGATAGTGGTAATGACCTGAAATAAATGAGCCGTCTACTTACAGTAGCTGCAGTGGTGCAATGAAGGGAACGGAAAGGTGAGAGGGCTTTTTCTGTAATAGTAACATGCTGTTTGCGGCATTAAACAACAATAATGTTTCCCCTTTGAATGTATATTTGAACTGCTGTGTGATTGTGTCTAACAGACTGAATTACAAATAAGGAAGTCCCAGATTCAAATTGCGCATTTGCCACCAAATAACCTTTGGCAAATTTTCTCTCAATCTCAGGCCTCCTCTCCCATCTTCACTATGGGGTTAATTTTGCCTTATAGACTTTTTTGTGTGTGAGAGAAACAGGAGGATACCCTTGTATGTGGAGAAGTTTCAATACTCCTAAATAAATAAATAAATAAATAAATAAATAAATACTAAGTATCATTATTATCAAGAAGACAAAATAGAATGTCTTCTTTAAGAACAGCAGCCCAAATTAATGCCATCTGTGGTTGAAGTGATTATAAAGATAGATTAATTTGCCTATTATTTTTGCTGTTTTTTATTATTTAAGAAATCGTGATAGATTGATTCAATTGTAGATTAAGCCATTGTTTTATTGGACAGTAAGGAAACTTTTACGGGATTCTTGCCCACAGTAGTAGATATGATGGTTATCTGTACTGAATTTGCCCATTCCCGTCCATTTTAGTTCACTGATGCCCAGGATGTCAATATTTATTCTTGCCATCTCATTTTTGACCACATCCAACTTACCAAGGCTCATGGTTCTTACATTCCAGGTTCCTATGCAATATTTTTCTTTAGAGCATTGGACTTTCCTTTTGCTTCCAGGCATATCCGCAACTGAGCGAACTTTCAGCTTTGGCCCAGCTGCTTCATCAGCTCTGAATCTACTTGTACTTGTCCTCCGCTCTTCCTCAACAACAACAACAACAACAACAGCAAAGGAAACTTATTTTTCTCTGAAGATTCAGGTATTGGCAGGTGACCAGACTCAATGGGCTAATACTGCTATTTGTTCTTCCGTTTCAATATTGTTTTGTGAAACTCCTTTTTGCTGGATGGGCTTACATTTAGCCCTGAATCATGTTGGAACCTATGCTGTGCCAGTCTGCCGGTCCATCAAGTTCAGTAGCATCTACACTGTCAGAGAATGGTCTGAAGATTGGTGAGTGCAGTCGCAGACAGATCAGCTTCTCTCAGAAGAGGAGGGGGAGTATTTGTCAGGAGTTCAGCCTACACTCGAGTAGGACCCTGGCAGAGACACATGCCTGACTGGCATGTTCCCTCCCTTCTGGTCGATCGTTCGGGAGCTTCATAAGCTTTCTTCTGCCTGAACATCACAGCAACCAATGCCAACAGACACCGGCACACTTAGGGATCCACAGAGTTTGCGCATTTCGCGTGACAGACCTCAGCAATTCAGCATTTTGGCTAATCTATTTTATTTACATATAAACACACACACACACAGAGCACTGCAACATGGCTCCCTCTCTCTCTAGCATCAGACAGCAAAGAGAAAAAGACAATAGACAATAGTCCCACTTCACGGAACACAGTAACACAAACATCCATTCTTTGTCACTTCCCACTCTGTGGAGTCAAAACACATACCGTCATGTGTGAAGGACAAAAATCCCATGACTGCAATCATAGATCAGGAATTCTAACAGTATTCCTCCCCCCCCCCCATCTCCAGCATTTTCAGAAGCAGAGAGACAGGCAGACACAGACACAGAAGCTGAACAGATTAGGGACGAGCTACCCAGCTATGATATAATGACAAGAGATCCAGAAGGGAGGGGGCAGTTGGGAGGCACATCAGTTGAGAATGTGGCGGGAACCCCCTCCCCATGGACTCTGAGGTCCAAACGTATCAGAGAACAAAGGAGGCAGAGAGGGGGGAGGAACTTCCCATTGGTGCACTCCTTTCTGCGGAAATAGGACATTGGATTCAGAGTAGACAACGGCCCTCCTTGTGGGGAAGATGTGTATTTTGTGGCCACAACATGAAACTGTATTAAAAGGACTATAAAACTATCAACTGCTCGTTAATTCTTATCTGTGAAGTTACTGAAGGGAGGGAAGGACTCTCCGAGCTTGACATACACTGAACACGTGGAAAACCTGTGCCCCCCCCCCAGGTCATCATCCCATCATCATAAACTCCCATCATTCCTGATCATTGGTGATGCTGTCTGGGTGCCAGGTGTGCGTGCAGGAGCCAGGCCCTGTGACCAACTTTGCAGGACTGGGGCCTTCCTAAGTTTGTTCTGAAGAGGCAAGGCGCAACCACACAGGTGAGGCCAATTGGTAACTCACAGCACCTGGTGGCAAGTGTTGGGAAGGGTTATAAGGTCAGCATTTCCCTTCGGCTCTTTGCAACAGCAACATGTTTCCTGTCTTGCTGCACTTGGCTTCTTGCTTCCTGATCCTTGAACATCGAACCTCAGCTTCTTGACTCCTTGCTTCTTGATCCTCAGACCCCTGACTTCATGACTCCTTGCTTCCTGACCCTCGGACCCTTGGCTTCTTGTCTCTTGGCTCTCTGACCCTCAGACTCTTCGCTCCTGACTTCTGGCTTCTGGACCCCTAGTCCTGCTCGCACGCTGCCATCTTGCCCCTGGTCCTGACATCCCCTGCCGGGACTTCGATCACCCATGAACTGGACCATGATACTGGGGAGAATGGGAGTTAAGAGTCCAACAATATCTGGAGGTCCAAAGGTTCCCCACCACTGGACTATTTTGACAGCTGGCTGGGGAGGAGCCTTAGGGAGAAGTAGGAGGCCCAGATCCTCAGTCCGGGCAACTGCTTCATCAGGCCAGTCCTGCCCGTGGAGTTCTGTGTTATGTTTGTCTCTCTGAACAAAGAATCAACCTTACTGCTCTTCTCTGAATTTCTGTGCTGAACCAACCTTGACACTGGGTGATGGTTACTACTACATGGATTTTGCGTTCTACTTGAGCTACAACCATTGCTGCATCTGCCAGCAAGGAGTTTGTTGGCATAGCAAAACGGCAGTTCTTACAAACAGAAGCCTTGCATCTTTCAACGGTAATCACAATTGCACTTTCAAATAAGTCTCGGTGTCTCTATCCATGCTCTCCCTTTTGCTGAAAAGGTGATACGTCCTTTTGAAAACCCACTTTCTCTAGTGGGTGTCGAGTAATTGGTTTCTTTTCATGTCAACCTTTTAACCAGAGGCTGCAAAAGGTTTAGGGCACTGTGAAATCATCAAGGCAATTGAACCTGCGTGTTTCACACTGAGAATTAGCATTGTTAGGTGAAGCTATGGCAGATAACATCACCAGCCTTGAGAATTTTTTTTTATTGTGAAATGGTTTCCTTATCAGTGAGGTTAATGAAGATGTCAGCAAGTGGGACGGTTCCCCCACCCCTGCCCCAATTTGAATTGCTTTCACCTCCAATCCAACTTGGAAAAGGTGTTAATCAGTACATTAATCTTATCAGCAGCTGAGGAGCTGGCTTTGGAAATGTCCGTTTCTGTTTTTCATTAGGGGGGAAAAACCTCCAGAAGATAATTATTCTTAAAATCTATATGACCAATATTACCATGTCTCTTCCCTTTGCTTCTAGTGAAAACTTTTTTGCAAAATGGAGACATGGATAGATGGACTCTGGAGGGCAGATAGAAGACAGTAGCATGAGCAGTACAATCTTCAGCTTACTTTCTTGCACACATCAGCATATGTTGGGTTATCCACATGTTGACAAGGGATGGCACTCGGTGTGAACATCGATCCATGCCCAAAGATGCCCACTTCCTATTAGGAAGCAATGATGGCCACCAACTTGGAATGCCTTTTAAGGAGGATTCATGGTGGATAAGGCTATCCATGGCTGTGTCTCGAGGCCCAAGACCCACCCCCAAAAATAAATACCGTATTTTTCGTTCTATAGGACACACTTTTCCCCCTCCAAAAATGAAGGGGAAATGTGTGTGCATCCTATGGAGCGAATGCAGGCTCCTTGGCTTCAGCGATAGCAACGCGAAGGAGAGCTCCCCCCGCGCTCCGGAAGCTTTGCATTGCTTTCGCTGAAGCCACCTGAAGCCCCGGGAGCGCAGCACAAATGCCCGCTGCGCTCCGGGGGCTTCAGGCAGCTATCGGCAAGCCTTCGAAGTGCAGCAGGAGTTCCCGCTGCGCTCCGAAAGGCTTGCGGATAGCTGCCTGGAGAGTGAGAGGGGTCGGTGCACACCGATCCCTCTTGCTCTCCAGACTTTGCTTCGCTGGAGAGGCGCTGCACAGTTTTCCCTCTCTGTGCAGCGCCCGTTCAGTGAAGCAGAAGGAGAAATGGAAGGGGCTCTGTTTCTCCTCCTGCTTCGCTGACAGGGCGCTGAGCAGAGAGGGGGAGAATTATTTTCCCTGTTCTCCCCCTCCTATGGTCCAGTGCGTCCTATGGTCCGGTGCGTCCTATAGAGTGAAAAATATGGTACACACAGACACTTATATTAGTTTAAGTTTGGGGGCAAATTTTGGCCACAACTTTATTTAAATACAAACACGTGAGCGGGATTGGCTTGGGCATTGACTCCCCACTATAACTGACTCCACCTCTCAGGGTGATTGTCCAATGGGTAAACCAAACGAGGGAACAAGGTTGATGAGGACCAACCTAAGCTCACCCTGGGGTTCCTGTGGTCCTGGCATGGCCCTAGCCCCTCAAGCGGGCTTCAGACAAGATCCAGCACCCCCAGATTCCTTTAACGGAATACCCAGTTCCTGGAGGGGCAGGTAATGGCCGCACCTCCCCTTCCCACAATCCAACTGAGCCAGTGCCTAACCGCCACCTTACAAGTTGTGATGATTTGCTAAGGGGTGGGCGAAAACCAAATGGCTAAAGCCAATCTCCCAAATGGAAAAAAATTCCTACCCAGGCCCTATTCCAAAACAGGCGACCCAAACCAAAGCAAGGCTAAGTGACTCTACCTAAAACTAGGGAGGGTGGGAGGGTGTTCGGCAGTGCGAAGCAAGCGCCCCTGCTTGTGTCATACTGCCGTTTTTAAAGCCCCTGGGATCATGTCACCCACTGGCTATTGGCTAAAACTTCCTGGCATCATCCCAGGGGAATGGCCAGGACTTCCTACTCCTTCTCCCCCATTTTAACCCTATAGGGTGAGCTCCTGGGTCCCGAGCACAACCAGGACCCTCTGTTATGAGGATCCCATTTACTAGCCACAATGGCTATGTTCTGTTGAAGGCAGTGTGCCTCTGGGTGCTGGTTCCTAGGAAACAAAAGAGGGGAGAAGGCTGTTACACTGAAGACCTGCTTGTGGGCTTCCCATAGGTACAGTATCTGGTTAGCCACTGTGAGAACAGTGGACTAGATAAGCCATTGGCCTAATCCAGCAGGACTCTTCTTATGGTTTAATGTTGAAAAGGTTTGTACAGGGAGTAACTTTCCATTTTCCCAGATCAGTACCATCTGTATAGCACAGCACGTTTCCAAGCACATTCAAAGTGTTGCTGCTGACCTTTAAAGCCATAAACTGCTTTGGCCCTGTATACCTGAAAGAGCATCTCCACCCCTATCATTCAGCCCAGACACTGAGGTCCAGCACTGAGGGCCTTCTGGTGGTTTCCTCATTGCGAGAAGTGAGGTTACAGGGAACCAGGTGGGTGGTAGTCACACCTGCCCTGTGGAAGGCCCTCCCATCTGATGTCAAGGTGATAAACAATTACACAACTTTTAGAAGACATCTGAAGGGAGCCCTGTATAGGGAAGTTTTTATTGTTTGACGTTTCACTGTGTTTCATGCTTAATGAGAGCTAGTGTGGTGTAGCGGTTAAGAGTGGTAGACTCGTAATCTGGTGAACCGGGTTCGCTTACCTGCTCCTTCACATGCAGCTGCTGGGTGACCTTCGGCTAGTCACGCTTCTCTGAAGTCTCTCAGCCCCACTCACCTCACAGAGTGTTTGTTGTGGGGGAGGAAGGGAAAGGAGAATGTTGGCCACTTTGAGACTCCTTCGGGTTGTGATAAAGTTGGATATCAAATCCAAACTCCTCCTCCTCTTCTTCTTTTAACTTGTTAGAAGTCACCCAGAGTGGCTGGTTCAACCCAGTCAGATGGATGGCATATTTGTTTTTACCACCATCATCATCTGGAACTGCAAATAGTGGTGGAGAGAGTGAGAGAGAAGCATGCCTTTCTTCTGGGATGCTTCATCGACCATTAAAGAAAGAAAGCCACATTGGTTTAATAGACCACACATGTTGCAGTCAATCCCAGTCAACTATTTTAACCATCCAAGACAAACATGGATTGAATGCTCTATAGAACTGGACCTAAATTTAAATCATGTACCAATATTTTCCCCCCAAGCATGTGATGTATATATATCCATGCTGTCATCCGACCATGATATTATATATGTTATATAGGAAATAATTTTCATTTCAGGCTGCTTCCCACATGCATGTTATACATAGGATCATGCTTACCAAGCGTTCTGTGTTCATTTTGTGATCTTGTTGCACAGTTAATTTCCCATACGCACTGAAATGAAAAAACAACTAGCACCATAGTTTTACGGTGCAGAAATGAAATGTAAGAGTCATTATTAAAACATACAACCTTTTATATCACATTTTATCTATCCCGGCTGATGATCTGAGTAGAAATGCCCATGCTTGACCTTGATGACTTCATGCTTTAGAAGGTATTGTGAGCCAGGCAGATGGTATTTCAAATGCAGTTTCCCCAAAGGGAAAGGCTCGCCATCTGACATTATATACTTCGTAAGTTTGTCTGAATAAATGAACTTTTCGATTTCCACCTACAGTTTCAGCCATTCAGCTTCTGGAATTTCATACTTCTCATTTTAGATAGCCCCATCCAATTGATACATGGCTAGGGTGGTACTACTGAAGCTATGTTACCTATGTAATCAAAAGTGCATTTCACAGCTCTACTGTCCAACACTACAGCGCAGTTTCCAGAGCATGGCCCTCGGGTCTTCTAGACAAACTCATTGTGGTTGCATTTGTTAGGATCTGTACATGTTTCAGATAGTGCTGTTTTTTGTAGATCTTCTAGCATCATTCTCTTCAGTCAGTAGAAGAACAGAGTAAGGAATTGTATCCAATGCATTATGTGCACGCACAGAACAGCTTACTGATTACACAACAGAACTTCAATTTCCACCCCTTCCTTGAAGCCCTCTGTGCTCCTTCAAAGTGTGCACTGCAGGGTTTGAAGACCCTTCAGAGTGGTTTTGGTGGGATTCACATGAGGAGGATGAGATGTGAAGAGGACCCCCACTTGCACAACACTCGATTCCACACTAATGCTTTAGTGCAGGCATCCTCAACCTCTGGCCCTTTAGATGTTTTGGACTACAATTCCCATAATCCCCGACCACTGGTCCTGTTAGCTAGGGATCATGGGAGTTGTAGGCCAAAACATCTGGAGGGCTGCAGGTTGGGGATGCCTGTTTTAGTGCATTGATCAGTAGGGTCTAATTTTCACTGACAAGGCTGCAAATTAAGGACACACTTATTTTGGTGCTTGTTATGTTTCTGCTTTGTTATTAGAGATAATAAACCAAAAGCAAATATTAAAGATGGTCTTTCTTTCTAGCAACAGTAGCTCCTTCAGTATGTTAATATATTGATGTGTCTAAAGCACTGGTATTAACATTTAGGTAACATACAAGTCTATTTACGTGTACTCAATTATTTGCAATCAATTCATTGGCTATATTGATTCATCAATTGGGCTAGTGTTTTGTTTCTGCCTGCAATAACAATAGCCAGGGATAGATTGGGTCGACTGCTCTGCACATATCTACCTGGCAACGTGAAAAAGTGAGGCAAGTCTAAGATGATGTTTTAAAAAGGAAGAGTGGAAGTGAGAAATGCAGGAACTGAGTTAAGTTAAAAACCATCAAGGGGGACACAAACCAATCAACTGGACTAGGGCTCTTTTTTCAGCTGGAACTCTCCAGAGCTCAGTCCCAGCACCTCTTAGGTGGGCATCCTTGTCATTCGAAGAGAATGAGGGTGGTGTTCATTGTGAGTTCTGGCACCTCTTTTTCGAGAAAAATAGCACTGACTGGGACCTATCAAGCCAACACAATTCTTCATTCTTTGTTGTCTTTTTTATTTTCTAGATCACAAATCTAAGCCGATATCACATTGAAAGATTAAAGAATGACAAAGAAAAAAGAATTAAATTGAGTCCAATATCTTCAACAAGTAAGCTGTAAGAAAGAGAGAAAATAGTATGGAAATAGAAGGAAGCTGGTAATTAAAGATCCCCCCCACACACACCTTCCTGGGGAACAGAAGCCAAATAATTAAGGAGAAATACAACTCAATACTAATCTCTCACCTGTAATGAACAGGGCACAATATCCTGACATAACCTTCAAGGATGAAGCTTTTAGGTTGCAATCCTGTGGTCATTTTACTTGGGTGTAATCCCCATTTAACACACTAGGACTCACATGTGAGTAAGCAAGCATTGGGTAGCACTGTTAATTAACATGGTTGGGGATCAAAGCTGAATGGGACTTCCTTGTGAGTTAACAGAAAGATCTCAGCCATAGGGAAGAAGGGCACTGCTGGTTAATATAGTGCTATATTAAATGCTCCGTGAAACCTCCTTTTTAATTCCACTGCCAGCTAATAATGGAAAAGCAATGCCTCAGCAGCACTAAAGGGCAATGCATCCACTGCCAAGAGGGCGTTCAGTCAAAGGAGACTGTGAAGAACAATACTGAGAGCATCCTATGAAATCCTAGAAATGAAAGTGCATTATAAGATCACATTGACATCTAAATGAACTAAAGGCCATGAAATAGAACTACCAATGCTTTAAAGTTTTGTTTTTTTTCCTGCTAAGTGAGGCACAGCTGAAGACTAAAAATGGAACATGAAGCCAGTAAGATAATGGACTCTCTATTTGAGTTTCATAAGGCTAGGGATGTGCTTCAGTCTTGATTCTTCTTTAAGTGGTTTCTAATCAGGTTTCATAAACTCTGGTCCATTTCTTGCTCTCAGTTACATCATGACTGATGACAAAAAGGAGTTATTAAGGAGTAATTAAGGGGACATGCCTTTTTCTGTATGGTTAAGGGAACAGAGTTTTAGGATAGCGTGACCAGTTGGGCTCCACTGGGCACCGACACCACAATGAGTGCAAGAAACAGTGGGGGCACAGAATTTTAGAATTGCATTTCAGCACTGCTGAAATTTGAGAGCCCCAAGTCCACCACTGAATGGAGTAGTGTGTTTGGAGGTTTCCAAGGTAGTTGGCTTGTTTTCCCAGTTTCTGGAACATTTGTAGTCTGGCTTGCCTGCCAAATTTGTATCCTGGTCCTCTTCCAAAGCACTCAGGGGTGGCATGCTTTTGGTTATCTTATTCTTTAGGCAATCCTGTTGCTATCCCAGTTTATCCTTACAAGAAGCTTGTTTGACTGAGACATAAGAATGTTCTGTTTAATCCACTGGGGAAGCATTGGCAGGCCAGATGGAGAAGGGGGAGTGAATTGTGGGAACCTGGACTCTGACTCCGGCTCTTATGGAAAGGGGAACAGGAACCCTGACTGTGACCTCTGACTCACACCCTCCACCCAGGATACGAATTCTAACATAACCTTTCTGTTACTATTGCTCAGGCTTGCCCAATCCTGGATTAGCCACATGGGTGATCTCTCCCAATCAGAGATGGGAGAACAGTATGAAATACCATATACTGTAGATGGCTTGATTTGGTCAACATTTGATTTGGTCTAGAAATATCACAGAGGGTAATGTAATGAACAGGTAACATATGTGGTGATGTGGAAATAGCTGAAAGCGGGAGGTGTTTTTTATGCTCCTGGAAATATTAATGAAAAACCAAATTCCTGCCAATACAGCGATCACCTCTCTCATTGCATAGAGGAACAAAAAGGCTGGGCATTTATATACTCTTTACCCAGCAATGTCCAGCCGGTCAATCGGCAGGTAGATCGCCTGTGTGATCCTGGTAGATTGTGCGGGATCATGGTCGATCACAGGCAAGTAATGTCGCTGCTTCCTGCCCCCAGAAATCGGTCCCTTCATCATCATCAGTGAACGTTTTGGAACGCTTAAAGCGGAACGAATGTTTGCTGTAGCACTGCATGCAGTTATCTGTGAGCATTTTTTGGCACCCCCCCAAAAAAAACCCTCTCTGATCAACACTCCCCCCCAAAAAAATGCTCAACAACTCTGGGCAATCCCCCCTAAAAAATGCACGCTCCTCTTCCCTTCAATGGCAATGGGTTGATCACTGCCAGTTATTTTATACTGGGAGTAGATCGCAGTCTCTTGGGACTTGGACGTGCCTGCTCTTTACCCGTCATGAATCTCACAGAAATTCTACAACAATCTGTTGTCATTGTTGATTTGAGAGGGTGGGGAAATGCTCTGACTGGAGAGCGGGGGAATAGCCAGGGTGGAAGTTCCTCGCTAAAAACTTCACAGCTCAGCTTTTGTTCTTTGTGTCTACCACTACATTCCTCTAGCAGAAGGAGCAGGCAAGTGCTCTTCCCTTGTGAAATGAACGTGTATGAGTGCCTGATCTTCCCCTATTGCTGCGGCGGATGAGCAGACGTTGGGCAATCTGTTTGAAATGAGCAACTGTGTCTGTTTCCATGGTTGCTCGGCTCTTAATGCAGAACGCTACAAAGCCACAATAAAAAGGGAGAGTTACACTGTTCTGCCCGATGGCCATTTGTTTGTTTGCGTATTATTATTTTTTAAAGTGTCTGTTCCAGCCTTGCAATGCCAAGGTGGTTCACAATAATAAGCAATAATAGTAATAATTAGTAATTTGAATATACTGATGGCATTTAAATAAACAGGGCAACATTTAAAACACCATGGGATTGACCTAAGTATGCCCTGTATGCGCTTGCCCCATGATATTGGCTTGGCGGGCAGGGGTAGGGAGATCTGGCCTTTAGGAGTTTTCCCAAACCACACTCCCTTCCCAGGCCACACTCCTTTTAAAAGGATTTCCCCTTTAAAATCTGCATGGAAACAGGATGGACAGGATTTTAATGGTACCATCTCTAGAGAGTGGGGGAATAGCCAGGGTGACTGGGATTATTGTCTACATTACAGCCACTGTTTTCTTTAGGACTAAGCCAGGAATGCCAGACTTAGTATTTCTCCAATCTGGTTTTACTCCATGTTAAAAAGAAGAAGCAGTGTTAGGGTGGGATTGCCGTTATAATCAAGGCTTCAAGGAACCATTCTCTAGGAAAAGTACCCTACAGATCATTACATGGGTTTTCCTAGGTCGTGCTGTCCCCAGATGAACAGACAGGAGAGTCTGGAGTCAGGCCTGATGTGACCTGCCACCCACCTCAGATTATTTCATTGACTTCTGCAAGGGTAGAAGTCTGTGTAAAAAAAAATTAAACGAAGTCACTCATGGGCTTTGGGGGTTGGGTGTTTTTTCCCAAAAAATTAAACGCAGCCTTTAATCTGCTGTTACTGTTTGCAATTCAGTTGCTGTGATTCATGAACCTAAGCTCCTCATCTGTTCAGTTACACGAGTTAGGAAAACCAGAAGTTTTTTTTTTACTTTTTTGAGGGAAAGTATCCAACACTATCCCTGGATTCATATCTGAATGTACTTTCAGGAACCAGAGGCAACCCCCCCCCACCCCCGTTTTCGAGCCACAAACCCTTGTTATAACAAAAGACAGGGGAAAATAAAACTAGGGTTGGAAATCCTTGAGGCAGGATAAGAGGCAAATGCAGTTGATGGATACTGTTAAGTTCAGGAAGCCAACTGCTTGCATTTTATTTATTTATTTGACACCTTTATTACTTGCATTATCCTCTGAGATTACCAAAGCATAAGATATAAAAAGCCCAGATTTTATCTAACACCTGTAAACCTGTTTTGAAAAATCACAAAGAATAAAGCCCACTTTCATTAACGATGTAGAAATGCATAGCCTTCATCATACAGTCATACAAAACACAGACATGTTTATAACACTGTACAAACAATAACAACGAGGAAAGCAAGGCATCCCTAATCTTGTAGCTGGTGCACAGCACCAAAATATTGTGAGGAGTTTGTGAGGAGTAGACTCCATGCCTGAGACCATTCTAATTCCTGGATCTAAATGTAAAGGTAAAGGGACCCCTGACCATTAGGTCCAGCCGTAGCCGACTCTGGGGTTGCCGTGCTCATCTCGCTTTACTGACCAAGGGAGCCGGTGTATAGCTTCTAGGTCATTTGGCCAGCATGACTGATCCGCTTCTGGCGAACCACAGCAGTACACAGAAACATCGCTTACCTTCCCGTCAGAGTGGTACCTATTTATTTACTTGCACTTTGAAGTGCTTTCGAACTGCTAGGTGGGCAGGAGCTGGGACAGAGCAATGGGATCTCACCCAGTCGCGGGGATTCTAACTGCTGACCTTCTGATCGGCAAGCCCAAGAGGCTTTGTGGTTTAACCCACAGTGCCACCTCCTAATTCCTGGATCTAGCAAGTGCTAAAATCTAGCCATGCAAGATTGCTACTAATGGCCTAAGTATGAGGCAGTAAGGTAACAAAGGTCGTGGCTTTGTGCCATATAGCAAATGGGTGGGTTTCCTCTCTCGGTTGGCTGTTAGTTAGAAAGACAAACACCATATTTGAGAGTAGAGTTATATGAGCTAGAAGCTAGAAGCTGGCAGGCTGAAGGCTGGGAGACAGAGCCATGCCTGATTTCTATCAAAATCCAAGGCTGTGGCTATGGAAGAAGCAGAACCCTCTTGGGGTTTTGAGGCTGTGAACCCCTTCATCATGGGCTCAGGTTGTGTATATATCATAAAACACCACAGTCTCTGTTGTCCCTCATTCCAAGGAAACACAAATTCTGGGTAAGTACCTGGAACCCTTGAAATCTCGCACCACTCATAGATTGGGGTGACATACAACAATATATAATGATCTGCATTTTTGTAAACTGTGGAACATATTCGGTTATGGAATATAATTGTGCAAAAATATTTTTTGTTCTGTCATGCAGCTTACACTCTGTGTGGGAAATTATTTATTTTTTATCTTTCTCTGATTTTAGATTTCATCACCATCTTAAACATCATACAGCTTGAGATAGACAATTCACCAGGACAGGCTTTAGATGTGTCTGTCCCTTTATGTGCAGAGAATTCCATCTTCCTGCATGCTAGCATCATATGTCTGGGACAGATATCTGCAAGAGTGAATATCTGAAGCCGCAGTGTGAAAACAGCATAATTACTGTACATCACATGTCTTGTTATTATCACTAGGCTAAATTGTGCATCAAATTCCCCATTGAAAAGCAATCATTCTTCTAAGAAATAGCGGCATGTGGCCTGCCTGTGTTTTGCAATCCCACGCAGGCAAGGAAAACATCCCTCCAGGCCACCATACATAGCTGGTAGGTTGGATTCAGCTTATAATGGGTAACATGTTGTCTTATAGAGTATTGCGGCAGAGATTTTTTAAAGAGGCTTTATGTCTTGGTCAATATCATTAGGAATCAGATTTTCCCTTGATCTATTTTATTATTGCAGAGACATCACCTTGCTGACCAAGGTCCATATAGTTAAAGCTATGGTTTTCCCAGTAGTGATGTATGGAAGTGAGAGCTGGACCATAAAGAAGGCTGATCGCCGAAGAATTGGTGCTATTGAACCACGGTGCTGGAGGAGACTCTTGAGAGTCCCATGGACTGCAAGAAGATCAAACCTATCCATTCTGAAGGAAATCAGCCCTGAGTGCTCACTGGAAGGACAGATCATGAAGCTGAGGCTCCAATTCTTTGGCCACCTCATGAGAAGAGAAGACGCCCTGGAAAAGACCCTGATGTTAGGAAAGATGGAGGGCACAAGGACGAGATGGTTGGACAGTGTTCTCGAAGCTACCAGCATGAGTTTGACCAAACTGCGGGAAGCAGCCCTGAGTGCTCACTGGAAGGACAGATCGTGAAGCTGAGGCTCCAATACTTTGGCCATCTCATGAGAAGAGAAGACTCCCTGGAAAACACCCTGATGTTGGAAAAGATGGAGGGCACAAGGAGAAGGGGACGACAGAGGACGAGATGGTTGGACAGTGTTCTCGAAGCTATGAACATGAGTCTGACCAAACTGTGGGAGGCAGTGGAAGACAGGAGTGCCTGGTGTGCTCTGATCCATGGGGTCACGAAGAGTCGGACAAGACTAAACGACTAAACAACAACAACATTTTATTATTGTTCTACACTCTAAAGCAGTGCTGAAATTCCATTCCCTCCTGCAAATATTCTCCCTCTGAAAAAAGAAAAGAGGCTGATTTCCTGCTGATTTCATGGGAGTGGTGTAATTTCTCCATTATTTAGAAGAGGGAGTTGGTACTTGCCTTACTGGGTTTTGCTAGGAAGTCTGGCTGGTTGGAAGCTTCTGGCTGACCACGAGACCTGTGCATTATCTCTATCTAAATCAGGCCCATTTGGATGGATTTGGCCATTGGCTGAGATGAGTTGAGACAGTCATGGATCACTGGAGTTCAGGTTCAGTGGCCCAGACTGATCAGGAAGGAGAGGCAGGCATCAGAAGGGAAAACCCACAAAAACATCCAGAGCTGCCTCTCTGCTGCAACTTCCCAGGCAAGAGCTTCACTCTGCTTCATTCTCCTTCATGCCTGATGCCCTACCCAACAGGATCACTGCCTTTTCTCAACAGCTGTTGAGCTGAGGCACATATCCTTCAAGCTGCAGCTCCCACCCAGTCATTAAAAAAATAAATTACCCCACCTCCTAAGCTAATTTGAGACTATATATTGTTATGGCTTTGTAGAAGTCAACTGGCCCATAGACTTGTAGAAGTCAACTGGCCCATAGACTTGTAGAAGTCAACTGGCTCAACCTGTTAGACTTGGGCTCACCATCTGTTGTCGGGAAGCAGGTGACACTGTGGTCTAACCCCCCAAGCCTCTTGGACTTGCTGATCGTAAGATTGGAGGTTCGAATCCACATGATGGGGTGACCCAAATGTACATTGGTGTGACCCAAATGGTGGTAAAATTAGTCAATAACTGAGAATAGGGTCAAAATTCTCTGCCTGCACCAAAGCCTGAACAAATTCCAGAGATCCAAAATAGAAGAACGGTGGCTTTTTAATATGCTACTAATAAATACTATTCTGGAAAGAAAACTGGGCAATTTGGAAGCTCCCAAATCCAGATGGGTGAAGATTTTCCTAAATATCCCTAGGGAAGTTAATTTGGGTAACATCCTGCTCATCCCAATTATATGCTCAGTCTAACCTCTACCTAATTTGCATCTCCCACTGGAATATGACTTGCAGCCACTGTCTCCTTTTATTGTCCATAAGGGCATATTTGGCAATGTGAACTCTTTGAACACTTGCACAGTCACCTATGAGTCCTACAATAAAAGTTGTACAAGACAAGCAAGTAGAAAGAGCTTGGAACCTAACTTTCAATTGCAAATATTCCCTTTAGGGTTTTTTTAAATGGTTGATTCTTTGTGAAATGGACCTTAGCCTAGGTAATAAAACAGTTTGTTTTGAATTACTTGGAAAATGTTGGCATATTGCTCTTTCTGCATAGAAGTATATTGCATTCAACAGCAGATTGGAGATCAGAAGCAAAACAATGGCACCCAGTTGCATTTTTGACTGATTGTTTATGACAATTACTTCAAATAAATAGTTGCGTCTCGAAACCTGAGACACAGCTGGAAGCCAAATTAAACTGAAGGACAGCTTGCTGCCATCTCCAGATATATGTTATTCCCCATTTCCTACTGAAACTGCCTTTATCATTTTAATCTATGTAATATTTTCTGCTATTACGAATTTATCAAGCAGATTATTATTATTCATCTGTGTGGCACGCATAATTATAATCAATTTACCGAGGGCTCGTTTTGCTGTTTTCCTTAATGTGGCTCTTGTGGTTTCGAATAAATCTGGTGGAAATGAGAGAAGGAAGAGTGAAAAATCCTTAACCCTGCAAGAGCACTGGTTGTCCCAGATGCTGCCTGAACAAAATATTGAAACCTCCACGTGACATGTAGTCCACACGTTCTGTGGAACATGCAGATTTTGCTTTTGTGAATTTAAGTGAAACACGATGTTTTCCACCAAATGAAATAATTGTGGCTCAGTTCAGATACTCGTTAGACCCTGTTAGCATCTCTGGATGAGGTCTATATGATCCTGGTGGTTCAATAGGGTCAAGTTTTCAAACTGGCTATAGCCTTGGGCAGCTTCTACAAGTGGACACATACTTGGGTGTGCAGGCAGACCGGCTGAAGAACCCGAATCAGTTCTTAAAACCCCAACAAAGTGATTCAGATTCCATTGAATCTTCAATTCTCTCTCTTTTTTAAAAATACTATTTTATTCTTTTTTCCACATAGAAAGTTACATTTGTTACTCAACAATTATACCCGAGTTCAACAAACTAGTGACTTCCCTCTCACCCAGATTGTATATAATTGCATTTTAAGGTTGTATGTTATCTAATTTCATCCTCTCTAATGATCTCTAATGCTTTCTTACTATGCTCTGCTATTTTTGTACACTTCAAACCCTGCTGTATGGGAAATAACTTTTTATATAGACTAGAAAAGGTCTCCAGTCTTTTTGAAAAGATTCTAAATTTATGACTTTTATCGGTGCCATCAATTTTGCCATCTCTGCACATTCCAAGATTTTCATCAGCCATTCTTTCTTTGAGGGTGGTCTTTACTCTTTCCATTTCTGTGCATAGAGAATCCTTGCTGCTGTAGACACATACATAAATACCGTTGAGGCTTTTTGGGGATTTCTCTATCTAGTATCCCCAGCAGGAAGAATTCTGGCCTCTTGGGAAAAGTCACTTTAATTTTTTTCTTAATTTTATTATATGTCATGTCCCAGAAGTTCTTCCTGCAGGCAGTGGTGAAGGAAGGCTCTCCAGCACCCGGTGAAGGTGTTGAGGAGCAGGGCAAAATGCCTGGTGGCATATGCATGGCACTGATACAGATGGCGCTCGAGTGGTGCCCATACCAACGGCACAAGTGCGGTGCCAATACAGACAGCGCACAAGCAGTGCCCATAATGATGGCGCCCGCCCTTGGCCACCCTACAGTGAGTGTAGCACTCAGCCACCAGCAATTTTGTCACCCCCCCATGGGGCAGACTTCCCCTGTCCCTTCCCCTTCTATGCCCCTGCCTGCAGGTCCACCACATATGTTAAAATGACAGCTCATGGTCCCTACATTTCCAACATTTGCTTGATACATTTTGTACATTTGAGCTAGCTTCTTTGGGGTTAAATACCATCTATATGGTATTCCTGCCAACCTAGCAGTTCGAAAGCACGTCAAAGTGCAAGTAGATAAATAGGTACCACTCTGGCAGGAAGGTAAACGGCATTTCCGTGCACTGCTCTGGTTCGCCAGAAGCGTCTTAGTCATGCTGGCCACATGACCCGGAAGCTGTACGCCAGCTCCCTCGGCCAATAAAGCGAGATGAATGTCGCAACCCCAGAATCGGCCACGACTGGACCTAATGCTCAGGGGTCCCTTTACCTTTTTACCATCTATATATCATCTTGATCCCCCCTATCCCCCTGAGATTGTCTCTTGAGACATATGGATGCCAACAGTAACATGATTATTTTGCTATAATGCCCATCATCTTCCTGATCCTTTTGGTTGCCCTTAAGAAGCAGCACCAGGTCTTTCAGAACATCAAAGTCCAGAGAAAAATTCAGGTTACGAGAATTTCAGTTGTATATCTCAATAGGTTTACAGTATGCCACATAACAAGGTTGGAGTGCAACTCCCATCTGCTGCAGCTAGCCTGACCAATGGTCAAAGGTGATGTGAGTCCAACAGGTTCTGGAGGGTATCATGTTGGCCAGCCAATAATATGATATTATTAATGCAACAGTTTTGATATAGTCAGCACTATAATGTTCCACCTTCATTCAATTTTTTTTTTGCAGTGGCACAACCAGGATGCAATTTATTTCAAACATTCTGTTTCTCTCCTTTTGCCTTAGAAAGGAAAGAACTAGAGGTTCAAAAAAAAATGAAACCAGTAATTATAAAGGGAACACTTTATCCTAAAGAAAACAGCAGGGGAGCCCTTTGATTATTTATTGAAGATACTTTTTAAGTGGGTAGCACTTTGATCATGAATGCCCATTTTCAAAGAATCCCTAACCCTATTCAGGAATGTGGAAGTGTGGGAACTGTGCAGCGACATTAAGCAACTCATGGCTTCCTTTTATATAACAGCAATGAGCTCTTTGGTGCCTGTTCATGAACCAAGAAAAAGATGAGATATCATTGTAGCCTCAAGCAATGCCTGAGAAACATTTTTAATGGCCACATGAATTTAAGTGTGATCTACATTTAAAAAGACAAGGACTTTCTCTATAGGTGATTGAATATGAATGCTACCTTATTAGGACCCCCCCAAGAGGTGTCTGGCAAGCTCTCGGATGTCCACTCACTTTTGGACAATGTCATCCTAGAAACAACATCTATTTATGTCCCCTTTCTCCTTTCTTTGCCCAAATGAACTGGAGCTCTCCTGGGTCTCCAGAACTGGAAAAAGGCATTCTGCATGAAAACGTATATCCATGCCTGGAAGCTAATCCTTTTAAGATTCTCAGTGCCCTCAATTCTGTTGATGGTGCTCAGTTTTAGATGGAGAGGGGCACAGTTCTTTCCCCATGAAATCCAAAGGACAAAAGACAACTGAAACAGGATTAGAAATCGCACATTGGTCCATAAAGGTTAGCTGTCGTATAGCTTACATCCCATGCCTGACTGACTTATTTATTTTTTTAAAGTCTTGAAGGAAGGCAGGTTTCTTGTCAAAGCTGTTTACCGCAGGGAAGCCAAAACTACTGTGATGTGACCAGAAGCCTTTTTGTTAGGTATAATAGGAGAAGAGATACCAAAAGAAGACAAGAGACTGTTCATGTACACAACAACAGCAGCGAGACTGCCTCTAGCCCAGAGATAGTAGGAGGGAGAAGAATGGCAGACCAAGTTAATGGAATATGCAGAGATGGCGAGACTGAGGGGAAAGATCAGAAACCAGGAAGATTAAGTGTTTTTAAAAGACTGGAATAATTTTCTAATATACTTAAAAGACCACTGTAAACAGTTAAAATCATTGGCAGGGATACAATGACACTTGTGATGTGAAAGGAACATTGGAAACTATGAATATGTACCAGACAGATAACGGTAAAAGTGCAGAAAAAGTAAAAAGAATCTATTTTCCTTGGAAATGAAATCCATGGAGGTAGGGAGGAGGTCTGAAGGTTCGAAAGAACCTTTTTATTTTAATGTTTTGAAACGGTTAAAGTTAAAATGTATAAATTTATGTAAAACTAATAAAATATTATTTTTAAAAAATCTGCTGTGATGTGGAGATTATACTTTCTGGCAAGTGGTCAGGTCCCACCCATCCCTAAACCTTCTCTACCACCTACTTTGTACTTGCCACTGTAGCCTCAACCAGCTGAGGGACAGCAAACTGCTATGTGGCCACAATATGATCTCCCCGTTCCGTATAATTCATTCATTTATTAACAAGTTACTCAACAAGTGAAAGAGAAGGAGCTTTCAGATATATTCCAGGGCTCTGCACAAACGAAGATCCTGATAGTGGTCCATAGTTTTCCTCACTCATATTAGCCTCTGTTAGAAGTCCCATCTCCATGAGTTGATCTACAATGAATTAAAGAAAATCTTCAGATATACTTTCCCTAAAAAGCCAGAAGCTCTTTTGCTAGGCTTGATGGGAAATGAGATGATGAAGGTAGATCAAAGATTATTTCTGTACGCCACAGCTGCCGCAAGGACTTTGTTGGCCCAAAAATGGAAATCACAAGAAATGCCCACTATTGCGGAGTGGCAGGTGAAGATGATGGATTTTGCTGAGTTGGCCAAACTGACTTGCAGGATCCGAGATCAGGACGATCAGAAATTCCAGAAAAACTGGTGTAAATTTATGGTATACTTAAATGAGAATTGTAAAAACTTAAAGAGCTAGCAGGATTGAAGTAATTCCTAGATAAGATGTTAAGATGCAAAGAGCTAGAATACGTGACTGGATTCAGTAAGGGATATCAGCTGAAGAGAGGGAGGGAAGTCGCAAGCTCGGCAGAGCAAAAAGGTTTACATGCTGATTAATGTATTCTTTAAAGAAATGTATAAAGAAAATAATAAAAATTTATGGGGGGGGGTAGAAGTCCCATCTCCATGGGAAGATTTTGTAATGTCAGGCACTCAGTGGAACAAAAGGTTCTGGACCTTGCCATGTAAAGCAGTGAGCAAGTATTAGAATTTGCCTCTTACAAATAAGAAGCACACGCTATAAAGTACCTTGGAGAAGGGGAATGCTTCCAAGGAAATGTTTCCCCTTCTGGTCTAGCCAAAACTTGAACAACCCCAAGCCTGAACCCACCAAACAGTACACATGCCATCCTTCGTGGCCTACTATTTGTTTGATGGTCTGAAACAAGAATTCACTGGGAATAGGGACTGGCTGCCAACTCACACTGAGAACTGTAACTCTGTGGGAGGAATGGGGGGGGTTATACATTTGACGGGGAACCATGGCTGTGTTTAAATGTATAGTGTGAATGTGGCCTGAATTCAAGCCAACAAAACCCATTCACTTTCTTGAGGTATTTGTTTGTTTATGAAATTTCTACTCTGCCCTTTACCAGAATTCGAAAGGCTCCGTAAGGTTTAATTTCTTACAGTTGAGGGGATTATAATAGCTTGGTGTAGTCAACCCAAGGAGGATGGGCAATAACTGTACACCTAACCTTACGGATGTGCAAGTCACAAAATATGAACAGAGAACTGGGACCCATGAAGTATATTCTCTAAGGCCACTCCCAAACTTTGGTCCCCTACAGCTTTAGAACTACAATCCCCATCATCCCTGACCACTGGTCTTGCTAGCTAGGGTTGATGGGAGTTGTAGTTCAACAACAGCTGGGGGCCCCAGTTTGGGAAACACTGCCTCTGAACTATGGCTAACTCTGGTAAACAGCTATTATGAAACCACCAGGGTGTGTGTTTTCCAGAGAAATAGATGAACTGTGCCCTGCTTTGTTTCCTTAGATAGCAAAATGGTTCCACTACGAACTACATCCCAGACTGTGGGTGGCCTACACAGTCACCCAGCCTGTATGAAAGGTAATGAAAATGTGTATTTGTAGTGGGAAAACATGGTTGAATAACTTGTTCCCACTGGTGTCAGCTGCCTATTCTTGCCAGTCATTCTTACAGCCTAAGTTACTGTTTACAATTTCCAAGAGCTTCTGTGAGTGGCAGCAAATGGCAAAGCTTGCCAGCAGGGACAGAGCTTAATTTCAAGCAAGGTTTTATTTTATTCTTCAAATAGTTGTATAGATTTTTTTTTTTACTCATCTATAAAATGTCACAAGGCAAAAAAAGGACTTCAGTGCTTAGAAACTGCTTGGGCTTTTCAAAATTTACATTTTGCTCCCTGACCTCTGGTGATGCACATGCCTTTTCAAATACCCAGCCTGCTCAGCTGTAAATGGAGACTCTGACCCATACAGGCAATCAAAGATTCATGGCTTCAATCCCTCCTGCACTGTGGACTGCAGAAACTGGTGCTCTCTTGATGTTCTTGGACTTAGGATGCTCAAAAGCCCACAGTGACTTTCCTCTCCAGCTGTCTTCCTGAAAGCTCATGTGAGTGAAAGGCTACAAAGAGCACAAGCCAAAAAGCTAAAGGTCACTGCTACTAGGGCTAGAATGATATTTTATGAATGACTTGAAGCTGTTACTGAAAACAGCATCCCAACGTCAAGACTTCCTCCTTCTGAATGGATGCAATCCAGAGCCCAAAGGCAGGACAGATCTGTGCTTTGATGTATGACCTGCACTCCGAAGAACTACCAGTCTCAAAGTTCCTTGCACATAAGCAGCACAGATGGACAGCTCTTGAAAGCAGCAAACCCAGACCTTGCTCCGGGAGACAGTGGGAGCCAGGCCATATATATATGCATGCTAAAGTCTAGTTCCCATTCACACACACACCATACTGACGTGCCTACAAATTAGATGGCCTGAAATGTAGGGAGGGTGAAGAGAACCAAAAGAAGCCATGTTAATTAATCCTCCTATGTTAGTTGTTGTTTTTTTCAAAACAGACAATGACTTCCTTCAGTCTGATTTAGGAAAAGATGTTAACCATGGATGCAGACGTGAAGAAGAAGAAGATGATGATGATTTTTATTATTATCTATATATCTATACCCCGCTCATCTGGGCAGCTTACAATACATAAAAAAAATTATAAAACATCAGACATTAAAAATCTCCCAATACAGGACTGTCTTCAGATGTCTTCTAAAAGTCAGATAGTTATTTATTTCCTTGACATCTGATGGGAGGGTGTTACACAGGGCGGACGCCACAACCAAGAAGACTCCCTGTAACTTCTCTTCTTGCAGGGAGGGAACCACCAGAAGGCCCTTGGAGCTGGACCTCAGTGTCCGGGCTGCATGATGGGGGTAGAGATGCTCCTTCAGGTATACTGGGCTGAGGCTGTTTAGGGCTATAAAGGTCAGCACCAGCACTTTGTATTGCACTTGGAAACGTACTAGGAGCCAATGTAAGTCTTTCAGGACTAGTGTAATATGGTCTTGGCAGTCACTTCCAGTCACCAGTACAGCTGCTGCATTCTGGATTAGTTGTAGTTTCTAAGTCACCTTCAAAGGTAGCCCCACGTAGAACGAATTGCAGAAGTCAAGCGGGAGATAACTAGAGCATGCACCACTCTGGTGAGACAGTCTGCGTGAAGGTAGGGTCTAAGCCTGTGTACCAGATAGAGCTGGTAGACAGCTGTCCTGAACAAATAATTGACCTGCACTTCCATGGACAGCTGTGAATCCAAAATGACTCTTTAAAAATTAAAAACAAAAACAAAAAAAAAGACTCCTAGGCTGTGCATCTGGTCCTTCAGGGGCAAAGTTACCCCATTCAGGATCAGAGAGTCCTCTACACCTGTACTTCTGTCTTGTCAGGATTCAACCTCAATCTGTTAGCTGCCATCCATCCTCCAACCGCCTCCAGATACTCACACAGGACCTTCACCGCCTTCACTGGTTCTGATTTAAAAGAGAGTTAGATCTGGGTATCATCCGCATATTGATGAACACCCAGCCCTAACCCCCTGATTATCTATCCCAGCAGCTTCATGTAGATGTTAAAAAGCATGGGGGAGAGGACGGAACCCTGAAGCACCCCACAAGTGAGAGCCCAGGGGTCTGAACACTCATCCCCCCCCACCACTTTCTGAACATGTCAGAGGAGGAAAGAGCAGAACCACTTTATAACAGTGCCCCCAGCTCCTCTAGATGGTTCAGAAGGATGTCATGGTCGATGGTATCAAAGGCTGCTGAGAGATCCTGCAGAACTAGGAAAAAGCTTTCACCTTTGTCCATAGCCTGCCGGAGATCATTGACCAGCGCGACCCAGGCAGTTTCAGTGCCATGAAGAGGCCTGAATCCCGAATGGAAGGGATCCAAATGGCCCTCATCCTCCAGGAGTGCCTGGAGTTGTTCAGCCACCACCCGCTCAATCCTCTTAGAGAATATGGCTGTAGTGTGAATGTCTCCTAATATTTTGCCTAATATACACCATTTTCACCAATACATTGTAAATGTGTATATCATTTTTACTAATATATGCATTTATATGTACACTTTACTCTTGTGCATACATTTGCAGACACATTACTCTGCTAGAAAACTGCACTGAAAAATTCAGAGAAGTGTGTTGGTTTGTTTTTTAAGGATGGCTGCATTTCAGTTCATGCATTATTTTGGAAGGAAGGCACGTGAAAATGAGTTGAGTTCACCTTTAAAAGCCAACTGAATGGATTTTCTTCCCCACTCCTAAGTATATGTGATATCGCTGTCAGAACCAAAGCATGTTTGCTAGGAAATTCTCAAAATGCTGACGTGTGTGTGTGTGTGTGTGTGTGTAAGTGTTTGGTACTTTCTAGAGTTTTAAAGATAATTGTAGATGTTTAGGCATGTTACGGGAATAGTAGCATAAACCTCCAGTAAGTTTAGATGGGACTTTTCTGCACAATAAAGTTAACAACAGGAACCAGTAACTAATACAGTCACTGCAGGACACCTGCCATAAGGGTCATATGTATGTAAATGATAGAATCAGAGTTTCTAACTCAGTGCCATTAGTGTTTGAAGAAACTTGGTTGCACTGCAACTCAAACAGAAAATTAATATCAGCTGGAAATGCAAAAATAAAAAATGAAATTATACCTTCCAACCCCCAATTATGGCTGAATGGATGAAACAAATTAATCCCATTATAGTGCTTAGCATTTTTTAAATGCAACACACTGTAATTTATTTACCCTAATTTTAATCAATGATAGAGCAGCTGTTAAGTTCAGTGCAGTACAAACTATTTTCAACAGCAAGAAAGAAACACGTGTGACTGTGGGCTGCATTGTTGAAATACGCTTAGTTCTTCTGTCCAGAGGAATAGGCACATGGAGAAATCTGTGTGGAAAATGAGTCAAGATAAATGTAGTGCCCTGTAGTCTTGGTGCATTAATGAGTTGGTTGATGGTTGATGATGTCCACAGTTGGAAAACAAAGGGTTATATGTGGGTGAACATATCAGATGACACAGTGATTCTCCAAACAGCTCTTGTTTACGCACAGGTCAGAACAGAACTGAACTGAAGGGTTCGGCCAGCCTGCTTATATAGAGCTCCAGTACAACGTAACTGTAACAACTTTCTGTAACTATCCAATCACTGAACATCACTTTCGATCCCGTATTTGCATATGTGGACCTGAACTATCTACAGTATCCCCCTGCTGGCCCAGGGTGAGAACTTCAGTACATGACAGTTATCTCCAGAGTAACAAGGAAGAACAAAAAAGGGGGAATAACCTGCAGGAACTCTCCAAGTGTTTATTCAAACAATAAGCACATTGTGTGTTTTATGTGCAGCTTTTTAAGTGGGAGAAAACCAATATAATCCTGCCATTTTCTCATTTGAGAAGTTTCCTCTACCATGCTGGTTTTCAACGCTATCTAATCCACACTTCCCAAACAAAACCAAGCTATCCATCAAACTTCACATTTATCTGATTTTTGTGATACAGCTCTCCCAGCAAAAAAAAAAACCCTAAAAGACTGTACAGTAATGAGTTGATAATGGAAAAGTGTGTGCAAAAAAATGCATATTAAAGTAGACCTATTGAAATTGATTGAATTAATTTAATCATATTCATTCATTTCAGTGGGCCCATTCTGAGTAAAAGTCAGTTGAATACTACTCAGTGAAAGTATGGAGGCAACCTCACCCCTAATTTCACGTTTACATTCATGTGATCTGAATTAGCAATAACTGACTGAGAAAAAGCACTTAGAGTCATAGTAGAGAGCTCAAATGAAAATGCTGACCCAAGGTTCAAAGTTGTTTAAAAATTTAAATTCATTGTTAGGGATCATTAGGAAAGGAGTTGAAAATAGAACTGCCAATAACATCATGCACTTGGAATTATGTGTTTATTTATTTCTTTATTACAGCAAGCATTTGGGGATAATTGTTGCACTCTCTTTTATTGTTCACATGTGTCTGAATACAGTAAAACTACCTGGAGGGCTGCCCCTGGCTGATTTAGTCAGTAAACACATAACACAATAAAATGAATATATTATCCCATTATCAAACCCAGGTCATATAGCTCCCTCAAATCAGGGTTAGTGGAGAAAAACTGATTTACACAAATAGTCCCCAAAGCATGGATAACTTTCTGTGAATGGGTGGTGGGGTGGAATTCCTGTGTCCCTGACTCCAGAAATATCATGCATTCCTATGTTGTTATAAGCACGAGCGTTATTGGCCTTTGGTGAAAAGAAAGCTGTGCGTCTCCAGGTCTTTCATGTAAAGTGGCACAGTCAGTTGCTAATTACTCTGTCACTAGCTGTAACTAATGCCCATCATGCTTGTTAGTTGCTGATTGCTTTTTTGAGACTCAATTCAGTGTCCTGTCAGGCAAAATTATTGTGGCAATGTAGCAAAACTAATTAGGCGATGATGACCTCCGTGCTGGGCAGCTATCTCTGGTGTCAGCTTGAGTTTTGCTTGGACTTCTTTTTCTTTCCCTGAAAGCAACGGCATGCAAATTTATTTACACTTGTGCGAGCCTCGGCGTGGTTACATTTTATCGAGGAGGACAGGAGTATAATGATGATGTCATAAAAGCCACTCCAATAAGGTTATCATTGTCATTAGTAACAAATATGAAATATGCTTTTGACACACCCAAGTCCTTCCCAAGCATCATATAATTTCATCTCACTGATTCTCACAGCAACTCTGTGAGGTCGGCTACTGAAGTTTAATGGATGAAAAACAGAGAGAGAGAGAGAGAGAGAGAGAGAGAGAGAGAGAGAGAGAGAGAGAGAGAGAGTTAGAGTTAATGGATCCAAGGCCACCCAATGAGGACACAGGTAAGGGCTTTGAACTCAAGAGTAAGTCCAACCCTCTATGCTCTTAACCTATTGATTATTCTGATATTTAAATGGACGTACTGTATAAGAATTCACCAGACTTCATTTTCCCCACAACTGGGAAATAGCCACCGTGAATATATACTACAGTGGTACCTTGGGTTACATACGCTTCAGGTTACATACGCTTCAGGTTACAGACTCCGCTAACCTGGAAATAGTGCTTCAGATTAAGAACTTTGCTTCAGGATGAGAACAGAAATCGTGCTCTGGCGGCGCGGCAGCAGCAGAGGCCCCATTAGCTAAAGTGGTGCTTCAGGTTAAGAACAGTTTCAGGTTAAGAACGAACCTCTGGAACAAATTAAGTACTTAACCCGAGGTACTACTGTAAAGGCCTCTTGCTGTTAGGACTTGCTATATCAATGATATAATTGGGAGATCAGTCTAGTTGATTAATCTAGCTTTTCTTAAAGTCACAGGAAAACAGAGGAGAATATGTGGTTCATCTGTTAGATAAGTAGGACCAGAAACTTTGGGACCTTTATAGGACAAAGCTTAAAACTGTGTCCAAAAGACAATAAGTAAATGATGTGGTCGTTCTCTGGTTCACTCTTTCATTTGGAGAAACACTAGATATCTCCAAATAATCTTTCATTGCAAATGCTACCTCACAAGTTGTCTAGGCATGTCAGAATCAACGGTCTAGTAACATGGTAACTACCACACTCTCCTTATTTCTGAAGTTTCTCGCAAGATAATGATGAAGGTTATTCTCACCCCTACTTCCTGTGTTTCTGCCTATCTCTTCAATTACTGTGGTTAGCCACTAAGACTAGGTTAAAAAAACCTCTCTCTCGCCTTATATAATTAGTTCAGCATCCCATGTGGGATAAGACTGAACGGTAGCCAAGTTTCATCCATGAGCGATTCTGCAAATAGACAGGACCTTTTTTTTTGGCAGAAATGGAATAACTGGAATAAAAATGTTAAGAATCATGATTGATTATTCTGTCAGATGTATGCCCAGAGGAATCCTAAAATAAAGGCTTTAGTCAGCAAGAGTGATCTTTGGCCTGCTAAGACATGTAAGGGCAAAGCAGCTGCAGAAGGCTATGGATCTGAATGCTCAACAATTCATCATAAGCTTGGACATGCTGAGGGGCACAACCTTTTCCTTTAATTCCAAGGCTATAAATTCTTCTAGCAGGAAACCCAAAGGGAACCTACCACATTACAGGCCCTTCAACCTGAAGACCATAATTACCTCCATTTTACAGAACAGAACAGAAGCTAGGGCAGAACCCCTTGCTGACATCAGTTTGAAAGAGGGGTGTAGCACCCTGAGCCTTTATTCAGAGCGCGTATATCTGAACAGCATATTCCGCCTCTCCTCCTGGCCTGCACTCATTTCCTAAACTGCGTGTTACAGAAGACATCATTACAAAAGTAGGCAGAATATTGTGAGGTGTAGCCCGGTCTCCAGATGGTGAGGTCAACTGTTCCAGCACATACATTGGGCTTGGTTTCCTTGAGATGGCCACCAGAGACAGACTTTTCTTTGCGATGCATAGTTTTATTTACACAGATATGCATGCTGAGAATAAGATAGAAGGGCTTACAGCATGGGTAGGCAACCTAAGGCCCAGGGGCCAATTGCCTTCTAAATCCAGCCCGTGGACGGTCTGGGAATCAGTGTGTTTTTACATGAGTAGAATGTGTCCTTTTATTTAAAATGTACCTCTGGATTATTTGTGGGGCATAGGAATTCATTCATTATTTTTTTTTTCAAAAAATAGTCTGCCCCCCCAAAGGTCTGAGGGACAGTGGACCTGCTGAAAAAGTTTGCTGACCCCTGGTTTACAGCTTTATCACTCCATCAGATATTGTTCTCCCATTAGTTTTCCAACTGCCACCAGCCCCCACCATCACGGGCAATGGTCAGGGATGTTGAGAGCTGAGCTGGATATACCCAGCCCTGAGCTGGATATTTCTATAACAACATGCATGTAGTAGGCCAAGCCTTTAGAGATGTAAAAAGGACGCATAAGCAGAATTGGTTACAAGCTTACAGGTTCCTTATCTCAGAGCAAGGTGTTATTCATTGTAGCTCCAAGACAAGGGGTCGGCAACCTTTTCCAGCCATGGGCCGGTCCACCATCCCCCAGACCATGTGGTGGGCCAGACTATATTTTGAAGGGGGGGGAATTAACGAATTCCTATGCCCCACAAATAACCCAGAGATGCATTTTAAATAAAAGCACACATTCTACTCATTTAAAAACACACTGATGCCTGGACCATCCATGGGCCGGATTCAGAAAGCAATTGGGGCACATCCGGCCCACGGGCCTTTGGTTGCCTAACCCTGCCCAAGACTGTTGCACAGCCCCCCTGAAGATTTTCTTCTAAGTTTAAGATTCTAAAACATCTGTCCCACCCGTTCTGCAGCCCTTAGGAATTGGCTAGTACATCCTTGGATTTATTTGATGATTTGTGGGTTATGGATCCACCTGATGCTGCTGGCTTTTTGCTGCTTTCTTTTAGCCGAATTGTATAGCACTTAATCATAAAAACCTCTAGGTGATATGCATGCAGTATAAAATGGGCATTAAAATTATGAATAAGCTAAAAACAGTTTGGCCTTAAAATGTCAATAAAATGGAATCAACATTAAAAAAATATAGGATTGTATTTAACTAAGTAATACTGAGAATAGACCCATTGGAATTAATGAACCTAATTTAGTCATGCCCATTAATTTTAACAGGTCTGCTCTGAATAGGACCAGCAGTGAATACCACTCCTGCATTATAAAAATAAATTACAGATTGAAATACATGATAACTTGACATATCTGGGTAGGCTTACCTAAACAAAAAAGTTTTTAGCAAGCTGCAGTGAAAGTGCCTACCTATTATTAATACACAGGTCGTTCCACACTAAAAGATTGACTCTGTACAAGTGCAGAGGGAACTAGTAAAAATGCTAGTTCCACAGAATGAAGTGTTTGAGTGGGCATATATGGATTAAGCCATCCTTTTGTTATTTTCATTTTCATACTTAAAGGTAAAGGGACCCCTGACCATTAGGTCCAGTTGCAGACGACTCTGGGGTTGCAGCGCTCATCTCGCTTTATTGGCCAAGGGAGCCGGCATACAGCTTCCAGGTCATGTGGCCAGCATAACTAAGCTGCTTCTGGCGAACCAGAGCAGCGTGGGGAAACGCCGTTTCCTTAAAGGTAAAGGGACCCTAGGATGGTTAAGTCCAGTGAAAGGCGACTATGGGGTTGTGGCGCTCATCTCGCTTTCAGGCTGAAGAAGCCAGCATTTGTCCACAGACAGCTTTCCAGGTCATGTGACCAGCAGGATTAAACTGCTTCTGGCACAACAGGACACCGTGATGGAAACCAGAGTGCATGGAAACGTCATTTACCTTCCCGCCACAGCGGTACCTATTCATCTACTTGCACTTGCGAGCTTTCAAACTGCTAGGTTTACAGGAGCTGGGACAGAGCAACAGAAGCTCACCCCGTTGTGGGGATTCGAACTGCCGACCTTCTGATCGGCAAGCCCAAGAAGCTCATTGGTTTAGACCCCAGTGCCACCCATGTCCCTTTACCTTTATTTTCATATTTAGGACTTGGTATGACTCAGAGAAGACCCACTGAAAATAATAATAATAATAATAATAATAATAATAATAATAATAATAATAATAATAATAATAATTTTTTGTTATCTATACCCCGCCCATCTAGCTGGGTTTCCCCAGCCACTCTGGGTGGCTTCCAACCCAATATTAAAAACACAATACAGCATAAACATTAAAAGTTCCCTAAACAGGGCTTCCTTCAGATACCTTCTAAAAGTCAGATTTGTTGATTTACTTTCTGATGGGAGGGCATCCCACAGGGTGGGTGCCACTCCCGAGAAGGCCTTCTGCCTGGTTCCCTGTAACCTCGCTTCCCACAGTGAGGGAACCACCAGAAGGCCCTCAGAGCTGGACCTCAGTGTCTGGGCTGAACGATGGGGGTGGAGACACTCCCCTAAATGTGACTAACCAAGGATCATTTGTTTCAATACACCTGCCCTGACTAAAACCTGAATACAGCCCTGCTGTATTCAATGCGAGCCATTTCAAAATATCAGATTCCCCCATTGCTCCAAGCTCAATGGTTGTATGAAGGTAGCGATCAAGTTTGCAGGAAGTCAACTCCATACCGCCGCATCTCTTCGATCCAGCTCCTGCCTGTTAATCTGGAGCCGATCACACTCCTTGTCTCCCAACATCCTTTTATCTGGTCACTGTGATAATAAGGCTGCTCGGACACCAGAGATATTGACTCTTCGCCAGGGCATGCTGTTCACATGAATTGGCTCTAGTAGGAAGGGAGGACAACTTCGCGGCTGGTGAGTTGGACAAAACAGAGACTGGAGAGGTGGGTCATTAATTGTTGAGAGAGATTAATAGCTTCATTGATTTTTAAAGCCAGGAGGGACCACGATCATTCTGCAGTCTTCTCTCCCAGTACTTCCAGAAAAAAAATGCTCTTCTCTGCCTTCCTGCTTGTTACCGAACCGGCCAGGATCAGAAACACCAGCATGTTGAAAGGAAGAACAAAACAGAGGGAAGGTAACCTTCACATGAAGCCAGGCAAATTGCCTGGTTTTTACATTCTTTTACATTCTCCTTGCATTACATTCTTCGTTTTGGGCAATCATCCTACATTTTATAGGGTCAACGTTCCACACTTGGTCTTCAGTTGCATGAAAAGTGTGGTAGGTGAAGAGATCAAATTAAAATGAAAGTTATCGTAGGGACCTGTAATAATGTTAATAAAAGTTTTTTACGATAAAAGCCTATAATTATCACTCTTTAGTTTCCCCCCGCATAAGTTATAAAGTTCTAATTTACAAGAACTGCTGTTCCACATAGCAGGTCAAAAGCAGTGCTCTAATGCTAAATGAGATTTCAGCTTCCTGCACATTAGAGCAATTTCCATAACACAAGTTGCTGCTAAAGACCCGGTGGCTTGGTGGGAAAAGATAGCCTAATTCCTTTCATTAGAAGCCTCACTCAGTTCAGGGTAAGAGAGCTTTGATGATCCTCTCAGTGGTGTTGAAGGGTGTTGGACTGGTTGAATTTAATTTACCAGGTGAGTAATCTTCCTAGGAACCAGAGGTTAGATCCAATTAAAGGAAGTTAAATTGTTAAAACTCATAAAAGCCTTTATTACATCCATTTTCTCTCTCTCTTCCCCAGATATTCAAATTGGTCACAGATGCAAAGTTACCACAGAGAGGGGCTAGGGGGTGGGCCAATTTCTCGATTTAACATTTTCTCAGTTTGTCATGGTTTCGAATCTTAAATTCAGTTTCCTACATTTCTGCGTCAGTTTGTGATTTATTTATTTTCACGAAATATTGCCAGCATTTCTGTGTGCATTTTCCCTAACATAAACTATTTGTATGCAATTTTGCCTGATTTACACATTTTTTTCCAAGCAATCTCCACTAATATAATGTCTTTTATGTTATTTTAACTAGTATGTGCATTTTTATTATTAGGGATGCTCGCTTCTTGGGAGAAAAGCAATGACAAACCTAGACAGCATCTTAAAAAGTAGAGACATCATCTTGCCGACCAAGGTCTGTATAGTTAAAGCTATGGCTTTCCCAGTAGTGATGTATGGAAGTGAGAGCTGGACCATAAAGAAGGCTGATCGCCGAAGAACTGATGCTTTTGAATTATGGTGCTGGAGGGGACTCTTGAGAGTCCCGTGGACTGCAAGAAGATCAAACCTATCAATTCTGAAGGAAATCAGCCCTGAGTGCTCACTGGAAGGGCAGATCCTGCAGCTGAGGCTCCAATACTTTGGCCACCTCATGAGAAGAGAAGACTCCCTGGAAAAGACCCTGATGTTGGGAAAGATGGAGGGCGCAAGGAGAAGGGGATGACAGAGGACGAGATGGTTGGACAGTGTTCTCGAAGCTACCAGCATGAGTTTGACCAAACTGCGGGAGGCAGTGGAAGACAGGAAGGCCTGGCGTACTCCGGTTCATGGGGTCACGAAGAGTCGGACACAACTAAACAACAACAACATCAGAGTTCTGTGTGTGGCCCAGGTAATGAGCTGAATTGGTGTGATTCAGGGGCTCCCTTCAAGTCGAAGCATGATTTCAGTGTCTCCCCCCAAGTCAGACAGGGCCCACAAAACCTCATGTCCAGGGCCGGATTTCAGTTTGATGAGGCCCTAAATTACTGAAGGTAATGGGGCCCTTTATGTGTCCAGCTTTCCTTTGTCAGCAACAAATTGTTGCTGGTTTTTTTGTGTATGCTGAATAAAATCTATATGGTAATTTATGAACCTAATAGGTATCCAAAGCCATTTGCACATAACAAAATATGTATTTTATCAAAGTAATTGTTGAACTGAAATACAACTAAGAAGTACATTAATAATGAAATAATTATTAAGCTCTAACTTGTTTTTTATCTTATATTTTGGAAATGTACATCCAGGTTTTTTTCCTTTAAATATTTTTGGGTCCCCCAAGAGAGTGGGGCCCTAAGCTATAGCTTGTTTAGCTTATATGTACTGCTCATGTCTCTTTGTTTTTCCTTATCCCTTTGTTTCTCTAGGTCTGTGAGTTCAGAAGAAGCAGAGATTTGCCTCTTTTGGCCACCTAATAATGATCTTAACATAAGAAAGAGTAGTGTGTGCCTTCAGTCCATATTCATGGTCCTTACCACCTCATCTTTGGTTTCCCCTTCTCTTAAATTTGTGACTCAAAATGTGAATCATAGACAATGTTACCAGCACCCAACACTGACTTTTAAAACAGTTAGTATCCAAGGGAGCCATATGAGAGCAACCTCCAATAGGGATATATCAGTCTTGTAAATAAGCTCACTACTCTGCAAACAAACAAACAAACAAATACACAGCCTGCTAAAAGGCTAGTACTCTGCATTTTTATGCTTTGTTGTTGTTTAGTCGTTTACTTGTGTCTGACTCTTGGTGGCCCCATGGACCAGAGCACGCCAGGCACTCCTGTCTTCCACTGCCTCCTGAGGTTTGGTCAAACTCATGTTAGTAACTTTGTTTTGTTTTTTAAAGATATTTATTAAAGTTTTACAAAGAGAAAAAAGTTACAGAATAAAAAGAAAAAAAGAAAAAAAGAAAAAATATACAAAAATACATGAAAGAAAAAAAATGCAAAATACAGAAAAAATAGATAAAAAAACAGTTAAAAACAAATCAATCTTTTCATATCTTAAATTCCATTTACTTATTTCCCTGACCTCCTCACGCCTCCCTTTTTTGTATTCCAGTTCACATGGTTAAATCAGCAAATCCTTACCCTCTTTATGTTTATCTTAATTCTATATCTTAACGTATTATAACTTTATATTTTCATCCGTTATCAATCCATTTTTACATATTGTTATTAACCTTGTTGCTAAGGCCGCTTCATTTCAATCCGACATCATTTTAACATTCATTAATTTTACAATGTTTCTGCAAATAGTCTTTAAATTTCTTCCAATCTTCTTCCACCGACTCTTCTCCCTGGTCTCGGATCATGTTAGTAACTTTGAGAACACTGTCCAACCATCACGTCCTCTGTCGTCCCCTTCTCCTAGTGCCCTCAATCTTTCCCAACATCAGGTTTTTTTCATGCTTATTTTGAAGAAAAGTGGTTTGCACTGAAATTGAGCTGGGTGGTGGTGGAGAGACACAGCAATACATCCCTTTTCATCAGCCAGCATATTCACCTGTATGAAATTCCCACCTGTATGAAATTCCCAGTCACCTATGGCTACCAGGCAAGTTGCAGAATCCAAGACTGAGGCATTTGATTGATCTGTGGGGTTCACAACGTTCTATGTTTCACCCTAATCGGAATTCTGATTTGACTGGGATAAGTTCCAAAATTAATTCTGGAACTGTAGCGTGTGTGTTTAAAAATTGCTATGTGTGCCTTAAATTGAAATTTGGGCCCGGTTTATGTAATAATAATAATAATAAAATTATTATTATTACTATTATTATTATTATTATTATTATTATTATTATTATTATTATTATTTATACCCTGCTGCCCATCTTGCTGGGTTTCCCTAGCCACTGTGGGCAGCTTCCAGCAAAATATAAAAAACATAATAAAACATCAAACATTAAGAAAAAAACCAGATTTTCTTGGCTGATAATCTGTTTTTATTTGTTTATTTTAAGCTTCAGGTTGGAAAGGCAGTGGACCTCCACAGCAAATGCAATCTGCACCATATTGGCCCAGGTGATTTCAGAGTCTGCTGAGTATCCTCTAGAGCCAGCTGCAAGATGAATGGGCTGCCAAGACGTAGCTAGTTCCCCCCACCACCCAGGCCTGCACACACAGGCATTCGCTTAGTAACTCTAGAAACATAAAATCCTATAGACATCTTTGGATGGAAAAGTGAAAAGGTAAAATCAATGGGGCAATAAAAACAGCCATGTCTTTTCGTCACATTTTATGACCTCATCACAAAGGAGATCCTCTGGGTTATCATTCTTTGCATTACACTGATAATGGACTGGGCTTGATAAGCTTACTCTATCGCATTATCTTTTGAACTGGTATATTTTACAGTATAGCTCTGTAACGGTCTTTTGTTGTTGTAATGAAATCTATAAGTTTGATGCCATTAGAAAGCTATATAAAGTCTGCAGCACCAAGGTCAGTCCAGGGTTTTTTGCCTAGTAATGAACATACTGTACAAACAAATAGTTGCACTACCATTTCGATTCGACACTACACTTTGCCTAAACAGAATTTTCAGAGGGAATGTAGAGGTACCTTCCTCAGCAGAACATCTGAGAAATACTGGAGAATCAAAAAGATAAGCACTGTTTTTTTCAAGGGATGTTGTGCATTTCTTTGAACTATGGAGGGGGGAATATTTTAGGGTAAGCTGGGCAGTTGGTTCAGTGCAGATGTCATCTGTCTTTCATCCCCACATGGATATACTGGTGGGAAATCAAGGCTGTTGACTCTCCTGTCACTGGGTGAAGTTGATAAGGAATGGGACCAGAGTTGCCATTGATGCTTTGCCTAAAGCAACATTTCAAGGTGAGCTTAGAGGTTCCTACCTAGGATGAACATTGAAGGGATTTCGAACAAACCCCAAAGTCATAGGATAAGATTTGTGGAATTTCTTGGGTGATTTCTACATCTGCTGCTGGCATGTGTCGTTTGTTTTGTTTAGTCTGTTCGGTCCCATTATGGCATGGTTCTGAATTTTTCAACAAGTGCACCTTGAAAAACATTTTAATAAAAGCAGGGCCTAATATTCGCTCCCCTGCCATGGAACCATTCACCCCCCTCGAAAGGTTTGAAGCCATCTGGCAACTCTCAAACTCCCTCTCAGTAACCAGCAATGATGCTTAGTGTTGGGAAGCCAGGAAAGCAACACCATTCTGCTAGCACCACCAGGGAGTCAACTACATTAGAAAAAAATAACATTGTAAATGCGTTGTAACACTGTGATACCAGATGGTGCTGTAGAGCTGAAATCGGAACTCCGTGAAATTTTCCATTGTGAGCTTTAAAACATTTTTTTCCAGAGCAATTTTAATAGCAATTATAGCAATTTTCAAGAGCATTTCCAGAGCAATTATTAGGGTCTTAAAACCCTAATTAAAAATGAAACTGGCAGGGCAAAAGTGGTACACAGCACCGCCTTCCCCTGCTCTAAGTAAACATTAGGGCTGGACTCCAAATTGATTCAGGACGCGGGTGGTGCTGTGGGTTAAACCACAGAGCCTAGGATTTTCCTATCAGAAGGTCGGCAGTTTGAATCCACATGATGGTGTGAGTTCCCGTTGCTCGGTCCCTGCTCCTGCCAACCTAGCAGTTCGAAAGCACGTCAAAATGCAAGTATATAAATAGGTTTCCAGCGGGAAGGTAAACAGCGTTTCCGTGCGCTGCTCTGGTTTGCCAGAAGTGGCTTAGTCATGCTGCCCACATGACCTGGAAGCTGTACGCCGGCTCCCTCGGCCAATAAAGCGAGATGAGCGCCGCAACCCCAGAGTCAGCCATGACTGGACCTAATGGTCAGAGGTCCCTTTACCAGATTGATTCAGGAGCTCGATCCAGATTGGTCTGGCCCCCACTGTGGCCCACTCGAAGTGCTATACTGTCTGCAGTTGGATTGGCACAAGGGGAGGGTGCAAGCATTTCAAGGCAGTTGATGATTTTTCTTTGAAAGGGAAAAAAATGTTCTGAACTTTCTTACATGTTGTATGCTTTGTATCGGCAATAGCTGATGGTCCCCATTCAAAAGCACAGACAATTGTGTAATTTAATGCACAAATTCTTCTGAAGCTGCTATATTGGTGATGCTCCATTGCACATCACAGAATCATAGATTCATAGAATCATAGTTGGATGGACCCTGATGAACATCTAGTCAAACCCTCTGCAATGCGTCTAAAGCATTGTTTCGCTTTGCATACCCAATTGCTCGACATAATGCACAATTAAGCTGTTGCTTTTGTGTGTGTGCATTTAGTAGATCGAACAGCAGTGTTCACAAGCCTGCTGCATGCCCAGGACACTTAACTGCATTGTTGAACATGCAATTTTCACTTCAGGAAAAGAAGTCGGTGGGTACTTGCCACACCTTTCGTTCTGCCCAACTTCACCCTGTCTCTCCTGTACTCCTTCAGTGCCTCATTGGGCAACTCCAGATATATATTTCACAGCAGTACATTTCAGAGTGTGAAGTGACAAATAATTTGATCTTTAATTAAGTGGAGAAATTAAATTGCTTCTCAGATTCTGTGAGTGAAGACCTTGGTAATCAGTGGACAGAAGTGTGAAAAAACATATAAAGTTGTTTGATTCCATATAGATTTGTCATAACCATTCAAGGAAGGTTATTGACATTTCTGTGAGGCTCTTGAGATGAACTCTGGTTTTTAAAGAAATTGGAGCAATCTATTAAGCATGACCTTTAGCTATTGTTAGCAGGATAACCTGTAGTAGATTCACCCCGCCCACGACTCATTGAATCTGGGGGGAGTGAGACTTTGTGCTGGCCATCAGGCAATGGCTTTTTCCACCTGCCATGCCTCACCCCCCAGCCATAAGACTCTTCAGAACAGAGTTGCTTGTTAAGTATGGTTGTTTAATTGTACATTGAAATGGAAAATGACTCTGTATAGCTCTGTATGTATACTGCTAAATGCCTAGCATGGAAACTTGCACTGTAGCTAAACAAATGAGCTGCAGAGAGCTTAGCAGGTTGATAATTAACTTAGAAGGTATCTCTGCTACTCTGTCATGAGGTGTTTAACATTAGATCACATGGGGTGTGTTCCATTGCAAATCTCCATTTTCTGTGAGCTGGTCTTTGTTCTCTCTCTGAGGCACCTGAAGAGAAAGGATGCTGTTAATGTCTCTCTCTAGGAGAACAGGCTCAAACTGGAATGCTGGCTGTGCATGGGCAGAGTTTTGTATTCACTTCTGGCTGAAGCTATGCTTAGACAAGCATATGATGTTATGCAACTATTTGGATGTAACATTGTTGTTTTGAGTGCCTATTTTGGAACAAGTTCTGTTAGTAAAGCTTTTGAACCATATTTTTGGACTAGACAATTTTTATTTCAAAAAGAGTCATTTTTTATTCACCCTATTGCTTTCAAATGTGCAATATTAATTAGGGAAATGGTTTAAGTAGAGTTGCAGACCCTGGGAATAGTTTATTTATCTTAAAATGAATATCAGAATAAAACATATCAGCTCTCTTGAGACATTCTGGAAAAATTCATCTGAACAAAGGATGATGGTGAGGAATTTGTGAAATTAAGTAATCCAATAAGAAGATTAAAAGATTCTGTTGGCATCATGGACAAAGTAGTCCCTTATCAATAATCCTCCCCACAGGTAACCAATCAGCTATTAACCTGCAAAATATTTCTCCAGAAAGGAATTCTGCAGTAAACAATCCTGATATAACATTTGCCTTTAAAAAAAGAACCCACACACCATCTTGTTTACAAAAAGGAAATGGAAAACAGGTTCACAGCATGATATTTACTCTGAATCACAAGGGCCAAATGGAACACTATTCTGATAAATTAATTTCCTGGGTAGTGCTATAAAAAAAAATCCAGCAGCCAAACAAAACTTATTTGAAGACTTAACAACTTTCATCTTGCAGTTCCAGGCCCAAAGCAAACTTTTCAGAGTTATTTCACATATACTACATCCATTTCATACAAAATATACAAAACATACCTACCCATTATTTACAAATGCGCACTTTGTCCACATGCTTTGGAATGACAAGAGCAGTTTGTTTATAGAGTGAAAAATATTGTGTGATTCAGCTTTCTGTCTGGTGCATATACCACCTATCTCTGGTTTTGCATTTAAGTTGCTGCAACAACAACAACAATTTATTATTTATACCCTGCCCATCTGGCTGGGTTTCCCCAGCCACGCTGGGCGACTCCCAACAGAATAATAAAATCACAATAATGCCGCTCTTTCGGGTATACTGGGCTGAGGCACACTTTGAATTGTGCTCGGAAACGTACTGGGAGGCAATGTAGGTCTTTCAAGGTGTAAATTCAGACCCCAAACTTCTCATCTCCCATCCATCTGGCTATGTCATGGGATTATAGGGCTCAGCTGTTGATCCCTTGTGATAGAATTGATATTGCAGAAGTCAAGTCAAGGCATTTAACTCCTATCTTTTAAGGGCCAATAAATAAGGCAAGGAAGTGGGGTGTGGATTCTGAGAGAACTGGACCAGTATCTCCAAATATAAAGAGAAGGTACTTCTAGGACCATAGAAAAGTGGGGACAGGGACAGGGACAGGGACAGGGAGGCTTCCGTGCTAGCCAGCCTTCCTGCCTGGAGCAATAAATGGCTCGATCCTGAGGCAAGTGTTGGATAGGTTTGAAGGGAAATAATATTTACATGTATGGCCATAAATGAACAGTAATGGTCAATATGTATGACTGTGTGTCCTCTTAAAAGGCCCCGCTACTTGACAATTTATAATCTGAAACCCAGCTATAGTAGAATGGTAACTTCAGAGTATTGACAACACTTTTGCTTTCAACACATTATTTTATTGCAATCCTTACATTTCAAGAACCCTGTAAGGCAAGTCAATTTATGTCATCATCACCCTAGATTGTTGCTAAAGGGACTGAAAGCAAGAGGAATGGCTTGCCTAAGGTCACAGGTATTTTTTGTACTGTGCATTTCTTGGTTCTTGTCTATCAGCTTGCTTTTTGGAAGGAGAATCTGCCCCCATGGGAGTTTTCCCATTTTTGGCACATGTCCATGGTTGATGACTCCTATGATACACATTGGGCACTTCCTGATTCCGACTATAATGGACACCTGGGAGTAAGTCTCATTGAACTTACTTCTGAGTAAACATGACTAGTAAACCATACATGTCTCTTAGAATCATAGAATCATAGAGTTGGAAGAGACCACAAGGGCCATCGAGTCCAACCCCCTGCCAAGCAGGAAACACCATCAGAGCACTCCTGACATGGTTGTCAAGCCTCTGCTTAAAGACCTCCAAAGAAGGAGACTCCACCACACTCCTTGGCAGCAAATTCCACTGTCGAACAGCTCTTACTGTCAGGAAGTTCTTCCTAATGTTTAGGTGGAATCTTCTTTCTTGTAGTTTGGATCCATTGCTCCATGTCCGCTTCTCTGGAGCAGCAGAAAACAACCTTTCTCCCTCCTCTATGTGACATCCTTTTATATATTTGAACATGGCTATCATATCACCCCTTAACCTCCTCTTCTCCAGGCTAAACATGCCCAGCTCCCTTAGCCGTTCCTCATAAGGCATCGTTTCCAGGCCTTTGAACATTTTGGTTGCCCTCCTCTGGACACGTTCCAGTTTGTCAGTGTCCTTCTTGAACTGTGGTGCCCAGAACTGGACACAGTACTCCAGGTGAGGTCTGACCAGAGCAGAATACAGTGGCGCTATTACTTCCCTTGATCTAGATGCTATACTCCTATTGATGCAGCTCCTATTGATTAGACACCACACTATATCAGCTCTACCTCAGACACTACACTATATCAGCTCTACCTCAGAAATAGGTTGTTGTTTTTGCATTCCATTCTTCAATCAAGCAAACGATTATTTGTGTTCAATTTTGGTCACATGGAAACCACTTCCCCTTTCAGATGGAATATCATCCAAACTTGAAGAGGCAATATGTCCAAAGATGGACATGAGACATTGAGGAAGAAAAAGGCCATCTTAAACTCAATTCCATAAAAACCTATAAACACAAGACATGAGGCAGCACTAAACAAGGACAAAGAAAGAAGTGGTCTTCATGGCTTAGATCCACACACAGCATTTCTGTAATTTGAGTCTTAAAGATGTGATCAGTTGCTATAAATTTAATATCAGAATTTCCTGCTTCCAAGTTACAGAAATGAGTGCCATCCTCTCCAATATAATTTAATGTAAAGCAGCTTTTGTGTTCTTGTGACCACTGTTTCCCTCCCACATTAGAGCAATCCCAGAATACAATTAAATATTGGGAGGAAACTTTATAATAAAAATGCTTTTCCTCAAAGGGGAGGAGGGAAACAGAAAAAAACACACTAGAAAACACACTGGGGAAATTAACATAAGCCTCAATGCACAAAACTTGAGATAATTAAAACAGCATTTGAAGTCCACTGATTCTACTATCACAAAAGGAAAATTCTGGTCAAATAGCAGGGCTGCGCATTGGATTTATACAAATCCCAAATCTCAAGGTGAAGTGGGATGCCTCAGAGTAATTTTGGGGCTTGAAAGAGGCGAAACTGGGTCTCCGTGATGCAACATGAGTCAAAGCAGGGATCCCTGAAGCAATATATGACACCTCAGTGATCAATACCTGAAAAAAGGTTGCAAACAATGATCTCCTGACAGTGAAAGAAATGAGTGGTATCTAACTAATGTGTTCCATCAGCACAAAGATTGACGCTTGTGCAATGGAACTCATCCTCCTCTCCCGTTGCACAAACAGAAATCCTGGGCCCTGACAGAACATGCTAGCTGCCCACTGACCAATGTGTCTAAATTCGCTTTCAGGCTGAGGGAACCAGTGTTTGTCTAGACAGCTTTCCGGGTCATGTGGCCAGCATGACTAAACCTCTTCTGGCACAACAGAACACCATGATGGAAAGCAAGCACATGGAAATGTCATTTACAGTCCCTCCAGAGCGGTACCTATCTATCTACTTGCACTGGTGTGCTTTCGAACTGCGAGGTTGGCAGGAGCTGGGACAGAGCAACAGGAGCTCACCCGTCACGGGGATTCGAACTGCCAACCTTCCAATCAGCAAGCCCAAGAGGCCCAGTGGTTCTAGCTTGTAATCAGAGGGAATACTTTAGCCCAGGGGTCTGCAACCTTTAAGACAAAAAGAGCCACTTGGACCCGTTTCCGAAGGAAGAAAAAAATTGGGAGCCGCAAAACTCGTCATTATAAAAATAACTTTTTTGTCACTTTTTATTATTTATTTGTTTGACCCCTCAGAATTACTCCTCCTCATAGAAATAAACGTTAAATTAACAAGTTACCTTTTTGTGTGTGTGTTCTTCACTCCCCTTCAAAACAGTGACCAGCGTACATGCCCCCTTTCAATGCAGTGACCAGCATACATGCCTCTTACAATGTAGTGGGCGGGCGGGTGGGAAGGTGACGTCGGGACGGTGCGTGACTAACACACGCACCGCCCCATGCGACGTCACAGCCAGTACAGCGCCCGCCACAGTGGGGAGTGTCGGGGTGCACAATGCGCCTCCTCCCCTCGCTAGTATCCGCCCCGGGGCCGCGGCAAAGGTGTAAAAGAGCCACATGCGGCTCCGGAGCCGTGGGTTGCAGACCCCTGCTTTAGCCAGCTGCAATTCCAGTGCTTTGGGAGAAGGAGCAGCTGTGGAAGAACAAAATATATGTCTCTAAGCTTAAGGAGGATGCTGGGGGGGGGCACTGAGGCAGTGCTAAAGCCTCAGTGACTAACAGGTGAGGCTTGTAAGAGACAATGGTTTTACCTAGAAACTGAATTCCTTAGTTGATCCCACCACAAACTAAACTTTAAAGGTGTCTAGGAGGAAAGACCCTGGACCTATTTGGCAGATTGCTTATCCTGGAACACCTCTCCAATGTCGGCAATTTTCATACAAAACGCTATAGGAGAATAAGTAATTCCTACACTTATACTGTAATGGCGCTGATTGTAGGAAATCTACTGCTTTCTGAAATTAGGCAGGATTCCTAACAAAGGGAGATCTTGCCTGCAGTTCCACCCCAAAGTTTATATATTTTATTTTTAAAATCAAAATGTAAAGGTGTCTAATACAGTAGCCTCTGAACATGCGCCCCTGTAATTTGGCAGACGTTATTCACACTGGCAGGGCTGGAATGCCTGAAAATTTCAACTACTTCTGTCAAAAGGGGAAAGAAATATTATAGTCTTTAAAAAAGTTTCCCAATATTCAATTGCCGGAGGGGTGGTATGAAGCAGACCCTGAGCCTAACTGGGCAGTTTTTGAATTTGTCCAAGCTAAATCAGGCTGTTTTTACAAAGAACCCAGTCAGAGTCTGAACTTAATCTTATGGCCAGTACACAGCCCTGTCACACAGAAGTGGCCCTTACAGTAACGCTTGACAGAATCTTGCTGTACATGACATTTAAGGAGACATTTCAGAGTTCAAGGAAGGTTCTGGTTGTATCCTTAGGAGTTTATAATGTGTAATAGCTGCAATTTGGTTCTGTGTGGTTAGATACTAGCAGTGCCATCATGTAATGTTAAACTGATGTTTTGCCTATATAAAGCTCAGGAATCAAACCACAGTATTTTTAGTTTAGAAAGAAATCACAGATAGCAGGAGATGGAGACAGTAGATAAAAGCACCCTTGAAACCTGATAACCACATATTGGGGATAAGAAAGGATGTTCTAGAACTACAACTGAGAAACAACGAGGTCCTTTTTATGTCATACTTCTTCTGAAGCCTGTGCAAAGATGGAACTCAGTTCTGGCATCTCTCAGGTGGGCGCCATTGCCATTGTAAGAGAACAAGAGAGGCATTCATGGTGAGTTTTGGCACCTCTTTTTCTAGGGAAATAGCACAGACAAGGGTTGCCACCTTTGGTCAGACAAAATAAAGGGCAGGTCAGAAAAAATATGGGACAGGTCAGGGAGTGGGGAATTGGGAGCCTAAAAATTACTTTACCTGGTACAGAAATGACTTCAAAGCAATCCATTGCAATGGCACACAAGGTTTACAGTGATTTATTCAATGGGGGAGGGAGTACTGTGGTTTACAATTGTAAGAAAAAGATTGCATATTACACATATAGTTGGGCTTTGTAATGCTAATTGGCTTCCACTAGCACCGGAGCAGGCCTCTGCTGCTGCAAACCCCTCCCCCCCCGCTCTAATTTTTATTACATTTTCTGTTTTACAATTTAAAATACTCATTTTACATCCTTAAGGTACCAGTGACTTCCCTTCTTCTCTTTCCATGCTTCATTTTACACAAATCCCTGCATATTTTATGAAAACTATACCATTCAGTATTCCTTTATTGCATCCATCAAAACTTTGTTTACACTGTTGAATTGATCTTAATGCCGCTGGCATTTTCAGGTGTCCACAGTTATTTCCCATTTATTCAATAATCGTTTTCCAATCTCCTTTAAACATATGCTCTTCTTGTTCTCTTAATCTATATGTTAAGTCTGTGAGTTGTGCATATTCCGTCACTTTAAGTTGCCTTTCTTCTTTAGTTGGGACCTCGCTCGTTTTCCATTTTGGGGCCAATAAAACATGGGCGGTGTTATGTACTGATGTTCTCACCCTGGGCCAGCAGGGGGATACTGTAGATAGTTTTCACTCAGGTCCACCTATGCAAATAAGGGATTGAAAGTGACGTTCAGTGATTGGATAGTTACAAAAAGTGGTTACTGTTGCGTTCTAGTGGAGCTCTATATAAGCAGGCTGGCTGAACCCTTCAGTTCAGTTCAGTTCTGTTCTGGCCTGTGAATAAACAAGATTGTTTGAAGAATCGCTGTGTTGTCTGATATGTTCACCCACAACTTAACAGGCGGCAGTAGTGGCATACATAAATAACCCTCTCACACTCTCCATCCCTCTCCCGCCTCTGCAAAACCACTCCAGTTTTGCAGTGTGGTGTAGTGATTCAGAGCGGTAGACTCATAATCTGGTGAACTGGGTTCGAGTCTCCGCTCCTCCACATGCATCTGCTGGGTGACCTTGGGCTAGTCAAATTTCTGTGAAGTCTCTCAGCCCCACTCACCTCACAGAGTGTTTGTTGTGGGGAGGAAGGGAAAGGAGATTGTTAGCCGCTTTGAGACTCCTTGGGGTAGTGATAAAGCAGGAAATCAAATCCAAACACTTCTTCTTCTTCTTCCTTATTGGGCCAAATCACCCTCAGCCATAACATTCTCCCCTAGGGGGATACAGCATCTTCTCTTCTTCCAGGAGTGGAAGGATGTGGCCAATCTGGCACCCTCCCATACATGGGGGAGTGGCATCATTCACGTAGATGATAAATTTAAAAGGAAAAGCATGACAGTTCCTAGTCTGTAAGATGCCAATGCCCTTACAGAATTTCATGTCTTTAAAAAGAAGTTTGTCCCTTTTATTCCCCATAAATCAATGTCAGCGACAATAAAGCGAAAGGCACAAAAGGAAAGTAACACTGACGAAAGTAATAAGTAAGGTCTGATCAGCCAGTGTTATTAATCCAATCCCAGTTTTTATCACTCAGCAGGAATTTTCTGAAGACTTAATATTCTCTTCTATAAAAGAAATGGGAGAGATTGAAAATGATTAAAAAATATAATTGGAGGAAAATATTCATTTCAGCCATAAATGAAAATTGGCAATGAATGAACAATGAATTTCACCATGTGCTCAGTAATGCTATTTAAGGGGAAACTATAACAAAGATTAAAATATGCTGAAATAGATTTGGGGTGGGGAGGCAAGACATGCAGGTATCTTAATTTCTAATTAGGTACTTTGAAACAGTGAGCAATTTCATTATGACTAAATTGTCCTTACATCTTAAAGCTGTTTAACCAGTTGAACAATTCTAATCACTTCACCAATGGAATCCAAAGTTTGAAACAGATTTTGAAAAAAAAAAAACCTAAGAAGAAAAAGATTGCGGACAACATACACACTGTATTTAAGGAGATATCTGAACCCTTGGAAAAACACAAAACAGGAAAACACTGACAGTGCAATCTTGTGCCTATCTCCTCAGAAGTAAATCCCACTATAATCAATGGGGATTACTCCAATGTAAGTGAATAATGGACTGCAGTCTTATTTGCTTGCTTGTCTTAAATCACATACTTATTTTCCACAAAACCTCACAAAACATGTTTGTATGTTAAATACTTTCTTGTATTAAAATGGATTTAAGCCTGTGGGTCCTTGCCAATTCCTGGGTTCATTCATTCTAAAATAAAGCCGAAACTCAACATCATCATGAAGTTTAATCTAAATGACTAAATTTTTATTATACTCAGGGCTTTCTTTCAGCCAGAACTTGCCAGAACTCAGTTCCAGCACCTCTCAGCTGAGCAACATTGCCATTATAAGAGAACAAGAGAGGCGTTCATGGTGAGTTCCGGCACTTCTTTTTCTAGAAAAAATAGCACAGATTATACTTTATTGCATTTCCTTTGGCCCAAAGGTTTCGTTAATACAACTGTATATAGAAAAGTAGGGAAACCTGTACCACTTTTTTCTCATGCAAAGTTGTCGAGCTTTGTTTCTACAATTTTACCCTGAAGTTGTTAAGATTGAAGTTGTCAACCTTTTGGGGGGATTTTACCCCAGGAAATAAACTGCCACAGGGGCCAGATTAAAGAGGCCAGCGGGCAGAATTAAGCCCCCCAAGCAGACTTTGGACATGCGTGTCCTAGCATCTCTTCTGTGGGGAGGAAGAAATTTCACCTAAATTCCTGGAGACCTCGTGACAGTCATTGTTGACAGTACTGAGCTAGATGCAATGGTATTTTGACTTGTTATAATTCTCAGGAGTTCAGTCTACACTCAAGTAGGACCCTGGCAGAGACACTTGCCCGACTGGCATGTTCCCTCCCTCCTGGTTGATCGTTTGGGAGCTTCATAAGCTTTTTCTGCCCGAACATCACAGCGACTGATGACAACTGACACCGGCACACTTAGAGATCCACAGAGTTTGTGCACCTTGCCTGACAGACCTCAGCAACTCAGCATTTTGGCTAATCTACTTTATTTACATATAAACATACATGGAACACTGCAACACGGCTCCCTCTCTCACTAGCATCAGACAGCAAAGAGAAAAAAGAACAAAGGACAATAGTCCCACTTCACAGAACACAGTAACACAAACATCCTGTTTCTGTCACTTCCCACTCTGTGGAGTCAAAACATACACCGTCATGTGACAGACAAAAATTCCATGACTGCAATCATGATCAGGAATTCCAACAATAATACAGGTTTGTGTGCTTGTGATGAGAGGAGAGCTTTCTGCTGCTGCTGCACCAAGGAGGCTTCTGGTAACAACAGATCCCAACATGCTCTGCTAGAGAGCTTAGGATTCCTCTCTCGGCTCCAATACTTTGGCCACCTCATGAGAAGAGAAGACTCCCTGGGAAAGACCCTGATGTTGGGAACGATGGACCCTGATGTTGGGAACAAGGAGAAGGGGACGACAGAGGACAAAATGGCTGGACAGTGTTCTCGAAGCTACCAGCATGAGTTTGACCAAACTGTGGGAGGCAGTGGAAGACAGGAGTGCCTGGCATGCTCTGGTCCATGGGGTCACCAAGAGTCGGACAAGACTAAACAACAACAAAGCTATTTAATATATCCCTATTGTTTTATATCGCTGCGTACGTTCTAGTGCAGGTTTGTTTAAGAAATAGCTGAAAATGGGAATCCAAAATGTAAAAGTTGGAATATGTATAACCCATGCACCTCTTGTTTTCACAACATGGTTGATAACTTCATAACTTGATAACACAAAATCCTATATATCCTTAGCTAGGAGTAAGTGCCACTAATGTTTTTAAAGAAATTTAAAAAAAATGTATTTCCTTACATTTTTACATTTTGTGTGTGGGTTTATTTTTCAATGTTGCTGACCTCTAGTGTAGGATTTTGTTCCAGCACTGAACAACAGCTTCCCACTTTCTTCCATGCTCTTACGTTGCCTATTCTACCCAGCAGTGCCATTAACATTTGCCTTCCAAAAGATACAGGCAATTTGGTCCAAGTCTTTAAAATGAAGCTTAAAATAGTTTTGGCTGATCAATCACAACAGGGCACAAATAATTCCACTCCCCCGCCCCGGCTTCAAGTAGTTTTCCAGAAAATGACAGAACTGTTGGAAAGAATGGAATTAAATCTTAAGAGACAATGTGGAATGAAAATTAAAATCCAGTCTTCTTAACACTTTTTAGAAGTACAAATCTAGCTGTCAAAATATAGGACAGGGATACAGCCTGATCAGATGCTCAGGCAAGGACTGTTACTGCAATATTTTGATCAACGCGCACACACCACTGGCAAGATTTAAGCAAAGGAAATCAATTGCAGAATATGAATAATGTGCCTATAATACTCTAGCTAAAGGAAAGAACCTCTCTGCGTATTGATATAGTGTGTAAACTCCAAATTGGCCAATTGATTATTAATTACCCCTGGGCAGATTGAAAGTCAAAGGGAGCTCTGCTGATATATCTAAATGAGGACAAGGAATGCAACCACAATGCTTTTGGGGGGGATTCAAGCATCAGTAGTTGGAGAACGGCAAAATGATATTATGGTAATGAAGACTCACTCTCCAAATGTCATCCATGGAGAAGCATACAGGGCCACACTTGCCTGGGTTTCAGTAAACACTTCGATTTGGGGTGGATTCCAATGAACCGCTGAGAAAGAGACTAATATGCGGAACCACCAGCAGCGATTTTCCTAGGGGCTGAAATTAGGGATGCTTGAGGAATCTGGCTTCTATGGAGTCTGATGCGAACTGACCTGATCTGCTCCTCCTAGACTGATGTGCAGATCAGAATGTGCTTATCCTTCAGAATTTGCACATCTCCGAATTTTAAGATACTGCTTCAAGCCGAAAACTGTAATAATATATATAAAGGTGCTGACCTTTAAAGCCCTAAATGGCCTTGGTCCAGTATACCTGAAGGAGCGTCTCCACCCCCATAGTTCTGCCCGGACACTGAGGTCCAGCGCCGAGGGCCTTCTGGTGGTTCCCTCATTGCAAGAAGCAAAGCCACAGGGAACCAGGCAGAGGGCCTTCTCAGTAGTGGCGCCCGCCCTGTGGAACAACCTCCCATCAGATGTCAAAGCGATAAACAACTACCTGACATTCAGAAGACATCTTAAGGCAGCCCTGTTCAGGGAAGTTTTTAACGTGTGATATTTTAGTGTATTTTTGGTTTCTATGGAAGCTGCCCAGAGTGGCTGGGGAAACCCAGCCAGATGGGCGGGGTACAAATAATAAAAAATTATTATTATTATTATTATTATTATTATTATTATTATTATTATTATTATTATTATTATTATTATAATATTGTGATAATACATGTATTCAACAGAACACATCCAAAATTGACATGAACCAGAGGAAGAATGACCCAACCACTCCTAGTTAAAATGTTCTAATGTAGAATCCCCCAGCATCCTGTGCTCATCAAATGCTTTGGATTACAGCTACATTCATTCTGGACCATATGCTATGCTATCTGGAACTGACAGGAGTTGTGGTCTAGATCATCTGGCTGCACCAGGTTGACTAAGTCTGCTCTAATACATCATAAGCGTGGCAAATCTAGAGTGATGGATGTTCTGATTTTGCAAAAAAAACCTCCAAGATGCAGGTTCAGACATGCAACATGATGCAAAAATGTGACTTAAACCCCCTTTGTTTAATTTGAGTTACTACTCTCATGATCCCTAATACAGAGAGGGCATTTTCTGATTTGAATAAACCCCCTCGGATACTGAATGGTGGCTTACTGTAATCCTGTTTGGAGCAGAACACTTCATTCATCCCAGGCTGTCATGTATTGTGCCCACTCCCCTGGAGGGAAATCTCAGCGCCGCCACACAATTTCACTCTCTGGGGCTCTGGAGGAATATTTTACTCTAAACTTACAGAAAGTGAAGCAGACAGATTGAGAAGGGCGAAGGGACAGAACAACATGAAGGGAGGAATAGATGTTATGGTCTTCTAGAATAAACTGTGTATGACACCAGGATTTCCATGTGGGAGCGGGTGCGCAAATTTGATCCAAATAGCAGTTATGGAGGAGAAGTGGGTGCTTGATGCTGTGGGCTGTTGTTGTAGTCAAAATGCCTCCCCCAGCTGCATTCCCATTGTTGCGGGCATCCATCCGTCTCGAGAGACACCCGAGTGCACCTGTGGAGATGAAGTCAAACCACTGGATAATCACAGCGCCTGCTGTGGTTGCAGAGATCGGTTACTCGCAACTGCTGCCTCCTGCATTGTTTCTGCTGCATTAGCAGCAACAAAGTGACCTCTCTGGAGCACAAGCCTGGAAAGTAGGTATGGAGGTTCTAGACGGCAAGACGCTCCTCTCAGCCTCGCTGATGTGGACCAAAGAAAGGAGAGCAATACATATTTGGCACCAGTTTGGCTGCAGGAGTTTCCAGAAGGTGTCATACAAGGCACCATCCAACCATCTTAGGAACTCCACTCTGGATTTGTGTAGGGTTTACCCCTTAGCCTTTTCGTCTCCTGAAGATAAGTTTGAGGATCATAGTTTTCCTTCTCATAGATGGGTTACCTTCCTAGGTTGACAAGCCCCATCTGCCCCTCATTTCTCTCCACAGCACGTCCAAAAAATGCCTTCTTCACCATTGGACCCACTATAGGTATTGTCCATTCAATCCGCCAGAGCTTTCCTTCACAAGCAAGGAAAGTCCCTAACTCACCAAGGGTTTGAGACCTATTAGCTACCCTCACCTGCTTTAGTCGACCAGTCAAAACCATTTCCTGGAAAAGGGCTGCTGTCACATGCTTCTAGAGAGCCAGTGTGGTGTAATGGTTAAGAGCGGTAGACTCGTAATCTGGTGAACCGGGTTCGCGTCTCTGCTCCTCTATGTGCAGCTGCTGGGTGACCTTGGGCTAGTCACACTTCTTTGAAGTCTCTCAGCCTCACTCACCTCACAGAGTGTTTGTTGTGGGGGAGGAAGGGAAAGGAGAATGTTAGCCACTTTGAGACTCCTTCGGGTAGTGATAAAGCAGGATATCAAATCCAAACTCCTCCCCCTCCTCCTCCTCCTCCTCTTCTTCTTCTAGGAGCCTCAGGTAAGAACTGAATGCAGGTTGGGCACCAAAGTTGGACAAACCACCCCAGAAGGAGCACGACGCATCCCCTTCCAATGTACTACCCCTCCCCAAACACCCCACGCACCATAGCTGCATTACAATCCACAAAGTAAAGGCTATGATCACCCACTTATAATGTGTACATGAAATTAGGAAAGTTGCATAAAAACAGCAAAGCCTCTTTCTTGCGTTTCTTTCCCCCTTCACTATCATTAATAGGTACAGATAAATAGTCCAAGATATTAATGTAAGTAGCTCTGAAAACTAGTGCATCCACCACCCTCCCAGTGGAAGAAAAAGCCCAATATGAAGTGACAAGACCAAACAGCCCAATTATAACAGGGCATGGTCAGTGGACATGGAACGCTGACTGTCGTAACGTCGGCAGTTTGAATCTGAACGACAGGGTGGGAAGGTAAACAGTGTTTCTGTGTGCTCTGGCTTCCATCACAGTGTCCCATTGTGCCAGAAGAGGTTTAGTCATGTTGGCCACATGACCAGGAAAGCTGTCGGCAGGCAAAGGTTGGCTCCTTTGGCCTGAAAGCAGAGATGAGCCTTGCAACCCATAGTCAAATTCAACTCTACTTAACCATCCAGGGGTCCTTTACCTTTACCCTAATTAAAAGGAAGAAGAAGAAGAAAGAAGAAGAAGAAGAAGAAGAGTAGTAGTAGTAGTAGTAGTAGTAGTTTGGATTTGATATCCCACTTTATCACTACCCGAAGGAGTCTCAAAGCGGCTAACATTCTCCTTTCCCTTCCTCCCCCACAACAAACACTCTGTGAGGTGAGTGGGCTGAGAGACTTCAGAGAAGTGTGACTAGCCCAAGGTCACCCAGCAGCTGCATGTGGAGGAGCGGAGACGCGAACCCAGTTGCCCAGATTATGAATCTACCGCTCTTAACCACTACACCACACTGGCTCTCAAAGGAGAAACAAGTTGAAAGGGGAATGGCATGCTTTTGGTGGAAACCTAAACAGAACCATTCCACTCTGCAACAGAGTGTTGCAGGATCCCATTTGTATAACATACAGTGGTAACTCAGTTTAAGAACAGCCCTGTTTACGAACTATTCGGTTTGCAAACTCTGCAAAACCAGAAGTAGTGTCCCGGTCTGCAAACGGACTTCCGGAACGGATTAAGTTCGTAAAGCGAGGTACCACTATATTATGTTTTATCTTATACTTTTTATTTTGCTGTCTGCCCCTCATTCATATAAGATTCACCAAATGGGCCACATCAGCATAAGCCCTGCGTAAAGATTTCTGTTTGCATAATGAGGCTTTCCCCCCTCTTTCCCCACCTCCCATAATTCACAGGAGAACCCCCAGAAGCAGCACATGGGGGGCAGGGGAGATTGTTCTGCCTGGCAAGCTGAAATACTTGAGCAGATTGGACTTTCATCTTAGTGTGACACTGAATTCCATCTTGACTCTAATAACCCAACCACCCCTTGTTTCAGAAAATAAGATAAGGGATCTTTCTTTTTCAGAAATGTTCCACTCCAGCAGATAAGCCTTTTTCTTTTGCAAAAGCAGTGGGAGTGAAGATTGGGTATAAGCAAATGTGTTGCTTAACCAAATCATAAGCTTCCGGTGAGCATTTACAAAAATAACTCTGTAGTTTACTGTGTTCAGTAATATGATTATGGGTATAAACAGTAAAATTTACAACCAAGTAAATTCAGGCAGATACATCTATTATCCTTTTCCAAAATGGAACTACACCTGTCATATTTTGAAGACCATGCATATTGCCTAGGGCACGTGTGAGGAACTGTAACCTCCCAGATGTTGTTGAACCACAGCTGGCTGGGACTGATGGGAGTTGGAGTCCAGCAACATTTGGAGGGCCACAGGCTTCCTACCCCAGCTTAGGAAATATACACTGTTTCTTTTCCAGGCTATCAGTAACTGCATGTTCTTTGATGTGTCTTAGACACTAAACATTTTCATCCTGCAAATGAGAACACAGAGCACGCTTATTACAAAACTTTCATGTGTACATATTTTCTGACATCTCATTTGGTCTATGCACCAGGAAATCTATAAACATCTATGAATGTATGTATGTTCTCTTGGAGACTTTGCATATTGACCAGAAAATGTGTGTATGTGTCTCCATGTTGCTATTGTTTGCACATTTTCCATGATGTCAGATAAATATATACAGTGACTGGCATTTGTGCAGTCACTGTATATATTTATAATGTGATTCAACTCACATTAACCGCATCATGTATGCATTTTGAAAATTGATTAAAAAAACGTGGTACTAAACCTTGTAAGCAATCTGCATATATGAAATAAAGGTGTTTTATAAGCAACAGTGGGGATAACAAAATGAACATTTGATTGCAGTGGCTAAAATATGAAGAATCTAAAGGACTGCCAAGAGCCTTCCTGAATAGTTCAGAAACAAAATGAATAGGTTTGGAAAAATATTATGAATTGTTGATAGTCAGAAAGGAAAAAGTAAGAACTCTGCTGAATCCATTATTTTCTGACTTTCATTATTCATAAAACTCAATTATGTTTGCTACAAGATAAGTGATTAATGCAGATAAGTTATAGTGATATCCATGACAAGAAGACAATCAAGTGAAAAATGTTTCTGTGCATGGAAAATTGTGTCTGTGCATAGAATGCGTTCCTTCTTATTCACATACAAAATATTCTGTTCTATGTTCTTTTAGAATAAATGTTCCAGAGGTCTAAGAAGCAGGAACAACAACAGCCACTGTGATCTAACGATAGAGACAAGGAAATCAGAACTTGAGTAGATCCCTGCTGGAACAGACCAAGGCTCCATCTAGCCAAGCGACCAACCAGATATCTAAACTAGAACACAAGAGTACTATCCCACTCACTATTCCAGCAACTGGTATCGAGACTCATACTGCTTCTGATACTGGAAGTAATAAATAGCCAACATGGCTAGTGCAGTGGACCCTCCGGATATGAACTTAATTCATTCCGGGGGTCCTTACGTACCCTGAAAAGTTCCGCAACATGAGGCGCCGCTTCTGCGCACATGCACAGTGCGATAAAGCACTTCTGCACATGCACGCGTGGTGAAACCTGGAAGTATACACTTCCGGGTTTGGCGTGTTCACAACCTGAAAGTTACGTTACCCGAAGGTAACGTAACCCGAGGGTCCACAGTATATCTACATGCTTATTCAGCCTTCTGCATGTTGTCATTGTGGATGAGGGTGGTGCTGTGGTCTAAACCACTGAGCCTCTTGGGCTTGCCGGCCCTGATAACAGATCCACAAAACAGGAACAACAAGAATTCAATCCTTCTCCTGTCAGACAATTGCACCATTTACCTAGCAACAGATTAAATCAAATATTCCAGATCTTGCCAGGTAGCCAAAACAATTCCCCGGGATGTGATGCAGATGATGAACTTGGAAAGCTATAATCTCTTCAGCCCTCTCTCCACATTTTAATTGTGTTGCATCAGATGTTGGCAAAGTGAGCAAACAAAAGTCTGGGAGAGATTGGGAAGACTCCAGGAAAGCTGGCACCTTGTCAGCAAGTCATATTATGTCTAATTAAAACAAAGAATGAACTAGTATCAGAGGGCCAGAAACCATCATTGACTTGAGATGAAAGAGATTTGAATTTAGTAACAAGTGCTAGGCAGAGATTGGCAAACAGCAAGAAGGCAACTGGAATCTGAATGCTTGCGCATGGACACTGGGAGGTGGACCAGATTCTTGAACACCCTAAGGATTGTTACCAGAAAACAGCACTCATTTCATCTTAGCTTCAGAGCAAAGTTCAGGAACCCTTTCAAAAAACTAAAACTATCGTCCTTTCCCACTTAGAACTAAAAGACTTTTAGAAGACATCTGAAGGCAGCCCTGTTTAGGGAAGCTTTTAATGTTTAATAGACTATTGTATTTTAATATTTTGTTGGAAGCCACCCAGAGTGGCTGGGGAAACCCAGCCAGATGGGCGGGGTATAAATAATAAATTATTATTATTATTATTATTATTATTATTATTATTATTCACATTTAGTTGGAAGAGTGACCTGGAAAATAGTCTGTCAGTCCACAAGAGATGATAATAACTGTTAGGGGTCTATACCAGCCCTGTGTACCTCTTAAATTATGAATCAAATATATGAGGGTGAGATTTTCACACTCCCAAGTTAGATTGAGACATTAACAAGGTGCCTCAATCAGATCAGAGACCTTCTGAGAGTCCCAATTTGCTCTATGGACTAAGAAACTCCTGCATGTTGCATTTTTAAAGCAACCAGTGTATTGATATTGAGAGGTAGGGGTGTGTGTGTGTTTTAAATGACACTAAGGAAACACCCTTAGCCTGAATAAGAAGGGAGTGGGGAGATGGAGGTATATTTAATTTTGACAGACAGATCTAGATTTTAATCACAGTGAATTATTTCCCCATGGCACTCCAAGAACTGCCAACCTTCTGATCTGCAAGTCCTAGGCTCTGTGGTTTAACCCACAGTGCCACCCGCTTCCCTATAAAGGATGCCTACAGATGGGTTAATCTGTCAATTTCATTTTCTCATTTTTTCTAATGCTTCATTCAGTTCAAGACATTTCTGCATCTGCATTTTACTGGAAATTTCTCCATCATCATTTCCAATATCATCATCCTCATAATTTTATTTGTATGCTGCCTTTCCATAGTTGAAACTGCTCAAGGCGGCTTACAACAGACCTCCAGAATGAATTAAATTCTTAACCTGAGGTACCACTGTATACACAATATGTCCAGCCTACACCCCTTAGGCCCCCTGCCGCTCGGGTCTCGCTGAGGGGGCAGTGAGTATGTCGCTCCCTGCCTGACGCTCTTCCTTCCAACATGCTTTTGTATGTGGTTTCTCTATAGAGATACACACATTTATGCACGTGCTTTTTCATTATGTAAGGCTATCTTCACAAATTCATGCATCGCTATGCACGCTGTTCCCCAATATTTGTACCTCCCTGCTCTCCCTTACATGGGCTATCTCATCACAAAAGTCAGAGGAGTGCAAATTCCAAAGGTTCGCTGAGCTCCAGTTCACCTGTGGCTTTGGGAGGTGTGAATTAGGTTCCACCTTTCTTCCCCATCTTTTCTTGTGTATATATAGCCTTTTGTTCTGAACCGGGAGATTAGCCTGATATATTTTCCTAGGGAAAGCAAAGCAGGGGGAGCCAGGAGAGACGCTGTACCATTTTGCACTGGGAATCATACTATCTCCTCTTTGAGTACCTACTTTACAGCTCAGAGTTAGCCATTAGAGCCTTTCATGCTTTATTTTCATGGTGTAATAGTAGCTTCATAATGGCACATCAATAAAAATTGAGCAAGTTTGGAGTGGGACAATTTTAAGTGCTAGAAATATGCCAGAATGTTTGGAGATTTAAAGTTAAGCAGGATCATTTGTGTCAATCTACTGTCAAGTGGCTGGCAGAAATCTGTAGGGTTTTATCCTCATTTGAAAAGAATGAATAAAAGAAGAATTAAAATAGATTCCTAAAACCGAGCTCTCATTGCTAACACTGGGAATTAACATTGCTAGTTGCTTTCTGGGATTGATAAGGGCCTGCAAGAAAAGAGGGGAGCTTTCAAGAATTACACTTCCATTCACTCTAAAAATTAAAATGGCTTCTTTTTTTCCACATCCTGCCCATTTGAACTATAAGTGGATGATCTCCATGTCACACTTGAAGCCTTCTTTTCATTAGTTTATTGACTTCATACAGAAGTCTCCTCATGTACATTTGCCAACATAAGTTTCAGCCAATGTGATAAATCCCCATTAAACATTTCAAAAAAATGTCACTTCTCTGAGTGACTTGATGTTATGGCAGGAGCTTAACACCAGTCATGCAGAGCCAAAGTATTTTGTTCCGAGTTATCAGCTTTGCGTTTCCTGTTTGCATATATGATCATCCACAAATTGTTTGGTTTGTGAGAATCTGCCATGCTCATTAGTCACTTTTTTCACAAAAGTAACCCAAAGCTACTAACAAACTTTGTAATAGCATAAAGTAGTCCAAAACCTAAAAGCAAGTATTAAAAGCAAAATAAAATAAAAAGTTAGAAACACACACATTCTAGCAGGTGTGACACATTCTGTTCCATTAAAAGAGGCTACAAATACCCCAAACCCTCCAAACTAAGGTGCAGAAACCTGGATAAAATGAAACATTTTTGCCTGGCACCTAAAAATGGAAATGGTTCTAGGTGTATCAACTGGGGTAGAACCTTCCACAAACAGGGAACAATGACAGAAAAGGTCTGTTCTAACATTGCTGCCCTCTATACCTCCCATGGAGAGATTCCACAGAGGAAGCCCTCAGATTCTGAATACTATTTCCAACAGTTTTCCATGCATTGACAGTTGACAAGACCCCAAAATATATATGATGAGAATTAATACTCAGAAAATGTATACAACAATAATAACTTTTGTACTTTTATTACTGGGTATCTTACATCTTGGGTATCTTACAAGGGATGCGGGTGGCGCTGTGAGTTAAACCACAGAGCCTAGGACTTGCCGATCAGAAGGTCGGTGGTTCGAATCCCCGCAATGGGGTGAGCTCCTGCCAGCCTAGCAGTTCGAAAAGCACGTCAAAGTGCAAGTAGATAAATAGGTACCGCTCGGGCGGGAAGGTAAACGGTATTTCTGTGCGCTGCTCTGGTTCGCCAGAAGCGGCTTAGTCATGTTGGCCACATGACTGTACCCTGGCTCCCTCGGCCAGTAAAGCGAGATGAGCGCCGCAACCCCAGAGTCAGTTACGACTGGACCTAATGGTCAGGGGTCCCTTTACCTTTTATCTTACATCTTGACCCTGAAACAGGGTGACAACAGAGTTGTCTCTTCCACAGGTATAAATGATAATGTAGAAAGGAAGGGTGATTTACGTAATATTATCAGGAATTAACTAAAGAACAGAATTTGAGAAAGTATTAGCTGCCCACTACTGGGCCCACAGGAGAACAGTGATGCTTCTGATTCTCTGTATGGGCATGGAGGCAGTGCAGAATCCAGTTAAGAAGGTAGGTGTGTGTCAGGGAACTGCCATCAGAGCCAGAGGCGGAGGGAAGGCTCCAGAGGGATGCCAGAGAGGGTCCCAGTAGGGAGAAAGGCAGCCCATCTGCTGGGGAAGGAAATCAGCGTAGCACCAGCGGAGAAGGGGGGCTGATGGGGGAATCGGCGAGGGGGCTCCAGGACTCCTCGCCGGAGACCAGCGGGGAGAGCACGGGTCCTCTGCTGCCCACACCCTCCCTGCGCAGAAGACTTCCGCGCAGGGAGAGTAGGAGGAGACTAGGCGTCAAAGAACTTCTTTGCTGGAAGAAGTTCAAGAAACGCCCACTGACGGATTCTCCCAGTGATTGAGACAGCCACAGATGGGTGGCTGTCCGGACAGAAAGGGTTCACCCAGGTAACCCAGCCAGGTGTGGTGACGACTTACGCACGAGCAACCCCTAGAACCATTACAGTGTGCTAATATCATCATTGGTGTATGTTCATCCACATTATCACTGTGACAACCTTAAATTCCTGAAGAAATGAACCTCGTGATATTTAACATTTTCTTTTCACTTACATATGACAGCCTTGAATTTTGAATTGAGTGGCTCAGCGGGACCCTCAGAGGGGCAGAAAAATCATGTTCCAATATTGAAAGGGTGGTAGCCAATCAGAGGAGAAGTCTTTCAAGGCACCCAACAGTTAAGCTCAAAATAGGTCCTTTCTCCTAAAACCACTTTGCTTTATTTTCAATCTGGGAATAAAGACTATTTGAAATGTGGTGTGTCATTAGCAACGCTCTTAATGTAGGTCTCTGTTCTTCTCGTTCCAGGTTTTTTTTTGGTGCCCCAATTTCTCATCTTTTCTCCCACTTCTGTAGTCATTTGCAGCAGTAATTTTCACAAGTGAAAATGTAATCCCTGCCAGCGCGTCGATCAAATGCCATTTGCATGCTGTGAGGAATGCGGTGAGGAATGATGTGAGCATCATGGACTCTTGGTGGACGGGACTGAAGGCCTCATTACTGATAGATGACACAGCTCCCCTCTCACCCCTTTCCTGCATCATCTTCCTGCATGTTTAATTATTTGTTATTCCCATCTCTTTAGAAGTTGAACACTCCCCTGCTGTACCACTGAGGACTTGTATAGTTTGGGATGTGGGACACTTTCCTGAGAAATGTTGCCTGGCTCATCAAAACTATGTTGGCTTCCCTCAGTGGTTCTTAAATGTTTTCTCCCCCCCCCCCCCCGATATTTTATCAGATGCTTATGCCACTCCTAGAAAAACCAGAAATTGCTTTGAATCAAGATCATGCCTCTCTGGACCAGGCAAACATGTGGGGTGAGGGGGGCAGGAGCAGGGACGGATTTTGGTTTGATGAGGCCCTAAGCTACTGAAGGTAATGGGGCGCAGCCGTCCTTTGTTGTCAACAACAAATAGTCACTGTTTTTTTGTGTTGAATATATGCTATATGGTAATTTATGGACCTAATAGGTATCTAACCAGTAATAGGGAGCAGGCTAGCAGGCAGGGCCCATGACTTACATCATGGGAGCCTACACAACACAAAACACTGTTGCTGTGTGTAGGTTTTATTTTATTTGTTTTTTTATCTTATATTGTGGAAATGTACATCCAGGGTTTTTTTCCTTTAATTTTCTGGGGAGTCTCCAAGAGAGTGGGGCCCTAAGCTATAGCTTGTTTAGCTTATACGTAAATCTGGCACTGGGCAGGAGCTAGCTCTAGATACCTATGTTCCCTCTGCTTATTGCGCGTTATTGTACAGTGGTGTATTGTGTACTTGTGACATCTTTAGGCAGTGCTTTTTTCTGGGGGGACACAGATACCCCTAAACGTTTTTTGAATCTAAGTTTGGCCTCCTTGAGGGGCAGTATTTCAATATGAGTAGGAAAATGAAAGTACCCCTAAACGTTTGTTTTAGAAAAAAGCGCTGTCTTTAGGAATAATAAGCAGAAACAGTAGCATTATCCTGTTCTCTGGGCCAGGTCCAGGAAACTAGGATCTATTCTAAAGCAATGAATGTATCAAGCAGGGTTGTGGATGGGTTATGGTTGGGGTGGGGACATGGTATGATGAGAGTCTTGAGGGTTAGTTGAGAGGCTTGGAAGGCCACATTCTACTCCTAGGTTTGAGGCTCCCCACCCTTGCTAGGCTCCCCTCAGTTTCATTCTTGATCATTGGAGGGGGGAGGAACTTCTCCAAGAATTCCTTATAGCCTAATCTAAACTGTTGTGTTTTCTTTCAGCATTTTTAAAAATTTTTGACACTTTACCAAAAGAGGACCCTTCCATTTCATTCCCGATTTGGTGGCAGTCTTAGATGTAGAACCTAAATGCAGATCCTCCAAGAGTCCCTGTTTTCCAGGAAAAGTCCCAGATTTACAGAAGCCTTCCCCACTTCTGATTTGATCCCAGAATGTCCAGCCTTTCCTTATTTTCATCGCAGAAATGTTGGTGGGTATTGAGTTAGGTCACCCCTGAGCCAATGAGGTAAGTAACTATTCAACCTTGAGAAGACACCTGAAAGCAGCCATGTATAGGGAAGTTGTTTAATGCTTTATGTATTATGTTGTTGTTGTTATGTAATAGGACGTCCCTATTTTCATCAGAGAAAAGTTGGAGGGTATTCTATTTTGATCAGAGAAAAGTGGGAGGTTGCTTGAAATCACTTTCACCAGCTGTGATCTACAGTTGTTTGATATGGCCCTCTTTTGAAAGCCCTGATGTGTTGCCCACACATCTGTTTCTGTTCAGAAGAACTGTCACTGTTCAGAAGAACTGGTAGAGCTCATTCAGAAGTTCCAAGTGTCAATCTCTGGCTTCTCCAGTTAACAGGATCTGATGGGAAAGTGATGAAAAAGTGTTGGGGGAAACCAGCCCAAGACTCTTGAAATCTACTTTTAGTCTCCAAGGAGACCATACTTAACTGGGCAGAGAAATAGTCTGTGTCAAGGATGTACGGTAGCTCTCTCCACACAGAAGGCTGGACACTCTAACAGTTTTATAATCTTCGGTTTTATTACTATTTACAAAAGAAATCCACCACCCTCATAATCAATCCTCACCCGAGCTGGACATTGGTGCGATTAAGCCTCTGAGCCTAGGGCTTGCCGATCAGAAGGTCAGCAGTTCAAATCCCCACGATGGGGTGAGCTCCCATTGCTCCTTCCCTGCTCCTGCCAACCTAGCAGTCTGAAAGCATGTCAAAGTGCAAGTAGATAAATAGGTACCGCTCCGGCAGGAAGGTAAATGCCATTTCCGTGCACTGCTCTGGTTTGCCAGAAGCGGCTTAGTCATGCTGGCCACATGACCCGGAAGCTATACACCAGCTCCCTCAGCCAATAAAGCGAGATGAGCGCCGCAACCCCAGAGTCATCCGTGACTGGACCTAACGGTCAGGGGTCCCTTTACCTTTACGACTCCAGCACAGAATATCACACCCTTTTCCTGCCTTTCATCTTGCTTCACATCTGTCCCTTCTTCTTCCTAAATGACGCACACGGGGAGATTCATAAACAGCCTTATTGCCTGAGTTTAAACTTAACTCCTGCCATTGGTCTGCCTCCCTCTCCTGCTCTCCGCCTGCCTGCATTTTTTCACTGACAGGGCTTCTCTCCCCCTCTTCCTCCTCAGCATCTTCATCTGCTCTCCCTGCATCTTCCTCTCCCTCTTGTTCTGGATTTCCATCTTGGCTCATGTCAGGTAAGGCAGGAGGCTCCCTGACAGTCTGGCCTGATAAAAATCAGCTTCCCATGTGAGGCTGGATGGGAATGACTTCTGTAACTTCCTTGTGACACAGAATATTGTGTGCCATACGAACAACCTGAGGAACGGCTTTGAAAAACCAATCTTAGCACACAATAAACAGGGTTAATAATGGCTACTTGCCATGACTGCTATGTTCAACCTTCATTGTTGAAGGCAAGTACAGTGGTACCTCGCAAGACGAATGCCTCGTAAGACGAAAAACTTGCAAGACGAAAGAGTTTTTCGTTTTTTGAGTTGCTTCGCAAGACGAATTTCCCTATGGGCTTGCTTTGCAAGATGAAAATGTCTTGCGAGTTTGTTTCCTTTTTCTTAAAACCGTTAATACCAGGGTGCATCCGTGCTTCGCAAGACGAAAAATTCGCAAGACGAAAAAACTCGCAGAACGAATTAATTTCGTCTTGCGAGGTACCACTGTATATACTTCTGGGTACCAGTTGCTGGAAATCACAACTGCAGAGAATCCCGTTGGCCACTGTGAGAACAGGATGCTGGACCAGATGGGCCTGTGGCCTGATCCAGTATGGACCAGCTCCTGTTCTTATCATTTAAGGTCAAAGAGCCCAATGAAATGATCTCAAAGTCTGGGTAAGGATTGCTACAACTCTCTTTTGTATTTTGAATATAATGTCCCAGTAAGTGCTGAAAGGTGATTTTTGAAAAACAGAGGGGGGGGGACCCCTCACCACTAGATGGATTCTGACCATTTCTAAGGAAGTCAGTTTATATGGTAAAACACATTTGGCCCCTGGGCTACTGTTCTGAAAAATAGCCTACCTCCCACAGAAAATACACATGTTCTATTTAGTTATTTGGGTTATATGTATAAAATTCAATATAAATACTTTCATAAAGAAAATACAAAACTTGACCTGCCCTGTTACCTATAATTCCATCCTCTCATCCACAAAGGTCATAAGACAATGTTCTTAATGATGACACACAGTTTTTAATATGACTTGATGATGTAGTAATTGATTTAAAATACATGCTGTGGTTGTAGGATGAGTCACATCCTATTTCAATTCCAATCTGAAGGACAAAGCAGACCTTTCTTCCTGGCATCTAATCTACCAGTTCAGCACGCATTTCCATCTCATTACTGTATAGGTTAGTTATTAAATAAAGCCTATTTTGCAAACACAAAGGGAAAGAGGCATTTGCAGCTCTAGCAGCAATGGGAAGAAGGGAATTTCAAGCTCTTTAGAAATTCATTCATGCCTTTGTATAGCCCCCAACTCCATTCCCCAGGGCAGCAGATGTAACTCCTAAGAGAAGATGATTTAAAATATGTAGAGGAGACAAATCCAAAAATGAACTATGACTAGAGGAGCATAGATTAGTGTACAGCTTATTAGAGCTCAGCCAATAATTCACAGTAAATAACTGACTCAATGAATTTAGTCTCATTTGATGCTTGTGTCTGTGAGGAGAATGAGATTGCCTCACATTCATTTGCTCTCCTAAATAACACAGACACAGCTTTTGCCTCTCTCTCTCTCTCTCTCTCTCTCTCTCTCTCTCTCTCTCTCTCTCTCTCTCTCTCTCTCTCTTTCTCTCTCTCTCTCGATTATTTAAATATTCACAATTCATACTGTGTTTTTAGTTCACTGTCACACAGCACTATTTATCTTATCATTTGGAGACATCTGCTACCATGCCCCAGGACTCCATAAGAAGAGCCAAACTGGGTCAGAGCAAAGCCTTGTCTACCATCCTGTTTCCCACAACCGCCTCTGAGAAGCTCAAGGGCAACATATGAAGGCCACACTCCTCTTCTATTGATACTCTTCAGCAACTAGTATCGGGGTGAGCTCCCATTGCTCTGTCCCAGCTCCTGCCAATCTAGCAGTTCAAAAGCTTCTTTCTTCTTCTTCTTCTTTGGTGATCACTTGTAGCTGAGTAAGATTGTCTTTTATAAACACTGTTTTAACAACGAGTCCGTAAGTGACTGTAGAGGCCAATTCTGGAACCACAAGTCCTTCCACAGTGGGGACATTGGTTTCTGGGCGGGAGTTGAACTTGGTGAGGGTTTGCCAAATGTGCCTTCCTCTTAGCACGTTTCTCCCTTGTGTTCTGTTTGAGCATTTTCAAAGCCCATGGCACCTTTGGTCAAGGCTGTTCTCCAATTGGAGCACTTGCAGGCAAGTGTTTCCCAGCTGTCTGTGTTTATACTACATTTTAAAAGATTTGCCTTGAGACAGTCTTTAAACCTCTTTTGTTGACCACCAGCATTACGCTTTCCATTTTTAAGTCAGTGCAAGTAGATAAATAGGTACTGCTGCAGTGGGAAACAGTGTTTCCATGCGCTCTGGTTTCCATCACGGTGTCCCATTGTGCCAGAAGTGGTTTAGTCACACTGGCCACATGACCTGGAAAGCTGTGGACAAACAGCGGCTCCTTTGACCTGAAGTGAGATTAGCGTGCACCTCATAGTTGCCTTTGACTGGACTTAATGGGGTCATTTCCCTTACCTTTTTTACCTTATCCAAAGGTTTACTGTGCATGACTACAGATGCATATGCTTAGGTAGTAGTTAAGCATCTTAGAAGCAGAGCTGGCTCTGCTATTAGGCAGGGAGAGCCAACTGCCTCAGGCAGCAGAAGTTGAGGGGCAGGGAGCAGTGGAAACTATTTTAACAAGACAGAATGTCCTGAGTTCAAGTGCAGTGAAGGGTGCTACCTATTTACAGTGTTGAGGTGTGATTCAATGGCTTTGAGGAGAGGCACCCATCTTAGCTTTTACCTCTTGGGACAAAATGCCCTGCTTATATAAGTAGAAAGTAAATATTTAAATAAATCATCACTGAAACGAGCAGCTACCCTTGTTCTAACTAGCTCTTTCCCTTAATTCACACTCACCAGGTTGCAGCAGCAGCACTCCAGATACTGCAAGTCCGGGATGGGGAACCTGTGCCCACTCCAGATGTTGTGAGCATCTGTTTCCTTTCGGATGTTGTGAGACACAATTGGCCATGGTGGCCGAGAGTGATGTAAATTGGAGTACTTCCATCAACATCAGGTGCACCATGGGTTCCTCATCCCTGCAATAATTGAAAAGGGAGGGAGGGTGACCGGGTGTCTCCACCCCTCCTCTCTCTAGTACTGAGTTACTAGCCTTTTGAGGGGTGGGGGAGAACCTGCAGGGTTGTACTTTTAGTGGATGCAACAAGGGTGTCCAAAGGATGCTAGATTGACATGTGAATGTTGCATGAGTGCAGCACCAAGAAGACCAAGTGAATATGCAGGAAATGGACCCCGAGAAGATACTGCAAACGATAATGTAAAAATCTGCTAATTTTTTTTGTTCCCTCTGTATTTAATTTCATAGTGCTGGCACTGAAAAATGAAATTAATACAGTATTATCTTTATTCTATTCAAATGTCTTTTTATGGGCAAGTAATCTCATTTTAAGGGTGGCCCATAAACATAAATATTGGACAATAGTTTGTGTTTGCATATAAATCCCTTTTAAAATCAGCATCTGCATTTTATTCTTTTTTTTTTTTTAGAGGCTACTCCGTGCCCATATCCTCTTTTCTGTGATCCATCTATTGAAGTCTCAATTAAGTACAGGAGGAAAGAACCCTGAGCAGTTAGGCAAACTAATATCCAAGCAGCAGCTGTAGAAGATAATAGATGGACTTACATTTTTCATTTTAATCACATGGACTTGATGAATTATTTAGAATCCTTAAATGTATAATGCATTCAAAGCAGGGAAATGGACCGGGTTCCCAATGATATTGACTTCCAAAGTGCTATATGGAGAGGTAAAGTATTAAATTTTTAAATATTCTGATCTTAATCTTTACATTACAGACTATCAGGGTATTGATTGGAGCGGTATTCTGGCTTTCTTCTGGTGAAAGCCATTTGGAGATATCACTAGCTGTCATTCTGGGAAAATGCATTATTGTATTTTCTTTATCTTTCAGCAAAATCGGAGGCTTACAGAATTTATTTTATCAGAATCTCCCTGCCCCGCCACCCCCACTCTCTTCCAAGGATGCTGTGTGATTCTAATTTTCAAGAAGAATGGTTTTCTTTGTTCCATCATTACACTGGTATGAAGATGCCTGTTTAACTACTTGTACGAGTTGCATTTGACTTGAAACTCAAACATCTCAACAAGAAGGAAGGAAGGAAGGAAGGAAGGAAGGAAGGAAGGAAGGAAGGAAGGAAGGAAGGAAGGAAGGAGGTCAATAAAAATTAAACTGGCTGGTGTTAAGACAAAAAAGGAGGACCAGTCTCAAGATGCTGGAAGAGGGGACAGTGGGTGAAGAAAAAGCTGTGAGTGGAGGGGAGGACCTTTCCCCATCCTTTGGACACACTGGGAAACTGAACAAACCTGCTGTACCTGGAACTGGGTCTGGAGAGTTAAGCTGAATGGGACAAAGCCATGGGCAGTCTGAGGGAGAACCATCCACCTTGGGCCTGCCTAAAAAAGCAGGACTAAAGTGAGAGTCTAGGGTGATGCCCACTGTTTCCAGGAACTCTTCACATTGTGAGACTTCTTCGGGTGAGAGCCCAGAGGCTGAGAGGGAGGGTGTGTCAGAAGGAAAATAAATTGATACTGATTTATATATGTATTGGGATGCGGGTGGCGCTGTGGGTTAAACCACAGAGCCTAGGGCTTGCCGATCAGAAGGTTGGCAGTTCGAATCCCCACGATGGGGTGAGCTCCCGTTGCTCGGTCCCTGCTCCTGCCAACCTAGCAGTTCAAAAGCACAAAGTACAAGTAGATAAATAGGTACCGCTCTGGCGGGAAGGTAAATGGCGTTTCCGTGCGCTGCTCTGGTTCGCCAGAAGCGGCTTAGTCATGCTGGCCACATGACCCAGAAGCTGTACACCGGCTTCCTCGGCCAATAAAGCGAGATGAGCGCCGCAACCCCAGAGTCATCTGTGACTGGACCTAATATATTATATATATATATATATATATATATATATATATATATATATATATATGCAGGTTTTGGTGTCCTCGGGTGTCTTCCCGTGTAAAAGTTGGGGTGTCTAGGCGACGTTTCGACGAGGTCTCACTCGTCATCTTCAGGCTGGTGCTTTCGGCTTCTTGTTACTGGAACAGAGCAGGATCTCAGTGTTTGAGTTCCTATAAATACTGTTGAGGGGGTGTGGTGTATAGCCTCCAATGTTCTGGGCAGAGAGGAAGTTCCCAGGCTAGTGTGCCTTTTCTTCTTTTGTTCCTTAATTACTTGAGGGATATCTTGAGTGATTTCTTGAGTGATATCCTGAGTACCACTTAGGTGGGTCATTAGGTGTGGATTAGTTGCTAAAGTCTTTGTGTCTTGACCTCTTGAACTTTGTGAAGAGTTTTTCTGAGAAGATGGCTGTACTGCACTTAGTTGTGCTCTGGCTTGGCTTCGTGTATAGGGGCGAGCTGTGGTTTTGTGGCCTGTGTCAGCCAGATCTGTATATACACACACACACACACACACACACACACACACACACACACACCTATATATGTATTAGTAACTTTGTATTAATGTAACATATGTGACTGTGTATTTTTGGAATACTTTGTTTACATTCTCTGCTGTTTCTTCCATTTTTTGTACACCGCTTAGAGATGTTTTAAATATGTTAAGCGGTATAGAAATTAAATAATCAATCAATAATCCATGCTGAAGATTACTTGGGTGGCATTATTATTAAACATAATTGTATATCAAGAGCGTGGCAGTGAAGGTTGCCATATTAGGGCTGCCATATTTCAAAAGGTGAACAAAGGTTGTTGAGCCTTTTTTTGCAGGGGCAAAATCTTTTTAAAAGAGAGAGAGTTTTATGTATTTTTAATTAAATTTGCCAAAAATGACACTTCCGACATAGGATGCCATACACCCGGAGTTTCCCAGACATTTAAACTATTTCTTCCTGGATGCTGTTTATGAGGGCAAAATACTGGGGGTGTCCAGGAAATTCTGGACATATGGCAACCCTAATATATCTAGCATGGAGATCTTAAAGATGTTAGGATTTTGCACTGACTGTATCTATTGATTCCCAGAATAAATGTTAAATTGATGTATGTCTTCAATTCTCCACATCACTTAGCAAGACCCATCAGCAATCCGTATCCTCAGGCTTGGAAGATATTCCTCCTGCAAGTCATTACAAGGCAAGATGAGACTGCACCAAAAATTGGTCTTGACCCATACTGGTGCTTGCATTCTCCATTATTTAGAAATGGCTGCAGGAATAGGGAAACCTCTCCATGAGATCTCCACATCTCCCCAGTATCAGGAGCAGCACTTCCCAGGCAGGGATGCCCCCACCATTAAATGGAGTAAATAATTGCTTCGGGCAGCAAATTCTGCTTGGCAGCAGTGGCAGCCTCACAGCCATTTATCGTGACTCTCCCCCTGCTTCTTGTTAATCCCCTCTGTTGTAGCTCAGAGTTATGTGTTAAGCCTCCTATATCTTCTGTAAGCTAGCCTGCTGTTCTCAGGTATACCAGAAGACGCTATCCCATTGTCATTGTAGAAGTAAGATTCCACTTCCAATACCATCAGCTTTTGCTCATGGAATTATATTGGGGAGGGGGCTTTTCCTCTAGAAGTAAAATCTCCTGGGCCAGTCCTAGTCCTGAGTGCTACAAACCCTGGGAAATGTAGTAAGTTCACAAAAGTTTCCAAACTTTGGTTTCCAAAGTTTACTGAAAACTTAGCTTTCATCTCAGACATCTGGGAAACCAGAAGACAATGGCAATGTAATGGATGCCATAGACTGCTTAAAAGAATGACTGCTGGACTAAGAATTTAAATATTTAATTTGAAGAAGTTCAGTGTTTTGTTTTAATTAGATGAACTAATTGCACGCCATTTTTCAACTTAAAGATTAATGGCTTTGCAGATTTGGGAGAATCAATCATTGTGCCAACTTTTCTTTATGGGGTGTGTCTGGTACCTAAAGGAATATTGTGAGGGATATTTTAAACTCCCACCTCTCTCTGTGTGTGTTTTATATAACAAAAATGATGCCTAGCCCCTTGAGCAGAGCATCACCTTGGGTGATATGAACATGGAACAAACTACAAGAGTGGGTATTTTTAATATTCCTTTAGTAACAAGAGAGAACCTGTGGAGATGTTGGCATCTGCATTGTTCCATATACATGCAATGGTGTTTCAGAGCAGGATATTCACAGGGAAACCAAAATGCTTGTTTACAAAGCTATTGTACTACCAACCTTACTGTATGCTTGTGAAGCATGGACCACTTATAAGTGCCATCTCCAACTCCTCGAAAGATTCCATCAACTGTGTCTCCGAAAAATTTTACACATCACTTGGGAAGACAGGCAAACTAATACCAGTGTACTGGAAGAAGCAAAGATCACCAGTGTTGAAGCAATGATTCTTCAACATCAACTTCGTTGGGCTGGTCATGTTGTGTGGATGCCTGATGATTGTCTTCCAAACCAACTACTCTATTCCAAACTTAAAAATGGAAAGCGTAATGCTGGTGGTCAGCAAAAAAGGTTTAAAGACTGTCTCAAGACAAATCTTTTAAAAATGTAGTACTGTATAAACACCAACAATTGGGAAACACTTGCCTGTGAGTGCTCCAATTGGAGAACAGCCTTTACCAAAGGTATCATGGGCTTTGAAGACACTCAAACTCAAGACGCAAGGGAGAAACATGCTAAGAGGAAGGCATGCTTGGCAAATCCACACAGTGATCAACTCCCGCCCGGAAACCAGTGTCCCCACTGTGTAAGGACATGTGGATCTAGAATTGGCCTCCACAATCACTTACAGACTCACTGTTAAAACCGTGTTTATGGAATACAATCTTACTCGGCTGCGAGGGATTGCCAAAGAAAGAAGAAGCTTTTCCCAATGTAATTCTAATGTTAACTTCAAGGGGCTTAACAGTGGCCTGATTCCATGCAAGAGTTTTTATACATAGAAATGTCACCACAAGGTGATGTATTGGCCGGAATCTGCATCTTTTGCTTTCTGCACAGCTGCACAAAATTATAAATGCATGCATATTGAATGGCAAACATTACATTTGTTCAATGTACCTAGCGGAGAAAGAATCAATGTGCCTAATCCATTTCGGAGGAGACAGTGCAAACAGTTAAGGGGAATAGGGTCGGGAGAGAAGAAGAGAGTTACAAATTGCAACTGACTACTGGCAAATCACCGAAAGTTGCCAGTAACAATTGTTTCTAATAGAGGTAAGTGAAATATCAAGGCACCATCTTCAAAGCTGTAGAATTTTATTAGTCAAGAGATCCATTTCCTAATTACTGTCCCCTTAACTTGCTTATCTGACCTTAAAGGTGTTGCTGGGAAGGTCATCAATAAAGACTACCTTTGAAAAGGAGAACAAGCAGTTTAACATAAACAGATGGTTCTGCTGAAGCAGCAAGAGCAGCCCATTGTGATTATAAGCTGGAGCTAGCGCTCTCTTGCATATTCATCATGGAGGCTCACACCCTTAAATCATGCCGTGTTTATATATTGTAGCATCACCATTGATCACATCATAATAATGCAGGGAATAAAATGACTGGAAACGCAGGACAGAATATTTTATGGTGGTGAGAGGTGCTCAGTTGTGCTGAAATGGAAACCTAGAATGGTGGGATCTTGAAACTGCAAGAGATGCACTCCCATCATGCTGCCATTGTTACTATTCTCCCTATTTTCATCCTTATCACCATTTCTCACATCTAATAAAACAAACTGAATGTGATTATCATTGTCATTTTCTATTGAGGTTGAAAGAAATAATTATTTATGACACTAAATTATTTGTCCCGTTTTACGATACTTATCAAATCCTATCAAAAAGAACAGGTGAAATGTTTTAATGTGCGTTGATTTCTATTCTTTGTTAAAGCAAAACATCCAGCATGAAAACACAAATTAATAAATTCAGTACAACTTATTAGAATCAGTCTCTTACAGGTTAAATGAAATGCAAATTAATTTAATCGCCTAACATGTAAGTCTAGATCCTTGAACTTTATACTTTATCAACCGAATCCAAAATCGCGCCACTTTAAAAATTCCGATGATTTGAGATCTGAAGCTTTAAAATGGAAGATTTATTGTTATTTCTCTTCAGCAAAAGCAAAAATCATGAAATGCTGATTGCACCCACACTCGGAATAAAACATAAGGACATGGCTAACTAGTCTTGGGTTCGCTAGGACCAACTTTATTAATTGAAGGTGATGTGAAGGAACTCTTTGTGATCTCTTCCCTCTGTTTAAGAAAGTAAATTCTGCCTTTGCCTGGCTCTCTTTGGGCAGAGTTGTAACTGCTTTCATGACTAGCCTGCTTGTTAGTTACGCAGAGACATTTTTCTCAGGCGGTGCAATGCGGAAGGTGATGGATTTGTGCCCCTTACTGCACAACCCAGCCACCTACCATTTAGCAATTTTTTTTTAATTTCTTTTTTTTGCCAACAACCAAAACACAAACAGTGAAACCCCCCAGGCGGCTGATACATTGGGTATACATAATCAATAATAACATATTCAAATCAACCATATGTACAATTTTATATACGTTAACACTCCTCCATCCACAAGGTTTATTTAACATTTTAATTGCCCCAAATTGTTCAAACCTACCGAAATAATTCAATATCTTCTCAAACAATCCTCCTCTTTCTCACTGACCTTAAACCCTTTCATTTTGTGTATCTTCACAGTTAGATATTCTAAAATTATAATATTATTCAGTTTTTTCCTCCATTGGTTCACCCCTAGCTCTTCATTTTTCCAGTTACTCACTATAACCTGTCTGGCTGCAGTTACCATCAATTTTACCCATTTACATTCCTCTTTTGTTTTTAACTCGGTGCTACTCAGACTAATAAGAACCATTAATTTAGATATTCCCACCTTCCTACCCACAATTCCCGATATTTCTATAAGAATCTGTTTCCAAAATTCATTTAGCAATATGAACGCGGCAACATACATCCACCAATGTCACCGAGTTTCCATCTTGGAGCTAACACACACCTAGACCGTGATTACGCTGAGGAAATGTCACATTAATGAGAAGCAACCAAGCAAAGCACAGATGATGCGGCTGAGAGCAGCTCAGTCTGTTTCTGAGTGAAGAGGAGATAGACCAGAATCAGAAACGATAAAAGGGTCACTTTGAAACCTATCAATCACTTTTGTCACCTGGCCACTGCTGAGATGGTATTTGTCATGGTGTCCTCTGGCTGCCCACTCTTGATGGTCCTGAAGCACAGCAGAGATGAAGGCAGCAACACCCTTGTCTGCCAAGCCACTGGGTTGGAGAAGGAAATATAGATTTTAGGCCGTGTAGAGTTTCTGGTGTGAGACCTCCAACATCTTACAACAGGGATAGGCAATGTGGTGTCCTCCAGACTCAATAGTAGTAGTAGTAGTAGTAGTAGTAGTAGTAGTAGTAGTAGTAGTAAAATAATAATAAATTTATTATTTATACCCCACTCATCTGACTGGGTTTCTGCAGGGACTCTGGGTGGCTCTCAACAGAATATTAAACCATGATAAAACATCAAACATTAAAAAAATTCCCTAAACAGAGTTGCCTTCAGATGTCTTCTAAAAGTCAGATAGTTGTTTATTTCCTTGACATCTGATAGGAGGGTGTTCCACAGGGCAGCTGTCACTACCGAGAAGGTCCTCTGCCTGGTTCCCTGTAGCTTCACTTCTCACAGTGAGGGAACCACCAGAAGGCTCTCGGAGAAGGACCTCAGTGTCCGGGCTGAATGTTGGGGGTGGAGACACTCCTTCAGATACACAGGGCCAAGGCTGTTTAGGGTTTTAAAGGTCAGCACCAACACTTTGAATTGTGCTCAGAAATGTACTGGGAGCCAATGTAGGTCTCATCAGCACAACCACCATAGGCAATGGTTGGTGGGGATGATGGGAGCCGTACTCCAGCAAGATCCGGAGGGCACCATGTTGACTACCCTGCCTTACAATATGCCACACACTCTGAATCTTCTTCATTACTCAACACAATTTCAAGAAGTCCATCAGAACTCTTCACTAATCGATTGCATATGCAATTTGTGACCTGCTGCCTTTAGAATGGACTTCTATCAACTCCAGCATACATTGCAGAAATTCAGAAGTCATGGGCGTGATCGCTACGCCAACATTTTAACAGTATTTGGCAGAAAACTGGCATAAGCTGCCTGCCTCTTCAGAGTTTGCTGCAAACAAAGAAATAGCAGAGAATAGCTAGACTTGGAAGGGTTTACAGAAAGAATGGCTCCCCACCTTGCCCCCGTGTATTAGCAACATTAAAAACAAAGGTTCTTCTCGAGAAAATAAAACTCAATAAGTAAAGGACAAGCCCAACAAAATGGTACACATATTTATAACCACACAACTGGGCTTCTGGCATAATGGGTTACAGTTTCACAAACAATCAATACAAATTATTGGATCTAAAATTACTTTTTGATTACCACTGTGAAAATACAAGCTGTTTGAGTCATTCCTCACACTATTGATTTTACTCTGCTCTGTGTGTGTGTGTGTGTGTGTGTGTGTGTGTGATGTCTTGAGCCTCCATTCTATTGTGAAAAGCCAACAAAATATACAAAGAATCAAACAAGAGACTTTGAGGGAAGTGACAGTTTCTCTTTTCTGTTAATTCGTGAGTTTTGTTCAGTGCTTTAATTTTTTTTTTTTAAAGGAAAACTTTTCAGAGGCAGGCTATACTTCCCAAGCCACAAGAATTTTATAATAAGCTCTTAACTTGTTCATCCATTTTGTGTATTAACCTTTATCACTCAGCAGCAGCTCCTGTCGTGTGGCACTTTGCTTCCTGCTGGTTCCCATAGCAATGATCAGGTCAGCTGTTGTGGAAGAGACCAATATGCTAGTGCCAGTTGTCAAGGCTAGCAAATGGGCTGCTTAATTTTTCTCCCTTCGCTGTCAAGTTGTCAAACATTAGGCTGTTCCCGAGTCTAATTTCTCAAGAGGAAAAATGTTGTGGCTACAGAAGTGGAGGAAGTGAAAACAGGAGAAAGGAGAAGTGTTGCTGCTTCAGAAGCTTAGCCAACCCCTTGTGGTGGAGGACAACAATAATATTAATAGGTAATAACAGGCTCCATGTAGAGTGCTGTATGCACTGCAGAGTAGTAGTAATAGTGGTAGTAGTAGTAGTAATAAATAATAATAATAATAATAATAATAATAATAATAATAATAATAATAATTTATTTATATGCCACCTATCTGGCTGGGTTTCTCCAGCCACTCTGGGCGGCTTCCAACAGAATATTAAAATACAACAGTCTATTAAACATTAAAAGCTTCCCTAAACAGGGCTGCCTTCAGATGTCTTCTAAAAGTCTGGTAGTTGTTTTTCTCTTTGACATCTGGTGGGAGGGTGTTCCACAGGGTGGATGCCACCACCGAGAAGTCCCTCTGCCTGGTTCCCTGTAACTTCACTTCTCGCAGTGAGGGAGTCGCCAGAAGGCCCTTGGTCCAGCTCTTAGCATTCCCCCTCAGAAAAATGTGTCTTTGTGGAAGGCAGTGGGGGAAGTCTGACTTGGACCTCCATGTGTATGAGACGCCATGAGGATTAGCTGAGTCACTTCTTGCATTAAGTGAAGGAACGGGGAGCACCTCACCTGCTCCATGGGGGAAAGGTAGCAAGCCAGAAAATTACCATACCTTCCCATGTATAAGACTATGTTGCTGTCTTTAAAAATCATGCTAAAAAGTGAGGGTCATCTTATAGATGGGTAGTGCATAGGGTGGATATTTGATTGGTTGCTGCCACAGCTGTCAGCGGCTACTGTGCATGTTATTGGTTGCTGCATCAGTGGGTGGTGTTGATTGGCTGAAGCTGTGGCAATTGGACGGTCGATTGGCAGCTTCTGCCAGCGAGGGGACAGATGTGATGCAGATTTTGTAACATGTGAGGGTGAGGGATTTTCGGCAATCCCCCCTAAAAAAGCTCAACAACCCTGGGTAATCCCCCCCAAAAGCTAAAAAACTCTGTACCATCTCCCCTCATTTTCTTAAATTTTAGTCCCCCCAAATAGGGGGGATCTTATACATGGGGGCATCTTATAGATGGAAAGGTATGGTATTTAGACTGGCAGAACATATTTAGGCCATAATCCTATACCCCCTTATCTGGGAGTAAATTGGGAGTATTGGGTCTTACTTGGGAGTCAAAATGCATAGAATTGCACTATTACTCCACTTTACATGGAAGTTAAGGATAGAAAGATTATTCGCACGTACACCAACACAACCTTTTACATTTAGGTCATTCTTCCATCACTTGATGACATGCACCTGAATCTGAGAGGCAAGGAGGGAGCTGCAGACCAAGATCGGTAAAGAGGTACTAAGGGGACCCCAGGCTACTTTAAATGAATTGAAATCTCAAGGGCCTGATAAGCTGCACCCCGTGAGTTTGTGGAAGTCATCTCAGAACCTCTTATCTTTAATCTTTGAGAATTCTTGGAGAACAGGTGAGAGTCCCTGAAGACTGGAAGCAGGCAAATGTCTGCATTTTAAAAAAGGGGGGAGGAGAAGACCCAGGTAACTGCTGACCAGTGTACAGCAGTCAAAACTGCTCACAAAAGAAGAAAATTGCTGTATATCTTCTCCCACCCAGTTGCTGTTTTTAATATGTTCTCTGTTGTTCTTGATCAGGGGTCTGCAAACTTTTCGTGGCTTGGGCCGGTTCACGGTCCCGCAAACACCGCGGTGGGCTGGAATATGTGTGTGTGCACACGCACGAAAGCGCAAAGGCTATTTCCGGCGCTCCTTCTGGCATGGAGGAGGCATGCGCAGCTTCCCATTGGCTGTAGGAGCTTCCTGCAGCCAATGGGAAGTTGGCCAGTGTCGTGAAGAAGAGAAGAGTTTGGATTTGATATCCCGCTTTATCACTACCTTAAGGAGTCTCAAAGCGGCTAACAATCTCCTTTCCCTTCCTCCCCCACAACAAACACTCTGTGAGGTGAGTGAGGCTGAGAGACTTCAGAGAAGTGTGACTGGCCCAAGGTCACCAGGCAGCTGCATATGGAGGAGTGGGGAATCGAACACAGTTCACCAGATTACACGTCCACTGCTCTTAACCACTATACCACACTGGCTCGTGGAAGGAGGTTCTCACTCTGCTCCGCACCGGTTTAGCGTGGTGCATGGGAGCCAACCGAGTGGGCGGCGAGGGCCCCCAAGCCGGCAGTGGGGGTCCATGGGCTGGTTAAACGACCCCCATGGGCCACTTTGGCCCATGGGCCTTAGATTACCATCCCCTGTTCTTGAGCCTGCTGTGAATACTCAGGCTGTTTTTGACCATCCCTGCATATTTCTCTTGTTTGCATATACAGGGTGATTTGGGCTTTCAACTGCTTTTGAAGTTTTTATTTTATTATGCTTAGATGCTAGTAATGCCTGAACGGTGGTATATTATAAATCCTTTAAATTAATAAATGCAATGAATAAAGTGGGTTGTAAAACTATCCCAGTCTGAACAGGGGCCATTAGTTTAGTAATGCCTGGAAGTTGGTATATTATTCATCTTCTTTAAAAATAAATACATTAAAAACAGTGGATCATAATCTGAACTGGACTCAGAGAATAAGGAGGTGAATCAGGCTCAGTTTGAGAATAGCCATTCTCCCCTATTAGGCAACGCATGTGTATGTATTTTATGTGGTACCTGTATTTGTCAGACGTGTTGTTTTTCACCCAAGCAAACTTCCCTTCCTTTCCTACAGGCTGGTTAGCTGTTGCATCCCAATTTCACAACCTTGACTGCTCGGGGCAACCATATATTTAATGAAATCTGCTAATAAATCTCAAATTCGCTTTGAGTAAGCAGTCCTGCTGCAGACTCAGCTCTCTGTTCCTTGACTTTACTAGAGTCCAAATAAGATTTGTACTTTGACAGGGTAAGCATTTACTTTATCAGAAAGCATATTAGCGTGGGCATGTCTCAGCATAATGTGTACCAAATCAGAGGGTATGACTAATTTGTTCTGCTATTAAGTGGATGATAAAATGATTTAGACACATATAAATATATATGGGGCACTGGGCACTTTTAGGAATTACATGTTGTGTATCTCATCCTAACTCTGTCAGAGTCTGGGAGCTTTTTATATGCTAAATGACATTTACAGGAAATACAAGGCTTTTGCCCAGAACTTGGATATGTTTACCTAAGAAAAGAGAAACTGTTGGAAAATAAGCATTCCCTAGTGTTTAAAACCTACAAGCGTCTACCATGAATTCTGTTACATGTGACTGTTTGCTTTCTTGTGTAATATTGTGCTGAAAAAAGTGGCTTCGGGTTGCATTTTTTCGGGTTACGGACCGCCAAAACCCAGAAGTACCAGAACGGGTTACTTCTGGATTTCGGCGGTCATGCATGCGCAGAAGTGCTAAATCGTGTTTTGTGCATGCACAGAAGCACCAAATCAAAACCGGTGCATGCACAGACGTGCCGCTGTGGGTTGCGGATGCTGCAGGTTGTGAATGTGCATCCCGCACAGATCACGTTCGCAACCTGAGTGTCCACTGTACTTCAGAGGCAGATTTAGGGGAATATGAACCGTTTGTTTTCACTGGATGTGAACCCTCAGGGGCGCTGGGGCGGGGATGATGACAAAACTCTGCTGTCAAATGGTTTGCGTGAGATGGGAGATGCTGAATTTGGGCACCGCACAGGGCGCTGCTGAAATTTGAGACCCCAGTGTCTGACACTAGACCAGTGGCGTAGCGTGGGTTGTCAGCACCCGGGGCAAGGCAAGTAATTTGTGCCCCCTAACCCGTGGATTTGGGCCCCCTAACCCTAACCCCCAGATGTTGCACCCGGTGCGGCCGGCCCCCCCTGCACCCCTCACGCTACGCCACTGCACTAGACACTGGTGTGTGTGTGTGTGTGTGTGTGTGTGTGTGTGTGTGTGTGTGTGGAGTAGCAAAAAGATGTCAGCAAGGGTGCCAGGTAGACCTACCTGCGACACCTCCCCTCTCTTCCCCACCCCAGTCCAGGCTGTCAGTGACTTTAGTGACTGGTAGTGGTTACTGGGGAAAAGCCCTTCTCAGTGATGAAACTCTGATCAACAGAGAGACCTGCTTGGTGCTACTTGTTGGTACCAGGCAAATACATTTGTGTTTTATCTTGGCCGCGTTTGCTGTTTTTAATCCCGATCTACTGATTCCACTTTTGTTTTCGTATAGTTTTCTGTGCTTTAAAGTTGTTTTATGCTTGGGAAGTTTTGTTAGCCACAGTGTGGATTTTGCTGAAAGGATTATTTAAATCCTTTAAATAAGTAAGTAAGTAAATAATGTAAATTATTTGAATGCATGGAGGGAATTTCTGAAATGGGCTTTAGTTCCGTGGGTATGTGGTGTTTTTTTTTAAAAAAATGAAGATTAAGTGGGTTGTGACACTCTTGGATTCTTTTTGACAAGACTAATTTCATCGCTGGTTTTCAGGGGAATTCTGAACTTTTGCAGCATCCTTGGGCTTGGTGGTTTGAAACAAATAAGTTACCCATCTTGTCATTTCTAATCATTACCTTTTCATTCTTTTTTTACCTCAAATTTCTAATTGTAAGCCAGCCATCATTTCCCCCAAAAAATAAGGAACTTCCAATCTGTGGAACAAAAACCCTTTGTTTCTAACCTATCATCTCCTACAGATATTGTTTTACTGCAAGAAAAACAATGACATTGTATTTGTTATGCCACGGGCAGTTCAGATTAATGTTCCTGATACTGCCTAAAGAATTAAAAGACACCTCAAGAACAGGAAAATGTGCTCAGATTTTGAAAAGCGGAAAACTGTACATGCATGCACATCTACAGCACATGAGGGCTCCCATTAGTAGAACACAGGTAGCCCCTAGTCATTGTCTGCCCATCTCCCGAGTTGGTACAGCCTGTTTTACATCTATGCATTGGTTTTCCATGGAACTGAGACTGATGGGCAATTGGAGGCCTCAACTGCATTGTTCATGTACAAGTAAGCAGGTACTTGTTCAGTGCATGAATGTCAACATGGGGGGGGGGGAACTACTGAGGTAATGTGGTTTTGGTGATGAGGCTAGGAGTGCAGCTGGGCCTGTGCAGGGCGGCAGCGGGGGGGGGGGGGAGAGGCTCAGAAGGTTAAAGTCAGGAGTCCAGGTTTCCAGCTTGATAACACAGTAAGTGTAGTTCTAGTTACAGGTAGGTAGCTGTGTTGGTCTTCCGTAAGGTAAAGGTAAAGGGACCCCTGACCATTAGGTCCAGTTGTGACCGACTCTGGGGTTGCGACACTCATTTAGCTTTATTGGCCAAGGGAGCCGGCGTACAGCTTCCGGGTCATGTGGCCAGCATGACCAAGCTGCTTCTGGAGAACCAGAGCAGTGCACGGAAAAGCCGTTTACCTTCCCGCCGGAGTGGTACCTATTAATCTACTTGCACTTTGATGTGCTTTCGAACTGCTAGGTTGGCAGGAGCAGGGACTGAGCAATGGGAGAAACAAAATAAAAAAAATTCCTTCCAGTAGCACCTTAGAGACCAACTAAGTTTGTTATTGGTATGAGCTGTCGTGTGCATGCACACTGACAAAGATCAAGACTCCTTTCTCTCCATTCCCCTCCCACTTTCTTCCAGCCCAGGGCAGCCCTGCCCTCTGCCTCAAAGCACATCACATAGGGCTGAGCCTTAGCGGTGGCAACCTCTTCATCCTCACCCACTCTCCAGCAGCGGCTATGAGCTGCCCAAGGGAGGGGGCCAGCTGCAGCGGCCATGGGGAGGCCGCAGGTTGTTTCCTTGCTACCACTGCCACTGGGAACAGGGGCCAGCTCATCCTCCTCTTTGAGCTTGGTGGCAGGGAGAAATAGGGGCATTCCAGGTTCAAATCAGAAGCCGGGTTGGCTTTCATAATTCCTGGACTACCCCTGGAAAATCGGGACGCTTGGAGGGTACGTGATAGCTGCCTTTCTACTCTACTGAATACTCCCAATTTAACATTGTCAGTATGTGACTACAGTTGGATCATAAGCAACAGGAAGCAGACTTCTCTCTATGCATTGCTCCTTACATCATTTCAAAATTGATGGGGTTCCAGTTCTCGAATTTCCCGACCATTCATGTCATATATCATAATCATCTCCAAACTGTCCTTGAGCTAGAAGGGAAAATGCGCAGAGGCACCTGTATAGTCAATCTACAACCTTCCTTCCCTATTACAGCAGATGGAACATCAATGTGAATGTCCATCTGCCACTGGCTAAGATGTCTGTCTATTGTATAATTAAAATGAAAACTTACCTTATAGAGATCCTCTCTGCCTGTCTCATTTATACAGACTCTCTCCACGAGGTCAGCTCTTCCTCTGACATTACAAAAACTGCTTTCAGGCCTTCAGCTGCATTTAGTTTCATAAGAGCCACTAGGAACTTGTACACTTGACCTGGCATTTGCTGCCTCGCTGCAGCAGGCAGCACACTGTCATGTGCAACAGAGCCTCAACATCTGCACACCCAGGTGGACAAAGCCATGGAAAGTTTCCAGCTAAGTGAGCTTTGAGTTTTGTCAAACTTCTATGGAACTGATCCAGTCACCCTCCTATTTGGAGGCACTATCTCATACACACACACACACACACACACACACACACACACACACACACACACATTTTTATTGATTTTTTAACATATCCGTTCCAACAGTTCATACAACATATCTTCTCATCTTATTCAATGTTTTAGACTTCCATCAACACCTCTGATGATTTTCCATTCTTTATCACTTATTCTGCATTTCTTTATTTCTATATTGCATTTAATTGTCCTTAACTAATAATTCTTTTCATAGTCTTTCTTGTAATATTTCAGATAATCGACCTTGCAAAACCTCTTGCAGCCCTACTAGCGTAATCTGTTCATCACAATTACTTTTCAAATAATTCATATATTTACTCCAGTCCTCTAAGAATCTCTGATCCCACAGGTTTCAAATCCTTCCTGTTAATTTATCTAATTCTGCATAGTCCATCAACTTCATCCTCCATTCTTCTTTTGTCGGTAATTCTTCTTGCTTCCAGCTTGGAGGTACTATCAATAGAGATCTGAGTCATTATCCACATGTACAAAGGAAACGTTGAGAAGGGAATGTGGGACCATGGTGCTGACCTCATCCCAACACTATGTACCACCGGCTCTGTCCCCTTGACGTTCACGAATTCAGTGTGACATAGCAGACCCTCCAAGTGTCCCTATTCTCCAGGGACAGTTCCAGATTTACAGAAGCCGTCCTAGTTTCTGATTTGATCCCAGAACGTCCCACTTTTCCTTAGGACCTCCTTATTTTCACCAAAGAAATCTTGGCGGGTATGGAGTTATGCAACCCCTAAGCCAAGGAGAGAACTATACAACCATCAGAAGATATCTGAAAACAGCCCTGTATAGGGAGGGTTTTTTAATGTTTAATATATTATTATGTTTTTATATATGTTGGAAGCCACCCAGAGTGGCTGAGGCAGCCCAGTCAGATGGGCAGGGCAATAATAATAATAATAATAATAATAATAATAATAATAATAATAATAATAGACCAGGACATCCCTATTTTCATCAGAGAAATGTTGGAGGGTATGCAATAGGTCACCAACACATGAGCAGGTGAACATATATAAGTTCTCCACATGATTGGGAACTTGCAATGCACATTTATGGCTTGGTTGTGCACTGTTATCTTATAGTGCATAAGGACATTAGCCCAGTTTCAACTACCATAAATGACAATGTTTACCCTGTGACTAAGGCAAAGACCTTTCTCACTGCCTTGTTCTTACATTAGTGGAAATGCCAGGGACAGCACCTAGGATCTCATAAATGCAAGCTCTGTCCCTGAACTATGGCCCTTTTCCACAAATACTAGGGAATCGCCCCATTTATTTCGTAAAATTCAATCGCAGCCTTAGAGTAAAAAGACTATAGAGACTGACGCAGATACATTCAGGTAGAGTTGTCTAAAACCAGCTTGCGTTGTAACTATTTTATATGCCAATTCCAGTAAGTGCTGTAAGCTCTCATGACCAGTAAAACACTCTGCACATTCCTCATTAAAATACATTTTACATGTGAGCATTATTTTTCATTATAATTGTGTTGTAATACCCCAGTCCAAGATTGCATGAGCACTCTTTTTTTCTTCTTTTTTTGCAACTGTCAACTGACTCATAAGTTGAAATGTGATATTATGCTCCAGGTCTCTGTGATGGCTTTGGTAATTTAACAAATGTTACAAGCGTGAAAATTAAAGCTAAAAGCAAGCACCATTTCCCTGTGCAACTGGGTTAGTTAGTTTCTTTCTTTCTCTCTTCCAGTGTTAATGTTCAAGAGATGTGGTGTTTCTTGGCAGGAAACACATTATTAACCCAAAGTAGTGTAATTCCTTTGAGACTTTATATCTAAAGAACCTAACAATCACAGCTGGAAGCACATACTGCTGCGGTTAAGGGCTAGAAATAAGTTGTATCCACTACCACTTTGATTCTAGACAAAAATCATTTACTGGAAGATACAAAGTAAAAACACAAGCATGCACAATTATGTCTCTGTGTTGGTTTGGAGTGTGTGTGTGTGTAAGCAAATTATATACTGCTTAATTACATTGGCCCAGATTCAGCATTCTCTAACCACCAGCACAGGCATTGTTGGGCTAGCATAAGGGCAAGAATAATGGTTGCACAGTATGAAAAACAACTCAACAGTGGCTCTAGCAGAACTTTGTTGTGCAACTGGTTCTGCATCAGGAAGCATTGGGGCTGGAGCAATCTGTTTCACAACCAGTCACAAGAACCATGCTGGCTTCCTGCAACTTCTCTTGTGCAAGCCATTTCAGTAGTGTAAGGTTACCAGATGTCCCCGTTTCCCAGGGACAGTCCCAGGATTTACAAATCAGTGCCCATAAAAAATCCATTGAAGTTGAAAAGTGTCCCCGGATTCATTGAAAAACATCTGGTAACCTTACACTAACCCTGTTTAGGGAAGTTTTTTTATGTCTGACGCTGTATTGTTTTTAATATTTGGTTGGAAGCTGCCCAGAGTGACTGGGGAAACCCAGACAGATGGACGGGGTATAAATTATTATTAGTAGTATTAGTATTAGTATTACACTAGTGCAGCTAGTACACTACTAAGGGACTTTAACTTAGTGCAGCACTCAAGTCCTCCCATTAGCTTTCAATGGGATGAAAATAAAAATCACTTAAAATTATAAAATCATAATTCAGTTACAATGCCTGCTGGAATAATAATAAGTCTTCAGTAGGCTCTGAAAATTCAACAGGAAGCGGATCTGTCTAACCTCTGTTGAACTGCATAAAATTGGGCCCACAATTCTGAACACATGGCTCCTGGTAGATATGGGCCATGCCTTTGAGGCATGCGGTGAGGGGCAACTAACAGTAACTAAGGACCTCAGAGACAGTTCTCTTTCTCAAGCACTAGGAGGAAGAGCTTGCATTGCCTACAAACAGCCACCCAATCTTAAACAACTCCTCACCCACCATAATACAGCAACCAGACTTAACATGGACACTGGTACCAGAGCCTGCAGTAAACCCAGATGCCAACTTTGCTGCCACATACACCCAGACAACACCATCACTGGATCCAACAACATCAAACATACCATCTCAGGACTATTTAATTGCTCATCTTCTAACATTGTGTATGTCATCAAATGCCAGCAGTGCCCTTCAGCTCTCTATATTGGACAAACAGGCCAAACCCTATGCCAAAGGATAAATGGACATAAATTGATATCAGGAATCACAAGACAGAGAAGCCAGTATGAGAATACTTCAATCTCCTAGGACATTCAATACAGGATCTCAAAGCAGCTGTCTTATTACAAAAGAATTTCAGAAATAGACTTGAAAGAGAAGTTGCCGAATTACAACTTATTACTAAACTGAATACTATGGAGAGACCTGGTCTGAATAGAGATATTGGATTCTTGTCTCATTACATGTGCTAAAGCTATTTTTGGGCATGTGCATACTATCCCTTGCTTTTTCCTGTAGGACTAATTGCAGTCGTTAACAGTCGTCAACAGGTTTACCATACCCATTGAGTCAATCAGCCATCTCCTACTAACCTTCTGAGAAAAACTCCACCCCACCATCCCACTATATATAAGGGTCTGGTGACTTCTGTTTCCTTGTATCTGAAGAAGTGTGCATACACACAAAAGCTTATACTGTACCCAGAACAAACTTAGTTGGTCTCTAAGGTGCTACTGGACAATTTTTTATTTATTTATTTCGACTACGTCAGACCAACACTTCCTGAATCTAAAGACCTCTGCATTTGTGCAGTGATATAAGGAGTCAGTAGGTCCTTGAGGTATCCTGCATCCAATTTATTAAAAGCCATGCAAATTAATATGAAAACTTTGAATCTGGCCCAGTAACCTAAAGCCAGCCAGCACAAGTTTTGGAGCACCAGAATTCTGATAGTCCATACCCTGCAAATGTCCCCGGAGAACTGGGACATCCCTTTTTTTTTCCTACGAGAGCATAGCTGCCATTTTGGGCGCCATGATTCTTGTGCAATTTCACATGAAATCTCAACCCAAAAAAGCACTTTTCGGGGGGGGGGCACAATTTCATGCGGTGCTCAAAACCATGTGTTTTGGGATGCTGTGAGAGCACAGCGTGTCCCGGTTTTGGGACTCATCATGTTGGAGGGTAGGATACTCTACTCCCACTAACAGTCTAGATGTAGCATTTTGTAGCACCCAGAGTCTCTGTGCCAGGTCCAAGGGCAGCGTCACACAGAGCACATTGCAATGATCAGGTCTTGCCACATTGGCAGATAGCCATGCATGGGTAAGGTCACTTAAAAAGGAGGAATAGAGAAGCTGCCTTGGACCAGGTCAGGCTATATTGTCATTCTGTTCCAGCATTGTCTATTCCAGGGATAGCTAATATGGTGCCCTCCAGAAGTTGGCTTGGCCTCGACCGGCAGAGAGGAATTGAGAGAGAATTAAGAGCCTCGGATGTGAGATCTCCAGGCTAAACAGTATATTGAGACTGATGGACATTTGTTGGGGACTGAAACCGGGAAAAGGGTGGGTGGAGCCTGGGAATCCAAAGGGTATATAATTATAATTTGTGCTGTTTTTATTTGGTTCTGCTATTTTTATGGAAATTGGGAAAGTCGTGGAAGGGAAATTTTGGTCGACTTTAGGAAAAATATTTAAGAATGAATAATGAGGTATAAGTATTGATGTTGAAGTTTGGATAAGTCAAAACTGGTTTTTAAAATGGTTTAAATTAAATGAAAATAAGGTTTGCAAAATAAATTGAGGAAATGGAAGAAAGAAGAAAAGTAAAATAATAACATGTTAGAATAAATTATTAAGTTAAAGTGGAGAAATAAGTTAAGGACTTGCTGAGCTGATAATTTAAATTGGAATACAAGAAGGGGAGGTGTGAGGAGGTCTGAGAAACAAGTTAAAAGAAAATAAGTAATTGAAATTTTATGTGTTTTTAATTGTTTTTAAGTTTTGGATTTTTGTATTTTTGTTATTTTTTGTCTATTTTTGTTTTTGTGTGGTTTTTGAAAATGCTAATAAATATTCATTAAAAAAAAAGAAGAAGTTGGCTTGGCCTATAACCAGGGATGATGGGAGCTCCAGTTCAATGACAGTCGGAGGGTTCCATGTTGGTTATCCGGATGTAGGTCAATGTGCAATGGTTCTCTACAGTCTCAAGCACATCAGATCATCCCTGGGGAGGCTACGTAAGACCTTCTGTATACAATTCATGCACATTACCACTCATATACAGTATGAATGCAAATCCTTAACTGTGACAGCCACTATATATAGATCTGAAAGGCTCCTTAGATTTTCTTGCTTGTTTAAAAATAGTTTTCCCCTTCCCATTGCTGCACTGCAGACTGAGTAAGCATTGTGTTTATGTGTATTCTCAGTGGGGGCTCTATTTTGCAGAATGATGCTCAGGGGCTGGAAGTAAAATACTGCTGTTGCGGCAACAAGTGAAACATGCAGTGAAAGGTTGCAATATGGTGTCCTCTTGTTCAGGGCTCCAGATAGGACTTCTTTCAGGATACTCCATTCCATACTCCCCACAGCCATTTTCTGTTTCTTTTCTCCCAACAGGCAGCATGCCATGCCCGTTACATATGCTCACTCCTCAGTTCCCATGGGACTTTGAAACATGAGTCTACACTTCTGCAAACCTTATGATTCCCTCAAGCCTGCATTTTGAATTATGATGTTTTCTTCATCAACTTTTTGACAAAGGACGTGGGTGATTTATAGAAATCTATTATTCCTGACTATTGGACCCACTATTGGTTTTGTCCACTCGGTCTGCTGGAGCCTGTCTTTGCATGCAGGAGAAGTCCCTAACTCAATGAGGGTTTGATGCCAATAATAATAATAATAATAATAATAATAATAGATTACTTATACCCCACCCATCAGGCTGGGTTTCCCCAGCCACTCTGGGCAGCTTCCAACAAAACACTAAAATACATTGGCTACCCTCGTGAAGCTGAGGCTCCAATACTTTGGCCACCTCATGAGAAGAGAAGACTCCCTGGAAAAGACCCTGATGTTGAGAAAGATGGAGGCCACAAGGAGAAGGGGACAACAGAGGACGAGATGGTTGGATAGTGGTCTCGAAGCTACCAGCATGAGTTTGACCAAACTGCGGGAGGCAGTGGAAGACAGAAGTGCCTGGCGTGCTCTGGTCCATGGGGTCACGAAGAGTCGGACACGACTAAATGACCAAACAACAACAACAACCCTCGTTTGGTTTGGACATCCAGTCAAAGCTGTTTCCTAGGGTGTGGCTGCTGTCACATGCTGACAAGAAGCATGGGGTGTTATGGGAGGGGCACTGTCACTGGTGGGTGACATGTCATGCTCCTTCTGGGGTAATAATAATAATAATAATAATAATAATAATAATAATAATAATATATTATTTATACCCTCCCATCTGGCTGGGTTTCCCCAGCCATTCTGGGTGGCTCCCAACAGAATATTAAAAATACGATAAAACATCAAACATTAAAAACTTCCTGTGCTGGTCCCGGGGGGTAAGGTACCGTGGGTGTAAGCAGAGTCCACGCGAAGAGGGGCGAGGTCCGAGGCGGAGAACCGGGCGAGGAACAGGAACGCTGGAACAGGAGGCTGAGCAGGGAACAGGAACACCGTTATGGTCAGGAACAGGAGGCCGAGCAGGGAACAGGAGCACCGGATGGTCAGGAACAGGAGGCCGAGCAGGGAACAGGAGCACCGGATGGTCAGGAACAGGAGGCCGAGCAGGGATCAGGAACACAGGAAGGTCCGAAGCCAACAACGACGTTGCTCCCGCAACCTGGGGCCGGGCTGACTGGGCTTTTATCCTCTTCTAAGGCCGGGGGCGGTCCCGGCCCCCAGGAGCCCCGCCTCCTCTGGCCTTAAGGCGAGCACTCCTCCTGGGGGCAACCAGTTCCCTTCGCCTCTCTGCCCTAAGCCTCTGCAGATCAGGAGAGGCCGAAGGGTTACTGGGCCCTGGAGGAGGCTCACCTGTAGCCACTGAGTCGTCAAGCCCCTCTGGGGCCAGAAGGGTTTCACCTGGGGCCAGCTCCTGGTGCTCTGCCACAGGTGCAGGCTCTTCAGCATCTAGGCCTTGCCCCAGTTCAGCCGGCCCTGGAGGCGGGGACTCCTGTGCAGGCTGGGATTCCTCTGGTTCATCCTCTGAATCGGAATCCCAGGCCATCACACTTCCCTAAACTGGGCTGCCTTCAGATGTCTGTCTTCTAAAATCAAATGGTTGTTTATTTCCTTGACATCTGATGGGAGGACGTTCCACAAGGCAGGCGTCACTAACAAGAAGGCCCTATGCCTGGTTCCCTGTAACCTCACTTCTTGCAGGGAGGGAGCCGCCAGAAGGCCCTCAGAGCTGGATCTCAGTGTCCGGGCAGAACGATGGAGGTGGAGACACTCCTTCAGGTCCACTGGGCAAAGGCCATTTAGGTCTTTAAAGGTCAGCACCAATGTTTGAATTGTGCCCAGAAAGGTAGTTTGTTCACATTTTATAGGAGCCAACTCCTAGGGGCCGTAACCCTCACAAAAAATATTTGAGGAAACCAGCCCCCCCAAATAGTTGATGGGCATTCCCAATCAAATGGCGTGTGTGCACTGTGTCATATGATTGATTGTGATGGGTGGGGCTTACCTGGGTCCTCACAATATTTTATTCAAGTTGGTATCCCTGCCACCTTTGGTCCCCAACCTGCACTCATATCAGCTCCAGTTTGCTATATGTCTCAGTGAACTAACCTCACTGCACCCAGAGAATCTGGAGTACAATTTCTTCAGGGATTTGGGGTGTCTGCAGTCTTCCTTCCCTGAGTTAGCCTCCCACTCTTCCTCTGACTTGGGGCACTCCTTCCCCAAGTGTTTTCTTCTCTCCGGTCAACCCTTGTGGTCCCCTCCTTACCTTTGCTGTGGGTGGGCGGGCGAGGAGACAGCAAACCTTTATGCACATCTTTGGGCACACTGGGATGCAGAGCCATAGAGGAGTCAACTACTGCATGCTCAGTAGTTGCTTAGTGGGATATATAAAAGCCGGAAAGACTGTCTGCAGACAAACGTCGGCTCCCTCGGCCAGTAAAGCGAGATGAGCGCCGCAACCCCAGAGTCGGTCACGATTGGACCTAATGGTCAGGGGTCCCTTTACCTTTACCTTTTTAATACTGGCTTTCCCCCTCTGAATGCATCATGTTCTATCCAGTGTTGCTTTTTTAAAAAAGGTAAAGGACCCCTGACCATTAGGTCCAATCGTGACCAACTCTGGGGTTGCGGCGCTCATCTCGCTTTATTGGCCGAGGGAGCCGACGTATAGCTTCTGGGTCATGTGGCTAGCATGACTAAGCCGCTTCTGGTGAACCAGAGCAGCACACGGAAACACCATTTACCTTCCCACCGGAGCGGTACCTATTTATCTACTTGCACTTTGACGTGCTTTCGAACTGCTAGGTTGGCAGGAGCAGGGACCGAGCAACAGAAGCTCACCCCGTTGCGGGGATTCGAACCGCCAACCTTCCGATCGGCAAGCCCTAGGCTCTGTGGTTTAACCCACAGCGCCACCTGCGTCCCTAAGCCAGCATTAATTAGGCTTAAATTATGTTATGTTAGAAATATTTGATTTCATGATGACAAAGGGCTGGGGGGGGGGGGAGAGAGACCGTTGCTGATGCACAACATTTGATGTGCTTGAGAGGTAGCATATTGGCAAAAGTTTACAGAGTTTGAAGGATAAGCCAAAGCCAGTCTATAAATAATATTAAGCAGGGCCTCATCCCTCCTCCCCTCCCAGTGTACTGTCGCCTGCATTCTACTAATAAATCTGAAAAGGGGATAGCTCAGCTGATATTTCAAAACCTTTTGCAACAATGTACACACCGTATTTTTTCCCTTGCAGTTGACTGCCTGCCTCCCTTTATTACCCCTCACGACCCCCCTCTACCCCATACTGGGAAGCAGAGTTCCAAAAGTGTGTTATATCACTTGTAGGCAACGTCATAAATCTTTTTAGCAGGGAACTTTTTTTGCTGCAGTTTAACAGTGATACATTTCAACCTCTTTCGACATCTAAGGGCTGTGTGTATGAGTCAGTCAGAGAAGGGGTGGGAAAAGAAACCAACAAACATATCTAAAATAGCAATCCTTGCCCAGGGAACCGGAGAACCTCATGGGGATATGGCAAAGGCTTAAAACAAAAGAGACCCAGGAAATCCAAAGCAACAAGGTTAGGCGCTTCTGCGGTTTATGTTCCTCACAGGTAAGTAGTGGATTGAAAGAGGTGTTTGAAACGGCCTCTGCTGTCGAGGCTTGAGGAGCATCTGAGGATACATCATCATTCTTTGCACCTGTATTTTATTTATCAGGAGATTTTTGTGAGGTGGGCTGAGATTTAGACTGCCTAGAGACCTGCACGGGGTTTAATCCGGTACGGATTATTATTATGCTGAAGGAGAAGAAGAAGAAGAAGAAGAAGAAGAAGAAGAAGAAGAAGAAGAAGAAGAAGAAGAAGAAGAAGAAGAAGAAGAAGAAGAAGAAGAAGAAGAAGAAGAAGAAGAAGAAGTTCAGTCTAGTTCTGGTACTCAAAACCAATTCACTGGCTTGGATTTAATTCTGTAGCCCTGTATAATAGGCATTTGTTATCTGGCTTGAATTAATATGCAAGAGGGAAGGAGGAAACAAACTCAACGATAAATGCATAAATAAAACTGCTGCAGCCTAGGAAGCTGAGATTTATTTAAAGAATTTGGTTATTGTTTTTGGAGCTTTCTATTGACTGTGTTCCTAGGATCTTTCTAGTCCTTCTTTTCTTTTACAGTAATTCTGAACTATTCTCCACAGATTTATTACAGCAATTAGCATTCTCTCCACCCAGTTTTATGGCTTCTCGTTCTTTTAACCAATTCAGCTTCCTTAAGCAAATTGGCACTGGCCACTTGGTTTTCACCTACCTTATAGCAATCATCACAACTTTGTAAGGTCTGGCGTTAGGCCCTGGAATAGTGATGGGGGGAGGGGAGGTGCGACCATCCCCTGCCCCTCCATGCTCTAGGGTATTCCGTTAAAGGAATCTGGGGGTCTGGATCTTGTCCGAAGCCTGGGGAAGGGCTAGGGCCATGCCATGACCCCAGCGGGAACCCAGGGGGGCTCGAGTCGTTCCGTATCGGCAGGGCCCCCCTACTGGTGGTTTACTCTTCCAGACTTCTTGCAAAGCCACTTCCGCCCTGCAGAGGAGGTGGGGTTGCGGGCTGCACGCCCTCACCACGCGCATGGTGGCTGGAGACCAGCCCCCGCGTGGTTGGGGGAATCCCCAGCCACGCCACCCCCTGGCCAGACATTCAGCTGGCTCTGGGGGCATGGCCTGCCCTATTTAACACAGGTGCGGCCAGGCTTCTCCCTCTTTTCCTACCTACCAGCTGTTCCTGTTTGTCGGAGATCTTATTGCCGCGTTGCCTGCTCTGGAGCACTTGCGCCTCCTTGTTCTTTTGCTTTAATTTTCCCCTTCGCTTTTAGGTGCCGTGCCTGATGCTGCCTGTCTTTTCTGGCTGCTGCTTTCCTCCTTAAGCGCCACAGTTTGCCGTTTGCCGGCAGGAGCTGTTTCTTTTCCTGTGAGTAGCACTTTGCCCTGCAGCCCTCTGCCGCAAGCCTTTTTTGCGTGGCAAGTTCCCACCTCCCACCAGAAGAAATAAAGACACAAGACACCATAAGTTAAGGTTAATGGTTGACAACTTTATTGATTGCAGGAAATGAGCAGTATTGGCCTAGGCATTGGTCCTATCAACTATCCGGCTTCAGGCTGTACGCTTGAGAGGCCGGGAAGGGTTAACACCAGCAGGGGGAGCCCTGCTGATGCACATCAACTAGGCACTCCCCTGGGGTCACCGCTCAGGGGCGTGCCTTGTGCCCTGACCTCCCTAGGCTTCGGACGGGGCCAAGCCCCGGAGTCCTTTACCGGACTACCCTTTGCAACCGGGGGAGGTGATGGCGCTCCTCCCCCCGTCCATCTACATAACAATACCCCGACCAATGCCTCACCGCCACTCGAGCAAAAGCTCGCCGCCTGCTGCAAGCCTTTTTCCCTGGCTTTGGAGCCTTCCCCTAGTTTCAGGTGCCTTCACCTCGACCCTGAATGCTTTGGAGCCACTGCTTCCATGAGAGTCGAGAGAGTCGTCACTGGGCGAGCAGCAGCAGCCCCCGCTACAACGGTTCCAGATCCCCTTCTATGTGCTCGGCAGCCAGCTCCAGGCTCGGCTGATCTCCAGCCCCTATTTGTGGTGGTGGGGAGCACCAGAGCACCCCACCCACTTACAAGGAATCCTGCCCATACCTGCATGTGCTGACCCTGAAAGATATAGTCTGTTGATGCCAATGCCTAAGCCAATACCTCTCACATTCTGTAACCAATAATGTTGTGGCCTAAAATTTGCCCATTAACATTTAACCTAAATTTCTGTGTCCTTGTGTCTTTATTCTCCTGGGGGTGGCTTGGGGGCCTTGACACGCAACTAGCATTCTCTCCACCCAGTTTTATGGCTTCTCGTTCTTTTAACCAATTCAGCTTCCTTTGCCTCATATCCCCAGCATCCTTGGCATCTGCAATACCTTTGGGCACCATTTGCAAGTTTAATTAAGACTTCAAATAAAAGTTGCTGTAAGACTGAGGTCACCCATACTCAATCTCATGTGATGCATGGCTGCTTTGCTCCAGAGGTATCACCTACTGTCCTTAACCTACCCAAAAGAGTGTGTTTTCCATTAACCTCCTAACCTGAATCCACCAGAGGTGAAATTCTTGAACATTTACGGCACCTCCCATCCCCACACAAGTACCTCTGTATGTGTGGGGAGATGAAGTGTTAGGCATGGGGTTGAAGGAAGATCTCTTCCTTCTGCCCCCTTCCCTCCTTGCCTGTGTCAGTCATGTGTTCAAAGGTAGACATCCTGTTGCTAAGGGGGACGAAGGTATGAATTCTATCTTCAATCAGTTTTTCACCTTTATACTATTCAGTTTAGTTTGCCACATTTCCATATCAGTCTGTCAGTGCTTTAAAAAAAAAACCACTCAAAAAAATTAAACAGTGTGCATTTCTCCAATTATATATATTTCTGTATGCAACTTTTGCATAACATGCATATTGTTACAAGCAATTTCCCCTAAAAAATGGATTTGTAATGTTATCTTCACTAATCTATACATTTAACACATAATTTCCCCAAATATTGGACACCAGTATTAGATTTATATGCACCGGACTAACTTTTAAGCTCGCTAACTGTCTATAAAGCCTGATGCTGCAGAATAGTGAGCAGATTTCCAATTTTTTTGTTTTAAAAAAGTAGAAATGTATATAAAACAGTACCATAAAGTAAAATAGGACAGTAAACAAGAGAGGGAAAAATAGAACCATATTATGCATGAGGAGAATGTGTCAGAATTCTCAAAAATTCACTTAATGTCAGGCTTTGGGGAAATGGCTTCCTCCCTCCCTTTGGCCATGGATAAGCAGAACAAAGCAAAAATAGTCTCTTACTGTTTAAAGATATTTTAATGATCACAACAAAGAGTCCATTCTCAGAGTAAAGGTGCTACCAATTAAGGTTTCCACCTACTTCCCCCCGTGTCATCCTTGTCACTTCCACGTCTTGCAACCTGATCTCACAACCCCCGTGCCTTCTGTGCAGCTACCTTATCTAATCTCTGTGACCTTGGACTGATCAGCTGGGCACTTTCTAGCAAACCAGAGTCTGTTAACTCTCTCTCTCTTCTCCTAGCTTTTCACCACCCAGTTCTTCCCAACTTCTGTCTTCTGAACTATGTCCCTCTGCGAACCGCTTTTCCAAATCTATAGTGTCCCACTGCTCCTGGGAAGACTCAGGATCCTGATCAGGAGCAGGGGGAGTTTCCCATCATTCCTCATCAGAGCAGCCCTCCTCAGTATGGCCCCTGATATCTAAGAACCTTAAAGCAAATCCTGTAGTTATTCATACCAGGGTCCACAACTTGAAGGGTCTGCAACCGTCAATCGTCTGAAATCACCATGAGGTCAGGTGACTTCCAATCCTACAGTTCTATGATCCTATGACTGGGAGTTTTGAATTCTTGAAGGTGGGATGTGAAAGCACCATGCAGGGCTGACAAAGAACCCTGTGCTGTGCCTTAAAGCACCTGTGGCTTCACCTTTAACACTCAGCAAATGAGTGTCTCATGCAGGCAACCCAGCAGTCTTCAGTTGTACCATCAGCTGATGGGAAAGGGAACAAAAGCCTGTTTCTCTTGCCAATGCACAATGGAGGGGGGCAAGTTTCATAGCAAGATGCAAGGGTGCACTTTAAGAAAGCAGTGTGTGTGTGTGTGTGTGTGTGTGTGTGTGTGTGTTAGCATTTGTTTTTGCTAAGCCCCAGTTTTTCCATGCTGTGTTAACTATGGCCATGCTAACAAGACAAATTAAACAGTAATGAATTGTACTGTAAAGGGATTTGTGCCGTTGGCATGTATACTTACCACATTGACCTCTTTCATTGATTATAAAAACTGTCGGTGGGGAAACCAGTGAGGTCCAATTGAAAAGTGATGCCAGGTTGGCTGAAATTACTTAGATTCATGTTTAAAGGAGGCCCTCGTGATACATGCAGCAACGGTAGCATGCAAGGATAGTTAGAGTCCACAGGAGCCACAGATCTTGGGCACATCAGTGGCTAGGAGCCCAATTTAGATGTGAAGGCTTCATGGAACACTACAGAGGTAAGCAGTTTTAGCCCATCTGAGAAATCAGGTCTGCTATAGGAACAGAAATTCCTGAAGAAGCATTACGGCTGACCTGAAGCACAAACTGGGGGCAGAGTGAAGCTGCTCCTTGTTCCCCCCTCGCCACTCATGAGCATATTGCAATACAGGCTTGATTGCTGCTGGTATTTTTGCTGCTAATAGCAGTTCCTTGGACTCATTGACTTCCATTGATTTCATTGATAATAGGTATTTGGCCTATTGGGAGCGGTCACCGGGACCACATAACACTGGTCCTGAGAGATCTGCATTGGCTCTCAGTACATTTCCGAGCACAATTCAAAGTGTTGGTGCTGACCTTTAAAACCCTAAACTGCCTCGGTCCTGTATACCTGAAGGAGCATCTCCACTCCATCGTTCAGCCCAGACTGAGGTCCAGCGCTGAGGGCCTTCTGGAAGTTACCTCCTTGCGAGAAGTGAGGTTACAGGGAACCAGACAGAGGGCCTTCTTGGTAGTGGCACCCGCCCTGTGGAACACCCTCCCATCAGATGTCAAGGAAATAAGCAGCTACCTTATTTTTAAAAGACATCTGAAGGCAGCCCTGTTTAGGGAAATTTTAAATATTTAATGCTGTATTGTTTTTAACACTCAATTGGGAGCCACCCAGAGTGACTGGGGAAACTCAGCCAGATGGGCAGGGTATAAATAAGAAATTATATTATTATTATTATTTGTATATAAAATATCAATTGGTGTAAACAAAACCTTCAGACATCGTCTGGCTGAGAGCCCTTTACTTTGGTGTAGTGGTATGCAGAAGGGGGATGAAGTGGAGCCAAGAGAATGATCTATACTTCCTAATATTTGTGGGCATGGTTCATCCAGGAATAATTAATTTTTGCACCTGGTGGAAGTGTGGTTTCAATTATGAATCTGAAGTATGGATCAAGCTGGTCTTCCTCAGTCCCTAGTTCACCAAGAAGACTTCAGACAGCTAAATAGCCTTCTTATATGTACTGTCTACTGCGTTTTCAAATTGAATTCGTATCTGTCTTAATAAGACAGCATGGGACTGAGAACCACGTGACGGCACTTGGCTGAGAGATGCATCATTGGTATTGATTTCCCGGATGAACATCTCCGATGGGAAATCCAATGCAGATTCCGGGGAGTTAACAGTCAGGAAACAAATTTTATAATTCTGTGATGCTTGGTTCCCACCACCCTTGCCAGAGTGTATAACTCTCTCCCTTCCAATTCTGTTTACTGACACACCAGCCAGGTTTCCTAGTGAAATTCGCAAAATCAGATTGTCAATATATAATAGTTTGTATAATAATACTAATTCATAATAATTCATATCATACTAACATGGTCACCCACAAGCTTCTCGTCATAGGAAGCTTAGTTGTTGAGAACCAGGGGGACAGATACAGCAGTGGATTGGTAGGGCTTGATGGTGTTTGCAGGGCATCAGACGTGGGGGCATGATCAGATTTTTAATGCTGATTTGGTGCTTTGTGAACGTACGGTTTTCTTCTTCCAATGCTGTGCACTCATTGGGCATAATGACAACCCTACAGGTGCAGCAACCCCACCTTCACCCCTCCATATAATGTGGGTATTATTGGTGTTTCACAACTTTGACCTGTTGCAGGACCTTAGCCAGACCTTAGCAGAGCATATGCAGAGTTCCAGAAAGCAATCAGTTGCAGGCAGGATGGACAAAGCAGGAACAAGACGCTGCTACTAGTAACTTGGTTACTTAGAGGTTTTTATTATTTACAGCCAACTCTACAAGTTACTATATACAAGAACAGATACGGATCTTAACTAGCTCTCTCTTAACAAACTCCAAACGACTCTCAGAACACCACACTGACCAACAAACTATCCAGTCAGTAAGGTCATAAGTCATCATGCCTGTGTGAGACCTCAACCAATGGTAGAGCTGTATCCAAGGTCCCATATCTCCAGGCAGTCATCCTTGGCTTTTGGCCAACTCTTAATTGACTTCGTGTGAAGCTGCACGTAGTAGAAAAAACCCAACAGGTATAGGCAGGGCCGGATTTGAGTTTGATGAGGCCCTAAGCTACTGAAGGTAATGGGGCCCTTTATATGCCCAGCTGTCCTATGTCAACAACAAATTGTCACTGTGTTTTTGTGCTGAATATATGCTACATGGTAATTTATGGACCTAATAGGTATCTAAAGCCATTTGCACATGACAAATAGGAACCTACAAAACACTGTTGCTATATTTAGGTTTTATTTTATTTGTTTTTTAGCTTATATTTTGGAAATGTACAGTGGTACCTCAGGTTACATACACTTCGGGTTACATACACTTCCAGTTACACACTCCGCTAACCGAAAAATAGTGCTTCAGGTTAAGAAATTTGCTTCGGGATAAGAACAGAAATCGGGCTCTGGCGGCGCAGCAGCAGCAGGAGGCCCCATTAGCTAAAGTGGTGCTTCAGGTTAAGAACAGTTTCAGGTTAAGAACCGACTTCCAGAACGAATTAAGTTCTTAACCTGAGGTACCACTGTACATCCAAGATTTTTCCTTTAATTTTTTTTTGGGGGGGCAAGAGAGTGGGGCCCCAAGCTATAGCTTATTTAGCTTATACGTAAATCCAGCACTGGGTATAGGCTTACTCTACTAGTCAGGCACCCCCAAACTCGACCCTCCAGCTCTTTTGGGACTACAACTCCCATCACCCCTAGCTATCAGGACCAGCGGTCAGGGATGATGGGAATTGTAGTTCCAAAACAGCTGTAGGGTTTCATCCTCTGTGGAGAACTGTGCACAGGAGCACAGGGAGATTCCTTACACTGAGTTGGATCACTGGCCCATTTAGTTCAGTAATGGCTAAACTGGCTAGCAGTGACTTTGCAGGGTTTCAGACAAGCGTCTCTCTCAGCCCTCTCTGCCGATTAAACCTGGGACCTTTTTATGTCTTTATACAAAGCAGATGCTCTACCACTGAGCTATGTGCCTTCCCCTGAGCTATCACCCCAAAGATGGCATTTCTTTTCAATATTTGCATAGCCTAGGTGCGCTGGGAACCTCTGGGCTCAGTTGGAGGTCTGCTGGATCCTCATCCTGGCAGATCTTGCTATAGGATTGCACACTAAATCATACAGAAATATAGTATATGGGCTCAGCTGAGTAGGATTTGGGTGTTCAGTCATGTATACTCATCCATATCCAAAAACATGGGCAGGAAACCCACCGCTACACAGATTTTATTTGACTTCAGATTCATAATAGCTGAACATTAGCAATGATGGCTGGGATTTAGGTGAGATGGAATCCAATCTGCAGGGCCACTGGTCCTCAACCCTGATCTAAAAGTAAATCCTTTCAGCAGCAAGAATAATGTTTCCCCTCTAATTTTAATTGATGGGGAAACATCAATTTGGGAACATCAGTTGATGGGGAAAGGAAGGGTTCCTCAGACTTGGAGAAGGACAGATGTTGACATGAGGATTTTGGTTCGGGAAAGCAAGCTGGTACAGTATAGGTGATGTTTTCTTCTAGGAAAACCCAGTCTGTTTTTCATCAGCGAGAAGGACCATAAAGCCAATATTATTTGCATATCTAGTACAGGGAGGAAACCTCATCGGCAGATTTCCAATCATCTCCGCCTTACTTCTCAAATAAAGGAAACTGCCCTTTCTAATTGCCAGATGGTGACACGCCAGAAGAGAAAGCAGATATCAGTGATTCCATAACAGTCGTCTGTTACTGATTTGGAGAGAAATGATGCCTTTGGCACAGAGGCTTGTTAGCACACATAGTCTTGGCTGAACTGCCTGAAGCAGCATTTGAAAACAAAGAGGAGGTATCTACAAAGAGAATGCCAGGACCAATGGCTTACCAAATCCAATCAGCAGTTAGTCGTTCTCTCCCTTTCCCTCTTTCCCATAAAGGACGATGATGTTTCCTTCTTTCTTTTCTTTTTCTTTTTTTAAAATACCAATTTCCCATTGCGGCTGCAAATCAGCTCGATAACCACAAAAACGCCTACCACTTCTTGACTTCTTCCAGCAGCCAAACAGGTAGAGGAAGAAAGAAGATTTGGTTTGGGAGAGGGGAGGCAGAGGGAGCTAGAGGGAGGCAGAGAGTGAGAGTGAGAGAGGGAAAGGGAAAAAAAGGCAATTAAGCTAATGCAAGTCGGGTGTCACAAGGTTATAGATATTTCAAGAGCTGAGCAATTTACCGTCTGGAAAAGGAGGCGAGCACTTGCATAAAATGTCCCCCAGTTCAGATTTATTATGCTTTTAGTTGTGTTATATGTGATACAATTAGCAGGAGGTGCCAATAAGGCATTCTCTCAAGGACGTGGTCATTCCATACCATCTGTTATTAATTGCATTGTCCTTTCACCAGCCAGCTAGAGGGGAAAAAGTTCTCGAAGAAGCACCTGCAAATTCTCACTGTATGATGACTGGAATTTAAAAATACCTACAGCAGAGGGAGGGAGGAAGGAAGGAAGGGAGGAAGAGTGAGAGAAAGGGTAGCTGGGTAGGGAGGGGAGGGGGAAGCACAAAAGTGGATGGAATCCAAGAGAAAAACAAACTATATAAATTAAGGACTCTAGTGAAAGCTACTTGGGGGTTACATTGATTTTCTCCCGCCCTGCTCCCCCCCTTCCCATTATTTTAACTTCTAGCCGCATTGATAGCTGCCCTGTAAAAATCTACTGCAAGAAATGAAAGCAGAACAATTAAAACCTTCCATTGGAAATATAGCTGTCGAGCATATACGGTTTGGTGAAGATATGGATAGTTTAATAGCTTTCTGTTTGCATCTCTCCCCTTTGCTGCTCATAAAACTGAGGACCAAAGACAATAAAGATGGATTTTTTTAAATAAAAAAAGAAAAAGAAAAAGAAGGGGGGGAGAGGAGGCGGTGAGTCAGGATTACACCTCACACCTAAAAGCTTCCTTGCAACTAAAGGCAATAAAGTCTATGGTTTTATTCTTGGCACCCTCTGTGTCATTTCAGCTGCTGGCAATAAATAGTACGGGAGCAAAAGCTGTGACTGATTCTAGGAGGAGACAGGCAAGTTAGAATTGATCTAATGTGTTAATGGCGAAAATATCTTTCATCCATGCATCTCTCTCTCTCTCTCTCTCTCTCTCTCTCTCTCTCTCTCTCTCTCTCTCTCTCTCTCACACACACACACACACACACACACACAGCACATTCTCACTGTCCAATTTATATTTCCCATTTTGCCAGAGGCTCCATCCGTCTAGAAATCTAAGACCTCCTCAAAGCTGTTTCCAACTAGTTGACTCAATAGTATGCAAATGCACTTGGCAGGGAAGGTGTGTGATTGGCAGGTCCCATTTACACAATCCTGAAGAACGGTTGAGCAGAGCAGGTTAGGGTGGGGGCAACAGTGTGGGAAAGGAAAAGGACATGTGTGGCTGACAGTGAAAAGATGGTAATGCCACACTTTAGGGGGGGAGGAGCAACCATAAAATATAATACTGGTAAAGTGGGTGGCACTCTGGGTTAAACCACAGAGCCTAGGGCTTGCCGATCATAAGGTTGGCGGTTCGAATCCCTGCGACGGGGTGAGCTCCTGTTGCTTGGTCCCAGCTCTTGCCAACCTAGCAGTTTGAAAGCATGTCAAAGTGCAAGTAGATAAAAAGGTACCACTGTGATGGGAAGGTAAATGGCGTTTCCATGTGCTGCTGTGGTTCACCAGAAGCTGCTTAGTCATGCTGGCCACATGACCCAGAAGCTGTACGCTGGCTCCCTTGTCCAATAAAGCGAGATGAGCGCCGCAACCCCAGAGTCGGTCACGCCTGGACCTAATGGTCAGGGGTACCTTTACCTTTACCTTAAAGCTGCTACAGATGGGGAAGTTTCCTTGGTCAGGAAATAATTTGAAACTGCCTGGCTTATTTTCTGAGCCAATCCAGTTTAGCAATTGATGGAACGTAGAGGTTATGGGGTGAAGACCACAAAAAAAATAATGTTGTTGGGCAGGAGTGTAGCAGTGGTAGAATCTAGTGGATTACAAGTGAGGCCTGAAAATTCCCTGGATTTTCAACAGCCGAAACTATTTTTGGCTTGTTGTCACATGGAATATGAGACAACTATCAGTGGTGAACAGCATTAGGCTTGGCTGATAGCATTAGATTTGGAACTCCCACCAGAGGCCACACAACTAAGAACCACTGAGGAAGCAGAAGAAAGCACCCATGGTATTTTGAATAGAGGGTAGGAAGAAGTATACAGAAATTAGCATTTCCAGAAGTGAGGCATGAATGGGATGCAAGGAGGTTCACAGATCACACGAGGGTGCTTTCTTGTGTCTATATCTAAGTACCTCTGAGTTTGATTGACTTTTCTTATCTCACAATCCTGAGCAACTTGAATGCCCTGGATGCAGTTAGAGGTGCCATGGTCAGATAGCTACACCCTATAGAAGCTTTTTTAAAAAAATATTTACTACTTTAATTTTGAAACAATGGAGCCACTGTCGTTGATAAAAATGTTTGAACGGAAATCTCCCCTGGGAAACAAATGGAGTAATATTGTTCTCCTCCTCTTCTTCTCCTTCTCCTTCTCCTTCTCCTCCTTCTCCTTCTCCTTCTCCTTCTCCTTCTCTTCCTCCTTCATCTTCTTCTGGGGCTAATTGCTCCCTGTTCTTTTGGGACCCATGAACCCACTAATTAAAACAATAGAAAAGTTCAATGGAAAGAGGTTTTATTAAGGTATAAATGGTTTGGTCCACATCTAGTAGCTGCTGGCTCATCAAAATCCCACAAAGTAGTCATAATCTTAAACAGTCATCTGGATATTTGAATATTCGCCACACTGTAAGATAGAAATTGTAGGTTTGTGTTGTCTGAGGGGCATCATAGATGGTATGAAATATATGACTTTTAGTTAAATTTATACCTCCAAATGAGGGCAATTTAAGGTTTTGAAAACTTTATTTAGGAAACTACAAACCTTTGCATCCTGTGAACTTGTATTAGAAGGGAACCTCAACTCATATCACTGATCCAAATAGAAAAATATTGAGTACTATTGAATTTTGTAAAAGAATCAAGACTAATTCCAACTTGATGATTCTGGCCTTGGATATTCACAAGACATTTGACTGTTTAGAGAGGAAATTTTTAATAAGTAAATCAAGTACTTTTATAACCCAAATATTAAATGAATTTTAAGGGTAATTATGGCCCAGTTTAGATGAGCACTTCACAAAATGTTAAGAGGTGGTGTCACAAACTTTTTCTATCATGGACATACTAGGGATAACTAAAATGATTCTACACCTGAAATTGACATTTTTATTTCAGACCCTCCTGGAGAAAACTGGATTAGCAAAACAACAGCAGCAGCAACAACAAACACAAACACAGAAACAAACAACAACTTCACATCCTAATAAGAAAGGGTGAATGGGGTTGTTGAATCTGGGAGTGCACTATGTTATCGAATTAAATCAGACACATGATTCTGTTTATTTTGGAAGACTTGCATCAGCAGTGGGCATAGTTGAAATGAGAGGGGACAGATGTCATTACATATCTAACTATTACCTAATACCTATTTTCTGATTTATTCTGAATGTGAAAATAATTTGCATTGGTTCCTCATTATTCATTTAGATACACATACCTTAGTGTGCAAGTGTACTAAGTATTCTTTTATCAAGTATCTTAGTTCAAAAGTTAATAGTAAGGTAAAGGGACCCCTGACCATTAGGTCTAGTCGTGACCGACTCTGGGGTTGCTGCGCTCATCTCGCTTTATTGGCCGAGGGAGCTGGCGTACAGCTTCCAGGTCATGTGGTCAGCATGACTAAGTAAACACAGTGATTTAAAAAGGATAAATTGCAAATATAGAAATGGAATTCAAGCAAAATAAAATTTAGTCCTTGTTTTCGACACATTGTGCATGACACTGGTGAAATCTATGATGTGTAAATGCTTCTAAAGCTTTTACATGTACTGCTTACTCATTATTAATTTAATAAGTTATAAGTGGCTTGTTCTGGTTTTTACCCTTGCGGGGGGGGGCGTATTACAAGATTATCTCGATACAATAAAACATGACTACACAAACAAACAAAAGAATTCAAACAGCAACCAAATTAAATTGGAGCAGCATAAAATTTCCCAGTAAGCTAAAGTGATTGGAGGGGGAGTCTTTGCTTATCTCTAAAAGGAGAGTGATGCAGGTGAAAATCAGGTCTACCTGGAGAGAGCATAACACACTCAGGACAGACCATCTGCCCTTTCACTGCATCTCGGATGACAAAAGAACCTGAAGAAGAGCCTTAGTATGTGGGTAGACACCTGTTGAGGCAGGCAATCCTCCAGGTAACCTGATGTTGTTTAGTTGCTTAGTCGTGTCCGACTCTTCATGACCCCATGGACCAGAGCACGCCAGGCACTCCTGTCTTCCACTGCCTCCCACAGTTTGGTCAAACTCATGCTGGTAGCTTCAAAAACACTGTCCAACCATCTCGTCCTCTGTCATCCCCTTCTCCTTGTGCCCTCCATCTTTCCCAACATCAGGGTCTTTTCCAGGGAGTCTTCTCTTCTCATGAGGTGACCAAAGTATTGGAGCCTCAGCTTCATGATCTGTCCTTCCAGTGAGCACTCAGGGCTGATTTCCTTCAGGTTTGATCTTCTTGCTGTCCATGGGATTCTCAAGAGTCTCCTCCTGCACCATAATTCAAAAGCATCAATTCTTTGGTGATCAGCCTTCTTTATGGTCCAACTCTCACTTCCATACATCACTACTGGGAAAGCCATAGCTTTAACTATACAGACCATGAAACATCATAACACACGGTCCAGAATGTTGAAGGCCTTTTGGCATTAACACCAGTCTTTTACTGGAGCCTGGAGAAGTCTTCTCCAGCATGGTACCCTCCAAATGCTATGGACTGAAGCTCCCATGACCACTGGCCATACTGACTGGGGCTGATGGGGGTTGCCACCAAACATCTAGCCTGGGGAGGTTGGTCTAAAAGCTTTGGTGTGCACACAGTGCTCCTATGTGTGGAGGGGCTCTCTCATTCAGTTCATATTGGGGACAATTCCATTGCCCCTTTAACTCCATCCCAAAGCATAGCTTGCAAGAAAGAGCATCTGATAAAGCTTTAGCCTGGCTTATTTTTCGAGCATGCCATGTAACATTATTGCCAGTGGAGGTAGATAGAGAACAGGCCAAATTCCACATGCTTGTGAAGAATGAAATTTACCACTACATGCAGAGGAAATATTCTGTGAGGAATATTGTTGCTACTCCGTTTTGTTCTGACAGGGATAAACTAATACCAAGGATAAGAACAGAAAGGATATTTAATACAGAACCTCCACTGATATAACACCAAGGGGCTCAGAACATTGTAAACCAGAAACAATTGCCTTGAAATAAAATTTGGGTTGAATATCATGCTGGCAAGAGGAAGTGGATTTATAGCCCCAGAGACTGGAGTCTTTTTATTAAGCTATAGGAGGGAGACACCATCTGCCCTTTCACATTTAGATGAATAGGGGAAAGCAGATGAATCTGCTTTATGTCTACAAGCATAGAAACATCACACACAGAGGGGAAAAAAGGTCTTTAGGTGCTCAACATCAGGCTAATACAAAAGCCAGAAGTATGAGGGAAATGAAGAAGAATTAATATAAAGTGTTTTCTGGCAATAATCATTGTACTTCTCTAGTTATTATCTATATAAACTCTTGTCTGGCCATAAACTGGCTCAACAAAATGGATCTTCCTGGGGTTAATCAGGCCACATGCAATGTGTTGTGGCCTTATATCAGGTCTATTCAACACGGAGTGGGAGCAGGGAATTGCAGCCACTTCTATTACTGAATTCTGTGAATGCATGTGTTTATCTCATTCTCGCTTTACATTTTTAAATCTTGGGTGTGCACCTGAATAGACAGCCATGTTTGAAGTGGTTATAACAAAGTTTATTAGGTGTGGGAATGGAGTGTTTTGATCCAGTGAGAATAATCTTGTTCCATGGATGCAGACAAGTATCCCAATCCTTTCTTGTGTTTGATGTAATCCTGGCTACTTACCATTTGGAAGATACTCAACATGGAGCCAAATAAACTAAGTCAGAGTCTCTCTCTCTCTCTCTCTCTCTCTCTCTCTCTCTCTCTCTCTCTCTCTCTCTCTCTCTGTGTGTGTGTGTGTGTGTGTGTGTGTGTGAGAGAGAGAGAGAGAGAGAGAGAGAGAGAGAGAGAGAGAGAGAGTATCCTACTCAGGCCTTATTCCAACTGGCTAATCCCATTCTGAAAATGGGTTAAGAGATTGGGGTGAAGGGATGGAGGAGATATTTGATCCACTTTGCATTTAAAGGTGCATTCACCTAACTCACAGCTCCTGAAGCAATGCGCAAACCATTCTCCAAAATTAACACTTCTCTGAATTTTGCAGTGCAGTCCTACACCCAAGTAATGTGTACAAAATTGCATATTTGGAGAGTAAATTGAGCATGATCATGCTTTTCTTAGTCAACATAACATTGAAATATATTATATTAGGGGGAAATCATTTTGGAAAAATGTGTTTTTCAGTTAAAATTGCATACAAATGAATATTAGGAGAAATTCATTGATGAATTTTCATGATGATTTTTTTTGGGGGGGGGGAGACTACAAATGGAGAACTGAACTTCATTAAGATTAAGGGAAAGGAAGAACTGGACAAAACTGAAATTGACAGTTTTAGTTTCTTCTCCCGTTAGATTCACAAAATGTTTAGGGGTATGCATACCCCTGCGTCCCCCTAGAAAAAAATATTGTGTAGTAGTATAACCTTAATCTGAAAAAAGATTAGGAATGCTGTATTGATCCTTTTATTATTTTCAAAGTTCTGTTTTCACTGCAATCAATTTCTACTTCCTGTTTCTTAGTGGTTAAGGTCAGTTCACTCATTCACAAATGGGCCATTCACCAATTTGGCTGAGCTATCGAATCACAAGCTTTCTGAAAACAGCTAGATGGCCACACAGCTAGATAGCTTCAAGCAAACCCAGTGATTTGTGTCCGTCATCTTAGGCAATGTGATTATTACTGCTCTCGCATGATAACAAATGGCACCTGAGTATGTCTCCAATGGGAACTGCAATCACAGAGGAGTGGAGGATGTTCCCGCAGCCTCCCAGTTCTTCTCAGTACATTTTCCAGGAGACTGCACATTATGGATGTCCAGGACATAAAGTTCTCCACAGTGAGGAGCTATTTCTCTTGGGCTGTAAAACACCTCTAGAAAATGTGTCTGCTGGAAGTCTCCCAACCAGCTCTAGTAAATGCTCAGTTATACAATAGCTGTTGACATAAAGGAGCCAAAATCTATCTTCCTACGACTTGAAAATGTCTATCGCTTATTGGCTGTAGATTTGTGGATTGGGGTCATATGAGCAAAGGCCGTGATTCTGGAAGCGATGCCGCGTAGACAGGGCTGCCAAGCATAAGTCTGGGGCCTTCAAGATGACTCTACAGACCCTTCAGTGGTTGCCTGCCAGAGGGTCTTTACTTTTGTTCTGCTTTTCCCAGCGGGTGCACTACCGCCACAGCACAGCTCCTGGCAGCCACACACAAACATACACTACCACCATTTTGATTCCCCAGAGTGCGTTCCCAACATGGGCCCAGAGGCACATGGGAAACTGATGAGAAAATAAGCATGGCTATTGCCTGCTGTGAAGACCTTAAAACAGAAGAGGTTGTGAGACTGTTACTGCTGCCAACTGGCTTGGCGGGATGAAGAGGGGGACCAGGCAGTCAGCGAGTATGGTGCTCGTGCCGTTCAGAAGGAGTGGATTCGCCACACAGGAGAAAACACGACTGTTTCTTCCATGGAGAGGGAGTCTTGGGCAGGAGTTCCCAAAAGGATGGAAGTAATCAGGCTATTTAAGCCTGCTCTTCCTTTCCACCTCCTCCTTCCGTGGTCTGCTAGCAAAGGTCTCCTTGCATTGTTTCTATCCTTTGTTCAACATGTCTTATGGAGATTGCTGGGCATGCTGGATTTTCCCCAAAATGCATTGGGCTCACAATAAATGACAAATTTAAGCATTTTCCTTCCTTCCTTCCTTCCTTCCTTCCTTCCTTCCTTCCTTCCTTCCTTCCTTCCTTCCTTCCTTCCTTCCTTCCTTCCTTCCTTCCTTCCTTCCTTCCTTCCTCACCTGTTAGTGGTACTACCCCATTTTTGTGGCTGGTTTTCTGACAAGCCTCTAGAGCAATAACAGGAGTCATTTCTGTAACTATCATGCAGTTAATTTATATTGAACAGTGTGTTGCAATTCTAACTTTGTTTTTAACTTTTTAGCTGTCCTGGACTTTCACGAGAGGGCAGGATATTAGACATACAACAGCACTTGCACTTAAATGGACATGGATGGACACTTGTACAGACTATAGCCGATCTGCATTTTTTTATGTTTTTCTCTATAATGCCACCCTGGTTTGTGCACTGATCTGTATTTTAAAATCAATCCTCTAAAAATGCACATTTAAACCCTATGGGTTGTATTCAAAGCTAGTCCTATTCAGACAAGACCCATTCAAAGTTAACAGACTCAACTAACTCAGCTTCGTAAATTTCAGTGGGCTTGCTATGAATGGGATTTAGCAGCATACAGACATATGCATAGGTATATTTTCTCCCAACGTATATGTTTAAATGTCTGTCTCCATACACTTTAACTGCTAAGAACTGCAAAATCCAGTAGATAACTCTATCAAGATGGGCACATTAGTTTGAGGCATAGATCAGGTCATTTGGTACAGGGATTTGCAAAGACTGAATACCTGAAGCTTTCTCAATATATAATTCTTCAAGCACCCCAACTTGCACTGACTTTATCATGCAGGCATTCCTGTCAAAGCAAAAGGAAGACTTCAGTGGGTTTGCCATAGCTTTGCAGTGAAATGTTATTACGTATCCGAAGCCTGTTTCCTGTTGTGTGGATGGTCTCCTAATGGCCAGGATGGGGCAGATTACCTGTGTCTTGTCCTATGTCTGTTACAGTCCTGTATGTCAGATGTCTTCTTCCCTGGAGATCTTGAACGTTGAGATGAAATTCCAGTTTGCTGTGTGATTTTATTTGTGTTCATTTATTGTGGTGAATGATATACTAAATTATAAAGGTTTTGCTTATGTGCTGAACCTCTGAATATTAAATTAGCAGTTGCAATGTATTTATCTCCAAGAAGCTAGCACTGTTCTTGATTAATAGATTAATAGGTTAGGTTAAACTGGCTCTTTTTCATAATTTGTTTTCTCCATATTAATTTTATTAAAAATACCCCTGGCTTTAATTAACATTTAACACATAAAATTGTGTTTGGTAATTGGCTTAATTTTTTTACTAATTGGTTACTAATTAAATCCTCATTTTCTAAGAATGTTACGCATTATAAAGACTAGCAATTTTAGCTGACAAAATATTCATCACCTTGAAGAAGGCATTTACTTTTGAAGGTAATAATGAAAAATACTTTTTGTATAGAATTACCTGTAGGGCTGACCTATTAAATCCACCGGCACTCTGTCAGTTTCACTAACTCTGGTTTCTGGTGCGTGAGCATCAGAATGTAATAATTTGCTGAGCCAGTAGCAAAAATCTATTGTTAGACAACTAATTTGTGTTTATTTAAACAAAGATAATTACCAGCCATAACTGCCTGTTGGTTAATTGCTTAATAATTGTATTTACTGGTGCAAATGAAAATCACTGCTTTCAACTAAACTATGCCACACAGTCAACACCTATATGTGTGTGTATGGGGGGAAAGTATGATTTTTGCTGTTAGTCAACATTTTGAGATAGATCTGTAGCTGAATACTATGAAAGCCCCTGCCCCCTTTTAATTTACAGATTAATTAATCCAACCATTCATTTACTGTTTATAACACACTGTTCCCAATTGGCTTCATGGTAAGGGAATAGATTTGGGTGAAACTAATATGCCAATTAATGGACTGAAATATCTACCCTCTGAGGATTAATTAACTAATGCTAGTCGAGACCTTTGAAGATGAAAAATATATATAATTACTTAATGTATCATTTTTCATGCTAAATAAGCTAAAACACTTACAGTCCAATCCTTCAAAGCCCTGAATGAAAGAAGCCACCAAACAGATTCTGGGGATGGGAGGAATCCATTTGTAGAATATTTGGAGAAATATAATAGTCAGATGGATTTACATGCAGGATTTGAACTGTGACCACCAGCGAAAAATAACGAAGATATTCTGTGTAGTTAAAGGGGTGGTTAGGAATGACATGGGTGGCATTGTGGTCTAAACCACAGAGCCAAGGGCTTGCCGATCAGAAGATTGGTAGTTCGAATCCCTGCAATGGGTTGAGCTCCCATTGCTTGGTCCCAGCTCCTGCCAACCTAGCAGTTCAAAAGCACGCCAGTGCAAGTAGATAAATAGGTACCACTTTGGCAGGAAGGTAAACGGCATTTCCGTGCACTCTGGCTTCCGTCATGGTGTTCAGTTGGGCCAGAAGCGGTTTAGGCAGGCTGGCTACATGACCCGGAAAGCTGTTTGTGGACAAATGCTGGCTCCCTTGGCCCGAAGCAGGATGCGTGCCACACCCCATATTTTTTATATATATATATATATATATATAAAATATTTATTAAATTTTTGTTTGACAATAAATGTATATAAGAAAACATACCAAATTCAGATATCCTCATTTCATAAACATCCTTGGACTTCCTCACGTCTCTTGTTCCTACTCTCTAGGCTCATAAGTTTTACCAGCAAATTATAAACTTAATTTAATTTATCTATTAGAATTTCCCAATATTCCAATCTCAAATTTAATCTTTTAAATTTCTCTTATCAAAGGTTAATTATAGAATGCCATTTATCCACAATTTATCTTATTTTACAATTACATGAACTTTTACACACATAGATTATTAATTTGTTGGAGCCCTAATGTTGCAGGTCTTACATTTTTCTTAACATTCATACAGTTTGCAATACTTTTGTAGATAGTCTTTAAACTTCTTCCAGTTCTCCTCCTCCAATTCTTCTCCCTGGTTTCGGATTCTGCCGGTCATCTCATCCAGCTCCATATAGTCCATCAGTTGCATCTGCCATTCTTCCAGTGTGGGCAAATCTTGAGTTTTCCAGCCTTTAGCAATGAGTATCCTTGCTGCTGTTGTGGCATACATAAAAAAGGTTTGATCCTTCTTTTGCACACTCTGGCCGACAATGCCTAGGAGGAAGGCCTCTGGTTTCTTAAGAAAAGTGTACTTAAATACCTTTTTCAACTCGTTATATATCATTTCCCAGAAAACCTTCACTCTAGGGCACGTCCACCAGAGGTGAAAGAATGTTCCATCAGCCTCTTTACACTTCCAACATTTATTATCAGGCAGATGATATATCTTTGCTAGCTTGACTGGGGTCATGTACCACCTATATATCATTTTCATAATATTTTCTTTCAGGGTATTACATGCCGTAAATTTCATACCGGTGATCCATAACTTTTCCCAGTCAGCAAACATAATGTTGTACCCTATGTCCTGTGCCCATTTTATCATAGCTGATTTGACCGTTTCATCCTGTGTATTCCATTTTAGCAGCAAATTATACATTCTTGAGAGTATCTTAGAGCTGGGTTCTAACAGTTCTGTTTCTAACTTTGATTTTTCCACCTGGAATCCTAATTTTTTATCCGACTTAAAGACTTCTTTGATCTGAGCATAATGGAACCAATTTCGCACTTTCCCCTTTAGTTTCTCCATACTCTGCAGTCTTCAGTTGTCACCATCTTTTTCTATTAATTCCCAATATTTCGGCCATTTGGCCTCCATATTGAGTCTTTTCGGGCCCTTAGCCTCCATTGGTGATAGCCACCTTGGGGTTTTGTTTTCCAATAAGTCCTTATATTTTGACCAGACATTAAACACTGCTTTTCTGACAACATGGTTCTTGAAAGCCTTATGTATTTTAACCTTGTCATACCACAAATATGCATGCCAACCAAACGCATTGTTAAATCCTTCCAAATCTAAAACATCAGTGTTTTCAAGAAGTAGCCAATCTTTCAACCAGCAAAAGGCTGCTGATTCATAATACAACTTTAAGTCTGGCAGGGCAAAGCCCCCTCTTTCTTTAGCACCCCATAGTTGCCTTTGACTGGACTTAACCATCCAGGGGTCTTTTACCTTTACCTAGGAATGAAATGCAGCAGGACAAGGGGAGATAGGGAAACCATGGAGAGATGAAGGAGAAGTGGCATTTAGGAGGTGGATTGTCTTGATGTGAGACAGACACATGGGTGGATGGGGGTCATGACTGCCCATGTATGAGGTGCTGGAGGGATTGGACACAGCTGCACACTCAGAGTGCATTCTGTTGTGGGGATTATTGTGTTTGTTTTTCTGGTTATAACGCTAGAGCAGGCATAGGCAAACTCGGCCCTCCAGATGTTTTGGGCCTACAATTCCCATCATCCCTGACCACTGGTCCTGTTAGCTAGGTTGTAGTCCCAAAACATCTGGAGGGCCGAGTTTGCCTATGCCTGAGCTAGAGCTTCTATCCCAGTTACGAATGGTGATTTTATACTGTTCCAAGATGGAACTGGTTTTTCTCTTCTTTCCTTTTCTTTTCTGCAATATACCACCGTGTTGTGCTCAATTTCATTCAGACCAGCAGGTGTGGTGTGACACAACAGCATATGCCAATGGACATGCTACCACTCTTTATGTGCATGCACACCTCTCCCCCTGCTCCACCGTAACTCATTCATGAAAATGACAGGATACCACCCCACATTTCGTCCCATGATTTTCCAGGTTAACAGGGTTGCAAACAGATTGTCTTTTTCTGGGAGCAGTTAGCACACAAATGAGCACCAAACATCCACCAGATTCCACTAGATTTCCAAAAATGTGAAAGATCACATAAAAGTGAAAATCTCCAGTTAAGGAAACAATGGAATTAAGTGCTGTCTGAATGCAGCCTCGAGGGCAACAATATGGGCACAACAAGGTCAGAGTTAGACTCTGAATTGGATTCAAAGGAACTAAGCAATTTTCTGAGCTTGACGAATACTGATTTGTTTTTTAGAACCCAGTTTGGAGGTGGACTAGAATGAGTTCACACATCATTCCATTGAGGCCTTTTGTGTCTCTTGCCTTCCTCTCTCACTTCCCTCCTTCTCTCCCCTTATCCTTTGGCATATTGACCAAGATCCAGGACCTTCATCTTCTCCCTTTAAAAATTATTACATTTAAGGAATTCCATGCAAAGTTGGCTCCTTCTCCAGTTGCAATATGTGAATTGGGGTTTTGATAAATCACCTTTTCTCACAGATGATGACAGTGTGCTGTTATAAAATATTTCATACCTGATGACCTTTGAGTGTTACGTATTCAAAGATTCATGGAAGCTTAGCATGAGGTATGTCTAATGATCCTTGTATAAACAGACCGAAGTCTCCCTCCTACAAAGGCTCCGGCAGTCAGAAGACACATTTTCAACCCCCAGTCTTCAATCTAAGGTTCATTGGTAGCACCTGACAGCTCTCATTTGCTAAATAAAGTACAATGTGTCAATCCAGAATAAATGTAAATTATCACCTTTCTTCCTTGTTAATTAAGGTCTGATTAATGCATCTTGGCAGTTGCTCCTCATACAGTATGAGAATGGCTTTTGTTGCAAAAACAAAACTCACATATAAATCACGGCTCTGCCTCATCTATCGAACTTCAGCTTAAAAAGGTAACCTGTAAAGATCTATGCTGCTTGAAAATGTGGAGATCTTGACACCTTGGTGTATGAACAAATGAATGCCTAGAAAGAAGAATTCAAAGTCAAGTGAATCTCCTCTACCTATTTGGGTAAAGATATGAAATAGTGAGTGATTATATGCATATAATAGTGTTCACTTGAATTCAGACACATTTGAGCCCACTGCATGCCTTAAGACATCAGTAGCAATATTGGAAGCTATTTCTAATCTTTAGGTACAGTACTACATAACATATCTCTTCCTCAGATTTTCAACAGAGGCTTTCTTCAGAATGGTATAAGGTACAGTGGTAGCTTGGCTCTCAAACTTAATCCGTTCCGAAAGTCCCTTCCAAAACCAAAGTGTTCCAAAACCAAGGTGCACTTTCCCATAGAAAGTAATGAAAAATGGATAAAAAACTTTTAAAAACAGACCCTAAAAATGCAATTTAACATCAATTTTACTATGTAACAAGACCCTTGATCCATAAAATGAAAGCAATAAACAATGTACTGCAGTCGCACAATCAATCAATCAGTAGCTGAACTGGGTTCCACATAGTCACAAAAACAAAACAAAAAAGAGCCGCCAAAACAAAAAATAAATAGTAAAAACAGACAGAGCTCAGCATAACACTCAAAACGGAAGTGTGGCACTCAAATTGGAAGCATAACACTCCAAACGGAGCATGTTCAGCTTCCGGAAAAAGTTCGCAAACCGGAACACTTACTTCCAGGTTTGCAGTGTTTGGGTTCCAAGTTGTTTGAGTACCAAGGTGTTTGAGAACCAAGGTATCTGTGTTAGAGCACCCGATTTTCATTCAAAAGGCCCTATGTGTAACAGAGTCACAGAATCATAGAATTGTTGAGTTGAAAGGTGCCTCGAGGGTCATCTAGTCCAGTCCCCTGCAATGCAGAAATCCACAACAGGTGGCCATCCAACCTCTGCTTTAAAACCCTCAAGGAAGGACAGCCCACCACCTCCCAAGGGAGACCATTCCACTGTCAAACAGCTCTTACTATCAGAAAGTTCTTCCTGATGTTGAGTCAGAATCTCCATTCTTGTAACTTGAAGCCACTAGTTCATGTCCTACCCTCCAGAGCAGGAGAAAACAAGCTTGTTCCCTCTTCCATGTGACAGCCCCTGAGATATTTGAAGATGGGTATCATATCCCTTCTCATACTCCTCTTTTTCCAGGCTAAACATGTCCAGCTGCTTCAACCGTTCGTCATAAGGCTTGGTTCCCAGGCCCTTGATCATCTTGGTTGCCCTCCTCTGCACACATTGCAGGTAGGGCTGGACAATGCTCCTGTTTGACCTCCTGAACAGCTGCTTCCCATCCATGTAGATGCTGCTGAGCTGGATGGAGCAGTGACCTGACTCAGTATAGGGCAGCTCCCTATGTAGCCCCATTCCAAACTATTTAAAGCCACAAAGGGACACAGAGCCCCCCCCCCAAAGAGGGCTTGAAATGAACTCTGAAGAAATGATGATTGCAAGCAAAACCTCAGGTGCTGTTTTCCTGACCTTGAAATGGCTTGGCATTTCCTTAAATCTCCAGTGGGATTGTTAACAATAGATCCTTGTAGAGGTTTTCCTTATAAGCGACATAAAAAGAAAAAGGGGGAAAAAAAACCATAGAAATTTGCTAGCAATTCACATCAACAAGGCAAAGCTTTATATCACAAGACTATACCTGCAATCTTTCAGATTCTCCTCCAAATCCATCTTTTTGAAACCCCCTTTCTTCTTTTAAAAAAATGGATTAATTTTATTGATCAATGAACTGATGTTGTGTTCTGAATTAGGACACTGCCATTTTCTGTCTGGGCACAAAGGAAAACACATCAATGGACTACTTGTAGAGGAAAGAAATTAAATAGAAGGCCTTTCCCCATAATGGAAAAACATATTTTTTGTGGTATGCATAAGGAAGGGTTTGAAATATCATTTCAAAAAGGTCTACTTTCAGATCTTGAGCAGCGATAATAAAGGGATTAGAATAACAACAATGGCGTAGTACCAATTTATAGCTTAATACCAACTCACTTTAAAAGATTTCCACCCTTTCGTCTCCTGCTCAACTCCTGAAGGATGAAGGAGAAATCTGCTTCAAATGCATGTGTACCACACACTCCAACATCCCTCAAATGAAAATAGGGACATTTTTTGCTCCCCCGCAACTGACCCTCTTCAACCCCTCAATTTTGCCCCCCCCCCGACCCAAAGAGCATTTTCTCTCAGAAGAAGGGCAGGTCCCACCACAATTACACCAATGAGTCATGACACACACACTCTCAATCGTCCCGAGAAACCCTTTAATCCCACTTTTATTTTATTCTTTGGTATATTTACAAAAACACATGCCAATGGGTACATTTTAGAAAGAGGAAATATTAGAAGCAGATGCACAAAGCATTTTTAAAAAATCAAAATCAACCAAGACTCCTTGGGTCCCACTCCACTCCCCCTTTCTTCCTGCCCAATGTGGCCCTGCCCTCTGCCTGCCCCTAAGATCCAGTGCATCACGCAGGACTTCGCCTCGGTGGTGACAGCCTCTCCTCTTCCTCCTTTTCTACTCTCAGACAGCCACTACAAGCTGCCCAAGGGAGGAGGCAGGCAGCAGCGACCATGGAGAGGCAATAGGATGGTCCCTCATCACTGCCAAAGCTCAGGACAAGCCCCAGCTCATTCTCCTCCCTGAGCTCAGCAGAGGCAGCACTGGTGGGGGGGACTTTCCGGGATCAAATCAGAAGCTGGGTTGGCTTTTGTGATTCTGGGACTGTCCCTGTAAAATCGGGACACTTGGAGGGTATGCTGTACATTATATGTGGTGGTTCCGACTCAATCCACCTTTGCCCGCATTGGACAACCTCTTGTAATGAACATCCACTTAGGGGAGAGGCTGCAGCTCTCTCCTTCACCAGAAGAAGAAGAAGATGAAGAAGAAGAAGAAGAAGAAGAAGAAGAAGAAGAAGAAGAAGAAGAAGAGGAGGAGGAGGAGTAGTAGTAGTTGGAGTTTGGATTTGATATCCCGCTTTATCACTGCCCTAAGGAGTCTCAAAGCGGCTAACAATCTCCTTTCCCTTCCTCCCCCACAACAAACACTCTGTGAGGTGAGTGGGGCTGAGAGACTTCACAGAAATTTGACTAGCCCAAGGTCACCCAACAGCTGCATATGGAGGAGCGGGGAGACGAACCCAGTTCATCAGATTACGAGTCCACCACTCTTAACCACTACACCACACTGGCTCTCAGGTCATCTTCTGACATTCCAGGTTCATCTTTTGACATCACCAGGTAGGGCTGGCAGAGAGCTCTGTCTGAAAAACTGGACATCCACTTCTAGTCAGTGTTAGGATTCTTGGTCAGTGTTTGCAGTCATGAGATTGTTGTCTATCACATGACAGTGTGTGTTTTCATTCCACAGTCTTGGAAGTGACGGAGACAGGATGTTTTGATGCTACTGTGTTCTGGAATGTAGGACTATTGTCCTTTGTTTCTTTCTATTTGCTGTCTGATGAGAAAGAGGAAGGAGCTAAGGCAGAATGCTCTGAGTGTATTATATGTAAATAAACGTAGATTAGCCAAGATGCTGTGCTACTGTGTTCTGTTACGCAAACTGTGAATACTCTGCAGATCCCTAAGTGTGCTGATGCTTCTTGGTATCAGTCACTGTGATGTTTGGGCTGAAGAAAGCTTTTAAAGCTACCGAATAACCGAACAGGAGGGAGAGAACATGCCAGTTGGGCATGTGTCTCTGCCATGGTCCTACACGAGAGTAGGACGATTCTAGATGGATTAATGGTCTGTCTCGATATAAGGCAGCTTTCTTTGTCCAAGCTGCTCATTCACTGCTGATTTTATATATATATAAGAGTCAACCTCCATCTTGTTCTTCTGCACGATAAACAAATGACCTAAATCACTAGATAGCCTATGCCTTACCTTCCACAAGCCAAAGGGTTTCCTGTCAACCCAAAGCTTCCTTTTCCCATACAGTGGTACCTTGGGTTACATACACTTCAGGTTACATACGCTTCAGGTTACAGACTCCGCTAACCCAGAAAGAGTGCTTCAGGTTAAGAACATCCTGTTCTCAGGATGAGAACAGAAATCGTGCTCCGGCGGCACAGCGGCAGCAGGAGGCCCCATTAGCTAAAGTGGTGCTTCAGGTTGAGAACAGTTTCAGGTTAAGAACGGACCTCTGGAACGAATCAAGTACTTAACCCGAGGTACCACTGTACTGCCTTTTGAAATCTCCCTTGTTTTCAGTTGCCACAACATAGCGTATTCTTCTCCACAGACACAACCAATTCTGTTTGGGATTATTAAGTCTTCAGTAAATGTCTGACAGGATTGGGTGATGGGGGAAGGGCGAGGGACATTTGTCATCACATGAATAATGGTGAACTTTCTTTCTAAAGTATCAAATATTTTTTTAAGAAAGGAAATATATCAGTATGACCTTTGTCAGTCTAAAATGTACCCCTATTGTTGTGAATTTCCACCGCTGCCAGTCTATTGACACAGAGGGATTCTTTTCTAGGGTGGCAGATTTGCCTCAAGGATATCCTGATACCTTATAGCTATATATAACAAAGATGTAGTCACTGACATTTGAGAGGTGATGTACTCCTTTGAAATCTCAAATCTCCATTGAGGAATGCGCGAAGGATACGATCTTGGTGAATTGCTGTATGAAATGACCCCTCATACGAACGTACAGATCGGAACACAGCTAAGCACTAGAATTTGCACTCCTAGTGGGGCTGATTTGCCGCACTCCTGTATTTTGTTTTTTTCTTTGCCACATCTGTTTAGAACTGTTGGCGTCCTCCTCTGTATTGAGGAGTTGAACGTTTCCCTGCAAGATCTGCTGCAAGGTTTGTTGGATCTTGTCGTCAGGAGATGGCAGAAGGCAACGGAGCTTGGGCTGGCTCTTTCTGTTGCTATTTAGGATGTGCTGGAAACTATTTTGGACATGGTGCAAGCACCATGAGGAAACACCCCTTTGTGAAGGACTTTTGACCAATCACCTTGCATTGCCATTCAGCATTGCCATGTTTGGTTCATGTGGCCTGAATGAAGGACAGTGAAAACAGAGTGGAGAAATAGCCACCCCTATTCAGCTCATCTTCATGGAGAGTTGGCCATGAGAACCTCACCTTAGTTAAATCAGGTGATGGAGTTTGATCCAGAGATAGACACCTGCATGCTTTTCCCCAAGCCCACTGTTGCTTGCTATGCCTTGCTGCTGTTCTTTAAGGTAAAGGTACCCCTGACCGTTAGGTCTAGTCGTGGACGACTCTGGGGTTGCACGCTCATCTCGTTCTATAGGCTGAGGGAGCCGGCGTTTGTCCGCAGACAGTTTTTCCAGGTCATGTGGCCAGCATGACTAAGCCGCTTCTGGTGAACCAGAGCAGTGCACGGAAACGCCATTTAGCTTCCCGCTGGAGTGGTACCTGTTTATCTACTTGCACTTTTGACATGCTTTTGAACTGCTAGGTTGGCAGGAGCTGGGATGCCTGTAAATTAAGTTGTGGTCTTTACACCAAATTCACATCCCATGAGTCCCAACTCTGGAGTTGTGGGGATAATTGTACCCATCAGAACATAGCTGTCCACTGAAAACCACACTCCTCCAGATTTTGTGACCCAACACTCAGCTAGTTAAATGGTTCAAAGCTCACATTTAGATACGTATTGTGAGAGAGAGAAAATGAGGATGGGATTCTGTACACAATTACATGGAAGTTAGTCCCGTTCAGTGTAAGTGGGACTTACCTCTGAGAAAATTTGCATAGGATTGCACTGCCAAATAAGTATTTTGAGAGAAACACATTTAACTATGTATTTTAAGATTTTAAATCGAAGATTAATATGGAAAGAGAATGGCATGGGATGATGGGAAGAAACATGCAAAATGTCACATACTAGAGAAAATAATATTCTCCTATCTCTGCCTTTCACCCTCTTTTGGCATGCCAATAATCTTCATATTCATTTCTCTTTCTTCTCTCCCTCCCCACTTTTTTACATGTATAGGGACACCCTCTAAGTGTCCCTATTTTCCAGGGACATCCATGATTTACAGAAGCTGTCCCAGTTTCTGATTTGATCCCGGAATGTCTCGCTTTTCCTTAGGACCTTCCTATTTTTATTGGAGAATTGCCAGGGGTATGGAGTTATCTGACCCCCAAGCCGTCTGAAGCCAATCGTGATTAGGGAAGTTTTTTAAAATGTTTAATGTTTTATTATGTTTTCATATATGTTGAAAGCCTCCCAGAGTGGCTGGGGCAACCCAGTAAGATGTGTGGGGTATATATATAGTAAAATTATCATTATGGAATGGTATGTCCTTATTTTCATCAGAGAAATGTTGGAGGGTATGCATTTTTACTACATTTGGTTTTATAATCGCAAGTCATTTCGAAACATTTTTGTGGTGTGCAATGAATAAATGCAAATAATGATATTTCTTCGATTACATTGCAAGACAATGAGCCAATATTGGCTGTTTTCCTGTTCCGTTACCCACATTTCCGTATCTAATGGGGTGGGGGGGAGACAAAGTAAAAATGAATGAGTCAGCAACATTTTATAAACCATTCTGGGAGGTTGTATACCTAAAAAACTGCTGCTTAAATAAATAAATCATTTTCACTGAAGAAAACTGAAGGCAATTTTGGCACATATCTCAGAACATACATAGCAGATCTCTGTCATTTATTTTCCTGTTGGGTACCATGGTAATACATAGTGACAAAATTCTTTCGTCAGGAGTCAATATTTTTCCCTTGCCTCATCTCCCGAAACCCAAGCATTAAAGGAAACTCATATATGTTATACCAGCACAATGATGCATAACTTAAAAAAAAAATCTGTATACACGTACACATATGCTCCAACCGTTTTATTTGTGCTTACCTTATCAAGCTGATCTTTTATTAATTTATTTCATTTCCTCATTATCGTTTCCCGAAAGGCTGTCATTATATTCACAGGCAAAATTCCAGCCTTTTGGGGAGCACGGTGCCCTCATTCTAAATTGCTTTGTGGACTTTGGCACCAATTAATTAGTAGAATATTTTCCTCTCAGTCTCCTATTGATTTGTAGGACAATTATCCACAGAGAGGGGACAGCTTCTGCAATTCTAACTCAAATAAAATTCCTGTTCGAGTCAATGTGAATTCCCCTCTGAGGAAGGGGACGAGACCTGCTTACCTTTCCCCAGGTTAGACATTCAACATTGGTGGTGAGTGATTTGTTATTGTGTTATAGATTTTGACCATGGTGGAGTGGCAAGGCAGCATTGTTAGAATTCCTCAAAACAGCCTATCCTCAACCTGTGGCGTACCAAGGGTCCCGATTCTCCAGGGACAGCCCCGGAATCCATCCCAGTTTCTGATTTGATCCCAGAATTGTCCCAGCTTTCCTTTTAACCCCCCTGCATGTTTTGGAGAACACTTAAAAGTAGTGTGTGTGTGTGTGTGTGTGTGTGTGTGTGTGTGTGTGTAGGTGCAAAAATGGAGTCCTGTTTATACAGGAAATAAAATCCCTGCACCAAATGAAGGAAATAGTGAAGCTGGCATATGAAATTATTCCTATAATCTTGAAGGAAAAGGTCACCAATCCGCTTTAAATTCTTTATTGCCATGCTTCGGTAGCCAGCCATTTCTTAGGAAACACAAGGAGCATTGATTCCTTTCTTGTAAATGGAGCCTGACACTGTCTACTCAGAAGTAAATCCCACTGGAAGTAAATCCATGAAGTTTCTTCGAAGGTAACTGTGTAAATCTGAAGCATTTTTACTGCAAACTAAGTCCCAATAAGATTTACTGTCTGGTATGTTCCTGATCACTCTCACTGTTTCTATTATTTTATTATTGTGGTTGTGGTTGTGGTTGTTCCGCCTTTTCCCCTGACAGGGACTCAAGGACCCTATTTTCATCAGAGAAATGTTGGAGGGTACGCTGTGGCCTTCCAGATATTTTGGACTGCAACTCCCATCATGCCTTACAGCTGACCATTCTGGTCAGGGCTGATGGAAGCTGTGGTCCAATACATCTGGTAGACACTATGCTTCTTTTTGCATGTTGAGACCCCGCAGCCACCCCCTCGTTGGAAATAACTCACACAAGGACATGGATATTAGGTTTATGTTACTGGGCAAATTTTGGCCACAACTTTATTGAAATGTGAGCGGTATTGGCTTAGGCATTGATTGGACCTGACTATATCTGACTCCTGCCCATTGAGCAGGAAGTCCAGTAAGGGTAAGCCACCGGTAGGGGAAGCCCTGTCGATGCGATCCAACTCAAGCTCCCCCTGGTGTTCCTGTCGGGGTCGTGTCAAGGCCTTAGCCCCCCAGCCGGGCTTCAGACTAGATCAATGCCCCTGGATTCCTTTAACGGAATACCCTTAAGCATGGAGGGGCAGGTGATGGCCACACCTCCCCTCCCCCACACAAGGTCAAACAATGCCTAACCACCACAGGAGCCTCAAAGGCTCGCCACCAAATACTCTCACATCTGTAACCAAAGCCTCAGGTCCTCTGCAATGTCAGCCAGCCATATATCATTCCCCCAGTTGGAAAAGTGCACACCATCGTCGCGAAATAAGGCCATTTTACTGCAAGATTCGTTCCCCTCAAAGCAAAACAGCATATCCTTGGAGTCCACAAGGCTCCATCACTCACTCAGCTGAAGAACCAGCTTCTGTCTTCTTTGCTGCTACACTGCCGTTCCTGAACTGTTTCTTCGAAGCCTCAACTCAAGCATGTGCTGTGTGTCCTAGCCTAGTTTAAAGCCACTAGGCACCTTCGTTAAAGAAATATCTCAGCATCAAGAGCCATCAAAGAAGGATAATCAGCTACCCAGAGAAACATCAGCTGATCATGAGTGCCCATTAGCAAGCAAGTAAGTTCTGCAAAAGATGGCCGTCCCCTCACTGACACTTTCCACTTGCCATCTAGAAGTTTCTGTAATGAAAACTAACAAGTCAATTCTCTGATCTGTGCTTCCCTCGATATCTGTAGCACACCTGGAGATTAATAGCACATGGAAATAATCTGCTGTCCTTTGTAGAGAACACCATACAGTTGTTCCTGGGAAGAAATAATTGCTACATTGCTTATACAGCCAATGCCTGAACTTAATGGAGCATAAAGAGGGTGGTATGTATCATGAAGGCAGCGTATTATCCATTTAAACAGCTCTCAGTCTTGCACATAAATTAGATCTTTGACAAGCCTCAGAATACAGAAACCACGCAGTAATGAATTTGCATGCATGCATAATCCTAACAAAGAAATGCATCTAATGATGAACAAGGGGGGGAGAAACAAACTAATAAGTAGAGGACAAAACTTGAATCTAATTATCTTCCCCGTATAGCTCTCAGTTCTCCGATACTTGTCTCCCCTTTAAATAAAGGGAAAGTATACAGTAATAGTTTTATGGTCCACATCCGTTGCATAAAAGTGAATGCCAAAATGCATATTCATATAGAATATAGATTCCCTGTGCAGTAAATGCTCACTGGCCTTTTAGTTATAATGGTGTTCCTATAATCTAATAAAAGATTTTCTGGAAGAAAGTATATTGGGGAAAATGTCGTCCTAGTTCAGACTTTAGCCTGGTGAGATACTTCATGTACTGCTTAAGTGGGGACGCCTGCCCATCTGATTGGGTTGCCCCAGCCACTCTGGGTGGCTTTCATCACATATAAAAACATAATAAAATATCAAACATTCACAACTTCCTGATACTGTGGAACCTCAAGTTGCGGGTGTAATCCATCCCGGAGGCAGGTCCGCAACTCAAAGCATTCACATCCAGAAGCGCCACGTCTGCGCACGCATGGGCTTGGTTTAGAAGAAGAAGAAGAGTTTGGATTTGATATCCCACCTTTCGTTCCCCTTCAGAAGTCTCAAAGCGGCTAACATTCTCCTTTCCCTTCCTCCCCCACAACAAACACTCTGTGAGGTGAGTGGGGCTGAGAGACTTCAGAGAAGTGTGACTGGCCCAAGGTCACCCAGCAGCTGCATGTGGAGGAGCGGAGACGCGAACCCGGTTCCCCAGATTACAAGACTACCGCTCTTAACCACTACACCACACTGGCTTCTGCACATGCGCAAAGCACGATTTAGCGCTTCACCACACCGGCGGCTGTTACTGCTTGCAAGTAGGAGAGGGGAAACAATTTTTTCCCAATTTCAGTTCAGTTCAGTTTTTCCAACTTCAGAGATACAGAATCTCTGTGTATCTCATTCTTCTTAAATTTAGTTTGCCACATTTCTGCAGGAATTTGCAAATAATTGAATACGAACAATGCACAGGCTTAACATATAGAATAAGAGAACAAGAAGAACATGCATTTAAAGAAGATTGGAAAACGTTTATTGGATGCATGGGAAATAATTGTGTACAGCTGAAAAGGCTGGCAGCATTAAGATGAATTCAGCAGTAAACAAGTTTTGATGGATGCAATAATGGAATATTGAATGGCATAGTTTTTGTAAAATATGAGAGATTTATGATACGTAAAATGAACCATGGAAAGAGAAGTAAAATGGGTATTTTAAATTGTAAAACAGAAAATTTGATAAAAATTTGTGTGTGTGTGTGTGTGTGTGTGTGTAGAATTTGCAATTAAACCCTCATGAAAAGTCACCAGCATTTTAGTATGAACACTTTTTTGTATGTACTTTTGACTAATATATACATTTTTTGCAAGCACCCTCTGATATAATATGTGCTTCTAAGTTACTTTCTCTAATATACATTTATTTGTTTGTTTGTCTGTCTATCTAATTAATAACATTTGTATACTGGTTAATTGCAACAAAGCTCTAAGTAGTCAGCATAAAACTTTGTGCACATTTTCATAAATCATATGCATTTTTTGTCCATATTGTTTGGTTGGAAAATCTACTAAAGTCAGAGAGGCTCAGATTTTCAATGATAGCTGTGTTTCAGTTCACCCATTGGTTGCAGAAGTGCAAATTAGGTATTTTGTCATTAAAATGCAAATAAAAATCCCCCTCCATCCCTAGTTGCACTGGAAAACAAAGCATAATCCTATGCATGTTTACTCAGAAACAAGCCCTAGTGTGATTAATGTAGCTTCTTTATAACCTTAAAGTGATATAGCAGTGTACACGAGAGGCTTAAAAGTCCAGCAGTGAATAACAATTATTCTGTTAGTTAATTTGTGGTTCGGTGTGGTCAGCAACCAAGAAATCCCTTGCCCCTCTGTGTAAAGTATCACGATGAAATTTTAATGGAATTCTGTATCCATAGCTGAATCCTGGATCGCTCTCTCTGTATGTCAGTTTGATTCCAGACTCATCATGGACTCATCATGATGCAATATTCAGCTCTTTTCTTGTCTTGCTTAAGAAACCACAGGAGTTCCAATTAAATGGATATTTAAAGAAGAAAATCAGAACCAGCCTTTCCAAGCAGCCTTAGTGGACTCTGGCCCATTGCGCTGAAAATTCAGAAACAATAAGCCTGACAACAGCAAAAGAGAGCAAAGAATATGTTTCCTAGCACATCACTTATTTCCTGGTGTCCTTCCAACCAACATTCTCCAGCACCTACCTAATGAATACAGTGGTACCTTGGTTCTCAAACTTAATCTGTTCTGGAAGTCCATTCCCAAACCAAAGCGTTCCAAAACCAAGGCACGCTTTCCCATAGAAAGTAATGCAAAATGAATTAATATGTTCCAGACTTTTAAAAACAACATCTCAAACACCAATTTAACATGAATTCTACTATCTAACAAGACCATCGATTCATAAAATGAAAGCAATAAACAATGTACTGCAGTCACACAATCAATCAGTAGCTAAACTGGGTTCCACACAGTCACAAAAACAAAACAAAAAAGAGCCACAAAAACAAAAAACTCAAAATAAATAGCAAAAACAAACAGACCCCAGTGTAACACTCAAAACGGAAGTGTGGCACTCAAAACTGAGCACATTCAGCTTCCTAAAAAAGTTCGTAAACCGGAACACTTACTTCCGGGTTTGCAGTATTTGGATTCCAAGTTGTTTGAGTACCAAGGCGTTTGAGAACGAAGGTACCACTGAATTCATGATTTTTCTTCCTCGTGTCAACTTTGGGGGGCACTTTTCAGCTGATAGAGACTGAAGCAGAGGGAACTGAGGTAGCTTGGAGGGAACGTTGGTCAGTGTTAGGAATGCATTTAAGGGCAAACGTATAACTTAACTCCTTTCACAGCCTGTGGCGCATTACCAAATAGGCAAGGTAGCCACCAGCCCCACGTCTTTTAGGGGTCCCATGACAAAGGGTGAAAATAATGTTGATTTGATCTCAAAGGTAAATTTTAAAAAAAAAAGTATTAGGAGATAATTTGCAAAGCCCCGGCCCCCAAGATTCTGACTGCCATGGGGCCTCCACAGGGGTTTAATCCAGCACTGTTTGACACCAACGCTACAGTAAGAAGGCACCAAGGGTCATTTGTACATAACAAAATATGTACATCATAGGAGGCTACACCACACAAAACACTGTTGCTGTATGTAGGTTTTATTTTATTTGGTTTTTTGTCTTATATTTTGGAAATGTACATCCAGTCCCCCCCCAAAAAAAAAACACCTACAGCTTGTTTAAGGGATGCGGGTGGCGCTGTGGGTTAAACCACAGAGCCTAGGACTTGCCGATCAGAAGGTTAGCGGTTCGAATCCCCGTGATGGGGTGAGCTGTCATTGCTCGGTCCCAGCTCCTGCCAACCTAGCAGTTCAAAAGCACATCAAAGTGCAAGTAGATAAATAGGTACCGCTCTGGTGGGAAGGTAAATGGCGTTTCTGTGCACTGCTCTGGTTTCACCAGAAGCGGCTTAGTCATGCTGGCCACATGACCTGGAAGCTGTACGCTGGCTCCCTCGGCCAGTAAAGCGAGATGAGTGACGCAACCCCAGAGTCGTCCATGACTGGACCTAACAGTCAGGGGTCCATTTACCTTTGCAGCTTGTTTAGCTTATATGTAAATCCAGCACTGGGACTGGAACAGAAACACTAGCATTAAAATCTGGAAGACTAATGCAATGTTCCTCATATCTGAATACACCCTTGAACTTTGCATCCTGCACAGTGTGTTGTTCTGCCCTAAAATTCTTACGGATCAGTCTGGATGTACATAAGTACAAGCCCTATTCCTTTTAATGGGATCTGAATCAGCCAAGAATCTCTTCCCCTGTTTACACACACACACACACACACACACACACACACACCACACACCTTCTGCATTTCAAAGCAGCTCCGAGGGATGAAACACAAGGAGGAGGCGAGGTTTTAAATCGACAAGAGTTTCTGGTATAGAAAATTGTGAGTAAAACAGACGCCACAATGCCATCTCCTTAATTTGAACGCAGAGGTTCTGAGCAGTTCAAGCAGCTAATAAAGAGGCAAGAAAGAAATACAATTTGCAGCTATTTTGGAGGAGGAGGGGCTGGTGGGGGTGGAGAGAGAGAAAGGACCTTTTACAAATAGCTCTGGGTTTATATCTAGCCAAGCAAGTAGGAAGGCAGCGGCAGATAATAATGTGATTACTTTGGTAATGATATGCATTAGATACATTATGGGAAACAATAATACTCCCCACTGAATGCAGTCAATCCAGTTATTGATTTTTCTTAATGGTAAAAGCGCTATTCCAAAACCAGAAAGAGATATCCTTTATTTATTCTCCTTCCCTTGCGAGCCTCATCTTCACAGACCCTTTGATGCAGAGTACTATGCAGAGATAATGGAGTAATGTATATCTAATCTGACACCTACTGGGCCAGGCTAATGTCTCAGATAAAAACTGCTTGGATTGCTGTTGCTATTGAAAACAGAATCTATGAAAAATAAAACAAGAAGAAGAAAGAAAGGAAAGGAAAGGAATTCTGCTAAAAGGCTGAACTTTGCTTTTGCTTCCTCCTGGAGTTTCTTTGGTGTTTTCTGTTTTGATTTTCTTATATAATTTAATCCTAATCTATGCCCGTTTCTTCTCTTGGAATCTGTTCAGCCAACTCCTGCCTGACTGATGGGATGCTCAGCTAGAGCCCTCTCCACTTTCTCCAAAACAAATAAATGTGTAGAGGGTTGCTCCTGGATGTTACTAAAAGTACCCTTTCCTTTAAATACGTAGCCCCCTTTCCCCACTTTGTTGTTGTTGTTGCTGCTGCTGCTGTTATTTCGATTAATATACCACCCTCTATCAGGGTGGTGTATGACATGACAAACACATAACAAAAACATCAGTGACGAAAATATAATAAAAACATAGTAAAAAGCCTTCTGACGGGCAGCCTAATACAGTGGTACCTCAGGTTACATATGCTTCAGGTTACAGACCCCACTATTACCTCAGGTTAAGAACTTTGCTTCAGGATGAGAACAGAAATTGTGTGGCAGCGGTGCAGCAGCAGTGGGAGGCCCCATTAGCTAAAGTGGTACTTCAGGTTAAGAACAGTTTCAGGTTAAGAACAGACCTCCGGAATGAATTAAGTACGTAAACAGAGGTACCACTGTAGTAAAATAATCATAATCCTCTCCCCCACATTTGATAGCTTCCCCCAAAGAAGCCTGGGAACTGTAGTTTGTTAAGGATGCTGGCAGTAGTTAGAAGATCTCTGTTCCCCTCATGGAACAATATTTGCAGGACCAGGTGCAGGCAGCACATGGTTGCAGAGGGCTGAAGAGAAGAGATAAATATTGTGCAACAATCTTGGGTTCAGTTAGGCCACAACTTTTATTGATTACAAATGTAATATGTTTTTGGCCAACCCGCTTGGTATGTACCCTGAATCAGCCCGTCTACCTAGTGGCCTATTATTTAGCTGGGTCGACTCTTGGTCACCCCTTGATGTGCATCAAATATGGCATCCCCCAGATTTGCCATTTTGGGAGGGTGTTCTGGGCACCTAGACTAACACCCCCTCCTGGACCCCTTCAATGGGGTACCCATTTTTTGTACAGGTAGATTAAGGATCCCACCCAGTGCCTTATCCACCAATAAAGTCATAAAGAAAATAGGCAAAACCCTCCAGACAGGGACACTGTCAGGCTTTGGGGAATTGGTTTCCTCCCCCAGCAGTAAACATAAGATCAAACAAAATGAATGTCTTACCAGTTAGACTCTTTAAGAGCCAGTGTGGTGTAGTGGTTAAGAGCGGTAGACTCGTAATCTGGTGAACCAGGTTCACGTCTCCGCTCCTCTACATGCAGCTGCTGGGTGACCTTGGGCTAGTCACACTTCTCTGAAGTCTCTCAGCCCCACTCACCTCACAGAGTGTTTGTTGTGGGGGAGGAAGGGAAAGGAGAATGTTAGCCACTTTGAGACTCCTAGGGGTAGTGATAAAGCGGGATATCAAATCCAAACTCTTCGTCTTCTCTTCTTTAACAATCACAGTGCAAGAACAAAGAACACATCTCCTAGAAATGGTGGTGCTCCCAATTAAAGATTACACTCACTTTCGTCCCTATTAATGTACGTACTCCTATGCCTTGTAATCTGAGTTTGTAACATCTGTGCTTTCTGTTCTGAGACTTTCTGAGCTCTTTGAGACTTTGGAGAGATCAGAGGAATGCTGTCTGATGACTGTGAATCTGTTAACTCTCTCTCTTTCAGTGTTTCTTCACCTAGCTGACCCCCATCCAGTATTTCCCAGCTTCTGCCTTCTGAACTATGCCCCTCTGCAAACCACTGTTCCAAATCTATACTGTCCTCCTGCTCCTGGGAAGATTTAGGAGCAGGGGAAGGGGGTGGTTTCCACCATTCCTCCTCAGTGCAGCTGTCCTCAGCATGGTCCCTGACAGACAATTTGTCTGTAGGGGGGCGGGAATTCTCCCTGGCCCCAAAGCTTGGTAGCAGAGGGAGTGGGGGTGGGGGATCCAACTCTGACTGAGCTGGTTGGCTCAGGCATCATCATTATTTTATTATTTATTGAATTTATATCCCGCCCTATACCCAGACGTCTCAGGGAGGTTCACAGAACAAAAGCAAAATATAAAACTACAAAATATATCATCAAAATAAAAACAACAACCCAATACCGCCCCCAAACCCCACATTTTAAAAAGGCACAGGACGTCAATCAAATCAGCTAAAGCACAATTTTTTGCAAGCAATTTCCTCTAGTCTTTTATATTATTTATTATTATTATTTATTGAATTTATATACCGCCCTATACCCAGAGGTCTCAGGGCAGTTCACAAAAAAGATCACAATGTATAAAATAAAAATAAAAAGAATAATCCAATAATACACCGCAATTGACCACTATTTTATCTAGTTCTTTTCTCCTGATCTTTTTAGCTGCCAACGCATATAGCGCTACTTTATAAGTTACGAAGTCATCAGTATTATGGATAATATAGAGAGTTATAATACATGGATATTGAAATAATATGCAGTCAAAGTTGCTGATATTAGGACCCATGGAGGGGATGGTGGGAGATTCAGAGAAATCTCAATATATGGTTATGTAGTTAGTATTGTTATAATCTTCTGTTTTATAAAATCATATAAAAATTCTTTCAAACCCCCCCCCCCACCCAAATAGTCAGTCCTTATTCCTGGAAAACTCTGGAAAAGCTGCACCCATTTGTTTGATTGATATCTGCCTGCAGATGCTTGATTGCTGACTAAATGAACATGACTGGGATGGAGGTCTTACTATAACCAGGGCCTGTCTTACTATAACAAGCAAGACAAAATTTCTGCAGCCTAATTTACACAAGTATTTCAAACCCTCCAACATTTCTTCAATGAAAATAGTGGTGTCTTAAATAATAATAATAATAATAATAATAATAATAATAATAATACTTTTATTCTTTATACCCCGCCCATCTGACTAGGTTGCCCCAGCCTCTCTGCATGGCTTCCAATGTATATAAAAACATAATAAAATGTTAAACATTAAAAAACTTCCCTATACAGGACTGTCTTCAGAGGTCTTCTAGTTACTTATCTCCTTGGCTTGGGGTTGCATAACTCTATACCCTCCAACATTCTCTGATGAAAATAGGGACGTCCTAAGGAAAAGTAGGACATTCCAAGGTCAAATCAGAAACTGGGACGGCTTCTGTTATTCCAGTTCTGTAAATTCCTGAAAATCGGGAAACTTTGAAGGTCTAGTATTTTCATATAATAATAGGCATTGCTGTACGTATGTTAACGTGCTGGATACTTTACGAAATGTAGAGTGCATTTGTTTGCAATATGCGAATAGTCTGTATCTAATGATGCCTATAACATGTGCGAGGTTTGCTTGTCTTTTTAGCAGAACTGTCAAAAACAAAAGCGGTTCTCGTAGAGATAAAACACTTTTTTAAAAAAGTGTTTGTGTGTATGTGGATAAGCTCAATGCCAACATTTTCAGAGAATTCCATCACTATTCTGAGGTTCCTGAAACTTCCAGAGCGGCTTTTCAGGGGGCACAGGGGAGTGTGAGGCAAAAATCACTTCTGTGTTCTTCCAGCGAGAGCATCCGATGTGCGGAGTGCCACTCATCTCTGAATTGAAGTCTGAATAGGAGGCTGTGTGTGCCAGATTCGAGGACAACCATTTTGACACCCTGTGTCAGTGAGGGACGGAGTCAAGAAGTCGGGCGCCGAGCATCTTTCTCTATATGAGTTTTCAACAAGCTGTCAAAACAGCCACTCGTGGGGACTTTTTCTTCATTAGTCCTTTCAATCTACAACTTGTCGTCCTCTGTTCAGCCGCAATAGCTGGACTACTTAAACAACCAGAGATTCTAACAGTTTGATTCTTTCCGTTTTTGCTTTTCAACTTTCCATTAATTGATTTGTGCATGTGGTGTTTTGTTTTGTTTTTATTTAAAAAAGAAGTCTCGTTCTCTCTTCTATCTGCTGTAAAAATAAAGCAGCCTCTGTCGTCTGAATAATTAAAGGAGAAGAACAGAGCGAAGTCAAAAGCCTCTTATATGACTGATTGCCTACATCAGTAAAATCAAGCAAAGCATTTGTAGCAGCTATTTGAGCTACACCTAATTTTCACTGTGTTCCATTTCCTCCCTGCCACCGAATGCATAAAAGGAAAATTCAAGCTTACTGTTTCTTGCCACAAAAACGCTCTCCGTGTTAACTTTCACATGAAAGCTAAAAGCGCAGATTCCACCCCTCTCCACTCCTCCTAGCAAACCTTTGATCAGCTTTAGACCTCATAAATACAACCATTGATTCCCCTGATATTATATTGCATGATGAGGTCCCCCCCCCCAAACCCCTACCCCAATAACTCACACATCACACATGATTTTTGTTTAAGGTTTTTGGCATAATTTTGGCCACAACTTTATTATCATACAAATTGTGAGTGGTTGCTTAGGCATTGGTTATGACTAGCTGCCCCCCCCCCCCCCGCCTTGGGGACAGCACTGGCTCCCAGATTCCAGCGAAAGCCAGTGCGGAGGAACAAGATCAGGGTCAGCTGGAGCTGCGAAACAGACCCTCAGCTACTCCCCGCATGCTCCTTGAAGCTTACACGGCCCGCACCCTGCCATCAGGGTTTGGACGAAGGGGATGGTAAGCTTCAGAATTCCTTTAACGGAATACCCGTGCAGCAGCAGCATTGGAGGGGCAGGCACAGCCAATCCATACCCCTCCACCAACCAATTTTAACCAATGCCTAACCGCCAACCTTACAAGTTGTGACGATTTGCTAAGCAGTAGGCAAAACCCAAAAGGCACACACTAATCAGCCAATTGGGAAAAGTCCTACTGGGCCCCCACACCAAGGCGGACGACCCCATGACAGGCAGAGCAAGGTCAGAGCACAAGCCCAACAAGGGAGGGAGGGTGGGAGATCCGGTGTCCACAGCAAAAGAGAAAGAGAAAGCTGTGGACCTTACTTAAATAACCACTGATCCCACCCCTAAATTGGCAACATCAAATTTACCCCAGTAACACCATCCTCCAATCTGCTCCAAGCCCCTCCCATCTAATTCTGCCTGGCAACCCAGTGGAGTTTTGTCCGGCCCCATCCGCAACACGTGCTCTCTTTTAGTGAGATCACGCTTTATGCACTATATAAACTATATATTTAACTAAGGTTTCTGCCACAGTACAAGGGGGAAGTCTGAAATTCCTAGCTTCTTCTTATCCTACTCAAGAGCTGCCCAACATGAAGAACTATTTCTTAGAAACACCACTGGTGCCAAAATATAGGAAGAGGGGGCAAAGTTGAAGGTACTCTGAGTGCATCGCATAAAAGGAGGAGGATTTCAAGAAAGGGAAGCCCACACCATAGATTTAAATCACTCTTAGTCCATTTTTAACAGACTCGCTCTTCTCTGGTACAATGATGCTTGGCTCTGCAGGCAGAGGTTCTCAGATGGTAGATGGCAGACTTTGAAGTTTGTACATTCTGCACATGTGCTCGCCCAATGTGCTGGAGCCCCTCTCCTCTAGTGCGCCATCTCAAAACCGCAGCACCACTGTGACACTGCAAAGACGAGTCTGCTGTTGGCAGGTCTGGCTGCCAAAATGTTTATCTAGCGGTGCCAGTTTAATTTCCCCTCACAATTTGATCTGAAAAGCAACCCAAAAAAGCGCAGAGGAAACCCCTCATTAAAATAACAGATATCTTATAAATATTAACACGGTGCATACACAGTGCTAAATGATTCATCCAAATGGCCTCGAGGACATCCAAAAAATGCGATGAAAACTAGACGTTTAAGTAAACGAGAGAGTTGCTTCCACAGAGCATGTTAAGAAGAAATGCATCACGAATTCAGTTGATCATCCATTTTAAATAGCTGGTGCTCATTTGCGATAACAATTGAGTCCTACTTCTATTATCGGTCCAGTGGAACCTTCAGAGGTATCAGTTCCCTAGCTGAGTTTAAGGAAAGGAGACGTTTTGTTCTCCTTAATGAAGAATTAGGACATAGGTGGAGTTCAACTAAGTTTCACTCTGCCAGCATGATGCTGACACAAACCCCCTACGCTCAGTGCCGTCTTACCCATAGAGGCTAGTGACGCAGGGTGCCAGGGCGCCAAGTTGTGGAGGGCGCCAGGGAAGAGGCAGAGACTGGACGCAGCACCTCCCAGCATCAGCACGCCGCCCTCACCTGCTTCTGCCATGCCATGCCAAAGCAGCGCTCAGAGCCTCCGTCTGCTGTGGCCACTGTGGCACGAAGTGGCCAGCTGAGCCGGGAGAGTCTGCGTCCAGCCTCCGCCTCTTCCCCGCTGGAGGAGCCGCCCTCCAGCCACTGGCCACCTCCTCCAGCCCCGCCGGCAGCCGTCCTCCCTAAAAAAACTCTGGGAAATGGGCAGAGGGGAGCGCCAGAGGGAGCTTTGCACCACGGCGCCGGATATGCTTAAGACGGCCCTGCCTACACTAATAATAGGCAATAGGATGAAAGAACAATTCCCCATCTCTCTCTCTCTCTCCCTCTCCACCCTTTCCCCCTGAAATGCAAGATGTCTATGACAAAAGTGTCTCTCACTAAATGAAACAATCTGTGGAAAAGACTAGGAATTGAAAGGGGAGACAAAATATATACTTCCCCCTCTTTGTTTGTTTGTTTATTTGTTTTGTAAGACAAAAAACTTAAATAAAAACTAATTTTTTTAAAAAACCTATGTTTTACTTAGAGTACAGCCGCTGAAAGTAATGAACTTGTTGACTATGTTAGGCCCATTAATTTCAGTGTGTCTACTCTGAGTAAACTTAGTTGAACACCACCACAAAACACCCTGACTAAAACCCAAAGAACACTATCGGTAGAATAGTGGGTAGGTTCCGTTAGAGAGACAGAACTACCATATGCATTTGTTGGTGGTTCAATAGAGTCCTGGCAAATTTTTAAAATGTGCTTAGATTGCATCCTGCACATAAGGTCTAAAGTGTCATTGTATTATGCTGTTGGTACAAAAGGACTGGATTCCATTTTAATGAGATAATTCTTCAGTTGTGCAGCAAAAGAAAAAGCCCACAACAGAGCAAACATAAGGGCTTGATGCCAAGTGCATTTGGGCAAACGTGGTGATATTTTGATTTCTGGCTTCCTTGAATTTTGGCAGATTGCACACATCTAGAAAGGCCAGCGAACAGATTCAGTCTGAGACTCTTTGTATTCAACATTCTCTGTATTCAACATTCCTGCTGAGCATCCATGCACCATTACTTAATGCGCACAGTTCATCAATTTTAATAATAATAATAATGTATGTGCTTGTGGGAGGGGTGGGTTATTTGTTTTTGTTTTATTATGTATTTTGTGTTTCCATTTTGTATTTTTATGTTGTGCACTGCCCTGTGATCTTTGGATGAATGATGGCTAATCATCATCATCATCATCAATAAAAATAATAAACCCAGGACCAACTGCAGATTGCTAGACTTCAGTGTGTGACATAGGGTCAGCCCACAGAATGGAAGACAGGGCAGAAGAACGCTCCGCATTCCTCTGCATTTCCAGTTTCAGGGTTTTTTTTAATTCTTCATTTTCTCTTCCATTGCTTCCAATGTAGACATACCTCCAGCAGGGGGAGGAGAGAGAAAAAGGAGAAGTTTAGACATGTTGAGATACACATCCAAATTTCCCCATGGTTTGGGGGAAATGGAAGTGCCTATGATTCTTTGGGTCCTGGCTGGTTCTTGGCAGTCCCCAAAATGCCCTCAGTTTGGCCCGTCTGATGATGAAGCTCCAACATCCATTCGGCCAGGGAGCTAGAGGAGCTATTGTCCTCAGAAAGGGAGGCTACGGCATTGGAACCCCTCTGCTTCCCCTCTCCCACTCAGTTATTGGCAGTGACTTCCTGTCAGGAGCTCGGCCTACACTTGAGTAGGACCCTGGCAGAGACACATGCCCGACTGGCATGTTCTCTCCCTCCTGGTTGATTATTTGGGAGCTTCAAAAGCTTTCTTCAGCCCAAACATCACAGCGACCGATACCAACCAACACCGACATACTTAGGGATCCGCAGAGTCTTCACAGCTTGCTTAACAGACCTCAGCAACACAGCATCTTGGCTAATCTACTTTATTTACATATAAACACACATGGAGCACTGCAACATGGCTCCTTCTCTCTCTAGCATCGGACAGCAAAGAGAAAAAGAACAAAGGACAATAGTCCCACTTCACGGAACACAGTAACACAAACATCCTGTCTCCATCACTTCCCACTCTGTGGAGTCAAAACATACACCGTCATGTGATAGACAACAATCCCATGACTGCAATCATGGAGCAGGAATTCTAACACTTCCATGTTGGAGAGCCAGGTAAGCAATGATGCCTCATGCCACTCCATCTTGCTGGCCACTATGCCATGGCATGCTGGACCTTTGTTTATTATTCCACCCATGTTTTTAATTGGGGGGGGCACATACACCCAAAACCTCTACATGTACAGGGATTCCCAACCAATGATGTCAGTTGCCCATGTAACCTGCTTGCTTGCATAAAAGCCAAGAGACCACCAAGCACTGTTAAATTAGTTTTTTGCCAGCTCCATATTAAAAGAGAGTATCCTCAGGTGACAGCAGCCGCTGCTGACAGAACGAACCTGTTTATATTAAAATCGGTGCTGATTGTGCTTGTTGGACAAAAGGCAGGCAGGCAGACCAGCACCGGGCTGGATTTAAATGTTTCATGTTGAACACGCCAGCATTTTTCAATCAAAACACATTTCGCCTTCATAAAATCAGATGCTCCGAGACAAGCAGCCCTTTCTTTGTTCGGGATAAATGTCTTCCATTCCCTGAATTATGAGCCTTTGTTTTGAAGATTACAGAGACAAAATATGCTCAGAGCAGCATTGTTTTAATACCCATGGTAGTCAATAATGAACTTTAGATGAGTTATATGTTGCTGTCCTCCTCCTCTTCTTCCTCAGTTTACTGCAGGTTTCCTTTGTGCACTTTAATACCTGGTATCATGAAATCAAACTTCCCAAAACTAGTCCCAGCAAAAGTTGCTTTCATTAGCCCAGCAAACCTGGCCAATGCTCAAAGGCAATGGGAGTTATGATCGAAAAACATCTAGAGGGAGCCATGTTGGAGATACTGTGTTTTGTATTTAATAGTACTTTATATTAAATAATATTTTGTGCAGTCAGGTAGCTCAAATGTACACGATACAGGCTCTGATTTGTTGTTGTTATAACAAATTTAAAATACAGTACAGTGGATGCTCAGGTTGTGAATGTAATCCGTGTGGGATGCGATTTGGCACTTCTGCGCATGCGCGACCGCCGAAAGCCGGAAGTAACCCGTTCTGGTACTTCCAGGTTTCGGCGGACTGTAACCTGAAAAAACACAACCTGAAGTGTCTGTAACCTGAGGTATGACTGTACTACAATCAGTTAAAACAAATTACAGTCAAGAGAATAGGAGGGTCCTGTAATAGATGGTTGGAATTCAGTGCCACATGAATATGATTGTCTCATCAGTGCAAATATTTCTGCATGCCAGAAGGCATGAACTCACTTTTCTCCTCCTCCCTGACCCTATCCTATGGCTTCTTTCAACCCCCCCCCCCCCCCGGGCAGAGCTTTCCAAACTTCTCAAGTTGGTGACACACTTTTTGGACATGCATCATTTTGCGACACAGTAATTAGTTTTAAGGACGCTGGTGGCGCTGTGGTCTAAACCACTGAGCCTAGGGCTTGCCAATCAGAAGGTCAGCGGTTTGAATCCCCGCGATGGGGTGAGCTGTCATTGCTCGGTCCCAGCTCCTGCCAACCTAGCAGTTCAAAAGCACATCAAAGTGCAAGTAGATAAATAGGTACCGCTCTGGTGGGAAGGTAAATGGCGTTTCTGTGCACTGCTCTGGTTTCACCAGAAGCGGCTTAGTCATGCTGGCCACATGACCCGGAAAAACTGTCTGCGGACAACCAGTGGCTCCCTTGGCGGGTAAAGCAAGATGAGCACCACAACCCCAGAGTCGTTTGCAACTGGACTTAACTGTCAGGGGTCCTTTGCCTTTAATTCAGTTTTACTAGCAAACCAGAGGTTTTCAAACTCAGGACACAAGGGAGAAATGTGCTAAGAGGAAGGCATGCTTGGCAAACCCTCACTGTGATCAACTCTTGTCCGGAAACCTATGTCCCCACTGTGGAAGGACATGTGGATCCAGAATTGTCCTCCACAGTCACTTACGGACTCACTATTAAAACCATTTCTATGGAATACAATCTTGCTGGGCTATGAGTGATCGCCAAAGAAGAAGAAGAAGAAACCTCCAGCCTCAGCATGGGGAGCATTCATGCGACACACCTACACACTGCAGCCGACACACTAACATGTTGTGACACCACAGTTTGGAAAGCTCTGCTCCACATAGTATTTGGGGGATACACAGGGAGAGAAGAGAGAGGAGGGGAAATGCCTGCTGCTTTAGCAGGAGTCCTTGTGCTAACTTTTGCAAACACACCCTGTTAGCTGAAACTGGTTCTATAACCTGGGTGTCAAAAGTGAGGGGTCCATGCAAGCAGATCTATGTTGGAGCTACAACTACACTACCCATTTGTGTACAAGCCATTTTCTAGCCAGCAAGGCGATGTTTAAGCAAAAGACAGCTGCTGCGTTCCCATCACCCTGCCTTCTTTAGACAGCTGTATTTTAATTTGTTGCCTTGTATCAGTTGATCAGCATTAATTTTCCTCAATGCCCTGTGGCAAGCGAGCGATGGGCAGTCTCAACATCTGCCCCCTAAAGTAAGCAAGGTCTGTTGGCAACAGGGGCCAAGTTCTCTGCACCTCTTTTGTCTCCAGGATGGCGAAAGGATGGTGATGGAGGAATTAGCATCCCTCAATCGGCCAGATTTGGCCCAGGGGATTCCTCTTACTGATTCCTATCCAAGACAGACTTTAGTTAAAACAAAAAAAATTCCTTCCAGTAGCACCTTAAAGACCAACTAAGTTAGTTCTTGGTATGAGCTTTCGTGTGCATGCACACTTCTTCAGATACACTGAAACAGAAGTCACCAGACCCTTCTATATAGTGAGAAGGTGGGGAGGGGTATTACTCAGAAGGGTGGTGGGAATGGGTGATTGGCAGATAGCTGTGATGAGCCTGTTGGCAACTCTTAACGACTGCAATAGGTCTTACAGGAAAAAGCAAGGGGTGAGAAGGTGAAAAATGGCTTTGTCATGTATAATGAGATAAGAATCCAATGTCTTTGTTCAGACCAGGTCTCTCCATGGTTTTAAGTCTGGTAATAAGTTGCAATCCAGCAGCTTCTCTTTCCAGTCTATTTCTGAAATTCCTTTGTAGTAGAACAGCTACTTTGAGATCTTGTATAGAATGTCCTGGGAGATTGAAGTGTTCTCCTACTGGTTTCTCTGTCTTATGGTTCCTGATGTCAGATTTATGTCTGTTTATTCTTTGGCGTAAGGTTTGGCCTGTTTGTCCAATATAGAGAGCTGAAGGACACTGCTGGCATTGTAAATTGTAGTTGAAAACTGTAGTTTCAATGGCTCATCCAACCGCATGAAATATACGCAACTTGGGAGAAGTTAAATGAAATATTAATTTCGACATACATAACAATGTTGTTGTTGCCAGCTCACATATCCATTCACCCCACAACTCCTTTCACCTAATCCTAATTTATTCCATAGAACTCCCAAGCAGCTGCCTTCTGGATTCATCTGATTCAGTAAATGCTGGTTCTCCTTTTTCCATTCCAACTCTTAGTTATGATTCATTGAACAGTGTGACATTGTGCTTTGCCTGCCTTTTTCTTCCTTCCTGGTCACATCTCCTCCCACAGCAATAAAATTGCTCCCAGCAGCAAGAACACAGAGTTTCAGAAAACAATGTCACTGTGACACCAAAATACCCAGCTGGGATTTGAACTTGCTGCACCAAAATGCAAAGAGGAGAGAAGAGGTGAAGGGCCAAAAGATGAACTTGGCAGCCTGGGATGAGATTCAACCGCATCTCCTGTAATTAACGCTTTGGTGGCCGACTTCATTTGTTTGCTGCTCAATAGAGGAGCTTGGAATGCACCCACTCTGACAAAATGAAGGGATTTACCATTTACACATGAAAGGCCTTTTTGCTTTTCAAAGCTCTTGGGACTCAACAAGGCAGACATTGGCACTCTGCATATGTGGTACAGTTAGGAGCTTAGATCTTTGCTCCCACGCTGTGTTCTGACAGACCCCCCTCAAGTCTGAATCCTTCCTCACCCTGCCACCTGCAAAGGGTACACAGGCCTGGTCTGATTTTGCTCCCCCCCCCAAAAAAAAACACACACACACACAACCCCTGTTATCTGGAATGCTGCATTTAACTGAATCTCAAATCTGAAAGCTGCCAACTGATCAGCTCCCAAACTGAGATTAAGAAAAGGCAGCCCAGTTTAACCACCGCATGGCCTGAGGTGAGCTTTTGTTGATGAGAAATTGAAGGCTGAGGTGTTGTCTCTCTGCAGCAGTTTTTGTTTTTCCCCTTTTCTTTTTAAGAGACAAAGCATTCTGTGTATTACTACATCAAGAGATTTATGTCACTGATGGGTTGTTCATAATGGGTTTGTAGTGTTGCCGAGCTGATAAAAGGACAGCAACCATATCCCAGTTAATAGAGTTATTAACTAGAGCTAAATCGGTCCCCTAATCTGAAAGCAGTTGGAAATAGCACTGAAATACTTTGGCTTCCCACTTAGAGGCCCTTCATAGGCTTACTCAGCTGCAACAGCTAAATACAACTCCAACACAACAAAATACACTATATAGATCTGAGGAGAATATAGATGCTCCTCAGCTATCCAAAATACATGCATGCATTCAGTATTATGGGCAGGGACTATGGTCAATCTCAAGGGTCAAGCTCACAAAATACATTGTTGTGGCCCCAAATTTAGTCTCGCAATCTTAATATTCTGGAGAGAGCAGGATCAGATCCTGGGACCTCGAAGAGCAGCTCTCAATCAGAGCAGACATTATGAGGGAGACAAGTGTTCACTATGTAAAATAGTTTATTTCTGCAATAAAGCACAGTGAAGATTCGTTTCTTTATTTTATTTCACTTGTTTCAATCATTTCTATACTGCTACACATTTTCAAAGAAATCTCCACATGGGTTACAACAGTGTGCCCTCAATGATAAAACCGAACATTGCAAAATGGCAGAATGTAGCATTACAAATGAGAATCAGATACAAACACAGTAATGAGTTATATTGTTGAAATTATTTGGGCTTCGACCTAAATACCTGAAGGATCTCTCTGTGTGCTGCCTTGGCCCCTGAGAGCTCCAGCAAGGGCACTCCTCATGGTCCTGCCATTGGAAAATACCTGCTGAACCAGGACCCAAGATAAGGCCTTTTACGCTGTAGCACCTTGCATTGCATGTGTGCAAAGTGCATACTTTGGTATGTACGGTTTGTTTTGTTCATTTAATTGCTTCATTTGCTTCGGCTGCACTGTGCTTATAAAGGAAAACCATGCATACCACTTTAAACCCAGCGGCATGTGGTCAATGGACCAGGAAGTCTAGGCTAGTCCCCCTAAATATTCTTGGTAAATTAGAGTATTCAAGTGTGTACCTTTTACTCCAACCCGTTCCGTTTACATTCATTTCTGTATTGTGATGTTTATCACTCTGAAGTCAGAGACCTAGCTCCTCCTTCCCAAAGCCAGGGAAGCTTCTTCCCAGCTTAAAAAAGGTAAAGGGACCTCTGACCATTAGGTCCAGTCATGGTTGACTCTTGGGTTGCGACGCTCATCTCGCTTTATTGGCTAAGGGAGCCGGCGTACAGCTTCCGGGTCATGTGGCCAACATGACTAAGCCGCTTCTGGCGAACCAGAGCAGCGCACTGAAACGCCGTTTACCTTCCCGCCGGATTGGTACCTATTTATCTACTTGCACTTTGACGTGCTTTCGAACTGCTAAGTTGGCAGGAGCAGGGACTGAGCAACGAGAGCTCACCCCTTCACGGGGATTCGAACCGCCGACCTTCTGATCGGCAAGTCCTAGGCTCTGTGGTTTAACCCACAGTGCCACCCGCGTCCCTGGCATTCCCAGCTTAGGGAGGGAGATATGATGCTCTGATGGGGTCCCAAAGTCTGCCCAGCTTTGGGAAGGAGGCAGGAGGGCATCAGCATCCTGTCCGAGGGCCTGACACCTTCTTCCCAAAATCCAGGAAGCTTCTGCCCAGCTTAGGGAGAGAGGGGCAATGTTCACACAGGTGACATCGTGCACCCCCCCATCACCCTTGCAAGTGGGCACCTCTAGCCCTAACCCCTTATGAAAAATTTCACTGCATGCCATGGTTTAAACCTTCCAAAATCCTGGGAACTGTAGTTTGTTAAGGGTCCTGAGAGTTATTAGCACAGTGTTTCCCAACCGGTGTTCCGTGGCACACTAGTGTGCCGCGAGGTGTTGCCTGGTGTGCCGCGAGATGTTGCCTGGAGGGAGGCGGGCGAGGGCATTTGCTTCCCGGAGGACGGAGCGAGGGCGCCCCCTGCTGGGCCGGGGCTCGCTCTCCCCAGAGGGTAAATCTGGATCAAATGGGGCGAGGGGCGGGCAGAATTCTGGGGGCCACTGATGCCCTACAGACCCCCCCAAGTCCTCCGGGGCGCACGCTCTGCTGGGCTCTTTTCGGTCGTCGTGCTTGTGGGAAGCCGCCCCTTCCCTGGGCGACGCACCGCCTCGCGACTCCGGAGTCAGTCCCGCGGGCTCTCGGAGGGACTCGCGAGCGACGGCGCGGCGGCTCCGGGGCGCGCTCAGCCGGGCCGCCGCTCGCCCCCGCACAGCCCCTGCTGCAGCTGCCCGGCGTGGAGCGCGACGCGGAGCCAGCCGGGCTTGGAGGCGCCCAGGTAGGGCCGAGCCGGGCAGGGGCGGGGAGGTCTCGGTCTGCTGCGGGCGCAGGAGGGCGAGCGGGAGAGGGGGAGCCATCGGGTCTCCTGGAAGGAAGCGAGGCGGCGGCTGAGGGGGATGCAGCCCCGTCCCCAGCAACAGGCGCTCCTCGAAGTGAGGCCACAAGTCGGGGCTCGGACAGGGCCTGGAAGCAGCGGCTCCGGCTCTTGGGAGCGGAGAAGGGGACTTCGAAAGCGGCCTGGAGGAGAAAAGCCCCGATGCAGCGAGAGCGGGGAGCGTGCTGCCTTGTCCAGGCCTCCTCGCTTTGTGCCGTCCGCTGCCGGGAGCAGGACACGGGGGCTCCTCGTTCGCATGCTTTCCCGGGTGATCGGTGAGGGTTAGGGTTAGGGTCCCTCAGTCCCTCGCTTTGCTGCCTCCTCCCCCCCCACCCCCCAAAGCTTGGAGGTTCCCCGGCAAGGGGGAGGGAAAAAAATTGAAAGTTACACTTTCGTGCGTCCCTCCCGGCGTGACGCTGCGCGCTGACGTCACGGGGCTGTAATGGTGGTGTGCCTCGATATTGTTTTCATCAAACAAGTGTGCCTTTGCCCAAAAAAGGTTGGGAAACACTGTATTAGCAGACCCTCTATTCCCTTTACATTATTCCATGCGAAGCGGGGTATTTTTTGTTAAACCTCTCTGAAACTTTATCCCTGAGAGGAGAATAGGAATCTCCTCACAACTTTTAGGACCCTCAGAGAATGCTTTAAATGTGTGGGGCAAGTGTGAAGCTTTTTCTTCACTTCTAAGCCACCGTCCATTCAAATGAATCCCAGGGTGATTTGCAAAACAAATCGATGCAATAGATTCTTAAGTTGATAAAATAAAATGCACTGAGAAAATGAGTGTGGTTTTTTTGTTGTTGTTGTTTTTAAAGAAGACCTATTTTAAGTTGTTTGGTCACTGCTCTGTTGTTTTGTTGTTGTTTTTAAAGCATTTATTAATTTTCCAATAAGAACATCCAATTAACATATCAAATCCAATAAAAATAAAAAAACTAAAATAAAAAATTCCAATTGTCTTCCAAATTGTAATAATTTTTTGTTTTGGTTTCCCACGGTCTCACTGCTCTGTTTTAGCGCACAAGCTGTTCCGCGATTTTAACGGATAACAGTATATAAATGAAATATATAAATAGAATTATTGTTTTCTAAAAGTACATAATTCAAGGTGATATCCATTAATAAAACATTACATGACAATAGACAAATAGGAATAGTAAAACAAACTGAAAGAGCACCATCAACAATTAAATGCTGAAAGAAATCCTAAGTGTGAACAGGAAAGGGTTTGTTTGTTTGTTTGTTTGTTTGTTTGTTTGTTTGTTTGTTTGTAAGTCATCACTGCTTGGCTCAATGGGGTGCATGTGTCGTGTCTTTACTGCTCATCTAGATCAATCAGTCAGTTGATCAACCAGCCAACAGAATATGGAGCAAGCCCTTTTCTGCATACTCATTTGCTAATTTGATTTTGAATTGATTTTAAAATGAATTGATTTTAGAACTCGGTGTTACTCTTATTGTTGTTAGCCACTCTGAGCTTTGGCTGAGGAGGGTGGGATATAAATAAAATTTTAATATTATTTATTAGTAGTATTATTATCTGGCGGTGGACGCGGGGAACCCAGGCGGGGGTCCCACAACAAAAGCTGAGTTCTTGGGCAGATTCATTGTGATGCAAGTGATTCTTGATATATTGTATTTCAAGACCACTTATCTGGGACCTCCAGTTTGTGGCCTAACTAGGCCTGGCATGATCAGCTGATAGGCACAGACTTCAATGTTATTGGGATCGGCTGCACTAGGGAATTCTCGATGGGGGACTCCATTGTCATCATCATAATAATAATAATTTATTATTTGTACCCCGCCCATCTGGCTGGGTTTCCCCAGCCACTCTGGGCGGCTTCCAACAAAGATGAAAGATACACTAAAATGTCACATATTAAAAACTTCCCTGAACAGGGCTGCTTTCAGATGTCTTCTGAATGTCAGGTAGATGTTTATCACTTTGACATCTGATGGGAGGGCATTCCACAGGGCGGACGCCACTACCGAGAAGGCCCTCTGCCTGGTTCCCTGTAACTTGGCCTCTCGCAGTGAGGGAACCGCCAGAAGGCCCTCGGAGCTGGACCTCAGTGTCCGGGCAGAATGATGGGGGTGGAGATGCTCCCTCAGATATACTGGACCGAGGCCGTTTAGGGCTTTAAAGGTCAGCACCAACACTTTGAATTGTGCTCGGAAACGTACTGGGAGCCAAGTGTCCCTATTTTCCAGAGGTGGATGAGCCAGTGCTTGTCCTGAGCGATAGCAGTGGGGGTGTCCCATTGCTGCTTCACAGGCTCTCCATGGCTGCTGGTGCCAGCCTCCTCCCTTGGGCAGCTAGTAGCGGCTGCTGGAGAGTGGGAGAGGAAGAGGAGAGGCTGCGGCTGACGAAGGCCAGTCCCACATGACATGATGGCTCTGAGGGGCAGGCAGAGGGCAGGGCTATCCTGGGCAGGAAGGAAGTGGGAACAGAGCAGAGCACCGGGAGTCCTGATTTCCTTTCCCCCCCCCCTTTTATTGATTTAATTTTTATTTTATTTTATTTTATTCACATAATATACTTTCTTCACAACAAACAACTCCAAAATAAGCAGACAACTCCAAAATAAAATCATATGTTACAAAACCATAAGTCTCGTGTTTTCATTTACACTGATGTCCTCTCCAATACCTTTACTTGATATTTCTTGCTGCTTTCTGTTTTCCTTATAGAATCTTTATAAAAAATTAAATCTCTTAAATACTATACCAATCTTTAACAATTTCAATTAATCCCTTCACCTCCCTCCCAGTACTTCCCTCCACCTGTGTGCAGTCTTCTTTACCTACTATTATTTTTGTTATTGTTGCTTTATTCACTTTATTTGTTATTCCATCCTTGATATATTATTATCCTATCTCCTTGCACCTTTTAAACTTTTGCATATTAATTTTTAAACTCCAGCACCGACTTTTTTCATGTATTCCTTAATGCATTCCCACTGTTTATTAATTTTTTGATTAGAGTAGCCTCTAATTGATGCTGTTAATTTTGCCATCTCCTGATTTTCTTTTCTTTTCTTTTCTTTTCTTTTCTTTTCTTTTCTCTTCTCTTCTCTTCTCTTCTTTTCTTTTGGCTTTGTGCGTCCACGTCTAGCCTTGCCCCTTTCTAAAATTTATTTATTGGTGTGTTTCTTTTCGTAAATCTGCATTATGCACCTGAATTCTGCCGAGAGCAGGGTTTAGACCCAGTGCCCATCTGCTGCTTTAGAATTTCTGAGGTCAAAGCTAGCACCTTGAATTGAGCCAAGGAAACCCAGCTATATAAAGGATCGGGGCAATGCATGAGCAGCTTGCCCAGTGAGTGGAAGAATAAAATGTAGCCTCCCAGCACTCTAGCTGCAATATGGTCATCAGGGTTAGCAACCACTTATCATAGAATAGGGACCATCAGGATCATCTACATCAACCACCTGCAATGCAGGAATCTTTCAGCTAATGTGGGGCTCGGACCCACAGCCCCAAGATTAAGAGTCCTATGCTCTGTCAACTGAGGTATCCACCATAATTTTTTCTAATCCTTCTTTAAAGTCATCAAAGTTGGCAGCTGTCATTGCTAGGGTTGACATATTTCAAAATGAGGAATTCCGGACACAAAAGATGTTGTGCTTATCTTGGCAAACTTGCTGAGCATCTTGTTGTTGTTGTTTTTCTTTGGGGGGGGGGGAATTGTTGAGCTTTCTTTCATTTTGCCCAGAGTTGAGCTTTTTTCTTTCTTTCTTTTTCATATGAGGGCCGAATACTGGCTATGTCCAGGAAATTCCAGACATCTGGAAACCCTAGTCATTGCTTTTAGTGGCAGTGAATTTGATAGTTTAACCATGCATTGTGCGAAGAAGTACTTTCTTTTGTCTGTGGTATGCAGCCCTTGGCTGTATGAGATGAGTCAGGGATGAAAATTTTCTTTGTGAATGGAACAAATAGTGTGTGTGTGTAGCATTTCAAAATCAGATGTGCAAATGTTACAAAATCCCAGGATTAATTATGCTAACGCAAAAGATTCTGTGGTCAGTTCAAGCAAACATTGTCCCATTCGAGTTAGTGGTCTTGAAGAACATTTAATAAGTGCCAGTAAAGTATTGGGAGAATTTATCTTCCTGCCATTCTAAGTTTATTTGTGTCACCCATTGAAAGCTTTATGTCCTGTAGGTCTGACTGGGTCTGAGCTGTTGGGATGATCTCTTGAAGGTAACATCTGGAAGACACTGGAAGGGGCTGAAGGGAAGTCATATGTCAAAATATGGAGTAATTTTGGCTACTGGTCTGTGATTGACTGAAGACACCAGATCATTTCTTCTTGATTTTGCTTTATAAGCAACTCCAGGAAGAATAAAACATGATTCTCAGCCCCATTCGCAGTTGTAACTTAAGAGCTGATGGCACTTCCTGGCCTCCACACTGTAAAGCAAACGGTAGCTTTCTGACACCAGAAGAAATCTATCAAACAGAAAACCTGCCTTACATGCAAAATTCTCTTGGATCCAAAGTGATTGCTTAAATTACACTTTTCTCTCCTCGGAGATCTGTCCCAGAAACAATACACTTTCTGCCCTACTCATGCACCTTACAACGGCCATAAATATCTACATATTCAAAGTTCATCACAACATACACTAGTAATATTGAACTGGATGTGAATAGCACCAAAGGTGCATTCCATTAATTCTTTACAACAGCTTAAAATGTTTTTTCTTCTTCTTCCTGACACTGAAATGCTACTCTGCATTCCTGCTGGGGCTTGCTAGACCTCCCCCCTCCTATACAAGTTGCTCTGTATTCTTGCGGTGCCATCCTTTCCATGCAACTGGAAGGAAGAATGTGGTGAGATAGGGGTCTGTTGGTAGAGCATGATATTCTTAATCTCAGGGTCACAGGTTCAAGCCAGGCAAAAAGATTCCTTCAGTGCCGGAGGTTGGGCTAGATCACCCTCGTGGTCCCTTCCAGCCCTAGAACTCTATGATTCTATGAGAAGATGTCCTGACACCGATGCACAACATCCAAACCTGCCATCCCTTAAAGCAGGATGGGATCATCTAGTTTCTCCCCCCCCCATAATATTTTATTGAGTTTTCCAATTTAATAATCCAATAAGAACCACATTGTATTCTGAATTAAAGGTAAAGGGTCCCCTGACCGTTAGGTCCAGTCGCGGATGACTCTGGGGTTGCGGTGCTCATCTCTGGCCGAGGGAGCTGGCGTACAGCTTCTAGGTCATGTGGCCAGCATGACTAAGCCGCTTCTGGTGAAACCAGAGGAGTGCACAGAAATGCTATTTACCTTCCTGCCGGAGCGGTATCTGTTAATCTACTTGCACTTTGACGTGCTTTCGAACTGCTAGGTTGGCAGGAGCAGGGACTAAGCAATGGGAGCTCACCCCGTCACAGGGATTCGAACCGCCGACCTCCTGAGCCCTAGGCTCTGTGGTTTAGACCACAGTGCCACGTACATCCCATATTGTAATATTCTGAATTACTATACAATGGGGTGGGGGGAATATATTGCCAAATAATATATCTTTGGGTGACTTCCCATGCTCTGAATTTCATGGAGTGCTAATCATCTCATATCATATTGCTTTTTAAAAAATTAGTCAATAAACCACCTCACTTAATTTTAATTTATGTTTGCAGCCACTGGTCTGTCCAAACTTTCGTCTTCATAATTCTGGTGAAATATTTTCCCTGATATTGTCCACTTCCAGCAACTCCATTTTCGGTTTCTGCCAACAGGAGATCATCTAGTTTCTTATTAGAGTTGAGTTCTCTGACTGACTGGAATTGTGCCTTTTTTAAACCTATTCCATACTGCAGAACATATGGTTTGTAGGAAAGTTTATCCTGCAAGTTCCGTAGATCACAGAGGCCCACTCTGCACTAACCCAGAGCATGGCTTTTAGAATGGCTGCCCTTGTCTGGTAGAATAGCGTTCCAGTTGAGATACAACAAATGCCCACTATCTGCAACTTCTGGAAACTGCTGAAGGCACTACTGGTCCAAGAGGTATGCCCAGCTGGACAAATGGGTCTTTGCCGTGAGACTTTGTATGGTTTTTGTTTTGTTTCGAATGTATTGGCTTTTTCATGTTTTATACTGTTGTTGCTGCTGCTCTTTCACCTTAAGACAATTAAGCAGGAGAAGGGGGAAGACTGGGTATCAACTGACTTATTTTTGTTGTCACCATTGGCAGGTGTTGTGAGGAGGGGAGAGATTCGCTGGAAAGCACTCACAGCTACAAATTCACTATTCACTACACTATTCTGATGCCCCCATGTTGAACAGGCAAGGATGGGCACTTATCAGTTTGCCAGCTGATCTGTGACAGATCCTCTGATCCCTAACCATACTTAGTGTTAACAGCCAATCACCTTCCAGCAAAAAAACAAACAAACCCTGTCTCATTTGGAAGATGAGGAATTCTGAAGGTGGCATCAACTGCAAAAAAGAGGTTCTGATATCTAACAATATTTCTCAGAGATGTTGTGCATATCCCTAAGTTTTTAGAAACTTACACCTGAATGATAATACTCTGTGGAGGTTATTGTTTCGTTTGTTATTATGGTATGTTGGGGGGGGGGGAGAGAACCGTCCTGTGATCTTTGGATGAAGGGCGGTATAGAAATTTAATAAATGATAAAATAAAAACAAAAACTTTGAAGCACATTTGAAGATTACACACAATAGAATACTGGGTGAGGGATAGCACTCTAGAATACTGGTCGCATTGCCATTTTCATTGTCAACCTTTGAGTCTGCTTTCTGACTTACTTGAGGACTCTTACAAATCTAGATGGTTCCAACTCTTACACAGCAAAATCAGATCTATTGGTATTGATTTGGAACTCTTGTATAATTCAAGTGAGCAATATATTTATCGCAATATTCAAACCAGATTAAGAACAAAACATCAAGTCAGCTGTAAATAAAATTCTATCGTTTAAATACAACAGATAACAGGATCACTTATATTTCAGATATTTAAACGACAGACATTGCAGACGGTTCTTTGAATGTACTGGACACTGTAGAACATAGCCCTTTCTACTGTGCAATGTACAACCAGCTATGCAAAAGCGTGCTATCCACTTTTTTCGGTAGTCTAGCATGACAGCACAATGAAAATATCAGATTCTATATGTCTGACATTAATCCGTAAGTAACTGCAGGGGTGGCTGAGTCTTTATCAATAGTATCTCTTAGAGTGGTGAATGGCACTATTTAGTAGGAAGAAACTCCAATGAAAATCCTTGTTATTACATATTTTACATGGCTGTTCATTTCTATATATTTTAAGAATTTATATATGAATGTTTTACAGTGGCCTATACTTTTAATGCCTAATAAAGGTTTGGGGAAGTAAATAAGTAAGTACATTTGGAGATTCCTGCTTGAGAAAAGCAAGGAGAGCTAACTCTGGTTGTTTTAATGCAACCCATTTTTCTCTACCTTTTGTTGAGGCACTTTGGCAAATAACAACAATCTGAAGCCAATTAATGCCAGGAAATTACAGGTGCTTGCAAAAAATCCTGAACGAAAGCTAAAAAAGTTTTTTAAAAAAACACTGTATGAAAATAGGTGCATTGATCATGCCATTAAATGTAAAGGTCATGATCCAGCATTAAAGTCCACAACTCTCAGTTCAATAGGCTTAGACCTGCTTGGATTGCTGTCAAAATGTATTATATCTTTAAAGCTCATTGGCTTAAATCTGATAGAGAGAGGTATATTAGCTGTTAGTCCTTGACTTCCAGCCTCACGAAGTCCCCTTTATTATTTTTAAACTCAATCACTTTATTCAGTCATATTTGTCGAAACAGTGTTTCCAAACACTGACTCATCTTAATCTGGATTCCCCATGACTACATCAGCTATTGGTTTGATTTCCGAATATAATTCAGTGCTGTAAAAGATATGATCTTGTGACAGAAAAATGTTCTGCCAGTAAATGGAGAAAAGAAATTACAGAGCTTTGACCCTTATACGACCATTTCCCTTTTTTATCCCAGGACATGAAATGCAAAACATTTCGGAAGATTTATGCATCCTTTCAGAAAAAAAGCCTTGGATTCCTCAAACTTTCCCTTTGCAGGGAGCTGGGAAAAGGCACAAGGGAACCATTCAGAAGTAGGCTACATTTTGAAAACTTGGGGATACTTTTTGCTAGGGGAGAAAGGTTCCATCCGAGGCAATATCTCACAATGCTAGTTTTGGACTGCAGGTGTATTTATGTACTTAAAAATGTGACCCAACCACCGCTACCACATTCACCCTTAAAGCTCAAAATCATGCAGCTGTTTTTACCACCTCAGGGTTCTTCCTCTCCTTGTTACCACCTAATCCTGATACCCATGCAGACCAGGCCATCTCCTCTGGCATAACCCATTCTGTCATTGCAACCCGATACAATACGATACGATACGATGATACGATACAATAATCTTTATTGTCATTGTCCCACACAGAACAACGAAATTGAAAAAATCTACATCAGACATTCAAAAACCAACAAGCCTGCTATCCCTGCTATCCCAGCCTGGTTAGCCCCCTAAAAACTCTGATACCCCATAATTAAATACAATATACTCCCACAGAGACTACCTTATACTGCGTTTCAAACCAAAATCGCATTTGGATAGAAACTGTTTCTCAGGCGGCTAGTCCTAGTCTTTATAACCCTGTACCTTCTTCCAGAAGGCAGAAGCCAAAAGAGATAATTTCTGGGGTGCGTACTATCCTGCACTATCTCTGCAGCTTTCTTATGACACCTGGAAGCATAGATTTGATCCAAGGTGGGAAGAGTGCACCCAATTATTCTCTCCGCAGTCTTTACAACCCTGGACAGCATTGTTTTTTCCCCAAACCACACACACAGATCGTAAGTTAATACACTCTCAATAGTACAATGGTAAAATGCCACCAACAGGTCCTTTGAGAGATTATTTTTCCGGAGGAATCTCAGAAAATATAACCTCTGCTGTGCTCTCTTCAGCAGGTCTTTACTGTTTTCTCCCCAGGTTAGGTCATCTCTCAACTCCATTCCCAGAAATCGAAACACCGAAACCTGTTCCACACATTTCCCCTCAAGTGTCACTACCCAGCCACTGCTACCACATTCACCCTTGAATCTAAAAATCATGCATCTCGTTTTACCACCTCAGGGTTCTTCCTCTCCTTGTTACACCTAATCCTGATGCACATGCAGACCAGGCCATCTTTTCTGGCATAACCCATTCTGCCATTGCAACCCTATATACAACCCACTGGTTGTTAGTGACATTGCGTTTGATGGAGCTCACTCCCTAATAAACGGGCATAGGATCGAATCTTAGATATGATACCCTGACTGCATTGATGCGCACGTGTTAAATGGCACATCCAAAAAGCAGAGGTGTTGGACTTAATGTTTGTTTTATGGGTTGATAGCAGTTCTAGCCTGATTATGCTTTAAGAAGGCTTAAGAGAAGCTTACTTAAAATCCCAGGTAGTTTTCTGCCCAGGTACTAACAAGGCTGAAAACTGCTGAGCTTTAACATTGCAGCAGTATGATATGTGTCCTTGATCCATTATTCGCTCTCTCTTTTCACCCTTTAGTGGTATCAAATCACTTCCACTTGTAATTTCTGTTTTTCGAGGAAAAGAAATAACAAGATTGAACTACGGATTAAGAGTGCTGAGGCTGAGGTGGTAAGAAGTTTAGGGAAGCCTAGATGTTATTTACAGATAGTGGTGGCTTGAAAGGGCTGAATTATTTTTCACTGGAGCAACGCACTATTTGTCTCCACTACCAGGAGCTACAAGGCAGTAAACATGCTCTCATTGGTGAATCCGATGTGAGTGATCACTCATAGATGAGGCACTACTGAGCCACAATGATGTCAAATTCTGTGATGCTAGCAAAATAACATGGGCTTTCCAAGAAGGCGGATTAGACAAAAATCAATCATGGGTTCAGTCCAAAAACATCATTAAAGGCAAAGCTGCCCCCCCTTCCCCCCTCCTCCTTCTTTTTCCATTTAGTGAAATGGTTTGTTCTTTTCTGGAAGCAATGAAACAGAGATATATGATGCAGAGAACTAAAAATTCAAAAAGAGCCAATAAATGCTTTCATCTTCTAGCACATGCAAATACAGAAAGAATCAGGATCATGTGGGATAAAAGGGAAGGGGGCTGGAACCCACCCCATTGGCTCCTTGACCTAAAAGTGCCTGAACCAGTGTTTCAGTGATTTATCCTTCCAAACCCACCCACCCACCTGCACTGCAAATTTGACAGCAATTCCAACGAGAGTAGTTTTCCAAAATGATCTCTAAATAGGATGAGGAGGAGGAGGAAACTGTGGGAGAAATCTCCCTTGGGTGCTCCAGAATGGAGGCTCGCAGCAGATCCCCACTTGGCCAGATTTTATTCAGCAGTGCCTTACAGGGCAGAATTAAAAGAGTCATAGAATTGTAGAGTTGGAAGGGACTGTAATGCAGGAGGAATCTGTGAGAACATTTCATTAGGTCATACTCTATATAGGGAAAAGATACATCATGTTGTCCTTGTTAGAATTCCTGCTTCATGATTGCAGTCATGGGATTGTTGTCTTTCACATGATGGTGTATGTTTTGACTCCACAGAGTGGGAAGTGACGGAGACAGGATATTTGTGTTACTGTGTTCTGTGAAGTGGGACTATTGTCCTTAGTTCTTTTTCTCTTTGCTGTCTGATGCTAAATAGAGAGAGGGAGCCGTGTTGCAGTGCTCCGTGTGTGTTTATATGTAAATAAAGTAGATTAGCCAAAATGCAGAGTTGTCTGAGGTGTCTGTTGGCATCGGTCACTGTGATGTTCCCTGGGGAGAGTTTTCCACAAATGGGGAGCCACTGCAAAAAAAGGCCTGTTCTTGTGTTGCCACCCTCTGGACCTCACATGGAGGTGGCACATGAAGAAGGGCCTCAGAAGATGAAAGCAGAGTCCAGGATGGTTTATATGGGGGGAGGCAGGAAGTTTCAGTACTGAAACATTGCTTCAGTGAGGTTTTATGGAGAATCAAAATCTATCCTATTCTCACACTTATTTATTTCTAGGACTGTGGTTTCCTTGCATTACAATGAACCATTTCTACTTTGACCTGACCACCGAGGCAATACTGCAAAGGATTGGGGGGGGGGCAGGGAGATTCTCCAGACGACACAGTCAGTTCACATTGGGATCTTGCCAGACCCTTCCATCACATTGCATGGCTTCAGTGTTATGGGTGGAGAAAGTAACTATGAAGAGATGCATGGGCCAAGTTTAGGTGGTGGCCAAGTATTGGCTCAATGTGTCGTTCTGACTGTAGAGATGGCAGCCTTTAACTGCTCTAGGGACAGATACAAGTGTACAGCGATTGGGTAAAAAAGAAGAAGAAGTTCATAATGACCTTGAAGACGGTGTATCCATATTCATCTCTAGCTGTGCTGTCGATATCCAAACCCAGGGTGTCAGGGGCAACATTTTGTTAGGACAAGTTTTTTATTATTATTATTTTAATGACACTGTGGGGACCAGAAGGGACAGCTGTTTTATTCCAGCCAAGATCTTGGCCCCGCTGCATGAAATATCAGGGAGGGAGAGGAAAGTTAAAAATACAGCAGTCGCTGACTTCAAATTAAGTGGTAATGAATGCAGATTTCCATGAAGATTCCACGAGTTGGTAATTACGGTTTTATTGCAATTGGAAATGGTGAAATAAACTCGGTCTCCACCGTCCCATCCATGTAATTGATGAGTTAATTTGTCTTTAGCCCTCTTGCTGTTCTAATATTTCTCCATCGACGCCATGAAAATTAATAGGAGGCAAAATGTATAAAATTATACCCACCCCAAAGCCACTGTACAGTACCAGTGAGGCATATTTATTTCATCTGCTGATGGTGAGGGTCACCAGCATTTCCCTCTCCCCCCCCCACTCTTCCCAGTGACATTTTCAGACTTGACATTATATGACATTTTCAGTTTAATATTGCTAATACTCTGGCTGCAGAATTAAAAGTACACCCAGAGGAGGCTTTGAACTCCAGCGCATCAGCAGAAACATTGTTGGGGTTCTCTTCCTAACAAACATTTACATGTAAACAGCTCTCCAGGTAAAAGCCTGAGTTCAGCTCTCGCCACCTCTGCCCCTCCCGTACTTGTTACAGTGGCTCCCAAAATGTGTGACCCACATTTCCCACAAGAAATGTTGCTGTTTACTTCCCCTTAAAGCCCTTTGAAGAGACGACTCGGTGGGAAGATAGCCAGAAGAAGAAGCTAGCAAGCTGGGTCTATCCATGCAGAAGAGGTAGGTAGGAATGAGATGGTAGAAGTACAGGGCTGGCCCCACCAGCAATGGGGCAACTTTTGAGTGGAGGCAAGGACTTTCATGTCCACAGCTACATCTGCAAAGTCTTGCTTACCTTCCCTCATCTCAAACTCTGAGAAACATAACCACCATCTTTAGCAATATTTAGAAGAAGAAGAAGAAGAGTTTGGATTTGATATCCCGCCTTTCACTCCCTTTAAGGAGTCTCAAAGCGGCTAACATTCTCCTTTCCCTTCCTCCCCCACAACAAACACTCTGTGAGGTGAGTGGGGCTGAGAGACTTCAGAGAAGTGTGACTGGCCCAAGGTCACCCAGCAGTTGCATGTGGAGGAGCGGAGACGCAAACCCGGTTCCCCAGATTACAAGACTACCGCTCTTAACCACTACACCACACTGGTGTAGTGTGTCAGTATTTAGTACTGACCCTGGGCAGCCTTGGTCTTTTGCCATAAGATTTTTGAAGACTTGCTTCTTATGGGTATAAACCCTCAAGGTAGATTGGACCAGCATCTATGCCATCCTTCCCCAGTTTGCTGCCCTCCCCATGTTGCTGGGCTCCAACTCTCATCCTCCCTGACAATTAGCCATGCTGGCTTGAGCAGACATAATGTGATAGGAAAGCTGGGGTGGGGACATGTTTGGCAACCAAGGTGCCCCTTTGTTTTCAGATAAAAATAAATAAATAAATAAATAAATAAATAAATAATAAATTTTATTTATACCCCGCCCTCCCCAGCTAAGACCGGGCTCAGGGCGGCTAACAACCAATATAAAAACAAATTGATGGAAATACAACTTAAAAACAAGATTAAAATACAACATTAGAACATTAAAATGCAGCCTCATTTCAATGGAAACTGGAGACACAAAAAAACTTTGGACAGATTCTGAGAAGGGTGATGTGACGCATTTTTTAATTGGGATCCACCATTATGGGAAAGACCGTGTTGCAGAGATAAATAGTCATGGGGAAGGTGAGCTCTTAATTTGTTATTATATCTGTATTTCAAGTCTGATCTGGCAAATCTCCTCTGGAAAGACTAATGTTTGATGCAACCTGTCTGAGAAAATTAATGAGCAAACGCCTAGATTTTATTTCATCAGAACTGAGAGAAGATGGCGTCTGCCACTAGAGAAGGACTTTTGGATAGATTCAGCATAAACACCAGCGTGTGAGGACATTCTGCAAACAATGGACTTACCAGCTGCAAAAAAAAGGAGAGTCATATAAATTCCACACAGAAGCACATTATTGTTTACTTCAACTCGCCTGTGGAAACAACTCAGAGGCCACGAAAGAATGAAGGATAACAACAGGAAGATTTAAAGAAGGAACTATTTGAAACTTAAGGCAGTAGAAACATAAGATAATTAGAGCCACACTGAACTTGAAGCATGGGAAGCCCCAACAAAAAATTATAATTTGGCAGAATATTTGGACTATATGATATGTATTTTTATACTTTGGAATATTTAATGTGATTGGATTGGATTGTTAAAATGGAAAATTTAATAAAAATTATTTTTAAAAAAAGATAGACAACAATCCCATGACTGGAATCACGGAGCAGGAATTCTAACAGTTCCATCACCCTTAGAAGTAGGGGTTAGGGGTTGGGGGGAGGTTGCAGCCCAAGAGAGGACATTTTCTGAGGCAGCCCCTCAGCTGTGAAATTCTCTTCCCACAGAAGTGCAGCTGGAACCTTCTTTGTGTAAGTTTTTTCCTCTGCTGACAACATACCTATTTATCCAGGATTTGGACATAATCTTCGGACCCACTCTGCTCTTGTGACTATAATGTGTTTTAATTGTATTTTAAAATTCTTACATGCCACCCTGGGACCTTATAGTAAAGGGTGGGTAAGAAATGCGTTTATTATTATTATTATTATTATTATTATTATTATTATTATTATTATTAACAGAGATCGGATTGTAAAGGGCTGCAACTGTCAGTTGAAAGCATGTTCATTAGCAAAGCCAATGTGTAATGATGGATCAATGAAGTATCATTCTCCTCCAGAAACTTTGAGTTAGCCACATCAGTAAAACATTGAAAACCACACAGAGTAACGATTTCTTACTCTTTCACGTTACTGCTTCTTGATAAATGACGCTTGCGAATATTTGCATCAGTAAACATCGCCTCACTCTTTATATTAATACTGAACTTCAGCCAGTTTCTCCGAGATTTCCATTGTTGACATCAAGATGGGTATTTTGAAATTCAAATGCTGAACTTTGACAAAATGTCATTTCAGTTGTACAGCTGGAGGCAGACTCCATTGAAGCATACCTCCCAGGTGATGGTCATTCTGAGGAACCTCATAAATGACTGACTTTGAATGATACCACGTTCCTTCTCTGGATTTGCACATTTCCACCATGCTTGCCTCTCAGCACCCGGAAAAGAGGGCATACTTGGGAATCACAGGATGGTTCTGGGGACTTAAAGCAGGGCTAGCCAACTCTCAGGCTTCAGGGAATTCTGATCCTTCCCCCTCACAGCAGGCTGCTAAGGAAAGTAGACAACGAAGCTCTTTATTAAATATTCACAGGGAGAGGCTTAGGAATGCTGCTTCTTAGATTAATGGTGTTGCTCCAATTGAATTCCTCCCCTCTACCGCCCTAGCAACAGCACTTCCCCTTACAGTGGCCACCAGGAGCTAATTGTCTCTGAGTCCTTTGCTCTCCCACTTCCAATGCACACTGGGTTCTGGGAGAAGGGAGGTCGGGAATGCTTTCCAGTGATAACGTGTCAGCTAGCTGCTCTGTCTCTGTCTCCCCCTTCTCTTCTCCCATCACCTTCCAACTCTTCTGTTCACCTGTCTCTGAACTGTGACCTTCCTCAAACCACTGCTATAAATCAATACAGTGGTATCTCTAGTTACACACTTAATTCATTCCGGAGGTCTGTTCTTAACCTGAAACTGTTCTTAACTAGAAGCATGCTTTCGCTAATGGGGCCTCTTGCTGCCGCTGCACCGCCGGCTCACGATTTCCATTCTCATTCTGGGGCAAAGTTCTCAACTGGAGGTAACCCTTCCAAGGTTAGCAGAGTTTGTAACCTGAAGCGTTTGGAACCTGAGGCGTTTGTAACTCGAGGTACCACTGTACTGCCTTTCTTTTCTTTGGGAGGTTCAAGGGGGGGGGGAATCTCCACCATTCTTCCTCAGTCGTGTCCCTCATACCAACATGGTGCCTTCTAGATGTTGTTGGACTCCAATTCCCAACAGCCCTAGCCAGAGCTAGTTAATGGTCAGGAATGACCAGGGCAGCAACATTGGGAGGGCACCATGTTGGCTTAATAAGACATTCCAAGAATTTATGGAGCCACTGCCTTCCTCTCTCTTCCTCCTAAGATCTAGGTTGGGGTGGGAAATGACTTGAGTTCTTCTTGAAACCCCAACTCCCATTGTCCCTGATGATTGTTTGGAGATGGTTGCAGTTAGTATAGGATTGCTATACGTCTGGGAAATTCCGGACATGTCCTTTTCCCCTTTTTTGCGGGTGGGCGGGGGGGACAACCTGGCCACCCAAAGTGTTTTTTTTTCATTTCTAACTGAAAGTCCTAGGTTTTCTTTTCTTTATTTTTTAAAAAAGTGTGCAGGTGGCTCTTTATTGGAGTCTGGTGTGGGTTTGGGCAGTGAGCAGGCAATCACAAAAAAAGCTCAACAATTTTGGGGCTCAACGTCCAGAAGGCCACAGGATCTCCTTCTGTAGTCTAGGTCATGCATGTCCAACAGGTCGATTGCGATCTACTGGTCGATCACTGGGGTGCTGCAGGTCGATCTCCTCCCCCCCCCCCCAGAAAGCTCAACAACTCTGGGCAATGCCCCCTGCGGAGATGGCAGCACTGAATCAGTGGCGCATGTCCTCCTGATGTGCACTCTTTACAAAGACCTGAGGAACGAGATTATCACCCCTCTTTTATTGTCCATTCTGGGCCACCCAACCACTGCCACAGTGTCTTTTCTCCTGGCAGATCAAGAGGAGCGAATGACTGCAAAGGTTGCACGGTTTCTAGCTGGGGCAATCAAAATAAGGTCCACTTTTTGATTGCTGATTCAGGACCCTAAACTGTGTTTTATATAGTCAAATTTTTATTTTGTTCTGTGTACATCCCGATGTTCTTTTGTTGCTATGGCCAATGGCTGACGCAAATAAAGTTTCATTCATTCTCATTCTCTCTAGGCAATGCTCCCCTCAAAAAGCTTGACAACTCTTGGCAACAACAGTGGGTAGATCACTGCCAGTTTTATTTATATGCTGGGAATAGATCAATGTCTTTTTGGAGTTGGACATGGCTGGTCTAGGTAAACCACTACATATGATCAGATAGTGTCCTCCCTCAAATCTTGTGGGGGGCTGGACTATATTGGGGGGGGGATGAACTAATTCCTATGCCCCACAAATAACCCAGAGATTCATTTTAAATAAAAGGACACATTCTACACATGTAAAAACACCAGGCAGGCCCCACAAATAACCCAGAGGGGCATTTTAAATAAAAGGACACATTCTACTGATGTAAAAACACGCTGATTCCCGGACCACCCGCAGGCCAGATTGAGAAGGCGATTGGGCCACATCCAGCCCCCGGGCCTTAGTTTGCCTACCCATGCCCTATGCCAGCAGTTCTCAACCTGTGGGTCCCCAGGTGTTGTTGGACTACAACTCCCATCATCCCCAAGCTCTGGCCTTGCTAGCTAGGGGTGATGGGAGTTGTAGTCCAACAACATCTGGGGACCCACAGGTTGAGAACCGCTGCCCTATGCCTTTCCCTCAATGCTGTGAAGCGGGGTCACCACCATGTTGGAAGACAGGCGAACCAATGCCAGTGTACTGGAAGAAGCAAAGATCACCAGTGTTGAAGCAATGATTCTTCAACATCAGCTTTGTTGGACTGGTCATGTTGTGCGGATACCTGATTATCATCTTCCAAAGCAACTACTCTCTTCCGAACTTAAAAATGGAAAGCGTAATGCTGGTGGTCAACAAAAGAGATTTAAAGACTGTCTCAAGGCAAATCTAAAAAAATCTAGTATAAGCACCAACAATTGGGAAACACTGGCCTGCGAATGCTCCAATTGGAGAACAGCCTTTACCAAAGGTGTCATGGGCTTTGAAGGCACTCAAACTCAAAACACAAGGGAGAAACATGCCAATAATAATAACAGTAATAGTAATAAATATTATTTATATCCCACCCTCCCCAGCCATAACCGGGCTCAGAGCAGCTAACATAAAAATATAAATACATTAAAACATAAAACTCAAGAGGAAGACACGCTTGGCAGATCCACGCCGTGATCAACTCCCACCTGGAAACCAATGTCCCCACTGTGGAAGGACGTTTGGATCCAGAATTGGCCTCCACAGTCACTTACAGACTCATTGTTAAAACTGTGTTTATCGAAGACAATCTCACTTGGCTACGAGGGATCGCCAAAGAAGAAGTTTGCAATCGGACTCGCCAAGTGGCATATTTCCATTATGCTGAGCTCCCCACCACCTCACCCCTCCCCTTCTCCAACCTGGTAGGCAGCAGTGACTCATGCCATCCGCTGCTTCACCAGAGTAGAGAAGAGGAAGAAGGGAGGATGAAAAGTGGGGGTGGCATATATGAGCATTGCTTTCATTTGTATTTGAGGCATGGAAAAGCATTGTTTATGTAAGGATTATTTAGGCATCATTGGAATGATAATGCAGCACATGTGAAGTCATGCTATAACTGGCCTCAGGGCTTTAAGATGCCATTAATAAAAGTTTATTCTGCCTAACTTGGCAAATCAGGATATATTATGCAGAGGATTAACAGATGTCTGCTCTTAATCCCCAATTAAATAGTTGTCCTTTGCAGCCAAAACCTACTTTAGGCCTTCCAAGGTATTTATATGCATCCCTCCCACACTGCTCTATCTCTACATCACCCAGCGATGTATTTGATGACTGTATTCTCATAGAGTAGCTCTTAAGTAGAAAGGGCTGTTAATCCCTATTTTACAGCCAAAGAGAAATGACCGAGTGGTTAACGTTAACAAAGTAAGGCCAGCTAAGTAATTTTGTCCATGTGCCTCTAGAAAAACAATGCTAAAAGAATATTGTGAAGGACATAAACCAAAGCCTTGCTTCTTTCTTGTGGCTCTGATCAAATACTTGACTCCTTCAACTTTACTACCTTTATCTGGCTGAAGGTCTGTTGCTCTGATAAATGATTCCACTCATCTTGTTGTTGCTCCCTAGGTCAGAAAGTCCTTCCTAGGACACCTACATCTGCAGTGAAAACATTTGTCCCATGGAGAAATGGACTGGCATGGGTCCCTGTTTGGCCCATAAGGCCATATTCCCCAAACTATGCCCACCTACTCTCCACCTGGTGTCACTGTGTCATCACAGCTGTCTCACAGCTGTGCACTCACAGCTGTCTATGGAAGCACAGGTAAATTATGCGTCCAGGGCAGCTTGTCTACCAGCTCCATCTGGTATGCAGGCTGAGACTCTACCTACCTGTGCACTGTCTCGCCAGAGTGATACATGCTCCTGTTATCTCCCACATGGACAACTGCAATGTGCTCTATGTAGGGCTATCTTTGAAGGTGACTCAGAAACTACAACTAATCCAAAATGTGGCAGCTAGACTGGTGACTGGCAGTGGCTGCTCAAACTATATAACACCTGTCCTGAAAGACCTACATTGGCTCCCAGTATGTTTCCGAGCACAATTCAAATGAATGGCTTCGGCCTGAATGGCTTCGGCCCTGTATACCTGAAGGAGCGTCTCCTGAAATTAATGGACTATGTAGAATTAGACAAACTGACAGGAAGGATTCGAAACCTGTCTGAATGGGGAGCCAAAAAACCCCCCTGCAACAGACCTCTTCCCCTTTTTCGAATAGCTTACAAAGTAAACCCCTGTTGCCTCTTTGTGTTTCTGATAGAAAACCTGCTCCACGACCAACACAGACACAGTGAGTTTTACTTCTGAAATTGTCTGAATGAGGCAGAAGCGATGGGCTGCCAGAGCTCCAACAACAATTAGAAACTGGTGTTTCTCAGCAGCAAAAGAAAAGTAAAACAGACAAAGCCCCACCACCTCCACAGTCATTTTAAACCTTCCAAACCTTATAAAAGAAAGCCCTTCTTTGTAATCATAACTGCTGAAAAACCAACCCCCAACTGCATGTCATTGGAAACATAAGAAGGCTGCATTTTCCATTCAACCCTGCATTTTTCACATGCAACACTGATTCCATTCTGCTGCACTTCATCTCCTCCCTTGCTGTCTTGCTGTGGCAAAATTACATAACATACCCTACATATGTGATTAACTATGTAACATACACTTAATTTCTGTATGTTAAGTTCTCTTTATGTTATTTCACCCTGTTCATTTCAGTGCAAAGGAAACAGAATTCAAATGGGGGAGAGCCCCCTGAAATCAATTAAGTTATCATTTGCAGACTGAAAGCAACAACAGCGAATACCGATTGTATTTGCTAGACTGATTTCCAGTCCAGACATGGAACAAATAAGCAATTTCTGCTCCCGTTTGTTTTTGTCAGAAACCTCCAGCATATCTCTCTCTCTCTCTCTCTCTCTCTCTCTCTCTCTCTCTCTCTCTCTCTCTCTCTCTCTCTCTCTCTTTCTCTGTGTGTGTGTGTGTGTGTGTTGTAGCATTTTTTCATACACCTTTGAATGTTGAAGGCTAAGAAATCTGCAGTGTTCAGAGGCAAGCATAGTGCCTTGGAAGCAATGGGTGAAAAGGCAAGAGAAGTCTGGTAGGAGGAAGGGGACATTGCCAGCATCCATCATATCCATGTTTGAAGGTGAGAAAGCTGAACTACTGTCAGTAGAAATAAAAATGAATCTGTCATCTTCTCCGAGACACTGAATCTGGATATGATCTAACAAACAGGGCAACCAAAGAGAGCCTCAGCAGGCACATTACTGAACTGGAGCGTGCTGCCTGTTTACGAGCAATTGCCACCACAGCCAGATTGTCAGCGATGAACAAAAGTCTGTTGCCTGCCAACAGCTGACCCCAAATGGCCATCGCCATCAACCGAGGGAAATATTCCAAGAATCTGATGTTTCTCTCCATCCTTGCCAAGAGCCATTTCTTGACTGCATACCAATCCCCCATTTCAAATCACAGGCTTTTCCTGGTGTCTTCTCTTGGCAGAGTTGCAGATCAAATATTGGTGCTAATGACCGAGTCTTATTTGATCTCCTCCCTACGCCTATAATTTTGAACATCCAATCCAATGCACAGAGGGAAGCTACTCTCTTTGCCAATTCCTCATGTAATCCCTAAGACAATGCCCAGATCATAGTAGTTTGGGACATTGTATAATGCAGGGGGATGCAGAAGCACAAGCAAGGCCACACTTCCTGTTTCCTGTGTTTCTTTGTAAATACATCACTTTTAAGGGGTGGGCAGACTCCATAGGTTCGGTTTAGAATTGACTTGAGTTTTGATGAGCCGTCTTGGTGAACATCTGGGGGATGAGGGTGGATATGCAGGTTTTGCAAGGATTCTCTCTTGGCTCATAACATTGGTGCATTCATCACAATTCTGCAATGTGCATGTACAATAATATATTTTCTCTTGGGACTTGTAGTTACTCTTGTTTTGCATCCACACCACTGTACTAGCCATGGCAGAGTGCATACCTTCCAACATTTATCCAATGAAAATAAGGATGTCCTATTCCATTATTATTCTTATTATTTTACTACTTATACCCCACCCATCCAACTGGGTTTCTCCATCCACTCTGGGTTGCTTCCAACAATAACAGGAAAATGGGGACACTAGGATGGTCAGAGAGTCCTCTATGCCTAATTAACCCAGGGTTTAGATCTGGATGATAGGAAACTGCTAAATGTTTGGTAGAAGCAACTGAGAGTAAAGGTAAAGGTAAAGGGGACCCCTGACCATTAGGTCCAGTCGTGGCTGACTCTGGGGTTGTGACACTCATCTCGCTTTATTGACTGAGGGAGCCGGCATACAGCTTCCGGGTCATGTGGCCAGCATGACTAAGCCACTTCTGGTGAACCAGAGCAGTGCACAGAAATGCCGTTTACCTTCCTGCCAGAGCGGTACCTATTTATCTACTTGCACTTTGACATGCTTTCGAACTTCTAGGTTGGCAGGAGCAGGGACCGAGCAACGGGAGCTCACCCCATCGCGGGGATTCGAACCGCCAACCTTCTGATCAGCAAGCCCAAGAGGCTCAGTGCTTTAACCCACAGTGCCACTATTCCATTATTATTCTTATTATTTTACTACTTATACCCCACCCATCCAACTGGGTTTCTCCATCCACTCTGGGTTGCTTCCAACAATACAGGAAAATGGGGTCACTTGGATGGTAAGAGAGTGCTATAATGAAATTCAGTCCTCTATGCCCAATTAACCCAGAGATGAGATATGGGTTTAGATCTGGATGATAGGAAACTGCTAGATGTTTGGAAGAAGCAACTGAGAGTAAACAGACCCAAATGTAGAAGACACTCACCCAGCCAATAGCTGTGATGCTGGTGCCATCCAGTCAATCACTTCACAAGCAAGATAGTTTCCTTGAGATGAAGGGGCTAACATTTACCAGCAAAACAGCTATTTATCCATAAAAAAGAAGCTCACTTAGCAAGCACAAAGGCCCACTTGTGAATGCATACAAAGTTAAACTGAGAATAAGCAGAATTAACATTGCCGAAGTTTGCAGTTTGCTGGTTCAGTATATGAATCTTGTAATGCTTTTCTGCTGGACAGTGTTCTCGAAGCTACAAACATGAGTCTGACCAAACTGCGGGAGGCAGTAGTAGACAGGAGTGCCTGGCGTGCTCTGGTCCATGGGGTCACGAAGAGTCGGACACAACAAAACGACTTTTCTGCATTGGGAACAGAGCATGACATCACTTCCTTTGTTTTTGTTTGGTCAAGGGGGTGGGTGGGAGTTTGCAACAGTTTGCATGCAAAGCTAGATTCAAGTTCATACCCTTTTTTTCTCTTGAGATAATCCAATTATTCACCGCTGATAGCGTTGTCAGACAAATGTGCCCCCCTCCTGCTTTTTGTGAGTTGTTTATAAACTGCCCTTGCTTTTGATGAATGCATTTGCCATTTGAAGGTATTCCTCAAACAAGTCTGCTCAAGCAACCTTCATGCTCTTTCGAGTTCATGAACGGTTCATTTTTATTCGTAACCAGGCAATGCTCCCCCCATCGCCACCTGTGGTCAACTTGACGGCATGGTGACCACTTTTTGTTTCTTGTTTTTACTTTTTTAATCAGGCGAATAGTAAATGAAAAATGACAAAGGTCGAACCATGATTGATCGTGTTCTCTGGCTGATGCTTTCGATTCAAATATGAATGTTTTTAAATGACATTTTTTCTGATACAGTGGTACCTCGGGTTCAGAACTTAATTCATTCCAGAGGTCTGTTCTTAACCCGAAACTGTTCTTAACCTGAAGCACCACTTTAGCTAATGCGGCCTCCTGCTGCCACCACGCCGCCACTGCACGATTTCTGTTCTCTTTCTGAAGCAAAGTTCTTAAATAGAGGTACTATTTCTGGGTTAGCGGAGTCTCTAACCTGAAGCATCTGTAACCTGAAATGTCTGTAACCTGAGGTACCACTGTATTTGTAGAAAACATTTTTTTGTATTTGATGATATTGATAATAACAATTAATAATAATAATTCAGCAACTTATTAGACACTGTATAGGGAAGGTTTTTAATGTTTTATTATGTTTTCAATATGTTGGACGGCGCCCAGAGTGACTGAGGCAACCCAGTCAGATCAGTGGGGTATGAATGATAAAAATTGTTGTTGCTGTTGCCATCATCAGCATCATCATTGAACAGGACATCCCTATTTTCACTGGGGAAATGTTGGAGTGTATGCATGTTATTGGAGTGCCGCTTCCATGAACCCAAGTCGACGTGGCCAGTGGTCAGGGATGATGGGAGTTATAGTCCAATGCCACCTGATGGAGCACAATTTCACCATCCCTGTAAAACAGTGTAGGACATATGAACAGCTGCCTAGGAAAGCTGTTGGTCGCACACATTTGCAACTCGGAAAACAGTGGCATTTACAGAACCACCTAGTTCCTACTCACCTTCCATTCTGTGTCTCTTTATTAAAGTAAAGCTAGACATGGGTATCAAGGCCACAAGCAAAGGCAAGCATAATATTCATTCCTCTCTTCTAAGAACTACGTTCTTCGTTACAATCATTAGAATAGCTGGGGGAAAGCTGAAAGGCAATGAAAATAGATGGATCTGTGTATGCTGAAAGAAGATTAAATTTGAGAAAAGTGGGGAGAATATATATATATATATATATATATATATATATATACACACACACACACAGAAAGAGAGAGAGAACGTGCAGGAGACAGATGCTAAGGGGGGGAAACAGCTATTATATACACTTGAACGCTCAGTAAAATCATGAGAAAATGGGATTTTTTGAAGCTTCTCCTCCACAGTGTACACAACATAATCATTAAAACGACCGTGCAGCAAAGAAAATAGAAATGAGCTTCATGCCTCATATTATTTATATAGTTGCATTAGTAATGGTAGGCTGGTGCTGATATGCACTGACCAACTTCACCACTTCCCCCCTTGTATATCCCTCTGAAAGGGGAAGGCAATGTCATTTGGTGGAGGTGCTCTGAAGCTGACTATTGGGAGGTCGGGTCCAGCTTATTACACTTTGGGTGGCTCTGCAACAACAGGCTAGAGGTGAGGTATCCCTGGAACAAATGTCTGAGCACAAACAGTGCTTATGCTGAGAGCTCAGAATGGTATCTTGTCCTTCTACACTTCTGGCTGGGTTCACACACAGGTGGCAATTATGAGAACATAGGAACATACTTTAGACTATTTCTCCATCTAGCCCAGGATTGCTGACTCCAGCCTTCCTCAACCTGGTGACTTCCAGAATGACAGCTCCCTTCAGCTCCAGCCTGCATGGCCAATGAGCAGAGATGATGGGAGTTGGAGTCAAAAACATCCATGACAGATGGCCACCCAACCTCTGCTCAAAAAGGCCCAAGGAATGAGAGTCCATAACCTCTTGAGGGAGTCCGTTCCACTGTCAAACAGCTCTTACTGTCAGAAAGTTCTTCCTGATGTTAAGTTTGTTAACTAGATGATCTTCAGGTTCCCTTCCAACTCTGCTGCTCTATGATTCTACGTATGGATTGACCTCCTCAGCCTGCTGCTTGTAGGATTTTACTTCTCCCATAGAAGTGAATGGTTACCATGAACTCTTCTGGGGAAAGATAAAGTACCATATCGGGGAATGCAGTCGAAATAAAGACAAAAATTTCCACCTGCCATTTATATTGGGTGGTTCTGTTCTATTGATTGATTGATTGATTGATTGATTGACTTTATATACCACCCTCCAATGAGATCACAGTGAAGTGTACAATATAAAAACACAAACATGCATAACACATTAAGAAGCAAAACAATAACCCCACCATACACACACAGTTTAAAAGACCATAGATTGTTTAATTAGCCAAAGATATGGGAAAAGAGGAATGTTCTCACCTGGCACCTAAAGATATGTAATGAAAGTGCCAGGCGAGCCTCCCTGGAGAGAGCATTCCACAAGTGGGGGGCCACCACAGAAAAGGCCCGTTCTCATGTTGTCATCCTCCAGACCTTTCATGAAGGGGGCACATGAAGAAGGGCCTCAGATGATGACCGCAGGATCCAGGTCAGTTCAGATGAGGAGAGGCAGTCCTTGAGGGGTTGCTAGCATGTGCAGATGGTCAACAGTGGCTGGCACCCAATGACAATGGAAGGGCAGAAGGAAGGGAGATCAACAGCCAGAGCTGGTGACTGGCAGAGCTTTCCCTCCTTGACTGGTTGTAAGCAAGAAGGCAGGCAGGTAGGAACTGGCTGATGACAGACCAAAGTTGGTTGCACAGTGCCCCATTTGCCCTAATGTGCCAGCCTCATCTGCATACAATTGCAATCTGTGGCTGTAAGTGGGGCTCATAAAGGGCACTTCCATACCTTCCAACATTTCTCTGATGAAAATAGAGACGTCCTAGGGAAAAGTCTCCTGAGAAATCTCTATGTGGGACAAGAAGCTACAGTTAGAACTGGATATGGAACAACTGATTGGTTCAAAATTGGGAAAGGAGTATGACAAGGCTGTATATTCTCTCCCTGCTTATTTAACTTATATGCAGAATTCATCATGCGAAAGGCTGAGCTGGATGACTCCGAAGCCGGAATTAAGATTGCCGGAAGAAATATCAACAACCTCAGATATGCAGATGACACAACCTTGATGGCAGAAAGTGAGGAGGAATTAAAGAACCTTTTATTGAGGGTGAAAGAGGAGAGCGCAAAATATGGTCTGAAGCTCAACATCAAAAAAATGAAGATCATGGCCACTGGTCCCATCACCTCCTGGAAAATAGAAGGAGAAGAAATGGAGGCAGTGAGAGATTTTACTTTCTTGGGCTCCATGATCGCTGCAGATGGTGACAGCAGTCACGAAATTAAAAGACGCCTGCTTCTTGGGAGGAAAGCAATGACAAACCTAGACAGCATGTTAAAAAGTAGAGACATCACCTTGCCAACAAAGGTCCGTATAGTAAAAGCTATGGTTTTCCCAGTAGTGATGTATGGAAGTGAGTGCTGGACCATAAAGAAGGCTGATCGCCGAAGAATTGATGCTTTTGAATTATGGTGCTGGAGGAGACTCTTGAGAGTCCCATGGACTGCAAGAAGAACAAACCGATCCATTCTTAAGGAAATCAGCCCTGAGTGCTCACTGGAAGGACAGATCGTGAAGCTGAGGCTCCAATACTTTGGCCACCTCATGAGAAGAGAAGACTCCCTGGAAAAGACCCTGATGTTGGGAAAGATGGAGGGCACAAGGAGAAGGGGACGACAGAGGACGAGATGGCTGGATAGTGTCTTCGAAGCTACAAACATGAGTCTGACCAAACTGCGGGAGGCAGTGGAAGACAGAAGTGCCTGGCGTGCTCTGGTCCATGGGGTCACGAAGAGTCGGACACGACTAAACGACTAAACAACAACAACAACAAGGGAAAAGTGGGACATTCCGGGAACAAATCATAAACTGAGATGGTTTCTGTAAATCCGAGACTGTCCCTGGAAAATAGGAACACTTGGAGGGTCTGCTGACTTCACCATTCTAGGGGTCCTTGAAGCACACCACCCTTGTTCCACCATAATGATGAGTCCATTGCTAATACTCTCCAACTCAGAAAAGAGCTTATACTGGGCATCTGCTACTAAATTGTAAAAGTAACAAATAACTAACTCTATTCTTTACTGCCATTTTTCACTCGAGGAAAGAGACACAGTAGAATGCTGAAAGGGAATGGTCCTGTTCCAATCTGCCCCAGCTCTTAAAAGGGAAAATATCTAGTTTGTGTGGTGATGAATAAACCAAGAATCCAGAAACAGCATGTGCTACTTTTTTAAATTGCATAATGGATGATATTTAGTGCTAATTTTCTGCCATAACGGACCACGAGCAGAGGAACACGGAACGGCTGCATCAATCATAAGTGGGATCTTTCCAACTTACTAGCTGTCATGTGAAAATTTAATAACCAAGTTTGTATGCAAGGAATGACGTTCCCGATTCCAATCTCAGATGAGCAACAGTGGTTTGCCCCACTACAAATGTCACATGCAAGTGTAATTTCGGCTGCACATGAAAGCCAATAAGCCAGGAATGCCAAGATGCAGTGAAAAAGCAAATATTGCTCAAGAGTTGGCCTTGCGGGGGGGTCTTCCTGCTCTCATTAATGCAACAAAATGATGCAGGCCTCTCTTCAGAATTTTGAACAGAAATCAGTGGGAAGGGTGGGCAGTGCTGGGTCGGAAGCTGCAGAGGAGAGGAGGGGTGTGGTACCACCACCATTCCTTCTCCCCATTGCTTCAGCCCTCGGCATTTTGATGTCCCAGATCCAAAGGTAAGAACGTTGGAGGATATGAAGTTGTGCTTCTCCCTAGAGAGCTGCTTGACTAGGTTGGTGATACTGCAATATGACATGCTTTCACAGATCAATATTAAGCTGAACTGCAGTCCATTATCTAGGAAGTTGCTCCTCAGTGCGCCAGAGACAAAAAGTGAGACCCTTGGTTTGATGTAGATTATGGTCTTATACTTCATTTAATCAGATCAAAGATTTTTCAGCACTCAGAAATAATAATCATTTGAAACTAGTAAGGAGAATAAAAGCTGAACATCAGAAAGTGCTTTGGGGGGATGAAAATAACTCTCAGACTTCCTGATAATTGGGTATTTAGGGACTAGGAAGTGTTTTGCAATCTTAACAAAGACAGGAGAGTCTCTACATCATCTACACTGATGTTGTGAAGGCTAAATCGACCAAGAACTAAGTCCTCTTTGGAAGTTACCCAGTATGTGCTGCAAGAACATATGCCATGGCCCTGCCACCAACATCTCCATCTCCATCAACTCCATCTCCAGACCTTTGCATGTAGAGTGAAGCAGAATTGAAGCCTTGCATGACTGGAGTTCCCCACTGTGTGGAGGGTCATGTATGTGTTTGGCTGTGTGTGAAGAGCTTCCCTCCAGAATTCTACCCAATGCATGAAGGCCTGGGTTGGAGCTGAGTGAAGAGGATGTTGGGAGCAGGTCACAGAGGGCAGCTTCCAGTGATAACTATGCATATTGGGCACTTGGTGACTTCAAGAACTTAGCAGTCTTGTAGATGAGTTAGTCATTAGAGTTCTTCCATATCACCTCATACAAAATGCTTTGAGAAGCTCAGTTAAATTATTTCCCTCTTTCCCAGTGAATAACACCTCTCCATGCCATATCTTCAGAGCAGGAGAAAACAAGCTTGCTCTCTCTTCCATGTTACAGCCCCTGAGATACTTGAAGATGGCTATCATATCTCCTCTCAGTCTTCACTTTTCCAGGCTAGACATATGCAGCTCCTTGAACCTTTACTCATAAGGCCTGGTTTCCAGATCTTTGATCATCTTGGTTGCCCTCGTCTGCACATTTTCCAGCTTGTCAACACCCTTCTTAAATTGTGGCATTCTGAACTGGACACAGTATTCCAGGTGTCCTCTGACCAAGGCAGAATAGAGTGGGACTGCAGCACAGCCAGTAGCATCTGCCAGTCAGTGGGCAGGTGGGAAGTGAACAGTGCAGGGCTGGCACCACAATCTTGTGTGTTTTTGGGTGCCGTGGCAATTTGTGGAACAGCCCACATACAAAAATTTATCAGGCTGTCTTGTCTTTTGGAATCCTGTCTCAGGCTGTTCCCTTCTCATCCATAGAGCTAGAAATTGCTGTATTATACTGCTACTAAAGCACTGGCAAAATCTAGATTGTACCAAAAATTGTCCATTGTACCAATTCTAATATCCTTTTCAAAAGTGTGTGTCATATTTTACTTGTAGCTCATTTTGTACAGTCCTATTTCAGTCCTCAATTTAGTACACCACTGAACTCCCTGTACCCGGTTATTTGTGTTCTGAAGCAACGACAATGAAATCTTCCATTTTAGCCAGCCACTATTTTCAGCATATCATGCCCACTTTAAACTAGGTCATCAAGAGACTGAGTAAACTCCTGCTAGAAATCAGTATCAATTTCCTTCCTTCCTTCCTTCCTTCCTTCCTTCCTTCCTTCCTTCCTTCCTTCCTTCCTTCCTTCCTTCCTTCTTTCTTTTTTAAAAAAAGGAAAATATGGACTAGTGCAAACCAGAATTTTTTTTCCTCCCCACTTTTCTCCCAATAATGACTTCTGACAGTCTCTCAGAATAGAGGAAAGTCTTGTGTGAAACAGAGATACGCGGATATACTTGGCTGAAATTTCTGGGTTCATTAGAGTACTGAGCTGAGCTGCCGGGATTAAGATATTGGTTTGTAAAGCCATCTTCACCTACTGCAGGCATAGGCAAACTCTAGCTAACAGGACCAGTGGTCAGCGATAATGGGAGCTGTAGTCCCAAAACATCTGGAGGGCCGAGTTTGCCTATGCCTGAACTACTGCCTAGTTCCAAGCTGCTACAGGATCAAGTATATCATTTGCATCAAGCCTACATGTGTACACTCAAACAGATGCATCCTCTTGTAGAACACAATCGGGAACCCTCCATTTTCCAGGAAGTAAACTAGGACCAAGAAATAACGTATCTATAAGCTTTGTTTCTGCAAACAGAAGTGAAAGAACCATTCTTTTTAATCATGGTAAAAAATAATAATCATTTGTGTGTATGTGTGTGTATTTGTGTGTGTGTGTATTTGTCTGATGTCTTGGGCAAGAATGACCATCCCATGACTCTCCAGATGTTGCTAAACTCCCATGAGCATCTACATTATGGGCAATGTTCAGGATTGATGGAAGTTACAGTACAGTATAGCAACATTTTATTTATTGGTTGGTAGGTTTCATTTCGGGACACAGGTGGTGCTGTGGGTTAAACCTAGGTCTTGCTGATCAGCAAGGAGCCTAGGTCTTGCTGATCAGAAGGTCTTGCTGATCAGCAAGGAGCCTAGGTCTTGCTGATCAGAAGGTTGTTGGTTCGAATCCCTGTGACGGGGTGAGCTCCTGTTGCTTGGTCCCTGTTCCTGCCAACCTAGCAGTTTGAAAGCATGTCAAAGTGCAAGTAGATAAATAGGTACTGTTCCGGCGGGAAGATAAACGGCATTTCCGTGCGCTGCTCTGGTTCGTCAGAAGCGGCTTAGTCATGCTGGCCACATGACCCGGAAGCTGTACGCCGGCTCCCTCGGCCAATAAAGCGAGATGAGCACCACAACCCGAGAGTCGGTCATGACTGGACCTAATGGTCAGGGGTCCCACTACCTTTAGGTTGCATTTATATCTTACATTTTCCTCCAAGGAGCTCAAGGTGGTGTACAATGGTTCTCCCCTTTGCCATTTAATCCTCCAACAACCCGGTGAGGTAGGTTAGGCTGAGAGACAGTGACTGGCCCAAGGTCACCTAGTGAACTTCAGAGCCAAGTGGGATTCAAACCCTGGTCACCTGGTGTCATGGTACTGCCAGAGAATGCAGGGGAGGAGCAGGAACAGGCAGAGGGAGGGGGCAGGAAGTGGCGATTGAGGAAAGAGAAGAAAGCCAGGAGGTGGGACGGCTCTCAGTTGTTGAACCAGAGCCTCAACACCACACAGGAAGTTCTGGTACAGGCAGTGAAACAATGTCTATTCCGTGTGCCAGGGAAAGGAGGGAGTTAAAGTGGAGAGGGGAGAGGCATCATGTGAAACTTCCCCGCCTTTTCTGTTGGAGAAGGAGCCAGCATAAGCCACTCCCAGAATCTGAGCCGGAGGATTCAGATGCATGATTGTAATGCGCTGCCGGTACATATGTAAAATAAAGACTGTGTGTGTGTGTGTGTGTGTGTGTGTGTGAGCAGAAGTACTTCTTGCGAAGAGCATTCACACACTCGGGCCCTAGCCCAACACTCTAACCACTATACCACACTGGTTCTCTGGAGAGCCAAAGGTTAGCTGCCTCTGCTTTTCAGTAGTCCTCCTGTGACTAACACCCAACATGTTTAGCCTACAGCTTATACGTAGTGATACTCTCTTATCCCATTACAGTGGTACCTTAGATCTCAAACTTGATCCGTTCTGGAAGTCTGTTCCCAAACCAAAGCGTTCCAAAACCAAAGCACGCTTTCCCATAGAAAGTAATGCAAAATGGATTAATCCATTCCAGACTTTTAAAAACAACCCCTAAAACAGCAATTTAACATGAATTTTACTATCTAACGAGACCATTGATCCATATAATGAAAGCAATAAACCAGTGTTTCCCAACCTTGTGCCTCCAGCTGTTTTTGGACTACAATTCCCATCATCCCTTGCCACTGGTCTTGCTAGTCAGGGATGATGGGAGTTGTAGTTCAAAAACAGCTGGAGGCACAAGGTTGGGAAACACTGCAATAAACAATGTACTTCAGTCACACAATCAATCAATTAGTAGCTGAACTGGGTTCCACACAGTCACAAAAACGAAACAAAAAAAGCCGCAAAAACGCAAAATAAATAGCAAAAACAGACAGACCTCAGTGTAACACTCAAAACGGAATCATGGCACTCAAAATGGAGCACGTCCAACTTCCGAAAAAAGTTTGCAAACCAGAACACTTACTTCCGGATTTGCAGTGTTTGGGTTCCAAGTTGTTTGAGTACCTTGATTTGAGAATCAAGGTACCACTGTATTTGTTGAATTCTTTTTGTTTTTTAAAGGTTCTCATCTAAGTCTCATTCAATATTTGCTTCATGCATGGTCCCTCAACCTTCTCTTTAATTCACACAGCACCCCATTCCAACCAAACTAACTCTTCCAGAACTTGATTCTGCAGTCTTAGACTCATGCCACTAAAAAAACCAAAAAAATTACAACTCCAATTGTACTCCTGCCCTTTTGTATTTGTATTTAACCTTTTCTCTCAACCTTTGAGCCAACAAGGCAAATGTACTTAATGCAAAGTAAATGCCTTTACTTTGACTGATTAAAAGCCAAATTGATTTTTCTTGATCGGACTTATACTCCTTGACTTTTATCAAAGGTGTAACCCATTTTGCCCTTAATTCATTACATAGCAGGAAAGACCAAGAATAATTATTTAAACTTTTTTTACCACGTTTCCCTGACATGAACACTTTCTCTTGGGGAGGGGGAGAATATTTTTTATCAATGTCTTCTTAGCACTGCTGACACCATCTAATTGCAGCACACCTTGGTCAACATTTGCTATGCTATACACACAAGCAATAAAGGTTCAGATTTAAAATGAAAAACTCACAGAAACTGCTTCCATCTTTTTATTGTTGCTCTCCAAAGAATACTGTTGTGTCGTGCAACCAAGCTGCAAGTTAAGTCCAAAGGAAGCTTATTTTTATAACGAAAACAGGCACAATTGCAGGATCACTTAAGAACGTAAGAAGGGCTGGCTAGATTAGGCTAATGGCCCAGCTAATTCAACATCCTTTATTCACAGTGGCTTGGTGTTCTGCATGGGGCTAACTTTGAAGGTGACTCAGAAACTACAATTAGTCCAGAATGTGGCAGCTAGACTGGTGACTGGGAGTGGCCATTCAAACTAAATAACACTGGTCCTGAAAGACCTACATTGGCTCCCAGTACCTTTCCGAGCACAATTCAAAGTATTGGTGCTGACCTTTAAAGCCCTAAACGGCCTCAGCCCAGTATACCTGAAGGAGCGTCTCCACCCCAATCGTTCTGCCCAGACGCTGAGGTCCAGCTCTGAGGGCCTTCTGGCGGTTCCATCACTGTGAGAAGCAAAGTTACAGGGTACCAGGCAGAGGGCCTTCTTGGTAGTGGTGCCTGCCCTGTGGAACACCCTCCCATCAGATGTCAAGGAAATAAACAACTATCTGACTTTTAGAAGACATCTGAAGGTAGCCCTGTTTGGGGAAGTTTTTAATGTTTGATGTTTTATCGTGTTTTTAATATTCTGTTGGGAGCCGCCCAGAGTGGCTGGGTTTCCCCAGCCATATGGGTGGGGTAAAAAAAATAAATATTATTATTATGGCTAACCAGATGACTGTGGGAAGCCTGCAAGTAGGACCTGAACACAAGAGGCCTCTTTCCCCACTTTCCAGCAAGTCTGCTCATCTTCAGTGGTGGGCAGTTTTTCAGCCAGGTCACGTCCATGCCATTAATCTGGTGAATGGCTGGGTTGGAAGGCCTGCCTGCTGTATTCAGGGCCGAGCAAGAATTTTTCCACTTGGCAAATTGGCACCGACCATTTGGTTTTTTCCTACCTCATAGCAATCGTCACAACTTGGTAAGTTGGGTAAGCCTTAGTCTTGGCTGGAGGGGAGGTGGCACTGTGGTCTAAACCACTGAGCCTCTTGGGCTTGCTGATCAGCAGGTTGCCGGTTCGAATCCCCACGACGTGGTGAGCTCCTGTTGCTCTTTCCCAGCTTTTGCCAACCTAGCAGTTCGAAAGCACACCAGTGCAAGTAGATAAATAGCTACCGCTGTGGCAGGAAGGTAAATGGCATTTCTGTGTGCTCTGGTTTCTGTCATGGTGTCCTGTTGTGCCAGAAGCGGTTTAGTCCTGCTGACCACATGACCAGGAAAGCTGCCTATGGAAAAATGCCAGCTCCCTCGGCCTGAAAAGCAAGATGAGCACCGTAACCCCATAGTCACCTTCAATTGGACTTAACCATCCAGGGGTCTTTTACCCTTTTTTTGTAGCCTCTGCTTTCCCCTCCTTGGTTAAGGGTGTCCTGTTAAAGGGATATGGGAGGAGTGGCTTCTCTCCAATTCCCAGATGGGGGCTAGGGCCATAGCACTCCTGCAACAGGGACCCTTCAGGGGGTACCCCTATTTGATGCAGGTCATAGGGTCCCTCAAATATGTGGTTTACCCTTAGATGTTTCTTGTTATTTCTTCTTTTTCACCTTCTTCTTCTTCACTTTGAGACACTTTGATGTAAAAGGCGACTAACAACAACAATAGGCAGTTTTCAGATGGGGCCGGGTTACAGGACCTGCAGCACCCAGGGGACAATTTTGGGTCCACTCTGGGATCAATGTGGGCTACCTGCCCAGAACTGTGGGGCCAGAGAGGGTGAGGGCTAAGGAAAGTCACCCAACATCTATAGTGATGTGGCCACTGGGAAACCAAATCTCTAAGGGTCATTGATTTGACCTATATGTAAACTAGTTGTGTTGAGCTAATAACTGAGCCCAAACATGCTAGGTTGCAGATGATGATATTTATTTATACCCTGCCTTTTTTCCTGACAGAATTGAAAGCAGCTGAGTTAAAACCTGTGCCCCTAAGTTTACTCACCGCTTTTGTGTCTAATCTCATTGACCCGGGGTGCACTTTAGATGCAACCCCATATGGGTAGGCAAACTAAGGCTCGGGGGCCGGATCCGGCCAAATCGCTTTCTAAATATGGCCCACAGATGTCTGGGAATCAGCGTGTTTTTACATGAGTAGAATGCGTCCTTTTATTTAAAATGCCTCTCTGGGTTATTTGTGGGGCATAGGAATTCATTCATTCTTCTTCTTTTTCAAAATATAATCTGGCCCCCCACAAGGTCTGAGGGACAGTGGACTGGCCCCCTGCTGAAAAAGTTTGCTGACCCCTGTATCTAGTCCCACCCCATGCAATGCAGGAATCACAGCTAAAGAATCACTGACTATTGGATGTTTAAAAATATCCACTGAAGGAGAGTCCATCATCTTCCATTCCGCTGCCAAATAGCTCTTGTGGTCAGAAAGTTATTGTTAAATGGTGCGTTATCTCATACTTCTTGGGAGTGGGGAAAGATGCTTTGGTGATATTCAAATATGTTCCAATGCTCAAAATTCACTAAAAGGCAAGTCATCAACTTAACTGCTTTAATTGGCTGACAGCCCTATAGGCAGTCGCTACACTGTTCCTGGATGCGCATGACATAATAACTGTGGCTTCTGCTATTTGCACATGTCAGGAGGTGGCTATTTTTCTCTTTCATGCTCCACTCTATGGGCTGACTGATGCAAATCTGCTATCTTTGCTCATGTATATATATATATATATATGCTTTCGTAGATTTTCACGGGTACAGGAATGCAGGTTTTGGTGTCCTCGGGTGTCTTCCCGTGTAAAAGTTGGGGTGTCTATGCGACGTTTCGACGAGGTCTCACTCGTCATCTTCAGGCTGGTGCTTTCGGCTTCTTGTTACTGGAACAGAGCAGGATCTCAGTGTTTTAGTTCCTATAAATACTGTTGAGGGGGTGTGGTGTATAGCCTCCAATGTTCTGGGCAGAGAGGAAGTTCCCAGGCTAGTGTGCCTTTTCTTCTTTTTGTTCCTTAATTACTTGAGGGATATCTTGAGTGATTTCTTGAGTGATATCCTGAGTACCACTTAGGTGGGTCATTAGGTGTGGATTAGTTGCTAAAGTCTTTGTGTCTTGACCTCTTGAACTTTGTGAAGAGTTTTTCTGAGAAGATGGCTGTACTGCACTTAGTTGTGCTCTGGCTTGGCTTCGTGTATAGGGGCGAGCTGTGGTTTTGTGGCCTGTGTCAGCCAGATCTGTGTAGGGATTGCAGGGGGGTGCAGCATCCGGAGGTGCCACCATGGTTTGGCTACTGGATGGTGTCTGTAATTTATCTGTGGAGAGGGTCTGGGTTTGGGTCTGGTGTGGTTGATTGGTGATAGCGTTCTGTGTGCCTCTGGATCTGGTGTCAGTTTTTGTGGGGAGGGCTAATTTCCAGATGTCTGGCAAGCGGGATGTGTCGTCACGCTTGTTCATGTTGTGAGGGTGTTTCTCTATCTCGATGGCTTCCATGATTATTCTCTTGTGGTGATGTTCCATGTTAAAGAGCAATTTGGAATCTGCAAAATTAATTTCGTGTCCTGTTTCTTTCATGTGTTGGAAAAGAGAGGAAGTTTTTTCTTCTTTTTTGACGGCATTCTTGTGTTCTGCGATACGTGCATTTATTCGTCTGTTTGTTTGTCCAATGTACGTGGCTGGGCAGACTTTGCAGGGTATTTCATAGACCCCTTGGTTTTCTAACTGGATTTTATCCTTGGGGTTTCTGAGGATATTGGCTATTTTTTGGTTGGTGCAAAAGGCTGTTTTGATATTGTGTTTATGGAGGATTTTGCTAATTTTATCTGTAGTGCCCTTGATATAAGGAAGGAGGGCCATGCCATTGTTTTCTTCTAAGTTCAAGAGGTCAAGACACAAAGACTTTAGCAACTAATCCACACCTAATGACCCACCTAAGTGGTACTCAGGATATCACTCAAGAAATCACTCAAGATATCCCTCAAGTAATTAAGGAACAAAAGAAGAAAAGGCACACTAGCCTGGGAACTTCCTCTCTGCCCAGAACATTGGAGGCTATACACCACACCCCCTCAACAGTATTTATAGGAACTCAAACACTGAGATCCTGCTCTGTTCCAGTAACAAGAAGCCGAAAGCACCAGCCTGAAGATGACGAGTGAGACCTCGTCGAAACGTCGCCTAGACACCCCAACTTTTACACGGGAAGACACCCGAGGACACCAAAACCTGCATTCCTGTACCCGTGAAAATCTACGAAAGCAAATATATATATATATATATACACACACATGCAAACAAATGGTATCTTAAATCCTAATAGGACACATAGCTTCTGCTTCTCTATTAACTTGTTAACCCCACATAAATTGTTCCTGTCAGTGTTTTAAATTTGATGCCTGCTGAATGGGAGACCAAGAGGCATCATAAGCAGATGGTTGTCACAGACCACATATTGCAATTAAGAATCAGCAAAGCAACTTGATGCAGCCTGGTGCAGTGTAAATGATCTGAGCATGTAAACGCCGTACAGGAGCAGCCTTGGGGGGAGAATGGACTTTTATCATTCCTTCCTCTTTTTTGGTCATGCCCTGCTTTCTTTCTCTTGCATTCATTCTTTTATTATTTCAAAATAGGAAACTGAGGCACTTTTCAACATGTGCTTAGCCCATGGCATCCTTACTGAACATTACTGCCATTTCCCTACATTAGGGGTAGGTAAGCTCTTTCATTTGGGGGGTTCACATTCCCTTCTGGGTTACCTTCCATAGGCAACACGTCAAACATGTACCTTGGTACAGTAGATTAGTTTCTATGCAATCTACTGTTGATTTGTGCTTTTTGCATGTTTGTGGTGAAAGGAACTGTTGAAAGATTTTTAGGAATTATTGTGAAAGGTGTGTGTGTGTGTGTGTGCGTGCAACTGTGTAGGCAGCGAGGGGGGAAAAGTTTTGTGTTACAGTGACACCTGTCCACCTGTTAGGATTCTTGCTCCGTGTTTGCAGTAATGAGATTGTTGTCTATCACATGACGGTGTATGTTTTCATTCCACAGAGTGGGAAGTGATAGCGACAGGATGTTTTGGTATTACTGTGTTACGTGATGTAGGACTATTGTCCTTTGTTTCTTTCTATTTGCTGTCTGATAAGAAAGAGGAAGGAGCTAAGGCAGAATGCTCCGAGTGTATTATATGTAAATAAGGTAGATTAGCCAAAGTGCTCAGCTATTGAGTTTGTTACACAAACCGCCAATACTCTACAGGATTGTAAGTGAGCTGATGCTTCTTGGTATCAGTCGTTGTGATGTTCGGGCTGAAGAAAGCTTTTGAAGCTCCCGAACAACCGACCAGGAGGGGGAGAACATGCCAGTCGGGCATGTGTCTCTACCAACATTCTACTTGCAAGTAGGACGATCCTAACACCACCACCACCACCCAGCTACATCTCTGACTGTTCCTGATTACACCCATAATGTTTGATTTCACTCTCAGTGTTGTGTAAATTGGCATTTAGTCTCTACACCAGGCATAGGCAAACTCGGCCCTCTAGATGTTTTTGTCCTACAGCTCCCATTATCCCTAGCTAGCAGGACCCAGTGGTCAGGGATGATGGGAATTGTAGTCCCAAAACATCTGGAGGGCTGAGTTAGCTTATGCCTGCTCTACACTAGAACCTCTTCCCTATAGCCCCTCAACTTGACTTTTCCAAACTAATAATTAGAGGTTTCTTAACTCTGCTCTCCTCCAAATGATTTTTGCTTTAGGCAATACTTGGTACTGGTGGGGATCCTGTTAATAATGAGGAATTGCTCTTGCACTTAGACTTTGTGATGTCATCTTCTGCCCCAAAAAGGGATGCTTGGCTGCAGTCCTACATGACATTATCACACTACCTACGTGATCCCTGATGGCACCAATGCCATAAAGTAGGAAAGCAGGATCTCTGAACAGTGTAAAAAGAAGGTAGGTGAGGGGTTTTTGTGCAGCATTCTGCCACTAATCCCTTCTCCTTTAAGAGCAAAAAGTGGCATAGGCAAAGATTTGGCTCAGCCATAGATACGACATTACTGTAAATCATTGCTTTTAAAGACATCTTTGTTGAAAAAGCATTGGTGTTTCTCATTCAGTTTAATAATCCTTCATTGTTTGCTATTTACTTCTCATTCTGCTGAATTCATTTTGGTGAATGTGATCCTTTCCATTTCTTTTAAATGGAATGCAAGCAAAATTAATTTGGGAGAGAAGTCTGGAGACATGTGTCTTTACCAATGATGAGGACTATTAACTCCAAAACTGGCTCGGAACCAACATTCTCTGTAGAACAGAGGTCGGAGACCTCTGGCAACTCAGATATTGTTGGGCTTCCAACTCGCATGAGCCTCAGCCAGCATGGCTGATGGTGAGGGGAATTGTAGTTTGGCTGCAATTCCTCATACTGGTCATTGAACCTGATGTATTTGTTTACAGTTAAAAGCAATGACTTTGCACCATTAGCTTAAGTTTATATGCACTTCCAATGAATGAATTAACTGGAGCATCACTCATATTAGCAAGAGCATGTCCTGTTTTCCATTAGTGGTGTGCTATTAAAGTTTCCCAGCAGCACAGAATGGAATGGTGACTAATTGATAAGTAAAAGCACAAAGATAAATTTCGACACTCCTTGATTTTTAAAAAATGTAGAGCTTTTATCTTCAGTCCCAGTTTTGCCTTAATAACAGGGAGTCACCCCCACCTAATATTGTTGGACTCTTAACTCCTATTGGCCCCAACCAGCAAAGTCAACGGTGAGGGATAATGGGAGTTGTAGTTAAACAATACCCAGAGAGCCACAGGTATAGTGGTACATTGATTCTCAAACTTAATCCATTCTAGAAGTCCGTTCCAAAACCAAAGCGTTCCAAAACTAAGGCACGCTTTCCCATAGAAAGTAATGCAATACAGATTAATCCATTCCAGACTTTTAAAAACAACCCCTAAAACTGCAATTTAACATTAATTTTCCTATCTAACGAGACCATTGATCCAAGAAATGTAAGCAATAAACAATGTACTACAGTCACACAATCAATCAGTAGCTGAACTGGGTTCCACACAGTCACACACACAAAAAGCTGCAAAAACAAAAATGCAAAATAAATAGCAAACAGACAGACTTCAGCATAATACTCAAAATGGAAGTGTGGCACTCAAAATCGGAAGTGTAACATTCAAAAACCGAGCACGTTCGGCTTCTGAAAAAAGTTCACAAACAGGAACACTTACTTCTGGGTTTGCAGTGTTTGGGTTCCAAGTTGTTTGAGTACCAAGGCATTTGAGAACCAAGGTACCACTGTATCTCATTGCTGCCTTAAAGTTTCACTGGAATCTGTTCTGTCTAGGTTGCTTCTTTTTTTTTCAAAACCCAAGACTTCTGTTGGTAGTTACACCAGTGATGGTTAGATAACATTCCCTCAACCCAGATGATCATATAAGCAGTAGGTCTCAATTTTTCATGACAGGATTTTCACATTAAGGATTCATCTGGCGTGTTTGCCACTCAGATTCATTCAGAGGGAGGGAGAGAAACACCTCAGAAGGCTTTCATCTGACAGTACCTGACGTCAAGTTTGCCACGGCTGTTGGCTGTTCTTTGACATTCTGAGGAGGCTGAAAACAGGGCACAAAACCATTCAGTCAAAACTCAGCTATGTTCTGGGCAGGAATGTATTTACTTTATCTTCTCAGGCTGCATATTATTGACAAGCCTCTAAGCATACATACTAGAAAGCCCACTTATTTGGTATCTTCAGTGTGTAACTACAGAACTGAATGATAATTTACTTCCATCATGGTAGTGTCCCTTAAGCTCCAGCATGGAACAGTCAACTCTAATTTACTGTAAGGTAAATTACTTTTACTATTCAATGCAAAAAAAGCATTTAACCTCATTTAGTGGGAAAAAGGACATAGCTCATCAGAGAATGTGGTGTTGAACGAGGAATCTGGACAACACAAAGGTGGAGTTCTTAACTTAGACCATTTGCAAAAATTTGTGATGTATCCTGTAACAGTCTTTCCAAAACACATGGTTTTCTCATCTAACCACCTGATGGGTTTCATGACCTATGATACTGAGAAGCTCTAAGTTAGACTTCTCCCATATTCTGGTCTAAAATGCAGGAATCAACGCACTGTCTGCTAACTTCTGACAATTCCCTCAACAATTTGTTTTCTACGTATTTTAGACACCATGTTGGTCTTCAAAAGGGAAAACTTCCTTTGGATGGATTCCCCTTCATATGAATTGTTTATCCTCTTGCAGTGATCACAGAGGGCTAGTTACTATTAAGTAAAGTTTGCACATTATTGATTTCATGTATGGATCAGGAAGCACAGCTTAAAAATTACTGTGAAATTATCCTTGCAAGAAAGGTCCATCATAGACTTTTACAGGTGGGCTGCAACACTTGCAGGATCAGCAAGCAATTAAGACACACAAAGCAGGATGGGATTTCTCCTCCCATCTGGTGATGGGAAACTTGGGGCATCTCTGCCATGGAAAAGTGCGTGAGCTACAGATACAGACACAGCCTGTTCATCTCATTGATGGCCAGCTGTTGGTGGCGAGTAGACAAGCTAACCGTTATGCATATTATCCTCCCTGTGCATTTGAGGTTGTAACATTTTTGCAAGAATTGTTTTTCCTATTTGTGAGCTGCTGAGAGAACCCTTTGGATTTACATCTGTGATATATTAAATTCTAAAAATAAATGCCTCCCAATCTGAAAAAAAACCATTCAACCATACAATAGCTAATTTATCTTGATATAGTAATGTGAAAGTAATGGAATAGGAGATTTTGATGAACTAAGCTACTGATATGACTTTCTGTGGCCTCGTAGGATTTAAGATTATAGTTTTTATAGAAACCATAAACAATTCATATATAGTTATACCCTATAATGTAATATAATCAGGTGTGGGGAACCTGTGGATCTCAACATGATCACTGGGGCTGATGGGAGTTGGAGTGCACCAAGATCTGGAAGACCAGAGGTTCTCCACCATAGTGGAATAAATTCCAAAATACAATTTCATATTTACTTTTCATCACAATAGAGTCACTGACAAATGCATGTTATCCTAGCAACATGGTGACCCTGATATCAGATAAGTAAAATGCTTATTACAAGCGTAGGAGAGTTAAAACCAGAAGTGTAAATAACAGATGCATGAGTCAGTTTCACATCCACTCATGCATCAAATTCCTGATGCTTCCTGTATGGTCAAAAGCCTAAGGCTACAGCAGTCTGCATAATGCTTTCATAAATACATTGCCAGTATTTCACAATGGTATAAACACCAATTACATGATGGCCTCAATACTTTCTGAGCACTTGGTGTGGGCAATTTAAATTGCACTTCGTTGGATGAGGTGGTAGGCTTCAAGATTTCCATTCTTTTCAAAGACTCTGATTTTATACAATTGGTTTTTTTAAAAATCATTATAAGTATCCTATGTGGATTTTTGATCTTATGTAATACATCCTGTACAAGTGCCCAGCATGAGCTCTTTTCAGATTTGGAGAATATTAGCAATGGGCTCATCATTATGGTGGAACAAGGGTGGTGTGTTCAGGAACCCCTAGAATGGAAAAGTGCAGACTCTCTAATTGTCCCTATTTTCCAGGGACAGTCCCAGATTTACAGAAGCCATCCCAGTTTCTGATTTGATCCTGGAATGTCTTGCTTTTCTTTAGCATGTTCCTATTTTCATTGGAGAAAAGTTGGAGGATATGTGATCCCTGAACCAAGGAGAGAAGTAACCATACAATGTTTAGAAGACATTTGAAAGCAGCCCTGAATAGGGAAGTTTTTAATGTTTAATATCTTACCATGTTTTTTATATGTTGGAAGTCACCAAGAGTGGCAGGAGCAACCCAGTCAGATGAGTGGGGTAGAAATAATAAATAATAATAATAATAATAATATATCAAGTTAGCTCCCACTTGGACTACTGCAATGCACCCTACATGGGGCTATCCTTGAAGGTGATCCGGAAACTACAATTACAGTGGTACCTCGGGTTACACACGCTTCAGGTTACAGACTCCGCTAACCCAGAAATAGTACCTCGGGTTAAGAACTTTGCTTCAGGGTGAGAAATCGCGGGGCGGCGGCAGGAGGCCATATTAGCTAAAGTGGTAGCTCAGGTTAAGAACAGTTTCAGGTTAAGAACAAACTTCCAGAATGAATTAAGTTCTTAACCCAAAGTACCACTGTAATCCAAAATACGGCAGCTAGACTGGTGACTAGAAGTGGCTACCAAGACCACATAACACCAATCCTGAAAGACCTACATTGGCTCCCAGTACATTTCCGAGCACAATTCAAAGTGTTGGTGCTGACCTTTAAATGCCTAAACGGCCTAGGCCCAGTATACCTTAAGGAGCATCCCCACCCCCATTTTTCAGCCAGGACACTGAGGTCCACCCCCGAGGGCCTTCTGGCGGTTCCCTCATTGCACGAAGTGAGGTTGCAGAGAACCAGGCAGAGGGCCTTCTCGGTAGTGGCACCCGCCCTGCGGAACGCCCCCCCCCCGTCAGGTGTCAAGGAAATAAACAACTATCTGACTTTTAGAAGACATCTGAAGGTAGCCCTGTTTGGGGAAGTTTTTAATGTTTGATGTTTTATCGTGTTTTTAATATTCTGTTGGGAGCTGCGAAGAGTGGCTGGGGAAACCCAGTCAGATGGGTGGGGTATAAATTATTATTATTATTATTATTATTATTATTATTATTATTATTATTAGAGAAATGTTGGAGACTATGCCCTTACTCATGGGATGTGGGTGGCGCTGTGGTCTAAACCACTGAGCCTCTTGCCAATCAGAAGGTCAGTGGTTCGAATCCCCGCGACGGGGTGAGCTCCCATTGCTCTGCCCCAGCTCCTGCCAACCTAGCAGTTCGAAAGCACACCAGTGCAAGTAGATAAATAGGTACTGCTCTGGTGGGAAAGTAAACAGCATTTCCGTGCGCTGCTTTGGTTTCGCTGGCCACATGACCCGGGGAAACTGACTGTGGACAAACGCCGGCTCCCTCGGCCTATAAAGCGAGCTGAGCCCGCAACCCCAGAGTCATCTGTGACTGGACATAACTGTCAGGGGTTCTTTACCTTTACCTTTATATGCCCTTACACAGAAGTAACTACTACAAAACCACTACAACCAATTTTGTAGTCACCTAAACATGTTTCTTTTTAAAAGAGAAGCTTAGTCTTTCCTTCAAGCTCTCAGTGAGGGAATTAATTTCACTCAGTCAGGGAGAATGGCAATTTGGCACATGTCAGAGTGCTGCAGAATGTCTCTTTTTTAAAGTCACACCATACCAATGTCTATATGAAAGGAAGTGCCTGAAGTGTGTCTTGCTCCCCCCGCCCGCCCCCCCTCCCACCCTGCCTCTGAATTACAGCTTATGTGGTTTTCATGGAACTGCTTGAGCAAATGGGATATGTGCATATGGAAAAAAATCCCCTGCTAACTTCACAGAGAATACAAATGGGACTCTTTAGTGACTGTTGGGTTCTGGGGCACATAGACAAGAATTTGACTCAAAGCTAGGAAAGCCTGCTGAGCTGGAAAAGCTGATGCCATACACACCCACGCCTCTCTGCCAAGCACATAAAAAGTTTTTCGCATTTCCCAGCTTTTGTGTTTCCACCTTGCTGTCTTCTTGGGATTTGAGATTTTTGAGATGTGTGCATCTGAGTGCCCCCCCCCTTCCACCCAGTGTCACAAGCACTATGTTCCCTGTCTCCAGGAAGTCAGACGATCTGAAATGACTGCCAAGATGTCCAAGAAATCAAACACAAAACAGTGACAGCTAAAATGAGCATATTTTCTATCTTCCCCCTTCTTCCGTGACAAAAAAAGTGATCCGCGAAGCTGCAAAGTTACAGATTATGGACTCAGTTTCAAGAAAAAAGCAACCTCTTTCTGTAAACTGTGTTCTTGTTTTTCAGCAGTATTTTAACAGCTAAGTAAATTTTGTAGAAGGGGGGGGGGACTCCAGCTCTTGTTGGACTACAGAATCCATCATCCTTGACCATTGGCCATGCTACTGGGGCTGGTATCCAACAACAGCTGGAGACCTTTAGATTCCCTACTCCCAACTCTACGGATGGGGATGGCAGCAGGCCCTGTGGAGTGGCAGATGTGAATTAGGGTCTTCCACTTGCAGGTCCAGGGTTAAACCACAGAGCCTAGGGCTTACCGATCAGAAGGTCGATGGTTCGAATCCCCACAACGGGGTGAGCTCCTGTTGCTTGGTCCCTGCTCCTGCCAACCTAGCAGTTCGAAAGCACGTCAAAGGGCAAGTAGATAAACAGGTACCACTCCGGCGGGAAGGTAAACAGCATTTCCGTGCGCTGCTCTGGTTCATCAGAAGTGGCCTAGTCATGCTAGCACATGACCCGGAAGCTGTACGCCGGCTCCCTTGGCCAATAAAGCGAGATGAGCGCTGCAACCCCAGAGTCGGTCACGACTGGACCTAATGGTCAGGGGTCCCTTTACCTTTACCTTACTTGCAGGTCCATTTCAGAGTGAAACTCACTATCTGAGCTGGAGGTCCAATCTGAAATAAATCCCAGTTGAGCCCCTTTGCAGGTCTGCGGCCCTAGTACATACGTGATGCATCAGAGAAAGCTGGGAATCATGGGAGATTGCACACACAGCTATGTCAACAGCAGCTGCTGCCTTGGGGCCTTTGAGGGAGATATCCCTACTGTCTTGGATGCAGTAGCATGACGTGAGGTCAGGGGTGCTGACTCCTAGGTTCTGAACACCTTTGAACCTGCCCCCAATTTGTTAGGGGTGTTCTGGACACGATGCCCAGACGCAACGCTGTCACATGTGACATCTGGGCTTTTCACAGTCGTGTGAGCCAGGAATGTGGTATGGCTGCGGATCATATGCCCGCGCTATCCAGCACAGACGCGCTCCAGAGAGGGCAGGGTGCAGAGGGGGCCCTCCCACGTGCCACAGTTCAGGGTACAAGAGGGGAAGGGAATCTTCTGCTCACTCTCCTCCTGCTCTCCACAGCCGGGTCAAACATAACAACAGAGATGCTATGGCCTGGTGCACCTCACCACGGCTGAGAAGGGCTGGTCTCTTCCACTGGGTCAGAATAGCTGCTGCTGCCAGGTGCAAGGTGCGCCGCCCTTTCGCCTGCCATTTTGTCACCCCCCTCAATCATGACACCCAGGGCGGACCGCACCCACCTTCCTATGCTTCCAACGTGGTAGCTCCTCCTGCTGCTGCCATGGAGGGGAAACTGCCCTCAACCTGTGGCGATGACAGGAGGAGGAGCTGCCAGCGATGGAGTGCAGTGACTACAGTGGTACCTCTGGATACGAACGGGATCTGTTCTGGAGCCCCGCTCGCATCCTGAACACAACCCGCGTCTGTGTGTCTGCACGTGCTCGGGTCACGATTTGCCGCTTTTGTGCATGATGTCATTTTGAGCACCTGCGCATGCGTGAGCAGCGAAACCTGGATCGCCGCGGAGCGCAACCCCAAAATGCTTAAGCTGAAGCTACTTCAACCCGAGGTATGACTGTACATTATTACACGAGCACTGTTCCACAGCATTTGATATTTTCATTTACATACATTCATTTGAAATAAGATGGGTTTATGAAGCAATTCTATATCCTCCCACCACGCTGATGAAGAATTCTACGAAACAGTAGTCAATATCCGGAATCACTGTTAAGTGTTGGACATCATATTTGCTGAATACACAAAGCTTCACAGCTTGTCTTTCACCGTACAAAGTCTGGTACCTCGCTTCATTTAAAGAGACTTCATTTCAGAGACTTTGAGACTAAAGATTTCATTTTGTACTTGTTATGGTTTGAAGGTATTCTATAAAGATTGTCTATTGTGTATGTACATGGTCATCGTGTTGCCTAGACATTGCTAGCGATGGAAGCTGAACTACCATGCAATGGCATCACATCCAACATCTAGGTGTCACGCACGACATCATGACAGCACACATGATGCCCAGACACGATGTTGTGATGTCACACATGACATCAGCGCCCTCCCTCATATCTTTCCAGAGTCTGCGTGCCTGAATGAGGGTAACAAGCGAAGGAAGAAGGTGTGATAGTTATCCCTTGGGTGTAATTTAGAGTGTGGATGAATATTCTGAAAATGGAAAGATGTCTGAAAAGGTTTTATTTGTTCCTAAATATCACACACACACACACACACACACACACACACACACTCCAGTAACAAAATATGTTTCTACAACATGTGCCTGGGCAATAGCTTGTTGTTCTATTCTCCACCCTTAAAGTTTATAGCTTGGTGAATCTGCCCCAATCTGGAGATGTAAGAGCCTACTCATACAAGAATATTTTCAAACTCATTATTTAACCAGCAGGAAGAACTGGGTCCTAGAAGGAAATGAGGTTCTGCATTTTTTCATAACATCACCACCCCTAAGCCTTTCACACTTTTGACAAAACATTCTTCCCATAAGTAAAAAAAGAAAGAAAACCACAAGCCTGTTTGTCCCATTTTGGTGAATCTCATGCATGATTTACACAGCAAAGTGTGAGCACAGTTTTCTGCACTATTTCCTCCTAAATTATATCATAAATCATAAATCGCACTACATTGACATTCATCAATTGTTTTTCTCCAACCACAGAAATAGCCATCTCTTCTCACTAGATGCATCTGCAGGGTGGGTCATACTCTAAAATGTGTGTAAGCAGAAAGTGGAAATGAGGTACTGGAACTAGTCAGCATGTGCTATCAAGAAAGGTGGGTTTGCAAAATGGACTTGTAATGCAGACTAGACCGTCCAACCTTAAGAAAGTTAAGGCAACTGTGGTGTCGACTCTATTAAATTGCTATATGCCTTGTCATTAATTCACAAGAGCTAGCCAGTTCTGTCAGTGATAAATCACTGAAGTCAAATATCTTACAATCTCATGATAGAAATGTTCTATGATGGGGCATGTGCAGAGTTCCCACTCAGCACTCCATTAGTTCCAGTCGTGACTGACTCTGGGGTTGCGGCGCTCATCTCGCTTTATTGGCCGAGGGAGCCGGCGTACAGCTTCCGGGTCATGTGGCCAGCATGACTAAGCAGCTTCTGGCGAACCAGAGCAGCACACGGAAATGCCGTTTACCTTCCCGCCGGAGCAGTACCTATTTATCTAATTGCACTTTGATGTGCTTTCGAACTGCTAGGTGGGCAGGAGCAGGGACCGAGCAACGGGAGCTCACACTGTCATGGGGATTCGAACTGCCGACCTTCTGATCGGCAAGCCCAAGAGGCTCAGTGGTTTAGACCACAGCGCCACCCTCATCCTTTTACCTAATAAGAAGTAGTTGGTATTGACAGCCTTATTTTACATATCCCAAAATGTACACTGGGAAGAATACAGGTGGTTTTCGTGCTTGCCATGTTATGGGGTGTGTGCATGTGTATGTGCTGGGTAGGTACCATGGAGCCATTGCCCTGCAGTGAGTGGCTCCTTCCATCAAGCAATGGCATGGCTGGTGAATGGTGTCTGAGTTGCCATGGCTCCTGAGGGACCCCTTGTCATTATTGCTGCATTAGGATGGTTTTGGCAAGTCCTAGGCTCTGTGGTTTAACCCACAGTGCCATAACATAGATGACACATTAAATTTTGCTTGTTATGTGTTATTGAAATGTGACGCCAAAGGGCTCTGCAGAGCAACCAGAAACCAGCAGTAAGGGAAACTGCATTGTTACTGTCAAAGCAAGGTCAGGCACGTTTTTTTAATTTACCTGTATGCCCTGCAACGTTTTAGAACAATATATCTAATAATGTTAAAAAGGTCAGTGTAGATCCAGCCCAGGTCTGCCTAAGCTGGGCAGAGGCAAAGAGCAAACTTGCTTCAAAAACAAGTGTATAGTTTAGATTTTGCTGACTCACTCTCACATGCCTGCTGACTCACTCTCACATGGTTAACTAGTAGCAGGTGCAAGAGAAACACACCCAATTAACCTAATTTAACTCTTTCTTGTACTTTTTCCTCTACATGCATAAACTCTTCTATATTAACATGCTACCTCTACTGTTGGAGGCATTATGTTTCTGAAGATGCCATGAACACCATCTCCAACTCCTCAAAAGATTCCATCAATGGTGTCGCCGAATAAAATTATAATCACTTGAGAAGACAGGCGGACAAATGCCAGTCTACTGGAAGAAGCAAAGATCACCAGTGTTGAAGCAATGATTCTTCAACATCAACTTCGTTGGACTGATCATGTTTGTGCGGGTGCCTGATTATCATCTTCCAAAGCAACTACTCTCTTCCAACCAAATAATGGAAAGCGTAATGCTGGTGGTCAACAAAAGAGGTTTAAGGACTGTCTCAAGGCAAATCTTTAAAAAATGTAGTATAAACACCAACAATTAGGAAACACTGGCCTGTGAGCGCTCCAATTGGAGAACAGCCTTTACCAAAGGTGTCATGAGCTTTGAAGATGCTCAGACTCAGGATGCAAGGAAGAAGCATGCTAAGAGGAAGGCATGCTTGGCAAATCCCCACTGTGATCAACTCCCGCTCGGAAACCAATGTCCCCACTGTGGAAGGACGTGTGGACCCAGAACTGGCCTCCACAGTCACTTACAGACTCATTCAGACAATAGCTGGAAACCTTTCAGCAACAATATTCTCCTTAGGGAGGCCTGAAGAATTTGATCTTTCTGAATTCCAGTATGAATTGGTTTGACCCACAGCTCCTGCATTATTGCGCAGATAGAACTCACTTTTGCACTACAGCATGTACTTTCTAAATCAGGCATAGGCAAACTCAGCCCTCCAGACGTTTTTTGCCTACAACTCCCATCATCCCTAGCTAACAGGACCAGTGGTCAGGGATGATGGGAGTTGTAGTCCCAAAACATCTGGAGGACCGAGTTTGGGGGTGCCTGTTCTAAATGCTCCAGCACTGTCCACAGATGGAGAAAAAAAAACCCTCCTCAGAAATATTTTTTAATGTGTGTTTTGAAGGGAAATGATTTTAAACTATTTAACCATATAATAACATGCAACATTTTTGTGCGTATTATTTAAAGCAGCAGCAGCAGTTTAATGCATAAATAGAATGGAACACACTTACAGATGAACAAATGTGAGAGACCAGATATTTACTCATTCATCCATCCCTTGTTCAGAGTTGTCTCTCTGCTTAAGTGGCAACTGCCTCATTCTCTTCAGTGATAGGAAATAGCAATCCTCTTGGTGGATATGGCATTCTTCATTGCTAGAGCCTTATGAAATTGTGGATTACAACCATAGCCAGACAGTTAGAAATGCAGGCTTTCTTTTCTTTTTCAGTGTGTTTTCATATAAGCAGTGCTGATTTTTAGTCTCAGTAAAGTTGAAACTTCTTTTTCGGTCATTGGCTTCCAAGAAATCAAACCATAATAATACTGTGTGATTAATATTTTATAGTCATCCATAACTCATTGATATCACATGCAATATGAAGCTATTTTACCAATAAGGCAATCCATTTTTAGAAGATTGATTCTCGGTGATGCTTACCTAGGAGATTTCAGCCCTTGATACCTGTCTAGCAAAGGCCTCATAAGAAGACCCCAGTATGAAAAGGTCATGTGGGGGGGGGGACTCTTGTGCTGACTAGTCAGTTGACCACCTGGTGGTATCTCAACATGTTCCTGGAGGAGTCAACTGCCTGCTCATGTACTTATTTAGGCTTAAAATTAGTTCTCATGTTGTCAATCAAGTTAAGATTCTGAAATCTATAGTTCTTTTGTCATCTTTGCTTTAGCTCCATTCAGCCACATTTGAGTGCTTGCAATGTTCCATCTTTGCAACTTCTGATAGAAACGAACCTGATCTTCATGTCCTAAACTAATGAGTAGGTTACAACTTGAGCCATTTACGGCTTTAAAGGTCAGCATGAAAAAGAAGAAGAAGAAGAAAAAGAAGAAGAAGAAGAAGAAGAAGAAGAAGAAGAAGAAGAAGAAGAAGAAGAAGAAGAAGAAGAAGAAGAAGAAGAATTTGGATTTGGATTTGATATCCTGCTTTATCACTACCCTAAGGAGTCTCAAAGCAGCTAACATTCTCCTTTCCCTTCCTCCGCCACAACAAACATTCTGTGAGGTGAGTGAGGCTGAGAGACTTCAAAGAAGTATGACTAGCCCAAGGTCACCCAACAGCTGCATGTGGAGGAGCGGAGATGTGAACCCGGTTCATCAGATTATGAGACTACCGCTCTTAACCACTATACCACACTTTGAATTGTGCTCTGAAATGTATCGGGAGCCAGTGCAGATCCTTTAAGACCGGTGTTATATGGTCCCGGTGGCCACTCCCAGAAACCAATCTGGCAGCCATGTTCTGGATTAATCATAGTTTCCGAGTCCCCTTCATAGGTAGCCCTACATAAAACACATTGCAGTAGTCCAAGCAGGAGATAACCAGAGCATGGACCACTCTGGCAAGACAGTGCACAGGCAGGTAAGGTCTCAGCTGGCGCACCAGATGAAGCTGAGTTGAAACTGACATAGGGGTGAGTACTTTGAAAATGATCAGAAAGTAACTGATGAATAGAATAGAATAGACTTTATTTGCATAGCCGACAGGCCATAGCATCAAAGGACAAACACCGACCAAACTACATTACGAATATAGGTAAAGGTAAAGGTACCCCTGCCCGTACGGGCCAGTCTTGACAGACTCTGGGGTTGTGCGCCCATCTCACTTAAGAGGCCAGGGGCCAGCGCTGTCCGCAGACACTTCCGGGTCACGTGGCCAGCGTGACAAGCTGCATCTGGCGAGCCAGAGCTGCACACGGAAACGCCGTTTACCTTCCCACTGGTAAGCGGTCCCTATTTATCTACTTGCACCCGGAGGTGCTTTCGAACTGCTAGGTTGGCAGGCGCTGGGACCGAGCAGCGGGAGCGCACCCCGCAGCAGGGATTCGAACCGCCGACCTTTCGATCAGCAAGTCCTAGGCGCTGAGGCTTTAACCCACAGCGCCACCTGTGTCCCTTCAACTACATTCAACTACATTCAACTACATTACGAATATAGTTACCATAAAATCTTATGACCTATTAAAACCCTAGGTAGAAGCTGGATTATCATTCATCCATGACCCTCTGTCCCATGGGTGGCGGCCTTTTCTCTGATAGATTGTTCCAGGTCGGTTAAGTGAATAGAAAGAAACTGATGTGTGCACCCTAGCCACCCTTACGACAGATTTTGTTTCTGGAAATTTCATGTGGTGCACCACCACGTTCCGAGTTTTTACAAGAATGTTCCGTTTAGGATTTTTGAGCTGCTTCCAGCACAGTAAATCTGAAAACACCATGTTGTGAAGAACCACAGGCTATGCTATAAAGATGCTTAACAAGCATGAATCCATTGACTTTCACAGGTACACCTAACTCTGCCAGATCTAGGATTGATAACAGACTGATCTAATGAAGCTTTTATCAACAGCTTGAGGGATTAGGTGGCTGGGTTCCTCCCCCCCTCCCCTTTCTTCCTCAGACGTATTATTGGATGCTTTGAGACAGGTTGCAACTTTCTTGTCTTGTTTGGAACCGACAGGTAATGAGCAGTCTTGTCTCACTGCCTTTTTATAGACACAATGGGCTAATGGAAAAGCCTCAACGATAGCATCAGCCTTTATTCGCAATTTCCAAATATGTGTTCCATTCCTCTCCCAAAGAGTTTCACAGGCTATTATTGCATCATGTTTATATCATATACCTTCCTGCTTGACATCATTTCCACAGAGAGACAGCAGGCTAGGGACATGACCAGTTTATATATGTTGCACCCTTTTGCCTAGCTGGACACAGTGGGAGTGGCTCTCACAGGGGGGATATCCTGTAGACCCTGTGAGATCCAACTTCCTGTTTGTGTGCCTTTCTAGCAATCAGAAGTAAGGTAAAGGTAAATGGCCCCTGGACGGTCAAGTCCAGTCAAAGGTGATTATGGGGTGCAGCACTCACCTTGCTTCAGGCTGAGGGAGCTAACATTTGTACACAGACAGCTTTCCGGGCCATGTGGACAGCATGATTAAATGGCTTCTGTTGCAACGGGACACTGTGACAGAAGCCGGAGCGCATGGAAACGCCATTTACCTTTCCGCTGCAGCTGTACCTATTTATCTATTTGCGCTGGTGTGCTTTTGAACTACTAGGTTAGCAGAATTTGGGGCAGAGCAATGGGAGCTCACCCCATCATGGGGATTCGAACTGCCAACCTTCTGATCGGCAAGCCCAAGAGGCTCAGTGGTTTAGACCACAGCACCACCCTCATCTCTTTACCTAATAAGAAGTAGTTGGTATTGACAGCCTTATTTTACATATCCCAAAATGTACACTGGGAAGAATACAGGTGGTTTTCGTGCTTGCCATGTTATGGGGTGTGCATGTGTATGTGCTGGGTAGATACCATGGAGCCATTGCCATGCATTGAGTGGCTCCTTCCATCAAGCAATGGCATGACTGGTGAATGGTGTCTGAGTTGCCATGGCTCCTGAGGGACCCCTTGTCACTATTGCTGCATTAGGATGATTTTGCTGTCAACGTAGAGCATCCTAACTACTAATTCCACTGGTATTACACTGATGTTATCAGCCAGTGGTGTAGTGAGACCATCAGATTGCACTGTTACCTCCTGACAAGTACTATCAGGCAGTGTGTGTGTGTGTGTGTGTGAGTGAATGAAACCCAATGAAACACCTCTCCTACTGCACTCTCCTACTGCACTGACACAGAAAGCACATTAAAATAATAAATAGAGCAATAAATCAAAGCAATGCCAGCCTAAGACATTTTACCACCTGAAGCAATAAACCTCTGCCACTAAGGCCACCACTTTAGAAAGCTTGTTGCACTAATTCCTGCCTTCCTGTTACCTCCCACCCCCTCAATTCTACCACCTGAAGCAGGCCGCTTTACCTTACTGCGTGGCACGCCTGGCCTTGCAACACAGCTCAAAACCAGTTGTCCAAAGTGCCTGTACCTCATAAGTAATACATAGGAAAACCTTTCTCAAGAGTAAATAAGTCAGCCCCCTAGAACTCACCAGTGTAATTCTCAAATCAATTTCCTGACAATAAGAAAGGCAAAATTCATCTCAGCGTGCTGCATATTTCAAAAGAAAGTTGCAACTGTGTGCCTTGTGCAAAACCCTTTTTGCAAAATAAATCAATTCCACTGTATGAGATGAACATCAAAAGGTCCCCTTTCATAACTGTAATGATGTTTAACACCAGAAAATCTTGTAATGAAACACTTTTATCAAGTCAGATTGCAGACACAAAAGTTTGCCTAGGAAGCTGAAGTGGAAGATCCCTCTGCTGTGTGTCGTGGCCATCGTATTCTCTAAAAACTCACCCTGTTTGATCAGTATCACTAATATGTTACCTGCACCAACTGCAATAACAAAACGGAGGGGAGATAACATGCTGGGAAAGGAAGAGATGCTGTAGAAGAAAGTCTACAAGAGGAGAGGCAATCTGCAGCCCTCCAGATGTTGTTAAAGTACATCAGAGGTGGGGGAACCTTTTCAACCCAAGCATCACATTCCCTTCTGGACAACTTTCTGCAGGCTACATCCTGGGTGTGGGATGTAATCCATTGGTGCAGTCAAATGCAACATTCCTTATTTCCCTAGAGTGGGCACAGCCAGAGGGACATCCGCTCAGTTTAACTTCCTGTTTCACTGGTCTGGAGCATCTTCCCCCTGCATGTGACCGGGGAGATGGGCATGGCTCCATAAAAGAGCTGAGTCACACAGCCATTTTCTCACTTGTTTTTCTCTTCTTGCTTGCTGATCTTTTGCTGCCATGCTGCTCTCCTGCAGCCATTTTGTTGAATTAATGTAATTTTGCTGTATGCTGGCTCTCAGCCAGCAGCACATGAGTTCAGTCTCCATATGAGAAGAACTCACAGTTTGTTTATGTAACCACCAAGTAAAGCCTGGCTTTCAGGGATCAAATCGTGAACTGAAATGTGAGTAAACATTTGCTGCTTTACTCAGAAAGACTCTTATGTCTTTATTCTTTTAAGAGGGGTTAAAGGGGACACCAGGAAATAATCTTAACTAAGAGATTCAAATGAATCTGCAAACTAGCTTCCAGCTATATTGAGGGGAATCTGCTCTGCTATATCACTTCACTAGCATGAGGGAAGGAAGGATAATACTTATTCAATATATCCTTTCCTACCATCCTTAACATTCCCACACTGGGCAGAGTCTACACTTCTGAAGGAGATTCCATTCACTCCCCACTTGGTCATCATATCAATAATTTGATATGTATATCTGCCTTTTCATCTCCCCCACGTGGGTTTGCCCTTGCTATCTGGACCAGTGATCTTCTATCTGGCTATGTGTGCAGCATTAGGCCAGCATCTCTTAGAATCTAGGGGCTGGATTATGACTTTCAAATACTGGCAAAAAGTCTCTTTAATACAGACCCGGAAAGTTTATTAACTTCTTTTTTGAAATATAATTTTACACGGTTTTCTGATATTACCCTCAAACTCAGGCAAATAGGGATTGCGATAGATTCCCTTCTTCTATCGGATGAGTCACAAATCTTCTCTCTCATCCAACAGAGACTGCTAAATCATGAAATCCAAAAACTCTACCCCTCTCAGCCTTTTGTATGTTCATCTGCTTATTTGGGATTGCAGCCCCACCATGGAGTAATGCCTATTTACTTTTATAATTTAGATACTCCATCGCATCACAGAGACAGCCATCACCGAACCTTCTCCATGCCCTCCTCAAGCACTTCCCCCTGGCTGGAATGTGCCTTTGAACTTCAATAATTATTCTTACTTGCCTGGCTGGTTGATGGAGAACTGTGGAGGGGTGTGCATCTCTCTATCCACCAGCCGGGCAAGTTCATATGGGGACAGGTAGTTAAATAAATTTTAATAATAAAATTATATAATACCAAAAGGTTATACCGATGGTGTGCGCCTTCACATAGCCATTGTGATAAACTCATGATACAAGTAGAGATGGGAATAAAATTGATTTAAAGGTAAAGCTACCCGATTCTCAGTTCTGGAAACGAATATGCAAACCGAAACTTAGCCATCCTGCAAAAATCACACTTGCAGTTCTCCTGTTAAATAATGTGTATATAAAATGCAAATACTAGGGTAAGAGGTGCATGGAACAAACAGTGCATTATATTAGGGGAAATTGCATATGCAAATATGCATATCAGGAGAAATTTATTTTAAAATGCTGATGCAATCTCATAAGAACTTCTTTTTTCAAAAAATCACAAACTGTCCTGAAATGTGGTTAACTGAATGTAAGATTAGAAAGATGAGAAATGGAGAAACACCAAAATTGACAGAGGTTCCTTCAAATGGACTTATTTCTGAGTAGGCATGTATAGCATTGCACCAGGAGAACCCAAAATTAAGATATTGTGTTCATGCATCAACAAAAGAACATTCTCCACACCTCTCAGGGTTAATAATGCTGGGATAAAATGACAAAAGCAAGGCTTAAAAGAGATGAGGAACATGTTTAAATTGACAAAGGAAACTTTAATGCACTATAACATTGAAATTTATCTAAATTCAATATTGTTAAACATTCTTAAAGATCAGATGAATTATACATGAACTATATGGATTATTTGTCCCAGGGAAACCATGGTGACATTTCTGTCTGTCACTTAGTATGACAAGGTTAGCATGTTTTATTCAAAAAATTTAAACAGTAAAATGATTTGTATGCATTACTCTTTCTTTGGATTGTCAGAGAAAGCAGAAAGAAACGGTTAGTCTATGACACAAAGGCAGCTTTTGCACATTAAAAAAAAAATTGACAAAATGAGATTGCTTCCGGCATCCATAAAACAGATACTTTAGTTTTCTTCTCATCTGTAAAAAAATAAACAAAGGAAGAAGATAGAAGCACAAAGAGATAAAAGCAGCATGAATGGAGGAGGGAAAGGGATTCTGGGATTCCAGATTCCAGAAACAGTACCTCTTTGTGGTTGCCTTTTTTCTTGTACAATAAAGTTGTGGAATTCATTGAGAATCATGACAAATCCTTATGCATAAATGTAAATCTCATGAGTATGTGTTTCTCAGCTCTCAAATGTAGAGAACCTGGGGTCTGGTTCTACTTTGTTGTTAGGGTCTGTTGGATCCCTAAGGCATTTCCTCCCAGGGAATGGCTTGGGACTCTGGAAGGCTTTTGGATTCTGTTATAATAGGCTTCCACAGTTGGGTGCCCCCCGTCATCCCCAGCCAGAATGGTCTATGGGATGGGTGGGGGCCAATCATGGCCTGATTGGTGTGTGGGGGGGTCCAATTTGGCTGACTTGTCCATCAACTGATGTCACTGGTGTTTGCTGATTATTTGCTATTGGTGTCAGTTTACACAATAAAATCATACAAAGTCTTCTATATACATTGATAATACAAACACATACAATCTATAAAAGACTAGATAGCCACCAGTGAATAAATCAGGCAACATTAGATTTAGATAAAAGAATGGACTCTATTGCTATCCCTATTTGCCTGAGTTTGAAGGTAATATCAGAAAACCATGTAAAATTATCTGCATCTTTCAAGAAAGAAGTTAGTAAACTTTCTGGGTCTGTATTAAAGTGAATTTTTGCCAGTATTTGAAAGTCATAATCCATCAATCTGGCAGAGTCTCCAGGGCCTGAGGTTGCCTGATATAGAAATTGAAAATGCAATGCATATTTCTGAAGCTAGAAAACAGAAGACAAGGGATTCCATAAATATCAGGGTTCCATCCATCCATACGTTGTTGTTTTTTTTTTTGCTAAGCATTCTTACATAGTTTCCATCAAAGTTTTGATTCTTCCACTTAAGTAAAACTTTGTTTAAGTTACATTGTTCAAATAAAACATGGTTATGATCCATTAAAAAAAAGGAAAATTATTGAAGGTGTTGGAGCAGCAAGCATTTTTTTCTTTATTGAAAAAAAGAGGGGGGAAATAACATTATTCCCACTGTTTTGGAGTTAAAAGGCAATTTTCTAAGCATTTTAACTAGGCCTGATAGCTTAATGTGTCTCTTGCTCTTCAGAACCACACTGAACAGAGGTAAGAGCAGTTTGAATAAGGTTCCACCACCCCAAAGTGAGAAAGGGCACGTCTATTCAGTTGTTCATTGCGAGAGTGCTCTAGAAATAGAGAATGGATTCGTTTCTTCCAACAGCATATGAGTGCCAGCAATCTTTAAAAGAACCACAGTGAATCATTCACATTTTATGGAGAGCAAAATGCATTTGAAGGCAGTCACTCAAAGCCTGTATTTTCTAAGACATCTCATGCAGTTACTGTAAGTCTTGTCGTCTTCTTAGCCATCAAACACATTAGGGACAGCATTTTATAGGCTTTTGTGGTGCGGGGCTAGAGCATGGAGTCTCCAGCATATAATCAAAGGTAACTGGGAAGGAATCTTTGCACCGAAAGTGGGTGGCTGACAAGTGACACTTGGTGCTAGGAGCCATTGATGGGCCTCAGGACCTAGGGGCAGCCATGAAAATCAGACAACACTTGGGAATGGGAAACAGATTAGGAAGATAAATGTTGAATGGGGGAATGAGGGAGAAATTTGCTTCAGTTTCTGCTTATATGCAAGCTTATCTAATTGTAGTTGCCAAAATTATTATTATTATTATTTACTACTACTACTACTACTACTACTACTACTACTATTTATAAACTGCCCACCTGACTGGGTTGTCCCAGCAATTCTGGGAGGCTCCCAACAAAATATTAAAAGCACAATAAAACACCAACCATTAAAAACTTCCCTGAACAAGGCTTCTTTCAAATAGATTAGATTAGATGATAGATGATGATGATAGATAGATAGATGATAGATGATAGATAGATGATAGAGATAGATGATAGATAGATAGATAGATAGATGATATAGATAGATGATAGATAGATAGATAGATAGATGATAGATAGATAGATAGATAGATAGATAGATAGATAGATAGATAGATAGATATAGATAGATGCTAGAAGATAGATAGATGATAGATAGATGATAGATAGATAGATAGATAGATAGATAGATAGATAGATAGATAGATAGATAGATGATAGATAGATAGATATAGATGATAGATAGATAGATAGATAGATAGATAGATAGATAGATAGATGATAGATAGATAGATAGATAGATAGATAGATAGATAGATAGATAGATAGATAGATGATAGATAGATATAGATATAGATAGATGATAGATAGATGATAGATAGATAGATAGATAGATAGATAGATAGATAGATAGATAGATAGATAGATAGATAGATAGATGATAGATAGATAGATGATAGATAGATAGATGATAGATAGATAGATGATAGATAGATAGATAGATGATAGATGATAGATAGATAGATATAGATAGATAGATAGATAGATAGATAGATAGATATAGATATAGACAGATATATATGATTAAGATATATAGATATAGATATAGATGATAGATATTTGCACTCATAGGATCCAATCCTGAAAAAAGCACTGCCTATATTGTAGGTTTACTAAACTCAGTGCAACTTACTTTTGACTACACAGCCTTAAGCTTGTGCTGGAATATTTATAGAAGGACAACAAACATTTTGGAAACATATTGTACTGACTAAAATAAAGAGAAACTGAGGAGTTATTTTCTTCCGTACAGGATTTAGCAATACATATGGACTGTGGGAGCAACATTTAAATAATGCTTCTTCCCGAGGACTTCCCACTTACATTAAGCTATCAGGACGCCAAAAAAAAAAGTTGCTAAAAGACTACTGTTTGTCTCTCAAGATGGTGTGTGCACATTGCATTTGCTCTTGCTTTCTGTAACAAAAAATAACTGTTGTGTGGGCATTTCTAATAGGGGTGTGCATCAACCCTGCATGTATCCAGAATAACAAGGTGAAGCAGGCCATGATATTGTTTCAAAAGTTGGGTGCCTGCTCTCTCTGCCAAGAGCCCAGGGGGTTCCAGGCACTCACCCAGGGTCTGTGGTCCTTTGGAGAACTGAGACACGGTGGAGTCCGTCAAAGCTTTAAGAACTATTGTCTATTCACTAATTTACATCTTTGGTCTGCATGGAGGGAGTCCAGATCTTACAGCGTGGCCATCTCAAAAGGGGTTTCTTCCCAAGAACAGTGCAGCCCTGGAGTCAAAGTCATCTCTCCTAATTCTGTTGTTCCTAAGAACTAAACCTCCTTTATTCGGTTGCTTTCTAATGGTCAGTTTTATCTACTCAGGTGTCCCTTAACAAAGGAGTTCCCCTGACTTCATCAACACTTGTTGATTGAGTAGGATTAAAGGCTGGTACACACTTAGGACATTTACCTGGGTTAATTAACTCTTTGCATGCTAATTGCTGGTGCTGGGAAGTAGGTATACACATTCCAATACACATGGCTCTTGATTACATTCCAAAAGTCTGACATACAGTCTTGACATATGAACAATAATTTGAACACCTCAAACCCTGTGCACAACCCCCTTTCTAATACACATTGAGACCGTCTTGCAACATATCCCAGTTATAACATACAAGTTCTAATTAAATCCTAATATTTACTATACCTAAACATTTACATACCAACCGAGCTATCCTGTTGCTTTGTGTGTGAAATTCTGAAGAATGAAGGATGCTCACATTATAACTTACATTTGATTGTGCTATACAGTGGTACCTCAGGTTACATATGCTTCAGGTTACAGACTCCGCTAACGCAGAAATAGTGCTTCAGGTTAAGAACTTTGCTTCAGGATAAGAACAGAAATCGGGCTCCAGTGGCGCGGCGGCAGCAGGAGGCCCCATTAGCTAAAGTGGTGCTTCAGGTTAAGAACAGTTTCAGGTTAAGAACAGTCCTCCGGAACGAATTAACTACTTAACCCGAGGTACCACTGTATTAGAAAAAGTCAACAATAATTATCAACCAAATATAAGTTATAATGTGAGCGTCCTTCATTCTTCAGAATTTCACACACAAAGCAACAGGGTAGCTCAGCTGGTGTGGTTCCAATAATGCCAAAGTTGCAGGTTCGATTCCCATATGGGACAGCTTCATGTTCAGGTTGGACTAGATGATCCTCAGGATCCCTTCCAATTCTGTGAATCTATGACAGAGTTGCCTCTATTATAAGCATGCCTATGAAAATCCTGCACTCACATCCCGGGTGCAAGAGCCCTCTCCTCTCCTGTGGTTTCTAGCCACTGGTATTCAGAAGCATATTGCCTCTGTGATAAGAATTTTAAGGTCTCAGATGCATAATAAATGTTCATAAATGTACCAACCAAGCGCGTACATAGATCAGCACAGGAAGACTGACCTGAAACCATTTTTGATTCCAAAACTGACCAAAACTGACCTTTCTCTGCAAGGTCAAAGGAAAATGGAAAAGCCTCCCCATTGCCTTTTCCTTCACAAATCCTGCCTTAAGGGTATGTCTGTGTTTGAATAGGGTGAGGCTGTGACCTGGGCTCAGGAACTAAGTATTTATCATTACAAAAGACTGGCCAGGCTCCCCAGGGTATGGAAGCAAGTAAGCATTAACAGGTAACCCGCCAGACAGGAGATAAACAATGACAGGAAATAAACAATGCACTCAGATTTCTGCTGTAGACCTCCCTTCCTGTGATGCAGGTATGATGTGTCTGGGGGATGGTCTTCAGCTACACCCATTCTGTGATGGATGTATGATGCTTCTGGTGGTGGTCTTGGACTCCAGGGCGGGCAATTTGAAATGTCTATATAAGAGCAGGCACGCCAGGTTCTGGGTTCCTCCTCCTTTCCTGCGTGTGAGGGGAGCACCCTATTGCAACGGATCAATAAGATCAGGCTGACTAGCTGCTTTGCTTCTCAATATTCTCTGGTTGGCCTCTGTTATATCAATAGCCTTTACCTCCATTAATTTATCAGATCCTCTTTTAAAGCTATTCAAGTTGGTGGCCGTCACTGTTTTCTGTGGGAGAGGATTCCATACTTGAACTACAGTATGTGCTTTCTTTTGTCTGCCTGAATCTTCCAGCCTTCGGCTTCCCTGAATGTCCCCAATGAGAGAAGACCAGATACTGTACATCCTGTGTAGTAATTAGTATAGAGGTAAAATTTGCATTCATTACTCAACCCACTTTTGCCTTGTGCTTTAGCCACCACTAGCATGTGTCCTTCAGACTGAAAAAGTATTGAAATGAGCTCTTATATCCAAACCCTAACTATTCAGATGTCTGATCCTAAAACTTTGCCTGACTACCTCATCCATTAGCTGATCATCATGTTTAGGCATCCGTGATAAGCTATCCCTTTTCCCCTTCAATGTACTATCCAAATATTAAATTTGGCATCCCAGTGTGAGAGCAAGGCTCTCCTAGGAAGCTGGGTGCTGCTGCCCTTTACCAGGATAGAATGACACCTGAAACATTCCTCATTGTGGGCATGTGATCCTCAGCCAGATTAATTTTTAATTTTCTAATTTCTTAAAAGGGCAAATCTTAAAACTGGATATATTTTCCCCCTTGCTCTGTAATTCACAGAATGTAAAAATGTCAAGACCATTGATCAAATAGCCATAATTACACAAGGGGAGAACTTCCTCACCTGGTTGAAACCTAAATCATTGAATGTTGAGTAAGTGATGTTTGGATAGTCAAATACTCCCCACCTGCTCTCTCAGCACAAGTAAATAGCACAAAATCATTCCACTATGGTACAAGTAGACACCAGGGGGAAAGTTCTTTCTGGAAAGGAAATGCCCAAGCTTTGCTTGGATAAAGGTGAAAAGGTAAAGGACCCCTGGACAGTTAAGTCCAGTCAAAGGCAACTATGGGGTTGTGGTGCTCATCTTGCTTTCAGGCCAAGGGAGCCGGCGTTTGTCCACAGACAGCTTTCCGGGTCATGTGTACAGCAGGACTAAACCACTTCTGGCACAACAGGACACCGTGACAGAAGTCAGAGAGCACGGAAACACTGTTTACCTTCCCACTGCAGTGGTACCTATTTATTTACTTGGACTGGTATGCTTTCAAACTGCTAAGTTGGCAGAGGCTAGGAAAGAGGAATGGATATAAAAACTTATGGACTGTACAGAAATGGCAAAACTTACTGGTAAAATAAGAAATCAAGATAATTTTTTTTTATAACAGAATGGAAATGGTTTATTGAATATGTGCAAATAAATTATAAACAGATAAGACCATTGGCAGGATTATTGTAATAACCTGCAGTTTCATTAGAGAAATAATTAAAGTAGATGAATAAAAGAATAAGTTAATTTAGAATACTCAGGAAATGATAAAAATAATTTTAAGGAACCGCAGAAAGAGGAGGAAAAAAGTTGAGTTTTGAAATGTTAAAATGATTGTAAAACTATTGAGATGTATATACCTGAAAATCATAAATTAAAAAATTAAAAAAAACTATACGTAACTTACAATAAAACAGACACCAACTGATTAAAGCAATCCATCTTTTATAATATTACCAAAAAACTGGGTCTTGACCTTTCCCCTAAAGCCCAGAATGTGCTTTGTAGAATAATAGAACTGTAGAATTGGGACGTGGGTGGCGCTGTGGTCTAAACCACTGAGCCTAGGGCTTGCCGATTGGAAGTCAGAGGTTCGAATCCCTGCGACGGGGTGAGCTCCCGTTGCTTGGTCCCAGCTCCTGCCAACCTAGCAGTTCGAAAGCACAACAAAGTGCAAGTAGATAAGTAGGTACTGCACCGGCGGAAAGGTAAACAGCATTTCCGTGCGCTGCTCTGGTTCACCAGAAGTAGCTTAGTCATGCTGGCCACATGACCCGGAAAAACTGTGGACAAACGTCAGCTCCCTCAGCCAGTAAAGCGAGATAATCACCGCAGCCCCAGAGTCGTTCGCGACTGGACTTAACAGTCAGGGGTCCTTTACCTTTACTTCTTCTTTTTTAAAGAGTTGGAAGGGACACCAAGAGTCATCTTATCCAACCCCCTGCAATGAAGGACAGCCTTTCTTCAAGCATCTGAATTCAGACCATCCAGGAAGGGTGAAGACAGACTGGAGATTTGTCCTCTTACATTGGCAGTACTTTGGAAGAAAAAGTGAAAAAGTAGGACACTGTTTTTTGGGATTAGTGATTCTGGAGAGTGCACAGGGTTGTGCAAGTGGTGGAGCAGGGGATGGATCAGCTTCGAGGCTCACCTGTGTCATTCACTCAGATTTGTATGGCTATGGTGTGTGTGAGCTTCAGTAACATTCCTCTGGGGTGCTGAGGGACTGCTTAGTCCATGGAAAGTGGATAGCATTTTAATCTGCTTTATTTTGCTGTTTTGCTGGTTTTCTGTGACTTTGGCCTTGCATTTTTTTTTCTTAAAACTCTTCGTTTTCTTTCTGTTTCAGAAAACTCTTACTCATTTCATAGTTCTATGTGTCTCGTATTATTTTTAACATGCTCATGCTTAGAAGTTATAATGCCATGCGACCTGAAGAGTCTTCAAGGAAACGGACAAACTGCATGAAAAGGACAATAGTGACTTTTTAAAAGAATGGGAACTCTTTACAATATATTTGCAGAAACAATAGAAAGAAATGGTCTCGCTCGCAGGATTTAAATAAACATTTACAATTTTATTTACAGAGAACAAGTATAACAATGTGATAACATAATATTGTATATAAACAGCAGAATGTATCATCTGATGTAATAAACCAGAAATGGTAGTTGAGGGAAGTCAACAGGTGGTGGGGGGGAATGGAAAATGTATGTTTAACAATGATCTTGGATATTTGTTTTGAGAAAAGAAAACTAATAAAAGTTTATTATTTTATTTTATTTTTTAGAAAGTTTCTTCAAATTTAGGGTGCTGTTTGATAAGAGGCAGCCTTGTGAAAATAATTAACTCCTTGTCTGGTGATAGCTGTTATATAAAGGATGGGAGTAAGGCTGAGAAGAGAGGCACATTCTGCGGGGGCCAGAAACTCTCTTCCCTCAAATGGCACAACAGCCAGGGTGGGTGGGACGTGACCATCACAGTCTCAATAAAACTGTTTTGTAAAACTGACATTTTATTTTTTTAGCCATGTGGACATTTAGGCCTCCAGTATGTATTGACAATCCAGCATTAGGTTGACAAAATGTAAATTTCTAGGGATAAGATTGGGCTAGGAGCAGACTTTAAATTTCAGGTTGATTAAGGATTTCTTTTAAGAAACTGAACCTTTTCTTAACACTCTTAAGTCCTGGTTTAGGTTTTTTTGGGGGGGGTCTAAAGCAGCCCCCATTAATCATAAATGGATTGCAAGGGAATAGAAAAGCATTTGTTATTCACTTTGTAGCTAAGGTTGCTCCAAGGAAATCCCCTTTTAAGTGATGATAACGACTAGTGGGGGGGGGGAGAGAAAGATGCTAAGGTTCATAAATCATGGCTAAGGGGGGGGGATCCAACTGAGTTTTCTTCAGCTATGCACATGCAGCAGATTGGTGGGAAGGGGGGAAAACAAGTAGCTATAGATGTACAAATGTATAGATCATGTCCACAACAGATTGAGAATGAATGGCAAAAGTATTATAACAAAGCCTTTAGCAAACTAACTAGTTTGTATTATTGTGCTGGCATAGCATTTGGTATCCTCCAGGACAGGCGTTTGATGCCATAGCAAGTTTCAGGAATAGGCCAGTGAAACATTATTCCATGGCAATTGGTGGCATTCTTTCGTAAATAAGTTTCTTAGGAGGTCGTGGGTATGTGGAGGTTGTTAGTTATATGCATTTTTAGAAGCTGAAAAATAAAGTTAAGGAGCTTAAAAGAAGAAGTCGTGCTCAGCTGAGACCCCATTTTCACCCTTACCCCATGCTTTCCAATTAGAGATGCTTGAAGGATTTGATCTTCACAACTTCTGATCTGATCTGATTTGACGCTTACAACTTCTGCCAAAAGCAATCGTGTTCAACCATTTTTTTGAACTATTAGCCATAGAACTTGCTGGACCCACCCACACCCGGCTGGGAATTCCCATTATAATGGCAGAATATGATTCAGCCAACTCACACTTAACATACAGCCATGATTTTGGCTCTCTAGGGGACAGTCACCTTTTAAAGAGGGATGTATGTCCATTTTCTCTCAAGGTAATTGTTACACCCAAGATGTTGTTGTTGTTTTTAATTTCTCTTGTAAAACAAAATATCACTAATGCTAGTGACTTGTAAAAGACCAGAGCATTTAGACTTTGGGATAGATGAATATAGTTCATATCTAGAGACAGTTTAGGGAAGAAATGGATCACTTTGTACAAAATGGGGGGGGGGGTCCAAACCTGGGCTGGGGCTAGAGTGCATTCTGGTGTTAGCTTCTATCAGTTCATTTCCAGAACAGAATTCTGATTTCAGGTATAACAGTGATGCTGTGGCAGGAGCCAAGTTGGCACTACCTACTCAATGGGACTCTGGTATCTTCCCTTCAATCTCCTCACATCTGAATTGCTTGCAGGTGGTCAAGCTGTCTTACGTTTGATTCCTGCAGTTCCTCAATAGGTGAAAGAATAATCTTGCAAATATTGAACCACATCCAGGTCTCAGACCTTCATTCTTAGCATGGGGGCAATATGTAAGCTTAAAACTTTTCTATAAGGTCCAAATGTGAATCTCCCACTCTACTACACTGAGAATTTATCAGGATTTTTAGCCTCTCAGTGTATTTGCTATCAAAATAAAATGAAACACACTTTGTGGTATCCATTTCCCCCACCACAAACAGGTAAATAGTATCATGCACTCAGTCATTTTAATTACTGTTACCTGTTGACGAAGCTGCTTCATTCAGCAGCTCTGCAGTGATACTAAATGTCCAATTCAGACTACGTTTTTAAGTATCTTGGTAATACATAAATAACAACCCTATGCATGTTTACTGACAAGTAAAGCCTATGTATATTTATTCAATTACTCCCTAGTAAGTGTGTGCATGGGATTACAGCGAAAGGAGATTTGTTTATAAAGCGTATTAAGTCATCTATCCTGTTTCACTGGGTCTCGATGCTCACGGGAAAAGTGGAAGCAGTCAAACAGAGTCCCCTTCTGGGCAGATTGCGTCAGGCATAAGCATGTTAAGGCAGGTCTCTTTTAAACAGAAATCAGGACCAAGGACAGTTCCCACTGAGCCCTGATTTCTATAGAGAGATTTATGAGCAGAGAGCTAAAGCCAGGGGAAAGCTTACAGCGGGCATAGGCAAACTCGGCCCTCCAGATGTTTTGGGACTACAACTCCCATCATCCCTAGCTAACAGGACCAGTGGTCAGGGATGATGGGAGTTGTAGTCCCAAAACATCTGGAGGGCCGAGTTTGCCTATGCCTGGCTTACAGGCTAGTAAGGCCTGTACTGTAGTTGGGGGTCTGTCCATGGCGTCTTAAAGAGCCCTTGACTGATTCTGGAAGCACTCACAATGATGAGTCTGAGAAAGGTAGATGTGCTATTTCCTCAGACCTGGAATGGCCAAGAGGGGCAGCCTGTATTCTCCTTATACTGGCATTCAGAAATGGATTCAAGGATGACATCATCTGAAATAGAAGTGCAATGATGTCCTTGCAGAATGTGCTTCTTCTCACACATAACACCCATTTCCTACACTTCCAGCATATATCTCTGGACTTGGAATGCATTTTAGTGGAACACTGCATTTTGCCCATCTCTCATAAAATTTGCCATCTGTAAAACTGGAATCATCCTGAGAGCAACAAGTGTTCTGGTCTGAATGCACTTGAAGCAGCCACATTTAGCAATTCTTAATCTGATCAGAGCCTGGAGAGGAGACTGCCTATGAATCCTATCTATGCCCTTCCCTCGTAGAAGAAAGGCAGGATCCAATACAATAATGCAGATAAACATTTCACACAAAAATACCCCTTGTATTAGTGTCGTCCAGTATTATGGAAAACTCTGCCAATAGAGATTCAGTAAGGCACCTTCTGTTTCAACTTTTAAATACCTGCTGACAACCAATCTATTCCATTAAGCTTAAGAACACAACTTTCCATATTGGTTAGCTGATTGCTGATTATATTTTTATACGATTTCCATTGTACGGTTCTATACATAATTGCTGTAAACTACTCTGATATTTTTCATAAATAGTGGTATATAAATATTTTTTATTAATAAACAAAAAACTGGAATGCTGATATACACTTAAGGGCAGATAAAATCTTTATAGAGAGCCAGTGTGGTGTAGTGGTTAAGAGCAGTAGTCTCGTAATCTGGTGAACCGGGTTCGCGTCTCCGCTCCTCCACATGCAGCTTCTGGGTGACCTTGGGCTAGTCACACTTCTCTGAAGTCTCTCAGCCCCACTCACCTCACAGAGTGTTTGTTGTGGAGGAGGGAGGGAAAGGAGAATGTTAGCCGCTTTGAGACTCCTTAAAGGGAGTGAAAGGCAGGGTATCAAATCCAAACTCTTCTTCTTCTTCTTATAATTAAAATGAAAGTGGTTGTTGTTGTTCATTAGATTTATATACAAATTTATAGGCCGATCCTCCCCATGTTTTGAAAGTGTAGGATTAAAGGCACATAAATATGTGCCTGATCTAGGATGTCAAGCGACTGGAAGGGTCTCAAAATATACAGAGCTCTCTGTAGACAACATTTCTTCATTAACCTTTATCCAAGGAACTTCTTTGTGCAAGTAATGGCATTCAGTTGAGAGCTACCCCCCTGCCCTGATGTAAATGGGAAGGACCACAAGATGGCATTAGAAAATGCCTGAGGTTCTTGCTTGGGACCCTGGTGTTCCACACCCTGACAAATGACTCATCTGTTGCCGTTGGAAATACTTCACGGGGAGTGGTAGCATTACATAATTTCCATAACCAGCAATTGTCTGGGATTTGGGGGTGGAAGTGAAGAAGTAAACGGATTTGTGTCTATGAAGTCCTGTTGATTCTCCAACATGTCATAGGAGGCCCACTAGACTCAGCTGTTTTAATACACAGATCAATTTTGCATTACCTCCTTCTAGCTGTGAGTGCTCATAGCGGGAGGCCATAAAACATTTATAGGCCCAAGAATGCAAATTGAAGCAAAGAGTGAATCTTCAGTCTGTGGGCAGGCCTTCTGGTGAAGCAGGATTGTCAAAAGAGGTTGTGGTGAGCATTTGCTGTGCCTCAAACCCCTATGAAAATTTTATTTTCATTTCCTTTACATAGCTTCACCTATCTTACGATTATGGGGGTTTCAACATAAAATGGTTTTTTTATATTTAAAAAAATGCACATATGAAGATTTGTCATGTGTTAATATAGCAAGACAGACAGAGGAACAGATTTTATTCCAAGACACCACTGACAGGAAGAACTAACTCATGTTTGGAAGCAGAATGAGGTACAGGCCTATTAAGAGTACACCATTCCGGGCAGTAAAGAGGGGATTTTTATTATTGTTGTTGTTTTTAAAGAAGTCCTATTCAGCTGTGCTAGTTTTCTACGGGAAAGCCATTCTTTATTAAGAGAGGGAACCAAACAATAACTTTTCCATTATGACAGCATAAGCTGTAGCCTATACCATGAGAGAAAAAGGAGGCAAACAAAGCAGCTCATCAAACTCTACCTTCATTGTATCACATGACAAATCTGAACATACAGATTATTCTTAGAGTAGTCAAACAGGTCAGAAAAGAAGCGTAAATGAAACCAGGGTTGAGATGTCAGAGGTTTAGGGATGTCAGAGGAATCCATTGACAATGGACTGTCAAATAGTTCTCCTTCGGTCTGCCCATTCAACTCCCTTCACAGCATGGACACTTCCTGTCAATCCTTTTTACCTTCTGTGCAAAGAAATTGTTTTGTTACTATTATAAAAATATTATATATAAATAAATGCAGGTTTTCCTTTGCCATCTATGTTGTTGACATATTCATTGATATTTAATTGCTGCTGCCCTGACAGGGGCTTCCTTCCTTCCTTCCTTCCTTCCTTCCTTCCTTCCTTCCTTCCTTCCTTCCTTCCTTCCTCTCTCTCTCTCTCTCTCTCTCTCTCTCTCAGCTCTTCATTCCTAGAGGCAGTGTATATACACTAAAACTGCAATCCTAATCATGTCTACTCAGAAGGAAGTCTAACTGAATCCCAGGTAAGTGAGGTTACAAAGGCAGCCTTAATCCAGTTCCCACAGGGAATTTTAAAACCCAGTGGAATGTGTCCCCCCAACATTACTGTGGGGTTTTTTTTTCCAAATGGAAAGAAGTGATTTCTTTTGTTACCTGCAAGTTTTATCTGTGTTCCTCAGTAAAAGTCTGAGCCTCGGCCAAAGTGGGTTGAGCCATCTGAACTTGACTGCTCATTTATGACCATCCGTCCATCAAATCTTTAAGATCTTTGCTTAAAAGTGTCTGTGCATGCCAAGCATTATTGTTCTTTTTTACATGGCACTTTGCCTTACACATGTATAGCACAGACTCAAACTGGTTAGGTACATTAGTAAAACAAGTCCTACGCACTAATTCAGTCAGCTTCAGGATTTAGATTTTACGTATTCTATTATATGAGGCCTCAGAGACTGAAATGGAAAAAAGTAGGATGCACTGAAAACAAAAGAGAACAATAATTCTCTAACTGATCCTAGTCCTGTATAATTCAATGTGGGTTTTCAGAAGACAGCCATTAAGGCAACTTGTCTATGTGTATTGGATCAAATGGTGGTATACATTATCAGCTGCAGATTTAAACAAATAAGAGATGTGATTTGATGAAGAAGAAAAAGCCTTTTTCTTAACTGATATAAATATTGCAATATGCTTAATATCAAATGTGCCATTGCGTGAGTGATGTTTTCTTCAATAAGTAGTGAATTTGCACAGGGAAAGGCTGGAAAAGCATTTGTTAAATTAAAAAATTCAAATTATGTCTCCCTCTTTTCTCTCTCTCTCTCTAATTTGGGTTTGGTTTTTTGGACCTTCGTGTAAAGTCAAATCTTTGTATGCCGGAATATCATGACTATGTCCCAGATTCATTTCTCTTTTATTTTTATGGTTGTTGCTTTTTTTCATGATTCCACACCTGTCCTCCCCTAATTCAAAGCTGGCGACTGGCAAACTGAAGAGACTTTTTATTTTTAGTGTTCTTTATTTTTAGTATTCTTTATATCCATTCAATTTTTGTCTCTATGGAGCTCAAGAGCTCCTTTCCCTCATGTTATCCCCACAACAAACCTTTAGGTAGGTTAGACTGAGGGATAGTGAATGGCCCAAAGTCATAAAGTGAACATCATAGCTGAGAGGCCATTTTAACCCTAATCTCCCAGGTCCTAATCCACTTAATATCTCTCCCATTGTAACAAAATTAATGGACTATGCAGAATTAGATAAAATGACAGGAAGGATTCGAAACCTGTGGGACCAGAAATTTACAAAAGATTGGAAGAAATATACAAACTATTTGAAGAGCAAATGTAACCAACAAATTACGCCAGTAGGACTACAAGAAGCTGTGTAAGGAGAAATGTATGGAGCATTGCAAATTAGAGAAAAAATAGTGATATTAGTTAAAAGTGGGAAATATGTATTTAGTGATTAGATTGGAAAATTTTCAGATGAGACTGATGGAAGTCAAAAAATTGTATAAGATGTCAAAATATGTTTAATTACTGTTGGAAATGATATGTTGAAAATTAATAACAATCATTAAATAATAATAATATCTCTCCCATTGTGCTCCCACTGAAGCTGGTTGAGCAACTGGTTGTGCAGCAGGAGGTATTGGGTCTACGGCAATCTATTCACAACCAGCCACAAAAGTCATGCTGGCTTCCCACACCTTTTCTTGTGCAAGCAATCCCACTGCTGCAACTAGTCATAGATTCATAAAACTGTAGAGTTGGAAGAGACCCCAAGGGTCATCTAGTATGAGTCCCTGCAATGAAGGAATCTCAGCTAAAGCATCCATCACTAAGTGCAGCACTGAGACTTGAACTTAGTGCTACACTGAATTCCTCCTAAAGTGTTTTTTCCCAGGCATGCTACTAGAAAAGGGAGAGTGGGGGACTTGGTAATTTTAATTATTATTATTATTATTATTATTATTATTATTATTATTATTATTATTTATTTATTTATTTGTACCCTGCCCATCTGCCTGGGTTTCCCCAGCCACTCTAGGTGGCTTCCAACAAAGATTAAAAATACATCAAAATGTCACACATTTAAAGCTTCGCTGAACAGGCCTGCCTTCAGATGTTTTCTAAATGTCAGGTAGTTGTTTATCTCTTTGACATCTGTTGGGAGGGCGTTCCACAGGGCGGGTGCCACTACCGAGAATGCCCTCTGCCTGGTTCTATGTAACTTTGCTTCTTGCAGAGAGGGAACCACCAGAAGGTCCTTAGCACTGGACCTCAGCGTCCAGCCAGAATGATGGGGGTGGAGATGCGCTGAGGCTGTTTAGGGCTTTAAAGGTCAAACCAACACTTTGTGCTCAGAAACATACTGGGAGCCAATGTAGGTCTTTCCAGACCGGTGTTATGTGGCCTCGGTGGCTGCTCCCATTCACCAGTCTAGCTGCCACATTCTGGATTAGTTGTAGTTTCCGGGTCACCTTCAAAGGTAGCCCCATGTAGAGCACATTGCAGTAATCCAAGCAGGAGATAACCAGAGCATGCACCACTCTGGCGAGGTAGTCTGTGAGCAGGTAGGGTCTCAGCCTGTGTACCAGATGGAGCTGGTAGACAGCTGTCCTGGATAGAGGAATGCTGCTTGTGGGGCATATAATAAATCTCTCCTAGTAGAGAAGCTCACAGGTTCTGAAAAAGTTATCCAACAGTTCTGTTAAGTACATCCAACATGTTCAGACATGACCTTATGAAGGACATCCAGTGCAAACAGATAGAGCTTGTATGAAGTAGAACATCTCTTAAACATTTTATAAGAGGGCAATCATCCAGAAGAGCAGACCAGGGGTGGCACATTGTTGGTGGAAGAACCACTGTTGCTCTGCCATCAAGTTCCCTGTAAATATTGTGTTGCTGTTGAGCCAGGGCTGGCTCCTGCCATTGGCCAAAGGGTGAAGTGACCACCTTCAGGGAATATCATAGAGCAGGGATAAACAAAGTCAGACCACTGGTTCTCATGGTCTGTGTTATCTATGTTACAGGTAGGTAGCCATGTTGGTCTGCCGTAGTCGAAACAAAATAAAAAATAATTCCTTCCAGTAGCACCTTAGAGACCAACTAAGTTAGTTCTTGGTATGAGCTTTCGTGTGCCTGCACACTTCTTCAGATACACTGAAACAGAAGTCACCAGACCTTTATATATAGTGAGAGGGTGGGGAGGGGTATTACTCAGAAGGGTGGTGGGAATGGGTGATTGGCTGATAGATGTGGTAAACCTGTTGACGACTGTTAATGACTGCAATTGGTCTTACAAGAAAAAGCAAGGTGTGAGATTGCTAAATAGAGCTTTATCATGTATCATGAGATAAGAATCCAATGTTTCTATTCAAACCAGGTCTCTCCACGGTTTTAAGTTTGGTAATTAATTGCAGTTCAGCAACTTCTCTTTCCAGTCAATTTCTGAAATTCTTTTGTAATAAGACAGCTACTTTGAGATCTTGTATAGAATGTCCTGGGAGATTGAAGTGTTCTCCTACTGGTTTCTCTGTCTGGTTTCTCCATACCCTCTCACTATGTACTGTATAAGGGTCTGGTGACTTCTGTTTCAGTGTATCTGAAGAAGTGTGCATGCACACGAAAGCTCATACTAATAACAAACTTAGTTGGTCTCTAAGGAGGAATTTTTTTATTATGTTATCTATGCTAACTGTAGGGATGCGGGTGGCGCTGTGGGTTAAACCACAGAGCCTAGGACTTGCCGATCAGAAGGTTGGCAGTTTGAATCCCTGTGACAGGGTGAACTCCCATTGTTCGGTCCCTGCTCCTGCCAACCTTCAAAAGTGTTCAAAAGCACGTCAAAGTGCAAATAGATAAATAGGTACCGCTCCGGCGGGAAGGTAAACGGCATTTCCGTGCGCTGCTCTGGTTCGCCAGAAGCGGCTTAGTCATGCTGGCCACATGACCCGGAAGCTGTACGCCGGCTCCCTCGCCAATAAAGCGAGATGAGCGCCCCAACCCCAGAGTCGGTCACGACTGGACCTAATGGTCAGGGGTCCCTTTACCTTTACCTTTATGCTAACTGTAAGTGGATCTCCAAGGTGCCAGAAAGGGGACATTCCCACCCACACCTGGAGATGCTGAGGATTGGACCTGGGACATTCCGCATGCAAAGCAGGTGCTCTATAACTGAGCCAAGGCCCTTCACAAGTGATGTTACAAAGGATTTTTTTATGTGCTTGCCCCAAAGTGAGGCACATCTGAGCTCCACATCAGACAGCTAAATATATTGGGGCAGGCCACTACTGTATCAGCTTCTTTCCATACTGCTTTCCGCTGTGCAGGATTCCACATGCTGGGTTTCTGTTAGGAGTATCTAACTGATTTATTAAGATAGCCAATGAGGATGGTGGTATGGGAGAGAGGAGGGTCCTATTATTTCTTGTTATTTCTATTGCATCTATGTACATTGTCTGCTATTTACTCCCAGATTTATGAACCTTCACATTTCACTTTTAATTAGCAGGATTCTGAACTCATTCAAGCACGTCACAGGCATTTAATTGTGAAGGAGATAAATAATTGTGAAATGAGTCTGGCTTAAGAAAGGAAGGAACCCAAATGTCCCATTCAAATGCAGCATCTCAAAGAGTGTTCTTCTTGGAACACAGAATGCGCCTTTATTATAATATTCAAAACAATCCGAGGCTGGGAAAAATGGGTTGCTATTTTTAAAAATACGCACACATATTCAATGTACAAGAGTATTCCTAGAACATGACTCAGCTTTTCCTTTAGAATCTGACTTGCTTTACTTGCTTGTTCTTAATAAGATTACCAAAATAATGTGGCACATTTTCAGCACTTCTGACAGATGCTGAAATGGGAAAGGACCGACAAGGAGAAACCTTCACATCAAAACATCTTCGGAAGTTAGCAGATGGGGGTGGGGGGAAAGATGACTACCTGGAGGAAAATGGGCAGGAGAAGACAATGCGGCTTGAGAGGGGAAGTCACATAGCCCCATAACTCCCAGTGAGTGACATGTGTTACCCTGCCTCATGGGTCATAAAGCCCTTTGTGCAAGTTTCTTGAATAATTGTTCACCTGAAAAGTGACTTGGGAGACTCAACAATTGTTCCAGGCTCTTGCCTTTCCAGCACACACCTGCCAAGCGACCAATTTCTACTGTTGTGAGTTTGGAGGGAGCTGGGTTCATCCACCCTTCATGCACCACCTAATACAGTGGTATCTTGGTTCTCAAACGCCTTGGAACTCAAAGACTGCAAACCCGGAAGTAAGTGTTCCAGTTTGCAAACTCTTTTCGGAAGCTGAACGTGCTCCGTTTTGAGTGAACGCTTCTGTTTTGAGCGTTACACTTCCGTTTTGAGTGCTACACTTCCGTTTTGACTGCCACACTTCTGTTTTGAGTGTTATGCTGAGGTTTGTCTGTTTTTGCTATTTATTTTGTGTTTTTGTTTCTGTGGCTCTCTCTGTGTGTGTGTGTGATTGTGTGGGAACCCAGTTCAGCTGCTGATTGATTGATTGATTGATTCTGTGACTACATTGTTTCTTGCTTTCATTTTATGGATCAATGGCCTCGTTAGATAGTAAAATTCATGTTAAACCGCTGTTTTAGGGGTTGTTTTTCAAAGTCTGGAACAGATTAATCCATTTTGCATTACTTTCTATGGGAAAGCACGCCTTGGTTTTGGAACGCTTTGGTTTTGGAATGGACTTCCGGAATGGATTAAGTCTGAGAACCAAGGTACCACTGTAGAGAATTCGGTTGTTGAAGTAGCCAGGTCAGCTTCTAGCTAACAGGCCCTAAGTACAGGGTTGTTAGTATAAGAAAGAAAGTTGTTTTGTTCCAGAAGCCAGAGCTGAGTTGTGTGAGAGAGCTGAGCTATAAGCAGGTTGCAGCCAGAAGCCTGAGTGGTAGAGCTATGCTTGATTTCTGTTTGAATCCAAGGCTGTGCTATTGGACTAGATGATCCTTGGGGTCCCTTCCTTGGGGTCCCTTCCAATGCTACAATTCTATGAGAAGCAAGACCTTCTGCCCCTCCATCGCAGGCTCAGGTTGTATATATGTGTAAATAAACGATATATCATAAAGACACCATGGTCTCTGCTGTGCCTCATTCCAAGGAAACCTAACCCTGGGTAAGTGTCTGGAACCCCTGCAATCTCACACTGCTCAGAGATTTATTGGTATTGCTGCTTGTCACCCCAGTCTGGCAATCTTGCCCTCATTGCTAACTTCATCTACCCACGACGCTGGTCTGTGACCGTATTAATAAATTCATTCAACTTCATCTACCCAGGGCCACAGTATGGAGTAAGCAAAAAATAGGCAAACATCCTCCTGCCAGCCAATCACAGGAGAGAACAAAAGCATGGTACTCAGCCCCATATAGTCACTGGCTAATCTTACATTGCGAACTGCGAAGGTGGGCGGGGTGCTGTGTCTCTGAAGAAAGAAGGGGAGTAGGCTGGCAAACTGCCTTAAATCTCCCCTGCCTGCTCCTCAGAACCCATAGCATCTGCGCAAGGGTGAGCCTGGAAGTGGCTTCTTGCCCCTTCCTCAAATGTGCTCCCATCCGAACCTCTTTGGAAACCCAGATTAGGGAGCAGCTGTCTGACAATTTTATATGGCGTTACTAGTGCTGAAACACATGATGTAGCAAACCTTCTAGTTGGATATTATCTTGACAAATATGAGGAAACAATGAAATGTAATCCTGGCATTCATCCCAAAGATTTTTCTGCTCTACCTGCTGAAGCCAAATCTTCCTATCTTTACAGATTTTATTTATTAAATCCTAATTATTCATATCGTACCGGCGAAATGTCTGAATTGTTATGATGCCACCAAAAATGGAACAGAAGACAATGAGAGCCAGGACGTTCATATCGGATGTGCTAAAAATATTTAATTATAATACCGTAAGCTCCATTTGATTGGCACACAGCCCAGTGGAAAGAGCAACCTGCCAATTAAGCAATGATCCCCAATTATCACGGGCTCATAGGAGAATATTGTTCCGGAAGATATTCTCTTTCATTTCATGAATTACCTTTAAATAACTATTGTAAAAAGCATTACAACTTTGAAAAAATTATAAGAAGGCAAAGATTAACCGACTACTACAATACAGTAATGGAGCACAAAAGCTGCTTGAAACTAACAAAAGGCCAACCAGCAGAAACATATTCTATTAAAAAGCAAAAAGGGTCTGAGAGAGTCTAGTGAGAGTGATTCGAACTTAAAATGATCAGAGTTCAGGAGACAATTTACAATCTCATGAGATCTGCATGAAAATCTAGGGTACCATCCAACCGGGGCTTAAAGTATGGGGGGTGTATATGGGGATAGAAAATATGTGGTTTGGTTTCTTTTCAGATTTGGTCGGAATCAATTATGCCTGCTGAAAAGTACAGGGGTGAGGTTCTGGTTTATCTTCATCTTGTCACCAAGAATATGGTGTCGCCTCTGCCATTGTAATAGACCCATGGCACTTGGGTGAAGCCCATGCCTCCAAACCAACCAGTCTCATGAGTGACTGAGCTGGTTCTCAACTTTAAGAGATGATGAGAGAGGTGTGTCTGTCAAGACATCTTCACAGCTTTCGTCCAGTCTGTTCTCAAACCTGCTAGCCACACCTTCAGTATTCTACTCCTATGGCCTGGCCTGCATTATTGCTAGCCTTGAATAAGGTTTAATTCCTACTTACACATTAGAGCCATAGCTGTGGTGTTTGTGGGATGGGAGCTAGAACACATCTTCTCTTTTCAAAAGTTCCTCAAATGTACTGAGAAAATGGAATCTTTTCTGCAGTCTCCCAACCTCTACACATTCATTAGAAAGTTGGGATGTTGCCTGTGCATGTACAACCTGCTAATGTTTCTGCTCACTTTGAAACATCCAATTTCATTTTTAGGGGGTGGACACTTTGGGTTGATCCCCAAACAGGGAGAAGATAGGTGTATTACCTGTTCCCCTTGTCTTTTGATTTTTCATTTTTAATTGCCAGCGGCTTTGCTGATGGAGCTGTCAAAGGTAGGGTTACCAGATGTCCTCGGTTCTCAGGGACAGTCCCCGGATTTTCAAATCTGTCCCCAGACAAATTCCGTCCCAGGGATGTCCCCAAATTTGCAAATCTGTTCCCGGGAAACATGGCAGTGGCAGCCTCAGCAGCCCGGAGCCAGCCTGGTAGCGCAGTTGGCTTTGGCTGGCTTCAGGAGCTGCTCACTGCCGCCGCCACTGCCGAGGGAGAACCAGAGACGTCTGGCGGTACAGATCTCCTGCCCCCTTCCCCCTTTGTTTTAACAGATTGGGGAGGCTCAGGAGTCGTGGGTGGGCAGCCATTGCTCAGGAGGGGTGCAAGGCACACAGTTTTTCTGCCAGGCAAGGTGCAAAGCCCTTCTTTTGTACCCTGTGAAACATAAATGCACAGATTTTTAATAAAACTGGGGAACGGCCGCCCGCCCATGGCTCCCAAGCCTCCCCCGATCAGTCAAAACAAAGGGGGAAGCGGGCAGGAGATTGGGGGAGGCTCGGGAGTCACGGGTGGGCAGCACGCCGTTGCCCAGTTTTTAAAAAACTCTGCGCATTTATGTTTCACAGGGTGCGAAAGAAGGGTTTTGCACCTTTATACAATATGCATGTGTGCTTGGGCCCAGGGTCTTTTGCCTCACCCTTTTGCTACTCAGCTTAAAAAAAAAAAAAAGCGTCCCCAGATTCATTGCAAAAATCTGGTAACCGTAGTCAAAGGAGCTCTGAATGTCAGAGTGCCCAAACCTTGTAAGTCACATTTAAGAGTTTAGCTCCAACTTTAACTTTGTCCCTTTGCAGCCACCTGCCTCAAAAGGGCCTAACCTGGCAGGATCGGGCTCCTATATGCCTGTAACATACCATAGCATTTTGAATTGTCTTGCTCCTACCAGCTAATGTGGCATAACTTTTTTGTAATACCCAAAGGTAAGTTCAATAGAGGCAGGATGAACCATGCACTCTAAAACTTTCATTGTTCTGAATGAAAGCAGGTTTACGTACAAACAGAACTAATGAATTTTATTTAATACAGGCTATCTCTGAGTGACTCTATAACAAGGATAATACAAGGAAGCATTGAAGAAACCTATTATATAAAAATAATATATTAAAGTGTCACAGTCACACATCACTAAGGAGCATTCTAAGAAGGGCTGTGTTTTCCCCCTACACTAAGCAACTGCTTATTTCATGGTTAAAAGTGGCACATTACACAGCACATTTGACCAAAAGAGGGGAGACGGGTGGAAATTAAGCAAACCATTTACTGCTGTTTCAAAAGACGTTGAGGGGCATTTTAAGCTATCTGCAATAAGTATCAAAAATATAGATTTATTATGCTGCCTATAGGTAAGGCAATCATCACCATCATCATCACTTCTGGGACCACAACGCTATCATTATTGAATCCTAGGTGGCATGCAACGTGCATTAAGAAAAAGCCTAAACCCAATTGAATTCTGTTTCTGAAAAACAATCGTCACCACCTAAATGTAAACACACAACATATTGCTTAGTGGTCTGTTGATGTGCCAGAATGTAGAGGGGAGTCATAACTGGCAGGAATCAGAACTGGCAGAACTTCGCTTAGAGTCTAGACCAGTGTTTCCCAACCTTTTTCTGACGGTGGCCCCCTTTCAACCTTGTTTTCCTCCTGACAGCTGCCCCCCATAAGTAAAAATCAATACAAATCTGAAGTCCTGCCCCCTCCTCACAAAAGCCTGCCCCTCTAACAAAAATCCTGGCAACACCCGTGCCCCTCCATCCTACCAGTAGAAAGGTACCGTATTTTTCACCCCATAGGACACACCGGCCCATAGGACGCACCTAGTTTTTTGGGGGGGAAATAAAGGGGGGAAATTTTTCCCAGGTGCGCTGTGCTAAGCCCAAAGCTTGGGGCATGCTGAGCTCAGCGCGCCCCAAGCTTCTGGGTGCCGGCAAGGTCTCCGCTAGCCTTGGGAGAGCTGGGTCTCCCACGGCTAGTGGATAGCTTCCGACCCCCCTCGCTCTCCAGGCTTCAGGGAAAGCCTGTATTCACCCCAAAGGATGCACACACATTTCCCCTTCATTTTTGGAGGGGGAAAAGTGCGTCTTATAGGGCGAAAAATACGGTAGCTATTTAAATGTTTTGCTTGTAAATAGAACATGCTTTTTTATAATTTATACAAAATACAATTACATAAAATGATAGGAACATAATGAAATGTTGTTAAAGCAGAAAAACATAGAATCCTGGAGCTGGAAGAGACCCTGAGGGCCATCTTTCTAGTGCAACCCTAAACAATGTAGGAAACTCAGCTAAAGCATCCATGGCAGATGGCCATCCAAGCTCTGCTTAGAAACCTCCAAGGAAGGAGAGTCCAGAACCTCCCGAGGGAGATCCATCTTCCCTGTATCATAAAAATTAAACAACACTTAGGGGACGCGGGTGGCACTGTGGGTTAAACCACAGCTCGAATCCTCATGATGGGGTGGGCTCCCATTGCTCTGTCCCAGCTCCTGCCAACCTAGCAGTTCAAAAGCACACCAAAAAGTGCAAGTAGATAAATAGGTACTTCTCCGGCAGGAAGGTAATCATGTAATTAAAAACATAATTAAATTATATTTGTTAGTGACATAGTGGTATAACATAGACTTTAGCAGGAACTGTAGTGGATCAGAAACAGTGCTGATTTCAATGATGGGATGGACATTGCTGCCTTCTTACATCTCTTACCCACAAAGTCCATTGGGCTCGATCCGTGTAAAGATCATTGTTGGTCCCAATGAAAGCAAAAGGGCTTAATTGAGCTGTAGTTCACTCATTCCGTTAGGGGATGCGGGTGGAGTGCGTGGGATGTGGAGTGCGTGCTTTCAAATCACTGGAAAAGAGAAGACTGAGAGGAGATATGATCTCTCAAGGGCTGTCACATGCAAAGGGGAACAAGCTTGTTTTCTCCTGCTCTGGAACCAATGGCTTCAACATGAAAGAAAGGAGTTTCCAACCTAAACATCAGAAAAAACTTTCTGTCAGTAAGAGCTGTTCCACTGTGGAATGGTCTCCCTCTGGAGGTTGCGGACTCTCTTTTCTGGAAGGCTTTTAAGCAGAGGTGGAATGGCCATCTGTCATGGGTGCTTTAGCTGAAATTCCTACATTGCTGAGATGATCCTTGGGGTCCTTCCAACTCTACAATTCTATGACCCTATAGGCATACAAGGTGATAGTGTGTACGCTAGATGTCCCTAACCCAGTGTGTCAGGAATGTGTGCAGGAGCCAGGTCCTGTGACTGGTAGGGCTTTGCAGGACTGGGGCTTTCCTAAGTTTGTTCTGGAGAGGCAAGGCATGGCTGCACAGGTGAGGCTGATTGGTAACTCATAGCACCTGGTGGCAAGAGCTGGGAAGGGATATAAATTCAGCATTTCCATTTGGCTCTTTGCCACAGCAACATGCTTCCTGCCTTGCTGCATTTGGATTCTTGACTCCTTGCTTCCTGATCCTTGTACCCTTGGCTCCTTGCTTCCTGACCCTCGGACCCTTGGCTTCCAGACTCCTGGCTTCCAGACTCTCATTCCTGGTCCCACCCTGCCATCTTGCCCCCAGTCCCGACGTCCTCCTCCAGGACTTTGACCACCCATAAACCAGACCATGAAAGTGTCCTCTAGATGTTTTGGAGTCCAACTCCCATCAGCCCCCGCTAGCACAGCCATTTGTCAGGGACAATGGGAGTTGTAGTCCAACAACAACTAGAGTGGAATAACTTGGGGAAGGTTGTGAGTCATCTCGCCTGGTGCAGTCTTAAAGCTGCTGCTCTCCGTGGTCCAAGGCAGAAGCCTTTCCAGTTCGAACCATCTAAGAACTGTTAATGGAGTTTACACCTGGAAACAGTCACTGTGGGGGAAAAAGAGCTGCAGCCCACTCTCCTGCAAGCAGAGCTAGTGACAGGATGTACATTAAAAAATAATGTAGGGCAAGCAGCATTTGTGTAAAGTGTATAATGAAATAATGAAAAGACATCATGCGGGGAGAACAAAATGCCAGTGCTTTAAATAAAGAAATACGTACATTCAAGGGGATGTGAAATGAATACTGCAGAAGTAAGGAGGGGAAGAGCTTAAGATACAAGTACTGCATATGGGAACACTGCTCTCTAGAGTTGGAGGCTCTCATGTTTGCTGGCAATGCTCCTGACTGTTGCTGGCGATCATTTATTGGTGTCTAAGCATAGCCAGTTGTGCTTCACTTTGGGTACGCCTCTTCTTTGGTCTCCACTCCTTACTGTAGTTGGGGGGTGAATGGACAAGTGGCAAAGGCTGGACTTGTTTTTCAGATAAAACACATGGCCATCACCACTTGCTGAATTATATAGAATGAGCTTCTAAGGAACCTCACTACACTCAAGCAGATTGTTCTTTGCAATCTATCATCTATCTATCTATATCTAATCTATCTCTCTAAACAGCCATCTAACTTCCTAGTCACCAGCACATCTTGAGTTTGAGAATTCCATAAATTAGCAGCTGTGCAATGTCAAAAGAAGTTTTTCCTTTTTGCCTGTCCTAAACCCACTGGCAGTCAATTCCACTGGGTGACTCAAAGTCCTAGCATGATGAGACATTTTATTAAACTGGCTCTGCACTTACACCAATCCACCTTCATGTGTTCTCCCAATGTCAACTCAAAACTGAAATGCCACCATTCAATTTTACTTCTCCTTAATTGGTGTTATGTTGTAAACCACCCTGTGATCCTTGGGTGAAGGGTGGTATAGAAATTTAAATAGTAAATAAGACATTATTTTTCAAGCATTTTGCAATACATTTGAGTGTAGAGTACTTGGGACTGGTGGTGTGGTTGTTATATTTTGTGATTCTTTTATATACTATACTATCTTTTGTGCCATCTTGATCTTTGGAAAGGTGGCATCAAAATGTTTTAAATAAGTAAATAGGACTTGACATTGTTAAAAAATGTTTTAAATAAATAAACAGGTCTGGAACTGGCATTCATTTTTCACTCATTTAATTTCTACATCTGTTGTGATCATGGCAAGTAGTGTGAAAAGACTCTGCTGAACTGTTGTGGGCACAAAGAACAAGCTAAAAAAGCAGTGGGCTGATTTTAGAAACTGCCAAGATCCAATTCTATCATTGAGCACATGTTAGCAGTCCATACAAAACATCTAACCCTGTATTTTCATTATTCTAAACAGCAGCATTAACGCAGCCCCATCTGGATCAAACCAAAGGCCCATCACATTCAACAGTCTGCACTCTCAATGGCCAACCAGAAGCCTATGGGAATCCCATAAGCAGAACCAGAGCGCCACAATACTCTCCTACTCATGATCCCTAATAACAGGTATTCAGGGGTACACTTTATCTGTTTTTGGACATAATATATACCTGTCATAACTCGTAACCATTGATGTGTCTATCTTCCATAAATTTGTCTAATCCTCTTTTAAAGCCTGCCACGTGTATGGTCTTACCTACATCTTGTGTTAGTTAATTCCATAGTTTAAAAGGGCTGTGTGAAGCTGAACTTCAAGCTGTCTGTCCTGAGTCCCTCGGTCTTCACCTTCATTGGATGACCCAGAGTTCTAGCCTTATGAGAGCCGTGCAGGAACTTTTCTCTATTCGTTTTTTCCACGCCATAGATAATCTAAACCAAGGGTCAGCAACATTTTCCAGCCGTGGGCTGGTCCACCATCCCTCAGACCCTGTGGTGGGCTGGACTATATTTAGGGGGGGGGATATGAATGAATTCCTAGGCCCCACAAATAACCCAGAGATACATTTTAAATAAAAGCACACATTCTACTCATGTAAAAACACCAGGCAGGCCTCACAAATAACCCAGAGATGCATTTTAAATAAAAGGACACATTCTACTCATGTAAAAACCACACTGATTCCAGGACCATCCGCGGGCCAGATTGAGAAGGCGATTGGGCCGCATTCAGCCCCTGGGTCTTAGGTTGCCTACTCCTGATCTAAACTAAACTACTCCTATTTCAGACAGTCTTCTTTCCAGCTATCATAGATATTGTCACAGAAGAGTCTCAATGGCTTCAGTTTGAAGTTCACAAAAGTTTGCTGCTGCAGAAGCAACAGTGACCCAACACACTACGACAGGAAGTCCCACTGGGACTGGCTCATGCAGTTTTTAATCTACTGCAATCTATACATGCTTTCTTTGAAGTAAACCACATTGAGGGACTCAATGACTACATGTGTAGAGCTTGCAACCTTAATTTGTTAGATAGGATTTGCACCGGGTATAAATCTCTCTCTTTTTCATATGGAAAGAGGTAATTCTGCAGCATATTTAGTAATACCTGCCATTGTGTGCTACAGATAAACAATGAGGTTAACTTTTCTACTAAGTATGCTATAGACCAGAGAACTGGTGGACCCAGTTTCACTGCTACAGTTAACTTTTCTGAATTGGCCAGAACAGAACAAAATCAATTCATAGGAAATACCTAGTCAATGTACTTGATTTATACCATTAGTAACTAATGTTCAAATTGGACAACATAGATTTAGAGACCTGGCCTGTGGAACCCCTGTGTGGTGAAAGTCCTAACAGCAATAATACAGGTTTCTCAAAAAAATAAGCATTTTTAATTGGCTTTGATCCAATCACACATGCTTGCAAAAGTCTAGAGATGCAAGGAACCATGGGGAATTTTTCCAACATCCCTGGAGGATGCATGTGATCTCAGCAGCAGAAAAGACCTGAACTTTATGATTGCTCAACTCTATCACTCTTTTTTCTCTGTTTTGGTAGCAGAAGAAGGAGGGCCCCACTGCTCTCACCTGCTATAGGATCAGTACTCCAAAGAAGCATTTATTTAGGAACTAATAATAATGTAAGAGCCTAACATTTGTGTCCAAGTGTAAAACATCTTAGCAAAAGATATTTACTAGATAGATTAGATTGTGGCATTTCAACAATATCTGCATACATGAAAATGTCACTGTATATGTAACAGCTCTAAAACAAGAGTGTGGTGACAAAGGGGGATTTGAAATAAGCCATGTGTAAAATGTGAGGAAAGAGATCAACTTGGCATTTGAAATTAAGCCCACAGAGCAAAAGGGGGGGGGGGAGGAATCAAGACAATTAAAAAAAATGGAAAAAATGAAAGCAAATGTCTCAGAAAGACAAATGTATGCATTTTCTGGGTTGTTGACTACCTACTACTTTGACCTTCTTTGTTGGCAGCAAATTATCTGATTCATGCCACAAAAATCTGAAAAGCGCAAGACATTTATTTGGCTGCTTGCAGGTAAAAACAAACACTTGGTGTACTAGGATGAGGGCTGATAAGTGTTAAAACCGATAAAGTGTTTGCTTAATTTGGGAATTAATATATTCCCTTAAAAGAAAAGTAGAAACAAAATAAAACCAAGGATGGGGAACATGTGCCTCTCCATAAATTGTTAGACACCTGTTCCCATCAGCCCCAGAGGGCATGGATTATGGAAATTTTAGTCTAGCAACATCTGAAAGGCCACAGGCATCCAATCACCGGCCTAAGCCATGAGTGCATGCACATATACTATGTGAAGCCATCTACTGGGCTCAATGGAGCTGTCCAGGGTTCTGTAGGATTTCTGCTCAGTTCAGATTTCTGACTTTGGCTCGTGATTGCTCACTGCCTGCTTCCCCAGCAAGCCCAGAAGCAGATCTGGGATTTGATGGAGACTAGCTAGAGTAATTGCCAACAAAGGTCTGTATAGTTAAAGCTATGGTTTTCCCAGTAGTGATGTATGGAAGTGAGAGCTGGACCATAAAGAAGGCTGATCGCCGAAGAATTGATGCTTTTGAATTATGGTGCTGGAGGAGACTCTGGAGAGTCCCATGGACTGCAAGAAGATCAAACCTCTCCATTCTGAAGGAAATCAGCCCTGAGTGCTCACTGGAAGGACAGATCATGAAGCTGAGGCTCCAATACTTTGGCCACCTTATGAGAAGAGAAGACTCCCTGGAAAACACCCTGATGTTGGGAAAGATGGAGGGCACAAGGAGAAGGGGACGACAGAGGACAAGATGGTTGAACAGTGTTCTCAAAGCTACCAGCATGAGTTTGACCAAACTGCGGGAGGCAGTGGAAGACAGAAGTGCCTAGCGTGCTCTGGTCCATGGGGTCACGAAGAGTCGGACACAACTAAATGACTAAGCAACAACAGCTAGAGTAATAGTGTGTGAAATCACTATCCTGCTTCATGTTGATTGAGGCTCATAGGGGAAGTGGGCATAATCAAGCTGAGACTCTTCTGGGAAGGTCAAATCAGGCAGTCAGGTCACACCTCCTTAAGCTAAACTCTATGAAATACTATTTTGATGCTCACATTGTTGCTGGTTTTTTTGTTTTGTTTTTGTTTCTTACCCAGGCTGATAGAAACAAATGGGAGTTCTTAACATTGTGCAATGTATGAAAAAATTATAGTCCAACTACTTCATTCATGAACTTGTGAATAAGGCCATCCAGTGAAAGGGCAAATCTATCAGGAAAAAGGGGTGGGTGGTAGACACAAGACAAATCATAATTAAGCCAAAAGATGAATAAAACCAGAACGCATTTTATCAAAGTTTGCCACTTTATTCCATCAATTTCAATGAGACTCTTTGCTGTTGCAGCACAATCTATCAGCCTGGTATTCCAATCATTGACTGATGGATTGCTGGAGGATTAATGTTGGGGTCATAATGAAGGAAAGAAGCTACCACTCCTCTTGATACCTATTAATCTTTGAAGAAATGATCAATGTCTTGCAGTAAAATAAAAAAATAAAAACAAGAGACCGATATATGATACATTCTCAATTACTTCTAAAAAAAAAGTTCAGCAGTCTGTGCAACTGACAGATGAATCCTACAAGCCGGTTTTACACAAGGAGCAAAATCACATGGCCAACCTTCTTCTGAATTGTACCATTTGGCATTCTTATAAAGATAATACTATATATTGGAGTCAGTTTACATTTTCCAGTGTGAATCAAGTTGTCCACCAAAGCAATGGAAATTTCCTCCCACCTCCTACACATGCCTCATGCCCTCCCATTTGTCTCTGGGAGGGGAGAACCCACAAACCCACCCACCCCAAAAACAGCACATGGGGGAAGGAGAGGATAGACTGTTACAACGAGCAAGCAGAAATACTTGCACAACTTGAGCAATTTGCTTAGCAGTACATTGAATTCCTCAGAAATAATGTGTTTAAATCTCGAGATTAAGTTATGGCCCTTTCTGATACCTAACATTTTCTCAGAATGTCATCCTCTTTTCTTTTATCAAAGTTTGGGCAACCTGATTCAGAAATTCTGCCTTTCCCACTCACACATTTGATGCTCATCAACCATCCAACGGTCTCTTGGCTTGCTACTTTCATACCATGTCTTTTGTTGGAAAAATGCCCATTCAAATGTTTCCCTGCCCCAGTTTTGACTAGCTGTTTGATCCCAAGAGGTTGGGGTTTAGATGGCAGTCTTTAAAATGTTTCAAGTGACAGATTATGCTCAGGAACCAGCTGTTCACATATTTGAACAGCCAGCAGGAAATCTTTGGGCAGCTCCTGCGTTAAAAAAAAGAAAAAAAAAGAAAAAGAACCAGGAACTCTGCTGGTATTTTGTGACACTGTTTTTAATCTTCACCATTTCCACTGACAGGAGGATAATAGCTAGCCACAGGAGACCTGTCAAAACTCTACATCCATCCATTTTGCCACCAGTAGATCTAAACAGCCCAAGCAAGCCAACCAAGCAGTCATGAAACATAACATTTTGGCTGTGATTACTACTTATTCTATCACGAATGCATTTACTGTTCAATCCCCAACCTTCCACCATAATTGCAAATTGCCTTTTCAGGTTTGATCTTGCTACCACGTTTTATTAACACCATATAAAATGAAGTCAGCAGCCAGAATTGTAGCCATGATCCAGTCACAACTAAACACTCCTGAACCCCATGGATTTTAGTTAAGGATGTAATTTTATTTCTGTGACCAAAAGCAATGGGACTTTAATGGGCTTAACTTTGCCACGATTGTGCCTTGTGTTTTTAATTGCTTCCTTCCCATATATGGTGTATCCTAATGACTACCATGTGGTGAAACCTTTTCAGAGCTGCCTTCCCTTCTGCTTCAGCCAATACGAAGTCTACAACGTTAATGTATGTGTATTGCTGATGTGCAATGGCCAATGACTTTCTGTGACAATACACCAGGCTCTTGGTCCTGATGGAGGAGAGCATCAATGTGTAAGAGACTGAGCTACAAATCAGAAATCTCTGCTTCAAATCTCACTTCTGCCACAACCTCGCTAGATATGCAACACACTCTCAATACACAATACACACTCTCAATCAGCCTTAAGCCCTCTGAAATATGATGCAGTGTAATAGACGGGAGTTGATCATGGTGTGGATTTGCCAAGCGTGCCTTCCTCTTAGCACGTTTCTAATCTAATCTAATCTGGTGTACCGGGTTCGCTTCCCCGTTCCTCCACATGCTGCTGCTGGGTGACCTTGGGCTAGTCACACTTCTCTGAAGTCTCTCAGCCTCACTCACCTCACAGAGTGTTTGTTGTGGGGGAGGAAGGGAAAGGAGAATGTTAGTAGTTTTGAGACTCCTTCAGGTAGTGATAAAGCGGGATATCAAATCCAAACTCCTCCTCTTCTTCCTCTGCTTCTTCATCTTCTCCCTTGCGTTGTCAGTGTTTATACTACATTTTTTTAGATTTGCCTTGAGACAGTCTTTAAACCTCTTTTGTTGACCACCAGCTTTACACTTCCCATTTTTAAGTTCGGACTAGAGTAGTTGCTTTGGAAGACGATTATCAGGCATCCGCACAACATGGTCAGTCCAACGAAGTTGATGAGTCATTGCTTCAACACTCGTGATCTTACTTCTTCTAGTACACTTATATTAGTTGACCTGTCTTCCCAAGTGATGTGTAAAAATTTTTGGAAACACAGCTTGGAAGTAGCACATAAACATCCTGACATGTAGTAGCTACTGCTAGCCCTTTCCCGGATTCCTTTTTTTTAGTCTCGTGGCCACCATTAGATTGCATAGAATCTGACTTGGAAAAGATTTAAGAGCCTCGGACAGAAGATCTCCAGGTTGATGAACTATATGGAATGGACGGAAATGACTGGCAGAATCCAAGACCAGGGAGAAGAGATGGTGGTAGAAGATTGGGAAATTTTAAAGTTTGTATATAGAAATATTGTAAAATTAATGAGTGTTTGAAAATTGTTGGAATGAAACTTTATGGCTTTAGCAGAAATGTTATAAGGAGTTAAGTATAAATAAGTACTTTAGTATTAATGGAAAATAAGGTTAAAAATATGTTAAGATATTCATAATGATAAAAATAGAGAAAGATGGAAAGGAATTGCTGAAACAAGTAACAGAAGTGGAATACAAAAAGGGAGGTGAGAGGAGGTCGATGAAATAAGGGAATGCAAGATAGAGTAATGAAATGGCATGCTATATGTTTTTAAATTGTTGTTGTTTTGTTTTGTTCAGTTTAGCGTTAAGGTTGTGTTTTGTATTGTTTATTGTATTGTTTTTTCTTTTGTTCTTTTTTTTGCTGTCTGTTCTATTTTGTCTTTTTCTCCTGCCTTTTCTTTTCTTTTTTCTTTTCTTGTAAGTTTGAAAAGTAATAAAGATTATTTTTTTAAAAATAGATCGCATAGAATCTGTTTCCTCTGTCCTGTTGTCAATTTTGATACAATGGGTATATAGTTCAAGAGCCTGTTCACCTCTGAAAATCTTAAATGTTTCCATTGTGTGTTGTTTATATAGTTCAGCACTTTCTCCCAAAACTTAGTGTGGGACACAGTAACAGCATATGTTTCAAAGAAGCATTGTCTATATTACATGTCCAACAAAGAGCTACATTAGATAGTCCTTTCTTCAATAAGCATAAGTATGGGTGGTAAAATGTCTCAATGGCTACTTGCCATTATAGCTCTCTCCAGGATAAGAGGCAACGTGCCTCTGAAAACCAGTTGCTAGAGAACAGCAGCAGGAGACATCTCCTGCCCTCCTACCCTGCTTGTGGGCTTTCTGTAGGTATCTGGCTGGCCATCTGCTAGGAATCAGAATGCAGAACAAGACAGACCTTTGGCTTGATCCAATAGGGTTCTTCCTATGTTCCAACCACATGGCTAATATTTCTAGGAAGGAAGTTATTCTGAAGTGATAGGGATTGGTAATACCTTCAATGCTCAGTGCATGGATATAGTTTAACACCTTTATCAACCATGCTAACAGACTTTGTTGTAACTTTAGGCTACCACCGAGTTCCGCTAACATGGCTGCAAATGTGCTAAACTATGCCTGCTATAAGTGCTAAAGAGTGTACTGAATCATGCAACCTAAATGGATTTTTAAAAGCCCTCTCATTCTATTTTTAGTCCAGGCAGACCTTTTAGTCAGAGAGTGTGAAGTAGCAGCACTAGCACATGTAGACAGCACAAGAAAACAAAAGTTGTATGTTCTTTACCCTTGCAGCCATGCAGCAGGCTAGTAAAACAACTGTGGACTTAACATGCAGAGATTGTCCAAGGGCAGATCATGAAAGCCTGTAGATCAGTGTCAGAAGTCATGCTACACATGCAAAAGGTCCTGGGTTTGGTCATCTCCAGGTATGTCCAGGGAAGACTCCTGAGCACATAGCTGAGCTAGTGGTCTACCTTGCAATATAGCATTGTGCCATGTTCATAACAATCACTGGAGAAGCTTCCAGAATGCAGGATGTGTGCAGTTTGCATTAGGAAATTCAGTCAAAGGATCTAACATCTTTTGTTACATGTAGGTGGGTGTCAGATGTGGACAATTGAGAATTTAGGGATATTCTCTTGGTGGAAAAGAGAAGACTGAGATCAAATATCTTAAGGGATTTCATGAGGAAGATGGAGCAAGCTTATTTTCTCCCGCTCTGGACGGTAGGACTTGAACCAATGGCTTCAGAAAGGAGATTCCAGCTAAACTTCAGAAAGAACCTTCTGTCAGTAAGAGCTGTTCAACAATGGAGCAGTCTCCCTTGGACACTCCTTCCTTGGAGGTTCCTAAGAAGTTGGATGGCCATCTGTCATGGATGCTTTATATCATGGTCCAGTTTACGGGCAGTCGACGTCCCGGCTGAGGACGCTGGGACCGGGGGCAAGACGGCGGGATGGGAGCAGGAACAGGAGTCCGGAAGCCAGGAGTCAGGAAGTAAGGGTCCGAGGGTCAGAGAGCTGGGAGTCAAGAAGCCAAAGGTCCGAGGATCAGGAAGCAAGGAGCCAAACGCAGCAAGGCAGGAAGTGTGTTGCTGTGTCAAAGAGCCAAAGGGAAATGCTGACCTTATATCCCTTCTCGGCTCTTGCCACCAGGTGCTGTGAGTTACCAATCAGCCTCACCTGTGTGGCCGTACCTTGCCTCTTCAGAACAAACTTAGGAAAGCCATAGTCCTAATGGTCACAGGGCCTGGCTCCTGCACGTAATCCTGACACTTTAGCTGAGATTCCTGCATTGCGGGGAATTGGACTAGATGACCCCTGAATGACTCTAAGATTCCATTAAGTATATATTCTGAGGTAGTTCCCTGTGAGGCTCTTGTATTACTTCATTATGGGGTTTGTTGGTAATTATTTCACCTAGGGTTGTGCACCAGATTCAGCCAAGGGATTCAGATTCAGAGGGATCTGGGCACCAGTCAAGTCTAATTGAGACAGCCCTGGATAACCGTGGGTAAGGTTGGGTGATCCAGAGTGATCCAGGGCTCTCAGAGGGCAGAGCATCAGGCAGGGGAACCTGCGAGGAGGCTGAGCCCTCTCTGACCACTGGCTGCATCTTCTCAAGAGAAGGTAGGAGCACGACTCTGCTGGCCTCTCCTTTCTGCCTGACACCCTTCCCTGCAGAATCAGTACCTCAGCTGAAAAAAATCATGGAGGATAAGGATACTGCCCACAATGGCTATACTCAGCCTCCATGACTGCAAATACCAGTTGCTGGAAATCACAGGAGGAGAGAGTGATCATGTCTTTGAGTCCGGCTTGCAGGTTTCCCACAGGAATCTGGGTGACCACTTTGAGAACAGGATACTGGACTTGATAGGCCATTGCCCTGATACAACAGGTTCTCCTTAAGTTCTTATGACTCTGCTGCACTGGGGCTTTTCCTTTATTTAATCCTCTAAGTTTCTAGTACTGTTTTGGTTCAGAGTAGCACCCCTTATCCTTAAATCAGTCTTACATAGCTTCCAACATTTCTCCGATGAAAATAGGGGTGTCCTATTCCATATTAATAAGAATAACAATAATTTTATCATTTATACACCACCCATTAAACATTTTAAAACATCCCTATACAGGGCTGCCTTCAGATGTCTTCTAAAGATTGAGTAGTTACTTATTTCCCTTGGCTTGGGGGTCGCATAACTCCATACCCTCCAATATTTCTCCAATGAAAATAGGGACATTCTAACTGAAAGTGGGACATTCAAAGATCAAATCAGAAACCAGGACAGCTTCTGTAAATATGGGACTGTCCCTGGAAAACATGGAGGGTCTGGTCTTGCAGAATACCATATTTTTCCATGTATTAGACGAGGTTTTTTGACTCAAAAATCATGTCAAAAAACTGGGGTTGTCCTACACACGGATAGTGGCATGGAGGGGGGGAGCTGCGCAACGCCAGCCAGCTGGTTGGCTGGAGTGCAACTCCCCCCCCCCTTGCCGCTGCGGGAGGCACGCACTCTAGGGAGTGTTTCCCGCAGCGGCTTGGGGGAAGCTGTGCACCCGCCAGCCAGCTGGTTGGTGGCCCACGCTCTAGGGAGCTTCCTGTCGCAGTGGCATGGGGGGAGCGGCTGCCCACTTTGCCAGCCCCCAGCAACTGCCCTGCTGGGGTGATGGCATGCATGCAATTCCTCCTTAAAAAAGCTCAGCAGTTGAGGGCATCTCCCCCAAAATAGGGGGCGTCTTATAAATGGGGGCGTCTTATATGCAGAAAAATACAGTAGCCGTTCTTACTTGATGACCTTCTACTGTATCTTGCTTCAGAAATGCACAAGTGACAGCCATTTTCACAGCCAGTGTAGGAGAAAGAAAGAAAAAAGAATGACAGCCATATGTCACTGGGAGATGAAGAGCTCAATGAGAAAGCAAAATGAAATGTATTGTATTAAACTATGCCTCAGAAAACAAGTCAAAAATAGGAGAGATGAGAAAACGCAGCAACAAACTGAGACAAAGGTCACTGGATATTTATATAACTTTCATATGAACAAGTGGAAACAGAAACTAGCACCTATATGGGGAGAGCATCTATTTTTGCATCTCATTTCTTTGTGAGGCCTAGGAGTGAATTGTCTCCTTTGTCAATTTACATTGCTTCACCACACCAGGTTCAAAAATTGACACCAAACAATAAATCAAGTGAATGAGAAACTCTCACTTGTAACCTATGGATAACACCAGAGTTAATAATAATAAAAACTCACCAAGGCCAAGACTAATAATAATGAACAGAAGCAGTGCTTGTGTAGATAGCAGGCTCTCAGCTGAAGATTCAGTGGTGGAAATATCTGGTCAAAAGGTAGGTGCTAACTTGAGGTATGTAAGAGTATAGGACATTTTCTCCCAGGGATCATCTCCAGTGCTATTTTTCTAGAAAAAGAGGTGCCAGAACTCACCATGAATGCCTCCCTTGTTATCTTATACAATGGTACCTCGGGTTACAGACTCTGCTAACCTAGAAATAGTACCTCAGGTTAAGAACTTGCTTCAGGATGAGAACAGAAATCATGTGGTGGCGGCGCAGCAGCAGCAGGAGGCCCCATTAGTTAAAGTGGTACCTCAGGTTAAGAACGGACCTCCAGAACGAATTAAGTTCTTAACCCGAGGTACCACTGTAATGACAATGGAACCCACCTGAGAGCTGTCGGAACTGAGTTCTGGCAAGTTCCAGCTGGAAAAAAAAGCCCTGGTCATCTCTACTGTATTTTGAGTGTCTGTTGAAGGCTTTCTTCAACCAGCCTTCTAAATTGATTTTCTTAATTCTCAGCCTGTATTCCTATTGAATTTGTTTATATGTATATATGTTTATTTGTATATATGTCATGGTCTTTATTTGGTTTTATATGTGCAATTGTTCAACTATTTTTATATAAGCAGTTGTGAAACCACTTTGAGGTGCTTCATAAGGAGTGATTCATAAATGAAAGAAATCATTGCCACCACCATCACTATCTGAAAGAAATGATGTTGCCAGCATCATTACGTTGTCAGTAGCTTCACTTTACAAATGGTCATGGGGGAAGGGGAAGAAATAAATTGATAAAAGAGGCTTGCTGGGTCTTTTCTATCTTTGAGTGAGCTGTTTCCATCATCTGCTATCCCATTTGGCCTCCACCCCCCCCCCCAAAAAAGTGATACAGTATGGCCATAGCAAAGGGATATTGGTGGTGCTGTGGTCTAAACCACTGAGCCTCTTGGGCTTGCTGATCAGAAGTTTGGCAGTTTGAATCCCCGTGACAGGGTGAGCTCCCATTGCTCGGCCCCAGCTCCTGCCAACCTAGCAGTTCAAAAGCACGTCGAAGTGCAAGTAGATAAATAGGTATCACTGTGGCGGGAAGGGAAACGGTGTTTCTGCGCGCTGCTCTGGTTTCGGTGTTCCATTGCGCCAGAAGCGGCTTAGTCATGCTGGCCACATGACCCAGAAAAACTGACTGCGGGTGAACGCCTCTTCCCTCGACCTGTAAAGCGAGATGATTGCCGCAACCCCAGAGTCCACTGTGACTGGACTTAACTGCCAGGGGTCCTTTACCTTTTTGTTTTATGGCCATAGCAGCAGAGTGAATTGGGCCTGTGAAATGTCCCTTCAAATGCTCAAACTAGCCCACCTCCAAAAGTTTCAAGCATTCAAGCATATGACTCCAAGGGCAATTACCTCTGGTACTAATTTGACAAAGGTTTTGCACATGTTGACCTTTCGGGCTATGCCACTAGTACCAATTTAGGGCGCCAGATGTTTGGACTAAGAGAAATTAGCATAGCTGTTAGTCGATTCCAGCATGGCTTGGTGGTATAAATGTGTCTGACATTTGAAAAAATTATTCACCATCGGTATCCTTTCAGCTGCTTCAATGTGTCTGTCTCTCTCGCTCTGTGTGTGCGGCACACAGAGACCAATACTCCATTTATATGCCACACTTAAGAGCTGCTCACAGGTGGTTCCCAGGGTATCTACTTGGTAGTCCTGCTTATCTTCAAGGATAGAACTGCTTTGTATGCCTTTATGCCATTTCTCTGGGCCCTTTCTGTGTAAAAATAGTATTACATGCAGTGCTGCAAGTGGGGGAGCTATCTTACGTGCCAACAATGGAGATAAACATTGTTGCACTACAGGAGATGTTTCCTACCCACAGGTAATACCCAAATGTGTGAAAACTGCATTGGCTCTCCCTGAGAAATCTGGCAAATTTTAGCACATTTGTTTAACTTTGCTTAATAGTCCTAGAGATGTTTTGCCTGAGAAAGATGGATAGCCTGGAGTTCAGCCTACACTCAAGTAGGGCCCTGGCAGAGACACATGTCCCACTGGCATGTTCTCTCCCTCCTGGTCTATCGTTTGGGAGCTTCAAAAGCATTCTTCAGCCTGAACATCACAGTGACCGATGCCAACCGACACCGGCACACTTAGGGATCCACAGAGTTTGCGCAGTTGCGTAACAGACCTCAGCAACTCAGCATTTTGGCTAATCTACTTTGTTTACATATAAACACACACGGAGCACTGCAACAGGGCTCCCTCTCTCTCTAGCATGAGACAGCAAAGAGAAAAAGAACAAAACACAATAGTCCCACTTCACGGAACACAAACATCCTGTTTCTGTCACTTCCCACTTTGTGGAGTCAAAACACATACAGTGGTACCTCAGGTTACATACGCTTCAGGTTACAGACTCCACTAACCCAGAAATAGTGCTTCAGGTTAAGAACTTTGCTTCAGGATGAGAACAGAAATCGTGCTCCTGCGGCGCGGCAGCAGCAGGAGGCCGCATTAGCTAAAGTGGTGCTTCAGGTTAAGAACAGTTTCAGGTTAAGTATGGACCTCTGGAACGAATTAAGTACTTAACCCGAGGTACCACTGTACTGTCATGTGATAGACAACAATCCCATGACTGCAATCATGGAGCGGGAATTCTAACAAGTTTGGTTGGTTAGAGTGTGGTGCTGATAACATCAAGGTTGCAGGTTCAATACCTGTATGGGACAGCTGTGCATTTCTGCATTGCAGGGGCTGGCCTAGATGATCCTCAGGCCCCCTTCCAACTCTACAATTCTATGATTCTAAAATGCTTTAAAATCACTTCAAATTTCCCTTGAGGCTAAATCTGAAGGCAGCTTAGACCTGGTTGAAGCAATCAAGTCAGATGGGTGGGGTATAAATAACCAAATTGTTGTTGTTGTTATAAAATAGGATGCCCCTATTTTCTTCAAAGAAAAGTTGGAGGGTATGGGTTGCACTGGACTTAGCTGTATTAGGAAGGAGACAGGAATTTTCTGTTTCTGTTCTATCTTTAATAAAGGCAATAAAGTTCTCAGGTAAGTTCCTTGTGATCTATCCGCTAAGCAACACCCACACAGGATGCATCAAATGCAATAATGAAACCGGGAAGCAACAAGAACATGGTGCTCGAAATAGCCATAGAAGAACATAAGAACTTGAAGAAAGAGGAAGACTACGACTACTGCTGCAATTTCTGAAGAAAATTAAGGTAGGGGATATCTGATGACTGATGGAAGTAAAGCAATTACTGCGACAGATGTGTCAAAAAGTCAACTGATAGCATGCTGAGTTCAAAGACAATGGTAAATTATAAATGGAAATGGAGTGTTTAGGGGTGGGTGGAGAGGTCAGAAGTGGAATCGGAAGGGGAAGAAAGTCAGGTATAATGCCAAAGCTAAGCTGGCAGAAGAAATGAGAACATGATCAGATCCTTGCACACACCCGGCTCTGCTACAGACCATGCTCGCCACTCCAGAGCAGATTCTGGGACACATGGGGGAATCCATTTTGCGAAAGGTGGCCATTGTATTCTTAATTGAAAACTCCTGAAGAAGAGATGGAAAGAAGATAAAGTCCCAACCAGAGAAGAATGGCAGATTAAATTGATGGATTATTCTGAAAAGGCTAAAATGACTGGAAGAATCAGAAATCAGGAAGACCAAATTTTTTAATAAGAAATGAGGGGAATTTATCTTTTATCTTAAAAATCATTGTAAACAGCTAAAATCATTAGTAGGATTGGAATAACACTTGTAGTTTAATGGTGAATTTTGGATATGATGGAGGTGTAAAAGATCTGGATTATTATAGAAGATGCAGGAAGAAATGACTAACTATAGGACCCAAAAAGGGGAGGAAAGAAGTCCAGGAGATTCTTTGGAGTCTTGTTTTTATGATGTATGTTGGATATGTGATTGTAAAACTTTAATTTGAAAAACCAAAAAAAAAATATTTTTTTAATATATATATATAAAAGAAAACTCATGAATAATTGTATGTGGAGGAAGAAATAATCAGCAATTCTTCCCACACGTTTTCAACTCATTTTTTCTCTTCTTTAGATATCTGCAAACTATTTTTGCCCCTACATCGGTGGGGAGCCCCTTGAGTGGTCATTGAAATCACCGACCTTAGGGTTTCACTACCCTACTGATAAGCATGGGACCAATTCGTATACACTCCTGGCATGTATTATGAAGATGATGGTGAAAGAAGATTAAAGGAGTGGGTTGAGCCTGTGGGAAAAGAGAAGGTTCATAATGTAACCCTCAGTTTCCCCCTTCATTCATTACAATCCACAGGGGTGTTCTCCTGCAATCACGTCACCACAATGAAATGCTCTCTTGCGCAGCTCCCATTCACTTCAACAGGGCAAGTTCTCGGTGGCTTGTGCTCCTGGATAACATTCCATATTTCTTATTTGTATGATATAGTGAGAGATGTAATTTCCAGAGTGTCCAGGATCAGTCAAAGGAACAGATTTCCAGCATTTTTTATTTTTTTTTACTTTGTATGTCCAGATAGAAGCTCTGCCTATTTGGAGTAGGGGTGAGGAACCTTTTTCAGTCTGAAAGCCACATGCCCTCCCAGGCAACTCTCCAGGAACATGCTGGTGGTGGGTGAGGACAGAGACAAAAGTGGGTGGAGCAATAGATGTGTTTCCTATGGTAGCTACAGAGAAGTCAAAGATTTCTGTACACACCCATCCACACACATACTTCACACAGAGAACTTGCAGGCACAGAACTTGCTCATCAGGACAAGAGTCAAGGGAGGAAATGGTTAATCCCATTGTAGACACTTTCACAAACAGCCAAATTTCATTGCCGCCAGCCACTCTCTCTTCCAAAACAGATTGTCAATGTTTTCAGTGTAGTGATGGCTTATGGTTCCCGTTCCACACATTTGTCAGTGGCAGAGGTTTAAAAGAGTTGATGGGCATCGCTGCATCTCAGTTGACAAAACACATATTTTACAACCTACAATGTTTTCCTGCTCCACACGGCTGAGAATCAGCATTGCCAGTGAGTTACGGTACTGTATCAACAGTACATAAGCATAACAGAATGGAAGGCAGCCAAAAAAACAGACCTAGGCATTTCTCAGAACGAGGACGAAAGGCTGGCCTTTTAATTGTTTTAATAAGCTTTCATCTCAACAGACAATTTTATTCAAAGAGTCTGGATTTACTTCTCATTTAAACAACTACTTAGAAAATAGTTGTCATGCTTACTCATGGACACATGTACCTGATATGAACCTGATTCCATTTCCTGTGAGTTCTTTTAGGAACTATGGATGATCAGGGGGGATAATCTGGTCACCAGGGGAAAGGTTTTCCTCTGCAGTCCCTATTGAAAGACAGACTGATATCCATCTGGTACAGCCATCTTAGAAAACTAACACCTTAGCCAAATTCACAAGTGCTAGCATGTGTACCTCAAGACTCTTGGTCTAGATAGCTAGTACTGCCATACGTCTAGGTTTTCTAGGATTTTTTTTTTGATTTTTTTTTATCAGCAAAATGTCCAGGAAAACTCAGAAACATGGCAAGTTGGGCTATTTTCATTAAAAAATTGTTTTAAAAAATCTATGAAAAGCCTCAAAACATGAACTTTTTTGGGGGAGATGTACAGAGTATCCCTGTAAGGTTTCCAAGACGTAAGTAACAGACAGAATCAAGACTTCGTAGGACTTAACCCAGAAAAGAGAGTTAATTAAGAGAAAGGTAAAGAAACACCCTGCTATGAATCTTGGCTTGTATTCAATGCCTGTTCAGAGTAGATTCACTGAAATTAATGAACCCATTTTAGTCATGTCCATTAACTTCAATGGATCTGAATAAGACTAGCACTAGATACTGCCGTTTGTCACAAAACAAGCATTTTAGGTTATCTCAGGAAGAGAGGGAGTGGATTGAGACTGGGGGCTTTGTGATGAGCTGAAGGACAAGAAAGGAAGAATTTGTGTGACGGGGTGAGCTCCCATTGCTCAGTCCCAGCTCCTGCCAACCTAGCAGTTCGAAAGCACGCCAGTGCAAGTAGATAAACAGGTACCGCTGCGGAGGGAAGGTAAACGGAATTTCTGTGTGCTCTGGTTTCCGTCACGGTGCCCAGAAGCAGTTTAGTCATGCTGGCCACATGACCCAGAAAGCTGTCTGTGGACAAACGCCGGCTCCTCGGCCTGAAAGCAAGATGAGCTCCGCAACCCCATAATCACCTTTGACTGGACTTAACCGTCCAGGGGTCCTTTAACTTTACCTTTACTTAAGTCAGTCATAATTAAATCTGATTTAATTGTATGTGGTTTAGACTGCAACCCTATATATATCCTACAAGTTCCATTAAGTTCATTTTCTGTGACTCATTGATAAATCAGAAGTTGTTGGAAACCCTGAAAGTATACAGAAGACCCACAAGTGCGTTAGAATGGATCTTTAGAGAATCCTTCCATTTTCAACATGCATTCAAACAATGGGCTTTTAAAAAATAAGAAAAAGAACAGATTTTTACCGTATCAATAATTTGAGTTCTCTGTCACTTGAGGCAGGGGGAATAATCATTTTTCCAGTTTGCACAGTCCATACCTTTCATACACCAAAATGAACTGAATCTGCAATTTCTTTTTGCAGACCAGAAGATGTTATGTTGCTGCCTTTTTCTTGACAGAATGATCAGAGCAAAATTACATTCTGTTGACAAAAATGTAATGAAATGTATTTGGTCAACAAAATGAAATGAGAGGTTTGACCAAAGTAAAAATGCATCTTGTTCACCCAAAGGGCTCCATGGAGCCCTTAATTCTATGTTTCTGCCTATAATCTCCAGAAATTGGAACCAGAGCACTTACATTTAAGTGGAATCATATTATACTTTCAAAGTTCTGCTCTTGCTTCGAGTATTTCTGCAAAGATCTTCAACCACCTTATGCCTGAGTAGTTCTATCAGTAGCAATAGCAGCCAATTTGTTTTGCTCACTAAAGAGTGACAATTTGCAAAAGTTCAGTTTACTGGGGCGTAGCTTAGTCTCTCCATCTGGGGTCTTTTGGCTGCTGACTTTCAGCTTCCTAAGATTTCCCCCTACTGAAAGGAAACAGGAAAAAAGTTTGGATGGGAAGATGAAACTTGCTTTGTTTTTCTTGAGTGATCTAGACATCAAAAAAGACCCATCTTCAGTCTGGTCAACTCAGCTTCTTTGCTCACTCGAACCTATGGGAGACTTGTCTTCAGGCTATCAGAGAAGCTTGTACTTGCACTGATCCATTTATCTCAGCTTTCTCCAACCTGGTCAAAGGTTGTGGATGATGGGTCCTGGAGGACAACTGGGGGGCACCAGGTTGTGCAAGGCTGATCCAGGTGATACTTTGGCAATGGTTCACTGATGATGATGATGATGATGATGATGATTCCGGTGGTTCCGTCCCTGCAAGAAGTGAAGTTACAGGGAACCAGGCAGAGGGCCTTCTCAGAAATGGCGCCCGCCCTGTAGAATGTCCTCCCATCAGATGTCAAAGAAATAAACAACTATCTGACATTTAGAAGACATCTGAAGGCAGCCCTGTTTAGGGAAGTTTTTAATGTTTCACATTTTATTGTGCTTTTAATATTCTGTTGGGAGCTGCCCAGAGTGGCTGGGAAACCCAACCAGATGGGCAGGGTCTCAAAAGCCGCTGAGAGATCCAGCAGAACTAGGAAACAGCTCTCACCTTTGTCCCTAGCCCACCAGAGATCATCAACCACTGTGACCAAGGCAGTTTCAGTCCCATGATGAGGCCTGAATCCTGACTGGAAGGGATCCAAATGTAAAGCTTCCACATATTAAAACAACTCTCTGGGAAAAACCAAGCACGTCTAGGAACAATTTTCCATCTCAGCCTGCTGCCTGCTACACTAGTTTTCTATTTGCTGGTAGGGTCTTGTATTTACATAGGGAAAGATTCAAAACTTGTATCTCCCACCTGCAGCCTGAAGGGTTTCCCTTCTTTCCCTATAAAGGAGATAGTCTTCGGCAAGGCAAATTGTTGGTCAGAATTGATGCAAAGAAGATTTTTATATGTGCATTAAACAAAAACAAACTGTGAGTTAATATTTTTAAAAATGCCAAATCCTGCATCTAATTATCTATAGCATTCTTTTGTTTAAACAAATCACAGTTCCCCAATTTTGGGCACCAGAGGGAATCGAAAATGGAAGTTTTTGATCCCCACCCTACTGGGGCTAAATGTATGCTTCCAAACTTTATACAGTCTGCAGAGAAACCAGAGAATAATGATGTTTGGGCTGAATTTATACAAAATATAGTACTGTGTGTGTGCACGCGTTTGGATAATAATAATAATAACTATACATTTGATAAGTATACATGGAATTGGAATTGTTAACTATTATAATGGAATAGTATACCTTTAATTTAATTTAAACTGTTCTTTAAAAATAAATCAGTTCCAGCCTTAAAATGTTGAAGAGATACACCATCTCCAACACCAGCAAAATAGCCAATTTATCTGAAGCAGTTTTAAAGAATTGCTTCATCCCCCCCCCCCCCAATGGCTAGTAACAATTTCTTACTAGATAGACCATTTGATCCATATTCAGGCATTTTGTCTTCATGTTAAAAGGTTTGCCCATTATTCAGTGTGGTAAGGTTGAAGCTGGGGGAGGGGGAGATTAAGAGAAGTCTTTGTACTGCGCCCATTAAAAAGCATGACACATTGTCTTAAGACTGGCATGCTCCTATAGCGTCTGTCTTGGATAAGTAGGGGTACTGTGAAATAAACTTCCTGTAATTAAGGTCTCAGTGTTCAACAATTCCAACAAGCATTCATTTCAAGATGATACTACTGTATTGCCGATGTTTCAGTTTTAGGGTAGATGAGCGCTACCTTTTTATATATATATATAAAAACCCAAATCCAGGTGAACCTATTCATTATAATTATATTTAGACTTATTTGCGTCACTGAGTTCAGGTTTCACGGCTGGATACACACACACACACACACACACACACACACACCTCTAAAACCAGGGGTTTTTTTTCAGCTGGAACTTGCTGGAACTCAGTTTCAGCATCTCTCAGATGATCATGAGGGAGGTGTTCATGGTGAGTTCTGGCACCTCTTTTCCTAGAAAAATAACACTGTCTAAAACTGTTCCTCAGTAGCTTTCAAGTAGGAACAAGAGCAGTGGTATTTCTTCCCAAACTTACTCACACATGTCCCACAAATAGGGAAGTCAAAGAATTCTGTTCGAAGGGAAACAAGAATGGGAATTGCTGTATTTAGCACGTTCATCCAAGGTTAGCGATGAAAATCATGCAAGTGAATACAGGAAGCATTCACTATTATTATTTTTTAGTCTGCATACATTGGATAAATAATTGCATTGCTTTCTGCCTTGCTTTTGACATTTCCCTTTGACTAAACCACAATAAAATTAATCACATAATTAAAAACATAATTAAATCATATTTGTTAGTGCCATAGCAGTATAACATAGACTTTAGCAGGAACTGTATTGGATCAGAAACAGCGCTGATTGCAATTATGGGATGGACACTGCTGCCTTCTTACATCTCTACCCACAAAGTCCATCAGGCTCGATCCATGTAAAGATCATTGTTGGTCCCAATGAAAGCAAAAGGGCTTAATTGAGCTGCAGTTCACTCATTCCGTCAAGGGACGTGGGTGGCATTGTAGTCCAAAGCACTGAGCCTAAGGCTTGCTGATTGGAAGGTTGGTGGTTCAAATCCCTGTGATGGGGTGAGCTCCCATTGCTCGGTCCCAGCTCCTACCAACCTAGCATTTCAAAAGCAAACCAGTACAAGTATATAAATAGGTACCGCTCTGGCGGGAAGGTAAACGGCATTTCCGTGCACTGCTCTGGTTTTGCCAGAAGTGGCTTAGTCATGCTGGCCATATGACCCAGGAAAAGTCTGTGGACACACATCAGCTCCCTTGGCCAGTAAAGCGAGATGAGCACCGCAACCCCAGAGTCATTCGCAACTGGACTTGACTATTCAGGGGTCCTTTACCTTTACCTTTTTTTTCACTCGTTCCATTGGCTTAAATAGGTCTCCTGCAGCTGGGATGCCACTAATCTGCCTGAAGGAGAGTGCAGGGGAGCAACCATTGGTGGTGGCTGTTCCTCATTGACATTGCCACACCAGGCTGGTGAGACAGAGAAAGCAGCAAATGATAGCTAGCAGCAGCTGCAGAGGAACAATGGGCAATTCTGGAGCTCTGAAGACTCAGCATCTGCCTGGGGATGCTGGCCAGACCTATATTCTCTTGGAATTCATACTCACTGAACACAGGTGAGCAAGACAACAACAAAAAAATTCAGCGGCGATTTTGCTTTATACAGAAGCATCAGTGCATCCCACCTTTCTGACGGAAAATGCCTCACCTGAGAACATCAAAGCATTACCCATTTCTTTTAGCTTCATCCTATTGATTCCCAGCATCTCATGATCAACAGCCACTATCTCAAGACCTCCTTCCTTCTCCGAGTGTTTCCCAATGTAGAACAGTAGCAAAAGCATTTGTTCATTCCCCAACGTATGACCTTACACACTTCTCTTGTTTATAAAGCAACGGATCAATGGAAACTTATCTTCATGAAATATTCACAAACCCTCAGTAAAGTTTGGCCTATCTTTTCTTCCTTCCTTTCAGATGTGTGTATATATCTATATATATGGAATAATGCTTTGGAGACTTCAGAACTACAGAAAACCTAAACAAAAAGAGAAGAAGCTCAGCAAAGCACATTCAGAGAACCCCTATTTGGAACCAACCTGTGTGTAATCCTCTCTGGGCAGTAATTAGTTCATCACAGTCAACAGTCTACATCAGTGAAAGCTGCTTTGAAAGCTACTTGTTTTGTAGTGAAGAAAAGTGGGGTCAAGGTTATGCACCGCAGTTTGTGACTCTTTCTACTTTCAGCAAGGGGGGGAAATTGGCAGACAAAGACACATTATAGCAAAACCCTTGAAGAGATAGGATGCACATTAAGTTTTCATTATTTCCTCCTGCAGATAAATGCTATAAATACAAAAAGGAAATAAAAGACAAGGTTCTGCTCAAGGAACATTGCAGTTCAGGGAAGACTTGTTTTTATTCTGAATATCCACAGGATTGGTACTCTAGGGCAGAATTCGCTAACTGGAGCAGAGCTCAGTAATCTAAACATGCCGACATTTTATTTTTAAACATGCTTCTAGCATTCATAGATGCATAAAAATGAAAGGAAATAAATATACGGGGTGGAATTCTGTGCAGTAATACGCTTGTTCCATCAGTGCAAGTATTTCTGCTTGCAGATGGAACAGTCTCCCCTCTACACCTCATGGGCTGTTTTGTGGGTCCTCCTCCTACTCCAGAGTGGATTTGGGGGAGGTGGGGGGGCATGCAGGGGGAGAAGAGAGGAGAACCCCGTTGGACTAGCAGGCATCCTTGCGCTGGTTTCTAAGATGCTAATTGTGAGGCTGAGATGAAATCTGATCAATGGAAACAAGTGCAATGTGTAGCAGGGGGAGAGGGAGAGAACAGGGAAGAAAATAAATAACAACAATACAGAAAAAGTGGTAGAGACTAGGGGCATGCATTGACTTTGTGTGTACCCCGAATAATGAGATAAATTGGGGTGACTGATGTTACTGTGTCATGAGTGTTCGAAATTAGCCAGGTGCCAGGCACATTTTGCACTTAACTATTGGCCACTTGTGGCCAAGTGAAGATGCCTGGGCACCACGATGGCACCTGCCATCTCTGCCATCTGGAGGTACATGCCTGGGGATCCTTAGATCTTGACTGTTTTCACACACTAGCAACACATCCTATGGAATGTGTTATCTTTTATCTGCACAACTGGAATGAGTTTCTGGACCCAAAATGCTGCTTCTGTGCAGGAGCAGTGAACAATATTATAGTTAATTGTTGTAGCTTGCCTTCACTTACCCCACCCCACTGTGAAGAATATTCTTACGTTATGAATGGTCTGTGCCGCCATTAAGAAAAAGAGGTCAGAACAGGCTGGTATATATGTGGACTGGCCCTGGATTAAGGGACTTTTCTTCTTGAAGTTCTCTTAAATTCTTAATCTAGCTCAAGGTTGTTATCTGAAGTAGCCAGGTGTTTAACTGATCATCACAGTCAGTCTATCATTAGAAAAATAAGATTTAAAGAGCCATCTTGCCCCAAAATGGAAACAAAAAATGGAGACATACTGTTGTGGCGACTGTAACCTTGGTTTAAGGAGCCATTTGGAGCCTGGCATATATAGCTGAGTTTCTAACATTGTCATTAACAAGGCATGCCAAAGTTTTCTTTTTTTCTTCTTCTGATTTTAAGGAATCAGTGGTATTACCTATGTTGAAGTACTACTGAATGGAATGAGGAAAGATGCACAGGATTATACCACAAATATTGCTTCATCTTAGCAGACATGTTCCTTTAATGAATACAAAAATTATCATATTGTGTTACCAATATGTATGTTCTCTGTGTTTTGCATGAATCCTCTCCTCACTTAAGCAATGATTCTTCAACATCAACTTCGTTGGACTGGTCATGTTGTGCTGATGCCTGATTATTGGCTTCCAAAGAAGAAGAAGAAGAAGAAGAAGAAGAAGAAGAAGAAGAAGAAGAAGAAGAAGAAGAAGAAGAAGAAGAAGAAGAAGAAGAAGAAGAAGAAGAACTTCATATCCCACCTTTCACTCCCCTTCAAGGAGTCTCAGAGAGACTAACAATCTCCTTTTCCTTCCTCCCCCACAACAAACACTCTATGAGGTGAGAGAGGCTGAGAGACTTCAGAGAAGTGTGACTAGCCCAAGGTCACCCAGAAGCTGCATGTGGAGGAGCGGGGAAGCGAACCCAGTTCACCAGATTACGAGTCCACTGCTCTTAACCACTACAGGACACTGGCTCCATTCCAAACTTTAAAATGCAACTACTTTATTCCAAACTTAAAAATGGAAAGCGTAATGCTGGTGGTCAGCAAAAGAGGTTTAAAGACTCTCTCAAGGCAAATCTAAAAAAATGTAGTGTAAACACCAACAACTGGGAAACACTAGCTTGCGAGCGCTCCAGTTGGAGAACAGCCTTTACCAAAAGTGTCATGGGTTTTGAAGATGCTCAAACTCACAACAAAAAGGAGAAATGTGCTAAGAGGAAGGCACGTTTGGCAAACCCTCACCATGATCAGCTTCCACCTGGAAACCTATGTCCCCCACTGTAGAAGTACGTGTGGACCTATAAATGGCCTCCACAGTCACTTACAGACTCACTGTTAAAACCGTGTTTATAGAAGACAATTTTACTTGGCTACGAGTGGTTGCCAAAGAAGAAAAAGAATGTATGTTCTCTGTGTTTTGAATGAATCCTCTCCTCCCTTAAGCTCCTTCACTACAATATTCCAGCTCCTCTGTTCACCTAGATATTCAGCATATCTAGATGCCCGGGCTGACATAAATAGTTCATACATACATCCAGATATTTGGTTGTCCCAATCTTGTTGTTGTTTTTTCTGCCAGGATGCTCGCTATGTTTGATAACAGAGAGGTCCCACTATCATTTCATTTCACCCATTTTTTAATGCAACTTTTTATTGCTATTATCTTGTAATTGACATTAATAAGTATTTCTAACAAAAATTAGCAGTCAAGATCAGTTTTCAAAAGACTCTGACAATATGAAAAAATAATTGAACACAAATGAGGGACTATAATTAAATACGCTATTTCATTTCAAAAATTGGGTTATAATATGCTAATTTACAATACTAATTAACAATAGACTCTGAGCATTCTTAGAGCGTTCTAAACCCAAAGCATTGGCAGATTTCTTTGACAATATTCAATAAAAAACATTCTATCTTGTCAAAAAGAATGTAATTTCTTTGTTTTTATTCCCTAAATCAGGGATGGGGAATGTTTTTGACTCCTTATAAGGATCTACCTTGTGGCCCAAATTTGTCAAAGCTGCCCAATTGTCAAAATTCCTTTTGCTCCAATGTTAAAAGGGAGGTGGCTGGAGGCTCACACAAGCCTTTGCAAATTCCCCACCTTTGAGATTGGAGTCAATTTAAGGGATTGGGGATTTAAGAGGAAAGCAGGAGAGGCTTTTAGAAGAGTCCCTTTCACTCTGATCTCAGCTGAAATGAGAGCATGGATGTACCTTAAAGCACTTCTCACAAGTGCTGTTTAGTCCCTACTCCATCAGCAGAGAAAAATGGCTGGTTTTCATGTCCAGCACTCTTTTGGTTTGAGATTTGGCCAATCCAAGCATTCCAGCTTTGAATGAATGGTTGCATAACGTCAATATCAAAATTCATCAGCCATATTAAAATGGAAACATTAGGCTGATAAAGGGTGCCATCTTGTAAGGAACACAGCAGAGCAAGGAGAGCTGTCTGTGAATCCAGAAGATTATTTGCTCTTCCACCTGGCCCTATGGGCAACATATTTTTGGTGTCCTAAAAGTGCAGAAAATTGCTAGTTATTTATTTTTACTGCCAAGGAGTGGTGAGAGAGGTGCTTGTGAGATTATCAGCCAACTTTGGATACTATGCACGTTGACTTGTGGGTGAGGAGATACCTCAAGCAGCAGAATTTCTTCTTCTTCTTTCTTGGGAGTTGCTTAAATGTTGAGGAAAGGACACAGTTGTTGGATGCACGTAGGGGAGGAATGCAAGGACCTGTCATGGAACGAGTGTACTGGTTGCAGTGCATGCAAACTGGCAACAGTTCCAGTAAAGAGCTCTACTGATTCCTCTGTGGCATGGGGACTCTGCATACTACTCCACTTGTATGGGCTATGTCAATGTAAATGCCAAAAAAAAAAAATTACCTTAAAAGAGATAATTTTCTGTACGGCTTATATGCCTGTATTTACAAAGTCGCATTATCCTCTTAATTCAAGAGGTTTGAAGTAATATGTTTCTAGCTCCCTCATATAAGAAAGGAGGCAGTGTATGTTCAACATCTGAATGGATGTGACTTGCATCAGCAAAGTCAAGATTCCCCATTCATTTAGTTGATTGAGCTGCTTAATCACCTAAGAAAACATGACCCAGAAGTAATCAAACTAATGAAGTTAAGAGCCCATGCAAATATTCTGAAGCTGTTACTTGCATTTGAAGATTTGCTGATGTGGACAAATCTTGCAATGCAATCAATGCATCAGACTGGTTCTGCCCTTCCAGAGAAACCTGGTCATCTACATACAATATTGGCAGCAATTTTGCTTCCGAACTAATGACGCAAGGGTTGTTCAGTCACTAGCCCTCCATGTATATTCTGCATTGGAGGGTGACTGGGAAAACATTTTCTGCCCTCAACATACACACATTGAATGGAATGCCAGAAATGACTGCACTCTGCTCCCAGTTAGGAACTCCGTAATTTTTTGTTCCCTTCCAGATCTGTACATGTACGGCTCTCCTTCCTGGAATTCCATTGTGTGAAAACATTGGGAGCAGCAGCAGAAAATGCATGGACGTTGGAAAGGAGTTTGGATTGTGTGCCTCCTTGTTGATGCGTGCTAAGAAGGGAACATCCCACTTGGAGAGCATGCTTGCCCATCAGAGTGGACACTATGGGATACAAATTCTCTCTTTTTTAAAAAAAAAGATTTTTATTGAGTTTTCAAAAATTGTATAAAAACAAAACAAAACAATAATAAAAACAGACAAAAATAAAAGACAAGTATAATTTCAATCCCTTTTTTTCTTGTAACTGTATTCCAATTTCTAATTTATTAATTCAGCAAATCCTTTCCCTTGTTTTTCATTTAATTTTTAGCCTTTCTTTTCATTTTACTTATCCATTACCCCTGGAAACCACGTAATTTCTAAACCAACGTCATTCTAACATTCATTAATTTTACAATGTTTCTTAAGATAGTCCTTAAATTTCTTCCAATCCTCTTCCGCTGTCTCTCTCCCCTGGTCTCGGATTCTGCCAGTCATTTCTGCCAGTCCCATATAATCTATCACCTTCATCTGCCATTCTTCCAAGGTGGGTAGATCTTGTGTCTTCCAATACTTTGCGATAAGTATTCTTGCTGCTGTTGTAGCATACATAAAGAATGTTCTATCCTTCTTTGGCACCAATTGGCCGACAATACCGAAGAGAAAGGCCTCTGGTTTCTTCAGAAAGGTATATTTAAATACCTTTTTCAGTTCATTATATATCATTTCCCAGAACGCCTTAATCTTTGGACACGTCCACCAAAGGTGAAAGAAAGTACCTTCATTTTCTTTACATTTCCAACATTTTTTATCAGGCAAGTGGTAAATTTTTGCAAGCTTGACTGGGGTCATGTACCACCTATTCAAATTCTCAAACCTTTATTGGCATATATACATGATTCCAGTAGGATTCGATACAATAAAATGACTCATCAAAAACCTGCATCTAACACTTAAGTTAATTTTGTAGAGAGATAGAGCACCACAGCAGCTACCCTTGGATCTAGAGAGCACCACATTGACCCTTCCCTAGATGTTGTAAGACTACAACTCCCATAAACCCCAGTCACCATAGCCAATGGTTAAGGATTATGGGAGTTGTAGTCCAAGAACATGTGGAGAGCATCACAGCAGCTACCCATGAATTAGATGGCTCAATAATCTGTCTCTGTATAAGGCAATCAGGGGTATCTTGCCCATAGAGGCACGTGGTGTGGGGCACCAGGGCTCCAAGTTCTGGAGGGCACCAGGAAAGAGGCGGAGGCTGGATGCGGTGCCTCCCAGCATCAGCTCACCGCCCTTGCCCACCTCGCTGAAGCAGTGCCACACCCGGAGCCTCCGCCTCTTCCCCACTGGAGGAAGCTGCTGCCCGCTTCCTCCAGCCCCGCAAAGCTGCCAGCAGTGCCGCAAAAAGGTCAGCAACTCTGGGAAACGGGGAGAGGGGGTGCTGTAGTGACCTTTGCACCATGGCGCCGGATATATGTACTTAAGATGGCCCTGAAGGCAATTCCACATCCTCATTTATCTCTTGAACTAATCTACTTCCTATGATTTTATGAGGAGTAAGAGAAAAGCATGCTACCCTAAGATCTTTGGAGGAAATATAAGGTAGCAACATAGTAAATGAACTAAAAATGGACGTTGAGAACAAAAGGGTGACTGGTATCCAACTATGCAAATTGCAAAGTTGCTGTGAGAATAGGAAAGAATGCTGAAACCCCTTCAGCTGTTTTCCAAAAAAACCCAAACAGTGATCTCAGTTTAGGAGAAATGAGGTAAGTCTATTCTTCTGCTTTACTCTCCTGAGGCAGAGCTATGTGACATAATCAGCAGTTATCAGCCTGGCACAGAGGGAGAATGAAACAACACAGCTAGCATGGGCTGGTGACATGGAATAATAAGATCTACCTCATCACTATAAGGGGGAGGATGAGGAATGGGGTGCAGTAATTTTGCACAATTGTGGTTCTTGCTTTCTTCTGTCATCATCATCATCATCATCATCATCATGTCATATATACACATGACACTTTACAGGGAACAAGAGAATTCCAAGGGTTTGCAATACAAAAACAGAGACAATGGATACAACAGAGGAAGGCAAGGGTGGTGGACACAGAGATAAAGAGGGGAAGGATCTGTGATTTCAGTTAAACATCCTTAGGCTTAGAGTAAGGTAATGGGACCAGCAACTTGTTCCCAAGGCCTCTTGGTAAAGGTCTGAGAAAAGGTTTGAAGGAAGTAAGACAGGTGGTCTCAGAGAGATATTCTGGAAGGCAGTTTCAGACAGAAGAGGCAACACTGGCAGTAAAGGCCCACCCTCGCATTGAACAGTGCACAGAAGACAGCCAAAGTTCTTGGGAGGAACAGGCAGGAACAGAGAAGGAAGTAGTCTGTCAGACCGGGAAGAAGTTGGAGCTGATCTAGTCTCTCCTAAGAGTTGGCTAAGGGGTGGGCTGTTAGACCGTAAACAAAGCAAAAGACGCAAGGTTCAAAAATGCAGTATCTTCTGTAGAACCCGGAATCAGTCTTCAGAAGGGTCATCTTGATTGATGATCCCAGAGTCTATGTTACAGCCATCCGGAGCTATCTGTTTGTTCTTGCAATGAATCCTCCTTTTTAATTAATGACGCTTACTGTGTTGCTGACTCCATATACAAATCTACAAATGAATGAACACTGGATGCATGCATGAAGGCTGTGTTGGTCTAGACCAGGCTTCCTCGGCCCTCCAGATATTTTTGGCCTACAACTCCCAAGATCCCTAGCTAGCAGGACCAGTGGTCAAGGATGGTGGAAATTGTAGTCTCAAAACATCAGGAGGGCCGAGGTTGAGGAAGCCTGGTCTAGACCACTGGCCCCTGAACCCCTTCCCCTGCTTCCGCTCCTTCTCTCTAAATGTACACACAGAAAGCATTTGTTTGATTATCTATTCCTCATTTCTCTTTTTAAAAAAAGCCTATAAGTAAGAGGCAGCAGATAAGATTGAGAGGAATCATATCAGGGAGCAGGGAGATTTTGTGTGCCTGGGTGGAGGAGCCAAAAGCCAGGGGTCTCTTGGGGTGTGAGAGGGATGGATAAGGATGCAAGGTGATAAAAGTTTTTGAAGGTAAGGACAAGAAGGTAGACTTGCCATCAGCCGAACCACTGTATATTGGATTATGTTGGGCATTCCCAAGCGATGAAGTTAATTGCACTTGTCCTGAGTTTTGTTTCTGGGGTTTGTTGTTATTCTTATTGCTGTCATCATTTCCCCTTCATTAAAACAGAAAGCTCCCAGGCAGCCTGTATGTGTTACAAAAACACGATCCTCTTTATTTGTATCTTAATAATCCTTTCCATTTTGTATATAGCACCCTAAGCGTGAAATGAAAGCAACCTTGTTAAATGTAATAGTATATTATAAAAACGAGAAGGGTGCCGTTTGGGAAAGTCGCCGTATTATAGTAAAATATTGTCTCCCCCTCCCTGCATGAAATGTTGCACTGCCTGTTTTGATTGTGGAAATAACCCAAATATAACAAGGATGGATCAGACAAGTGGCTCAGCAGAGTTGGGCAGAAATACCATGATTTACGGATAGGGAAAATGCTGTAGAATAAATGAGTAGTCAGCCTAGTTTGTTGTACTGAAGAGGAGCGACGTGATTCAAGCAGAATAAGGGATGAATTTTTCACATGGCAAATAGGAACTTATATATAGAACTCCCATCATAACAAATGACAAGAGCTGTCCGTCTCATGTATTGCACATTCCTTTAAAATGCATTATAGAATGTCAGGAAATTGTATTGGTGGGGGCATTCTTAAGGTTTGTTTTATTGACAGGTGATGAGCAGGCTCAAGTTTTGCTCTTGCCATTGTATTGGCAAAGGCTTCAGCAGAAGTACAGTCAGTTGTGACTTTTGTTAGATAAATAGCCTGTTGGTTTGTTTTTAAAAAATACATGTAAGCTTCTCTTATTGTAGACATATCTTCTGAACTAATATTGTGCAATATTTGTAGGAAGAAGTATAAGCTACAGCAATCCTATACCAGCTTGTTTTGTAAGTCCTACTGAATTCAACGGGACTTATCTCTGTGTTGACATGTATAAGATATTATTTATATCTTAGGGAGTGGGTGGTGCTGTGGTCTAAACCACCAAGCCTCTTGGACTCACCAATTGGAAGGTCGGCGGTTTGAATCCCCATGAAGGGGTGAGCTCCTGTCGCTCTGTCCCAGCTTCTGCCAACCTAGCAGTTCAAAAGCACACCAATGCAAGTAGATAAATAGGTACTGCTGCAGCAGGAAGGTAAACAGCATTTCCATGGGCTCTGGTTTCCGTCACAGTGTTCCGTTGCTCCAGAAGCGGTTTAGTCCTGCTGGCCACATGACCCGGAAAGCTGTATGTGGACAAACCCCGGCTCTCTCGACCTGAAAGTGGAGATGAGCATCACAACCCCATAGTTGCCTTTGACTGGACTTAACAGTCCAGGGGTCTTTTACCCTTTCCTTTGGGCCATTCTCACACCACCCCATTTAGAAAGAAGGAATCCATCAGCAGTGTATCCAACACCCATTCACTAAAGAGTTAGAGAGCACCATCCCTAGTTGCCTTGAGGTCCTATTAAGTTTCCTAAGTATTAGGCTAACAGTGTTGTCACACAGTCTTTTTGGGGACCAGTAATTGTGCAGAGTAAAGGAGTGTGTAAATGTGAGTGAATGTGTGCAGGTGTAGGTAGACTGAGGACCAAGTGTGCAAGCTGGTGTGAAATTTATGCGGATATTGTGCAAGTGAAATCCTTTTTTAAAAAATAATAGATGTTCATGTTGAAGTTTGTTCAAAAGTGGTATATAAATACTGTAGATAAAACAATAAATCTATCTTCTGTGTTTTTTTGGTGCATCTAGACCAGGCATGGCCAAACTTGACCCTCTGGATGTTTTGGGACTACAATTCCCATCATCCCTCACCACTGGTCCTGTTAGCTAGGGGTGGTGGAAGTTGTTGTCCCCAAACAGATGGAGGCTCATGTTTGGCCGTGCCTGATCTAGAGCAACACAGTCCTCTATAACTGGTAGCATCTATCCAGGGTTCCAGACTTCCACTACTTTTCCAGGGTTCCATCACCCACTACTTTTAGCTGGGGAGGCCAGGCCCTCGTTTATCCGGATCGCATATGGGAGCCCTCCTACTTCTGCTACATCACAATGTTCGTTTCTTCTTGGCGCCGATGAAATTGAAGTTCCAAGGCATCATCTTCAGAAGCAAGAGACAAATCAGTTCATAGTTGTGCCCAGCTTCAAGCCCTTTCTCCACCTCCTCCACAATTCATTCTGCTGAGGGAACTGAACTCTTTTGATAGGTAGATAGGTGCATGTGTGTTAGTTGTAAGAAGAAGAAGAAAATATCCTAGCATTATAGAACAAATTATTTTCATCCCCAGGAGGGCATTGAACTCAGCTGGCTCACTGAATTGAAAAGTTGTTTTCTCACCATAAAAACAGGGAATTCCCACTTCCCATATTTCTTGCTTCTGGTCATGCACATTTTTGAATTCAAAACTATTAAACAGTTTATTACAGACCACTTCTGGAATGCCAACTGCTTAGGAGAAAAAAAGTGCATAAACATTTCTGTACGTGAATAAGCTGATTACCTTTCTGCTATGCTTTATCTGTTTACTTTATAACTTGCCCAGTCCTAAAGCTCAGCGTGGATAACAGCATTTCCTAATCTCATTAATCCTCACAATGACTCTGCAAAAGGAATTCGCTGTTGCTTTACAGAAGGGGAACTGAGTCTGAGGGAGTAGAACACTGGAGCTTGTCCAATGAAAGGATGGGTCAACCGGAGTTTGCAAATAAGTCTTCTCAGTTGATCGAAACAACACAATGCCAAAGATGCTTGTTGTGGCATCATTTACAGTGCCTGTTGGAAAGTTCTTTGTTGTTTGCGATGCATTCGAACACCTCTTAAGATACAGCAACCCAATTTTGCATTATGGTTCCTGAGATCAAGGAGCAGTTTTTCTTCTGTGTTTGGATACAACTGGACATCACTTTGAATCAAGATGGAGAACTGAAACTTTTAAAACTGCAGTGGGTTTAGCCAAATGTCGCCTGGTGGTTCCTGAGATTCCTGAGCTGTGCTGATTATGGCAGAGCTGTTTCATTGAAGACCACACATCCAGAAAGCTCAAAGCCGGCTTTTTGTAGACAGGCAGAGGAAGGGGGTGGTTTTTAATTTGAGCAGATTGGATATTTATCAATTAGTATTTGCTAATAGGGAGAGAGAGCTTCAGTGGATAGTGTGAATTTCTTTTTATAATAAACTTTTAAAATTCTTAAACAGTTTGCATTTATATTTGTGAATGGGCAAAGATTGGGAGGCAAATTGGCAAAATGCTATGGTGGAAAATGGTGTGCTGTGGATAGCATGTGTGTATTGCAACAGGAGAAAGAATGCAATTTGCTCAAGGAGAAAGGAAGGATTGCTTTCTCCTTAGACTTGATTGCACAAGAGAGCCATTGGAAAATGGGGGAAAGGGCTCCAGTCCAGTCCAGCTTTTGCTCTCTTTACTAAGACTTCAATTCTAACCGCACTGGTTATTTCTGAGTACTTCTGTGTAGTCATGGTTATGACTGTTCTACATTGTTTAAAAGGTACATCTGCAACCCTAACCTCACTCACATAAGAGTAAACCCCATTGAAATCAATAGGACTTACTTTTGAATAGACATTGTTAGGATTACACCAGTGGTTCCCAACCTTTTTTTGGCCATGCCCCACCTAAGCATCTCTAAAATCCTGATTCCCCACCCCCCTCGTGACATATAATAATTATTATTATTCAAAAGGTGAACTCCTATCCACGTGGAGGAGGCCTAAAAGGCCATTAACTGTCAATAACTCATTATTGAATTGCCCCCCTTAAAAATCAAATCAACATGGTGTGTGCCCCATGATGGGAACCACGGGATTACACTGTAAGCTGGTGACTTGCCCAGTGAAAAACTGGTGTTTTCCCCATAACCCTGCATCATTAAAGGTTGCAGTACAGTCCAATATAGTAGGCAAAATTGCCTAGAACATATGCATATTAGAAGAAATTAACATTAAAATGCGGATAAAATTTCAAGGATGCTTTAAAATATATACACTGTATATTGCAAACTGAACTGAATTTAATAATGGGAAAATGAAAAGCTTTAATTGCCAGATTTGCCCTAATAATAGCAGACAACAATTATAATAAAATATAATATGATAAAATAATAATAGAGGCAAATGCAATGATTGAGAACAATGCTATATAAATATGTAGGGGAAATGCGCTGAGTGAACATAGGAACGGGCTCTAAATTTGGAGTTTATCTGCTGTTCTCTCCCTCCCTCTCTACTCAGCTTGCTGTGCATCCTCCTCCTTTCCCAGAAAAAACCAGAATGTTTTGCTGGCATCCTGATCAAAAACCTACAGGGCAACCCACCGACAAGTCCCATCATGTGGGAATCCTTGCCAAATGGCTTATTCCTATTCATGAAACAAAGTCTGCCTGACTGTCAGCTGGGTGAGGGAACGAGGAAAGAAAGCCCACATGAGCAGCAACCCCCTTAGTCATCTAAAAGAGACTTGGCATTGCAGAATCGAATCTTTCCAAACCATCCAGCTTCATCCATCGTTTCAAAAGAGGGAGAAAACCCAACAACTGAAGCCATGCAGTCTTCAAATATGACTTTTTACATTTTAAAAAAATGTCAAAAGAAAGACTAAAATATTGACTCATTTTTGGTGCAATGAGACTAATAATGTTTGCAGTGCCTAATAACAATCAGTTAACCTACCAGGAAATGAGACCTTATCAACAGATTAGGAACCATGACTGGAAATGGATGAGCAAGCTTCAGTCGCATCACTGCTCTACAATCGGCACACAAAGAAGGCATCGAAAATTTCTGTCTTCATTGTTCCTGAACTATTTCCATATCAATGTTTCCATGGTGGGTGAGTCAGAACATTGGAGAATCCTTGTCAATCTTCTGCTTCACAACGGGCCAGCTCTGTCGTTTTGGCCACTTTTAAGCAACATTGTGCAAATCCCATTTAGTCCAGGGCCCAACTTCTTCTGGGCAACAGGAAAGCCATACCTATTGATGGCTTTAGGGGCTGGATGACCTGAGATCCACCAAGTCAAATTTGTCAGCTAGGTATGGAAGCCTGGAAAGGCTCTGACTCCCTTCCATTTATTCTTGTAGTCAAAGGCAAGGTGGTTTGTAAATAAACCCCGTTCCCAGAAGTTCCATAGAAGATGAGTGGGCTAGATTGGGCAGCGATGTAGTCTGGGTGGTCACTTTGGCTCAGGGCCAGCTGCAGGATGGAGGAGACCCTAATCAAATGGAAATCTGCAGGAATCTTTCCAGGGGAGAGTAAAGATAAAGACTGAAAGGAGCAGCCTAGTTTCTCACAAAAGCACAAGGGTTTGCAATCAACGTGGCACACGGCTAAGGTTCCATCAGCACAAGGATTTTCCTTGCACGGCAGAACTTCCTTCCACCTTGCAGGTCCCCTAAATCTGTTCGGGGGGTTCCTCCCAACCCTCCAGAACAGATTTAGGGATGGCACAGGATCTGTGCATGGAGTTAGGGGAGAATTCTCAATGTGCTGGCAGGAATCCTTGTGCTAGCTTCCACTAGCACAAAAATTTAGGTCAGGCATGTCCAAAGTCCGTTTCAGAGGCCTAATCGGGCCTGCTGGTTGGTTTAATCTGGCATCTGCACCAGTCTATTTCTTGGGGTAAACCCCCAAAAAAACCTTCAACCCTAAAAAAGGATCAAAAACTTTGGCCAGCCCTCACAGCCCTTCACTTCATCAAATCTAGCCCTCTTTGAAAAAAGTTTGGACACCATTGATTTAGGTGAATATGGTTCAAGAAAAAGTGACTGCACGTTTTGCCTCATATCTCAGGTTATACAAATGCTAGAAACTTCCTTTCTCTTTTTAATGAAAGCTAGGAGACTTGATATCATGGATTGGTGGGGCAACTGCCCCATACACACACACCCTTCACTGATATCCATGAGCTATCCCTTCAAGCCCAACCCAACCAGCATTTGGCTGGACACTGATGAAATGAGAATACTGGTCTACATGGCTTTATCAAAACTTGCCTAGCAAGACATGTTTTATCCCCAATTGTATGAAAGCGCTGGATTGGGGCAACAAAGTTGGAATTGTGGTTTCCACAAGGCAGTGGCCATTTCTTTCTTTCTGACATTATAGCTGAGCTATTTCTGTTACTTCACGCATGAGATACGCTGCATTCAAATCTAAAGCTAGCAATTTAAAATACAAGTGTAGAACGTCAGCATAAAAGCACTACCCTGATATTACTCTAACCTTTGCTGCTACGATTTGTCCAAATCATTTGGCTTATTGTAGAAATACTTGTTGAAAGTGCTCACGTTGAGCACGTAAAAACAGAGATACTGCACACCGCTATGAGCATGTTTGTACACCCTTACGAAGGCTTGGAGAACAGCATCACTCAAACACACCCCATTGGCATGGTAATGCTCTGCTGGGTGAGCTTTTGATGAGGACTGGGGTTGCACTTCCCACTCCCTCCCAGGCCCATGCTTCTTAATGGCGTTCATTCACAGCATCACATCCTGCAATTTGCTTAGCTGCATAAGCATGTGCATGAATTACTTTAGGGGAAGGAATATAATGTGAAAGAAACGAGGCAAGCTGTACTAATGTACCAATGCTGAAATTAATTTATTAGAAACCCTCTGTCTAAAATCAGAAGACAAACAGCGTGAGGCAGTGGGGAGGAACCAACTCACAGAAGAAAAATGAAATGCAAAGCTCCGCCTTCCTGGTGACCAGGGATGGTGGAAATCTGTAAATTTCACTTTCTCTCATTTTCTCATCCCCCCCCCCCATTAGCCAGTCTTAAGTTCACCCTTCCGAATCAGTTTGCAATCAATCAATCAATCCTCATGAAAATTCATCACCATTTTAGTGTAATTCTCTCCCAAGAGGCAACTGTTTAGATGTGATTTTGTCTAATATACATATTTTTGCAAAGCATATTTTCTCTAATACAACACATTTGGGTATGTTTCTTTTTCTTGTCGTTACTAATATAATGGGTTTCTATGCACACTTTACTCCAGTGTGTGCATTTTTTGTACGTGTTCCTTGGCTGGGGAACTGCGCTGAAAAAACTGGCGAACTACGAATGTCAAAGACTGGCTGTGTTTCAGTTTGTGAATTGTTGCAGGAAGTGTGGTTTAGGCAGTCTACCTTTAAATGGGAACGGAACGTAATTTCTTTCCCATCCCTACAAACCACACTGTGGATTTGATCGAGAACAGAGCTTGGGCTAATTTTCAATATTACGGAACATAGGTCTTGTCACTTCCAGGTAAGTCTGACAGCCTCTTGTCATGGATGGCATTTTTTTTTTAAGCAGAAGAAAACTAAGGCTGACGATTTCTGCCACCTGCACGTCCTCTTCTCAAAGCTTCATAAAATCTCCCTTCACAACATTTCCTTGTCTCAGCTTGCTGGGTTTCTTTTCTTTTTTAATCAGAAGCAGAATCTTTTCTCCTCTTCTCTTTGAAAGCCAAGCAGCCAGGTTCTACCACGATCCATGCATGGTGGAATCTGAATTTGACAGCTATTGTTAGAACATCACTTGAATGCTAAAGTTGAACTCATAATGCCAATGGAGCAAAGTAACTCTTCAGGCTCAGCACACAGCTTTTGTTTGGATGAAGCTTGCTGAGGTGGGTGGGGAAAAGGATTGCAGGACAAAAATGTTATGCTATCCTGAGGCATTGCAGTGTAGTGATAGGGCACCACACCTTGTCTGCTCCCTGCGGTTTTTCATTGTGAAGCAAAAGCCATAACACTCTTTATCATACATGGTTTCAGGTTCAGCGCTGATGAAAACTTGTGTGCGTAACTGATGAGTCTGTACTCGACTCTCCAACTTCTTTAAGCAGATCTCTTTTTCTTCAATTATATTTTGTAACACTAGTTTTTTTAAAAAAGGGATGGGGTAAAACTGGTAAGAAATGCTACTTGCATTTATAAGTGCAAAGAAACCATTGCATCCTCAAATGGAGATTCAGACTCTCCCAATCAAAGGCAATACTGCTGTTTCTTCTCCCAAAATTTAATGTCATTTATATGAATGACCAAATAAATTCTTTATTTGCAATAGCTTCTCTAGGAGTGGGGCAACAAACGAATGGAGATCTTATGAAGGGTGGTATACCAAGTCTAATAAACAAACAAACTGTAACCTTCTGCCCCTTTCTTTGACCTTTATAATTCCCTTTTATTTTTGTGCAATTGTGGCCAAAGAGCTTGGGTGTTGTATCCTAGCATCCCTTTTCCTATTTGATTACAAAGGGTTCGCCGATTGGTCACATAAAACACGTCGCCTTGGCTTGCTGACAAAAAGCAACTTTTTATCAAGCCCATTTTCCCCTATTGTTTTAAACAGGACCATGGACACACACATACACACACTCGCAAATAGAAAATAAGTCCCAGCTAAGCCACATGGCTCACACTTTAGATTAACCTTTTCATTATTGTCAAGATTGGATTATGTTCCTTCTCTGTTTGGGCATGCAGGCTTAATGCTTTTCTTGCGCCATTTGTGTAGCTGTCAATTTGAGTTTCACGTCCCCATTTGTGTTTTATGACTTCATCTTCAAGAGGAATAAATGTGGGTCTTTGAGAGGGAAAGTCTGGACTAGGGGAGGCAGCAAATAACTATTCCTTCAATTGTCAATTACACACACACCCCAGCACAAGGCCAGATGGCTAAGGCAAGAGGACAGCCCATTGTTCAGCGATAATGATTTATATATTTATTTTTGCATCTGCTGGTTCGATTATAACTTGGTTTCCATTCACTTAGAGGCAACACAATTAAAGCTCCCCTGAAAAATTAAATCACATAAACCTCAAGTCATATTTCTACCGGGTTATGCTCAATAACACTTTTTAGTGGGTTATGCTAAATACCTCAGAAGTTGAGTGAGATAATTGGCTCCTCAAGGCTACTGCTATAGATTCTGACCAGTAACAGCTCTCCAAGTCCTTATGCAGAGGATTGCTCCTCACCCGTTCCATGACAACAGGGTGACAACAGATAACCCACATGAGCATTGCCCCTTATGCAGCCAAAATGGCACCATCCAAGCAAATATCATCTGGCTTGGGCAGGGCAGGGGTGAATGCCTAAGGTATGCAGAAATACAAACCTGCACAAAGGGCATGCTCAGTGGCCATAGAGTGCTGGCTCACAGTGGAGAGAAGGATGGGAAAGCAAGGAATGGAGTACCCAGAAAGAAGGCATAATGATGATACGCTTCTAGTCCACATTATTTGAGGCACAATGTGGGACACAGGTGGTGCTGTGGTCTAAACCACCAAGCCTCTTGGGTTTGCCAATCGTAAGGTCGGCAGCTCGAATCGACGCGACGGGATGAGCTCCCGATGCTTTGTCCCAGCTCCTGCCAACCTAGCAGTTCAAAAGCATACCAGCACAAGTACATAAATATGTACCACCGTGGCAGGAAGGTAAACAGTGTTTCTATGCACCAGAAGTGGTTTAGTCATGCTGACCACTTGACCCGGAAAAGCTGTCTGTGGACAAACGCCGGCTCCCTCGGCCTGAAAGTGGAGGTGAGCACTGTACCCCATAGTCGAATTTGACTGGACTTAACCATCCAGGGGTCCTTTACCTTTTACCTATCTGAGGCACCACAGAACCTGTTGAGCAGTGCAGTAAAGGTAAAGGGAGCCCTGACCATTAGGTCCAGTCGCGGACGACTCTGGGGTTGCGACGCTCATCTCGCTTTATTGGCTGAGGGAGCCGGCATACAGCTTCCAGGTCATGTGGCCAGCATGACTAAGCTGCTTCTGGCGAACCAGAGCAGCGCACGGAAACACCATTTACCTTCCCGCTGGAGCGATACCTATTTATCTACTTGCACTTCATGCTTTCAAACTGCTAGGTTGGCAGGAGCTGGGACAGAGCAATGGGTGCTCACCCCGTCACGGGGATTCGAACCGCCGACCTTCTGATCGGCAAGCCCTAGGCTCTGTGGTTTAACCCACAGCGCAACCCACTTAGTAGTGCAGTAGTCTTCTCCAAATCTCTTCCCAACATGGGCTGGGCTAGTCTAAGAAACATTACAAGAGCCTCAAGCCCCCTTGCCGGTGTCCCACCACCAACGCCCAGACTCAAAATACTTTCCTTTTGAGCCTTCCCTGGGGGAGTTCTAGGTTGAGCAGATTCCCTCACTCTTCTTCATTCAGCCAGTCTCTGACATCTGAAGGGCCAAAGGTTCTCCACCCCTGATTTAAGCCAGCCTCTATATTTCAGCCAAGCTTGCCTCACAGGGTTGTCATGAGATAAAATGGGAGGTTAGGAAGAATTATGTGCAGCACCGTGTACACCATTTTGCAGAAGGCTGGTATAAATAAAGTCCTTCAACATAATGGAGATGACTGGGAATTAAATGTCTATATTTGACTTGCTGCAAGAGGATGACACCTAAAGATGGAATGCAACAGCAGCAACCCATTGTACTTCAGTGATCATAGCAGCTGATAAATACAGTAGTGCAGAGCTGATATTATCATGTCTGTTGAATTCTTGTAAAATAGTAAGAGTGAGCAGCCTGAGTAATTCCTGGGAGATCAAGTCAGCAAGCTGGCTGATACCGCATCGTGTACCCTGTAGGTGGGTGTAATAAATTCATCAGACATGGACACCAAACATCAGCCAAATGTGTAGGAGAATGACATTGCAAGCCCTGGAAGTGTTTCATTGTGCTGCTGCTGCTGCGTGGATAGTCCTAAAACTAGGAGCGAGTTAGAGGTCTTCAGGTTTCACTGGGCTGAATCTGCCTGACAATAATGTGCACCTACCAAAACAATTAAAAATTGATGGCATGAAAAGTCATCTTTCCAGAGAGTTCATTTCAGGTGAGCAAAGTGTGTGTGTGTGGAATTCAGCTTAGCAATTTCGAGTGAACTAACAGACCAAGGGAGACCTCCATCCGTCAAGATGTAGGTGGTGCAGATCTTATCAGTAAACATTCCCCATCGATCACTGTGAGAGACAAAAGGTACTGGCCTTCTGCACACCACACAGGAAGAACAAGAACGTAGGAAGCTGCCTTATACTGAGTCAGATCACTGGTCCAGCTCTTGTATTGCCAACACTGACTGGCTGTGGTCCTCCAGGGTTTCAGACAGAGTGAGCCAGTTCATCCACTGTGCCCCCACTGACATCATGGCCACCTTGCCTCTCCCTATCTCATTTACCAGCAAATACCTTCACAATGAGAAACCAGGGACTCAGCTATACAGCAAATAAAATGTTTTAAGAGTGTTTTTAAAGTGCAATATACAAATGTGGCACTAGATGGCGGTGGTGAGCTATGGCAAGTTAAATATATTTTTCAAACCTTTTTTTTTACAAAAGCATTTTCACAGCGTTTTTTTTTTTATATGTGTGTAGATTCTACCCAGGTAAGCAATGCTGCCCTGCTCTGGTCTACCAGCTGCTACTGTGCCTTGGGCATGTTGTATTTTAGGTAAGGTAAAAAGGTAATGGACCCCTGGATGGTTAAGTCCAGTCAAAGGCAACTATGGGGTCGCTTTCAGGCTGAGGGAGCCGACGTTTGTCGACAGACAGCTTTCCAGGTCATGTGGCCAGTATGACTAAACCGCTTCTGGTGCAACGGGACACCATGACAGAAACCAGAGCGCACAGAATCACCCTTTACCTTCCTGCAGCAGTGGTACCTATTTATGTACTTGCACTGGTGTGCTTTCAAACTGCTAGGTTGGCAGGAGCAGGGACCAAGCAATGGGAGCTTACCCCGTCACGGGGATTAGAACCACCAACCTTCTGATCAGCAAGCCCAAGAGGCTCAGTGGTTTAGACCACAGCGCCACCCGCGTATTTATACTAGTTGTTGTTGGAGGGACTGAGCTGAGTTACTGATTTTTTTCATATCTCCCCATTGTTGATTTGATGTCAACTGTGTTAGGCCTGCAGAACCATTAACTGTCTACCCAACTTTGCTTTGTGTGTTCTTGATCACTGAAAGCTACAGGATCCTGTCCTACTGCTGACTGGGCAGCTATGGACTTCATCCACAATGTTAAGTTTGGCACAAAATTTAGAAATTATGATATGCTGTGGAAACCAGAAATTCTGTTTCGCAAGCAGATGGGTTGAGGAAGGTAGGAGGAGGCCAAATCTTCAATTCAGATAGAATCTAAACACTGATTGCTTGTTCTGTCAGTGCAATTATAATACTATTCTTATGCCATTTTGAAACTGTGTCTTCTAAGGGCACTATAGAAATATCATTATCTTCCATATCCAGATAATATGCCTTAAATGAAGCATTGTGCACCAAAAAACAGACTGATTTGTTTCCGTTGTAGCCTGTGGTCTTCATTGCTGCTTGTGTTGTGCTCTCTGTCTCACGGGGTTGCTAGTGAGCAAATTTGAACCCTGATTAGAGGACGAAATGAACACTGAAACACTTGTCTGGAATTGGACAGGTAAACAGTAACATCGATTGCACACACACCCAAATTAACATCTGTAGCATATAAAATTATTTACCAGGGATAGGAGAATCTGTCCATTTCAGTTTCTCAACTTTCCAGTCTTAAGTTCATAGTTCCACATCACTTCCACATAACTCTGAAAAACAAACCCTAGGTCCTGAAGGAAATTAACCATCATTTTGTGTGAGTTTCTCCTAATATACACACCTGTGTGCAGTTTTGCCTAATACACGCATTTCTGCAGTTGTCCAACCACATTCCAAATGGTATTTCCAATAGCAATATCATCTTGGGGAAGAATGGCAGATGCAACTGATAGACTATATGGAACTAGCAGAGATGACTGGCAGAATCCGAGACCTGGGAGAAGGGGCTGTGGAGGAGGACTGGAAGAAATTTAAGGACTATTTACAAAAATATTGTAAATTGTATGAGTGTTAAGAAGATGTAAGGACGCAGGTGGCGCTGTGGGTTAAAGCCTCAGCGCCTAGGACTTGCCGATCGAAAGGTCGGCGGTTCGAATCCCTGCGGCGGGGTGCGCTCCCGCTGCTCGGTCCCAGCGCCTGCCAACCTAGCAGTTCGAAAGCACCTCCGGGTGCAAGTAGATAAATAGGGACTGCTTACCAGCGGGAAGGTAAACGGCGTTTCCGTGTGTGGCTCTGGCTCGCCAGAGCAGCGATGTCACGCTGGCCACGTGACCCGGAAGTGTCTCCGGACAGCGCTGGCCCCTGGCCTCTTAAGTGAGATGGGCGCACAACCCCAGAGTCTGTCAAGACTGGCCCGTACAGACAGGGGTACCTTTACCTTTACCTTTTACCTAAGAAGATGTAAGATTATTAACAATATGGCACCATTAAGTTAGTTGAAAGGAATATGAAGATAAGTGAAAAGATAAGAAAAGATAAATTTTGGATAAATATTATGCTAAAATTAAGCTTTTAAGGTTTGGATAAAATTATCTAAAAATTAGGGACACAATATTGGAAAATTATAATATAAGAATTGAAACAAGGTGATAAATTGCTGGGTAAAGTTTGAAAAACTTGGAACGCAGGAACGAGAGATGCGAGGAAGTCCAAAGAAGTGAAGAAAATATGGGTATTGTAAAGTAATATGTTATTTTGTTTGTTTTTTTATTGTATTAAGAAAATCTTTAATAAATATCTTTTTTAAAAAAACACAATATCATCTTGGAGGGCAGTGCATTCTAAAAGACAGGCGATCATAGAATCATAGAATTGTACAGTTGGAAGGGATGTCAAGGGTCATCTAGTCCGACCCTCTGGCAATTCAGGAAACATACATGACAGATGGCCATCCAACCTCTGCTAAAAAAAAACACCTCCTGATGTTTAGTCGGAATCCCCTTTCATGGAGCTTGAAGCCATTGGTTTGAGTCCTACCTTCCAGAGCAGAAGCAAACAAGCTTGCTCCATCTTTTTTTGTGGCAGCTCTTTAGATATTTGAAGATGGCTAGAGATCTTTTAAATAAAAAGTAAATGAGTAAAAATCAAGGTTGAGACAGAAGGAACTGGCAATGCCATTTTTTTAAAAGTATCACCCCTAGATCAGGCAATTTGAAGCCCCACTTTCAGATTCCAACAAAATAAAATAAATTCCATATTGGACTGTATTGTGCCTTATTCCCTCTTAGTGATGTTTATAGGGACAAAGCCATAGTTCTTCCTGACAGTTGTCTAACCGCATTCCAAATGGCATTTCCAATCACAGTGAGCATGTAGGCAGGGAAGGAACAAAGATATTGCATGGTCCCAGCAAGAAAATTTCACCCAGATGCTGGGTAAACATTTTCCATGAATCAGAAGGTACTGTGGTATCTCGGGTTAAGAACTTAATTCGTTCTGGAGGTCCGTTCTTAACCTGAAACTGTTCTTAACCTGAGGTACCATTTTAGCTAATGGGGCCTCCCGCTGCCCCTGTGCCGCCGCCCTGCAATTTCTGTTCTCATCCTGAAGCAAAGTTCTTAACCCAAGATACTACTTCTGGGTTAGCGGAGCGTGTAACCTGAAGCGCCTGTAACCTGAAGTGTCTGTAACCCAAGGTGCCACTGTATTAGTTGGAGAAAAACCATCTGCACCAAATAAGTAGCAATGGTGCATTTATCATGGGTGGGGGGGAGTAATCTGTAAAGGACCTCCAGAGGTCCTCAGGCTACAAATGTTCAAGGAGAAGGGATCCATAATGGGAACAAGCATTGTTGAAGTAGACACTCTTTGAGTAGTGCATATAAAAAGGTTGATGTATATTTATGATGCTTGAGATCTCCCCTTGATCCCTTCACTTCAGTGGCAATTCACTTAAGCTGAAGTGAACTCTCACCGGAGTCACACCAAGCAAAGCACCAACAAGCGCCAAACATCTTTTCTTTTCTCCCCCCCTTTTCCAAATGCAGACTTTACTTCAAACCCGACAGCAGGAGCAGCTGGCAACCATGATGAAAGCTGCGCTTGAATTCCTGTGACAGTACAAAACAGAGAGATTATTTTACACCCAGGGAGCGGAAGTTGCCGGCATCAAATGAGCCTCCCAGTCAAACAGAATGCTGCAAATACCTGTCACTGCTGAATGGTTGGAGAGCGCAAGGCTGGTCTTGCCAATGGGAAGGGGCCACAAGGAAGGCAGCCACAAGGAGATAGAAGCAGATAGTCACAGTTCTGTGCGCTTAAGTATGATACAATCTCAAGAGAAGATGAAGTCTGGTTTCAACAGGAAATGTGGCATACGAGCAAAGGGTACTCAATCTTCAACTGCTGTTAACTCCATGCAGCTCCTCTCCTCAAGGGCTGAGGGTCACTTCCAGGATTGGAGCTTGGCTAAGCTGGGGGGGAAACAAGGAGGAGGTAAGCCCATATGCAGGGAAACAGTTCCGAATTCCTCACCTGGGCTTATGTACCAAAGCTCATTGCATGCAGAAGGTCCACAATTCCATCCCTGGCACCTCCAGCTGGGATGATCAGGGAGCTAGGAGCAGAAAAGGCTTCTATCTGAGTTCATGAAGGCCCTGCTTGCAGTCACAGTAGATGATATTGGGCTAGAGAGTCCAACATGGTTAGGGAGGTGGGTGGCGCTGTGGTCTAAACCACTGAGCCTCTTGGGCTTGCCAATCAGAAGGTAGGTGGTTCGAATCCCCGCAATGGAGTGAGCTCCCGTTGCTCTGTCCCAGCTCCTGCCAACCTAGCAGTTCGAAAGCACACCAGTGCAAGTACATAAATAGGTACCACTGTGGCAGGAAGGTAAAGGGCGATTCTGTGCGCGCTGGCTTTTGTCATGGTGTCCTGTTGCACCAGAAGAGGTTTAGTCCTGCTAGCCACGTGACCTGGAAAGCTGTCTGTGGACACATACTGGCTCCCTTGGCCTGAAAAGCGAGATGAGCACCGCAACCCCATAGTCGCCTTTGACTGGACGTAAGCATCCGGGGTCCTTTACCAAGCTGGTATAAAAGAGTTTTCTATATTTGCTGATGACCCACCCACTCTGCTTCTATATTTGGGGAGTTTCCAGTGTGGAAGTAGTATGGCTCAGTGATAGAGCATCTGCTTCACGTCTTAAAGGTCTCAGGTTCATTCTAGGCATTTCTGAGAAGATTTCAAACTCAGGAGAACCACCTTCAAGAAAACCACTGCCACTCACTAGATGAATGGACCAACATCTTGACTCAAGCTAAGGCAGCTTCGTATGTAACATTGCTGCCGTTCTCTCCTTCCCCTTGTACGCGTCAAGAACACAATATAAAAACCATAAAACAGGATAATAATGAATGACACAAACAGACGTTCAGTTTTGAATTGTACAGTTATTGTTGGCAGCTAGGCTAGTAGCAGCAAGGCAATGGGGATTTCTGGAAGGAACACCAACTGGCACATGGCGTAAGAAGGAACGGCAGTTAGCTTTGATAGAAAAAAATGGCCGACAGATTAAAGTTTGCAAAAAGACCCATTTACAACAAACTGGTATGTGTTTATTATGTATCTAGTGAAAGGATCCTCCTTCACACTGCAAAATTTTCTGGCCAGTGTAATTTTAAACTATTACAGTATTTGTTTATTCGGCCAGGTAAGTGACTGAAACTGCATTGTTTTAAGGGCTGCCGACCTCACAGTAATCTGTAATTTCATCTCCTGGGGAGAGCAGGGCAGGTTGTTTGTTTTACAGTTCTTTGATCATTTGTAACTTGAACAAGAGGGACGCGGGTGGCGCTGTGGGTTAAACCACAGAGCCTAGGGCTTGCTGCTCAGAAGGTCGCGGTTTGAATCCCCATGACGGGGTGAGCTCCTGTTACTCAGTCCCAGCTCTTGCCCACCTAGCAGTTCAAAAGCACGTCAAAGTGCAAGTAGATAAATAGGTACAGCTCCAGAGGGAAGGTAAACGGTGTTTCCGTGCGCTACTCTGGTTCACCAGAAGCAGCTTAAGTTATGCTGGCCACATGACCCAGAAGCTGTAGGCTGGCTCCCTCAGCCAATAAAGCGAGATGAGTGCCGCAACCCCAGAGTTGGCCACAACTGGACCTAACAGTCAGGGGTCCCTTTACCTTTACCTAACTTGAGAAAACAAAACAAAACAAAGCAGACATTCAGATGCTGATTCCAACTCCCATCAGTTATCCCAGGTAACTGGAGTTGGAAAACAATAACATCTGGAGGGCCACAAATTCCCCGTTCCTCTACTAGATGAGGCCCTGATCCAGCAGGACACTTACATTCAAGTAACCAGACTGAAATTCATCCAGGACAAATATTAATTGGTACATAAAGCAACAGGCTGCATATTGAGCTGTTGCCTATAGAAACAGTCCTACACATACTTTCCTGGGAGCAGGCACCATTGAACTCAGTGGCACTTACTTCTGAGTAGACAGGCATAGGCTTGTGCTATCTTTACAGTATTTCCCAAGTACAAGAGAGGGACATTCGCTCCACAGCCATGCTGCTCTAAGATTGTTCCCTGTTAGTTGTTTCAGTCCAAACTCATGAAATAGAATGCTGTGTCATTTTAATGACTCTTAAGGGGCTCCTTCATTTATTTAAATTATTTAAAAAAACAACCACAACCAGGAAACCTTACTTATAGCTTCAATGCACACATTAATTCACTGAACGAATGAGCCCCCATTTAGACATCACCTCAAAACTGATCTACTTTTCATAAGACTTCCATCGCACCTTGAAGTGTGTGGGTACATTTGCCTCAGAAACACAAAACTTACGATGCTTGAATGCATCCATAATGAGCCACCTGTCACCTTATAAGAAGCACCAGGGATGGAGCGGGGGTAGAAACTTTACAGCCGAAGCTGACAAACAGGAAAAAAAACAAAAACAAATGGCATCTTTATTTTCCTGATATAAATAAACACATCTCCCTTCCTCCCCAGTTTGATGCAAAGCTACTTCCGCTTTCAGATTCCTCCTCAAGGAAAGGCCTGGTGAATAAGATGGGAACAAGTGGGCCTTGCTGCAAACAAAGTGTTGTCCTGTAGGGTGGTCCTACTTAGGGCTCTAGCCAGCCATGCCCTCCTGCAGGATCCTCCATTCCATTCCCCTTCCCCACTGGTTTTCTCCCTTGCGATCAGGGAGCATGCTCAGTTCCTGCTGAGATAGAAAGGTTTGTTTTTTTCCAGTGAAGGAAAACCCAATTCTGGGTTTCCTCATGCTTGCTAATATACCCTTCTTGCATACACATGGTACTCTTTTGGCGACATCAAGCTCTACACCTGGAGAATGGGTGTGCCATTGGTGTGTAGTGATGGCTTCTGGAGCGAAAATTGAAAATGAGGATGACAGGTTTCATTGGGCTCAAACTGATTGTCTGGGATTGTCTTCTAGATGGGTGGTGATTATGGGATGGAATGCTCTTCATGCATACATGTATTTTGCAACATTCACACCATAAATGCTAGCCTACTGTCAGGGAACTGCCATCTAAAGCGCCCGGGGCGCAAAGGCTCACTGAGGTTGAGAGAGGAGTAAAAGCGGAAGAGGGAACCAGTAGAGGGCGAGCAAGAACTCCAAGGGAAAGTGAGTCGGAGGGATGGCTCAGAGACGCTTCCAGCGAAAACAGTGGGGAGGTCTCAGGACCTCCTATAGGGACACCCACACCTCGCCGGAAACTGTCACGCCGAGAGGCCAGACGACGTGTTTCCGTTAAAGAGCTTTTATGTTGGAAACGATTTCGAAAGCAGCCACTTTCGGATTCTACTAGTGATTGACGCAGCCATGCTGGAGGGGCTCCGTCACAGGCAGAGGTTTGAAAACCTGATCAAACTCTGAGGGACTTGCATTTTACGCACAAGCAGCTCATCGTCCCATCACAGCAATCCGAAAGTCACCGAAAGCCAGCTTGTGCAGGGAGAAGCATCATGAGCAACCCAGCCGGAACCGGAGGAGCAGGAGCAGCTGGAGGGGGTCCAAGCCTGGAAGAAAGGTACAGGGCGTTGGAGATCCAGTTGGCGCTGCAAACGGCGAGGCTTGAGGAGAGGAGGGCTCAGGATGCAGAAAAGGGAAAGGAGAAAACCACCCCGCTCGCCAGAAAGGTGCCAGGATTGGTGCAGAAATTCGGGGGGGATCCCAGGAACTATCATGCCTTTAGAACAGAGATGCAATACGCTCTAAACTTGCAGTTTGATGACTTCCCCGACGAGGAATCGCGAGTGGCTTTTGTGATTGGCCATCTCGAATCCGGGGCGAAAGATTGGGTTAGACCCCTGATGGCAGCGAATAATGAGATCCTAAAGGACACGAGGAAGTTTTTTCGTGCCATGGACCTGATGTTTTCCAGCGATATTGAGCAGGGGGTGGTGCGAAGGCAGTTAATGGCTTGCCAGCAAGGAAGCAGATCTGTCCGTGAGTACTGGACTGAGTTTACTATGCTGATTCATAAATTGGGGTGGGACCTATCGGCGGAGCCCATCCAAATGCTTTTCGAAGAGGGGCTTTCTTCAACCGTCAAAGATGAGCTTTCCCGGGGGCCCAGGGCGGAGTCTATGGATCAGTTAACCAAATCTGCGCTGTGCATAGGAGCGCGCCAGGAGGCGAGGGCTTTGGAAAAGCGGGAAGGGAAAGGAGACCGTTGGAGGGAGTTCCGCATTCCAGACATTCCAGAGCCACCTTTCCCGCCGGCAGAGCCGATGGAAGTTGGAACAGCGCGGGCGCGCGCAGTTTCAAATCCCAGTGAAGGGCGGAAGAAGGAGGGAAGGAGCGCCAAGAGATGTTATCTCTGCCAACAGCCAGGGCACTTTGCCAGAGTCTGCCCACAAAGAAAGGAATGGCAAGGGATGGCAGGAGCTGTTGGGGGAAAGGAAGAGGAAGGCAAGGAGCAAGTAAAAGCCAACGCCTGGCTGCCACCGTCGGGGCACAGCAGCCAGGCCAAAGAGCAGTGAAAGTGCCCATGCCGGAACCTCCCAGACCCGCTTTAGTGATAGAGGTGTTACTAGAACTGCCAAACGGACACCCACTAAAGATCAAGGCGCTTTTGGATTCAGGCAGCTCCTGTAATTTCATGAGTAAGGAGTTTGCAGCTGAACACCAGATACAGACCATCCCTTTAAGTAACCCCTTGCAGGTGACTACGATTGACGGCAGAGAGCTGTTGGGGGGAGAAGTTAGCCAACAGACTGTCCCGATGATAATGAGGGTGGCAAGGCACACCGAACAGATAGCGTTTAATGTGGCCATCCTGGGAGGAGCGCCCATCATTTTGGGGATGAGCTGGCTGGCGCTACACGATCCGCTAGTGGGCTGGCATCAGAGGGTGGTCTCCTTTGGGTCAGCGCATTGCCTAGAACACTGCAAGGAGGGGAAGGTTTCGGGAGGAGACAGAGTCACCCTAGCCGGGATGGAAGTAATGGACAAAGGGAAGGTGCCCCCGCAATACGCAGATCTGAGCAACGTATTCAGCGAAAGGGAAGCAGACAAACTGCCACCGCATAGACCCTTTGACTGTCAAATCAACCTACTCCCTGGGGCCCAACTCCCAGTAGGCAAGCTGTACGCCATGTCAGACAGGGAGATGCAGGAGCTGAGGGAGTTCATTGACAAAAACCTGAAGCGAGGTTTCATCAGAGAGTCCCGAGCGGTGGGGGGCAGCCCAGTGTTTTTTGTGGACAAAAAGAACACAGACAAACCGAGACTGGTGTGTGACTTTAGGGCCCTCAATGCAGTGTCGGAGCCCCTGGCTTTCCCTATGCCCCGAATTGATGACATTTTGACCAGAGTAAGGAAGGGAAAGATTTTTACAAAGCTGGACCTGCGGGGAGCGTACAATCTGATACGCATAAGGAAGGGAGATGAATGGAAGACCACCATGTTTACCCCTTTGGGAGCCTTTGAATACCTCGTTATGCCCTTCGGTCTACAAGGGGGCTCCGCGTGTTTTCAAGCTTTTATAAACCACGTTCTGGGACCTTTGCTCTACAAGAATTGTGTGGCCTTTTTAGACGACGTGTTGGTGTATTCGGAAGATGAGGAACAGCATGTGAGGGACGTTCGAGAAGTGTTGGGCAGGCTGCAAGCCAACCAGCTGTGGGTGAAACTGGAGAAGTGCCAGTTTCATACCAAGGAGGTGGAATTCCTGGGGTACCGCTTGTCAGACAAGGGATTGGCCATGGATCCAGGCAAGGTCCAAGCGGTACTGGAATGGAAGACACCGAAGACCAAGAAGGACGTGCAAAGATTCTTGGGGTTTGGGAACTTTTATCGGAAGTTCATCAAGAACTTTGCCCACTTGACGGCGCCCATCACCGACTGCCTCAGCAGCAAGAAGAAATTTGTTTGGACGGTAGAGGCGGATCGAGCCTTTGAAGAACTGAAAAGGGCTTTCGCCTCGGAAGAACAACTTCTGCATGTGGATTTACGAAAACCCATGAGAGTGGAAACCGATGCATCCGACCGGGCGGTAGGGGCGGTCCTTCTTCAACCGGGGAGGAGTGCGTCGGAGTGGAGACCGTGTGCCTTCTTCTCGCGGAAGCTGAATAAATCCGAGAGGAATTACACGGTGTATGACAGGGAACTACTTGCCATTCACGAAGCATTCCGGAGGTGGAGACATTTATTAATTGGGGCACAACACAAGGTGCAAGTGTGCACCGACCACAAGAATTTAGAGTATTGGAGAACAGCTCGAGTGCTCAACCAACGACAAGTGAGATGGGCACAGGAATTCTCCAAATTCAACTTTGAAATTTGTTATGTGCCAGGCCCAGAAAACGTCAGGGCGGACGCGCTCTCACGCAAACCAGAGTATTGGGAAGGGGAGGGGGTGATCGAAGAGAGACATGTCATCCCTGAGGACCGCTGGGTGTGTGGGGCGGCGCTGGTGGGGCAACGAGAACTGGTAGAGGAAACGGAAAATGATGAATATGCCCAGGATAAGCTCAGAGGTCTCAGGGGGGAGGGCGAGAGCCCCGGAGGTTTTGAGGAAAGAAATGGGGCATTGTATTACAAAGGGGCACTGTATATACCCGAAGGTGAATTGAGGGGGAGAGTACTCAAGCAGTTGCATGATAGCCCCACGGCGGGACATTTTGGACAACACAAGACCATGTGGTTGGTTACCAGGGAATTTTGGTGGCCTAAGGTGAGGGAAGATGTAAGGGAGTATGTAAGAGGGTGTGACCAATGTCAGCGAGCCAAAGGGGAAAGAAGGGCGCCGGCAGGGTTATTAGAACCATTACCCACACCAGAACGGCCTTGGGAAGCGATATCAATAGATTTTATGACGGATCTGCCAAAGTCCAAGGGGAAAACAGCCATCATGGTAGTAGTAGACCTGTTAACTAAGATGTGCCACTTTGTAGCATGCTCACATGCAGTCACAGCGGAAGAAACAGCGAAGTTGTTTGTAGAACACATCTTTAGGTTGCACGGGGCTCCCTTGAGGGTGATCTCAGATCGCGGCAAACAATTTACTTCCAGGTTCTGGAGGAAGCTCATGAGCTTGCTGCACGTGGAAGTCAATTTTTCAACTGCCCGGCACCCTGAAACCAACGGGCAGGCGGAAAGAGCAAATGGCATTCTTCAACAATATCTGAGGTGTTATGTCAATGACAGAGAGAACGATTGGGTCGAAAAGTTGGCGTTGGCAGAATTTGCCTACAATAATGCGGAGAATGTGTCCACAGGGATGAGTCCCTTTTTGGCAAATTACGGGTGTCACCCCAGGGCATTTCCAGGGGAAGGAGGGGAGAGATGGAGCGTCCCAGCGGCTGAACATTTTGTAGAAGAGATGGAAGCGATCCATCATCAGCTCCAGCTCAACTTAGAAAGGGCTAAGGCACAATATAAGAAGCAGGCAGACAAGAACAGAAGGGAAGGTGAAACCATAAGGGTGGGGGATCAAGTGTGGTTGTCAACCCAAGGGTTGCCGTTCAAAGGGGGTTGTAAGAAATTGAGGCCCAGAAGATTGGGACCCTTTGAGGTCATTCAGCAGGTCAACCCGGTAGCTTTCAAACTCCGATTACCCAACCACATGAAATTGCACCCAGTGTTCCACAGGTCGTTACTGTCACCATACAGGGGGGGACGTGAAGGGGAGTACGTCAGGGGACCAGCCTTGGAAGAGAGGGAACGCCGCAACCATGTAGCGGAAATCCTCGATTCCAGGTGGAAGGGAAATCAGGTGGAGTATTTGGTGGCGTGGGAAGGGGAACCGGAGTCAGAAAACACCTGGGTGAATGCAGAGGAAGTCAATGACGAGGTTTTAACAGAAACGTTCCACCAAAGGTTCCCGAGGAAACCTCAGCCGATAGCAAGGTTTAGGAGGGAGTATTTCGGCACCACCGATGAGGAAGAGGAAATGGAAGGGTTCGCGGAGTCGGAGTTGGAAGAGGGAGTGGACTCCGATGACGAAGATTACCGAGAGAGTAGGAACAGCAACAAGTGGAGGGAAGTGTTCGCGACGTCGGAAGACGAAGGAGGTTCTTTCAGGGGTTTTACCTCCTCACCGCCAGTAGGGGAGGAGACGGGAGGGGGTGAAGGGGGCCCTGGAAGGGAGGTGGATGTCAGGGAACTGCCATCTAAAGCGCCGGGGGCGCAAAGGCTCACTGAGGTTGAGAGAGGAGTAGCAGCGGAAGAGGGAACCAGTAGAGGGCGAGCAAGAACTCCAAGGGAAAGTGAGTCGGAGGGATGGCTCAGAGACGCTTCCAGCGAAAACAGTGGGGAGGTCTCAGGACCTCCTATAGGGACACCCACACCTCGCCGGAAACTGTCACGCCGAGAGGCCAGACGACGTGTTTCCGTTAAAGAGCTTTTATGTTGGAAACGATTTCGAAAGCAGCCACTTTCGGATTCTACTAGTGATTGACGCAGCCATGCTGGAGGGGCTCCGTCACAGGCAGAGGTTTGAAAACCTGATCAAACTCTGAGGGACTTGCATTTTACGCACAAGCAGCTCATCGTCCCATCACACCTACATTCCCTGCTCCCATTTGACCCATATTTACACTTTGGGGGGAGGTGTCTGATGTATTAATAATAATAACAACAAAAACAACAACAACAATGGCCTCTTAGGGACGCAGGTGGCGCTGTGGGTTAAACCACAGAGCCTAGCACTTGCTGATCAGAAGGTCGGTGGTTCGAATCCCTGCAACGGGGTGAGCTCCCGTTACTCAGTCCCTGCTCCTGCCAACCTAGCAGTTCAAAAGCACCTCAGTGAAAGTAGATAAATAGGTACTGCTCCAGCGAGAAGGTAAATGGCATTTCCGTGCGCTGCTCTGGTTTGCCAGAAGCGGCTTAGCCATGCTGGCCACATGACCCAGAAGCTGTCTGTGGACAAACGCCGGCTCCCTCGGCCTATAGAGCGAGATGAGCGCACAACCCCAGAGTCGTTCACGACTGGGCCTAACGGTCAGGGGTCCCTTTACCTTTACAAATAGCCTCTTGCCAAGTACCCATTTTGCAATATTCCAATACCAAGCTCCGTTCTGAAAGCACCTCAGCATTCTATCACCCATTTGCAAAGACATCCAGGTTTGCCAAAAAGCTCCTTTAGTAATATAATGGCACTCTCCCCACCCTGATGTCATACATTGGGAAGGAGGCGGGTGGGCAATTGGCTTCATCTCATTACTGTGGTGACATAGCTTACTGAAACTGCATTACCGGGATATAATGTGGCAGGCCTCCCACTTGCAAAGAGCTAGTGTGGCCGCAGATGACATCCTTAACTTATGCAGCAGTGCTCCATTGCATAGGTTTCAAGGCGAGGAGCATAAATAATTGTCCTTTCAGCAGAAGGCAGCTATGGCAATAACAATGATAGACATTCCCACTGAATTTCAGTGAAAGATGCCTTCCGAATCATACACACTACTGGTTTTCACTTTCCATCCTTGTGCAAGGTTTCTGGGCTAGTGCCTCTTCTGTTGTTGTTGTTGTTTAGTCGTTTAATCGTGTCTGACTCTTTGTGACCCCATGGACCAGAGCACGCCAGGCACTTCTGTCTTCCACTGCCTCCCGCAGTTTGCTCAAACTCATGCTGGTAGCTTCGAGAACACTGTCCAACCACCTCGTTCTCTGTCGTCCCCTTCTCCTTGTGCCCTTCATCTTCCCAACATCAGGGTCTTTTCCAAGAAGTCTTCTCTTCTCATGAGGTGGCCAAAGTATTGGAGCCTCAGCTTTAGGATCTGTCCTTCCAGTGAGCACACAGCTTATTTCCTTCAGAATGGATAGGTTTGATCTTCTTGCAGTCCATGGGACTCTCAAGAGTCTCCTCCAGCAGCATAATTCAAAAGCATCAATTCTTCGGTGATCAGCCTTCTTTATGGTCCAGCTCTCACTTCCATACATCACTACTGGGAAAGTAGTACTGTGTCTCTTCTATACAACACCTATTATATTGCTGGCAAACCCACGACTGGCAAACACAGGGGGGAATGCCTAGGGGGTAGAAGGCATGGGTGGAGAAAGGATTAAGACAAGTGGTCCTCCATAACAACAGAAGAACAGAATACGAGCCCACTGGATTCAGCATCCTGTTCTGGTAGCGACCACCCAGATGTTTGTGAGAAACCTGCAAGCAGGATTCGAACACAAGAGCACTCTTGTGGTTTCCAGCAGCTAGCATTCAGAAGGATTACTGCCTTCCAATGTTGCTGAGCTGCACCACCCATCATCCCTAACCATTGAGCCATGCTGTTTGGGGCTGATGGGATTTGAAGTCCAAAAAAAAATTGTTACAAAAGTGAAGGGGGCTCCCCCTCTCTTTGCCGAGCGGTGGCAAGAACCCATGCTATTCCCAAGGTGTGTGGTCCTTTGGAGAATTGAGGCAATTCGGAGACTGTCATAGCTTCAAGAAATATGGTTTATTCACCTATTTACACCTTCAGTCTGCATGGAGGGAGTCCAGAACTTGCAGCATGGTCACTTCAAGAGGGACTTGTCTACCACAGCAGGACAGCCCCGCAGTCCAAGGCGTCTCTCCCAGTCAGCTCTACAGCCAGCCTGCCCAAAGATGGATCCCAGTCTCTCTTCCTCCTTCGCCTTCCTAGAACCCCTTGCTACCAGGCTCTCTTTTCCTGTCACCTCAGGCACACAGTTACCCTGACAACCTTCCAAATCCCTGTCCCTGTTCACACCTCGGGGCAAGGGGGAAGAACAGTTCTCTTGCATTGCCCATGGACCTCAGTGGTCCTCTATTATTATTTTTTCTTAATGGCCCTAGCTTAGCCAGGTCATTTTGCATAAGCTAGTCCTAGTTTGTTTTTCTCACTCCACATCCCAAATCATCAAAATTCTAGCTTTTATTAGTTTCTAGGGTCTAGGGAGGGTCCCCCCAAATCTATAACAGTATCTGGACTGCCATATTTACAACAATATCTGAGCTCCTGACCACCATTTCTCCCTTGGAAATGACATGCCCATTGCCTTGCAGAACATCCAGTTTGCCTCGAAATGACCTTGATATGAAATCCCCAATACAGGTGTCACCTTTGTTAACAAAAAGTGTTATAGTCTATCAGATTTTCAGTCTGAGTTAATTCTCTCTCTCTCTCTCTCTCTCTCTCTCTCTCTCTCTCTCTCTCTCTCTCTCTCTCTCTCTCCCTATGCATGTTTTCTATAGGGCTGTGGCAGGACAGAAGGCCTTCCCTTTAGCACTAATGTATTTCCCTAATAGCAAAGCTGTTAAGCTGTTCCCTAATAGATTTAAGCCAGGCCAGGCCAACTGGGACAATGGAATCAACCCCCACCTCCAAGGCTCTGTGTGGGTGGCATGCAGGCAATTATTTTTAATCGTTCACATTCATACAATGAAATGATTTGCCGGCCTGTAATTTCTGCCTGCCTATTAGCGCTGGTGGAATCTTTATTAGTTTGCTCATTATTTACTGTCTTAAAACACACACACACACACACACAAGCCCAGCATTGAGACTCTTCCTTTGGCTAATAACCCACCTAGTTAAGAATGACTCCGTTATCCTTCCATAACCTAAGGAGTACTGCAGAGGCAACGTTCTCCATCTCCGCCGCGGAAGAGAGCAGATGGCCTCTCATGGCTCCCCACCGACCAGTTCTTAGAGTGGCTTTGATGTCAGCCAGTTGCCTGCCCTCTTCGGATGTGTGACACAAATACAGCTGGCCCTGAAGGGACCGAGCTGAACAACGGAAGCCGGAAAATTGACAGGGAAGGAGCAAATCTGTCTGTGAAGGATTAGTATTCAGGAGAACTGGCCAATTACTGTCAACGATCACCTCAGAAGGGCAACCAATGCACCAAAGTGGTGTGGTCTCTCGTATGCAGCTTTCCATCTCACTGCTACTAACAGCTAACCCACTCTTGCCTGGGAGTGCGCCCCATTGAATTCAACAGGATTTCCTTCTGAGTAGGCACGGTTCGGATCTCAGCCCAAGGATCTTCCGTAATGCTTCTCAGCTAATTCAGAATATGTAGAAGGGTCCTACAAATGTGAGAAGATTCGAGAGCCACAAGGGGATGGGGGAGAAATAGGATTCAGATCACATTTAAAGGTGAACTTACCTAACTAAAGGTAAAGGTACCCCTGACCATCAGGTCCAGTCGTGACTGACTCTGGGGCTGCGGCACTCATCTCGCTTTATTGGCCAAGGGAGCCGGCGTACAGCTTCCGGGTCACGTGGCCAGCGTGACTAAGCCACTGCTGGTGAACCAGCGCAGCACACGGAAATGCTGTTTACCTTCCCGCTGGAGAACTGTCCCTATTTATCTACTTGCACTTTGAGGTGCTTTCGAACTGCTAGGTTGGCAGGAGCTGGGACCGAGCAACGGGAGCTCACCCTGTCGTGGGGATTTGAACCACCGACCTTTCGATCAGCAAGTCCTAGGCACGGTGATTTAACCCACAGCGCCACCCGCGTCCCTACCTAACTAACACATGTCAATAAATAAATACATGCATACTCAGGGATTCCTTAGCTATGATTCCTGCCTTGCAGGGGCTTGGACTACATGACCCCTGATTCTACAATTCCATGATTAATTTCAATAGGTCTACTTTGAGTAAAACTGAGTTGAATGCCACCCTTGGATCCCAATCCATAGACAGATGCGCCCGATACACTGGTTTGCAATTGTCCAATTGACGTAAATGTGTGTCGGGGTGTGTGGCTGCTCTGAAAAACACCATTCATCTCTCTGCCATTTGTGAATTGCACTCTGCTGTGTGGATAAACTAGGAGGGATAAACCAGGAAGAAAGAAAAGAGGTAGTAGACTTTTACAGAGGAGTTTAACTCCCTGTTTGAATCCTGGGTGTTACAGAGACCCAACTAGCCTCAACTAAAAGCTAGGATTTTACAACATTCTTCCAGGAAAGATTCTGCAAGCATCCTCACTTTTGACTTTCAAGCGTCTCTCAAATACATTTTTGTGTGTGTTTGTGTTCTGACATGTTGTTGCAGCTGTTTAATTTTGGTTAGTCAGTCACCTGAACTGTTGTTAGTGATCATAATAATTTTAAAGGATTGCCATGTTTTATAGTTCAAACTGCCTTAATCAGTTTTATGGAAAGATGGTATAGGATTTTTTAAAATAAACTTACGTCATAGTGCAATAACATCTGCATACCTCTTTGAACATACCATATTTTTTGCTCTATAAGACTCACTTTTTCCCTCCTAAAAAGTAAGGGGAAATGTGTGTGCGTCTTATGGAGCGAATGCAGGCTGCACAGCTATCCCAGAAGCCAGAACAGCAAGAGGGATCGCTGCTTTCGCTGTGCAGTGATCCCTCTTGTTGTTCTGGCTTCTGAGATTCAGAATTTTTTTCCCCTTGTTTTCCTCCTCCAAAAACTAGGTGCTTCTTATGGTCTGGTGTGTCTTATAGAGCAAAAAATACAGTAGTTTCCTTGCCTCGTTCTAATGTAGTCTTAATGGGTTGTCTGGTCCAAATCTTCTCCCACTGAGCTTTCTGAACTTAGTTGCCCATCTCTACCTCCTCGGAGAATTCTAAGCTGCAGGTGTCCCCACTCATTTAAAAGACTATTCAGGACAATTTTAATTGCTAAACTGTCTCAAAATGGAAACAATAATTATGATTGGGAACTCGGTTCTCAAATACCGACATCCGTTTAATGAAAAGTAAGTGCTGTTCTCTCCCTTTATAATGTGTTGCAATGAAAACAGCTTAGCTGTTATCCAAACGTAATGGGATAAATAATAGCTATCTAATAACTTTGGCTTTTCCTAAGGTTACAAAATTGCTCAACTCTTGTTCTGGTTTAGGGCTGATTATTAGGCAATTATATCTTTGTTATGTTTTATTATGAAAACATGTTGCACATGAAGAAAGACATTTTTCCATGCTGGTGCCCAAACACTAGAACTCTTTTCCTAAGCATGTTCTCCACTGCTATGCTTTTTGCACCAGGCAAATTGACCAGGTGTTTTCCTAGTTACAGGGATGGGGGAAACTTTAATTCAGTTCACACTGAAAGGCAAACGGAACCATTTTGCACTTTTCAAAACAGTGTGAGACCTGAACACAACCATTCTTTGAAAGCCCCACTTATCATAATTTTGGTATGTCATTCTCCAGTCAAGTAATTGGTACCCTCTAACATTTCTCTGATGAAAATAGGGATGTCCTATTCCATCATCATCATCATCATCATTATTATTATTATTATTATTATTATTATTATTATTTTCCCACCCATCTGACTAGGTTGTTCCAGCCACCCTGGGCAGCTTCCAACACATAAAAAAACATAACATCAAACATTAAAAACTTCCCCATACAGGGTTGCCTTCAGATGTCTTCTAAAGGTGGTACAGTTACTTATCTCCTTGGCTCGAGAGTCGCATAACTGCATACCCTTCAACAATCTTCTGATGAAAAGAGAAATGTCCTAAGGAAAAGATGGGACATTCTGGAATCAAAGCAGAAACCGGGACGGCTTCTGTAAATCCAGGACTATGTCTGGAAAATAGAGATGCTTGGAGGGTCTGGTAATGTGTACAAAATGCAAATGTCAGGTAGGGGATGGAAACTCCCACCGTCGCCCAGTGTAAGTAGGAGCTGTGGAGAGGGCAGAGAAGTCCCCCTTGATCAGAGACAGAGAAAAGATGCTCTGTGAGTCACTTGCTACGGACGACATAACAGGGTACTGTATGAAGACAGACACTGTATATGTGGACAACCACAGGTGGAAGACATTGTGCACTCTATGCCATATTGCCCACTATACAGTCATATCTTGGGTTACAGACACTTCGGGTTGCACACCACACCGAACCCAGAAGTAACAGAACTGGTTATTTCTGGGTTTTGGCACTTGCGCATGCACAGAAGCTCTAAATCGCCCTTTGTGTATGTGCAGAAGTGCCGAATCACGACCCGCGCATGCACACACACAGAGCTACAGGTTGAGAACTTGCTTCCCGCATGGATCACGTTCGCAACCCTAGCGTCCAATGTACCTTGGACCCAGGAGGCGATTTCTCACCTTACCGTCCATACAGAAAATATACTTCTCCCTGTCAGAGAAAGTCCTACAGCTTCTTAGCGATGTAAACGCTTCAGTGGCTCCCAAAGTCGCCCTTTTGCTTTGGCAGCCAAAAAGATCAGAAAGAAGACCCTGGACGATATAGCAGTGAACTGTAAGGGAGACGCAGAGGCTATTATTTTTGGCGGTGCATCCCTTCCGCTTGTATTTATTTTTGATTCGGATTTGTCACGGCCAATGGCTAGCACGATAAGGTCATTTGGACTGGACTGGAGTCGCTTGTGAAACTTGCATTAGTCGATATTGGAATGGAAAAAGGAAACCTCTATGCACAATTATTTATCCTGTTGCAATTCTTGAATACAAGCCCATAACATTAAGCATCAATGTGCAGGGCAAGATCTTCAAGAGAGACAAACAACTCTGAATGCCAACATTTCCTGCCCTCCAAGAGTCCCTCCCAGAAAGGAGATGGCTGGAGGTGCATCCAAGATGCTAATTAGTATACCAAATTCCCTTCTGGTTTCCTGCCTGGCTCAAACTCGCTCTCTCAAAATCATCTGCCCATCTGCCCATCATTTTCCAAGAGCACATCGCAACATTTCCTGCTGAAAGAGCCCAATGAAATATCCATTTAGGCAGAGATCGCCAAATATCTGTTTTCCCCCTCCTCCTTCCCTTTATCATTCCAACTGTGAAGTTGCTCTAAGGCATTTGTCGAAATTGTTGCTTTTAAGCTGGCTTTTGTGGAGAAGGATTTCATGACTCTTGACCCCTAGAGGGCTGTCCTTTGACCCGCCACTTTTCTTCGCCATCTGGCATGTTTACTTGAAGCCGACGTGCCAGGTCAGAGGTCAAGGCAGACATGTGGAAGGACAGCTTTGTCCTGAAGGTGGCAAAGAGTGAGTGGGCGCTCTTGAATATACTGCTGCTTATTTCCCCCAGCTGCTGAAACACAATAAGGCGAGGTCAATTCTTGTGGCTGAGGCTAAACTAAAATGGGGTTTACACACACACACACACACACACACACACACACACACACAGAAAGCAAGCACAGGAGAGCAAGATTGTAGAGCATACAATGAAGAGGCATTCAATCTCTTTGGATTTTTAAAGCCCTCTTTGGAGGCAAACGGCAAAAGGCCCCTTTTTATACGACTGCATTATATGTCACACAAAAGACTGGCCGCAGCCTTGAGGCCTTGAATCACGAAGATTAGAGGTAGGCCAGTTCGACTAAAAAGAGATATCAAGGTTCCAGCTGTCAGGTCAACATTTGTTTACATCCTCCTCTCCCCCCCCCCCCCACCCAAAGAAAGCCCTGCACAAATTGCTGCTTTTATCACATTATGTCTCTTAAAAGAGTTACAGGAAATAACCATTAAACATGGTGTGTTCCCTTAAATGAGGATACTCTTCATAAAATACAGCAGAGAGAATTGTGCCTAGGTAAACCAAAACCTATAATTTATTTTTTTAAGCCTTGGGCCCACTAAGGTTTAAGTGCCACTGTTCCTTTCCAAACCTATTCACTGTTTTAAGAGGAAGCCACATCACATATTTCACTCACCTTTTTTTCTGAAAATGTGGGCAGTGATATATGTGTCCTTATTTAGATTGCAGAGGGCTGGGGGGCAAGAAACCATGTTTCAAAGCTGCGGCTTTTATATCCAAGGGTACCTTAGTAAGATCGGCAATGGCAGCCAAACAAGCATCCTTGGGAGAGAAGTTGCTCAGAGTTCTTCCTGATTCTGTGCAATGAACAGATGCAGCAGACAAAGGTTATGAGACAAAAATCATGTAACTATATAGAGCTGGGTTTATTGAACTTGGTTTGGGGGGAGGGATTTAGAAATGCATTTTAAACCCTTAACTAGATGTCTCCTGGTAGCAGCAAGAATAGTAGTGCCTAGATCAGACATAGGCAAACTCGGCCCTCCAGATGTCTTGGGACTACAACTCCCATCATCCCTAGCTAACAGGACCAGTGGTCAGGGATGATGGGAGCTGTAGTCCCAAAACATCTGGAGGGCTGAGTTTGCCTATGTCTGGCCTAGATATTAGAAGAATTTAGAAGTGGCATCCTTCATGTCTTGTTACCTGAAAGTCTAGCAGATTTCTTTGCATGACAAACTTACCTGAAGGTGTCGAGAGGCGGGGGGGAATGGATATTGTTAAATGCCACCCCAGTCTCCACAGCAGGGAGATATTCCAGGCATTACAGATTTGTGTTTCCTTTGGAAATGAGGCAGAGTGGAGATAAATGGTTTATTTGCGCATATATATATATATATATATATATATATATATATATGCTTATATATATATATATATATCACAAATTAATACAACATTTTCCAATTAACAATCAATTAACATTGGACTTCCCCTCCAGCCCTCCATGGTTTCCTCAAATTTTCAAATATTGCTGCATATTATAGTTATTCTACGCCATATCTCCACAATTTTCTCGAGTATGATGTTGCTTCTGTTCTTCAAAGCCTACTTGAGTTTTAACATGTTTACAACAGGTTCATTCACACATGTCATGGGATCGTATAATTGTAGAGCTAAAATGGATCCCAAGGGTTATTGAGTCCAACCCTCTGCAATGCAGGAATCTCAAATCATATATGACCAATGCCCCTATATACAGCCTGAGCCTACTGCAGAGAGGTTCGGAGTTCTGAGACCCTGAAAAAAGGTATTGTTTCTCCCATAGGCACAGTCCTGGATTCAAACAGGAATCAGCCATGCTCCCTGTCTCCTTTCTGCAGAATAAAAGCAATCAGCCTGCCTTCTGCTGAGCCCCACACCCCACCTGTCGCTGCTAACAGACTCAAAGGCGTTTTCTCCCCAGCCCACAGCAATTCTGAATGTCCCCACACCCCATTCTGTCTTTCTTGCTAATTACTCATAGCCCAGGGCGGGGCTCCCCTCCTCTGGGTCAACAGAGAGATTTTGCCTTGTTGATAGTGGGTCATCAACCTGTCTTCATTTGCTTAATGACTTGGACATGCAGGCTGGCCCGGGCAGGGTCGTATTTACCCAGGGGTACATGGGGTGCGGGGCACCCAGGGACCGAATTCTTAGGGCACCAGGCACCCGCCACTGAAGCCGCCTAAGCTCTTAACTATCTACCTGTTATGAAATAATAAATAATTTTGATCAAGCTAGAAAAATAAAAGAGATATATACTTAGGTATTACCGAAATGTATACCTACTGTTTCACTAAAGGACTTTGGACTTTGTACGCTCATTTACCAAAGACGCACTGTGCCAGCAGTGGCGCTTGTTATTCACAACGGCGGTGCTTGACTCAACAACGGCATTTGTCATTCACAACGGCGCCGTGCACGCAAAAATAACTCTTACCTCAAAATATTATGTTACATGTTGTATTGAGCTGTTATGTGGCAGCGAGGTCAGAGGCATCTTTGACACAACTGATGTTTCTCCTAAGTAGGTGCCTAAGCAATACTTATAAGTTTAAGTGTGGTGTTGTTGTTATACTTAAGTATAAGTGTATCGTAAATAAATGAGCAAAAGAAAAGTTTGTCTCTTTTTCCTCCCTTCTTTCGTAAACAAGAGATAAGGCATAAGCATGGTGCCTGACATAAACATAATCAAAGTTAATTTGGGGGCTAAACTACATCTGGGAATGTTGGGTGGATCTTTGCACCCCGGCAGCACATATGCTAAAGACTGCGCTGGGCCCGGGCATAGAGAAAAATGGTTTGGCCATTTTCATGCTAAATTCAATGTCTGGCACCCCAGGATTAGAAGGGGTGTCCAGGCACCCCACAAACCTATAACAATACATTCACAGTGGATCGGTTTTATTACATACATGACTACAATAGCCTCTACCAAAGGCGTCATGTACTTTGAAGAAGCACAAACACAGGATGAAAGGGGGAATCGAGCTAAGAGGAAGCCATCAATTCTTGCCAGGAAACCTATGTCCCCACTGTGGAAGGATGTGTGGATCCAGAATTGGCCTCCACAGTCACCTACGGACTCACTGTTAAGATCATATTCATGGAAGATAATCTTACTTGGCTACAAGTGATAAGAAGAAGAAGAAGAAGAAGAAGAAGAAGAAGAAGAAGAAGAAGAAGAAGAAGAAGAAGAAGAAGAAGAAGAAGAAGAATAATTATGAGTTGCATGGCTTATATCATAAATACCTAATGACAAGTAATAAAATAATAATAAAAACACATGCAACATAATGCAGTGCCAGTCCAAGACATATTGAAGTGGGACTTCTTACTGCATTTAGGACCAACACTTATTTAAAGTCTTGCTGTAGTATTCAGAGACCAATTCTGGCCTTCAACCATTCTGCCTTCAACACTCACATCCATACCCCATAACACCACCTACCGGTAAATCAGGTCACTTCTCCATGATGCATGGCAAGAGAGTGGTTGGATGCATTTCAGAGTGTGCTCTAGGACAACCCTAAAGTCCCAAAAGGCTGGTGATCATTCCATAGAAACTGAGTGTGAATCCAAAGATTTCCCAGTATCCTTTGCAACACACATATACAAGCAGGGTTCACGAGGCAGACAGTTACCCTGCAGCAGGCACACGAAGTGAAAGGGTCCCTCTAGATAAAAAGCTTTGCAAAATTTGTTGATTTTCTTTCTCTCTCTTATTTGCAAATAGATAAAAAATGTTTATGCACGGGCACCTTAGGTTTGTATTCCAAAATACTCATTAATATATGAATGTGTGGACTAGTAGCAACTTCGGTGGACTTACTTACAAAGCTAAGCTAATCAGCGCTTTTCAAACCATTCTTGGTCAGCAGCGTCAAAAAGCAGTGGCAAAATGATTTCCATTTGAAGGAAGAAGAGCGAGAGATGCAGGAAAACACTTATCTCCAGGGGTAAGACAACTCAGCACTGATCTATTTTGAAGAGTGGTTCAGATCTAGCCCTTAATATTTATGAAGCACTTTGAGCACAGACTGCTTTGTCTGCGGCAGAGTCTGCCTTCATTCTTGCCATCCAAACCTCGCTTTCCTTGCAGCTGGAATCAAGCACTGCTGATAAAAGGGAAGCCCATTTGATGCGCAAATGGAAAACAGGATCACTGATCCTATGTGTTTTACTGAGACAAAATGCTCCCTGTGATTTCTGGATCAGACTCAGCAGCTGTGCTCTCTTTGCACCAGTAGCAAAATCTCATCCATAAACATCTGAAATACTGGGGGAATGAAAAGTTAACACGCCACTTTCAGCTTCCAAACTTCTTTTGCACTGAGAAAATAGATTAAAGGACTTTCCATTACAGTGTGAATTGACTTTTTCTCTCCGTGGAGAATAATCTCCAGTGCTACTCCTCTACCCCCATTTTAAATATTTGCACTGCCAGAGAAAGAACTGGCCCCTATGGCTTTAAAGGATTGGTGCAAGAAAGAAAAAGGCATGTCCAGCCAAAATCCAGTTCTGGCTTTAATTTGACTAATTCACAGGTCGGTGGTGGCACTATGTGATCTTGTTTATTCTTCTTCATAACTATAAAAGAATTTCCACATCTCTTCTCCGGAAGGCACCTTCCCACACGAAATGTCCTTTCATCCATATTTAATACAGCAGCTATATAAAACTGTATTGATGCAGACTACAAATAAGGACATCGTTTGGGCCAGGAGTTTCATAATGTTCTTCCTGGCAACCAGCCCAAATAAAGCAAACAAACAAACAAACAAACAAAAGCTCCAGGAACTGGATGTACCAGACAATTGCAATATCGTTCTTTGCACCTTTTCTTATTCTTGGAAGGTGAAAACCCCTCTTTCTCTTTTGTACTGTACCATGATCATTTCCAAGTCTTGTTCTTGTGCTTTGGCTGAAAGTTTCAAAGGTGAGGGTGTGCTAGTGCAATTATTCAGCAGCACTCAGTAGAGCTGCAGACACTCCAGATATTGCTGGACTACAACTTCCATCCCCTCTGACCATTGACCATCTTGGCTGGGGCTGATGGGAGTTGGAGTCTTACATCCTTAGGCTACCACAACAACTGTCCCTGCCTTAACCAATTGCACTCCTCTGTTCCTGAGGAAGGTTTCCACCAAAATCAGTCCAACAACATTGTGAGGGTCTTGAGTTTCCTACCCTGTGCTTCTGACATAAGGGAGGGAGGGGCGGGCGGGCGGGCGGATCAATGATAGATGGATAGATGATAGATGATGAGAGGGAGGGAGGGAGGGGG